>NC_092715.1:131674052-132899428 GCF_047496885.1 Scyliorhinus torazame | reverse complement strand
ATGATCTTATTGAATGGCAGAGCTGGCTCGAGGGGCCAGATGGCCTACTCCTGCCTCTTATGTTCTTTTGTAGACCTGAAGGTGAGTCTTGAGCTAAAGGCCCAGTTTGATTAAAAAATACAGTGTCTCTCCAAAAAGCTTGCTCCCTGTGCGCACTACACTTTTGAACCCGCGGGGACCCTGAATGAATGACTCTGCAAGGAAAACCATTACCGGCTGTAAATCAGAGACTTTGATCAACCAGCATGCTGTGAAGAAAGCATGCTAAAGAACCACCATTTGAAGCATAGACTCCTATCTTACCCCTTTTCATCCCTCTGTGTTTGTCTGTCTTCTGTGGGTGGATAGGGGGTGGGTCAGTTAAAAGGGGGAATAGGTATTAGCTTGTTGTTATCCAGTTGTATTTATTGCATATTTCATGATAGTTCCCTGTTATAAATAAACAGTAATTGTGTTTCAACATACAAACCTGGGGCGTCATTCTCCGACCCCCCGCCGGGTCGGAGAATGGCCGTTGGCCGCCGTGAATCCCGCCCCCGCCCCCGCCGAAGTCTCCGAAGGGAGAAAAGTCGGCGGGGCGTTAATGGCGCCGCTGCCGCGGAGAATGTCACGGGTCTGCGCAAGGCAGCCGATTTTCGGCCTGCCGATATTCTCCTTCCGGATGGGCCGAAGTCCCGTCGACGTGATGACCGTTCACGTCGACGTCAATCAAACCTCCTTTTCATCGGCGTGACCCGGTGCTCCAGGCCCACGCCGACCAGCGAGGAGGTGAGTGACGGCCTGGGGGGTTGGCTCTGGGCAGGAAATGGCGTGGCCGCAGACTGATTGCCTGAGGAGAGGTGTGTCTCGGCTTGTGTGTGTGTGCGGCGGGGGGGGGAGGGGGGGGGGGTGGTTAGAGTAGGCTGGGCTCCGGGGGAGTGCCGGGAGGGGGTCCGTGCCGGGGTGGAGGTTGGGGGTTGGGGAGGGGGTCCGTGCCGGGGTGGGAGGTTGGGGGGGGGTCCGTGCCGGGGTGGAGGTTGGGGGTTGTGGAGGGGGTCCGTGCCGGGGTGGAGGTTGGGGGGGGGGGTCCGTGCTGGGGTGGAGGTTGGGGGTTGGGGAGGGGTTCCGTGCCGGGGTGGAGGTTGGGGGTTGGGGAGGGGGTCCGTGCCGGGGTGGAGGTTGGGGGGGGGGTCCGTGCTGGGGTGGAGGTTGGGGGTTGGGGAGGGGTTCCGTGCCGGGGGTGGAGGTTGGGGGTTGGGGAGGGGGTCCGTGCCGGGGTGGAGGTTGGGGGGGGGGTCCGTGCCGGGGTGGAGGTTGGGGGGGGGGGGTCCGTGCTGGGGTGGAGGTTGGGGGTTGGGGAGGGGTTCCGTGCCGGGGTGGAGGTTGGGGAGGGGGTCCGTGCCGGGGTGGAGGTTGGGGGTTGTGGAGGGGGGTCCGTGCCGGGGTGGAGGTTGGGGGGGGGGGGGTCCGTGCTGGGGTGGAGGTTGGGGGTTGGGGAGGGGTTCCGTGCCGGGGTGGAGGTTGGGGGGGGTCCGTGCTGGGGTGGAGGTTGGGGGGTTGGGGAGGGGGTCCGTGCCGGGGTGGAGGTTGGGGGTTGTGGAGGGGGGTCCGTGCCGGGGGTGGAGGTTGGGGGGGGGGGGTCCGTGCTGGGGTGTGAGGTTGGGGCGGAGGGGGGTCCGTGCCGGAGTGGGTGATGGGAGGGCAAATGAGTTGGTCCACCTGGCCAGGTGCCAGCCTTCAACAGTTGGACCCATGCGGTCCATGCCACCTGGCTGGGGGAGGAGGGGATATGGGCAATGATGACATGTCGTCGTTCCCCTCCCCCCCACCAAGGTCGTCATGTTTTCAGATCATCCAGCGATGTTGGCCGCCGTGGTGGCAGCCGCTCATGTCTATGTTGCCCTGGATGAGGAGGAGGGAGGAGGAGGAGGAGGAGCGTGCCAGAGAGGCGGCGCAGGCTGCCGCAGAGGGGCAGGCGGCAGCCGCCCAGGCTGGGAGGGACACCTGACCGACAGGACGAGGAGGGGGAGGAGGGACGTCGCGGCCCCACGGCAACGGAGGCACCCGAGGGGCGCCCCGTGTGTACCGGCCCCGGCAGTCATACCAGGACCTCACGGACCGGGAATGCAGGAGGAGACTCCGGATGAGCCGGGAAACCGTGGCACACATCTGCCACCTGCTGGCACACCTGTCACCGCGTGGCACTGGCGGGGGACACCCTCTCCCCGTGTCCGTCAAGGTTACGGTTGGCCCTGAACTTTTATGCAACGGGGTCATTCCAGGGCACCGAGTGGGGGACCTGTCCGGCATATCGCAGACATCGGTGCAACGGTGCATCCGGGGCAGTGACAGATGCCCTTTATGCCATGGCGCACCGCTACATCCGCTTCCCCGTGGACCGGGCCAGCCAAGATGCCCGGGCCGTGGGCTTCTCTGCCATTGCCGGGTTCCCCATGGTCCAGGGCGCGATCGATGGGATGCACGTCGCCGTGCGGCCACCCTGCAGATAACAGGGCCGTGTTCACTAATAGGAAGGGGGACCTATTCGATGAACGTACAGGTGGTCTGTACAGGTGGTCTGCGACCACCGCATGATGATCCTGCACGTCTGCGCCCGTTACCCAGGCAGTGTACACGACTCATTCGTGTTGTCGCGGTCATCCATCCCCGGCATGTACGAGGGACGCCATCCCCGGCTGAGGGGCTGGTTGCTGGGCGACAGGGGCTACCCATTGCGATCGTGGCTGATGACGCCTATACGGAGGCCACGCAATGAGGCGGAGAACCGCTACAATGATGCCCATGTAGCGACAAGGGGAGTGATCGAGAGGTGCTTTGGCGTGCTGAAGATGCGTTTCAGGTGCCTGGACCTCTCTGGGGGCGCCCTCCAGTATCGGTCAGATAGGGTCGGCCGCATCATTGTGGTGTGCTGCGTCCTGCACAACATAGCCCAGCAGAGGGGCGATGTGCCGCAGGCAGAGGAGGGCGGAGTGGAGGAGCAGCAGGAAGAGGCCCAGTCCTCCCCAGATGAGGGGGATGGGGGCAATGGTCAGGGCAGACGGGGTAGACACAGGCGGGTGGCTGTCCACCGTTACCGGCTGGCCCAGCGGGCACGGGACAGACTGATAGACGCCCGCTTCACTGACTAGATGGGCGTGGGAATCGGGTAGTATGGCCACAGACCGCACACCATGACAACAGCCGACCACCCACACCCCCCACCCATCCATCCACCCAGCACCATCACCCCCCTCCCCAACCCCACACACCCCACCCGCATGCACACCACCCTCCCACTCCCAATTGCCGATCCACCGGCGGCACAACGGGCCGGGCTCACCCAGTTGCGGGTGGACGCGTGTCTATCGCAGGCCATGGAGAATGATGACAGCCCGCCTCCGATGAGCTCCTGGCTCTACATCGTTGGACTATGTCTGACCCATGGCCACAGTACCACCATCCACCCGGACCATCCCTGCATGCGACTGTGACACTGCAGCGCACGGTCCCGTCCTCTGCCCGGGGGATGTTGATGGCGGCCCAGGGGGAAGGGGGCAGACTCACCTGGGGCTGAGGTAAGACCACCCCTCACACACACACTTGCGCTCAACGTACATGACACCCCCGCACACTTTGGACAGAGCACAAAGGCAGCTTCGGTAGGTGTAACATTGACTTTAATAACCAAAGGAGTTCATGCACGTGCCCTAGCGCCTAAAACTCATCTGTGCCCTGCACCCGTGCCAACTTACTCAGTGTCTAATTGTTTGGCCTTACGGGCCCTTTGACTACGTCTACGTGGTTCCCCAGACGGTACAGCAGAACTGGAGGTGGACTCCTGTGATTCCTGCCCTCTGACACTGGATCCCTTTGGCGGCCGTTTCCTGGGGCGTCCTGGCCTAGATGGGCCAGGCTGCGGCCCGGGCGACTGGGATGGCGAGCTGCCAGCCTGTCCTGCCCGTTGCCCACCCGATGCACCTGGGACGGAAGGGGGGGAGTCCGAGGTGTCGCGGTGTACCGGATCCTCCCCTACAGAGGGAGCCGGGACGGACCACACCACCTCCTCCTCCCTCGGGGTGCCCGATGGCCCCCAGGCCTCTACATGGGTGGGGGATGCGAATGGACTGGCCATCCGACGCGCCCCCGACATCTGGCGCTGCCAGTCCTGGAGGCCCGTGCTGGTATCGACAGGGGTCTGCAGGTTTGCAGCCATGGAGCCCAGGGGGTTGTCGAACCCTGTCTGCGACAGTGCGACGCCAGCTCGCACATGGCCACTGGCGCCGATGCCCTCAGCGATGGCCTGCTGAGACTGGGCCATGGCCTGCAGAGACTGGGCCATGGCCTGCAGAGACTGGGCTATGGCCTGCTGAGACTGGGCTATGGCCTGCTGAGACTGGGCCATGGCCTGCTGAGACTGGGCTATGGCGTTGAGCGCCTCTGCCATCTGGCGCTGGCACTGGCTCATGGCCTCCTGTGAGAGGGCAGCCATTTCCTGGGCCACAGACGCCGCCTGCACGGAAGGCCCCAGGCCTCGCAAACCGTTCCCCATGTCTGACACCGTCGCACCCATTGCCTCCACCGCGGACGCCACCCGTGCGGTGTCAGCCTGGGTGGCACGCATGACCGGGACCACTCCCAGCTCCTGGACGCGGGTGGACTCCTCCACCTGCGACCGCAGCCGCCGCAAGCCACCCGTCACCCTATTCGCTCGTCTCCGTGTCGGTGGTTGCATCGGATCTATGTGTGGGTGTGGTAACTGCAGGAACCCGGGATCCATCTGGGCGGCAGATGTTCGCTTGGCCTGGGCTGCCCTCCGACCGCCCGGTCCCTCTGCTGCTCCTACCTCCACCTGCTGTACCGGGACGGCTGTGTTGTGCGCACCAGTGAGTGTACCAGACGCCTCATCACTAAAGTGCCCAACCGTGGTGAGTGTTTCTGCGATGGTGGAGGGTGTTGGTGACAGCAGTGGCGTTGTGTCGTGCTCTTCGTCCCACTCTGAGTCCATGGCACTTTGGGGTGGGGGTTCGTCTCCACCCATCCACTCTGAGTCACTGTCCGGTATTTCGTCTTCCCGGGTAGGGGTGTCCTGGGTAGTGCTGTCCCGGGTAGTGCTGTCCCGGGTAGGGGTGTCCTGGGTAGTGGTGTCCCGGGTAGGGGTGTCCTGGATAGTGGTGTCCTGGGTAGTGGTGTCCTGGCTCGGATGTGACGGGGGCCTGTGGCTGCCCCCCTCATCGCTGGGTGGTCGCTCCCGCACGTGACGGGGGTGTCGTCTCCCTGTTGCTCCAGGTCTCTCCGTCTCCCGTGGTCTCCGAGGGGCATCCTGCGGGCGTCGCATGCTGGAGGGTTCAGGTCTCTCCGTCTCCCGTGGTCTCCGAGGGGCATCCTGCGGGCGTCGCATGCTGGAGGGTTCGGGTCTCTCCGTCTCCCGTGGTCTCCGAGGGGCATCCTGCGGGTGTCGCATGCTGGAGGGTGCGGGTCTCTCCGTCTCCCGTGGTCTCCGAGGGGCATCCTGCGGGCGTCGCATGCTGGAGGGTGCGGGTCTCTCCGTCTCCCGTGGTCTCGGAGGGGCATCCTGCGGGCGGTCTGCATCTGCGGGGATGGGTGCCTGGACGTTTGGTCCTGCGATACACAATGAAGCATGCATGGTTAGACATCAGGCAGTGATCAGGTGATACGGGAGAGGGGGATATAGGGGAGGGGGGATATGGGGACGGGCTGTTGGTGGCTCACTTGCTCGTGGGGCCCCGACCTCTGCATCAGCAACCTCCCGGTCGTCAGGTCCGCCAGCCAGTTCCAGGGCCCTTTCCTCGTGTACGGTCAGTGGCCTCTCATCAGCGGGCCCTCCTCCAGTCCTCACATGCTCCCTATTGTTGTGTGCGCGCTTCTCCTGGGGGGGGGGGGTGGTGGCAGGGGTAAAAGGCAACAGTGTTAGGCAGGTATATGAATGCACGCCATCGGTTGCGCGTGCATTGCAGAGGTTAAGGTTAGGGCTGGATTCACTTGGGGATATGGGGGATATGGGGGAGGGGGGATATGGGGGAGGGGGGATATGGGGGATATGGGGGAGGGGGGATATGGGGGATATGGGGAGGGGGGATATGGGGGATATGGGGGAGGGGGAATATGGGGGATATGTGGGAGGGGGGATATGGGGGAGGGGGGATATGGGGAATATGGGGGAGGGGGGATATGGGGGATATGGGGGAGGGGGGATATGGGGAGGGGGGGATATGGGGGAGGGGGGATATGGGGGATATGGGGGATATGGGGGAGGGGGGGATATGGGGGAGGGGGGGATATGGGGGAGGGGGGGATTTGGGGGAGAGGGGATATGGGGGATATGGGGAGGGGGTATATGGGGGATATGGGGGAGGGGGGGATATGGGGGAGGGGGGATATGGGGGATATGGGGGAGGGGGGATATGGGGGATATGGGGGAGGGGGGGATATGGGGGAGGGGGGATATGGGGGATATGGGGGAGGGGGGATATGGGGGAGGGGGGATATGGGGGAGGGGGGGATATGGGGGAGGGGGGATATGGGGGATATGGGGGAGGGGGGGATATGGGGGAGGGGGGGATATGGGGGAGGGGGGGATTTGGGGGAGAGGGGATATGGGGGACGCTCACCCTGCCTGCTCTGACGAGGTCGTTCACCTTCTTGTGGCACTGGGTGCCTGTCCGTGGTGTCAGGGCCACAGCGGTGACGGCCTCTGCCACCTCCCTCCACAGACGCCGGCTGTGGCGTGGGGCAACTCTGCGGCCGTGCCCGGGATACAGGGCGTCCCTCCTCTGCTCCACCGCATCCAGGAGCGCCTCCACATCGCGTGACTCGAACCTCGGGGCTGAGCGACGGCCAGCCATCAAGTCGGGTGTTGCGGTCGGCTGTTCCGGTCGGGTGGGGGGGAGCTGCGCGGCCTTATGAGCCGTCACGCCGTGCAGCGCGTATGACGCTGCACGGCGTGAACCACTGCGCAAGCGCGGATCCCGTTACGTCGCTGCTAGCCCATTTCGGGCCGCAGACTATCGGCCCATTTTTATGACGTGACGCAAGTGGGATTTGCGCCATTTTTTGCGCCGATCGGCGGAGTTTCCGCCGATAACGGAGAATTTCGCCCCATGTGTCTGTAATTATTGGGCAGCCAAGGGCCAAAGACTTCGGGAATTTTTATAAGAATTATTGATGAATTCACTTGTGATGTGAGTGGGGCATGGTAGGACTGGAATTGACTGTGCACTTGCCCAGGGTAGCGTAACAATATAAATGTCCTCCTTCATCTCAGTGGGACGCAAGATTGAAATCAGGCTTGTTCGCTAACCATAACCCGATCAATAATATAGAATATATTTAATACACACTGAATATTTCAAAATTAGTTATAGAAAATGCTTCATCATTAGTATATTATTAGAACTGCCATCAACATCAAATGGGAAAAACAAAATAAATATTTACACTTTGAACGCAGAGGAAGTGCATGGCCCTCACAGTTAACATTGTGTGCAATCAGCATGTATCTCGCTTCACTTGCCCTTGCTTTATGTGCACATATCACACCGGTAGGAAAAAGCTACTTGGACTGAAGGCAGCGGAATGTGGCAACACTGTAGATGGGCAATGGTCAACAAAATGCCTCGTGGGTACACTCAGAACCCAGATGGACGGTATGTGGCCCCCCAGGCCGCAGGGTACTCACCACTCATCACTGCCTTAAGAGGCATTGATGCACTTCCTACACTGTATCCAAGGCCTTGATTGCTGACCTCCTCAGCTATCTCAAGCCATATCTACCTGGTTGGCCTCTCTATTATGTCTTCCGGAAACTGCACCTGTGACCGTGCTTCCCAACTCCAACAAAACCTCCAGGGGGGTTGAGGGTGGAACATGGTTCAGTACTTCCCCATTTTGCTTCCATATCTTGCAGGACTTGCTTCTCCAGACAATCTAACTTCAGCCACTAAGTAAGCTGCTGGTGATTCTTTAAATCTTGTGTGCTCATTCGTGTCCCTGACCCTTCATCGCACCTGGAATCCCTGATTGGATAGTAATCGTAGAGGTCGCTTCCTAATTGGATGCTGTTATGGGCGAGGCATTTTCAGAACCCCAAAACGTATCATGGAGTTCAACCAACCTCCCCCTTTAATGTATTTGTTGCTTTTCCTACCACACGGCTTGTTCCATAGGTGTGGGATTACAATTATGGAAACATAGGTTTTTAAACACAAAACAATGTTTATTTCATGAACTCAACTTAACATCTTAAATAAACATTGGATCTCTTAACACCCCTTACTTCAAAGATAACTCAGAAAATATTGCAACAGTAAACAATTCCAAAAATGTTCCTTCAAACTTCCAAGAGACTGAACACCTTTAAAGAGAACCACATCAGATTAAAGGCTTTACTATTATGAGTTTAAATCACCCAAATGATCCAGAGATAGTCTTTCATGGCAGAGATCCAGCTCACTGCAAACACAGACACTTCCCCAAGCTCTTTTTCTCCAAACTACAGTCTCTGGAAACACACAAGCTGATTTTTAAAACTGCAACTCTCTGGAAACACCCAGACACACACAAGCTCCTTTTCAAACTGCAAAATTGCAAAATGGCTGATCCAAAGCCCAGCTCCACCAATTCTCTGACATCACTGTTTTCTTAAAGGTACATTGCTTAAACATCCATGTCTTAAAGGTACTCTCACATGACACCTCCCACCAAGAAAAAAAAACCATCAACTTCAAGATGGTTTCATTTTTCACTTTTGCACCATCCACTAAGAAATGCACACAGTAAAAGTACTTTTACGTTTTACACAAAAAAACCACACGCAAACAGGTACAATAATATAGTCCATTTTCCTTTGTTCTTCTTCCTCCAACCGAAATCCTTCTCGATTGACAGTCTCTTTGAACAATATCTCTGCACGATCCATCCATTCCTCTACTCCTCGGATTTCTCTTTAGAGTCAGATACTTTAGTTCAATCTGACCACAGAGCCCCTTGCAATTCTCCAATACAGGAACATTGGTTACCACAGCTTTCAGGCAGTCAAATGCCTGTTGAAAGTCCGCTGTCCATTTAAATTTTTGGCGTTTCTTTAGCAAGTCCATCAGTGGAGTAATCACGCCACAAAACATTTGCACAAATGTTCGATCAAATCCACTCATGCTAAGAAATCGCATTATTTCTCTTTGTCTTGAGGGCATCAGAAACTCCGCAAGGAAAGTGATTCGGGCTTCTCCAAATTCACTTTCGGCTAGGTTCATCGCCAAACCCTCCACCTGAAGTCGATCGAAGAACTCCATACGATGTTTTAAATGCTCATTTCATGTCTGGAAGTTGGAAATAAAAGCAGATTGTCCCACTTTCGCAATGCAATCCTTCAAACGTGGGATAAGATAAGAGTCCGTTCTTGTTACTGCATTCACCTTTCGATAGTCCACACACAACCGTTGGGTACCGTCTGGTTTAGGTACCATCACTATGGGTGAGCTCCATTGGCTGCAACTCACTTCAATTATGCCATTCTTCAGCATACTCTCAATCTCTCTGTTAACCTGTGCCAATTTTTAAAGGATTAAGTTAATATGGATGTTGTTTGATAGGAACAGCATTTCCCACATCTACATTATGTTTAGCCATTTTAGTACTTCCCAATTTATCTGTACAAACTTGCCCATGTGATATCAATAACTCTTTCAGGTCAGTTTGTTTTTCCTCTGGAAGGTAACTTAACAATTCATCCCAATTTATAAGAACATCCTCATTTTCCAATTTAATTTGAGGCATGTCAAATTCACAGTCATCTGGATTTGGTTTGGCACTGTGAGTTAGAATCATTAAAACCTCCTATTTCTCTCCTTCCCTTTCAAAGTACCTTTTAAGCATATTCACATGACACACTCGGTGAGTCTTCCTTCTATTGTTGCTAACTTTTGGTTGGTTCAATTGGCTCTGTTTTATAACCTTTGCTCTAGCGTCGCCAGGTATCTTTATGATACCGCCACGAGGTTCAAGTTCAAGTAATGATCAATAACTCAACATACCAATTAGTAAGATTCAAATCAATACACATTTATTATACACAGTAAATCGCTACTCATGCATAAACTCTACTTTCTGGGCTATTTCAATAACTAACAAGCCTATACTTAGCTTCGGACTGGCCCACCAGGTCAGGGGAACAAATGGCCTTTCGCTCGGGTTCTGAAACTGCAGGATTCAAAAGCTGGTATAGACCGGTAGATAGGAGCGCCTATCTCGTAGCGAGCATTGACTTGAGACTTACTTCTTTGGAGGCCGCCGGACAGGTCACTGTCAAGGGTTGCTTCGCGTTGCTGAGTGACCCTGTCAGGAAGGACAATTTGAACTTGGGGGCTTTACTTTATAGTCCCCAGGGGCTTCCCGCCTTTCGGGGCGGACCCCGTACCTGGTTTCAAGTGATTGGACTTCGTTCCAATTGCTTGGTTCGATTTCTCCAATATTGGAGCTGTTCCCTGATCGTTGGGCGGTCTTTAAGTGTTGGCTCCTTTAATATCTGATGCCACCTTTCTAACGCTCCCTGCGATTCTGGATGGTACGCAGTTGATTTAAATTGTTTTATTCCTAAGCTATCCATAACTTCTTTGAATAACTTTGAAGTAAAATTTGATCCTTGATCCGATTGAATTTCTGTGGGTAGTCCATATCGAGTAAAGAATTTAAGTAACTCCTCCACAATCCTTTTAATATTACTTACTGGAATGGCCTCTGGAAACCTAGTAGACACATCCATTATCGTCAAAAGATACTGATTCCCACTTTTTGTTTTAGGAAGCGGTCCTACACAATCAATTATGACCCTCGTAAAAGGTTCCTCAAATGCTGGAATGGGTATTAAGGGTGCTGGTTTTATCACTGCTTGAGGTTTCCCTATCACTTGACATGTGTGACATGATTGACAAAATTTAACTACATCTTTATGTAGTCCAGGTCAATAAAAATGTTTCTGGATTTTAGCTTGAGTTTTCCTTAATCCCAAATGACCTCCCACTGGTACCTCATGTGCAACTCGCAACACCTCCTTTCTATACCCTACCGGCAATACTACTTGATGAACTTCTGCCCACTTTTCATCCACCTGCATATGTACAGGTCTCCATTTTCACATCAAGACATCATTTTTACGGTAATAACACTCTGGTATACTCTCAGATTCCTCTTCCGTATATGCTTTTTGATATATCCGTTTTATTTCTACATTTATTTCTACGTGGGCAGCACGGTAGCACAAGTGGATAGCACTGTGGCTTCACAGCGCCAGGGTCCCAGGTTCGATTCCCGGCTTGGGTCACTGTCTGTGCGGAGTTTGCACGTTCTCCCCGTGTCTGCGTGGGTTTTCTCCGGGTGCTCCGGTTTCCTCCCACAGTCCAAAGACATGCAGGTTAGGTGGATTGGCCATGCTAAATTGACCGTAGTGTCCATAAGGGTTGGGAGGGGTTATTGGGTTGCGGGGATAGGGTGGAAGTGAGGGATTAATGTGGGTCGGTGCAGACTCGATGGGCCAAATGGCCTCCTTCTGCACTGTATGTTCTATGTAATCTGGCTGTTGTAACTGCGCCAATTTTCCTGAACTAAAAATATCCGCCTCATCCTCCACCTGTTCTTGTTCCTTTTCAACCATCTGATCAAAAATCGTTTCTGCTAATTGCACTTCAACTTCATCTTCACTCTTTGATTTCTCGTAAAAGGTTCCTGAAATGCTGGAATGGGTACTAGATATGGACTACCCACAGAAACTCAATCCAATCAAAGATCAAATTTTACTTCAAAGTTATTCAAAGAATTTGATTTCTCCTCTTGTCTTAACCTGTGACTTTGAGACCTTGTTATTACACAATCCGGAAAAATCCAAGGATATTCATCCTTCAACCCTTCAGTTGTCTGATTTTCCACTGGCTTATCAACCACAATAGGCATCACTCCCACCTGTGATCCAGCTATATCATTACCCAAGATGAACTGTATTCCTGGAAAAGATAGTTTATCCATGGCTCCTACTACCCCTTCACCACTCTTCACTGGACGTTCCAACCTTACCTTATATAATGGAACGCCACTCCGCTCACCCTGAATTCCACATATCACCACCTTTTCTGGCAACATTCTTCCCAAACTACATAATTCCTCATCTCTTACCATTAAAGATTGACTAGCCCCTGTATCTCTTAAAATTGTGACTTCTTTACCTGCTCCTCCTGATACACATGAGTGAACTTTACCCACACAAGCAAATTCTTTAAATACATCTGGCACCTTCTTAACAATTACTTCTTGAACAGGCTGTACAATAGTTTGCACCTCCTTCGCTTCCCTTGGGCCTTCCTTTACCGCTCTAATAAACCTCACTGTCTTGTCCTGTTGTACCACATCAGCCTTCCCAGTGCTTTTCTTCAACCACCAACACTGTGACTTTACATGGCCTAGTTTATTACAGTGAAAACATCTGAAACTTTTCATTTCTTTTCCACCATCATGGATTTATTTTTTAATCTGAGGTACACTCTCTTTATTGTCTCCCATCAGATCACCTTTACTTTTACCACTTGAGTATTTCTCATGTCCCCTGTTTCTATCCCTCACCGGCTGAAACTGATGTCAGAAACCAATCTTTGATTTATGAATTAATTCATAATCATCTGCCATTTCCACTTCTAATCTCGCAGTTTTAACCCTCTGCTCTTCCACATGAGTTCTCACTACATCAGGAATTGAATTTTTAAACTCCTCCAAAAGTATAATTTCTCTGAGAGCTTGGTCTATTTTTAAAGCCCTTATCCACCTATCAAAATTACTCTGTTTGAGCCTTTCAAACTCCATGTATGTTTGACCAAATTCTTTCCTTAAATTTCTAAACCTTTGTCTGTAAGCTTCAGGCACTAGCTCATATGCACTTAAGATGGATTTCTTCACCTCCTCATACGTTCCAGATACCTCCTCCGGTAGTGATGCAAACACTTCACTAGCCCTACCTACCAGCTTTGTTTGAATCAGTAATACCCACATGTCCTGTGGCCATTGCATTTGTTTAGCTACCTTCTCAAATGAAATGAAAAAGGCTACTACCTCCTTCTCGTCAAACCTTGGTAATGCTTGGACATATTTAAATAAATCCACACCACGTCTTCGACTATGGCGCTCTGTCTCATTATCCTCATCCATCTCCTCCAACTGTACGTGTCCCTTTGCGTCTGCCATTTTTAACTGATTTTCATGTTCCAGAGCCATTTTCCGAAGTTCAAACTCTCTCTCTTTATCCCTTTCCTCTCTATCTCTTTCTTTGTTTCTTTCTTCTCTCTCCTTTTCTTTTTCCTCTCTATCTCTTTCGTATTCCAGCTGCTTTAATTCTTTCTCATGTTCCATTTGTTTAATTTGCAACTGAATTTTTGCCATTTCCCATGAGTCAAACTCTATCTCAGGCAACTTTAAATGCTTAACCACCGCTATAATTACCTCATCTTTTCGCATTTTGTCAGGTAATGTTAACTGCAATGTTTTTGCCAGACCTAACAGTCTGCTTTTCGTCTCTGTCCGTAAAGTACTGCATGTAACAGTCTCCACCCCCAAAAACTTCTGAGCCTCTGAAAGAGACATTGTCCACAACACATTCCCCACTTAAACTAAAATACCACACCGGAAAAGCAACAATCCTTCACTGTCTTTACGTTCACTAAGCCAATCCAATAGATAGACTTTTATCGCAGACGAGCCCCCAATTGTTATGGGCGAGGCGTTTTCCGAACCCCAAAATATATCATGGAGTTCAACCAACCTCCCCCTTTAATGTATTTGTTGCTTTTCCTAACACACGGCTTGTTCCCTAGGTGTGGGATTACAATTATGGACACGTGGGTTTTTAAACACAAAACAATGTTTATTTCATGAACTCAACGTAACATCTTAAATAAACATTGGATCTCTTAACACCCGTGACTTCAAAGATAACTCAGAAAATATTGCAACAGTAAATAATTCCTAAAAATGTTCCTTCAAACGTCCAAGAGACTTAACACCTGCAAACAGAATCACATCTGGTTAAAGGCTTTACTATTATGGGTTTAAATCACCCAAATGATCCAGAGATAATCTTTCATGGCAGAGATCCAGCTCACTGCAAACACAGACACTCCCCAAGCTCTTTTTCTCCAAACTGCAGCTCTCTGGAAACACAATCAAGCTGCTTTTTAAAACTGCAGCTCTCTGGAAACACCTAGTCACACACAAGCTCTTTTTCGAACTGCAAAACTGCAAAATGGCTGATCCAAAGCCCAGCTCCACCCACTCTCTGACATCACTGTTTTCCTAAAGGTACATTACTTAAACATCCATGCCTTTAAGGTACTCTCACATGACAATGCCTTCTGGAAAATTGTTCTGGAGGAACTGCACATCTGGGTTCCCAACCTGGAATAACGTTGCTGTTCATGAAAAAACTAAATTGGCAATATTCTACCTGTAGTGTTCCTGATGATCTAATGATTCCTGGGAGATGTTCTTCCCCTTGATTCCTTATCACATTTTCAATTTTCACAGAAAAATAGTTGCCTTTGCTTCCTGTTCTGATTCTATTTTTGCTATTCTGTTCTTATTTCTGCTGTGCTTTCAATTTAATACCATATTATCCATTACTTCCTGCTTCTCTTCCTACCCCTTCGTTAATGTTGTTCACACCCGCAATGCAGAATGATTTGTTAGCTTAACACAAAGATAAAACAAACATATACATTGCACAGGTATATATAAAACATCTACATCTTGTAATTGCAAGGTAGCAGTATTCAAACACAGGAGTGTCCTATTTGTGAATTTTGGGAAGGTGGTAGAAGTGGGATATTTGGGGTGGATAACTTAGAAGTTGGAGGTCACAGAATTACAGACAGCAGGCGTGCCACCTTTGAAAGCTGGTTTGATGACAATGCTAGGGTTGGACCCAGAGGCAGAATTATACTTTTGGGGGTCCCTTGCCCTCCCTCTTTATGGGGCCGCCCTCTGGTGATGTGGCAGCTATCCCAAATGACATCAAACCCCACCCTAATGACATCAAGCCCCTTCCCAATGGTGTCACACCCCACCCACAATAACAGCAACCCTAAAATCACACAATGCAAGCAACAAAAACCTCAAATCACTGTGGTGATTGGATATTATCCCATTGGAATGTTTTCAGAGTCATGAGGTTCCAGTTTGATTTTGCAGCCTGGATGAAGATATCTAACTAACCCTGTCCAAAAAAGATCTAACTAAACCTCTACGTAAGGCCACTGTAAGGGCTGACTCTCTCTCCAGCAAGTCTGGGTGTCGTTCTCTTGAGACTGCAGAGGCCTGAAGTCAAACCACGAGCTGAAAGCAAGGTTTAATGTGAAATAAAGTGTCTCTACAGAGTAGAGAGGATTGGCTTATGAGGAGAGACTGAGTAGACTGGGACTATACTCATTGGAATTTAGAAGAATGAGGGGAGATATTATAGAAACATATAAAATGAAGGGAATAGATGAGATGGAAGCAGGGAGGACACTGGCGGGTGAAACTATAACTAGGGGGCATAGCCTCAAAATAAGGGGGAGCAGATTTAGGGACTGAGTTGAGGAGAAATCTCTTCACTCAGATTTGTGTATCTGTGGAATTCCCTGCCCAGTGAAGCAGTTGAGGCTACCTCGTTGAATGTTTTTAAGGCATAGGTAGATACATTTTTGACCAGTAAAGGAATTAATGTTATGGTGAGAGGGCGGGTAAGTGGAGCTGAGTCCAGAAAAAGATCAGCCATGATCTTATTGAATGGCGGAGCTGGCTCGAGGAGCCAGAATGCCAATTCCTGCCTCTTATGTTCTTAACTACTTTATAATTTATGAGAACAAGCCTGCAATTGATGAATTGAAATCCACAATGCAAGCCACAAAAACCCAAAATCACTGCCGAACTGCTTAAGTGCTCTTTAACTTATGAGAACTTGCTTATAATTGATTAATTGAAATCCAAACCTACCTGTTGTCAGCATGACGGTAGAGATGGTCAATATTGCGATCATTGTGCCTTGAGGCAGGCAAACATGAACTGGCTGATAAGCAACAGGATGGAGAAATTAGCCAATGATATTACTGCAGCACAGCAGGCTAATGCAGGACACAGTGGGCGGGACCCTCTGATCCCGCGCCGGGTCGGAGATTCGCCGGAGGGCCGCGCGAATCGCGCCACGCCGCCCCGACGCCGGCACGCGATTCTCCGCAAAGCAGAGAATCGGCGCCATTGGCACCGGTGTGGTTGGCGCAGCGCCGGTCGCGGGCCGCTCTACGCGGACAGCCAACCGATTCTCCGCAGATGGGCCGAGCGGCCGTAAGAAAAGAGCCAAGTCCCGCTGCTGCCGTTCTAACCTGCTCTGAGCCAGCGGGACCTCGGTGTGTAAGGGTCGGGTGGCGGCCTTTGGGGGGAGGGAGGTTCCAACACTGGGGGGGCTTCTGATGTGGCCTGGCCCGCGATCGGGGCCCACCGATCGGCGGGCCGGCCTCTGTGGCTGGGGACCTCCATTCCTACGCGCCAGCCCCTGTAGTCCTGCGCCATGTTGTGTCGGGGCTGGCGCGTTGAAGGAGGCCATTGTGCATTCTCGCGTTTGTGCCGGTGCCACTGCGCATGTCCTCGTTGGCATTGGCTCAACTGGGCATGCGCGGATCCCGCGGTACACAGTTCGCGCCAGGATCTGCAACTGGAGCGGTGCAAACCGTCATGGGAGCAGCCCGTTCACGCCGTCGTAAAACGCGATGGCGTTTACGATGGTGTGGACATTCTGCCGCGGGATTGGAGAATCCCGCCCAATGAGCCAGAAACTGTCCACTGCAGGAGGAAATACTGCAATGAAGTTTCCAGTTCAAGTCTAATATCAATGGCTTTGCTAGTAACTGGCAGGATTCCGTTCTTTGTTCAGAAGAGAATATACTTTCTGAAGGCCAATATTGAATGTGATGGGGGATGGTGGTTACTCGACGGTTTTAACTGTCTGAATGTGACCATCAGTAATTATATCAGACCAGCAGAAGAATAGAATTTAAACTGGAGAGCATGGTAGAGGAACAGATTTTTTAGATTTCCTTGCTTCACCAGTTGTTTGCAATCCATGAAAATTTAGAGAGGTTTTCTTGTGCACTTTTTCTTCACAAAATCATCAATGACATAATCGTCGGTAAAATCTTGTAAGGATGCATTTTCAGTCGTCAATATTGCTGAACTTGTCAAATGTTCCTGACTCCTCGTACTTCACAGATAGTTTTTCACTATTTTCAATACAGAGAAAGAACATTCACCGGAAGCATTTGTGACAGGTATTATTAAAAATATTTTCAGAATGGTTTCCAAATTTGGAAAGGTTATCTGCAAACCACCATGTATAAGTCTGTCCAAATCAGCTGGTGATCTCAAAGCACAGAGTTCATCATTATCGATGAAATGAATGAATTGTTTCACTTCCTCTTCAAAAGGATTTGTGTCAATGTCCTCCTGGTAGAATTCAATTAATTTCTTACTGGCTCTTAGCTTTCTCATCCAAACTTTTGTCAAAAAGCACACAAAATAATTCAACAGTTTTCTCAGAGATTCATTTCGACACTGTCATTGCACCACTACTGTATCACAAATAACATGAACAGTCTAAACAATGATTGTCTCGTCTCCTTTTAAAGTTATTTTATTGTCTCTAGATTCATCAAAAAATAACTTCCTGTGTTTTGTACATTTCTCATCATGAGAGGGATCTGTATTCTTTGTCAATGTTAGTGCCTCTGCTTCCACTGAGGTATTCTCATTTCAAACTTTCAAGATAAAACTAACTGAGGCTATCAATAAAGTTGTTTCTAACATTTTGCAGCGATTTGCAGACAGCATTAATTCTTTGAAGTACACTGTTCCACAAAACAGTAAAAACTACAATATGTACTTTTCAAACTTCTCTGCTGCGGATTTTGCTTGCGCTTTTACACGCGGTGCCTCTAATTTTGATGTGGCTATGTCTGATAAACATTCCTTTATATCGACAAAGTTCAGCGTCAAAGCCAAAACAACATCTGCATGAGTGGACCACCTGGTGTCAAAAATTCTTTTGACCATCAAATGTTTTCCATGTGCCTGCTACAAATGCGATTGCAGCATATTCCACCGATGGGTGGAAACCAAAAAAAAGGCATACAAATTTTGAACAAAGTTAAAAAAATGTACGGCTGCCTCACACCATTCAGATTAAATTCAAGAAGTGACTTGAACATGGGATGAATAATTCACATGGGCTTGCATTGTTCAGTCTTGCTTGTAGACTTGAATATTTTCCTGCCATATTTGCTGCATTATCAAAGCTCTGTCCCTGTCAATTGGAATTGCGCTACAACTTCACTATTGCTGGACACGTATCTTAAAATGAATGTTAATTGGTCCACATGACTCACAATTGGTGTTGAATCAACAATTATGAAATAGTATTTGTCATCTTTTACTTCATTAGTGAATTGGTTTCTGAGCCACTCTGCCATTATAGTGATGAAGCCATCGCAGGTTCTGGCATCAGGGTGGCACAGTGGGGCAGTGGTTAGCATTGTTGTCTCACCGTGCCGAAGACCCGGGTTCAATCCCAGCTCCAGATCACTGTCTGTGTAGAGTATGCACATTCTCCCCGTGTCTGCATGTATCTGACTACCTCAACCCAAAGATGTGCAGTGTAGGTGAATTGGCCCGGATAAATTGCCCCTTAATTGGAAACATTAAAAAAAAAGTTGGTCTTCACTGAACCACAATATTGATAATTTTTCAAATGCTCTTTGAGAACCTCGTCAAATTCACTGAGATATTCAAGGCAGGCTAAAAAAATGTATCTCTTCGACTTGACACTGATGGCTGATCATTTCTTTTTAAAGGAAGTCCCAAGGAAGACTGCAGTTTGTCTGTGGCAACAACACATGTCAGCACTATCATCCAGTAGGAAGACTCCTTTTCAAACTGAGCTGATAACACAGAGTCAATTCTTGCAGATAATTTACATCTTTGAACGAGCGCACACATAGTCTTAATATGACTTTTGTAAATTTCATGATCATCAATATCTTTTCCAACATTTATCCAGTTAAGAGTATTCACCTACAAATGATTGTTTCCCTTTCCTAGTATCAGGGAATAATTTGTAAACATAATAGTAGACTGTCTTAGAGGTTTATGAAAAAATCAACCAATTTCTCCTTTCCGTCATGTCATTTCTCTTCACCATCAGCAAATGATACTCATGAAGGCTTCTAAACTGCTTTCAGCCTCGAACCTCAAACTCTTTTCTCAATTTTTCCATTTTACCTATGGTCTATTTATTACAAAATATTCAATCATACCCAATGCAACAGATTTTGGAAATAGGGCAGTGCCTTCAGGATAGGTGTCTTCCCTCACTTCAGCTGCAGAACAATGAGCTTGATCAGTGTCTTGTTGCTCCATTCCCATTTCAGTGTCACTTCTTGATGCACGATCAATTACACAAAGACGAGAGTTGAATGCGGAGCCAGCCGGCAGGGAACTACCCCCGTACCTGTAGTACAGGGCATTACCACAAATCACCTAATATATTCATCAGTGGTGACTACCACATTCACCCCCTGTTAAAATTGAGTCCGGCGGGGGTGGTGGAGAACTATACACAAGTACATGTTTTAAAATACAGAGAAAAAAAAATTGAGTCCAGCGGGGGTGGAGGAGAATTAGACAGAAGGATGATGTTTTAAGAGTCCAGATCAAGTTACAGATCCAGTCGGTCCGGAGCCTTGATCTGCCGTTGGGAGCGGCGCAGTGGTGGCGATGATTCCGGTGCCGGTCTGATCCACGGTGACTCCAGGAGCATGCCGAAATCCTCTTCATCCTCGGGCGTGGGCAGGGGGTGGACGGATTGTCCTGGGGCGGGGGTTGCGGCTGGGTGCCAGCAGGAGGCCAGGAGATTTCTGGACCGTAGGGCCAGCTGAACGGCCCTCCAGATCGTCCCATTCTCCCTCTCCACCTGCCCTTTTCCCCAGGGGTTATAGCTGGTCGTCCTGCTCAAGGCAATACCCTTGTTGAGCAGGAACTGACGCAGCTCATCGCTCATGAATGAGGATCCCCTGTCGCTGTGGACGTAGGCGGGGAAGCCGAACAGAGCGAAGATGGTGTTGAGGGCTTTGATGACGGTGGCAGACGTCATGTCGAGGCATGGGATGGCGAAGGGGAATCTGGAGTACTCATCGACCACACTGAGGAAGTATGTGTTATGGTCAGTGGAGGGGAGGGGCCCTTTGAAGTCCATGCTGAGGCATTCAAAGGGGTGGGAGGCCTTCAGCAGGCGCGCACGGTCTGGCTGGTAGGAGTGCGGTTTGCACTCCGCACAGACCTGACAGTCTCTGGTGATTGCCCTGACTTCCTTGACGGAGTAGGGCAGATTGCGGGCCTTGATGAAGCGGTACAATCGTGTGACTCCCAGGTGACAAAGGTTGTCGTGCAGGGTCCGGAATCGGGCCACCTGTGCGCTGGCTTATGTACCTCGGGATAGGGCATCAGGGGGCTCATTGAGCTTACCGGGGCGATACAAAATCTCGTAGTTGTGGGTGGAGAGCTCGATCCTCCACCTCAAGATTTTATCGTTTTGATCTTGCCCCGCTGTGTGTTGTTAAACATGAAGGCTACCGACCATTGGTCAGTGAGGAGAGTGAATCTCCTGCCGGCCAGGTAATGCCTCCAATGTCGCACAGCTTCGATGATGGCTTGGGCCTCTTTTTCGACGGAGGAGTGCCGAATATCGGAGGCATGAAGGGTTTGTGAAAAGAATGCCACGGGCCTGCCTGCCTGGTTGAGGGTGGCGGCCAGAACGGCGTCTGATGCATCGCTCTCGACTTGGAAGGGGAGCGTCTCGTCGACTGCGTGTATCGCGGCCTTGGCGATGTCGGCTTTAATACGGTTGAAGGCCTGGTGAGCCTCGGCCGTTAGGGTAAAAAGAGTGGATTGGATGAGTGGGCGGGCCTTGTCCGCATAATTTGGGACCCACTGGGCGTAGTAAGAAAAGAACCTCAGGCAACGTTTGAGGGCCTTGGGGCAGTGGGGGAGGGGGAGTTCCATGAGGGGGTGCATGCTCATTTTTGCCTTAGGCTGATGAGCTGAATGTCAAAAACCTGGCTACTGCTTCACTCAATGATTCAGAAACGTCACACCTGACAATCAGGAGATCCATCTGAACTGTTCTTAGTCTCCATCACCTCTCAACGTCTGCCACACTGTTTTCCTGCTCTAAAAGGAATTCCACCAATCAGAGCCCAATGTCATCCTGTATGGACTGCTGATAGGTTCATTATTGAGCCTATCAGCAAATTCAGACCATGATTCCACCAGTAGATATCAAGCCAGCATTTCCAAGTCTGTCATTGACTCCAACTCCTCGGTAGATCTTCCCTTCTCCCGGATGGCCTTAACACTATTAATTTCTTCCTTGAACAAATGTCACAACATTCCTAAATCAGCACTGCCCTCCTCTGCCTGGCTGAAACTGTTCTTACAATGATCAACTTTTTAACTCTGCTTGTTTCCTCCAAATAAAAGGTTTTGCAATGGGAACCTGTTGCTTGCTCTTTCATGGGCTATGTGGAACTCCCCTCAGGTTTCCTGCATCTCCTCTTTCTCTGGCACGTTATTGGCGGTACTGGCAGCATATCCTGCCCTTGCCCTGAACTGAAAAATGTCATCAGCTTCCCCACACCCATCTTCTTGCGAGGTATCTATTCAATTCCCCCAGTTTCCCTGTCTCCATCACATCCATTCTGGCGATATCACATTGTAAAAGATGTATATTCTTTTGTTCTCAACTGTGGATTCCTCCCAACTATAGTTGTCGGCATCCTTGACTGTGTCCCTTTCATTTTCTTCACCACTGCCTCGCTCCTTCCATCTCCTCAGAATCACCAATAAGGTTCCCCTTGTCCTCACTTTCCACTCCGTTAGCTTCTGCATTCAATGTATCGTCCTCCTCCATTTCCATCGCCATAGCATGATGGCACCACAAAACCCATCTTTGCGTTACCTTTCAGCCTTCTGAAGGGGCCACTCCCTCCACAACACCTTGGTTACTCCTCAATTATCCAAGCTCCATAATATCTGCATAGTATCTCTGTATGCAAATGCAGGAGATACAATGCCAGTTCTTTTAGGATTTGGATTCGAGTTTATTATCATGAAAAGTATTGATCTGTGCAGTCTAGACAGATCGGTCCATACATGAAAAACATGGGACATTTGATAGATACACAATGTAATTGCATAGACATAGTCTTTTTAAAAAAAAACATTTTTATTCTCCTCCTTTTTCACATTTTCTCCCGCATTTACACCCATCAACAATAAACAATAATCAGCAACAGATATGTCAATCCCCATAATAACAACAATCCCATCCGCCCACCAACCCCCAAACATCAGCCCGCATGTTTACATAAACAAATGACAAAAAGGAATCAGGGATTACCCATTGTCACCCTTAATCTACACAGCCCCCCCCAACTAATGTTCGATGTTATCCAGTTCTTGAAAGTGCATAATAAATAGTGCCCATGACTTGTAGAACCCCTCCGAGCTTCCCCTAAGTTCGAACTTAACCTTCTCAAGGGTCAAGTATTCCAACAGGTCCCCCCGCCACGCCTGGGCACTGGGTGGAGAGGCTGCTCTCCATCCCAGCAGGATCCACCTTCGGGCGATCAATGAGGCGAAGGCTATGATATCTGCCTCCGCTCCCGTTTCCAACTCTGGCTGGTCCGACACCCCGAATATGGCCTCCTGGGGACCCGGGTCCAGGTTCACACGCACCACCTTTAGAAATTACCCTAAACACCTCCTTCCAGTACTCCCCTAGCTTTGGACAGGACCAATAAATATGAACGTGATTCGCGGACCCCCCCCGCCCCCCGCAACGCTCACACACATCCTCTACTCCTTCAAGAAATCGGCTCATCATTGCCCTCGTGAGGTGCGCTCTATATACCACGTTCAGCTGTATCAGCCCCAACCTCGCACATGAGGTGGAGGCATTCACTCTCCAGAGCTCCTCACACCAGACCCCCTCCTCTATAACCTCTCCCAGCTCTTCATCCCACTTTGCTTTGATCCCTTCCAGTGGTGCCTTATCCTCTTCCAAAATAGCTCTGTACACCACTGACACTGTCCCCTTCTCCAATCCCCTTGTCGTCAACACCTCCTCCAGCAATGTGGAGGCCAGTTCCTCTGGGAAGCTCTGTATCTCCTTCCTGGCAAAATCCCAAACCTGCATGTACCTAAACACTTCTCCCTGCTCTAGCCCATACTTCGCTTCCAGCTCCCTCAATCCTGCAAACCGACCCCGAAGAAACAAATCTTTTAGCGTCTTAATCCCCTTCTCTTCCCATTTCCGAAAACTTCCATCCCACCTCCCTGGTTCAAATCTGTGGTTCCCCCGAATCGGCATTTCCCTTGACCCTAAACCCAACCCGAAATGTTCGCGAAACTGCCTCCAGATTTTCAATGAAGCTATTATTACCGGACTCCCTGAGTATTTCCCCGGAGCTATCGGGAGCGGCGCTGTTGCTAGTGCCTTCAGCCCCGACCCCCTGCACAAACTCTCCTCCATTCTGACCCACTGAGAATCAACCCCTCTGACCCAGCTCTGCACTTTCTCCACATTCGCTGCCCAGTAGTAGGACAACAGGTTTGGGAGAACCAAACCCCCTGCCTGCCTTCCCCTCTGTAGCAGCACATTTCTCACTCTGGCCTCCTTCCCTCCCCATATGAATGAAGTAATCCTTCCCTCAATCTCCCTGAAAAAAGACTTTGGCAGGAAAATCGGTAGTCATTGAAAAATAAACAGGAATCGCGGCAACACATTCATTTTAACCGCCTGTACCCGACCCGCCAGTGACAGAGGAAGGCCATCCCACCTTGCCAGATCAGCTTTCACTCTCCCCACCAAACTAGTGATGTTGTACCTGCGAAGCCTCCCCCACTCCCGGGCAACCTGCACCCTCAGATACCTAAAATGAGTCCCTGCTCTACGGAATGGCAGCCCCCCCACCCCTGCCCCACTCCCGGCCGAGACACCACAAAGTACTCACTCTTGTCCAGGTTCAACTTGAACCCCGAGAAAGACCCAAATACCCGCAGTAGCTCCAATATTCCTCCTATCGACACACTCGGTTCCGACACATACAGTAGCAAGTCGTCGGCATATAAGGACACCCTATGCTCTATCCCCCCCGGCACTATTCCTTTCCATGCTCCCGAACTTCTCAATGTGATGGCCAACGGCGCAATCGCAAGTGCAAACAGCAGGGGGGAAATAGGACATCCTTGTCTCGTCCCACGGTGGAGGGAAAAGTATCTCAAACTGATATCATTTGTGCGGACACTCGCCTTCGGCTCCTTATATAATAGCTTTACCCAGTTCACAAACCTTGGTCCAATCCCAAACCGCTCCAGCACTGCCATCAGGTACCCCCATTCTACCCGATCAAACGCCTTCTCGGCGTCCAATGCCACAACTACCTCTGTTTCCTTCCCTTCCGCCGGTGCCATATCAACGTTCAAAACCCTCCTAATGTTCGAAAACAGCTGCCTCCCTTTCACAAACCCCGTCTGATCCTCCCCTATCACCTTCGGGAGGCACTCCTCCAGCCTACCCGCCAGTACCTTCGCCAACACTTTTACGTCCACATTCAGAAATGATATGGGCCGATACGACCCACACTCCATCGGCTCCTTATCTTTTTTTAGCAACAGGGAAATCAATGCCTGCCCCAAGGTTTGCGGCAACACCCCCTTCCCTATCGCCTCCTCAAACATCCCCACCATCAGGGGTGCCAACCTATCCTTAAATTTTTTATAATATTCCACCGGAAACCCATCCGGCCCTGCCACCTTCCCCGACTGCATCCTCCCAATCACATCCTTTATCTCCTGCTCCACTATTGCTCCTTCTAATGTAGCCCTGTCCCCCTCCCCTAGACTCGGGTACACCAACCCATCGAGAAATTCCTGCATCTCTAGGTCTCCCCCGGGTGGCTCTGACTTGTCCAACCTCTCATAAAACTTCTCAAAAACCTTGTTAATCAGCACTGGGCCCACCACCAACTTCCCTGCCCTATCCTTCACCTGAAGAATTTCCCTTGCCGCTGCCTCCCTCCGGAGCTGACCTGCTAACATACCTTATCTCCATGTTCATAAACTGCACCCCTTGCTTGTCTCAGTTGGCGCACCGCCTTCCTGGTGGACAGTCGGTCGAAGCTCGCCTGTAGTTCCTTCCTCCTTTCCAGCTTCGTCGGGTCCCCATCCTCTGCATACCTCCTATCTGCCTCCAACATTTCATCTATTACCCTCTGCCGCTCCAACCTCTTCTCTTTAACCACCCTGGCCTTAAACGAAATTACCTCACCTCTCACCACTGCCTTTAGAGCCTCCCAGACGACTGCCTTCGACACCTCACCCGTACAATTGAAACCTACATATTCCTTAATTACCTTTTCAAATTTCTCACTGAACACTTGGTTCCCCAAAAGCCCCACATCAAGTTTCCACCCCGGTCTCTGCGCTGCCCCCTTCTCCAGCACCATAAACCTCCCAATGTGGAGCATGATCTGGCTCTGCAATTGCAGAGTATTCCGACCCCTTGACTCCAGCCAGCAAAGCCTTCCCCACCACAAAAAAAGTCGATCTGCGAGTATACCTTATGGACCGCTGAGAAAAACGAGTACTCCCGTTCCCTTGGGTGCAGGAACCTCCAAGGGTCCACCCCTCCCATTTCCACCATTAGCCCAGCTGGCGCCTTCGCCCACCTTGATGGGACCAGCGAGTGCGGCCGTGATCTGTCCAACCTTGGCTCCTGCACCAAGTTCCAGTCCCCCCCCACAATCAGCTCATGCGTGTCCAAGTCGGGAATAGCCCCAAACACCTTCCTCGCGAATCCCACAGCGTCCCATTTGGGACCGTATACACCTAACAGCGCCACTAATCTCCCCTCCAGTGCCCCTGCCACAATCACATATCTACCCCCCTGATCTGCCACCACCTTCTCCATCTGGAAGTGTACCCTTTTGCTAACCAACGCCGCTACCCCTCGAGCCCTTCCATCAAATCCGGAGTGAAACACTTGGCTAACCCAACCCTTTTTAAGTCTCACCTGGTCCTTCACCCTTAAGTGAATCTCCTGCAGCATTGCTACATCGGCTTTCAAACTTTTAAGATGTGCAAGCACCCTTGGCCTCTTGACCGGACCTCCTAGCCCTCTCACGTTCCACATGACTATCCTTACTGAGGGTCTCTCACCCCCCCGCCCCCCCACCTTTCTTATCCACCATCACCATACCACCGGGCCCTGCCCCATAAGCCTGACCCGCCCCTGTCCATTGTTAACATCAAACTTCTTCCCCCCCTCCCAAGAACCCCCCCTATAAAAACATCCCCCAACATCATCCCTCTTGCTCGCCTCGTAGGCCCATTGAAGCCTGCTATCCAGGCTCCAACGTCCGCAGCCCTCCTCTCACCTCACCCCCGTTCACTAACTGACTTTAGTTAGCTAGCGCGGGTGGCTCCCCCCGCCAAGACCTCTCGCCCCCTTCCACCCAGTCCCAGAGAAAGAAACACCAAAACAAACCCAACAATCCAACCCCTACAATTCACTAACATAACATTTATCCGTCGCAAAACAGAACGCCATTAACTTGAACTCTGTAACAATGCAAAGAGAAGTAAATTTCAATACAAATCAGTAAAAAGAATGTTGTAACATTTGTACATTTTCCAGCCGCTCAAACACAGTCCACAGTCTCTCTTCCAGTTCCGCTCTTCACGTCTGTCCCAAGCCTTCTGCCCTCACGAACGCCTCAGCCGCCTCCGCTGTCTCAAAATAAAAGTCTTTGGTGTTGTATGTTACTCTCAACTTCGCCGGGTACACCACACCAAATCGCACCCCCTTCTTGTACAAAGCTGCCTTCACTCGCCCAAACGCCGCTCGTCTTTTTGCCAACTCCACCGTCAAATCCTGGTAGATCCGAACCGCAGTATCATCCCACAGCACCTCACGCGCCTGCTTCGCCCAGCTTAATACCTTCTCCTTCACGCAAAACTTATGGAAGCAGATAATTACTGCCCCTGGCGGCTCGTTCACTTTGGGCTTCGGCCTTAATGACCGATGAGCTCGGTCTAGCTCGTACGGGGTGGGGCTCTCACCCTCCCCCATCAGCTCCGCCAACTTCTCAGCGAAATATTGCATTGGCCTTGGGCCCTCTGTCCCTTCGGGCAAGCTCACAATTCTCAAATTGTGCCGCCTTGAGCGGTTTTCCAAGTCTTCCAGCTTTGCTCTGAGTCCTCTGTTAACCTCCACCACCCTCCGCAGCTCCGCAGGTCCCCCATCGAAGTGACCTGGTCGCTGTGTCGTGTCACGGCCTCCTCCACCTCCTTCTTCTTCTCGCCCTGCTCTCGCATCTCGGCCGATGCCTTTGCCACCTCCACCCTCATTGGGCCGATTGCCTCCTCCACCAGTGACCTCAACACGACCGCCGTCTCTTTCCTCAAGGCCTCAAAAACTGTTTTTCCAGCGCCACCGCCATTACCTTGGTCATCTTCTCCACCGTAAGTAGTGCGGCCCCGCCTTGCAGTTCGGCTTCCACCATCCTGTCAACACTTTTGCTCGTCTTCTCCTTCGGCGGCGAACCCGCGTTTCCTCCTTTCTTCGACGCTGCTCTTCTTATCCTTTAGCGACTTATTGTTTTTTATCTTCTTTCTTTTCTCCTCTCTCCCCCTTCACCCTTCTGTCCTTCATCAATCTGACATTCTTTTTTTGAAAAAAAAGGTGGAGAGAAAAAAAACTTTCACCAAACTTCCTTAAACCTTCTTTCTTTCTCCTCAGCATTCACCTGGGACCAAGCTTCAACCTTCTTTCTTCTTCCTCGGTGGGAGCCATCCGACGTGGAGCACCCTCCCTCCATAGTGCCCTGGCCTCGGGCCTGCTGCTTCGGCCTCCTCCTAGCTCCGCCTCCGCTGCTCTGACTTGCCGCGCTGGGCCTGGCGCCTCAGCCCCCGCCGCCCGACACCCGCGCGGGGTTCTTCAACAGTTTTAAAACCGGCCCCGCTGGCTGCTCGTGGCGGCCCCAAAGGCCGACGATAGTCGGGGAGTGCGTGAGGACTCGGGGATTTCCCCGAAATCGCCACAAATCGCGGCCACCGGCGGGAGCTCTTGTTATTGCCGCCGGCCTGCTCGCCCACGCCACCTGAAGTTCATTTCCATAGACATAGTCATCGGGTGAAGCATACAGAGTGCAGTACTACTCAGTAGAGAAGATGTGTGAAGAGATCAGTTCACTCCATAAGAGGGTCAATCAGGAGTCTGGTAACAGCGGGGAAGAAGCTGTTTTTGAATCTGTTAATGTGTGATCTCAGACGTTTGCATCTCGTGCCTGATGGAAGAGGTTGGAAGAGAGAATAACCTGGGTGGGAGGAGTCTTTTATGGTTCCCACCTTACCAAGCCAGCGGGAGGTGTAGGCAGAGTCAATGGATGGTGTGGTGTTATGTATTAGGGGTCATGTGGGACTGTGAAGCCGTGATGCTATTGGCTGACAGATCCCGGGTCCTGGTTGGCTGTTGACTCCTGGCTCCGCCCTGAAGGCGGAGTATAAGAACCCGAGCTTCTCCCCGCCGCTTCATTCTGTTGCTGAACTGCTGGGGACAAGTCTCGCTTAATAAAGCCTCATCGACTTCATCACTACTCGTCTCTCTCGTAAGTCATTGTGCGCTACAGATGGGAAGCGGGCTCGCATGATGGACTGAGCTGTTTTCATGACTCTCTGTAGTTTCTTACGGTCTTGGGCCAAGCAGTTACCATACCTGGCTGTGAGGCAGCCAGATAGTGCATCTGTAACATTTAGTAAGAGTCAATGTGGACATGCCGAATTTCCTTAGTTTCCTGAGGAACTATAGGTGCTGTTGTGCTTTCTTGGTCATAGCATCGACGTGCGTGGAGCATGACAAATTGTTGGTGATGTGCACACCTAGGAAGTTGAAGCTGAAAACCATTTCCACCTCGGCCCCATTGATGCAGCCAGGGGTTAGCTATCTGAAGTCAATGACCAGCTCCTTAGTTTTGCTGATGTTGAGGGAGAAATTGTTGTTGTTACACCACACCGCTAGGTTCTCTATCTCCCTCCTGTACTCTGACTCATCGTTGTTCGAGATCCAATCCATTACGGTCATGATCATCAGCAAATCTGTTGATGGAGTTTCAGCCAGATTTTGCCACACAGCCGTATGTGTATAGGGAGCATAGTAGGGGGCTAAGTATGCGGCCTAGCAGGGCCCCGGTATTTAAGAATATCATCGAGGTGGTGTTGTTGTTGTTTATCCGCATTAATTGTGGTCTATCGGTCAGGAAGTCGAGGATTCAGTTGCAGAGGGAGGAGGCAAGTCCTAGGTTTTGGAGTTTTGATATGAGCTCGGCTGGGATTAGGGTGTTGAAGGCGGAGCTGTAGCCAATGAATAGGAGTCTGACGTAGGAGTCCTTGTTGTCGAGATGCTCCAGGGATGAGTGCAGGGCCAGGGAGATAGTGTCTGCTGTGGACTGGTTGTGGCGGTATGCGAATTGCAGTGAATCAAGGCATTCTGGGAGTATGGAGTTGATGTGTCTCATCACCAACCTCTTGAAGCACTTCATAATGATAGATGTCAAGTCCACCGGACAGTAGTCATTGAGGCACGTTGCCTGGTTCTTCTTTGCACTGGTATGATGGCGGTCTTCTTGAAGCAGGTGGGAATCTCCGAACGGAGTAGGGAGACGTTGAAGATGTCCGCGAACACACCCATCAGATGGTCCGCGCAGGATCTGAGTGCATGACCAGGGACTCCGTCAGGACGCACTGCTTTCCGAGGGTTCATTTTCAAGAAGGCCGATCTGACTTTGGAAGCTGTAACAGTTGGTGTGGGTGTGTCTGAGGCTGCTAGGGCAGTTGGCAACGGTTGTGTTTATCAGTGCCGGGTGCGCTGTTGCCAGAGATTCTACTTGGCTTTGCTTCATAGCCTGTTATATTGTTTAAGCTTTGCCGCAACTGACGAGAGTCTGTGTCATTAGTCTGTGACTCTAGCTTAGTCTGGTATTGTCTCTTGGCATCACTGATGGCTTTGCAGGGGTCGTACCTAGATTTCTTACATAGGTCAGGGTTGCCTGTCTTTAACACCTCAGACCTGGTTTTCAATAGAGAGTGAATCTTGCGGTTAAACCACAGTTTCTGGTTGGGGAACGCACATACTACCTTCTTTGGCATGCAATCTTCTACACACTTGCTGATGAAGTCTGTGACGGTGGTGGCATACTCGTTTAGGTTGGCCGCCGAGTTCTTGAATATGGGCCAGTCCACTGACTCCAAGCAGTCGTGTAGGAGCTCTTCTGTTGCCTCAGACCAGCATTGCACAACCTTCTTAACCCGATTCTTCCACTTAGGTTTCTGCTTCTATGCCAGGAGAAGGAGCACTGTCTTACGGTCCGATTTTCCGAACTGCGATCGGGGAATGGATCGGTAGGTTCCCTTGATGTTCGTGTAGCAGTGGTTCAGGATGTTGGGGCCCCTGGTGCAATAGGAGATGTGTTGGTGGAATTTTGGCAGTACCCTCTTGAGGTTGGCATGGTTGAAGTCCCGGACATGATGAACAAGGCCTCCGGGTAATCTGTTTCACTGTTAGTTATAGCAATATATAATTCATCAAGCGCCTTCTTCACTTCCGCATGGGGACCGCCATGATGATCTGAAGTGAACCCCCGTGGAAGATAGTATGGGCGGCACATCATAGACAGATACTCCAGGTCCGGGGAGCAGTAATTTTCCAGGGTCGCCACATCTGAGCACCAGGAGGAGTTGATGAGGAATCAAACCTCTCCACCCTTCACTTTGCCTGATGACACCATGTGGCCCAACCGGCGTATTGAGAAGCCGTCAGGTTGTATGGCACAGCCTGGTGAGGCAGGGGTGAGCCATGTCTCCGTGAAACAGAACACACAGCAGTCTCTCACTTCCCTCTGAGATGTGAATCTAGCATTAAGCTCGTCCAACTTGGACGTTTGCCAGGAGTATACTCGGGAGAGGAGACTTGAAACGCTTTGTATTAGTTTTACCTGCAGACTGACATATTTCCCTCGCTTCCTCAATTGGCGGCTGCTTCTGGATGGTCCTGGGATCCGATGGGAGAAGTCTGACCTTGTGGAAGGTAAGTGGTTAAGTCTGGCGGGGTCCCGGGCGCTCGTTGTGATTTCGGGGTCACGTCTGGCAATTCCTGAGCGTTGGTTGCAATTTTGAAGTTGCCGGGGGGGGGGGCATGTTCGCGATCCGGTTGGTCCCTGGTTTCCGCGAGTACGGGTCTCCCTTTCTGCGCATTCGGGCCCTTGCATGGGGTCTCCACTGTTTTGGGGTGCTTAGTCAGGGTTTGGGTCGCTAGTAGGGTCTTCCTGGGTCAGGGTGGGCCAAGTCACGTGTTCGGTTCCAGCGTTGATAGTCTAGTTGGGCCATCCTGGAATCGGGCCTTGGAGTAGGCCTGGTCGGGCCTCCACGTGGATTATCCTTACCTCCATTTACTGGTAAGTCAGGGCGCTATACAATATAGTGGGCCACTCCGGGTCAGGCCGGGCTGGGTCTCTTGGTCGGGGGCCGGGTCAGGCGTTCATGGAGCCAGGTCAGCTTCTCCAGATCTGGGGTCACTTCCCAGGCCGTGTTGGGAACTCCGGGAGCCTTGATCTTTTTCATTGTCTAAGGCTGTTTCCCAAAGAAACAGCGATTTGCCAAATCAGTATACAGTATTTACTGTTCACAATGCAGCCTCCTCCATATAGGTATAAGAAATTGTGTTCTTAAGAGCACTGTAGAATTATCAGGCATTGCACTGAGCAGAAAGTTGTATGCTTTCTGTTTCTGTCTCTCTTGAGAAAGAACATTCTTCGCAGCCAGGGTCTGAAGCAAAATAAAGATGGACACATTTCAGAACTGATAGCAGGGAGTCTTCTAGCAACTTGTGTGTGTACTTTATCTGAATGAGTGTCTGATAAGAGCCAGCAAATGACTCTCAGCATGAGGTAAACTAAAAAGTGACCTCGAGCCAAGTGATTGATGGGTAACCATCCTGGCTACCTGATCTGTATTCATTGGTTAGAAAGGTTCAAACAAGTGATTGACTTAGAATAAACTACCAACCCTGAGGAAGAAATCATATTAATGAGTGTTTGGAAATGGTGAGCAATCCTCGTCAGGCAGCCGTCTTGTTCAAATGCAAGATGGGCCAGGAGAGATGAGGGAACGCATCCTGAACACTTTGGCTGGATATCAAAATGCTGCCATCACAAGCTACTGAAATCATGCTATACTAACTGTCCATTTGTCCTCTGGGGTCAGTGAAATTCTGTCACTGGTTGTATACTTTTCCTTCTATTTAGCTAACGCATCATATCTAAACTTCTGCTTCTTAGTAATTGGAGATAAACTTAATAAACTACCTTAAACTCACTTAAAAATACTTGACTGCCTATCTTAGGCATCTGCAGCTCCCAAACTCAAAATCCTACATTGGGTGACCAAATGCAGATTGGATGATTACTACTGTGCAATCCACGGGCATGACCCCGGGCTTCTGGACACCCAGCATTTTAATTCTCTGCTCCACACCCACTCTGTCCTGTTTGTTCTTGCCATCTTCACTGTATCAATTAAGTGCAAATTAAGCCACTGTGAGCTCAAGGCACGCCAAAGCATCTTTTGACTAAGCACTTTCCAGCCATCTGGATTTAACATTTGCATCCTTTTTGTGAATAATAGCTGTTGATGATGATTCTGTTAATGCCATTAACATCTCCTTTTGGCAAATCTTCTATTTATTGTCTGTTTCCTTACTTTCTCCATTTGCCTTGCATCATAGAATCATAGAATCATAGAAAAGTTACAGCACAGAAGGAAGCCATTTGGTCCATCTGTTATGGGCCAGGGTTTAGAGAACCCCAAAGTGTATCATGGAGTTCACCCGATCCACAAATTAATAGATTGTGGTATGGGGAGCACACGACCCACTCTACAGGTGTGGTACAGCAGCAATGGAAAAGTATTTTTTAAAGCAAAACAATGTTTATTCTCTGAACTCAAGTTAACCTTTTTAAAACATACAGTGAACATCTTAGCAACCATTAATTCAAATACAACCCCCAAAGACTACAACACCGAGTAATCCTTTAAGCTTTCCTTTTAACATCCATAAGACTTAAAAACAAAACCTTTAACAGAAGCACCTCACGTTTAACTTCACTTGGCCTTTCCTTTACCACTTTAACAAACCCCCACTGTCTTATCCTGTTTTACCACATCAGCCTTCCCAGTGCTTTTCTTCAACCACCAACACTGTGACTTTACATGGCCTAGTTTATTACAGTGAAAACATTTGAAACTTTTCATGTCTCTTCCACCCTCCTGGATTTCTTTTTTAATCTGAGGTACACTCTCCTTATTATCTCCCATCAGGTCACCTTTACCTTTACCACTTGAGTATTTCACATATCCCCAGTTTCTATCCCTCACTGGCTGAAACTGATGTCGGAAACCAAGCTTTGATTTATGAACTAATTCATCATCATCTGCCATTTCTGCTGCTAATCTCGCAGTTTTTACCCTCTGCTCTTCCACATAAGAACATAAGAACTAGGAGCAGGAGTAGGCCATCTGGCCCCTCGAGCCTGCTCCACCATTCAATGAGATCATGGCTGATCTTTTGTGGACTCAGCTCCACTTTCCGGCCCGAACACCATAACCCTTAATCCCTTTATTCTTCAAAAAACTATCTATCTTTATCTTAAAAACATTTAATGAATGAGCCTCTACTGCTTCACTGGGCAAGGAATTCCATAGATTCACAACCCTTTGGGTGAAGAAGTTCCTCCTAAACTCAGTCCTAAATCTACTTCCCCTTATTTTGAGGCTATGCCCCCTAGTTCTGCTTTCACCCACCAGTGGAAACAACCTGCCCGCATCTATCCTATCTATTCCCTTCATAATTTTATATGTTTCTATAAGATCCCCCCTCATCCTACTAAATTCCAACGAGTACAGTCCCAGTCTACTCAACCTCTCCTCGTAATCCAACCCCTTCAGCTCTGGGATTAACCTAGTGAATCTCCTCTGCACACCCTCCAGTGCCAGTACGTCCTTTCTCAAGTAAGGAGACCAAAACTGAACACAATACTCCAGGTGTGGCCTCACTAACACCTTAAACAATTGCAGCAGAACCTCCCTAGTCTTAAACTCCATCCCTCTAGCAATGAAGGACAAAATTCCATTTGCCTTCTTAATCACCTATTGCATCTGAAAACCAACTTTTTGTGACTCATGCACTAGCACACCCAGGTCTCTCTGCACAGCAGCATGTTTTAATATTTTATCATTTAAATAATAATCCCTTTTGCTGTTATTCCTACCAAAATGGATAACCTCACATTTGTCAACATTGTATTCCATCTGCCAGACCCTAGCCCATTCACTTAGCCTATCCAAATCCCTCTGCAGACTTCCAGTATCCTCTGCATTTTTTGCTTTACCACTTATTTAGTGTCGTCTGCAAACTTGGACACATTGCCCTTGGTCCCCAACTCCAAATCATCTATGTAAATTGTGAACAGTTGTGGGCCCAATACTGATCCCTGAGGGACACCACTAGCTACTGATTGCCAACCAGAGAAACACCCATTAATCCCCACTCTTTGCTTTCTATTAATTAACCAATCCTCTATCCATGCTACTACTTTCCCCTTAATGCCATGCATCTTTATCTTATGCAACAACCTTTTGTGTGGCACCTTGTCAAAGGCTTTCTGGAAATCCAGATATACCACATCCATTGGCTCCCCGTTATCTACCGCACTGTTAATGTCCTCAAAAGATTCCACTAAATTAGTTAGGCACGACCTGCCCTTTATGAACCCATGCTGCGTCTGCCCAATGGGACAATTTCCATCCAGATGCCTCGCTATTTCTTCCTTGATGATAGATTCCAGCATCTTCCCTACTACCGAAGTTAAGCTCACTGGCCTATAATTACCCGCTTTCTGCCTATCTCCTTTTTTAAACAGTGGTGTCACGTTTGCTAATTTCCAATCCGCCGGGACCACCCCAGAGTCGAGTGAATTTTGGTAAATTATCACTAGTGCATTTGCAATTTCCCTAGCCATCTCTTTTAGCACTCTGGGATGCATTCCATCAGGTCCAGGAGACTTGTCTACCTTTAGCCCCATTAGCTTGCCTATCACTACCTCCTTGGTGATAACAATCCTCTCAATGTCCTCACCTGTCATAGCCTCATTTCCATCAGTCACTGCCATGTTCTTTGTGTCTTCCACTGTGAAGACCGACCCAAAAAACCTGTTCAGTTCCTCAGCCATTTCCTCATCTCCCATTACTAAATCTCCCTTCTCATCCTCTAAAGGACCAATATTTACCTTAGCCACTCTTTTTTGTTTTATGTATTTGTAGAGACTTTTACTATCTGTTTTTATATTCTGAGCAAGTTTACTCTCATAATCTATCTTACCCTTCTTTATAGCTTTTTTAGTAGCTTTCTGTTCCCCCCTAAAGATTTCCCAGTCCTCTAGTCTCCCACTGATCTTTGCTACTTTGTATGTTTTTTCCTTCAATTTGATACTCTCCCTTATTTCCTTAGATATCCACGGCCGATTTTCCCTCTTTTTACCGCCCTTCCTTTTTGTTGGTATAAACCTTTGCTGAGCACTGTGAAAAATCACTTGGAAGGTTCTCCACTGTTTCTCAACTGTTTCACTATAAAGTCTTTGATCCCAGTCTACCTTAGCTAGTTCTTCTCTCATCCCATTGTAATCTCCTTTGTTTAAGCACAAAACTCTAGTGCTTGATTTTACCTTCTCACCCTCCATCTGTATTTTAAATTCCACCATATTGTGATCGCTCCTTCCGAGAGGATCCCTAACTATGAGATCCTGAATCAATCCTGTCTCATTACACAGGACCAGATCTAGGACCGCTTGTTCCCTCGTAGGTTCCATTACATACTGTTCTAGGAAACTATCGCGGATACATTCTATAAACTCCTCCTCAAGGCTGCCTTGACCGACCTGGTTAAACCAATCGACATGTAGATTAAAATCCCCCATGATAACTGCTGTACCAGTTCTACATGCATCTGTTATTTCTTTGTTTATTGCCTGCCCCACCATAATGTTACTATTTGGTGGACTATAGATTACTCCTATCAGTGCCTTTTTCGCCTTACTATTCCTGATTTCCACCCAAATGGATTCAACCTTATCCTCCATAGTACCGATGTCATCCCTTACTGTTGCCCGGATATCATCCTTAAATAACAGAGCTACACCACCTCCCTTACCATCCACTCTGTCCGTCCGAAAGGTTTGATACCCTCGAATATTTAACTCCCAATCGTGACCATCCTTTAATCATGTTTCAGTAATGGCCACTAAATCATAGTCATTCACGATGATTTGCGGCATCAACTCATTTACCTTATTCCGAATACTACGAGCATTCAGGTAAAGTACACTTATGTTGGCTTTTTTACCTCTGTTCTGAATCTTAACACCTCGATCAGTAACCTCTCCTAAGTTATATTTCCTCTTAACCTTTCTCCTAATTTTCCTTGTCGTCGAACCCATATCTTCCTGTAACAACCTGCCGCGTCACTTACCATTAATGTTTTCACTTCCCGTTTTATTTCTTTTAGTATTGCTGGTCCTATTCACTGAGCTCCCCTCAGTCACTGTACCTTGTACTGTCGCCCGTTTTGATTTCTGACTATGGCTTCTCTGCCTTACACTTTCCCCCTTACTGCCTTTTATTTCTGTCCCTGTTTTACTACTTTCCAACTTCCTGCATCGGTTCCCATCCCCCTGCCATATTAGTTTAAACCCTCCCCAACAGCTCTAGCAAACACCCCCCCTAGGACATCGGTTCCAGTCCTGCCCAGGTGCAGACCGTCCGGTTTGTACTGGTCCCACCTCCCCCAGAACCGGTTCCAATGTCCCAGGAATTTGAATCCCTCCCTCTTGCACCATCTCTCGAGCCACGTATTCATCCTCTCTATCCTGACATTCCTACTCTGACTAGCTCGTGGCACTGGTAGCAATCCTGAGATTACTACCTTTGAGGTCCTACTTTTTAGTTTAACTCCTAGCTCCCTAAATTCAGCTTGTAGGACCTCATCCCTTTTTTTACCTATATCGTTGGTGCCTATGTGCATCACGACAGCTGGCTGTTCACCCTCCCCCCCCAGAATTTCCTGCAGCCGCTCCGAGACATCCTTGACCCTTGCACCAGGGAGGCAACATACCATCCTGGAGTCTCGATTGCGTCCGCAGAACCGCCTGTCTATTCCCCTTACAATTGAGTCCCCTATCACTATAGCCCTGCCATTCTTCTTCCTGCCCAGCTGCGCAGCAGAGCCAGCCACGGTGCCATGAATCTGGCTGCTGCTGCCTTCCCCTGGTGAGCCATCTCCCTCAACAGTATCCAAAGCGGTATATCTGTTTTGCAGGGAGATGACCGCAGAGGACACCTGCACTGCCTTCCTACTCTTGCTCTGTCTTTTGGTCACCCATTTACTATCTCCCTCAGTACCTTTCACCTGCGGTGTGACCAACTCACTAAACGTGCTATCCACGATGTCCTCAGCATCGTGGACGCTCCAAAGTGAGTCCATCCGCAGCTCCAGAGCCGTCAAGCGGTCTAACAAGAGCTGCAACTGGACACACTTCTTGCACGTGAAGGAGCTAGGGACAGTGGACGTGTCCCTGAGCGCCCACATCGCACATGAGGAGCATGACACGGGTCTGAGATCTCCTGCCATGTCTTAAACCTTCGGTTAACTTCAACAATTTCAATTTCCCCCCCCCCCAAATTTAAATAAATAAATAAACAACGAAGAAAAAAATAAATAAATATACCAATGAAAAGAAACAGAAAAACAGAAACACTACTTACCAGTCACAAAAAGCACTTCCTCCCCACCCAGCTTCGAATTCCCACCTCCATTCAAATTCCCAAACTCACTCTTAGCTGTGTCTCACTATGGCTGTGTCTTCTCTGGCTCACTTGGAGAGCTCACTGGGAGTGAGTTTACAAGTGGCTCTTTTTAAACTGTCCTGAATTGACTCCCCTCCCCCACCTGCTTTTAGATCAAAGTAGATTAAAGTGACTGACACCTAACTGCCAACCAGTTATGTGAGTGGGTGGGGCAGCCCTTGTTAACCTACACTGCACAATACTAGCTTAATTTAAATTAATTTAAACTCCTGAAATTTAAAAGGAGCTGCCTTACTGATTCAATTCAATTCAATTCAATTCCCACCTCGATTCAAATTCCCAAACTCACTCTTAGCTGTGTCTCACTTCTGGCTCTGTCTGAGTTCTCACTACATCAGGAATTGAATTTTTAAACTCCTCCAAAAGTATAATTTCTCTGAGAGCTTCATACGTTTGGTCTATTTTCAAAGCCCTTGTCCACCGATCAAAATTACTCTATTTTATCCTTTCAAGCTCTATGTATGTTTGACCAAATTCATTCCTTAAATTTCCAAACCTTTGTCTGTAAGCTTCAGGCACTAGTTCATATGCACCTAAAATGGATTTTTTTCACCTCCTTATACGTCCCAGATACCTCCTCCGGTAGTGATGCAAACACTTCACTAGCCCTACCTACCAGCTTTGTTTGAATCAGTAATATCCATATGTCCTGTGGCCATTTCATTTGTTTAGCTACCTTCTCAATGAAATGAAAAAGGCTTCTACCTCCTTTTCATCAAACCTTGGCAATGCTTGGACATTTGGACAATAAACAATGTTTATTCTATGAACTCAAGTCAACCTTTTATAAAACATACAGTGAACATCTTAGCAACCATTAATTCAAATACAACCCCCAAAGACTACTACACTAAGTAATCCTTTAAGCTTTCCTTTTAACATCCATAAGACTTAAAAACAAAACCTTTAACAGATGCACCTCAGGTTTAACTTCACTACTGAGAACAGTTACCACGTTGAAATCAGCAAATGGACATTCATGAGCTTGCAGAGATTCACACACATCCTACTGTGATTGCAGCTTCTCCAAAACTAAAATGAAACTAAACCCACCCTGCAGCAAAAAAGCCTAAAGCAAAAGTAAAAAGCTGTCAGACAGCCCAGCTCCACCCACTCTCTAACATCACTGCAGTAATAAACACCCATTTCGTAAAGGTACTCTCACTACAGATATTTATATACACACCCATTTATAAACACCCATTTCTTAAAGGTACTCTCACATGACACATCTTGTTGATGCCAGCCCTAGGGCACCCAGGTGCCCTTTCTTATCACACCTTCCTGCACCCAGTCCATAGCCCTGTAGCTTAGAGCACCTACGGTGCAGATCCAGGTACCTTTTAAAAGGGTTTCGCGTCTCTGCCTCCACCACCAACTCGGGCAGCGAATTCCAGACATCCACTACCCTCTGCATAAAAAGGTTTTTCCTTCTGCTACTTATCTTGAAGTTATTTCCCTTCATTCTAGAATTCTCCTCTGGGGAAACAATTTTACCTTATCCACCCTATCTCTTTCCCTCATAATTTTGTACACCTCAATTAAGTCACCCCTCAGCCTTCTTTGTTCCAAGGAAAATAACCCCAACCAATCCAATCTCTCCTCATAGCCACACTTTTCTAGCCCTGGCAAATTCTTGTAAACCTTCTCTGCACTCTCTCCAGAGCAATAACATCCTTTCTGTAATGTGGTGACCAGAACTGCTCACAATAATCCATGTGTGGCCTCACCAGTGTTTCATACAATTCTAACATATATCCTTACTTTTATATTCTGTACCTCTGCCAATGAAGGACAACATTCCATGTGCTTTCTCAACAACCTTGTCTACTTGCACTGCTGCCTGGCCCCAACTTCCCTCAATGATACTTACTTACCCCTCAATGGTGCCTTCCCATTGAGGGTTGTCCTGGAATTGCAGCCACAACAATTAGTGGTGACACTGCTGAGGCTGCTGAGTATGTGGCCCTCTGATTGGACTGGCAGCTCTTTGGGGCCTCAATTGAAGGATGCCACTGACAATATGCCATTTTTGATCCTGCCACTGACTGAAGTAGGGTCAAGTTCTGCTTTCAACCCCGCCAGCTGAAGTTGTTCACCAATGCCAAAATTCAGCCCAGGAACATTTGGCTTGGAGCTGGGACAGCCCAAAGTTCCTCAGCACTGTACTTCCGCTGGTTCAGCTGGCCCCCAGGAATTTTGAGGTCTTGGATTCTATGTTCCAAAGTGGGATATAATATGAAATAAATGACAACAATTCATAGACAATTACAATATTTTATATTAAATGCCTCATAAGTAACTGCTTTACAGTCAAATCAATGGCAACATTATGTTGCATGGTTTATAAGAAGCAAACTAATGAGCTACAAATAATAAAATTGATGAGACACAAATAATGAACGAATATTAAACAGTGTCATTGATGAATAGTCTCACAAATGAAGCAGCTAATGGACTTCTGGTGGTGGCCATAAGTTGATCGGTTGCACATGAGGTGGCTCCTGTGTGGAGGCTTCAGTTTTATCCATTTCTGTCCCATTAATGGACACTATGTTTGTAAAAAGTGCAGAATAAGTTAAGGGAGTTGATTTATCCTCCAAAGGGGAATGTCGGCGGGCTACAACACCGGGAAAAGTCAAATAAAGCCTTGGCTCAGGAAGGGGAGGACCCGTGTCGTGCAACAACTGAAAGAATGGTGGAGTTGGGTGTGTCGTCATTGCCTACCACACTGCCTGTGGAGCAGTCGGTGGATTTTATCAAGGGGAGTTTCGGCATCACCGGAAAGAGCTGCATGAGGACTGGTCCAGGGTGTTGGAGGGAGCAGTAGCCCCTCTTCGCGGGACTTTGAAGCGGGTGGAGAAGTGCCTGGAGTCTCAAGGTGACCGGATAATGTCATTGGAGGTAGAGGTGGCAATGCTGGGAGAGGCTTGCAAGGTGCTAAGGGCGAAAGTGGATGACCAGCAGAATCAGTCCATGCAAAAGAATCTACAAATTGTGGGGCTTCCCGAGGGGATGGAGGGAACGAGTGCCACAGACCATGTATCGAGGATGTTCGCGTAGCTGGTTGAACAGAGGGTATTCGATAAGGCCCCGGAGGTGGATCGTGCCCACCAGTCATTATGACAGAGGCCGAGAACTGGGGAACCGCCGTGGGTGGTGATCGTCTGGATGCACAAGTTTCAGGAGAAGTAGAGTAGAGAATTCTCAGGGGGTGAAGTCGACAAGAGGCTGTAGCTGGAAGGGCATTTACCTCCGGATTTGCCAGGACATTGGGGTCCACCTGGGTGGATTTTAACAAGGCCATGGTGGTACTCTGTTGGAGAAAGGTCCGGTTCGGGATGTTGTACCTGGTTAAACTCTGGGTAACTTTCAAGGGCAAAGAACATTATTTTATGATGCCTGAGGAGGCGAATGACTTTGTCAAAGAGCCTGGTTGGGGGAATGCTAATGGTGGGATCTTTTCTGTTTTTGTCTCGCTTTAAACACAAGTGTTGTAAGTATTATGTTGTTTTTTGCACATGTTGGACTTGCTTTTGCTTTCGTTGATGGAGGGAATGGTTCCAAGTTTTGGGTTTCATAGAATTTACAGTGAAGAAGGAGGCCATTCGGCCCATTGAGTCTGCACCAGCCCTTACAAAGAGCACCCCACTCAAACCCACGTATCTACCCTATCCCCATAACCCAGTAACCCCCACTTAACCTTTTTGGACGTCAAAGGCAATTTAGCATGGCCAATCCACCTAACCCGCACATCTTTGGACTGTGGGAGGAAACCGGAGCACCCGGAGGAAACCCATGCAGACACGGGGAGAACGTGCAGACTACGCACAGACAGTGACCCAGCTGGGAATCGAACATGGGACCCTGGAGCTGTGAAGCAACTGTGCTAACCACTATGCTACATGCTTCAGTTTCTTTCTCCTGCTGGAGCGAGATGTGGAGAGGGCGTTCTGGTGGAGGGGAGGCATGGGTAGGAGCTTTCCAAAGGATGGAGGGGGGAAGCAGTGTTGGTGGGAGGAATGGTTTGGATGGGGTTCTTCGTGTAAATCTCCAGGTGGGAGTTGCCATGCTAGTAGTAGATGGTAGTTGATGGAATCAGTGTGGTGGAGGGGGCTGAGACGGGTAGCTAGAAGTGGGGGGAGTGGTTAGGTAGCAGAGGGAGGGGGCAGGCTGGAGGACTGGGGTTAAGGGGAGAGGGGCAATGTGTTTGGGGGCTAGGGCAGGGGGAGGGCGGGTGGGGAGCAGTAGAATGTGCTGGTGACGCAGGTGATTTTTTGGTTGGGTGCAGGAGAGGATGGTGTGGGCGGTCATTTTGGATGGGCCCGGACTAGAGAGGAGCTTGGTGGCAGGGAAAGATTTGAGTTTGGTGGGGATGGTGGACTTAATAGAGTGGGGGGTTCAGAAACCCCCGGTGAGGATAGTGACGTGGAGTATGTGGTGGCTGAACGACCTGGTTAAACAGTTTCAGGTGAAGGACCAAACACGCTAACAAAAGAATGGGTGGGGCAGACAATCCACTCGAGGTTTGACTCTAATTTGAGAGGGGGTTGCGACCCTGTTCAGTAAAAGGGTGGTATCTGTGGTGCCCAGAAAAGTGAGGGTCCCGGGAGGGAGGTTCTAATGGTGAGCGGGGTCCTGGGAGGGGCACTGGTTGTTTTAGTAAATGTGTATACGCCCAAATGGGACGACGTGGACTTTGGTAAGAAGATGTTACCGTCCATCCCAGACTTGGATTTGCATCAGCTGATAAAAGGGGGCAATTCAATTGCGCGTAGTGTCCCAGGGTGGATAGGTCGAGCCCCAAGTTTATGGGCAGGTCAGCTGTGGCGAAGGAGCTGGGGTATTTATGGACCGGATTGGGGGATAGGGGGGAGGGCGGTGGGGTGAATCCATGGAGGTTTATGCATCCGGGAGAGAGGGAGTTTTCCTTCTTGTCCCATGTACATTGGGTATACTCCAATATTGATTTTTTTTGTGGTGGGGAATTCTGTACTCTCAGGGATTGTGGGGGCAAAATATTCAGTGATAATGATTTTGGACCATGTGCCAAATTCTGTGGACGTGGAGTTCGCAATGGGCTGGGCTCAAAATCCCGCGTGGAGGTTTGATTCAGTGCCCCTGGCGGATAGGAGGTTCTGCGAGAAGGGGGCCTGGGTGATAAATGTTTATGTGGAGCTTAACCAGAACAAGGAGTCTTGCCCTCCACGTTTTGGGAGGCATTGAAGACAGTGGTTCGAGGGGAGGTTATATCTTACAAGGCCCATAGGGACAAAGTTGAGAGGGCGGAGAGACAGAGGTTGGTGGGTCCCATTGTAGAAGTGGATCGACGGTACTCTGCCCCGACTAGGGAGCTATTAGCAGAATGGGAACAATTACAGGGGACTTTGACCGAGTGACAACAGGGAAGGCGGTGGGTCAGCTTTGTCACTTTATGAATATGGGAAGGAGGCTAGTCCGCTGCTTGCCCATCAGTTGAGACAACAGGCGGCCGGTCACACGGGCAATTGCGCAGGTGAGTAATGAAGGATGAGGGTTGGTGATGTTGCCGGAGAAAATTAATGAGGCATTCAAGGCCTTCTATCGGGGGCTGTATAGATCTGAGCCTTGGGGAGAGGACGCGAAGATGGGGCATTTTTTAGACGGGTTGTTGTTCCCCGAGGTGGAGAGAGGGAAGGGGTAGGGATTAGAAGCATCTTTGGTGTTGCAAGAGATAATGGAGTGTATTAGGTTGATGCAGGCAGAGAAGGCACCAGGGCCGGATGGCTTTCCAGAAGAATTTTATAAACCGTTTTTGTCAGAGTTGATGCCTTATCTCCTGGGGATGTATAATAACACGCTGGCGTGGGGGGAGTTGCTGGCCACACTTAGGCGAGCATTGATTTCTTTGATCCCAACGAAAGATGTTGCCGCTCTATCTCCTGGGAATGTATAATAACTCGCTGGCATGGGGGGCATTGCTGGACACACCTGCGCGAGCATCGATCTCTTTGATCCCAAAGAAGGATAAGGACCTAACAGAGTGTGGGTCTTGTAGGTCCATCTCGCCGATGAATACTGATGTGAAGTTGCTGGCTATGGTGTTGTCGAGGTGGTTGGAGGGGTGTCTGCCAGAGGTGTTCTCTGAGGATCAAACAGGTTTTGTTTAGGGGCAACAGTTGTCGTGCAACATCAGGAAGCTGTTGAATGTGGTAATGACTCCATCAAGGGGCAAAGCGGCAGAAGTTATCAATGGACATGGAGAAGGCTTTTGACCAGGTAGAATGGAGGTACCCGTTGAGACCTTGGGGCAGTTTGGGTTTGGCTAACATTCATTTCTTGGGTGTGTTTGCTGTACACCGCCTCCACGGCAAGTGTGAGGATGAATACGATGAATTCTAGATGTCTTAGGCTGCATAGGGGCACAAGACAGGAATGCCCACTTCCCCAATGCTGTTTGCATTGTCTATTGAGCCTTTGGCTATTGAGCTTCGGGTGTCAAGAAAGTAGAAGGGGAGGCAGGGAGCATAGAGTGTTATTGCATGCCGATGATTTGTTGCTATATGTTTCAAACCCACTGGGGTGTATGGTGAAAATAATGGACCTACAAGGGACGGTTGGCACCTTTTCTGGGTACAAATTGAATGTGACAAAAAGTGAGATATTCCCAGTGAACACCCAGGGGAGGAATGCGAATTTGGGTGCCTTACCATTTAAGCTGACCAATATAAGGTTTCAGTATCTGGGTATTCAGGTGCCCACGACTGGGCCACGATGCATAAGTAGAACTTGGTCCAGTTTGGTAGAGGGGGTAAAAGGGGATTTGAAGAGGTGGGATGCCCTGCCGCTGTCCTTGGTGGCGAGGAGACAGACCATAAAAATGAACATTTTGCCGAGGTTTTTATTTGTTTTTCACTCCCTTTAGCATAGTGTTTGGCACTATGGCTTCACAGCACCAGGGTCCGAGGTCCTATTCCTGGCTTGGGGCACTGACTGTGCAGGTGCTGAACTTTGTAGCTCTTTTCCAAACGGACAAGCCAGACGCTTGTTCAGCAGTACCAACTTGTCCACAGATACGTGGTCACCAGACCAGACGCCCGATCGTAGCTACTCTTCTGATTTGATGGTAGAATCAGAACAGTAACCCCACCATGATGACTATATTTTTGTCCTTTCTTTGGTCGCTCAGGCAGTGGAGAAACGGCGTGAGACCCGCCCTGCCTGGGGACCCCCCCGTTGGTCAAAAACGCTCGGGTCGGGAAGATACGGTATTGGTAGCCGTCCTACCCGGGGACTCCACCCAAATCTTACCCGTCGCGGCCCACACGCACCTCATTCGAACTTTTCTTTCAAAAAACAGTTTTATTTTATTTAGGCAACCTTTGGGTTGCTGCCACATGCTATTTACATCCTGGAACATTTGGATGATAAACTTAGCACTGGTCCACCATTGGGAAGTGTGCCGTGTCCAAACATTTGTTTTGAAAAAAAAATGGGGGGAGAGTCACATACTGGGACCAATTATAAGGGTTTAATTGGCCCCAAGAAGGACAGACACACTAACACACCAGATATTAAACCGAAGTATTTACACACACTACGCTTGTCTTACAGAACTCCAGAAGCTCCAAGTCCGGAGAAAACCAGCGAACACAGGAAAAGGAAAGAAAGAAGACAGCCATGAGGACTCCTTTCTTCGTGCTCAACATGTTTGTTCTGGACTTTTGGTTGCGCGGGAACGCGGACCCCATCACTCCAAACCCCTTTACTGTTAACACTTCACTGCCCAGTAGTACCGAGGGCCCAGTCACCAACCACACTGCATTATCCTGGTGTGCCAAGTTCATAACTTGGTACTCCTTATCGTACATCATTGAGGCACTGTTGGCATTGGCTATACTCAGTTGTGCAGTACAGACCATGCGCCTCCGCAAGTGGAAAAGGAGAGCGTACCGCGCTCGAACCCCGGTCTATCGGATCCGATCCCCGATATTCGGCTATGACCAGACCCCAGACCCCCGCGCCAGGGTCCCAGGTTCTATTCCTGGCTTGGGGCACTGTCTGTGCAGGTCCCTTGTTACCTCAGCTGCCAAAGCATACACTTTTGGATAAATCGCTAACTCAGGATGAGCTCGGGAGAGAATTGCGGATATTTGCTGGTGGTTGCTGGAAACGGAGAAGGCACCAGTGGAGGAGATAAGACGGAAATGGGAGAAGAAATTGGGGATAGAGCTCGGGGGGGTGGGGACTGGAGTGAAATTATGCACTGGGCCCATATGAATCTGGCTGGTATGAGTGGGTTCTTCCCTGAGGTTGAGGACAAATGCAAAATGTGCAAAAGGGGGCCAGTGAATCATGTTCATATGTTTCGGTTGTGCTGTAATGAGATGGAATGATGTGATTACAACAAATGGGTGTGGAACAATGAAATGCACAGGCACAACGATTGATGCATATGAAATGACCAGATGACTGCTACATGATGTGAAATTTAACTGCTTAATTTTTTGCCTTCACTGACACTGACACAGAGTTTGTCACACTGGCACACATATTGGAAATTTGTATACACGCGCCCAATCCCATGTGATTTTCTTATTTATATGAATGGATGAAAAATCATGGGATAAGGACCCCCCTAATTCCCTGTACAGTTCCCTGGATGTAAATACGCTGCCTAGAAGGTGGAAATTCACTGCAATATATGGCAGTATAGAGTGAGTGACAAAGCAGCGGTTGGAGTAGTACATTAAAAGAAATAATGGTAGGAGAGCTTATTGTGATGCAGCACTCCTAACCATCAATGTGAGGTATTATAGCAAGCTAGACCTGGTGTAATGAGGAAGTTCTGTTACTGGTGTGTCGTTGTCAACAGCTTGAGCCCAAAATTACAGGCTGCTTATTTGCTAAGGGAAAGAAAGGTGAAAGGCAGGTTGCTTCTTCATTCAAAAACAGCAAAACAAAGAACAAAGAAAAGTACAGCACAGGAACAGGCCCTTCGGCCCTCCAACCCCGTGCCGACCATGCTGCCCGACTAAACTACAATCTTCTACACTTCCTGTGTCCGTATCCCTCTATTCCCATCCTATTCATGTATTTGTCAAGATGCCCCTTAAATGTTACTATCTTCCCTGCTTCCACCACCTCCTCCGGCTTGGGTCACTGTCTGTGCGGAGTCTGCACGTCCTCCCCGTGTCTGCGTGGGTTTCCTCCGGGTGCTCCGGTTTCCTCCCACAGTCCAAAGATGTGCAGGTTAGGTGAATTGGCCAATGATAAATTGCCCTTAATGTCCAAAATTGCCCTTGGTGTTGGGTGGAGGTGTTGAGTTTGGGTAGGGTGCTCTTTCCAGGAGCCGGTGCAGACTCAAAGGGCCGAATGGCCTCCTTCTGCACTGTAAATTCAATGATAATCTATGATTAATCTAGGACAAAGGCTCGGCACAACATCGTGGGCCGAAGGGCCTGTTCTGTGCTGTATTTTCTATGTTCTATGTTTTTCTATGTACTGAGTTCCAGGCACCCACTACCCTCTGTGTAAAAAACTTGCCTCGTACATCTACTCTAAACCTTGCCCCTCGCACCTTAAACCTATGCCCCCTAGTAATTGACCCCTCTACCCTGGGGAAAAGCCTCTGACTATCCACTCTGTCTATGCCCCTCATAATTTTGTAGACCTCTATCAGGTCGCCCCTCAACCTCCGTCGTTCCAGTGAGAACAAACCTAGTTTATTCAACCGCTCCTCATAGCTAATGCCCTCCATACTGTAGCCACGTAAAATGGCTGCGTTCCGATTAATCTGGCCAAAACCCAGTTTAAAATGGCTAACCCGAAAGACTGCTGGGAAAAGCAGCTAAGAAGACACAAGCAGGCAGCTGCAGACAGTATTGCATGTTCAGCTCTGGGAAGTTAGCCCAGATCGATACTCAGGGCTATCAACAGCCTATCAACCCAGGTATTTGCAGTTGCATTCAGGACTGTTTGCAGCCCATCTATTCAGACATCCACAGTTAAATCGGCTATCCCCGGGAACAATTGCAACATATTAGCAATTGAATACCGGGCCAGACCTGTCGGCGCCTGCAGTGGCCGAAACAAAGACAGGTGAGCGACCACCCCCCCGATCGAGGAATCGCCTCACCATTGGACACATCGACCCCAGAGATTGGGGACAGATCCAATCACTTGGGACTCAGGGTCAAGGGCCGCCCCGGGAGGCGGGAAGCCCCTGGGCCCTATAAAAGGGGGGGTCCAAGTTCAGATCTCTCTCTCTCCTCTTCGCCTGCTCGAGACCTTCGCAAATACAGCAACCGGCAAGAGTAAGTTTGAATCCAGCGATCGCTATCCGGTAGAGACACCTAGCCACCGACCTGTAGCAGCTTTTTGAATCCCGCGGGCCAGATTTGATTGGACAAGCCATTCGTTTCCCTGACCTGGTGGGCTCTTCCTAAGTTAAGTATTGGCCAGTAGTGATAGGTTTATTATATAGAAAGTAGTATTAGGGTATTAATATTGCTTGTTGTATATAATAAATGAGCGTTGTTTTAATCCTTACTAAGCGGTGTGCTGTATTATTAATCATAACCTGAACTTGAACCACGTGGCGGTATCATAAAGATACCTGGCGACTCATGAGCAAAGGTGACGTAATCAGAGCCAATAGACTAAGGTTAAAAAGAGCAACAATACCAGGCAACATTCTGGTAAATCTCTTCTGCACCCTCTCTAAAGCCTCCACATCCTTCTGGTAGTGTGGCGACCAGAATTGAACACTATACTCCAAGTGTGGCCTAACTAAGGTTCTATACAGCTGCAACATGACTTGCCAATTCTTATACTCAATGCCCCGGCCAATGAAGGCAAGCATGCCGTATGCCTTCTTGACTACCTTCTCCACCTGTGTTGCCCCTTTCAGTGACCTGTGGATCTGTACACCTAGATCTCTCTGACTGTCAATACTCTTGAGGGTTCTACCATTCACTGTATATTCCCTACCTGCATTAGACCTTCCAAAATGCATTACCTCACATTTGTCCAGATTAAACTCCATCTGCCATCTCTCCGCCTAAGTCTCCAAACAATCTAAATCCTGCTGTATCCTCTGACAGTCCTCATCGCTATCCGCAATTCCACCAACCTTTGTGTCGTCTGCAAACTTACTAACCAGTTCCATTTTCCTCCAAATCATGTATATATACTACAAACAGCAAAGGTCCCAGCACTGATCCCTGCGGAACACCACTAGTCACAGCCCTCCAATGAGAAAAGCATCCTTCCATTGCTACACTCTGTCTTCTATGACCTAGCCAGTTCTGTATCCACCTTGCCAGCCCACCCCTGATCCCATGTGAGTTCACCTTTTGTACTAGTCTACCATGAGGGACCTTGTCAAAGGCCTTACTGAAGTCCATATAGACAACATCCACTGCCCTACCTGCATCAATCATCTTTGTGACCTCCTCGAAAAACTCTATCAAGCTGGTGAGACACGACCTCCCCTTCACAAAACCATGCTGCCTCTCACTAATACGTCCATTTGCTTCCAAATGGGAGTAGACCCTGTCTCGAAGAATTCTCTCCTGTAATTTCCCTACCACTGACGTAAGGCTCACCGGCCTGTTGTTCCCTGGATTATCCTTGCTACCCTTCTTAAACAGAGGAACAACATTGGCTATTTTCCAGTCCTCCGGGACATTACCTGAAGACAGTGAGGATCCAAAGATTTCTGTCAAGGCCTCAGCAATTTCCTCTCTAGCCTCCTTGAGTATTCTGGGGTAGATCCCATCAGGCCCTGGGGACTTATCTACCTTAATATTTTTCAAGACGTCCAACACCTCGTCTTTTTGGATCTCAATGTGACCCAGGCTATCTACGCACCCTTCTCCCGACTCAACATCTACCAATTCCTTCTCTTTGGTGAATACTGATGCAAAGTATTCATTTAGTACCTCACCCATTTCCTCTGACTCCACACATAGATTCCCTTGCCTATCCTTCAGTGGGCCAACCCTTTCCCTGGCTACCCTCTTGCTTTTTATATACGTGTAAAAAGCATTGGGATTTTCCTTAACCCTATTTGCCAATGATGTTTCATGACCCCTTCTAGCCCTCCTGACTCCTTGCTTAAGTTCTTTCCTCCTTTCCTTATATTCTACACAGGCTTCGTCTGTTCCCAGCCTTTTAGCCCTGACAAACGAGGCCTACAAATATCTCTCGTTATCCAAGGTTCCCAAAAATTGCTGTATTTATCCTTCTTCTTCATAGGAACATGCCGGTCCTGAATTCCTTTCAACTGACACTTGAAAGCTTCCCATATGTCAGATGTTGATTTGCCCTCAAACATCCGCCCCCAATCTAGGTTCTTCAGTTCCCGCCTAATATTGTTATAATTAGCCTTCCCCCAATTTAGCACATTCACCCTGGGACCACTATTATCCTTGTCCACCAGCACTTTAAAACTTACTGAATTGTGATCACTGTTCCCGAAATGCTCCCCTACTGAAACTTCTACCACCTGGCCGGGCTCATTCCCCAATACCAGGTTCAGTACAGCCCCTTCCCTAGTTGGACTGTCGACATATTGCTTTAAGAAGCCCTCCTGGATGCTCCTTACAAACTCTGCTCCGTCTAAGCCCCTGGCACTAAGTGAGTCCCAGTCAATATTGGGGAAGTTGAAGTTTCCCATCACAACAACCCTGTTGTTTTTACGCTTTTCCAAAATCTGTCTACCTATCTGCTCCTCTATCTCCCGCTGGCTGTTGGGCGGCCTGTAGTAAACCCCCAACATTGTGACTGCACCCTTCTTATTCCTGATCTCTACCCATATAGCCTCATTGCCCTCTGAGGTGTCCTCCCGTAGTACAGCTGTGATATTCTCCCTAACCAGTAGCGCAACTCCGCCACCTCTTTTACATCCCCCTCTATCCCGCCTGAAACATCTAAATCCTGGAACATATAGCTGCCAATCCTGTCCTTCCCTCAACCAGGTCTCTGTAATGGCAACAACATCATAGTTCCAAGTACTAATCCAAGCTCTAAGTTCATCTGCCTTACCCGTAATACTTCTTTATTTAAAATCACTAATGTGTTAAGATTGAGATGTTTTTTATTTTTGGGAATTCAATCATATAACCTAAGCGTTTAATGAACTCTTGAATCTCAGGCTGTGGATCCTGCTTTCCAGTCATGGAAAATTGGACTGCCGTGGTTATAAAATCAGGTGAAAGTGAAAATTGGAAGGAAACATGTATTTCCTAATTTTTCTAATGTAATATTTTCTGCCTGTGAGAAAAATGGACATTCAAAATGTTAAAGCTTAGCTGGAGCTGTAGTCATGTTAAATGTGTGGAAAATTAGCTTTTGCTGAAACTATAAATCATGTTGAAAAAGGAAAAAGCAAACTGATGTAATCATGCAAAGGATATGTATTATTGGAGGGAGGAAGGGAGGAACAAAGTTAACATCTGAGATCATCAAAACTAACAAAGTTTAGTGACAGAACAGGTTTTATACAATCGTATCTGTGCTCATTAGTCATGGCAAACGTGCATCAGACTCAGAATACTGGCAGCTCAGTCACTCTATATGTAATACGATATCTTGAAAGGGGATGGGAGGTGCAGTGTGGAAGGAGAGGAAAGGATGAAAAAGAAAGATCTGTGATAGTACAAGTACTGGTAAATCACTGAAAGGGGTGTTTGAGGGGCTCGACAATAGTTGGAGGTGAAAGGACATGTGGCACATCTCCTGTGTTGCGTTTGCATTGGCTGGTAGTATCGGAGTGGGAGAGGGTGATTAATAATAATCTTTATTGTCACAAGTAGGCTTACATTAACACTGCAATGAAGTTACTGTGAAAAGCCCCGAGTTGCCACATTCCGGCGCCTGTTCGGGTACACAGAGGGTGAACTCAGAATGTCCAATTCACCTAACAGCATGTTTTTCAGGACTTGTGGAAGGAAACCAGAGCACCCGAAGGAAACCCATGCAGACACAGGGAGAATGTGCAGACTCCGACAGTGACCCAAGCCGGGAATTGAACCTGTGTCACTGGAGCTGTGAAGCAACAGTGCTACCCACTATGCTACCGTGCTGCCTCTAAGGATGGACTAAAGGATGGACCATAGTGTTGGAGGAAGTAACAAATCTTTTGGGAATGATGGGAGGGAAGGAGAAGATGTATTTGGCATTAGCATCATGATGGACGTAGCATAAATGTTAGAGGATCATCTGTTGAAAGTAAAGACAGAAAGGATGGAAACTGAAGTCAGTGAAACCCTATTGCAGTTCTGGGAGGGGTTACGGAGTCAGAGCAAAAATTAAGGGAATGGGATGGACATGACCGAGAGTCTGCCAACCGTGTTGGAGGGAAATCTTCAAATATGGAAAAGGGAGACGTAATACTGGTATGGTAGGTGGTATCATCAGATTAAATGCAATGGAGAGCGAGAAATTAGGCGCAGAGAATGGAGTCCTTACAGTAAAATATGATATATTGTAGCGGGACAAAAAAGAAATGAAATGAAAAAATGAAAAATGAAATGAAAATCGCTTATTGTCACAAGTAGGCTTCAAATGAAGTTAATGTGAAAAGCCCCTAGTCGCCACATTCCGGCGCCTGTTCGGGGAGGCTGTTACGGGAATTGAACCGTGCTGCTGGCCTGCCTTGGTCTGCTTTCAAAGCCAGCGATTTAGCCCTGTGCTAAACAGCCCCTGGTGTAATATTACACAATGTATCTCTCTCCTTTTGTTTCTCTAGCAATGCTGGACACCAAGGATTCATGTGTGTCTCTGGAATCCAGCATTGCTATAGAACATAGAACATACAGTGCAGAAGGAGGCCAATTGGGCCCATCGAGTCTGCACCGACTCACTTAAGCCCTCACTTCCACCCAATCCCCGTAACCCAATAACCCCTCCCAACCTTTTAGACACAAAGGGCAATTTAGCATTGCCGATCCACTTAACCTGCATGTCTTTGGTCTGTGGGAGGAAACCGGAGCACCCGGATGAAACCCACGCAGACAAGGGGAGAACGTGCAGACTCCGCACAGACAGTGACCCAGCTGGGAATCGAACTTGGGACCCTGGCGCTGTGAAGCCACAGTGTTAACCACTTGTGCTACCCATAGGTTGGGTGATGGAGTCGGGAGAGGGGGGATGGAGTGGGGAGAGGGGTAGATGGTCACATTTTCTTTGTGCAGTCAATTTGACTGCATTAGGCAAAACGTCAATTTTTAAAAATGTCGAGATTTAAAACAAAAATAATCCTCTCATTGTCAGTCAACCTATCAGCTCTCTTCACACTCCTACACTTCTCACCTGGCCCCTCCACCCACTCACAAATACATTGGTGACACTGACACCAGAAAAGGAACGAGAGTCTGAGATGGAGTGAACATGTGGACATAAGTTCTGATGCAGCTCACTTATTCTATATGTAATATAATAGCTTGAAAAATAGATTTTGAGTGTGTGAACTGTACAGTTCCAATGAAGAGAAGGCTCAATTGTTCTATTCCAAACTTACATTCCAACAGAGTATAAAAGTCAGCTTCTGAAAAGGGGATATTAATTCCTTGCGAACGATTCTAATTCTCAAAACCTCATGGACTGGAATCTTTGTTTCTGAGTCTAAATGCTGATGCCAACGGAGAATTTGTGGCGTCAGAAAAATCGACGCCGCACCTGCACTGATTATGCTACCGGTGAGGGGCGAGCACCAGCGCCGCATGGAATACCTGCAAAACCCACGGAAAATGGTGCAGGAATCGCCAGGTCTGTGATGGATACTCACAGGGCTGATAAGCTGCAGCCACCATGCTTAAGCTAGACACCCCCCACACACACTGATCGGGGTTGAAAAAATAGGACAGGTTGTGCTGGAGCGCCCATACAGCTGATGGGTCGTCTGGGCCAGGGGGCACCCAGGGGAGTGCCCGGGGGAGAGGGAAGGGTCACCCATACGACCCAGGGCACCAGGTTTAAAGCGGGCTGTCAGCGGCATGCACAGCTGCATGGCTGCCTTGCCGGCTGCTGTAATGGTGTTGCGTACCCGTCCACGCTGACCCCACAGCCCACCCCCTAGCCACCCCCCACCGCTCCCCCCAGCCCTGGCAGAAGCCCCCTGGCCAGTGGCATGACTGTCAGTGAAGTATGGCGGTGCTGGACACTGTCTATATGCTCTCTCTCTCAGCAGCCACCACGGCAGGTTCACGATTTGTGAGAGCACACGTGGACCGCGCTGTCGGGAACTCGGACCATTGGAGGCGGAGCATCGCGGGTGGGCCCACTAATGAGATGCGAACAGTGTTTCAAATACGTGCACCGTGCATCGCATTGAAGCCTTTTTAGGGGAGGCAGCAAATCGCGATTCAGCGTCAAACTGGCGCCTGCTGCGATTTCAGCATCAGGAGCTATTCTCCTCCCGATCACACGTTCTGATTTTGGCGTCGGCTAACAGAGAAATCCACCCCATGACTCGCACAACAACCTTGATTTCACTTCCTTATAACTCACTTCCAGTCAGGACTTTATTCCATTCCTCCAGTTTTTCCATCTCCATTACATCTTTTCAGACAATTCCGATAGTGCTTCCGATATATTTTTGTTTTTTCTGAACAGTAGATTTTCAGGGCCTCAATCTTGACTGGAATTTTCTGGTATTTCAAAGCTTGAGGGCAAATTAAAATAAACAATCCAGGCATCTGGCTGTCTGGAAGCAGAAAGGTGTGTGTGTGTGGGAGGGGGCTGAAAGGGAAGAAGGCATTAAAGGTGGGAGGCCCTCAGCAACCCCATAGCGGGTTGGGATGGGTGATGCCCTGAGGCCAGCGAGAATGGATCAGAGTGGGATCTGTTCACCCTCATGCCTGCTGCTGTTGGGGGAGGGTTTGACATGGACATTTAGTGATAGAACATAGAACATAGAAAAATACAGCACAGAACAGGCCTTTCGGCCCACGATGTTGTGCCGAACCTTTGTGCTGGATTGATCATAGATTATCATAGAATTTACCATAGTGCAGAGGCCATTCGACCCATCGAGTCCGCAACGGCTCTCGGAAAGAGCACCCCACCCAAGGCCAACACCTCCACCCTACCCCCACAACCCAGCAACCCCACCCAACACTAAGGGCAATTTTGGACACTAAGGGCAATCCACCACGGCCAATCCACCCAACCTGCACATCCCCGGACCATGGGAGGAAAGCGGAGCACCCGGAGGAAACCCACGCAGACACGGGGAGGATGTGCAGACTCCGCACAGACAGTGACCCAAGCCGGAATCGAACCTGGGATCCTGGAGCTGTGAAGCAATTGTGCTATCCACAATGCTACCGTGCTGCCCTTAAGAACAAATTAATCTACACTATGTCATTCTACCGTAATCCATGTACCTATCCAATAGCTGCTTGAAAGTCCCTGATGTTTCCGACTCAACTACTTCCACAGGCAGTGCATTCCATGCCCCCACTACTCTCTGGGTAAAGAACCTACCTCTGACATCCCCCCTATATCTTCCACCATTCACCTTAAATTTATGTCCCCATGTAATGGTTTGTTCCACCCGGGGAAAAAGTCTCTGACTGTCTACTCGATCTAGTCCCCTGATCATCTTATAAACCTCTATCCAGTCGCCCCTCATCCTTCTCCGTTCTAATGAGAAAAGGCCTAGCACCCTCAACCTTTCCTCGTAAGACCTACTCTCCATTCCAGGCAACATCCTGGTAAATCTCCTTTGCACCTTTTCCAAAGCTTCCACATCCTTCCTAAAATGAGGCGACCAGAACTGTACACAGTACTCCAAATGTGGCCTTACCAAGGTTTTGTACAGCTGCATCATCACTTCACGGCACTTAAATTCAATCGCTCTGTTAATGAAATCTAGCACACCATAGGCCCTCTTCACAGCTCTATCAACTTGAGTGGCAACTTTCAAAGATGTATGAACATAGACCCCAAGAACCCTACCGTTAATCCTATATTCCGCATTCATATTTGACCTTCCAAAATGGACAACCTCACACTTTTCAGGGTTAAAATCCATCTGCCACTTCTCAGCCCAGCTCTGCATCCCATCTATGTCTTTTTGCAGCTAACAACAGCCCTCCTCACTTCCACAGCTCCACCAATCTTCGTATCGTCTGCAAATTTACTGACCCACCCTTCAACTCCCTCATCCAAGTCATTAATGAAAATCACAAACAGCAGAGGACCCAGAACTGATCCCTGCGGTACACCACTGGTAACTGGGATCCGGGCTGAATATTTGCCATCCACCACCACTCTCTGACTTCTATCGGTTAGCCAGTTCGTTATCCAACTGTCCAAATTTCCCACTATTCCATGCCTCCTTACTTTCTGCATAAGCCTACCATGGGGAACCTTATCAAATGCCTTACTAAAATCCATGTAGACTACAGCCACTGCTTTACCTTCATCCACATGCTTGGTCACCTCCTCAAAGAATTCAATAAGACTTGTAAGGCAAGACCTACCCCTCACAAGTCCGTGCTGACTATCCCTAATCAAGCAGTGTCTTTCCAGATGCTCAGAAATCCTATCCCTCAGTACCCTTTTCATTACTTTGCCTACCACCGAAGTAAGACTAACTGACCTGTAATTCCCTGGGTTATCCCTATTTCCTTTTTTGAACAGGGGCACGACATTCACCACTCTCCAATCCCCTGGTACCACCCCTGTTGACAGTGAGGACGAAAAAATCATTGCCAATGGCTCTGCAGTTTCATCTCTTGCTTCCCATAGAATTCTTGGATATATCCCGTCAGGCCCGGGAGACTTGTCTATCCTCAAGTTTTTCAAAATGCCCAACACATCTTCCTTCCTAACAGGTATTTCCTTGAGCTTACCAGTCTGTTTCACACTGTCCTCTCCAACAATATGGCCCCTCTCATTTGTAAATACTGAAGAAAAGTACTCGTTCAAGACATCTCCTATTTCTTCAGACTCAATACACAATCTCCCGCTACTGTCCTTGATAGGACCTACCCTCGCTCTAGTCATTCTCATATTTCTCACATATGTGTAAAAGGCCTTGGGGTTTTCCTTGATCCTACCCGCCAAAGATTGTTCATGCCCTCTCTTAGCTCTCCTAATCCCTTTCTTCAGTTCCCTCCTGGCTATCTTGTATCCCTCCAATGCCCTGTCTGAACCTTGTTTCCTCAGCCTTACATAAGTCACCTTTTTCCTCTTAACAAGACATTCAACCTCTCTTGTCAACCATGGTTCCCTCATTCGATCATCTCTTCCCTGCCTGACAGGGACATACATATCAAGGACACGTAGTACCTGTTCCTTGAACAAGTTCCACATTTCACTTGTGTCCTTCCCTGCCAGCCTATGTTCCCAACTTATGCACTTCAATTCTTGTCTGACAACATCGTATTTACCCTTCCCCCAATTGTAAACCTTGCCCTGTTGCACGCACCTATCCCTCTCCATTACTAAAGTGAAAGTCACAGAATTGTGTGTCATATTATACACCAATATATTATGGTGCAGACACACACACTGATGAACATGCATTGGGACCAATCAGCATACGCAACACCGCAGCCAATCACCAGTAAGAGCACACGCACTATAAAGATAGGGGACAGGAGGGTTCCCGCTCATTCTAGTAGCAGCCAGCTCGGAGCACAGAGCTCACAGCCTGCAACACAGATATTCACCATGTGCTGAGTGCATTACCTGGTTAGGACTAGGCAAAGGTCAACAGTTAAAGCTGGTATTGCATTTACCCACAGTTCAAGTATGTTGATATAGTTAACCTTATAATAAAATAGAGTTGCACCACTTCAAGTGTTGGTGACCTGTTTGTGATCCAGAACACCCAACCCATCATTGTGGTCACTATCTCCAAAATGCTCCCCCACTAACAAATCTATCACTTGCCCTGGTTCATTACCAAGTACCAAATCCAATATGGCCTCCCCTCTGGTCGGACAATCTACATACTGTGTTAGAAAAGCTTCCTGGACACACTGCACAAACACCACCCCATCCAAACTATTTGATCTAAAGAGTTTACACTCAATGTTTGGGAAGTTGAAGTCACCCATGACTACTACCCTGTGACTTCTGCACCTTTCCAAAATCTGTTTCCCAATCTGTTCCTCCACATCTCTGCTATATTGGGGGGCCTATAGAAAACTCCTAACAAGGTGACTGCTCCTTTCCTATTTCTGACTTCAACCCATACTACCTCAGTAGGCAGATACTCCTCGAACTGCCTTTCTGCAGCTGTTAACAATACCCCTCCACTTCTTTTACCACCCTCCCTAATCTTATTGAAACATCTATAACCAGGGACCTCCAACAACCATTTCTGCCCCTCTTCTAACCAAGTTTCCGTGATGGCCACCACATCGTAGTCCCAAGTACCAATCCATGCCTTAAGTTCACCCACCTTATTCCTGATGCTTCTTGCGTTGAAGTATACACACTTCAACCCATCTCCGTGCCTGCAAGTACTCTCCTTTGTCAGTGTTCCCTTCCCCACTGCCTCACTACACGCTTTGGCGTCCTGAATATCGGCTACCTTAGTTGCTGGACTACAAATCCGGTTCCCATTCCCCTGCCAAATTAGTTTAAACCCTCCCGAAGAGTACTAGGAAACCTTCCTCCCAGGATATTGGTGCCCCTCTGGTTCAGATGCAACCCGTCCTGCTTGTACAGGACCCACCTTCCCCAGAATGCGCTCCAATTATCCAAATACCTGAAGCCCTCCCTCCTACACCATTCCTGCAGCCACGTGTTCAACTACACTCTCTCCCTATTCCTAGCCTCGCTAGCACGTGGCACTGGCAACAAACCAGAGATGACAACTCTGTCTGTCCTGGCTTTTAACTTCCAGCCTAACTCCCTAAACTCGTTTATTACCTCCACACCTCTTTTCCTACCTACGTCGTTGGTACCAATGTGCACCACGACTTCTGGCTGCTCCCCCTCCCCCTTAAGGATCCTGAAGACATGATCCGAGACATCCCTGGCCCTGGCACCCGGGAGGCAACATACCTTCCGTGAGTCTCGCTCGCGACCACAGAATCTCCTATCTATTCCCCTAACCATTGAATTTCCTATTACTATTGCTTTTCTATTCTCCCCCCTTCCCTTCTGAGCCCCAGAGCCAGACTCAGTGCCAGAGACCTGGCCGCTAGGGCCTTCCCCCGGTAGGTCACCCCCCCCCCCCCAACAGCATCCAAAACGGTATACTTGTTTTGAAGTGGAACGGCCACGAGGGATCCCTGCACTGTCTGCCTGTTTGTTTTCTTTCCCCTGACTGTAACCCAGCTACTCTTGTCCTGTACCTTGGGTGTGGTTACCTCCCTGTAACTCTTCCCAATAACCCCCTCTGCCTCCCGGATGATCCGAAGTTCATCCAGCTCCAGCTCCAGTTCCCTAACACGGTCTCTGAGGAGCTGGAGTTGGGTGCATTTCCCGCAGGTAAAGTCAGCGGGGACACCGGTGGTATCCCTCACCACCCACATCCTACAGGAGGAACATGCAACTGGCCTAGCCTCCATCCCCTCTTACCTTACAGAATATAGCTGCCCTGTGGACCAACTGGACATCTGCCCTCCGACTCTCCTCCCAGTCAGCTGCACTCTCTGTAAACTCCTGGCTCCCTTCTCGCTCTTTGCGGAAATGTAGGAAACGAAATAAAAGGAGCACCTTACTCCCTCCTCACCTAACTCCCTCAGTCACCAAACTCTCACTATAGCACTCAAATGCACCAAATTCAGCACTCCCTCAGTCACCAAACTCTCACTATAGCACTCAAATGCACCAAATTCAGCACTCAGTGCAAACAAAGTCTGCACTGTAGCTGGATGACTTTTATACTGTGAATCTAGCCTCTCAAAACTGGCCTAATCCAATTAACTAATTAACAAGCTCCAGTTGCAAGTACCTACAAGTAGAACCTTTGTTTAAAGCTGAATGAAAATTCACCGTCTTCTAAACCAAACAGCAACTTTTAAGTTAATTAACTAAATAAAAGACTAGACTTTAGATAAAAATGAACCCTTATACTCCCTCAGTCAACAAACTCTCACTATAGCACTCAAATGCACCAAATTCAGCACTCAGTGGTATGATGGGGGGAGTTTGCTCCTCCAGGGTCAATGATTGGTAGTGTTGCCCACGTCTGTGGAGGGGGGGAGGTTGCAAGATTAGTGAGTGGGTGGTGTGGGGACCTTTAACTTAAGTTTGAGATCTGGCACCCTTTAAAAAAGGCGCCCGATTTCTGAGGAACCGGGCTTACCAGCGTCTTCAGTTCCTCACTCCAGAAAAAAATTCAATGGGCACGATTGAAAGGGACACAATGGACACTGAGCTAGCACGATTTCCCGCGAGCTCCTTGATGGCCGCATTGGCGAGCTCCTGACCGTATCGAACAGCACATAGTGCAGAGAATGATCTCCCACGAGCTCCTCAGCGGAAATGGCTGCCTTGCTCGCGGATTCACCTAGGCCTTCGCTCGACGACCCCTGCTAACGAGGGGGAGTTGTGCATAAATGCACCCCTGAACACATTCTGAACTGCACACACCCTGCCACCACGGAGGACAGCACCATGCTTGGGGGATGCCGAACTGACCAAAATGCTGGTCGCCGTGGACACGAGGTGGGATACCCTGTTCCACCAAGGGTGGCGGATGGTCAGCCAGAGGGTCGCCAATGATGCTTGAAAGGCAATGGCAGCAGCCGTCAGTGCGTGAAGCCTGACCAGGAGGACCGCCGTACAGTGCCGGAAAAAGACCAGCAATCTCCAATGGGTTGCATGGGTAATCTGACACCGGCCCCCTTGCACCAGTCCCACTGACATCAACCTGACCGCATCCCCCCTACCACCTCCCTGATAAATCAGTGGCCGGCACCACAGCAACACAGCGCCTGTGCTCCAGTGCACCCTGAATCAATAGCTCTACCCTTCCATGCCTGGTAGCATTGCCCACACAAGCCACCTGCCACTGAACCCTCAGGTGCACCAAACGCTTGGCTCACAATGGCCTCTCTCTGTCCTCTCAGGAGAATCTGAGCCATAATCAGCGGGAGATGGCCCAGATGGGCAGCGGGGTACCGGACATCAGGATCCTCACCCCTACAAGGAACAGGCCATGGAAACTGTGGGGCTGTCTGAGGATAGAGCAGTCACCGACAGCGAGGTTGGCCTGTGCCGCGGAGGACCCACTGCCCCGCCTCCCCAACCAGTTGACCTGTCTCAGGTGAGTCATGCATGTTTGATGAAATGACCCATCTGTCTCATTGACCGCATGTCTTTCCTCCTGCAGAATCTCCACCTGATGGGGCCAGGCCATCAGGGGTGACCCCCCTCCCTGCCAACCACCATACTGCCACCCAACAGACCACCTCTGACGAGACCACCATCGATGCATCACAGCTATTACCCGCACCTTCCCCTAGCGCAGAGACACACACCTCAGTGGGTGACATTAGTGGACAGGCTTCTGGAGCACAATCTGGTAAGCACCACAAAGTTGCAGATGCACATCAAGTGGAGGCAGGAACACCCAAGGGAGTCAGCAGTCAGAGGTCTGCTGGACCCCCGAACCCAGCTGAGTCTCAGTCAGATGCCGAGCCTCTGGACCAGGTTATTTCAGGGCTCATGCAGACGCTGGGCCAAAGCTATGAGATTCAGAGGCAGATGTCAGTGACACTTCGGCATGTGCTTAGCCAATTGGAGGAATCCCAAAGGCTAATGGTGCAGGAGATGGCGCCGGCAATGCGTGGCACCGAGCCCAATACTGTTAGGGTGGCAATCACAGTGGAAGGCTTACAGCGCAATGTCAGCATCATTGGTGGTGGTCTTCAAGATGTGGCTCAGTCAGTGGCAGCCATGGCTGAGGGCTTCAACAGCATGTCCCAGTTGCTGGGGGATGTATCTCAGACACAGGTGGGCATCGCCCAGGCACTGCTGAATATGTTCCAGTCACTGAGGACCATCGCTGAGGGTATCGACACCATACTGCAGACATCGGGCAGGCACCTGGCTGGCCGGGCCGGATGACTCAGGAGCCACTTAAACTCACTCCAGTTGTCTCTCCGTCCCATGGCGACTCCCTGGACCTCACGGGCACCGCCCGGGAGGAGGGAGTGCTGGAGAACGACCCAGTAGTTTCCACCAGGGTGATGACGCCGACCTCCACCTTACCTGAATCCCCTTTTTTACCTCGTCCCAGTCTTGCAGATAGAAACCCGATTATAGAATCCAAACCGATTATTTCTCTAACATCAATGGAAATGAAAATCATGTTTTTTCTGTTCTGGATGTTTGACTCACAATATCTGAATTATGTCCAGGCTGCAAGTTAAAAATCTACCTCATTGAATCAATGAAATGATTATGTTTTCTGTTGAAAGAGAACAAATATTTATTCTGCACTGATTGGTTAAACTTTAGAATTTTGTTAAGGCAGAAGATGAATCTGGATTTTATATGGTAGATTGAACACAAGGTGTCACTGTTGGACCAAACCACGATTATTTCAGTTGCTATTTCTCTTACAGTGGGTTGAGAAGATTGGGCCCAGATTTTCTGATCTCCAAATGGAAACTGGACGTACCCCGGAGATGTGCTGCAGGACCTCATGGAAGTCTCAACACAATGGCTCCATGGGAATTGCCCAGGATGTTTGAACTTCCAAAGAAACTTTCTCTGAACTACCTCTTTGAACTTCCTCTGCTCCCCGCAACCCTCTTAAAAGGCTCCAACTTTCAGTTGGAGACTTCGGACAGTTCCAACTAACTTACCTGTTACCCAAGAAATGTTTGTTATATTACCTTTGGTGGTAATCTGTCATTGTTCTTTGCCTTTTGATCCAGAATGGTCTGAGTTGATGACAAAGAAACTACCAATCTTTAGATTGAATGAAAACTAATTTATTGGATAACGATTAATTAAATGAAGTTCGCATACACTACTGAGCTGTAACTAGTAATAAAGTAATATTGAATCTGTCTAGCAGTAATCTATAATCTAGTAGTCACTAATGATTTCCTCGTGTTAACTCTCTCTAATCTAAACTACTCCTCATGCCGTTCTCAGTCTTTCTCTTTTGCTAACTACCCAGCATTCCCTGAGGTATGATAGTAGAGGAATTTTTCTGAATGCATGACCCATTATGGAGTTCACCCACTAGGAGCACTTACTTGGAATTCAGTTACAGAATCATAGAATTTACAGTGCAGAAGGAGGCCAATCGACCCATTCAGTCTGCACTGGCCCTTGGAAAGAGCATCCTATTTAAGCCCATGCCTCCACCCTATCCCCATAACCTGATCTAAACCTTTGGACACTTAAGGAGCAATTTAGCATGGCCAATCCACCTAACCTGCATATCTTTGGACTGTGGGACACGCAAACAAGGGGAGAAAGTGCAAACTCCACACAGTCACCCGAGGCCGGAATTGAACCCGGGTCCCAGGAGCTGTAAGGCAGCCGTGCTAACCACTGTGCCGCCCTAATCAGCCTCGACGCTTTTCCATTCAGTAAAATTAATGGGTAGAAAATCATTATTAGGGTAGGATGTATGAATTCCTAATAAGTGATTTGACAGGCAATAGTCCGTCCTGGCCTAACATCTGTCGTGTTGTTTCAGCATTTTTATTGTTTGTGAATGAAGTGGGAGGGAATTTATACAAAGTAGCATCTTTCAAAACTTTCCTTCCTATGAATTGTATTATTATTTGCTAATCTGCTATCTAGGTGTCTCCAGGATGGCCTGACTTGTTCTTCACCTTGTCATGCTCATCACTTTTCAAACGTCACATAGGTGCAGTGAAAATTAATAAAGAATTAATAATGCGGCATCTGTCATTTAATTATATGTGAAATTCCTTTGTTTCACAAAAACTGTTAACAAGGTAAAATGTTCTCCCATGTTGAGGTACTGTAAGATAATGCTAGATGCCATTGCACTCAATTTTCTGAAAGCGTGAGTAGTTCCTTTGGTTTAATGAAATGTTCAGCAATTCAGAGTCCAATTTTAGTTTTGTGCCAGAGGATGGGTTTTGAATGAGTTAAAATGTCAGCCTCATCTTAAATGCACATCCATATTTGTCCTTATGGCTATATTAAGAGAGAGGAATATGCTTGCTTTACCTTGATGCTGCTTTTGAAGTCATAAAACCTCCTGTACATCTCTCTCTAGTGGTCATAGATTTCATAGAATTTACAGTGCAGAAGGAGGCCATTCGGCCCATAGAGTCTACACTGGCCCCTGAAAGAGCACCCTACCTAAGCCCATACCTCCACCCTATCCCCGTAACCCAGCAACCCCACCTAACTTTTTGGACACCACAGAGCAATTTAGCGTGACCAATCCACCTGACCCACACATCTTTGGACTGTGGGAGGGAACTGGAGCACCCGGAGGAAACCCACACAGACACAGGGAGAATGTGCAGACTCTGCACAGACGGTGACCCAAACAGGAAATCGAAGTCATGTCCCTGGAGCTGTGAAGTAACAGTGCTAACCACTGTGCTACAGTGCTGCCCTGGTCAGCTTTGCGTAGACCTGGTCAATGACATTTGAGCCAAATGAAGGTTTGTGGGAATATTAAAATGTGTTGAATATTTCAAGCAAGCTGTTAATCAGAAACTCAGGTCTGTGAATTGGATTCTAATTAATCTTTCTTTTGCTATTTTTCCAAAGATGTATGCACTTCACAGCTACATGATATTTATCACTTTATTGATTGAGCCAAATATTTATCACTTTATTGATTAAGTGGCAGTTTTGCTGCTGAGAAGTGTAAAAGTAGCATATTACAGATGTTTCCTGATAGCCCAATTTTCTTTCATTACCATTAACAGATTTGGATAGCATGAACGCTTTGGAAACAAATTTACAAATTCTCAACATGTTGATTTTGGTTGATTCATGCTAGGAAAAAATATGCATCGTTAATTATTGTTAAAATATAAGAAATGTTGTCAAAGATTTGGGCAGCATGGTAGCCTTGTGGATAGCACAATTGCTTCACAGCTCCAGGGTCCCAGGTTTGATTCCGGCTTGGGTCACTGTCTGTGCGGAGTCTGCACCTCCTCCCCGTGTCTGCGTGGGTTTCCTCCGGGTGCTCCGGTTTCCTCCCACAGTCTAAAGATGTGCAGGTTAGGTGGATTGGCCGTGATAAATTGCCCTTAGTGTCCAAAATTGCCCTTAGTGTTGGGTGGGGTTACTGGGGTATGGGGATAGGTTGGCGGTGTTGACCTTGGGTAGGGTGCTCTTTCCAAGAGCCGGTTCAGACTCGATGGGCCGAATGGTTTCCTTCTGCACTGTAAATTCTATGATAATCTATGATTTCTCAATAGTGAGTAGCAATGTTTTCAATGTTAAATGATAGCTGCATACAATGTGATGTTTTGCATTAGCCGAGGGATTTTTCTTTGATCGCGACCCTGTCGTAATCAGGATTTCTGGCATATGCTTCCAACAAGGGATTCCACCTGGATCTACAAACCAGCAAGCCTTAATTTACTATCTAGACGACTGCGTGTGAACTTTGCTACACTTAGATCTGTAAAGCTATCACTCCAGCTTTCTCTACTGCAGTAGAGGAAGGAATGCAAAGCAATAAAGTTCTATAGCATACAAATTTCAATTTCTTTCTCACACCCTCCCATGTATTTTTGGATTTTAAGCCAGTATGGACACACTCATATATACTGAGGCATGTGGTTTGTGGATCAGAGGTAGTTCCTTTTGCAGGAGTCAATCACATCCTACTTCATTGCTAGATGGATAACTGCACCTGGTCCATGTTACTCACCCAGCTTTTACCTGTGGCTCCACGTAACCTCTTGTGAACAACAGTGGCCACGGCCCATTGTAGAGGGTAGTTAAGATCAACCATATTGCTGTGAGTCTGAAGGCACATGTAGGCCAGATCAGGTCAGTATGGCAGATTGCCTTCCCTAATGGGCATTTGTGAACCAGGTGGATTTTTACAACAAAAAGTTATAGTTGTCATGGTCACATTTACTGAGGCTACCTTTCTGTTCCAAAGTTATTAATTGAACTTGAATTCCAACTGCTGCCTTGGTCGCATTTGAAACCATGTCCCCAGAGGATGAGTTTGGGACATTGGCCCTTATCTACTGATAAAGACATCAGCTCCCGATTCCAGTGCAGAGCTGCTTTGGTTGGCAGGGAGTTATCGCAATAAAATATTAACATTGCTGCTTTAAGTGAAACATGCATATCAGAGGAGGGCCAGTCTACAGGGCAATCAGTTGGCTACATATTCTTCTGTAAAGGTAAAGGTGGAGGCCGGTTTAGCTCAGTTGGCTAGACAGCTGGTTTGTGATGCAGAGCAAATCCAGCAAGGTTGGTTCATTTCTTGTACCGGCTGAGGTTATTCATGAGGGCCCATCTTCTTAACCTGGCCCCTCGCCTGAGGTGTGGTGATCCTCAAGTTAAATCACCACCAATCAGCTCTCCCCCTCAAAGGGGAAAGCAGCCTGTGATTATATGAGACTATGGCGACTTAACCTTTTACCTTACATTTAATCTTCTGTGGAGGCATGCCAAAGAGTGAAAGGCGAGAGGCAGGTGTCGACTTTGTTATCAAGTCTGACAACACAAAAAGTCTGGATACTCTACCTAAGGGCATAAACAGCCACTTCATGACTTTATGCACATCTCTTATGAAAAATAAATATGCAACAATCTTTTGCGCTTTCCTTCTAAAAATGACTAATCCTGAGAATATAAAGGACAAACTCTATGAGGAGCTGGACAGAGTAATACAAATCTTCCAAAGTAAGACACACTTATTGTGATGGGGGACTTCAATATACAATGGTATGAGCTGACTAGCAGGCTTGGGATGGTGCCTGAGGAATCATGGTGTGGTAAAATGTAACAGAAATGTCATCTTTCTCTTGAACCTTTGTATCTGCTGGAATATATCAGTCACTAATACCATAGTGGTAGCTAAATTTACCGACGACACCAATATAGGAAAGTGTTATAACCTGCCTGCTTACCATTGGCTGGGGACTAATGACAATCCCACAATCCTGTGGGAGTATGAGCTTCCCCAATGAGGGGGGCAGAGAAATCATTAGCAGACTCCCTGTATAAATAAAGCTGGCCAGTTTGGAACCAGCAGGAAGGAGTGAGCAGCAAGCGAAGTTGCTGCTGCTGCTGCTGCTGCTGCTGCTGCTGCTGCTGCTGTTGTATATATATGTTATTGTAAATAAATGTTATTTCTTTGTATCCTTAAAACTCGTGCTGGATTCTTCGTGGCCCTCACAAAACTGGCGATGAGGGTTAAAGTGAATAGCTGTCGACACTGCTGAAGCCACCTCCCTGGATTTTTGTTGGATACAGGTTGGACGTTGTTTTCAATTACACCATGCCTCTGTACGGACGTTTGGATGTTTATGATGCTGCGCTGGAAAGCTGGAATCAGTACGCACAACGGATGCATTGCTATTTCCGGGGAAACAATATCACCGAAAACTAGCGCCAGGTGGTCATATTGCTCACCGCCTGCGGCCCGCATACGTTTGGGGTGATTAGGAGCCTTACGTATCCAGCTGCGCCGGACACCAAAACGTTTGATGAACTTGTGAATTTAGTGGGGCAACATTTTCACCCAACCCCGTCCACGATAGTCCAACGTTACCGGTTTAATACCGCTGAGAGGACCCCAGGAGAATCCGTTGCTGACTTTCTATCCAGGCTACGCAGGATTACGGAGTACTGTGACTATAGTGAGACCTTGTCAAAAATGTTGCACGACCGTTTGGTTTGCGGTATTAATAATGCGGCCACCCAGAGAAAGTTGTTAGCTGAGCCAACATTGACTTTTCAACAGGCCATTCAAATAGTATTGTCCCGAGAGAGCGCAGAACAAGGAGTGCAGAAGCTACAGGGAATGGAGGTGCATTCCTTGGGGCGCAACCCCTTCCGTCCGAAAACGTCCCCCCGCACTCCTGCGGTACCTTGGGCGAGACGACATCCGGATTGACGCCAGTGGCCGTCGGACATTCCACCCCGAAAGGAGCCAACTCCAGAACCAATGGATGAGGAGCCATGTCCATGTCAGACATGTAGGCGCCGACCCCATCGCGGACGCCGGTCCTGGGGGCACCAGAGGCGCCGTCGTTCCGACCAAAACTGGGACCAGCCCAGGGGCCGTACCTTCCATGTGGATGAACCTGCGGCGACTACTCCTGAGGACGTGGAGACGAAGGATGACTGTCTGCAGCTGCATTGTGTGGCAGCTCCCGTGTGGCCTTCATTAAGGTGACAGTATGGGTCAATGGTCACTCACTTGAGATGGAGTTGGACACTGGCACAGCGGTCTCCGTGATCGCCCAGAGGACATTCGACCACATCAAGCAGGGTATACAGAACCTTACATTAACCGACACACAGGCCAGGTTGGCCACCTACATGGGGGAACCATTGGACATTGCAGGAACAATGATGACCCCTGTTGTTTATGGACGCCAGGAGGGGCGTGTCCCATTTATCGTGTTGCGCGGCCATAGGCCCAGCCTGTTGGGTCGGGCCTGGTTACGCCATTTGCGGTTGCAGTGGCAGCACATCCTTCAAACAGTTTCTGGAGGGTTGACTGAGGTGCTAGGGCGATACCCAGATGTATTCCAGTCCTGTTTGGGGAAAATAAAAGACGCCGTAGCCCGTATCCAAGTCGAACCAGGAGCCACGCCGCGCTATGTCCGGGCGCGCCCGGTGCCTTACGCCTTGCTCGAGAAGGTAGAAGGGGAGCTCACTCATTTGGAGACTTTGGGTATTATCAGGCCCGTCCGTTTCGTTGGCTGGGCAGCACCAATTGTACCTGTAATGAAGCCAGAAGCCACAGTTCGCTTGTGCGGCGACTATAAACTTACAGTGAATACGGCTTCCCGACTCGACTGATATCCAATGCCTCGCATAAAGGATCTCTACGTGAAGCTTGCAGGCGGACTCTCGTTCACAAAATTAGATATGTGTCACGCCTACCTACAGTTGGAGCTGGACCCTGCCTCCCGACCATATGTAACGATTAATACAGACTGGGGCCTGTATGAATATACATGTTTGCCCTTTGGAGTATCCTCTGCCTGCGCTATTTTTCAAAGTGTAATGGAGGGCATTTTGAGAGTTTTACCGCGTGTCGCTGTCTACTTCGATGGCATTTTGATCACAGGGACATCGGAGCAGGAACATTTGGAAAATCTGGAGGCTGTCCTTAGACGCTTTTTGGAGGCTGGAGTCTGTTTACGTGGCACAAAGTGCGTCTTTCAGGCGAAGGAAGTAGTCTACCTGGCTTATGGGGTGGACCGCGAAAGTTTGCACCCCGTTGCAGAGAAGGTGCGCGCGATTCAACAGGCCCCCGCCCCCGACTGACACTTCGCATCTTCGTTCTTTTCTCAGCCTCGTAAACTATTACGGGAAGTTCCCTCCCAATCTGGCAACTACGCTGGCCCCGTTGCACCTTCTGCTAAAGAAAAATCACACCTGGGTTTGGGGTCAGCCGCAAGAAACTGCTTTCTGGCGGGTAAAACAACAATTGTCACCGCCTGGGTTACTAACCCACTATGATCCTGGAAAGCCTTTGCTCATCACATGTGATGCAGCCCTGTATGGTATTGGGGCCGTCCTGTCCCACAAGATGGAGAACGGGGCCGAGCGGCCAATAGCTTTCGCCTCCCGCACATTGACTGCAGCGGAAAAAAAGTATGCGCAGATCGCGAAGGAGGGCCTGGCAGTGGTCTTTGCGGTGAAACGTTTCCACCAGTATGTGTATGGCCACCACGTCACTATCGTGACTGATCATAAGCCTCTGCTGGGACTTTTCAGAGAGGACAAGCCAATACCGCCCATTGCTTCCACATGGATCCAGCGCTGGGCTTTGTTGCTCGCTGCATACGCGTATTCTCTGGAGCACAAACCAGGAACGCAGATAGCGAATGCCGACGCACTGATAATTATAGATGGAGAGCTCGATCCTCCACCTCACAATCTTGTCATCTTTGCTCTTGCTCCGCTGTGTATTATTTAACATGAAGGCAACCGACTGTTAGTCAGTGAGGAGAGTGAATCTCTTGCCGGCCAGGTAATGCCTCCAATGTCGCACAGCCTCCACAATGGCTGGGCCTCCTTGTCGACAGAGGAGTGCCGTATTTTGGAGGCATGGAGGGTGTGGGAAAAGAAGGCCACGGGTCTGCCCGCCTGGTTGAGGGTGGCGGCCAGAGTCACGTCCGATACATCGCTCTCCACCTGAAAGGGGAGGGACTGGTCGACCGTGTGCATCATGGCCTTGCCGATGTCCGTCTTGATGTGGTTGAAGGCCTGACGGTCCTCAGCCGTCAGGGGGAAAACTGTGGACTTGATGAGTGGGCAGGCCTTGTCCGCATAATTAGGGACCCACTGGGCGTAATACGAGAAAAACCCCAGGCTTCATTCCGGAAGGGGGCGCATGCAGTCGGGGTCGGGCCCTAGGACTCCATTTTCCACTACGTAGCCAAGGATGGCTAAGCGGTTGGTGCGGAACACGCATTTCTCCTTATTGTATGTGAGGCTAAGGAGTTTGGCGGCATGGATGAATTTTTGGAGGTTTGCGTCGTGGTCCTGCTGATCGTGGCCGCAGATGGTGACATTATCTAGGTACGGGAAGGTGGCCCGCAGCCCGTACTGGTCAACCATTCGGTCCATCTCGCGCGGGAAGACCGAGACCCCGTTGGTGATGCCGAAGGGAAATCTGAGGAAGTGATAGAGCCGGCCATCTGCTTCGAAGGCAGTGTATTGGTAGTCCTCCGAGCGGATGGGGAGCTGGTGGTAGGCGGACTTCAAGTCAACTGTAGAGAAGACTCGATACTGCACAATCTGATTGACCATGTCTGACATGCGTGGGAGGGGGTACGCGTCGAGCTGCGTATACCGGTTGATGGTCTGACTGTACTCAATGACCATCCTGTGCTTCTCCCCAGTCTTCACCACCACTACTTGAGCTCTCCAGGGGCTGTTGCTGGCCTCAATGATCCCCTCCCGCAGAATCCATTGGACTTCAGACCTGGTGAAGGTCCTGAACTGGGCACTGTACCGTCTGCTCCTAGTGGCGACGGGTTTGAAGTCCGGGGTGAGGTTTGCGCTAACAGTGAAGGTGGATCAACCTTAAGGGTCGTGAGCCGCAGACGGTGAGGGGGGCAGGGGTCAAAGTAAGGCTTTGGAGATGGCATTGAAAATCCAGGCCGAGCGACAGGGCAGCACAAAGGTGAGGGAGGACATAGAGCCTGAAGTTGTTGAACTCTATGCCCTGGATGGTGAGGGTCGCGATACAGTACCCCCGGATTTCAACGGAATGGGATCCGGAGGCCAGGAACATTTTCTGGGTGATGGGGTGTACCGGGAAGGAGCAGCGCCTTACCGTAGTGGGGTGGATGAAACTCTCTGTGCTCTCGGAGTCAAAGAGGCAGGTCGTCTCGTGCCCGTTGATCTTCACGGTCATCGTAGCAGTCGCGAGGTTGCAGGGCCGAGACTAATCCAGGGTGATGGAGGCAAGCTGCAGAAGATGTTGGGAGGTCCCGGGCTGATCAGCGGTGGTGGAGGTAGCAGTAGGCGGTGAATGGCCAGAGGAGCCGGGGTCCTGAGGCACGGTCCAAAATGGGGCCGAAGATGGCGGCGCCCACGGGGCGCACATGGGGGGGATTTGAGAACCTTCCTGCCCACCATCTTGAACAGCAAGTTGGCGATGTATTCTGTGGGGGTGTTACCCTCCGGCAAACCCATGAGGCGGATGTTTTGTCTTCGAGACCTGTTTTCCAGGTCCCTTACTTTATTTCTCAAATATTTGTTCGATTCCAGGACTGAAGACAAGCTTTTTTCAAGCGTCGTGATCCGCTCGCTGTGGTCCATATTTCTGACCGTGCCACTCCATGCCTCCATATTTTTGTTCATCTCTTCCAATTGACTTGAAATGTTGTTCAGGGACTCATTTACTAACCTTTTCACTTCTCCAGCCATCCCCCCTTGGTATTTTTTCAGTTCAGCCACCACGATGCGGCTGAGGTCCTTGGCTGATGGCCACACGATCGCCTGGGGCGAGGGCATGTTTGCCGCTCCATGTTGTCTCCTGCCAATTCCAGGAAAGCTTCTGAGTCTGAGGAACACACTTGCCTCCCACTCTCCTATTCTTGTCACTTGGCTCCCACTCTCCTATTCTTGTCACTTGGCTCCCACTCTCCTATTCTTGTCATTGTTAGGCTTTCTTCTTCGCTGTACTGTTCTCGCAGTGATTGTTTAGTTTTGGTGGTTAGCGCTGCTGTTTTAGTGCTCTACAGGTTGGGATCAAGTTGGAGCATCTCCTGGTGCGTTCTCTCTGTTCACATCCGCCGCCAGAAGTCAAAACCATAAAACTTCATATATAATGCAAATCGATGCAATTCTCACGCATTATTGCTAACAATTATCAACAGAAATGCAATGCTAAACTATGCAGTTTTTCTCCTTCACTACAATTTGAAATTGTGGTGTGAAATTATCAGCTACAGCACTAGGGAATGATCTTTTGGATCAGGGGCCTTGGTTTCCTGCCCTTCCACTCAGGGTCATCAGGGGTGAAATCCCCACTGATCATAGCAGCATTAATTTGCTCCTTACTTGGATGGATATCCTGCCCGAGAAAGCTGCCAGCCAATCTGATTGACTGGCAGCTCTATAGTCCAGGAGCAGCAATGGTAGCAATAGCCAGGGCTAGAAGCATTGCCAGAGTCCAGGAGAAGTCCTCAAAATTGAAGTTGGGCAGTAAGCGGCCTTAAGTGTCCCATAGTTGACTATGTGAGGTCCCCAATTGGGGGAAGGGCTAACAGGCCATTCTGAGCCTCACCCACCCGATATAAGATTACGGACAGGTCAGGGTGGGCAGGAGGGTGATGGAAAGGCAACCTGGGGAATTTTACATGCCCCCTGCCTGCAAACCCAGCAGCAGGGGACTGTAAAACTCCACATCAAGTTTTTCTCCTTCAATTGGGAGGGGAACTTTGAATTTGACTGAGTGATTACCAGGAATGTTGACGTTCACATTTAAACTTGCTAGCCCTCCTACTCTGACTCTGTATTCAGAATATGATTGGATGCAAAACGGAAAATGAGATATAATAGGAGCATTGAGGCAGTAATTAACTTTCTTTTCAACTAAATTAAATGGCATATACAATCGCAAGACTAATTAAAGAGTAGATGCTAATGAATAGGCTGGACTTGAATGTAATAATTCCAAGAGCTATACCAGATTATAAGCAGAGGTAAGACATTGAGGGAGGGCCAAAAGAGGAGACATATAATTGCTTACTGTTGTAAGCATTAGATATCTGAACTTGATGGGCATGCTAGAAGCTACATATATTCTAACACAGGGTCCTGTCTTTTGGAGACGGAAGGAGCATGTCTACGCATTGCACCTTTTTCAACTAAACAAAAACTTAGGGAACAGCCCTTTCCTAATTCAGTCCCCGTGCTAATATCTTGGTCAATCAGCAACAACTTGCTTTGTTTGAATTTGAACAAAGTATTGGCAGTTAGCTGTTCCCTGGTGCATTCTCCATGAAAATGACAACAAATCATAGTCACTTGGCAACTAATGAGCACTCTCTTTTCATGCATAATGTTTGGTCCCTTGCTGTTTGTAGTGTACATTAATGATCGAGACGTGAATGTGGAGGTATGATAAGTATGTTCGCAGATAACACAAAAATTAATGGTGCGGTAAAAAGTGAGGAAGAAAGCCTTAGATTACAGGATGATATCGTCAGGCTGGTCAGATGGGCAGAATAGTGGTAAATGGAATTTAACACTGAAAAGTGTGAGGGGCTTCATTATAGGGGAATAACTGTTACAACATCCTGGGCAAGTTGCAATCAATTCCAGCTCCAACCGTCCCTGAATCACAAGACAAGTGAATTAACCAATTGTCTTATAAAAATAGCCAAAGTCTTTAGCCCTTGGCTGCCCAATAATTACAGTCACCAGGTTTGTAAATTGAAACACAATTACTGTTTATTTATGACAAGATTAATGATAAAATGCGCAGCATATACAGATAGTTAAATATTAATAAGTACCTAACTCCTACTTTAACTTGCCTCACACCCTCTACACACACACACCAAACAGACAAACACAGAGGGGTGGAAGAGGGAGAAAAAACGTAAGTGAAAGAGAAAAGAGGGCATGATTCTCCGAAAAGGAGACAGAGTGTTTGCGCCGTCGTGAACGCCGTCGCATTTCACGATGGCGCAAAATGGACGAGAAAAATGCACGTGAAATGCGACGGCGTTCACGACGGCGCAAACACTCTGTCTCCTTTTCGGAGAATCGTGCCCTCTTTTCACGCCGCTCCAGCCTCCTTTCCCGGCGCCAAATGGACGCCGCGCCAACCCGCGCATGCGCAGTTGGGCCGCGCCAACCCGCGAATGCGCGGGGGACTTCCTCAATGCGCTGGCCCCGACGCAACATGGTGAGGGGTTCAGGGGCCGGCCACATAATAAAGTAGGGCCAGGGCTGGAAAGGCCGGCCCGCCGATTGGTGGGCCCCGATCGCGTCCCCCCCCCGGTGAAGGAGCACTTTTCCCCGCCCCACAGGCCGCCCCCAGACCCTCCGCGCAGAGCTCCCGCCGGCTGAGAGCAGGTGTGAACGGCACCGGCAGGACTCTGCTATTTCCGCGTGGCCGCTTGGCCCATCAAGGCTGGAGAATTGGCGACCCGGCCGTGGATAGCGGCTCGTGACCGGCGCCGCGCCAAACGTTCCGGCGCAAATGGCGTAGATTCTCTGCTCCTCGGAGAATCACCTGCCAGCGTCGGACCGGCGCTGTGGGAAAAAATGGCGCGGACGGCGATTCTCCCATACGGCGTGGCATGGGAGAATCACGCCCAGAGTCTTTGCGCCAGAAGATGGTTCCTAGCATGCTTTCTTCAACATAGGCTTGTAGATTACAATCTTTGTGTTGCAGTCCGTACCAGTTGTCTGCAGTTTTTCAAAGCACAGTACTCACACCTTTCCGAGAGGCAGAGGCTTTGTTTCCTCTAACCTTGCTTTCAGTTTGTGCTTTGTCTTCAGGCCTCTGAAGGGTAGGTAAGGTAATACTCACAGGCAGCAGGCTTTCTGGAGAGACACTTTATTTCTCATCAAACTGGACCTTCATATCAAGGTTTGACCTCAGGCCTGTGTAGTTTCAGGAATCCAACACCCACAGGCTTATTGGAGTGATATTAGCTGGATCTTTCTGGAGAGAATTACCAACGGCTTTAGAACATAGAACATTACAGCACAGAACAGGCCCTTCAGCCCTTGATGTTGTGCCGAGCTTTGTCCGAAATCAAGATCAAGCTATCCCACTCCCTGTCATTCTGGTGCTCCATGTGCCTATCCAATAACCGCTTGAAAGTTCCTAATGTGTCCGACTCCACTATCACAGCAGGCAGTCCATTCCACACTCTAACCACTCTCTGAGTAAAGAACCTACCTCGGACATCCCTCCTATATCTCCCACCCCGAACCTTATAGTTATGTCCCCTTGTAACAGCCACATCCACCCGAGGAAATAGTCTCTGAACGTCCACTCTATCTATCCCCCTCATCATCTTATAAACTTCTATTAAGTCGCCTCTCATCCTCCTTCACTCCAATGAGGAAAGCCCTAGCTCCCTCAACCTTTCCTCATAAGACCTACCCTCCAATCCAGACAGCATCCAGGTAAATCTCCTTTGCACTCTTTCCAATGTTTCCACATCCTTCCTATAATGAGGTGACCAGAACTGCACACAATACTCCAAATGTGGTCTCACCAGGGTCCTGTACAGTTACAGCATAACCCCATGGCTCTTAAACTCAAGCCCCCTGTTAACAAACGCTAACACACTACAGGCATTCTTCACGGCTCTATCCACTTGAGTGGCAACCTTCAGAGATCTGTGGACATGAACCCCAAGATCTCTCTGTTCCTCCAGATTCCTCAGAACCCTGCCATTAACCCTGTATTCCGCATTCAAATTTGTCCACCAAAATGAATCACCTTGCACTTATCAGGGTTAAACTCCATCTGCCATTTTTCGGCCCAGCTCTGCATCCTATCAATGCCTCGTTGCAGCCTACAACAGCCCTCCACCTCATCCACTACTCCACCAATCTTGGTGTCATCAGCAAATTTACTGACCCACCCTTCAGCCCCCTCCTCCAAGTCATTTATAAAAATCACAAATAGCAGAGGACCCAGCACTGATCCCTGTGGTACACCGATGGTAACTGGTCTCCAGATTGAAAATTTTCCATCCACGACCATCCTCTGTCTTCTATGTGATAGCCAGTTACTTATCCAATTGGCCAAATTTCCCTCTATCCCACACCTCCTTACTTTCTTCATGAGCCAACCATGGGGAACCTTATCAAACGCCTTACTGAAATCCATGTATACGACATCAACTGCTCTACCTTCATCTACACACTTAGTTACCTCCTCAAAGAATTCAATCAAATTTGTGAGGCAAGACTTACCCTTCACGAATCGATGTTGACTATCCCGGATTAAGCTGCATCTTTCCAAATGGTCATAAATCCTATCCCTCAGGGCCCTTTCCATTAACATACCGACCACCGAAGTAAGACTAACTGGCCTATAATTACCAGAATCATTCCTATTCCCTTTCTTGAACAGAGGAACAACATTCGCCACTCTCCAGTCCTCTGGCACTATCCCCGTGGACATAGAGGACCCAAAGATCAAAGCCAAAGGCTCTGCAATCTCATCCCTTGTCTCCCAAAGAATCCTAGGATATATCCCATCTGGCCCAGGGGACTTGTTGACCCTCAGATTTTTCAAAATTGCTAATACATCTTCCCTCAGAACATCTACCTCCTCCAGTCTACCTGCCTGTATCACAGTCTCATCCTCAAAAACAAGGCCCCTCTCCTCGGTGAACACTGAAGAAAAGTATTCATTCAACGCCTCTCCTATCTCTTCTGACTCCATGCACAAGTTCCCACTACTGTCCTTGACCGGCCCTAACCTCACCCTGGTCATTCTTTTATTTCTCACATAAGAGTAAAAGCGCTTTCTGGAGAGAATGATCTGGGGCGAGATTCTCCGACCCCCCGCCAGGTCGGAGGATCGCCGGGTGCTGGCGTGAATCCCGCCCCCGGCGGTTGCCGAAGTCCCCGGCACCGGATATTCGGCGGGGGCGGGAATCGCGCCGCGCCGGTTGGCGGCCCCCCCCCCCCGCGCGATTCTCCGGCCCGGATGGGCCGAAGTCCTGCCGCTAAAATGTCTATCCCGCCGGCGTAGATTAAACCACCTACCTTACCGGTGGGACAAGGCAGCGCGGGCAGGCTCCGGGGTCCTGGGGGGGGGGGGGCGCGAGGCGATCTGGCCCCGGGGGTGCCCCCACGGTGGCCTGGCCCGCGATCGGGGCCCACCGATCCGCGGGCGGGCCTGTGCCGTGGGGGCACTCTTTTCCTTCCGCCTTCGCCATGGTCTCCACCATGGCGGAGGCGGAAGAGACTCCCTCCACTGCGCATGCGCGGGAATGCCGTCAGCGGCCGCTAACGCTCCTGCGCATGCGCCGCCCGGAGATGTAATTTCCGCGCCAGCTGGCGGGGCATCAAAGGCCTTTTCCACCAGCTGGCAGGGCGGAAATTCGTCCGGCGCCGACCTAGCCCCTTCAGGTTGGGGCTCGGCCCCAAAAGATGTGGAGCATTCCGCACCTTTGGGGCGGCGCGATGCCCGACTGATTTGCGCCGTTTTGGGCGCCAGTCGGCAGACATCGCGCCGTTTCCAGAGAATTTCGCCCCTGATTCTGGAATTTTCTTGCTCAGCCTGTAATGGTTCTCCTGTAAATAGATTCAGGCCAGTTCAGGCCAATTTTGCCATTCAGAAACAAAGCCTTTCTGGAGAAAAACAGAGGGAAGACAGAGTCTGTCTTTTCTCTAAGCTGCCAAGAGTCAGACTGAAACCAAACACAAGTCTTGGGACTTTGAAAAAATTTCAAATTAAGATCCAATTACCACCTATTACCAGATTATACACAGCCTTTTAGGCCAATTCATTGGCCACCAGCCAAATTAATCAAACAAAGTCCCAACAAATCTCTGTCATTGGTACAAGTCAATCTACAACTCCAATATGAACCAGCACAGACCAGCCCAGTGATCTCTCCTGCTGCTGAAATCCTCTGTTTGAATTAAAGGCACAGGCCACTTGCCTCAAATTCACATGTCCATTCATCATCCATGAATCAAAAACGTAACGGCAAAAAATAAAATAAAAGGGAAATAAGGGAATAAACAGGAATTAAACAGGAAGGACTCTTACATAACAAAGCATGGGAACAGACAATGAACGGTAGGACACTAGGAAATACAGAGGACCAGAGGAACCTTGAGGTGCATGCCCAAAATCCCTGAAGGCAGCAGGACAGGTAGATAAGGTGGTTAAGAAGGCAAATGGGATACTTGCCTTTATATGCTGAGGCATAGAATATAAGAGCAGGGAGGTTATGATGGAGCTCTATAAAACGCTTGTTAGGCCACAGCTAGAAAACTGTGTGCCGTTCTGGTTGCCACACTATGGGAAGGATGTGATTTCACATAGGGTGCAAAGGAGATTCCCCAGGATACTGCCTGGACTGGAGTGTTTCAGCTATGAAGAGAGGCTGGATAGGCTGGGGTTGTTTACTTAGAGCAGAGGAAGCTGCAGGGGAATCTCCTTGATGTACAAAATTATGAGGGATATAGATGGTGTAGATAGGAAGAAACCTTTCCCCTAAGTAGAGGGATCAATGACCAGGTGGGATAGATTTAATGTAAGGGGCAGGAGATTTAGAGGGGATTTGAGTAAAAAAGATTTTCACCCAGAGGAAAATGAGATTAAAATAGACAGATGTCTGAAGGCCGACACAGACATGATGGGCCAAAGGGCCTCTTTCTGTGATTAAAACTATGGATGTAGGTGCGAATTAACCGAATGGCAACAGAATTCTGTGTTTAGCACGTTTTGCTGGGTGTTTCCCAGCGCTTGCAGCGCCGAGAAAGGCACGCTATAGAACGGGACTCAGTTGCAATCCGGGACTGCTGTGGGGAACACCCAGCCTGGCTTCCTGGTGCCAATTACCCATGGGCCTCTGATCCTCTGGGAGATCCACCCCGCAAATGTCATTCCACTTGGTCCCCATTTGTGGGGACCAATACTGAACAGCACTCACCTAAGGTCTCTGAGGCGAAGGGATTAGATCCCAACCCCTCTGATAGATCAAGCGAGCTGCATATTAGAGGGAGACTAACTACTCACTCCAAAATGCAGATTTGCCAAATACTGAAGGGGATCCAGATCACTGCGTCTCGCGAGATCCCATTAGCGCTCGCGAGGTGTGACGAGTTGGGTACATCCCAGAAGAGGCCTTCCCCAGCATCTACCGGCTGTGTCCCTGTTCAATCAGGACGCAGCCGGTTGATCGCGCCCTAAGACTAAAAATTTCAACAGCGGGTCTCTTTTTTCAGTGACATTAAAATGTTGTTCTCCTATGCCGGGGGACCCAGGGGTTCTGTGCCAGGCTAGGCAGATCAATACAATTTGAATTTTGTGTTGTCTTCTCCAGAATCCAGCCTCTGATTGGATGAGCTGGAAACAGCAAGAAACTTAAATTGTATCGATTAGGGTGAGCGGATAGGGGAATGAAGGTGAGAGCGGGGCCTGCGATGGGTGGACAAGCGGGGCTTGCGTTGTGTGCGGATTTCAGGCATCGGAAGAGAGGTCAACGAAGTGGCTTTTAAGGTGGGTCTTAAGGAGGAAAAAGTGATAGAGAGACAGGGTGCTTTTGGGAGGTCAAGGGCCTTGGCAGTTGAGGTATAGTCACCAATGCTAGACTGTTGAAATAATTAAAATATATTGGCAGGCATTGCCGCACCTTGACCCTGACAAGGTCAGGCAGAGCACAGAGAAAGGTGCAAAGTTGTACAATCTGCTGATAGGATACCTGCTGTGAACAACTATACTGGAGCTGTTACAGTTAGTGACAGAACCAGTTAGTTGAGGCCTCAAACATGCACATAATTTTTCTGTTCTCTTCAGTATAATATTTTATAATAATAATAATCTTTATTGTCACAAGTAGGCTTACATTAACACTGCAATGAAGTTACTGTGAAAAGCCCCTAGTCGCCACATTCCGGCGCCTGTTTGGGTACACAGAGGGAGAATTCAGAATGTCAAAATTACCTAACAGCATGTCTTTCGGGACTAGTGGGAGGAAACCGGAGCACCCGGAGGAAACACACGCAGACACAGGGAGAATGTGCAGACCCCACACAGGCAATGACCCACCCGGGAATTGAACCTGGGACCCTGGCGCTGTAAAGCCATAGTGCTAGCCACTGTGCTACCATGCTGGCCATGTCAATACCTTGTCATCTCATGCTCATTCAGCCTGTAAAAGGCTGCTAATGAGTTGAGATGTCTTCTAAGCTTTTATAAAGGAGTTACATTTTTTGTCTGCCATTGTGACATCTGCCTTTAATTGACCCTTTCCCTTTAAATTTAAGCTAAATATACATTTGCTTTCCTGCTAATAGTTTGAAAATCATTTAAGCTATTGTATTTGAATAGTACCTGACCAATGTGGCAACATTAGCATTTGCCCTTCATCATTTAGGCATGGGGGTTACCAAAAATGGAAAATTGATCCCTTTGTGGCAAAGATACAACTGCGGTAAAACACAACATTGACTTATAGAACAACATAGAACATACAGTGCAGAAGGAGGCCATTCGGCCCATCGAGTCCACACCAGCCCACTTAAGCCCTCACTTCCACCCCATCCCTGTAACCCAGTCACTAAGGGCAATTTAACATGGCCAATCCACCTAACCTGCACGTCTTTGGAAAGTGTGAGGAAACCGGAGGAAACCCACGCAGACATGGGGAGAACGTGCAGACTCCGGACACAGACAGTGACCCAGCAGAGAATCGAACCTGGGACCCTGGCGCTGTGAAACCACAGTGCTATCCACTTGTGCTACTGTGCTGCCCAATGTCTGCTTTTAGTAAACTCAGATCTCTATTTATTAGTTAACAAGAATAACAACTTGAAATGGTTAATCTATTTTCAGTGTAGTTCAGGACACATTTTAAAAACGTTTTTGAACGCACCCCCCCCTTCCACCTGAGCTTCACTCCTCTGCACAAGTTTGTGCTCAATTGAGGGAAGGAGGGAGGAGGAGAGAGGGAGGGAGAGGAGGGGAGAGGGAGGGAGACGAGGAGAGAGGGAGGGAGAGGAGGAGATAGGGAGGGGGAGAGGAGGAGGGAGAGGTAGAGAGGGAGGGAGAGGAGGAGGGAGGGAGAGGAAGAGGCGGAGAGAGAGGAGTGAGGGAGAGGAGGAGGTGAGAGGGAGAGGAGGAGGAGGGAGGAGGAGGAGAGGGAGGAGGGAGGGAGGAGGAGGGAGGGAGAGGAGGAGGAGGAGGAGGGAGGTAGGGAGAGGAGGGGGAGGGAGAGGAGGAGGAGGGAGGGAGGGAGAGGAGAGGGAGGGAGGGAGAGGAGGAGGGAGAGGAGGAGAGAGGGAGGGAGAGGAGGAGAGAGGGAGGGGGAGATGAGGAGAGAGGTAGAGGAGGAGGGAGGGAGGGAGGGAGGGAGGAGGAGGGAGGGAGGGAGAGGAGAGGGAGGGAGGGAGAGGAGGAGGGAGAGGAGGAGAGGGAAGGAGAGGAGGAGAGAGGGAGGGGGCGAGGAGGAGAGAGGTAGAGGAGGAGGGAGGGAGGGAGGAGAGAGAGAGAGAGAAGAGGAGAGAGGGAGGGAGAGGAGGAGAGAGGGAGGGAGAGGGGAGAGAGGGAGGGAAAGGAGGAGAGAGGGAGGGAGAAGAGGAGGAGGGATGGAGGGAGGGAGAGGAGAGAGAGAGAGGGAGAGGAGGAGAGAGAGGGAGAGGAGGAGAGTGAGGGAGAGGAGGAGAGAGGGAGAGAGAGGGAGGGAGAGGAGGCGAGAGAGGGAGGGAGAGGAGGATAGAGAGGGAGGGAGAGGAGGAGAGATAGGGAGGGAGAGGAGGAGAGAGAGGGAGGGAGAGGAGGAGAGAGAGAGAGAGGGGGAGAGGAGGAGGGAGGGAGAGGATTAAAAAAAAACACGTTTTTGAACAATGGATATTACTTCTGTGAAGCCTGAATGAATGTTTGAGAAAGATCTTGGGCTGGATTCTCCATTTCTGAGGCGAAGTGTCGGCACCAATGACAGGAATATTGGTGCGAAACCCTCACTGATTCCGCTAACACCAGCGCCGTGTGGAACCCTTAGAACACCCAGAAAACGGCCGGAGAATCGCTGGGTCCTGGGCTGCACATGCACAGGGCTGACAAGCTGCAGCCACGCACACCTACACCCGCACCGGTCACATCGGAAAACATGGCGCCGGCCATGCTAGGCCGCTGGGAACACACATGGCCCACGCCATCGGGAACTCCGCCCATCGGTGGCGAAGCATCGCGGGAGGGCCAGCTGATTTCGACGTCGGGCTACGGAGAATCCCGCCCCTTGCGCTTTTCTGGGTACCCTTCTACAAGTAGGATTTCTGTATTGAACTGCACCGAGTCTTTTCTTGCAGCGGTACTGTCTTTTGTAATTGCCAACACCTTGACCATGTTTTCAAGGTGGTGGAGCATTCTGTTCTTTAACTCTGACCTAGCATTTGGACTTTTGTGTCCTGCAGTAAACTTGGAGAGTGTTGAAAGCTGTGAGCGAGGAAGAAATTAAATGGTTGAGACTAACAGGAATTACACAATGTTCCAAGACATTCAGTATATTGTTCCCTGCTCTGATGGGATTGGATACAAGACATTTCACTTTTCAACGGAGCAGGAAGCTGTTACAATAAAAAATAATTGGTCCCAAAAATGTTCTGGATATTCAGTTAGATTTCACCAAACAAAACCTCAGACGACAGAATGTTCTTCTACATTCACATTGTTTCTATCACTCGCCACTTTATTTGTCTCCACACTTTACACTCTCCACTCTATTCTCCTCTCAGCCCATATTTATCCCTTTCTTCAGTACTTGAGGTACCCTCAATATTGACACTTAGAGATTAAACTGTAAAGAAGGCTTTATTAGACTAATAACTATGCTAGAGCTAGAGACGAGAGCTGACTGTTACAGACCATGAGGCAGACCTTATGTATGGCTCCCAGATGGGTGGAGCCAGAGGCGGAGTCCCCAGGGTTACAAGCCCGATCTTAAAGGGGACATCACCTTACATGATGATAAGGCAGTAACCATTCATCACATTCACCCCCTGTTTAAAAAGGAGTCCGGCGGGGGTGAAGTGCCATCATAGGTCCATCCGTCTCGGTGGCCGGATCGTCCTCCTCGACCTCCTCAATTCGGGCGGTGGTGCGGCGGGCACGGACGTCCCGGTTGAGGGCACATCCGGGAGCACAGCGGTCGGAGCTTCGGTCTGGGTCGGGGCAGGGGAACTAGGCAGGGCCGGGGGTAGCGGAGCCGGTGCCGGCGGGGTGTGTAAAGGGGGTGCTCACCAACGGGTGATAGGGCTGGAAGGGGGTATGTTGTAGGGGGCGACGGGTCCTGCAGGGGAGCGGCGCGGGACGGGGCGTCTGTGGTGGAGGATTCAGCGGGTGCCAGATCCCGGAGGGAAACCGTATCTAGCCTGCCATCGGAGTACTCCACGTAGGCGTAACTGGGGTTGGCGTGGAGCAGTCGGACCTTTTCAACTAGGGGGTCCGTTTTATGGCTCCTCGCGTGCCTCCGGAGAAGAACAGGTCCCGGAGCCATCAGCCAAGGTGGAAGCAAGACCCCGGAGGTAGACTTCCTGGGGAAGAGAAACAATCGGTTGTGAGGGGTCTCATTCGTGGCCGTGCAGAGGAGTGACCTAATGGAGTGTAGGGCATCGGGTTGGACCTCCTGCCAGCGGGTGGTTGGGAGATTTCTCGACCGCAGGGCCAGAAGGGCAGCCTTCCACACTGTCGCGTTCTCCCTCTCCACTTGCCCGTTTCCCGCGGGTTATAACTGGTCGTTCTGCTGGAGGCGATACCTTTGCTGAGCAGATACTGACGCAGTTCATCGCTCATGAACGATGTACCCTGGTCGCTGTGGATATAAGCGGGGTAACCGAACAGGGTGAAGATATTGTGCAGTGCCTTAATCACCGTGGCTGAGGTCATGTCGGGGCAGGGAATGGCGAATGGGAAACGGGAGAACTCATCGATCACGGTGAGGAAATAGGCATAACGATTGGTGGACGGGAGGGGCCCCTTGAAGTCCACGCTCAGTCGCTCAAAGGGGCCCGAGGCCTTCACAAGCCGAACCTTGTCTGGCCGATAGAAGTGCGGTTTGGACTTCGCACAGACTTGGCAGGCCCTGACCATGGCCTTGACCTCCTTGGTTGAGTAAGGTAGGTTGCGGGACTTGATGAAATGGACGAGCCGGGTAACCCCCGGGTGGCAGAGGTCATTGTGGATGGCTTGCAGGCAGTCCTCCTGCGCGTTGGCGCATGTGCCGCGGGACAGAGCATCTGGGGGCTCGTTGAGCTCCCCTGGACGATACTTGATATTGTATGAGTAGGTGGAGAGTTCGATCCTCCACCTCAAACTTTTATTGTTTTTTATTTTGCCCCGTTGCGTGTTATCGAACATATAGGCGACCGACCGTTGGTCGGTGACGAGGGTAAACCTCCTACCGGCTAGGTAGTGTCTCCAGCGCCGTACAGCCTCCTCAATGGCTTGTGCCTCCTTTTCGACTGCAGAGTGTTGAACCTCGGAGGCGGTGAGGGTTCGGGAGAAGAACGCTACTGGTCTGCCTCCTTGATTGAGGGTAGCAGCCAGGGCGATGTCTGATGCATCGCTCTCTACCTGGAAAGGGATGGTTTCGTCCACCACATGCATGGCGGCTTTGATGATGTAGGCCTTGATGCGGTTGAAGGCCAATTGAGCCTCAGCCGAGAGGGGAAAAGTGGTGGTCTTTAGGAGTGGGCGGGCTTTGTCCGCATACTTGGGGATCCACTGGGTGTAATAGGAGAAAAGCCCCAAGCACCGTTTGAGGGCCTTGAGGCTGCGGGGGAGAGGGAGTTCCTTAAGGGGGCGCATGCGGTCGGGGTCGGGACCTAGGACCCCGTCTTCCACGACATAGCTGAGGATGGCCAGCCGGGTGGTGTGGAAAACGCATTTGTCCTCGTTATAGGTCAGGTTAAGGGCTCGGGCAGTCTGGAGGAACTTTTCGAGGTTAGCGTCATGGTCCTGCTGGTCATGGCCGCAGATGGTGACATTGTCCAAGTACGGGTATGTCGCCCGCAAACCGTACTGGTCCACCATTTGGCCCATCGCCCTTTGAAAGGCGGAGACCCCATTTGTGACACCAAAGGGGACCCTGAGGAAGTGGAAGAGCTGGCCGGCTGCTTCGAAGGCAGTATAGGGGCGGTCTTTTGGTCGGATGGGGAGCTGGTGGTCGGCGGATTTGAGGTCGACCGTGGAAAAGACTCGGTATTGGGCGATCCGATTTACCATTTCCGCGATGCGAGGAAGGGGGTATGCATCAAGCTGCGTGAATTGGTTTATGGTCTGGCTATAATCCATGACCATCCATTTCTTCTCCCTGGATCGGACTACCACCACTTGCGCTCTCCAAGGGCTGTTGCTAGCCTCGATGACCCCCTCTCCCAGCAAACGCTGGACCTCTGACTTGATAAAAGCCATATCTTGGGCACTGTAGCGCCGGCTCCTGGTGGCGACGGGCTTACAGTCAGGAGTGAGGTTCGCGAATAGCGAGGGGGGTGCGACTTTCAGTGTCGCAAGGCAGCATACCGTGAGGGGGGGCAAGGGTCCGCCGAACTTCAGTGTCAGGCTTCGGTGGCTGCACTGGAAATCCAGTCCGAGCAGCAAGGGGGCACAGAGGTGAGGGAGGATATAAAATTTGAAACGGGTGTATTTAGTGTTCTGGATTGAGAGGTCCACAATACAGTACCCCGTGATTTGTACCGAGTGGGACCCAGATGCGAGGGCTATGGTTTGGGATGCGGGATGGGTGCGTAGGGAGCAGCGCCTTACCGTTTCAGGGTGGATAAAGTTCTCTGTGCTCCCGGAGTCAAAGAGGCATGCAGTGTCGTGCCCGTTGACCTGGACCTGCATCATGGAGTTCTGCAGGTGTTTTGGCCGAGTTTGATCGAGGGTGATCGCACCCAGTCGCGGGTAGTCGGAGTCCTCAGCCGAGTCGAACTCGTAAAATGGCCGCCGCCGCTGGCTGCGCGTGTCGGGTCAAGAAGATGGCCACCGACAAGATGGCCACTCCCATGATTCGCACGAGGCTGATGACGCGTCAGAAGAGGGCGTGTCGGTGTGGCGCACAAAGACTCCGTGAGACGAAGAGAGTGAAGTCGATGAGGCTTTATTAAGCGTGTCTGTTCCCCAGCAGCCCGATAATAAACTGGCCTGCGGGGGAAGGCACCGGCTTCTTATACTTCGCCTTCAGGGCGGAGTATGAGGTCAACGGCCAACCAGGACCCGGGATCTGTCAGCCAATGACATTAGGGCTTCCAGTCCCACATGACCCCCAATACATACTACCACATTCACCCCTTGTCAAAAATGAACCCGGCGGGGTGATGCTTCGTATGGTGGTAAGGGTTTACAGTACTGGTCCTGGGAGGATAGAACAGTTACATGGTAGTACAGTATTGGACAGTATCGTCCTGTTACAACTATTTACAGAGGATATAGGAAAAACAAAATGTTCATTGGACAGCCCATCTTTGTTTTACATCGACGCCACGAGTCGGTCAAGTTGGCACATGTCCCGCAGGATAGGGCATCAGACGGCTCGTTCAGCTTTCCGGGCCGGTACAAGATCTCATAGTTGAAGGTGGAGAGTTCGATCCTCCACCGCAAGATCTTGTCGTTCTTGATCTTGCCCCGCTGTGCATTATCGAACATGAAGGCTACCGACCGTTGGTCAGTGAGGAGAGTGAATCTCCTGCCGGCTAGGTAATGCCTCCAATGTCGCACAGCTTCCACTATGGCTTGGGCTTCCTTTTCCACTGAGGAGTGGCGGATTTCTGAGGCGTGGAGGGTTCGGGAGAAGGCCACGTGTCTGCCCGCTTGGTTAAGGGTAGCCGCTAGAGCTACGTCAGAGGCGTCGCTCTCGACCTGGAAGGGGAGGGACTCGTCGATGGCGCGCATCGTGGCCTTTGCGATGTCCGCTTTGATGCGGCTGAAAGCCTGGCAAGCCTCTGTCGACAGCGGGAAAGTCGTGGTCTGTATTAGGGGGCGGGCCTTGTCTGCGTACTGGGGGACCCACTGGGCGTAGTATGAAAAGAACCCCAGGCTGCGTTTCAGGGCTTTTGGGCAGTGCGGGAGGGGAAATTCCATGAGTGCGCGCATACGTTCGGGGTCGGTGCCTATTATCCCATTGCGCACTATGTAGCCCAGAATGGCTAGCCGATCGGTGCTAAAAACGCACTTGTCCTCGTTGTACGTGAGGTTCAAGGCTTTGGCAGTCTGGAGGAATTTTTGGAGGTTGGCGTCGTGGTCCTGCTGATCGTGGCCGCAGATGGTTACATTGTCGAGGTACGGGAACGTGGCCCGTAACCCATGTTGATCAACCATTCGGTCCATTTCCCGTTGGAAGACCGAGACGCCGTTTGTGACGCCAAAAGGGACCCGTAGGAAATGGTATAACCGCCCGTCTGCCTCGAAGGCTGTGTACTTGCGGTCACTTGGGCGGATGGGGAACAGACACGCTTAATAAATTGTGGCGCACAAAGACTCCGTGAGACGAATAGAGTGAAGTCGATGAGGCTTTATTAAGCGTGTCTGTTCCCCAGCAGCCCGATAGTAAACTGGCCTGCGGGGGAAGGCACCGGCTTCTTATACTTCGTCTTCAGGGCGGAGTATGAGGTCAACGGCCAACCAGGACCCGGGATCTGTCAGCCAATGACATTAGGGCTTCCAGTCCCACATGACCCCCAATACATACTACCACAGTCGGGTCGGTGCGCAGCAGCATTGCGAGGCCTGCGGGCCCGAGAGCCTGATTTTCTGGCCGGCTGTTCTTTGTTTTTCTGGCCCCTGGGGCTGGCCAGGCAGACCCTCGCAAAGTGCCCTTTCATCCCGCAGTCGCTGCAGATCGCGGAGCGGGCTGGGCAGCGTGGGCGTGGGTGCTGGCCCTGCCCGCAGAAGTAGCATGGTGTGCCCCCATGGTGAGCGGGTCGCCGCGTGGCGCATGCCTGTAACTCGTCGAGTGATTCCCCCGAGCGCTGCCGGCAGGTAGAGAGCAGATGCCGGGCGTGCACCTCATTGATGGATTTGACAAACCGCTTACGGAGCAACTCGATCGCCTCATCATAAGTTGTCGCCTTTTCGAGCGTGGCGGAGATTCTGTGACTCACCCGGGCGTGGAGTAGACGCAGCTTGCGTGGCCCCAGGATGGGAGTCTCTGTGGAGTCCAGGTAGGCCTCGAAGCACCGCAGCCAGTATTTAAAAATTTCCTTCGCCTCCGGCGTTCGTGCTTCCAGATTGAGCTTCTCGGGTTTTAGGCCTGCGTCCATCCTGAATCTAGTTTAGTCTAATAAATTGAGGTACCCTCAATAATGACACTTATAGATTAAACTGTAAAGAAGGCTTTATTAGACTAATAACTATGCTAGAGCTAGAGACGATTGCTGACTGTTACAGACCATGAGGCAGCCCTTATGTATGGCTCCCAGATGGGCTGAGCCAGAGGCGGAGTCCCCAGGGCTACAAGCCCGGTCTTAAAGGGGACATTACCTTACATGATGATAAGGCAGTAACCGTTCATCACAGTACTGTAATATATTACCACTTTCTATCTATCTTTGCACTTTATCCCCCATTTTGTGAAATTCAAGGAGACATGGCCAAGCTTGTTACTTAACAGGTCAGCAGGTGATAGCCTCTGATGAGCCAAACTTGCCAATCACAGAAGGACCTTGACAATACTTAAAAATGTGAAGAATTAGAGAAGAGGTACAATACTGAGTACAAGATCTCATATCTTGGACGGGTATTAAGATTTTCAAAGAGATTATTATCTGTTAATATGTAATTCAAATACTCAGTTATTAGCTGAAAAGGCCGTAAGATCTTGCATTTTAAACAAAAGCTTTGACTATATCACACACACAATAACAATAGGCATTATTAACATAACATTATTGAATCATAGAATTACATCTCATTCACACTTATAATTTACGCAAATTCTGAACAGAACACCCCTATTCCACTTTTAATTTAGACTGAGAATCCATCTTTTACAGAACAGATTTTCATGAGTGGTCATTCAGTTGTGCTGGTACCAAACCAATGTGTCATAGCTCCCAGGAATTCACTCCAAGTCCCCTTAGTTTCCCGGTCTAGCATTTAGACTTCCAGAACTCTCTGTGAGGATTCCACTGCTTATCTCCTCCACTAGCTTTACGAAGCAGATCATAGCCTAGCATCCCAATCACACATTGATGCATGGACACTGTGCTTGAACAGCAGCCAACCTTCGATCACCCAGGGCGTGAGGGGGGGGCCATGTGTGGGGAGATGGGGCATGGGATTGGTGGTTGACCCGCATCGCGGAACGAAGAGCCAGTGGCGTCACAATGATTGTGGTGAGGGTATTTAAATGTTCCTTGCATAAGTGTATACCACCACCCACGATCCTGATTGTGCTACCCCCTATCCCCACCCTCCCTCGCTCAACCCACCAAATTCCCACCAATACTCTCTCCCCTTTCTCCCTCCAACGCACACTCCACTCCTTATCCTCCACCTACACCCCCCCTGCCCCCCCCCCCCCCCCCCCCCCCCCCTCCAGTACCCGTAGTGATCCTCAATGTGCTAGGCCTTCTTTTCTGGACCACTATGTCTAGGCATATCCCCAGGATGCACTTCAGAGATGGAGGCAGCCAGCTGCTTACCATGTCCCTGGCGGACGTCCTCGGGGTTTCTGGATCTGGAGGGCCCCGGTGCACTTGTCAGCAGCATATGCATTGCCGTACCTACTCTGGGCGCTGGTTGCGAGACTCAACCTCATTAGAGGGGTGGAAGTTGGAGGAGCTGGTGGCCACTGTTGCCAGTTCATAGGATACGTCCGGGTTGCCACCCAGCACCCCCTCCTCCAGGTCGGTGCCCATAGAGCCCCCGGTTCACCTCAGGATGGAGGGGCAGCTGGATTAAGTCCAGGCTGCTTCTGCGCCATGTGGCTCTGCCAACCCCGGCGGCTCCCCAATGTCTGCACCATGGTGTTTATGCCCTCAGCGATGCTCCTCAGTGAATGGGCCATGCTCTGCAGCGCCTAGGCAATGCTCACCTGTGACTGGCACAAGCTCCGCAGCACCTCAGCCATTCCCATCTGAGAGTGGGACATGTCCTGCAGAACCTCATCAAGGTCCGCTAGGTACTGGGTCACATCCCCATTGAGTTGGGCAGTCTCATTAGGCCCTCAGCCATGGCCATCACGACTGTGTTTGCAACCCAAGCAGTGTTGGTCCCAGTGCCACGCATTGCCAGGGACATCTCCTGTGCCTTTAACCTCTGGGACTCCTCCATCGGCTATGGACCTGCTGGAATGTCGCTGACATCTCCCTCTGAATGTCCCTGCAACTAACGTTTCCATCAGTTCCGGGTAAACCTGTTCCAGATGCTCAGCATTGAGCTGGGATCCAGCTGGATCCTGGGATGCAGCTGCCCTCCAACTGCTATCGCGCCTGTGTGTTACTGCCTCCACCTGGTGGGCATCAGCGACTGCGTTGTGCTCACTAGAATAAGCCCCAGAGGCCTGCCCACCAACATTGTCCACTGAAGTGCGTGTATCTGCGCTGGTGGAGAGTGGAGATGACATCTGTGACATGTCAACTGTGGCATGCTAGGAGCTCTCCTTTGAGGTGGTTTCATGTGAGGCAGGACAGGGGACATCCCCGGCTGGGTTGGCGCCGTCAGCTGGAGGACTTGCGGGGGAATGAATACATGGGTTATTCTTCAAAGGTCACAAGGTTATGGGTCACATGGGTTATTCCTCAAAGGACCTCCCTCAATGGTCACGAGGATTCTTATATCCGGCACTCCTTCAGTCTGGGCCCTCTTCCGATGATTGTGGGAGAGCTTCTCTAGCGAAAACACAGAGAGGGCATTGTTAGCGACATGCATGGTTCACAGTGGCTGTGAAGGGGGGGTTGGGGCAATGGGAGGGTTAGGGGGGAAAGGAGTGGGGGTGAAGGGAGGGGGTAAAGGGTGGGTTGGGGGCAGATGAACGGTTGGGGGGGTCTGGTTGTGTAGGGGGCGGGGGTTTCATGGGGGGAGATGTCAACTGACCCATGCTGCCCAGTGTAGGTTGTTGACCTTCTTGCAGCACTGGAGGCAGTCCTCTTGGTCACGCTTCCCGGACTGACGGCCGCTGCCGCTTGATTCCAGCCGGCACCGGCAGTCCTATGGCTCACCCTCCGGGATCCTTGAGGGAACAAGACATCCCTTCTGGCCTCTACCATATCTAGGAGCCTCCCCAGGTCCACGTGTCCAATCCTTGGGGCCGGCCGTCTCGGCACCATGGCAGCGAGCTGAATGGGGTTGGATGTGCAAGTGCTGCTTAAGTGCTCCTCGACCTTGTTAGCTGGGGGAGGGGAGGATGGGTGCGGCAAGGGGAGGGGGAGCGGAGGGGGGGGGTGGCGAGCGCTGTCCCGGCGAAGCGCCTGGTGAGCCTTTATTTGTGGCTTGAAGCCTGTGAGGTCTCGTTGAGTGGTCCAATTAACGTTAAATAGCTGATGCATGATAAATAACTTCAGAAACGAGATTGGAGACAATTGAAGGCTTTAATGTTTCCCCAGCAGTGCAGGTACAGAAGAAAGCTGCTGTGGCGGCACGGGCTCTTATACCCCGCCTTGCAGGGCGGAGCTAACATACAAGCTTAACCAATGGGAACAAGTACATTCTCCACCAATAGTATTCCGGCATTACTAGGTACCGTAATCCTCCTAACACAGACTACCACATTCACCCCCTGTTAAAAAAAAAAGAGTCCGGCGGGGGTGGTGGCTTCGTATTACAATGTGGTAAAAGTGGTAGAAGTTACAGTTATGAAGGTCCCTGAATGCCTCCGTACAGAATTTTGCCTCATTATATCTTAACTATTTACAACAGTAATGTACATTTCAAAATGAAGCAATTAGTCGATCGGGGCCCTGGTCGTCCTCTGCGATCGTCGTAGCTTTGGTGGTAATGCCGGTGGAGGTTCGGGCGTCTATGACTCCGGGAGCGTGGTTTCGGCTTCTGTGGCAAAATCGAGTGACCCCCGGGTGGCAGAGGTCCTCGTGGAGGACTCAGAGGCAGTCCACTTGTGCGTTGGCACATGTATCGCGGGATAGGGCATCAGGAGGCTCGTTTAGCTTCCCGGGACGATACAAGATCCCATAGTTGTCGGTGGAGAGTTCGATCCTCCACTGTAAGATCTTGTCTTTTTTTAAATCTTGCCCCGCTGTGCATTATCGAACATGAAAGCAACCGACCGTTGGTCAGTGAGGAAAGTGAATCTCCAGCCGGCCAGGTAATGCCTCCAATGTCGCACAGCTTCTACTATGGCCTGGGCCTCCTTTTCGACTGAGGCATGGCGGATTTCGGAGGCGTGGAGGGTGCATGAGAAGAAGGCCACGGGTCTGCCCGCTTGGTTGAGGGTGGCCGCCAGAGCTACGTCGGACGCATCGCTCTCGACCTGGAAGGGGAGGGACTCGTCAATGGCGTGCATCGTGGCCTTGGCAATATCTGCTTTGATGCGACTGAAGGCCTGGCGGGCCTCTATCGACAGGGGAAAAACTGTGGATTGGATCAGTGGACGGGCCTTGTCCGCCTACTTGGGGACCCACTGGGCAAAGTAGAAAAAAAAACCTAGGCAGTGCTTCAGGGCCTTGGAGCAGTGCGGGAGGGGGAACTCCATAAGGGGGCGCATGCGTTCAGGGTCGGGGCCTATCACTCCATTACGCACTACGTAGCCGAGGATGGCTAGGCGGTCGATGCTGAACACGCATTTATCCTTGTTATAAGTGAGGTTAAGGATTTTTGAAGTCTGAAGGAATTTTCGGAGGTTGGTGTTGTGGTCCTGCTGGTCGTGTCCGCAGGTGGTGACATTATTGAGGTACGGGAATGTGGCCCGTAAACCGTACCGGTCAACCATTCGGTCCATCTCTTGTTGGAAGACCGAGACCCTATTAGTGACACCAAAGGGAACCCAAGTGGTAGAGCCGCCCATCTGCTTCGAAGGCAGTGTATTTGCGGTCACTAGTGCGGATGGGGAGCTGGTGGTATGCGGACTTAAGATCCACCGTGGAGAAGGCCCTGTATTGCGCGATCCTGTTGACCAGGTCGGATATGCAGGGGAAAGGATACGCCACGAGTTGCGTAAACTTGTTGATGGTCTGACTGTAGTCGATGACCATCCTATGCTTCTACCCGGTCTTTACAACCACTACTTGAGCTCTCCAGGGGCTGTTGCTAGCCTCAATGACACCTTCCTTCAGTAACCGTTGGACCTCTGACCTAATAAAGATCCGGTCCTGGGCACTATACCATCTGCTCCTGGTGGTGACAGGTTTGCAATCCGGGGTGAGGTTCGCCAACAGGGAAGGCAGATCGACCTTGAGGGTCGCGAGGCTGCAGACAGTGATGGGGGGTATAGGGCCGCCGAATTTGAAAGTTAGACTTTGGAGGTTGCACTGAAAATCCAACCCAGGAGTGTGGCCGCGCAGAGGTGGGGAAGGACGTAGAGTCGGTAGTTTTTGAACTCCCTTCCCTGGACTGTGAAGTTAGCCACACAAAACCCCTTGATCTCTACTGAGTGAGATCCGGAGGCCAGGGAGATTTTTTGATTAACGGGGTGGACGGGGAGAGAACAGCGTCTTACCGTGTCGGGTGTATGAAGCTCTCCAGGCTCCCAGAGTCGATTAGGCAGGGCGTTTCATGCCCATTGATAAGCACCGTCGTCGTACCAGTCGATACTGTTCGGGGCCGAGACGGGTCCAGGGTCACCGAGGCTACTTGTGGCAGCAGTTGAATGTTTTCTTCAGGCGGTGTGTGGTTAGCCGAGCTGGGGTCTTGGGGGTCCATCCAAAATGGCGGCTCCCATCCATCGCACGTGGCGTCCGCGGGACAAGAAGGCGGCGCCCAGAGGCCGCACGTGGCCCTGGAGGAGGAAGATGGCGGTGCCAGCTGGCCATCGGGGATCGTGGAGAGGGTTGTGGTGGTGGTCCGTATTCGCCTCCGGAGACCGCAGCGACCGCCCGGGCCTGGCATACCGTCACGAAGGGGCCCTTTTTACCGCATCCCTTGCAGGTGGATGAACGGGCCGGACAGCGCTGTCGGGGGTGCCTGAGTGGCCTGCAAAAATAGCAGCGGGGCCCCCCGGGGTTGCCAGGCCGTCTTGCAGCACAAGCTTGTGTGGGGATTGGAGATGCCTCGGGGTCGGCCTCGGGGGATTCCATGCTGCTCAGAGGGCTGCCGCGCGGTCGGGGACGTAAGCGCGGGCGTTTCGGGAGGCCACATCCAGGGAGCCAGCAAGGGCCCGTGCCTCCTTGAGGCCTAGTGTCTCTTTCTCCAGCAATCGCTGGCGGATTTGGGAGGACATCATACCTGCAACGAAAGCGTCCCGGATCAAACATTTTGTGGTCGCGCGCCGAAACTTGCGGGAAGCTGCAGTTTCTCCCCAATACCAGGAGCACACGGTAGAATTCTTCCAGTGATTCCCCAGGGATTTGTCGCCTCGTCGCTAGCAGATTTCGGGCGTAGACCTGGTTTACAGGGCGAATATAATGTCCTTTCAGCAGCTCCATTGCTGCATCGAAATCGTCCGCGTCCTCAATGAGGGTGTAGATTTCTGGGCTCACCCTCGAGTGCAGGACTTGTAGTTTCTGTTCTCCCGTGGGTGTGTTTTTGGCCATTCCGAGATATCTGTTGAAACACGCCAGCCAGTGCTTGAAGGTTGCTGAGTTTGCTGCGTGGGGGCTAAGTTGCAGACACTCCGGCTTGATTCGGAGCTCCATTCTTTTAAATCTAGAGTACTAAATTGATGCACATTCAATAACCTCAGAAACGAGATTGGGGACAATTGAAGGCTTTAATACGCTTGTTATGGGCGAGGCGTTTTCAGAACCACAAAACGTATCATGGAGTTCAACCAACCTCCCCCTTTAATGTATTTGTTGCTTTTCCTAGCACACGGCTTTTTCCCTAGGTGTGGGATTACAATTATGGACACGTGGGTTTTTAAACGCAAAACACTGTTTATTCCATGAACTCAACTTAACATCTTAAATAAATATTGGATCTCTTAACACCCCTGACTTCAAAGATAACTCAGAAAATACTGCAACAGTAAATAATTCCTTAACATGACACGCTAGATGTTTCCCCCAGCAGCACAGGTACAGAAGAAAGCTGCTGGGGCGGCACGGGCTCTTATACCCCACCTTGCAGGGCGGAGCTAACATACAAGCTTAACGAATGGGAACAAGTACATTCTCCACCAATGGTATTCCGGCATTACTAGGTACCGTAATCCTCCTAACACCGACTACCACAATAGCGTTGCCAGCCTCGCTGGGCCGAGCAGCGGGAAGCTTGCGGCAGTTCCTGCTCGCTACCACACTTTGAAATCTTTCTGGAGAATCATGCCCCTTGCCTTTGACTTGAAAAGTATATGGATACTTTCAAACTTTTACTTTTCTAAGCAGCTGCTTTCAAACCCTTCATTATTCTGAAGAAAGTACATGAATAATTTAAACCTCCGATTGACACCTTAAGCTTATCTCTTGACATGACTACAGGGAGACTGTCTCATCAAGAGTTCGGTAATAAGGCTCCTATTTTTAAACTTTTAACACCTTGTATTGTGGCCTCACTAACAGAGCATGGGCTCCCCTTGATCTGTAATTACCCCAGGCCTATCTGCCGGCCCATCAGACCAGATGTTTTTTCATTTCTCCTCCATTTTAAAATGCCCATTTTGAAACTTAAAATAATCTTATAACATGCACATTTGCAACAAGAGAAAACTAGGAACATACTTAATGATTTAACTAGGGAAAACTTGAAATAAATTTGAAAATGACAGGAGCCTCAACATTGAGAAGGCTCAGTCATTGCAGAGCTATTAACAGAGGCAGCAGAATGCTGAGCTTCAGAAGAAGATTTTATGAGTGTTGGCCTATGGTAGATTAGCTCACTTATTATCATTATGTTTGAGTAAATCTGATGTGCTATCTGGTTTTCCAAATCAGATTAATGGTAGGAGAAGTATTTTGCTGTGGATGAGGATTGCAATCATCTGGTCCATTACTAATTATCTTGTATTGGTAGTTACCTCATTATACCTGTACTCTGCAGCTGTCTCCTGTTTCTAAAGGCCACTGACATGCACTAATAACCTTTCTTTTATTTCAGAGACAGAGTGAATGTTATAAAGGACTTGTTAACCAATAATTGCAGCGGGCAGCATGGTAGCACATGTGGATAGCACTGTGGCTTCCCCGCCCCAGGGTCCCAGGTTCGATTCCCTGCTGGGTTACTGTCTGTGCGGAGTCTGCACGTTTACCCCGTGTCTGCGTGGGTTTCCTCCGGGTGCTCTGGTTTTCTCCCACAGTCCAAAGATGTGCAGGTTAAATGGATTGGCTATGATAAATTGCCCTTAGTCGCCAAAAAGGTTAGGGTGGGTTATGGGGATAGGATGGAAGTGAGGGCTTAAGTGGGTTGGTGCAGACTTGATGGGCTGAATGGCCTCCTTCTGCACTCTATGTTCTCCAATACATTGGGCAAGATATTCCCGGAAAATGGCAAAGACCAGCGGCTGGTGGGAAATTGTCCTGCTGACTGCAATGGCAGCCTTTCCTGCTGTATAGTGCCAAAGATTTTCAGCTATGGGTTCCATGCTGTATCAGTGGCAGGGCAGCCTCTGATTCGCCCTTCTGCCATCATCTCAACACAGCAATCATTGGGGTGCCACATTTAAAGGCCGCCCAGCACACTCTAGCCACACATCGTAGGCCCACCATGATATGCTGTACTCATGCTCAGAAATAAAACCAGAAACCAACTCAGCATGGGAGGCAGTGGTCATTAGTGCCAATGCCCTGCAGAAGCGGACAGCCATGCAATGTCGCAAGAGGATGAATGATCTCCTTTGTTCTGCCAGGATAAATCACTCTTCTTATCACACCCATACACTCATTACACATCCACAGGGCTGTCACTCACTGCCAGCTGAAGGGACACCACCACCTGCTCTTCCACACACATTGTTGTCTCTCCTGGGGGATATGTCCTCATCACCTCACTGGTCCCACTCACCATCCACACATGCCAAGGATCCTGATCGACTGTCCTGGCATGCATCCTGCTTACACTTTCTCCATCTGTATTGATGCAGGTGAAGCTGGGACACAACAAAAGGGAGATGTCATAGAAGGGTGGAGGGATGCCAGAACTCAAGATACTCAGACTTTGAGGACAGAGCCACGCAGTTCGCCAGGGAGAACAGGGACCACTCCTGTGCTGATGCTGAGGTGAGCAGCAATAAACCAAGTGAGATCCAACACTGCGACACCCATCAGACTCCAATGCTGTGAATCATGTCTCCTGTTTCTAAAGGCTCCTGACGTGCACTAATTACCTTCCTTTTATTTCAGAGACACATCTGAGAAGAAATCCAGGGAGTCCACCAGCCAGATCCTCGACTCCAGCCCAAAAGCAGCTTAGCAGAGGTATTCATGGACCCCAATATCAAAGAACCATCACAGCGCTCATCCACACCCTCCACCAGGGAACAGACCTCGGTGGGAGGAGAGTAGCCTCAGGGTCAAAATCTGGTGAGCACATCACACTCTCAGATCCACAGCAGGCCGAGGAAAGGAAGTCCCAGGGTGCTGGCACTCAGAGGATTGCTAGAGTCCGGGAATGCACTGAGTCCCAGTCAGATGATGTGCCTCTGAACTCAGCCATGTCCCAGTTTCTGGAGCTACAAAGGCACACTCAGGCAAATCAGGAAGGGATGTCTGGTACATTCCTCGGATTGAAAGCCTGTCCATTATATGTCTGAAGCGATTGTGCTGCCACTGCAAATAAACAAGGTTAACACAGCTCGGGTGGCAGCTGCCGTGGAGACTTTGGTGCAAGACATTTGTCCTGCTTTGCTGGAGGACATGCACCCCTTGGTGCAGGCACTTTCTGGATCCATTTGTGCCAATGGATGATTCCAGGAGTGCCATCCATCCAAATCCCCTCTTCCTGTAACTGCATCAGATTAATCTCCACAGGCCAAGGAGGATGGCACTGCCACACCTCTGAAGCAGGCCAAATTCCTTCAGGTATTGGTGCTCCAGAGAATGCCTGCCAAGGTCATCACAGACAGCAGAGCGTGGCAGGCAGTAGGCTGCCTCCACCTCCGCCATAGATGTTGGAGATGGAGCAAGATATAATGGCAGGGTAAGGACTGGAAAGAAGCTCTAGTTGCTCAGTGTGGACACTGGTGGTAAGCACTTGCACATAATGTCCACCTCTATAAATAAACTCTAACTAATTGCTATTTTCTATGGCTCCTTGTTCTGATGAGCTGTGTTCCAGAAATCCTGACTTGAAAACCTGGTTCCTACACCAGAAAGAGGCAGGGTGCTCAGTCTAGGGCTTCTTCCATGTGCTTTGGTGGCGTTCCTTCACAGTGACACAAAAGTAATGCTTGTTTCTCGTAGGGAATGAAGATTTCTCCCACAATGTGAAGGCTAGCATCACTCATTCCAGTCATTGTCCATGTGTGTTCTCTGCACCTTTTCAGGTGTGGCTGGCCCCCTTATCGCATAATCCTTAGCCTCCCGTGACAATGGACCTCACTACTCTTTGCGTAAAGAACCTACCTCTGACCTCTGTCCTATATCTATTACCCCTCAGTTTAAAGTTATGTCCCCTCGTGCCAGCCATATCCATCCGCGGGAGAAGGCTCTCACTGTCCACCCTATCCAACCCCCTGAGAAGGTGACTGAACAGGTAGACGAGGGTAGAGCAGTTGATGTGGTGTATATGGATTTCAGCAAAGCGTTTGATAAGGTTCCCCACGGTAGGCTATTGCAAAAAATACGGAGGCTGGGGATTGAGGGTGATTTAGAGATGTGGATCAGAAATTGGCTAGCTGAAAGAAGACAGAGGGTGGTGGTTGATGGGAAATGTTCAGAATGGAGTACAGTCACAAGTGGAGTACCACAAGGATCTGTTCTGGGGCCGTTGCTGTTTGTCATTTTTATCAATGACCTAGAGGAAGGCGCAGAAGGGTGGGTGAGTAAATTTGCAGACGATACTAAAGTCGGTGGTGTTGTCGATAGTGTGGAAGGATGTAGCAGGTTACAGAGGGATATAGATAAGCTGCAGAGCTGGGCTGAGAGGTGGCAAATGGGGTTTAATGTAGAGAAGTGTGAGGTGATTCACTTTGGAAGGAATAACAGGAATGCGGAATATTTGGCTAATGGTAAAGTTCTTGAAAGTGTGGATGAGCAGAGGGATCTAGGTGTCCATGTACATAGATCCCTGAAAGTTGCCACCCAGGTTGATAGGGTTGTGAAGAAGGCCTATGGAGTGTTGGCCTTTATTGGAAGAGGGATTGAGTTCCGGAGTCGGGAGGTCATGTTGCAGCTGTACAGAACTCTGGTACGGCCACATTTGGAGTATTGCGTACAGTTCTGGTCACCGCATTATAGGAAGGATGTGGAGGCTTTGGAGCGGGTGCAGAGGAGATTTACCAGGATGTTGCCTGGTATGGAGGGAAAATCTTATGAGGAAAGGCTGATGGACTTGAGGTTGTTTTCGTTGGAGAGAAGAAGGTTAAGAGGAGACTTAATAGAGGCATACAAAATGATCAGGGGGTTGGATAGGGTGGACAGTGAGAGCCTTCTCCCGCGGATGGATATGGCTGGCACGAGGGGACATAACTTTAAACTGAGGGGTAATAGATATAGGACAGAGGTCAGAGGTAGGTTCTTTACGCAAAGAGTAGTGAGGCCGTGGAATGCCCTACCTGCTACAGTAGTGAACTCGCCAACATTGAGGGCATTTAAAAGTTTATTGGATAAACATATGGATGATAATGGCATAGTGTAGGTTAGATGGCTTTTGTTTTGGTGCAACATCGTGGGCCGAAGGGCCTGTACTGCGCTGTATTGTTCTATGTTCTATGTAAAGGTTCAGCTCATGAAGGATGACATACGACCAGGAGAGGTGAAACTTTCCCCACTGCATCGCCATGGTATGATTCTAGGCATTGAGAGTAAGCCACCTGCCATTAACCAGACAGTAGTCAGACATTCACGGAAACTCTGTGAGGATCAATGCACTGTCCCCACTCAAGTCATCATCACCCCTCTGCAATGTAGGGACTATGGGCAACCACTGCATCCACCGACAGGAGCCTTATCACAGAGGGTCTGTACTGCCTTCAGTCAGACTGGAGTGCAATGCTCATAGAATGCATGTAAAGATAATAGATAAGATTTTAAGGATGGTGCGCAATTGGTTCTCGCCATCCTGAGAGTTAAAGCGCAGTCACGGTCTCTTGAACTCCCACTGCCATATAATGCTCAATTGAGCATTTATTGGCAATAAGACACCCTCAGGAAATAATAATAATAATCGCTTATTGTCACAAGTAGACTTTAATGAAGTTACTGTGAAAATGTGCTTTTCACACTTGAAAGTCTTCCCCCATTTGTACCCGAGTCAGCCCCCTGGTCTACCTGAGTCACCCCGGTCTCCCCTGAGTTAACTCTCCGGTCTCTCCCAATTCAATGTTCCAGTTTCCCCCGAGCCAGTACCCCAGTCTCCCCCAAGTCAACTCCCTGGACTCTGCCGAGTCAACCTTCCTATTCTCCCCTGAGCCTTACCCCAGGTAGCCCGAGTCAACCTCACCAGTACATTGGAAATCTCCTTTCCCCTCCCCCGTACCCACTAACTAGGCCTCCAGTCTCCATTCAATATTATTCTGATCACCTGAGTCTAGTCTTGCCATCCCTATTAGGTTCTGGTGCTTGGCTGGTAGGAATGATGCGCAGTAGAACGTCTAGTTCTTGACTACTTAAAGTATTTTATTATAAAATAAATGCGTGGTAAAGATAACTATGAGAAATATATTACAAACTACTAATACTGATAAATTATCCTGGAAGTTACTGCAAGTATGATTATCCACTAACACGACTATCTCCAAACTCCTTGAGATACAGCGTCACGTGGTAGATTTACACTGCCACCTGCTGGTCGGAGGTTATTTAGGGGGCATAGTGAGCTAAACAGCTGGCTTGTAATGCAGAACAAGATCAGCAGCGCGGGTTCAATTCCCGTACCGGCCTCCCCGAACAGGAACCGGAATATGGCGATTAGGGGCTTTTCACAGTAACTTCATTGAAGCCTACTTGTGACAATAAGCGATTATTATTATTATATATATGTTTATTTATGCATATCATCACATCGACTTTCCTTTGGAAATGTAACTATTTACATTCATGACTTTGTTTTACAATACAATATGATATGCATAATTCTTTCGAACATTTAACTATTTACAGTCCATCACAAATTCAGTCTCTCAGGTTTATGTCTCTGCCTTGCTGATCTTCTGAGCAGTGGTTGAACTTGTGACTGTGTTTCATTTTCATTTGTTGTTGCAGTTGTTCTTCTTCTTGAATTTGTGCATTTTTACTTTATTCTGGCTCTGTAAGCTGAACTGTTTCATTTTCAACTGTCTCAGGATTGTTCACAATGTCTCCTTGTGGTTCCATAACAAAAGGTTGCTGAACCTTCAGTAAAGCTTTCCTGTTTCTCCTTAAGACTGTTCCATCATCAGTGATGATTAGATATCAATGAGGACCTGCCTGTTACAGTACCTTAGCATACTTTAACCACCCGTTCCCATCTCGATCTTCCAGCCTGACTGTGTCATCTTTTTGTAATGGTTGGAGCCTTCTTGTGGATTTGTCATAAAATTTCTTTTGACTCCTTTTAAAAAAAATCAGTTTCCTCTCTAATCTTCGATTAACTGGTTCTTTCGGCAGTTTGAACTGAAGCTTCCTACACTGTGTGCAGTTTATTCACCATTACTTGAATATTACAGTTGATGCATGGCTAATAAATTGTATCCTCATCTTCAGATTATTAGCTCTACTCCATCTCGACCCCTTTGTTTTCATTCCATTTCATTTTAACCGTCTTTTACATTTTCTTTCTTTATATATATATTTCCCCCCTATCTTATCTCCCTCTCCTTACCTTACCAGCTTAACCTCTGATTTTAGTTTCTCTACTGTTTGGCCTTTCACACCTTTTATTCTCTCTGGGGACTGCAATTAGCACTCTTTCTCCTTGGTTTCTTTGGCTATGACTCATCTTTCATTCCCTCACCCCACAGTATAAATATCTCCCACTTTCTATGTCTTTTAGCTTTGATAAAGGGTCATCTGGACTCAAAACATTACCTCTTTTCTCTCCCTACAGATCCTGCCAGACCTGCTGAGATTTTCTAGCATTTTCTCTTTTGGTTTCAGATTCCACATCCCCAGTAATTTGCTTTTAAACAGTATCCTTGGCTCTTCGCTTGCATTTTTCTATTCGGGCTGGTTTATCTCACTGGGCTAAATCGCTGGCTTTTAAAGCAGCCCAAGGCAGGCCAGCAGCACGGTTCGATTCCCATACCAGCCTCCCCGAACAGGCGCCGGAGTGTGGCGACTAGGGGCTTTTCACAGTAACTTCACTGAAGCCTACTCGTGACAATAAGTGATTTTCATTTCAAGTGCCCTTCATGGATTTTTTTAAGAATCAGCAACCTTACTGATTGTGGAATTACAATCCTCTGTTGCCAAAGCAAAAACTCATTTGCATCACTTAATTCTGCCCAAACATTATAATAGCTGGAGCAGGAACCTTTAAGCCATCTCTCATGTAGATATTTTATCACCTTTTGTAAGATTATATCTTTGGTTGTTTCTTCCTTTATCAGTCTTGATTTGTCATCAGATACAAGAAGGGACTCAGTGATAAGATTTACATGGACTTGAACATCCTCATCCATCTGGTGTATCTCTTCCATGTCTGTGGCTCGAGATAGTGCATCAGCTATGATGAGATGCTTGCTTGGCGTATAGATTAGATCAAAATTATATCTTTGTAGCTTCTTCATCATGCACTGTATCCTAGGGGACATCACGTTCAGATTTTTCTTAACTATTGCTACAGGTTGTCTGTGGTCAGCTTCCACTAAAAATGTTGGTCGACCATGGGCGGGATTTTCCACTCCCGCGCCGAAGTGACCACGCTGTCGTGAACGCCGTCGAGGTCCACGAAGGCGCGAAACGGCCCCTATCCTGACCGATTCAGGCCCCGACAATGGGCTAGCATCGGGGCCGCGTCATCTACACGCGCCAGGCGTTTTCGCCGCGTAAAGGCTGCGCCGCATAGATGACGCGGCCGGCGCCGCATAACTGGCGCCAACCCGCGCATGCGTGGTTGCCGTCCTCTCTGAGTCTGCCCCGCAAGAAGATGGTGGACGGATCTTGCGGGGCCGCGGAAGGAAGGAGGTCCTCCTTCAGAGAGGATGGCCTGACGATCGGTGGGCACCGATGCAGGATCTCCCCTCCCACCCCCCGCAGTCCGCCCCCCCAGCGTTCCCGCGTTGTTCCCGACGGCAGCGACCAGGTGTGGACAGCGCCGGGAGGAACCCGCCGTTTTGGCCTGGCCGCTCAGCCCATCCAGGCCTGAGAATAGCGGGGGTGCCGGAGAATCGCCATTTTGGGTGTCTCCGGCGATTCTCCGGCCTGCGGAACTCGACGGGGCCGTTCCCGCCGCTTGGGAGAATCGCGGGAGGGCGTCGGACTAGCGTCCCGGGAAATTTTGGCGGCCCAGGCGATTCTCCCAACCGGCGTGGGAGTGGAGAATCTCGCCCCATATATATAGTCATTGAACTTAGTAAGACCATTAATTAAACATTAGGCATTCTTTCTCAATTTGGGAACACCGTCGCTCTATGTCAGATATTGACCTGGAAGCATACGCAATTCGAAGCCAATTTTCATCATTGTCTTGTTGCAATAACACTGCCTTCAACCCATCTTTCCACTCATCTGTCACTATCTTTGTCTTCTTTGTAGGGCCACAAAATGTCAGCACTGGCGCTATTGTCAATGCTTCTTGTAATGCTTGCCATTCCTGTTTATGTCGGGTAGACCATTGGAATACCATGGGCGGGATTTTCCGAGCCTCCGCGTTGAAATCGCGATCGGCGCAGGGGCAGAGAATGGGCGTCAAACCCGAAATTGGGTCTGACGCCGCTCCCGCGATTCTCCAGTCCCCAGAGAATCGCAGCCAATTGCGTGCGCGCGGCCGATGCAGCGCCGGTTGGGGGCCTTTGAAAGAGGCCCCTGCGCCGATTCTCCAGCGTCAACTGGCCGAGTTCCCGACGGCGTGGTTCTCTCACTGTCCCACCCATCGGGAACTCGGCATGGTGGCTGTGGACTCAGTCCACGGCCGCCCTGGTGGGGGTTGGGGGAATCCTTCACCAGGGGGGCCTCCAGGACGGCCAGGCTACCGATCGGGGGGCACCAATCCGCGGGGGCGTGCGATCGGGGGGTGGCCTATGTTTTCGGTGCCGGTCCGCGGTGTGGATCCGCCATGTCGCGCGAGGCACCCGACGCAGGCCGCCGCTGTGCACATGCGCAGACCCCTGACCGGAAGTGCAGTGCCCCATATCAGCAGCCGGAGCTGCGAGGAGCACACCGGGGCCATGTTAGCCCCCTGCTGGTAAGTGAATTACTCCGGACTTTCTTCAGGAAAGTCCGGAGTGATTCGCCCGCATTTTTTCGCGGGCGTGGGGACATAGCCCCATTATTGGAGAATCCCCCCCCCCCATGTCTTTCTTGATTGTTTCTCTGAGGTATGAAGTTTTTGTTGCGAGATTAGGAATATATTTTCCAAATAAATATTTAACATTCGAAGTATACCTTTTTTGTCATTGGGACATGGTATATTCAAGATTGCCTTTATTTTTTTCTTGATCAGGTTGTATACCTTTTGCAGAAAGCTTATCTCCTAAGAATGTAATATTGTCAACACCAAATTGATATTGGGCTTTATTCAACTATATGCCATTCTTTTTAATGCCCTTCAGCACTCTGAGAAGCCTTTTGTCATGTTCTTCTTGTGTTGAATCCTAGACGATTATGTCATCAACATATACTCTGACTCCTGGAATTCCTTCCACGATGTGTTCCATTGCCCGATGGAAAATCTCTGATGCAGAAATTATACCAAATGGCATCCTTAAAAAACAATATCGCCCGAATGGAGTGTTGAAAGTACACAGCTTTGTGCTTTCTTTGTCTAACTTGAGCCTCCAGAAACCTTGTTGAGTGTCGAGTTTACTAAAACATGTTCCTGATATCTCACATGTGATTTCTTCCCTCTTCGATATCGGATAATATTCTCTTTTAATGTTCAAGTTTAGATCTTTGGGTCCATACAGATTCCTAGGTCGTTATTTCTCTTCTTAATGCAGGACATAGTGCTTACCCAATCTGTAGGTTCTCCTGTGCATTTGATTATGCTTAAAGGCGCCATCCTTTCTAGCTCACCTTCAATTTGTCTTTTAATGGAGCTGGTACACATCTTGATGCGTGTAATACTGGCTGCACGTTCTCTTTTAATTTATCATCGAATGTCTAATTTTATTTTGGAGTGTAATGCCGATCAAATTGCTTTACAACTTCCACAAACATTTTGCTATCCACCTCACTATCGAAAAGGAACGTCTTAAATATTTGTAGCACTTGCGGACCTGCTACATTGGACAGAAATGCTCTGCACCTCTCACCAGGCTGTGCCTGCTGACCAAGGGCTGCAACGTAGAGTGTGAATTGCTGTTTAAATACACGCCAATTCTCATCTACATTATCAGTGATTCAAAGCTGGTGTGGTACCTTCAGACCTTCTATTCTGGACTTTGAAGTCTAGCAGTATGTTGAGTACTAGTTGCTAGTAGTTCATGAGGTTAGTAGAAGATTTCTTATTTTTTAACCTTCTTCTTTGTTCAGATCTTCAGACATTCTTGTTTCCGGAGTAAGATCTTCAGTCCTGGTACCATGTTACATTCTGGTGCTTGGCCGGTAGGAATGATGCACAGTAGAACGTCTACTTAAAGTATTTTATTATGAAATAAATGCGTGATAAAGATAACTACGAGAAATATATTACAAATTACTAATACTGATAAATTATCCTAGAGCTACTGCAAGTACGACTATCCACTAACACAACTATCTCCCAACTCCTCGAGATACAGAGTCACGTGGTAGATTTACACTGTCACCTGCTGGTCAGAGGTCATTTACATCATTATATACATGATTATTTATGCATATTATCACAATCCCAAGTTGGAACACTACACCTGAGTCAAGCCTGGTCACCCCCTGTCAGAGTCAGTACCACTGAGTCAAAAGCTGGTCATCCCCGAGTCAAAGGCTGGTCATCGCAGTCAGAGTTGGTACCCCTGAGTGAAGCCTAGTCACCCCCCGAACAGAAGACTGGTCACCCCCGAGTCAACGGCTGGTCATCCCCAATAAGAGCTGGTACCCCCGAGTCAAAGGCTGATTACCCCCAGTCAAAGCTGGTACCACTGTGTTAGCCGCCATAATACACAGAGCTGCGCTGCGCTCACCTCCAAGCTCCCCTTGGAGGGGTGCTCACCAGGTGGAAAGTATTATATGACAAAGGGGGAGGTGTATTATTCCCACTATTGCGCCCGATAATGAGATGACGGTGTGTGTGTGTGTGGGGGGGGGGGGGGGGGGGGGGGTAGGGAGGCGGGGGGAGGCAAGCTTTCAGACCGACATAAATCACAGCTTTGGTTTTCTGGATATATCTTTGGCTCCGATCACAAAACCCGCTTGATGTTAGTTAGTGGGAGCAGGAAATCCCGGCCTCAATATCTCGAAGCAACTAACCTTCCAAACCTAGGGATGCGGTAAATTATTTTGACGTAAAAGCCTCAGGTGGGATTTTGTACCACTGTTTGCAGCATACAGCAATGGAGTTGTGGAGGTGGAGCCCCCGGAAAGTATCATGGGAACCAAGGGTATTTACGACAGCAAGGTTTCCCGCAGTGAATGTCCTCAGCCCCCTCCATTAGCGTGATGCCATTTCACCAAAAAAGGTGGGAGGCAATCCCGTTTGAAAGGCACTTTTATATCATTAGCAGGCTGCCCCGCTGTAACCTCTTCAACCCTCGATAATCTGCCCCCAGTATCTCGATGTTAAGCCAGAAGGATTTACAAAAGCTTTTTAAAACCCAAAACCTGACGGCCTCACTTCCGAAGGGGAGTCCAGATGTAAGCAGCCAGGGAGCTCAGGCAGCAGGTCTGTTGAGAGATTTAATGAGAGCAGGCAGGCAATAGGATGCAAAAAGTGCGATTTAATACATTGACAAAGATGATTTAATCCTTACATAACTGCTCACAGCAGAGATGGAGGCAGCCTTCTCTCTGCCACGTTCTGTTGTCTGTGTCGACTTTGGCAAGTGTTCACTAGGGCGGAGTGGCCTAGAGAAACCTGGTTTGCTTTTAGGGTGCTGCAATGTGGCAGTGTAATCCTCCTTGGTGTGCGAGGCTGGAGCTGGAACTGTCAGAGAAGAGAGTGAGTGGAAGGCCCTAATTTATGGATCAGCCCCTTCTCCTCCCTAAGGGTGCTCAAGGACACCTAGCTTTCCTGTTGGGATAGAGGGGCAGCTAGAACGAGGTGCAGAAGCCCCGCCATCCTCACAAGTGCCTGCACCATGGAGCTCATTATGGAGCTCATGCCCTGCACTGGCCCAGGGTCGAAGTCCTGCACCAAAGTCTTCACTGTGCCCGCTACCCTCGCAGTGTTGACCTGGCTGCCTCAGAGTGCTGGCACGGCCTCCTCAGACAAAAGGCATTGGGACTCCTCCAGTTGGCCTTGCAATCTGAGGCGTGATGCAGACAACCCTTCCTGATATTCTCTCCTGTGCCTTTGGAGCTCCAGAAACTACGGGACGGCTGAGCTGGAGGCATGTAACCTGACTGGGGCTCATCAGAGTCCTGTGTCTACGCTGGTAGAGGGTGCAGCTGAAATCTGTGACACATCTTCCAGGTGCATGTCCGAGAATTCCTCGGAGCTGCTGTCTGGGTTGCTCTCATCCGCCCAGCCCAAAGATGGCGCCGGCTGCTCCCTTGCTATGCCTTTAAGAGGAGGGAGCATGGGTGTATGGAAGAGGCATAAGGATATAAGAGATAGAACACATGTGGATTTTGTCAGGTGGATGGTCGGGTTCTGGGCCCTCACTTTTATTTCTCGCACCCACCTCCCCCTTGGCATAGGAGGAGTCCTGCAATTCCCCGGCAAGCAGGACGGCTTTCTCCTCTAATTCCGTTAGGACTTTGAACTTATCCATTTGTCCACCCCACTATGTTCTCTCACAGCAGTTGTGAGAGGGATTTTCCTGCAAGTGAAAAGATGGGGGCAGTGTAAGCGCCTCAGTTTTTCCACCCGACTTGACACTTTACTAAAGTGTCAGAAAGTTTTGCCCTTTGTGTGGGATCTTTAGTGAATAGGCATTGACTTTGTGTTGTTTTCGCACAACAGACATATTTATTGGGTAACTGTGCTGGTTATGCATCTGCAACATGGCATTGTAGAAAAAAGCAGAAATTGCAAGTAAGCAATCTCATAAATGCAACAGCGGGGTACAATTCAATCACCTTATCTGCTGGCATTTATGATCCAAGGTAAATAGTATGAATATGTTGGCATGGTGAATAAAGCAGTTCTATGATGCACTTGTGACAGTAATCACGGTGATACAATATGTGTCAACTGTGCTTCACTGAAATGACCTTGATGCGTAAGGGTTTATTGCCTTGGTGATTTTATTTGCACTGGTAATATGGTACTGATGCTAGATCATGTCTGCAGGTCATTTTGTAACACAGTGCCATAGTTTGTTATTTTCTTCATATAGTGTTGTGCTACCCTGGGTCAATCCCAGCCCCATATACCCCGGAGTCACACACAGTGAATTAACCAATAATTTGTGTGAAAATACCCAAAATCTTTGGCCTTTGACTGCCCAATAATTACAGTCACAAGGTGTGTGAGCTTAAATATAATTACTGTTTATTTATAACTAAAACAAATATGAAATTTGCAGTGAATACAATTGATTAAATGTCCTTTAATTCCTGACTCCCCTTTAACTACCCCACCCTCTATCCACACACAGAAGACAGACAAAAACAGAGGGGAATGAAAAGAGTGAAAAATATAAAAAGGGTTAAGGCTAAAAGATAAAAGTTCCTTGCTTCAGATGCTGAGTTCTTCAGTGCACGCTCTTCACTGTATGAGTGTGGTTTAAAATCTCTGGATTACAGCACGTAATGATCGTCTTTGCTGCTCAGCAGTATATCTGATTCATAGCATTCCCAAGAGAGGCCTCTGGCCCCACAACAGCCAGAGAGAGTTATCAGATTCTGGTCACTGTTTCACATCAGCATTTTTTGGAGAGGGAAAGAGTTCTTACCCTTGATATCCAGAGAGGATTCATCAGATCTTTGAAAGAGGGAGTTAGAGCTCCTCCATCCAGACTTCAGAACTAAAAGTGAAAACCAGAATCGAGGCTTTTTCTCTGAAAAACATCTCAGCGAGATCAGAATAATCACCACTGGTTACCGGGCAATCACAGCACTTTGAACCAGTTCCTTGGCCACCAGCCAAGTTAGATAAAGCGAGTCATCACTAAGGACACCTGCTGCTACAATTCTCTGTTCGAATTAAAAGCACAGGCCAGATACAAGTTGCTTTGTCTTAAAGTCACAGGTCCATCAAACATCCATGAATCAAAATGGGTACCGCAAAAACAAAAAAAAGGGAAAACAAGGGAATAGATAGGAACAAATAGGAGGGCCCTTACATACCTCCCCCCTAAAAGAATGAATCTTCAGGGCACGGAGATTTCATTACGTGGTATGCACGACATAAATCACAAACACGTACCCATGTAAATCATCACCAGTATACAAGTCCCCTTCCCGGTCTCTACATTGGTAATTGGTCAGCCTTTAATCGCATGACAGAGCATTCACAATCACGTTATCGTTTCTGGGAATATGAAACTGTTGTAATAATAAACTCCAACAAAATAATCTTGCCTGTATTCTATCTGTCTTTCATGTAATGCAGTCAGTCTTTTCTGATTGTCCAATTAATGTTTAACCAAATTTCTAGGATCTAAATTGCAAGTAGTATTGTCAATGCTGAGAGTATTGGGTTAATTTTTAACCAATAAACACTCTTCAACTCTCCCTAGCTTTAGGTTCTCTCCAGTCCTGCACATGGCTACCTCCAACAACAAGTGCTGCTGAGAGTTCAATCCTCTCAGAGTTGATTGACTGTATTTTCAGCATTCTTTGTGTGACACCTTTTATCTCCTCATCGGAGTTGTCATAATCATAGCCATTGAACTGGATTCTCCGTTTCAGCGACTAAGTGCCGGTGCCAGCGGCGCATGTGTGGTCTTTTACGACCAAAGAATTGGCACGACCCCCTCACCGATTCTGGCACCGGTGAGGGGCTACCACCGGCGCTGACTTAAACTCCCGCCTCCCATGCCGAAAACGGCCAGAGAATGGCCAGGTCCCGGGCCACGCATGCGCATGGCTGACGACCTGCAGCGGTTGCGCTGTACAACGTGGAACCGGCCATGCACGGACCCAAACCGCAATCCATAACCCACTACCTGGTTACCCCCTGGCTACCCCCCAGCCCTCGCAGGAGCCCCCTGGCCAGTGGCATGGATCCCGGCCAAGTGTGGCAGTGCTGGACATAGTCCGCAGTCGGCATGCCGGGTTCACGATTTATATGACCATACGTGTCCCGTGAACTTGACCCATCGGGGGTGGAGCATCATGGGTTGGCCGGCCGATGAGGCGCCAACGGAATTGCGACTGCATGGTGCGCGTCATGATGATGTCATTTCGGAAGGGGCTGGTCATGGCTGACCGGCGTCAAATTGGCGACGGCCCCGATTTTGGCGACGGAGCCCATTATCCGCCCGATCGCCGAATATGATTTTGGCGTTGGGCTACGGATAATCCCGCCCATTATCTCCATTTGGTAATATGGACTGAAACAATTTGTACTTTCCAGAATTCAATTGTTCCTCTTTACTTTTATAATCAGAGGATGGCACATTATTGGTCTCATGAACTTTCTTGCTTTTGTTAACAGGTGAGATTGCAGAACCACTAGAGGTTTCTCCGTACATCTGCTTACGTTTTAAAACAAATTGTTTACTGATTACTTCACCTGCCTGCTATTTGCTTCTGTTACCTTGAAGAGGCACTATGGACCTTTACAAGGATGTGGGTTAACCAGCCATTTGCTTGGTATCACTTCACAATCCTTACAGCTCTCATCCCATGCTGTCATGTGCACTTTCCTTCAAAGCAAGCATGTTCTGGGAATTGAATGGCAATGGATTTACTACAAGAGGCAGTAACAAATTACTTTTAGAAATGTCCAAGTCATTTTCTTCTTCCAATTTACTCTCTTCTTTATTAGCTTTGGAAGAATTTCTTGCCATTTGTTCAAGTTTAGGTAGTGACACTTCTATTCAGTAACAGCTATTTATCATTACTTCCTAATCAGAACCAAGATATTATTCAAAACTCTCATTCAACTCTTCAACACTATCACTACTATTAGGTTTGGACTCCTCTTTCTCATGGCCACCTTTGGTCTTAGAATTCTCAGAATCTGGTTCTCTACTAGAGTTTATCTTCGCCAAATCTCAGTGAGGAATCACTCCCGTGGAGATAATTTCCTCAGTATCAGCTGAATCAGATTCACTACCATTGTCACTAGATGTGTGATCAACACTTTAACATTTCTTTCTTTGAGTCGTTTAATGCTAAATGAGTTTTCCTAGCCACTCAAATGCCCTACCGTTGGGATCTCATGGGCTATCATGTACTTCCCTCGGACTCTCTGTAATATTGGTGAAGCTACAGCCATCACTCCTGCCAAATCATTCCCCAAAAGTAAGCCTACTCCTTCCACTGGAAATTCCTTAACCACTCCGACAACTACTGGACATGACAGTAAATCACACTCCAATTGCACGTTATGCAATGGAACCAGGATAGAATCTCCATCTATCCCCTTCACTAATACCTCAACTTTTATTGAGCTCTCTGGAGGGAAAACCAAATTATTCTCCAGTACGAGAGTTTGAGTAGCCCCTGTGTCCCTTAGGATAGTTATAGGTTTGGCTACATCAGCTGATGAAAATGGGATGACCTTCCTCTTCATCAAAAGCCCGCATATCTCTCAACTACCTCATTCCTCATTCCCACGGCAGTGTTTACCTCAGGTCTCCTAAATCCAGTTAATGCAACAGTCTACCCTGTAGTATTCTTCACTTTTGTTCCCTTTTCGGAATCCTTCTTATGAACTCCCACAAGTCAGATGGGCTTTCCTTGCAACTTCCAACATGCCAAATGAACGTGATCTACCTTGTTACAATGGCTTTCGACTTTCACCTCCACCCTCAGTACCTTCCTTCCTGGTCTGAGGAGCAGATCTCAGAGTGTTTCCAGCTATCCATTCCTTACCTTCGCTAACTGCCTTCCTTACACTCTCTAACTTCCTATCCTTTTTTAAATGATGGGGGTGATGGAACAAAGGTGTAAATTTATGGATAAGCTCATAATCGTCAGCCATAATTGCTGATTGCCGAGCAGTTTGTACCCTCTGGTCTTCAACATGGATTCTTACTATCGAAGATAGGCAATTCTTAAACTCCTCTATGAGAATGACCTCTCTTAGAGTCTCATAAGTAGTTTCAATTCCCAATGCTCCCCAGGAAGGGGGCTGCACCCATGGGCCTGGAATGCCACCCCCCCAGATTGTGCATACCCATAACGGAGGCTACTCCAGTCACAGTCTGTCCGCCCCACTGAACAACCCCATGACAGAACCCCATCCGTGGTAAGACGGTGATCTAACCTTCTATATTATTGTTATGGAAGACAATAATGGGTACGTACTTGAACCAGTGGTATCTCACAAGTATCTAAGGTCTCAACTATTCACTACCACTGTTTTGGCAGCACGGTAGCATAGTGGTTAGCACTATGGCTTCCCAGCTCCAGGATCCCAGGTTCGATTCCTGCTTGGGCCACTTTCTGTGCGGAGTCTGCTCGTTCTCCCGATGTCTGCGTGGGTTTTCTCCGGGTGCTCCGGTTTCCTCCCACAGTCCAAAGACGTGCAGGTTAGGTGGATTGGCCATGCTAAATTGCCCTTAGGTTAGATGGGGTTGCTGGGTTACGGGGATAGGGTGGAGGTGTGGGCTTAAGTGGGGTGCTCTTTCCAAGAGCAGGTGCAGACTCGATGGGCCGAATAACCTCCTTCTGCACTGTAAATTCTATGAATCTATGATTCTATATTTATGTATGCATGAACTCATTAGTTTGGAGAGTTTGATAGTCCATGGTGCTGACCACTTCATCCATGGAAGAAGATATTGTCTCAGTGGCCTGTGGCATTCCCTCTCCCCCCCATGCTTGAGGATTTATCCAATTTCTCTGTAATTGTGATGAGTAAACGGGAGGGCTATCAGTACACTGAACATTGTCTGTTGCTGCAAAATGACTTCCCGTTCATTTATGGCCCTCTGATATAGCATCTATGTCTAGTTGAGTACATCTTCAAGAGGGCTGCACCTTCCAACATGGAATCTCCACTTCTGCCCCAGTCTCTGTCGTGTTATTCACCCTGGGGTAACATGGACTGCAACTGGATGCAGTTGTACTGTAAAGTAGACACCAAACTTCAACAATAGTTCAATACGTTTTATTGAACTTCTGGAGCAGTGCACACAGCTTGCTGTGGGTTGACACTCTACTAATCTAAGTGTGCTAATTATAACTAACTAGACCAGACTAGCTCTCAGCCACATGTAGAAGGTGCTAATTGATATATACACCCTGACTGTCACTACAGTTGTCACCAGTGGAAAGAGGCAGAGTGCTGATGCCTCGTGTGTTTTATAGTGGGAAACCCCCCACTAGTGTTCTTCCTGGTGATTGGTTGTGTTCTGTCCTGTGTGTTGATTGGCTGTCTGTCACTGCCTGTCTGTATCTCATTATGTGCATGAGTGCATATCATGACATCCCCCCCCTTTTTAAAAACAAAAATTTGTCGGTCGCTTAGAGCATATGCGACTGTATGTACATGTATAACTATTTACATTAAATGGCGAGTGAATGAATATGTACATGAAAGGTGTCTAGCGTGCAGATACAGAACATTATTTACAAGATAAATGTCGATAAGTCCAATCTTTGGGGCTGGCATTGGATCCTTGTCAACCGCCTGAGAGGTGGAGGTGGAAGCAATGGCGCCTTGACAGGCGGGATTGCAGCCAGATTGGTTGCCTCATGGTGCAAGGTATCTGGAGGAGGCATAACATCTGGAAAAGTGAGATTTGGTGGTGGGCAGGCAAGTTTGCGTAGTGCCCTTCTGTTGCGCCTGACAATGGAGCCATCAGCCAAACGAACCACAAATGATCTCAGCCTGTCGAACAACAACAGCTGGGCCTGACCAGCCTCCATCAGGTAGCTTGATGCGAACAGCATCTTCCGGAGATAGCGCAGGCAAATCGGGAGCATGAGCATCGTACGTCAGCTTTTGCCGGTTCCTGAGTTGCTGCACCTTTTGCAGCACTAGGAGGTGATTCAGGTCTGGTAAGTGTATGGCCGGAACAGTCGTCCGCAGGTCTCTATTAATGAGGAGTTGTGCTGGAGATATACCGGTGGACAGAGGGGTTGCCCTGTATGCCAACAGCGCAAAGTTGAAGTCAGAAACAGAGTCCGCAGCCTTGCAGAGCAGTTGCTTCACTATATGGACCCCTTTCTCGACCTTCCCATTGGACTGCGGGTAGTGTGGGCTTGAGGTAATGTGGTTGAACCCGGCAGCTCCTCGAAGGACAGGTACCAACGGTACATATGTGGCCTGATGCATTGCCTCTTTTGATCCTCCCTCCCGTTGGATAGCCGGTTCCCCAGCCTCACCGGTGGCCCTGGGTTGCACTTCAGCCCCAGCCTCTGTATGTCCAATCAGACCCCACCCCTCAGCCCTCCCCCCCCCCCCCCCCACCTCCCCGACTGCACCCCAGGCCCCATCGGTGCCTGGCACCGGGGAGCCCCTAACCCCACCACCCATCCCTGCCAATAGGCGTTACTCATGTCAGCAATACCCTCTACGGTCCCTGCCCTGCACCCTCCAGTGAGGTCTATCGTGGATGCTCTCCATGGTTGGGCTGTGTGATGCTCTGCTAGCAGCGTGGTACCGGGTTTTGGGGTGGGCGGGTCACTGTGCGCTACCGACTGCCTCCATGATTGGTGCCATGCGTGCGGGTAGGGCCCACGGTAGGGGCTCGGTGAGGGGGAGGGGGGTTGTTGGGACTGTAGCTGCAGTGTGCTGTGGGTCCTGTGTACAGCACACAGTTTGTAACATCCTGTCTGGGGGCAGGGTGGATAGGAACAGGGGCACAGTAGGCAGGCAGGGCTTGGAGACAGCTGGTGGTCCTGCGGAATGGGCTAGCTGAACTTGCTTTTGGTGAGGCCTCTGCCCTGAGAGGGACAGTGTGCCAGGGTGAATGCTAAAGGCTGCTTCCACTGTCCAGGGTGCGCTCTGCTCTTCCCCTGAAGTGGGGAGTGAGCTGAGGAGTGCTAGCACCTGGTGGGCCAGTGGGTGCGCATGGCCATGCCCGTTCCATTGATGGGTCAGCTGGGGTCTGAGGGTTCCCATTGAGGTGACCTGGGGAGGCACCCATACGACCGTTAGCGCTCTGTAAATTTACAGGACACAATTGGCAGTCAGTGGAATACGCAGCCAGATGGCTGCCATGCAGACTGCGGCAATGGCGGCCCATGCCCAGCCATCCCAATCCTGATGGGGTGGGGGTGGGGGGGGGGGGGTGAGGGGGGCCTATCTCGGGCCAGAGAATCGCCGGGGGGGGGACGCTGTTGCAGCCGCCGACCGGCATGGCGCGATTGGCCCCAAAGCCAAGGCCCGTCTCTATGTCGGTCCCCGCTACTCCCCCTGGCCTGGCAGGAGTCCTGCAGCCAGAAGCACAACTATCAGCACACTATTGCGAGTTTGGAAACTTTTCTCACCTCCTCTCTCTCCCTCAGTAGCCATGGCGTCCTGGGCCCATTTTTAGATACCATAAATGATGCGCATTGGCATCAAATCCACCTGGCAGTGGCAGAGCTTTGTGGAAGCCTGGAGAATACCGGGCTAATCCCGGTAATGATATTCTAGCACATGCAAATGCTGGTTTTGCATGCCAACGCTGGCACAGGACATGGAGCACATTGACGCCACCAGTTCTCCGCCCAATTGCGATTTGTGATTCCGCGTCTCAAAGTAGAGACTCCAGCCCACAACTGGCAATGATGGTGACGGAGAGAAGTTTTCAATTTTTTATTAATTTGGAGTACCCAATTCTTTTTTTCCAATTAAGGGACAATTGTGCGTGGCCAATCCACCTAACCTGCACATCTTTCAGTTGTGGGGGTGAGACTCACACAGACATGGGGAGAATGTGCAAATTCCACACGGACAGTGACCCGGGACTGGGATCGAACCCGGGTCCTCGCCGCTGTGAGGCAGCAGTGCTAACCACTGCACCACCGCACTGTCCCGAGAAGTTTAAATTTACAAGCTCCAGCACTGTTCTTTTCTTTGCCATGATATCCACCCAGGCATTGGGATTGATGGATTTCAGGGTTCATTATCTACTTGCTGGTTATGAGGATGGTTGGTCCAGATGTAGCAGTGATCTACAGGAAGGTGAAATTCATACACTATCTTGGAGCAGAAGGCCAGTGAATATTTGAGTAGGTCGCAGAAGACACATTTACATTTGATACGCCGGCACGTGAACTCAAAAAATACTTTGAGCCAAAGTGTGATGGTTGAACAATATACATTCCATTAGAGATGCCTGGGAAATGGTGAGCCCATAAAACAATATATGGCAGCATTGTGGAAATTGACTTCTGCATGTAAATTTGGCACAATACTCACCATCATGGCTTGGAAATATATCGCCGTTCCTTCACTGTCGCTGGGTCAATATCCTGGAATTCCCTCCCGAAGAGCAATGTGGGATTACTTACACCCAGGACTGCAATGGTTCAAGAAGGCAGCTCACCACCACTTTCTCAAGGGGAGTTATGAATGGACAATGATCATTGGCCTAACAAGCGACACCCATACCCATAAATCAATTAAAAACTCTAACTATGCTTTTGATGTCTCACCAGCAGGCTTCTTCCCCCATTGGTAAGGAAGAGTAGCTACTGCTCACAGCCTCCGGCAGCACATCCAGACTTCATTTTGACACTTCCAGTTCTCTGAAAGTCAGTTCCAACTCCTCCAACTGTCTCTCTACTGCTGGGGTTGAGGTTGCATCTTGTGAGTCCACATCACACGCAGTGCTGCCGTCACTTGGACAGGAAAGTCAGAAGGAAAATAATAATGAGGTGGGTGAGGTAAAGAGTCACTGACAGACACTTACTTCCATGTTTCTGGTGCGCTCAGACACCCACCTGCCTCACTGTTGTCAATACATCGCAAATTCAAAATTGGGCCATTGTTTCAGAAAAATAGAATTAATCTGAAAGAGGCCAATTTGCTCAGTCAACCTGAATTTCAAGCTCAGCAAGCAGACATCAGGAGGAACAACGTAAGTGGAAAAGGATTTCTGAGACATCTGGATTCTCAATCTCTTTTTCTTCAAACATAATCAGTTACCACATTCAATTCTCACATTTCAGTGAAAACTAAGGGCAAGAGGTTGTTAATTTTAGAGCATTGATACTCAGGTATCAGTCCTGGATTTTATTTTCACATTTCTCAAGTTTCTGTGACAGTCTGAAGTAACGTATGCCAATAAGTCAATGCTGAATTATGCTACACATTTTTCGATTTCACTCTTTAGTTCTTAACTTTGGCATATGTGCAGCCAAAAGATTGATTTCATAAACACAATTTCTTCTCCACGTACAAGGTATTCATGTATTCCCAAAGAATCATGCTGAGTGTAGCTGGTTTATGCTGCTTACAAAGTTTATTTGCCATTATAAGATACAGCCCAAATAACTTTGCCATCTTGTACAAATTGACTCATGAAATCTACCGACAGTAAATAAAGTCATGCCATAAAAATAGGCTATGAATTGTCAAACGTAACCTAATATTGATGTGGAAAACTTTTATGTTTAACGAGACAAAACACATTGCATCCTGATTTTATGTTAAATACACTCTTTTCCTGCTCTGCCCAAGACTGCAGGGAACTACAAAAGGTTGTGAATGTAGCCCGATCCATCACGCAAACCAGCCTCCCATCCATTGACTCTGTCTGTAATTCCCGCTGCCTCGAAAAGGCAACCAGCATAATTAAGGACCCCACGCATCCCGGCCATACTCTCTTCCGCCTTCTACTGCTTCTACTTCTACGAAAGGTCATTGGCAAATAGGGTTAAGGAAAATCCCAAGGCTTTTTACACGTACATAAAAAGCAAGAGGGTAGCCAGGGAAAGGGTTGGCCCACTGAAGGATAGGCAAGGGAATCTATGTGGGGAGCCAGACGAAATGGGCGAGATACTAAATGAATACTTTGCATCAGTATTCACCAAAGAGAATGAATTGGTGGATGTTGAGTCTGGAGAAGGGTGTGCAGATAGCCTGGGTCACATTGAGATCCAAAAAGATGAGGTGTTGGACATCTTGAAAAATATTAAGGTAGATAAGTCCCCAGGGCCTGATGGGATCTACCCCAGAATACTGAAGGAGGCTAGAGAGGAAATTGCTGAGGCCTTGACAGAAATCTTTGGATCCTCACTGTCTTCAGGGGATGTCCCGGAGGACTGGAGAATAGCCAATGTTGTTCCTTTGTTAAAGAAGAGTAGCAAGGATAATCCAGGTAACTACAGACCGGTGAGCCTTACGTCAGTAGTAGGGAAATTACTGGAGAGAATTCTTCGAGACAGGATCTACTCCCATTTGGAAGCAAATGGATGTATTAGCGAGAGGCAGCACGGTTTTGTGAACGGGAGGTCGTGTCTCACAAACTTGATAGAGTTTTTTGAAGAGGTCACAAAGATGATTGATGCAGTTAGGTCAGTGGATGTTGTCTATATGGACTTCAGTAAGGCCTTTGACAAGGTCCCTCCTGGCAGACTGGTACAAAAGGTGAAGTCACACAGGATCAGGGGTGAGCTGGCAAGATGGATACAGAACTGGCTAGGTCATAGAAGGCAGAGAGTAGCAATGGAAGGGTGCTTTTCTGGAGGGCTGTGACTAGTCGTGTTCCGCAGGGATCAGTGCTGGGACCTTTGTTGTTCGTTGTATATCTCAATGATTTGGAGGAAAATGTAACTGGTCTAATTAGTAGGTTTGCAGACGACACAAAGGTTGGTGGAATTGCGGATAGCGATGAGGACTGTCAGAGGATACAGCAGGATTTAGATCGTTTGGAGACTTGGGAGTAGAGATGGCAGATGGAATTTAATCCAGACAAATGTGAGGTAATGCATTTTGGAAGATCTAATGCAGGTAGGGAATATACAGTGAATGGTAGAACCCTCAAGAGTTTTGACAGCCAGAGAGATCTAGGTGTACAGGTCCACAGGTCACTGAAAGGGGCAACACAGGTGGAGAAGGTAGTCAAGAAGGCATACGGCATGCTTGCCTTCATTAGCCGGAGCATTGAGTATAAGAATTGGCAAGTCATGTTGCAGCTGTATAGAACCTTAGTTAGGCCACACTTGGAGTGTAGTGTTCAATTCTGGTTGCCACACTACCAGAAGGATGTGGAGGCTTTAGAGAGGGTGCAGAAGAGATTTACCAGGATGTTGCCTGATATGGAGGGCATTAGCTATGAGGAGCGGTTGAATGAACTCGGTTTATTCTCACTGGAACGACGGAGGTTGAGGGGTGACCTGATAGAGGTCTACAAATTATGAGGGGCATAGACAGAGTGGATAGTCAGAGGCTTTTTCCCAGGGTAGAGGGGTCAATTACTAGGGGGCATAGGATTAAGGTGCGAGGGGCAAGGTTTAGAGGAGATGTACGAGGCAAGTTTTTTACACAGAGGGTAGTGGGTGCCTGGAACCCGCTGTCGGAGGAGGTGCTGGAAGCAGGGACGATAGTGACATTTAAGGGGCATTTTGACAAATACATGAATAGGATGGGTGTAGAGCGATACGGACCCAGGAAGTGTAGAAGATTTTAGTTTAGACGGGCAGCATGGTCGGCACAGGTTTGGAGGGCTGAAGGGCCTGTTCCTGTGGTGTACCTTTCTTTGTTCTTCCATCAGGAAAATGATACAAAAGTTTGAGGTCATGTACCAACCTACTCAAGAACAGCTTCTTCCCTGCTGCCATCAGACTTTTGAATTAACCTACCTCGTATTAAGTTGATCTTTTCTCTGCACCCTAGTTATGACTGTAACATTACATTCTGTAGTCTCTCCTTCCTTCCCTATGTACGGTATGTGTTGTCTGTATAGCATGCAAGAAACAATACTTTTCACTGCACACTAATACTTGTGACAATAATAAATGAAATCAAATCAAATCTAATAGGCTGAATAAATATATATGCAAAATAACACAAATATCAAAACGTAATTCAAAACTTGTTGCATAACGATTACTCTATGACTGAATTGCAAATGGTTGTTGCAAATACCAAATCTGGCTTTTTGAAAAAGTTTTCAACTTAGTTCCACTCTCCCACTCTTTCCTCACAGTCCTGCATTTTTTTCCTTTACAAGTATATTTCCATTTTTGAAAGTTACTGTTGAATCTGCTTCCACCATCTTCTCAGTCAATGCATTTTAACTCATCTGCTTAAATGAGTTTCTCATATTTCTTCCAAGTTCTTTTGCCAGTTATCTTTTTTTAAAGTATTTTTATTAAGGTTTTGCAGAACTTTTCATAATAAAACAGTAGTAACAATAATAACAAAAAGAGTGAACATTAACATAGAGCAAAAAGATAATATACAATAACAATTAAATAGACATTACCCCACGCGTCTCAGTCTTCCCACACCATCCCAATGAAGCACTCACCACCACCCCCCTACGGATTGCTGCTGCTGCTGACATTTTAATTTTCTCCGAGAGAGTCGACGGACGACTGCCACCTCCGAGAGAACCCTAGCGTAGACCCTCTTAAGGCAAACTTTATTTTCTCGTGGCTGAGAAACCCAGCCATGTCGTTACCCCAAGTCTCTGCACTCAGGGGCTTCGAGTCCCTCCACATTAATAAAATCGGTCTCCTGGCTACTAGGGAGGCAAAGGCCAAGACGTCGGCCTCTTTCGCCCCCTGAACTCCCGGGTCTCCTGACACTCCAAAGGTCGCTATCCCTGGACTCGGCACCACCCGTGTGTTAAGCATCTTGGACATTGCCCTCGCGAACCCTTGCCAGAACTCTCTAAGCTCCGGCATGCCCGAAACATGTGGGCATGGTTTGCAGGGCTGCCCTTGCACCTCATACAACTGTCTTCTACCCCCAAAAATTTGCTCATTCTCGCTGCCGTCATGTGTGCCCGGTGGACCACCTTAAATTGAATTAGACTGAGCCTGGCACATGATAAGGAGGAATTAACCCTGCCCAGGACCTCTGCCCACAGACCCGCTTCCAACTCCTCACCTAGCTCCTCCTCCCACTTGCCCTTGAGCTCCTCCACCGGGGTTTCCTCCGCCTCTTGTAGTTCCTGGTAGATGTCCAACACCTTCCTCTCCCCCACTCAGGTGCCAGAGACCACCCTGTCCTGTATCCTCAGTGGCGGCAGCTTCGGAAAGGTCACTACCTGTTTTTTCAGGAAGGCTCGTATTTAAAAGCGTTTCCTGGCGGCAGATTAAATTTGTCCTCGAGCGCCTTCAAACTGGGAAAGCTTGCATCTATGAACAGATCTCCCTTCCTTCCGATGCCAGCCCTCTGCCAGGTCTGGAACCCACCATCCATCCTACCCGGGACAAACCTGTGGTTGTTACATATCGGGGTCCATACCGACGCTCCCTCCACCTTCTTCTACCTCCTCCACTATCCCCAGATCCGCAGTGTCGCCACCACCACCAGATTTGTGGAGTAACGGGTCGGCGAGAACGGCAAAGGAGCCGGTATCAAAGCTCCCAGACTAGTACCTTTACATGACGCCGCCTCCAGCTGCTCCCACGCCGCCCCCTCCCCATCGCCCACTTCTTAATCATAGCTATATTGGCCGCCCAGTAGTAGTTGCGAAGGTTCGGCAGTGCCAACCCCCACCCCCCGACTGCGCTCCAACAGTGATCTCCTTACTCGCGGGGTCTTATTCGCCTACACAAAGCCCAAAATGATCCTACTCACTGATGCACGATCAATGACTACTAAAGCGAGGTTGTCGTCCAACTGAAGGCTTTAATAAGCTAGATGTTTCCCCCAGCAGCTCAGGTACAGAATGAAGGCTGCTGGGCCGGCACGGGCTCTTATACCCTGCCTAGTAGGGCAGAGTTACCACACAGCTTGACCAATAGGAACGTACAATATCTACCAATGGTGTTCCAGCATTACCAGGTACCATAATACCTCTACACGGATGAAGATGGGGAGGCACTGAAAGACAAACAAAAATTTGGGGAGGACAGTCATTTTCACAGTCTGCACCCTCCCTGCCAGTGACAGCGGGAGCGTGTCCCATCTTTAAAGTCCCCTTCCGTTTTCTCCATCAACCGGGTCAGGTTGAGCCTGTGCAGGGCATCCCATTTCCTGGCCACCTGTATACCCAGGTAACAAAAACTTTTCCCTATCATCCTGAGCGGCAGCTCTTTCAGTCGCTCCTCCTGCCCCTTGGCCTGGATCACAAACAACTCGCTCTTTCCCATGTTAAGTTTGTACCCTGAAAAACGACCCAAATCCCTCAGGATCCGCAGAACCTCCCTTATCACCTCCACAGGGTCCGAAATGTACAGGAGCAAATCATCCACGTATAGTGAGACCCGATGTTCCACCCCCCCCCCCCCCCCCCCCCCCCCCCGCCCCCACCGAACCAGTCCCTGCCAGTTCCTCGAGGCTCTCAGTGCCATAGCTACCGGTTCTATAGCTAGGGCAAATAGTAACGGGGAGAGGTGATACCCCTGCCTCGTTCCCCGGTCATGCTCGAAGTACCCCGACCTCAGCCGGTTTGTACATTCACTTGCTACAGGTGCCTGGTACAGCAATTTCACCCAGCCAATAAAGCCCTCACCAAACCCACAGGTACTCCCACTCCACCCGGTCAAAGGCTTTCTCTGCGTCCATCGCTGTTACCACCTCCGCCTCCCCACCCTCTGAGGGCATCATAATAATATTCAAAAGTCTCCGGACATTGGTATTGAGTTGTCTGCCTTTAACAAACCCAGTCTGGTCTTCTTCTATCACCCCTGGGACGCAATCCTCAATTCTTGTGGCCAGAATCTTAGCTAGCAATTTGGCATCCACGTTTAAAAGCGAAATCGGCCTGTATGACCCGCAATGTTCCGGGTCCGTCCCTTGTTTAAGAATGAGTGAGATCAAGACCTGTGACATTGTTGGGGGGAGGGTTCCTTTCTCTCTAGCTTCATTGAAGGTCCTCATCAGGAGTGGGCTCAATATGTCTGAAAATTTCTTATAGAATTCTACCTGGTAACGGTCCGGCTCCGGGGCTTTACCCGATTGCATGCCCTCTATACCCTTGGCAATCTCCTCCAATTCAATCGGGGCCCCCAGCCCCTCCACCAGGTCCTCTTCCACCTTTGGAAACCTCAACTGGTCCAAAAATTGGCTCATCCCTTCCGCTCCCGTCGGGGGCTCCGACTCGTATAGTTTACTATAGAACTCATTAAAGACTCCGTTCACCCCCCCGGATCCAAGACCATGTTACCCTTCTTATTCTTTACTCCCCCAATTTCCCTGGCCGCCTTCCTCTTTCGCAGTTGGTGTGCCAGCATTCTACTCGCTTTCTCCCCGTATTCATAGACTGCCCCCCTTGCCTTCCTCAGCTGTGCTACTGCTTTCCCTGTGGTCAGCAGTTCAAACTCCGCCTGCAGACTCCGCTGCTCCCTCAGTAGCCCAGCCTCGGGGGCCTCAGCGCATCTTCTGTCTACTCGGAGTATCTCCTCCACCAGTCTCTCCCTCTCCGCTATTTCTCTCTTTTCCCGATGGGATCGAACTGAGATGAGCTCCCCTCTGACAACTGCCTTCAGAGCCTCCCAGACCGCTGCCGCTGCTACCTCACCCGTATCATTTGTTTCCAGGTAATCCTGGATGTTCCTGCTAATCTGCCCGCAAACCTCTTCGTCCGCCAGCAGCCCCACATCCAGTCTCCAGAGTGTGCGCTGCCTCCTCTCCTCACTAAGCCGCAGGTCCACCCAGTGTGGGGCATGGTCCGAGACTGTGATTGCTGAGTATTCTGTCCCCGCCACTTTTGGGATTAACGCCCTGCTCAAGACAAAGAAGTCTGTGTGGGAATAAACCTTATGAATATGGGAGAAAAAAGAGAACTCCTTCGCTCTCGGCCGCGCGAACCTCCAGGGATTCACCCCCAAGATCTGCTCCATAAAACCCTTCAGTTGCTTAGCCACTGCCGGTCGCTTCCCTGTCCTGGACTTTGACCGGTCGAGCTAGGGGTCAATGATCAGGTTGTGTGTCCTGGATTTTGCCTAGCATGCGTCTCATAAATTCCACATCATCCCGATTCGGACACCCTCCCACTTTCCACTCACCATTATATACCTGCCCCCCTTATCTGCCACAATTCTCCCAGCCTCGAATGCCACACCCTTACTGATCAGAATTGCTACCCCCCCTGGTCTTTGAATCCAGCCCTGAATGGAACACCTGGCCGACCTATCCTTTTCTCAATCTCGTATGATCTGCGAGTTTTAAATGTGTCTCCTGAAGCATTGCTACCCTTTAACCCCTTTAGATGCGCAAACATGCGCACTCTCTTGACCGGCCCATTCAAACCCCCCCCACTCCACGTGACCAGCCTGGATGGGGGGGGCTAACCCCCACCCCCCCCCCCTCCCGCCGACTAGCCATCGCCCCCACTCAGCCAACCTCGAGCCCGCGCCCCTCACCTCCTCGAGCGCCCCCAAAGAGAGCCACCGCCCCCGACCCTCAATTGGTACCCCAAAATTGATACCTCCTCTGTCAGCAAAGCAGCATCCTCCCCTCTCCCCCCAACAGCCCCACGATCCAAAACCCCCCGCCAAGCACCAGCTCAGCACTTGCTCACCCCCTACTATGCTCCCGAGAGTCAGCTGACCCATACCGACCCCAGCAGCTCCCACCCCTGCCGCCGATCAGACTGTCGCCTCATTGTCCGGACCCCTCTCCCCACATGAATAAACCAATTAAACTACCTCTCCAGCCCCAGTGAGTAAATAGTAATACGAAACGATAAATAAACAGAAGACACTAACATTGCCCCGTGAGGAGACACTTGTTGAACCAAGACTCCAAATTCCTGAAAAATCGCACTAAGTACAGGGCCCCCTCCCCACTCCGTATCTCAACTTTGCCGAAAACACTGCACCCTCCAGCCACCACCACAGCCCTTACACACACCCAACATTGTATGCAATCTTATATTAGAAACGGTACCGTGTTACCCAGCCCCACCGCCGCATTCCACCAAAGCTTAACTGTCCTTTAATTAGAGTCCAGCTTTTCTTGTTTGACGAATGAACACGCCTCGTCTGGCATCTCAAAATAGTGATGCCATTCCTTGTACGTGACCCATAGCCTCGCTGGGTGTAGCATCCCAAATTTCACCCCCTTGCTGAAGAGGGTCGCCTTCACCCGGTTGAATCCAGCACGCCTCTTGGCCAGCTCGGCACCCAGGTCCTGGTAGATGCGTATCACGCTGTTCTCCCACCTGCTGCTCCATTTTCTTTTGCCCCCCGCAAGACAATTCCTTGTCCAAGAAGCGATGAAATCTCACCATCATGGCCCTCGGCGGTTCATTCGCCTTGGGCTTCCTTGCGAGGGCTCTGTGCGCCCCGTCCAGCTCCAAGGGCCAAGGGAATACCCCCGTCCCTATCAGCGTCTCCAACATCTTGGACACAAATGCTCCCTCATCCGACCCCTCCACACCTTCGGGGAGGCCCACAATTCTCAAGTTCTGTCTCCTGGACCTGTTTTCTGGGTCCTCCAGCCTCTCCTGCCACTTCTTGTGGAGGTCATCCTGAGCCTCTACCTTAAGGGCCAATACGACCAACTCGTCCTCATGGATGGATAGCTTTTTCTCCATCTCCTTAATCACTTTCCCTTGTGTCGCCTGAGTTGCGATCATTTGGTCTATTGATGCCTTCATCGGGGCCAGCATGTCCTTTTTAAGATCAGCAAAGCAGCCCCTAAGGAACTCCTGTTGCTCCTGTGACCACTGCGCCCATGCACCCTGGTCCACACCGGCCGCCATGCTGTGCCTCGGTGCCCGCTCCGCACGCTTCGGTCTGTTGGGACTTAAACACTTGACTCGGCCACTCCTGGCCCAGCTATCCATACAACAGAGAGGGAATCCTTTTGGCAGTGTTCGCTTCACCAATCTGCCCCAAACAATCCGTGAAAACTCCTGAAAAAAGGTCCGAAAATCCGTTCCAGACGGGAGCTGCCAAATGCGCGACCTACTCCTCCATGGCCGCCACTGGAAGTCTCGTCACCGCTTCTTCAATGGCCTTTGCGAAATCCTTTCGCAGTTGTTCCCTCTGCTGCTGGAATTCAGCTTTAATAAAGGCCATCAAGTCAGTTTGAAGCCTTTGAGCTTGCCCTTCCCCCGCCTGCATGCTTGAAGAGGCTATTGTCTTTGCTGCAGCACCAGCCAAATCCCTCACTGTTTCTGCCGGGTCTGGTAACCAAGAGACATACCATTCCTGGGGGAAAGTACTCCTCCAACATTCACCTACATCTTTTCATCAAAATTCCACCCCGTATTGATTAAAAAGAGCTCTTTTCTGTAACCTTGGGCAGGAGCTGCCTTGTATGTGACCACTTACTCCATGGTCCACACCGGAAGTCCTTTTACCAGTTATCAGAAAGGATCCTGATCTTGTGAGACTGGCATAATTGGCCTGTGCTTGCTGTGACATGGATTGGCTCAAATCTGCAGCAAATAGCCACGTCTTTATCAAATGTTGTGAGTGATGTGACCAATTTGAGTGAATTTGATCAATTCACTCAAAGACACGAGTAGAAGTAAACCGTGGTTTTAATCAGCTTAGAACAGTGCCTGCCTGTGACTGGTACAATACTGTGAACCGCCTACAGGTCAACTGCTCTTTATACTTCCTTTCAAGGGGAGGAGCCATGGGCGGAGCGCGTGCATGCCCCAACATATCCCGCTGTGGGTGACGCCACACAATGGCCCATAGGCGGAGCCCACAAGGTCAACAACATAACATAGCTGTAACACAATGGCAGAACATGATACTAATACACTGGTGAATTACTAGTGCTATACATTCATCACATTCACCCCCTGTTAAAAAAATGAAGTCCGGTGGGGGTGACGGGCTCTTAGGTTCCGCCGGTCTGGCGCACGGATTGTGCGCTGCGATCGCCGAAGCACTGGTGTTGCTGCTGGTCCGGGTGTTGGGCTCATCTGTGCTGGAAGTGGGGCCGGTGCGGGCACAGGCATGGACTCCGGGAGCGTCTCTTCTGGAGCTTCATTCCTGTGGACCGGTGTGGCGGGCGGGAGGGAGCGCGGGAGTCATATAGGGGCGGGGGCGCTGGACATGGTAGGTTGGGCGGGATATAGTGGGAGGGCTGCGGTGGTGGTGGTGGTGGTGGAGCCTGCGGGCGCCAGGTCCCGGAGGGAGACGGTATCTTGTCGGCCATCGGGGTGTTCGACATAAGCATACTGGGGGTTGGAGTGTAGGAGTTGGACCCTCTCTACCAGAGGGTTGGTCTTATCATAATATACACCAGCATATCATGGTGCAGATACACACACTGATGGACACACAGCAAGACCAATCAACACACACAACACCGCAGTGAATCACCAGTTAGAGCACACTCACTATCAGAGTTCCCGCTCATTCGGGATGCAGCCTCCTACAAGGACAGAGCTTACAACTTACAGCACAGGTCCTCACCATGTGCTGAGTGCATAGACTGGTTCGGACAGGCATAGGTCTTTAGTTTAATCTAACATCGTGTTAACCCACAGTGAAAGTATGTTCAACAGTTTCTGACTTAATAAAATAGTGTTGCGCTATTTTAAGTGTTGGTGGCCTGTATGTGTTCCACGGATCCAGAGCACCCAACACATCATGGTCCCAGGAGTTGAGAGATATTAGAACTTCTTAGACCTACCTGCAAGTGATCTGCCTTCCACCAGCATACAGTCATCCTGCAAAATGGACAGCGTCCGCCCACCGCCGCCGCTCCGCATCACCGGTAACCTGGGGGCCAACTGGAAGATATTCAAACAACGCTTCCAGCTCTACCTGGAAGCCACAGACCGGGAAGATGCCTCCGACACCAGGAAGATCGGTCTCTTCCTATCCACGGCCGGGGAACATGCCATCCACATTTTCAATTCTCTCACCTTTGCTGGTGATGAAGGTAAATCAAAATTCAAGACGGTCCTCCTCAAGTTTGACACTCACTGCAACATAGAGGTGAATGAAAGTTTTGAGCGCTATGTATTGCAACAGCGTTTGCAGGGTAAGTATGAACCTTTCCAGTCCTTTGTCACCCACCTCCGTATCCTTGCGCAGTCCTGTAATTACGGGCCCACCTCCGACTCCATGATACGCAACCAGATCGTTTTCGGTGTTCAGTCTGACCCCCTTCGCCAGCAGCTCCTCAAGGTAAAGCAGCTCACCCTAGCAACCGCAATCGAGACCTGCGTGCTACACGAACACGCCACTAGTCGGTATTCCCGCATCCAAGCGGCTGAAATGGCACGGCAAGGTCCCCACGAGGCAGAACGGGTCCAAGCAATCGAGCAACTCCAGGGCCTCAGCCTGGATGAGGGCGGCCATTTCGCGCGCTTTTCACGGACTCCCGCGCTTGTGCGCACCGAACGAGGGGACGGCGACATCGACGAACGTACTGCGCAGGCGCGCACCACGTACGGCCGAACCGCACATGCGTGGTGGCGCAGCGAACATACTGACGCTACAACGTGCGTCAACTGTGGCTCTGCCCACTTCAAGCGGCAATGCCCTGCCAAATCCCAACGATGCCTGAGATGTGGCAAACTTGGCCACTATGCTGCTTTATGCAGATCAGCTCGGCCTGCCAATTCGTATCGCTCTGGCCAGCCTCGCAGGAATGTCCGGGCCATTCAACCCACGGTCACCGAGTCCGATTCGGACCTGCTACCCGATATTGACACCGAGGACCCAAAGGCACCTTTTCGAGTCGGTATCGTTACAAAAAATAGGGTGTCCCCGAAGCAAAGAATCCAGCCTCTATCGGTATACAGCATCGATCCAGACGATGAGTGGCGTGCTACCCTTACGGTCAACCAGAATTCGTCGCCCACCTCAGAGATTTAATTTATGAACTTTGCGGACTTATAGACTCTCTGAATTGTTTTGTTGCTTTGTTTGATCGTTTCCCTGGTTTGTATATAGTGTTGATCTCGTTACTCTTGTTGCATACTGCTTCTCTGCACCAGGCACCTTCCCATGTAAATAGCTTAGTTCTCATGTATGTAGTCCTGTAAATATGTCTTCGCACCCCACACGTAGTTAGGAACATTCTCACCATACATTATTTATTGGCACACACATACATTCTTTTATAAAAGGGGGATGTCATAATATACACCAGTATACCATGGTGCAGACACACACACTGATGGACACACAGCAAGACCAATCAACACACACAACGCCGCAGCCAATCACCAGTTAGAGCACACTCACTATAAAGACAGGGGGCATCAGTGTTCCCGCTCATTCGGGATGCAGCCTACTATCAGGACAGAGCTTACAGCTTACAGCACAGATCATCACCATGTGCTGAGTGCATAGACTGGTTCGGACAGGCATAGGTCTTTAGTTTAATCTAACATCGTGTTAACCCACAGTGAAAGTATGTTCCACAGTTTCTAACTTAATAAAATAGTGTTGCACTATTCTAAGTGTTGGTGGCCTGTATGTGTTCCATGGATCCAGAGCACCCAACACATCAGGTCTTATGGCTCCTGACGTGTTTTCTGAGGAGGACTGGTCCTGGTGTCTTCAGCCAGGATGGAAGCGAGGCCCCTGAGGTAGCTCCCCTAGGGAAAACAAACAAGCGGTCATGAGGAGTCTCGTTTGTGGCCGGCAAAGGAAGGACCTGATAGAGTGGAGCGCATCAGGCGTTGCGGGCCGGGCAGTGCTGTCGGGGGTGTTGAGACTGGCCGCAGAAATAGCAGGGTAGCCCGGCATGATGGGCGGGTGGCCGTGCGGCACAGCCTGGGGTAGTCTTCGGTCGGGGGCCCACGAGGGGGTCGTGTGGCCAGCCGGGAACGCAGTAAGGCTCTGAAACGCAACCTCCAGAGAGGTGGTTAACTTTACCGTGTCATCCAGATCCTGGGCCCCCTTTTCGAGCAGGCGCTGTCTTACATAATTCGACCAGACTCCCGCCACGTAGACGTCTCGGACGGCGAGTTCCATGTGCCGAGTGGCCGTAACGGACTGGTAATTACAGTTGCGTGTGTCATGATATTCAAACACACACATCATGATAGACAGACCAACAGACAAATTAGCACACATAACACGACAGCCAATCACAGACAAGGACAGAGACAGTATAAGAGAAGAAACACGACACCTGGTGGCCAGTCCATCTAGAGACCAGGACAAGGACAGGACCTGATTAACAACACACTCAGGGAGTCACCACGTGCAGAGTATCAAGACAAATCTGTAAATAGCAAGTTGGAATAAAACAGCGTTGTACCAATTGCAACCGTGTTGGTTCATCTGTACCTCAGAGCACCAACACCACAACGCTATAGTTCGAGTACTTTAGATGGGTCCGTTTTTGTCCAATGTGTGCGGGAGGGTTTCCTGACACAGTATGTAGATAGGCCAACGAGAGGCGAGGCCATATTGGATTTTGTACTGGGTAATCAACCTCAGGCAGGGAGGAAGTGGTTGAGCGAGGGAACTGTGGTTTACTAAAGCAGTTGAAACACTTGTCAAGAGGAAGAAGGAGGCTTATGTAAAGATGAGACGTGAAGATTCAGTTAGGGCACTCGAGAGTTACAAGTTAGCTAGGAAGGACCTAAAGAGAGAGCTTAGAAGAGCCAGGAGGGGACATGAGACGTCTTTGGCAGGTAGGATCAAGGATAACCCTAAAGCTTTCTATCGATATGTCAGGAATAAAAGAATGACTAGTGTAAGAGTAGGGCCAGCCAAGGACAGTAGTGGGAAGTTGTGCGTGGAGTCCGAGGAGATAGGAGAGGTGCTAAATGAGGAGCTGTTAGCAATTCTGGAAAGTGTGAAAATAGATAAATCCCCTGGGGCAGATGGGATTTATCCTAGGATTCTCTGGGAAGCTAGGGAGGAGATTGCTGACCCTTTGGCTTTGATCTTTATGTCATCATTGTCTACAGGAATAGTGCCAGAAGACTGGATGGTAGCAAATGTTGTCCCCTTGTTCAAGACGGGGAGTAGAGACAACCCCGGTAACTATAGACCAGTGAGCCTTACTTCTGTTGTGGACAAAGTTCTGGAAAGGGTTATAAGAGATAGGATGTATAATAATCTGGAAAGGAATAATTTGATTAGAGATAGTCAACACGGTTTTGTGAAGGAAGGTCGTGCCTCACAAACCTTATAGAGTTCTTTGAGAAGGTGACCAAACAGGTGGATGAGGGTAAAGCAGTTGCTGTGGTGTATATGGATTTCAGTAAAACGTTTGATACGATAGGGTATTGCAGAAAATACAGAGGCATGGGATTCAGGGTGATTTAGCAGTTTGGATTAGAAATTGGCTAGCTGGAAGAAGACAAAGGGTGGTGGTTGATGGGAAATGTTCAGACTGGAGTCCAGTTACTAGTGGTGTACCACAAGGATCTGTTTTGGGGCCACTGCTGTTTGTCATTTTTATAAATGACCTGGAGGAGGGCGTAGAAGGATGGGTGAGTACATTTGCAGATGACACTAAAGTCGGTGGAGTTGTGGACAGTGCGGAAGGATGTTACAAGTTACAGAGGGACATAGATAAGCTGCAGAGCTGGGCTGAGAGGTGGCAAATGGAGTTTAATGCAGAAAAGTGTGAGGTGATTCATTTTGGAAGGAATAACAGGAAGACAGAGTACTGGGCTAATGGTAAGATTCTTGGTAGTGTGGATGAGCAGAGAGATCTCGGTGTCCATGTACATAGATCCCTGAAAGTTGCCACCCAGGTTGAGAGGGTTGTTAAGAAGGCGTACGGTATGTTAGCTTTTATTGGTAGAAGGATTGAGTTTCGGAGCCATGAGGTCATGTTGCAGCTGTACAAAAATCTTGTGCAGCCGCATTTGGAGTATTGTGTGCAATTTTGGTCACCGCATTATCGGAAGAATGTGGTAGCATTGGAAAGGGTGCAGAGGAGATTTACCAGGATGTTGCCTGGTATGGAGGGAAGATCTTATGGGGGAAGGCTGAGGGACTTGAGGCTGTTTTCGTTGGAGAGAAGAAGGTGAAGAGGTGACTTAATTGAGGCATACAAGATGATCAGAGGATTAGATAGGGTGGACAGCGAGAGTCTTTTTCCTCGGATGGTGATGTCTAGCACGAGGGGACATAGCTTTAAATTGAGGGGACTTAGATATAGGACAGATGTCAGAGGTAGGTTCTTTACTCAGAGAGTAGTAAGAGAGTGGAATGTCCTGTCTGCAACAGTAGTGGACTCGCCAACACTAAGGGCATTCAAATGGTCATTGGATAGACATATGGACGATAAGGGAATAGTGTAGACGGGCTTTAGAGTGGTTTCACAGGTCGGCGCAACATCGAAGGCCGAAGGGCCTGTACTGCGCTTAATGTTCTATGTTCTATGTTCTAAGGGTAATTACGATGCGATTAGGCAAGAATTGGGGAGCATAAGATGGAAACAGGAACTGCCAGGGATAGGCACAATTGAGATGTGGAGCTTGTTCAAGGAGCAAATACTGTGTGTCCTTGATATGTATATCTGTGTCAGGCAGGGAGTAAATGGTTGAGCGAGGGAACCATGGTTTACAAAAGAGGTTGAATGTCTTGTCAAGAGGAAGGAGGGGGCTTATGTAAGGATGAGAAAACAAGGTTCAGTTAAGGCACTTGAGGGATACAAGATAGCTAGGAAAGAGCTCATGAAAGGGCTTAGGAGAGCTAGGAGGGGGCATGAGAAGTCCTTGGCGGGTAAGATCAAGGAAAACCCCAAGGCCTTTTACACTTATGAGGAATAAAAGAATGACCAAGGTGAAGTTAGGGCCGGTCAAGGACAGCAGTGGGAACGTGTGCATGGAGTCTGAAGATATAGGAGAGGCCCTAAATGAATACTTTTCTTCAGTGTTCACAAAGGAGAGGGGCCATGTTGTTGAGGAGGATAGTGTGATACAGGCTGGTAGGCTGGAGGAGGTAGATATTCGGAAGGAAGATGTGTTAGAAATTTTGAGAAGCCTGAGGATAGATAAGTCCCCTGGGCCTGATGGGATATATCCTAGGATTCTTTGGGAGGCGAGGGATGAAATTGCAGAGCCTTGAACTTTGATCTTTATGTCCTCACTGTCTACAGGAATAGTGCCAGAAAACTGGAGAGAGGCGAATGTTGTCCTCTTGTTCAAGAAAGGGAATAGGTATAACCCTGGGAATTATAGGCCGGTTAGTCTCACTTCGGTCATAGGTAAATTATTGGAAAGGGTCCTGAGGGATAGAATTTATGATCATTTGGAAAGATACAGCTTAATCCAGGATAGTCAGCACGAATTTGTGAGGGGTAAGTCTTGCCTCACAAGTTTGATTGTATTCTTTGAGGAGGTAACTAAGTACATAGATGAAGGTAGAGCAGTTGATGTCGTATACATGGATTTTAGTAATGCATTTGATAAGGTGCCCTATGGTCGGCTCTTGCAGAAAGTAAGGAGGCTTTGCATAGAGGGAAATTTGGTCAATTGGATCAGTAACTGGCTACCACATAGAAGGTGGTGGTAGATGGTAAATTTTCATCCTGGAGCCCAGTCACCAGTGGTGTACCACAGGGACCAGTGCTGGGTCCTCTGCTATTTGTGATTTTTATCAATGACTTGGATGATGGAGTTGAAGGTTGTGTTAGTAAATTTGCTGATGACACCAAGATTGGTGGAGTAGTGGATAATGTGGAGGGCTGTTGTAGGCTGCAAAGAGACATTGATAGGATGCAGAGCTGGGCTGAAAAGTGGCAGATGGAGTTTAACCCTGATAAGTGTGAGGTGATTCATTTTGGTGGGACAAATTTGAATGCGGATTACAGGGTTAACAGTAGGGTTTTGAAGAATGTGGAGGAGCAGATAGATCTCGGAGTTCACGTCCATAGATCTCTGAAAGTTGCCACCCAAGTGGATAGAGCCGTGAAGAAAGCCTATAGTGTGTTCGCATTTATTAACAGGGGGATTGAGTTTAAGAGCCGTGAGATTATGCTGCAACTATACAAGTCCTTGGTTAGACCACATTTGGAGTATTGTGTGCAGTTCTGGTCACCTCATTATAGGAAGGATGTGGAAGCATTGGAAAGGGTGCAAAGCAGATTTACCAGGATGCTGCCTGGATTGGAGGGTAGGTCTTATGAGGAAAGGTTGAGGGAGCTAGGGCTTTTCTCATTGGAGCGAAGGAGAATGAGGGGTGACTTAATTGAGGTGTATAAGATGATGAGAGGGATAGATAGAGTGGATGTTCAGAAACATTTTCCTCGGGTGGATGTAGCTGTTACAAGGGGGCATAAATATAAGGTTCATGGTGGAAGATATAGGAGTGATGTCAGAGGTAGGTTCTTTACTCAGAGAGTGGTTGGGGCGTGGAACGCATTCCCAGCTATGGTAGTGGAGTCGGATACTTTTGGAACTTTCAAGCGGTTATTAGACAGGCATATGGAGTGCACTAGAATGATTGGGAGTAGGTTGATTTGATCTTAGTTCCAGACTAGTTGGGCACAACATCGTGGGCCGAAGGGCCTGTACTGTGCTGTACAGTGTTATGTTCTATGTTCTATATATTCTTTGTATACTCGCAATTCAACCATAAGATGGCAAGGAATTAATTAAAATGTTGACCTGTTCCCATAGTATCCAATCTGATCTCTAAATTAGATTGCCAATTTAGTGCCAAATGTTGGCAGTTTTGTACAATGCATCTATACCCATTAAGAACTAAGCTGAAATTGCTGGCTTGTTTTTTGCTAGATCATTATAGCTAGATATTGATTTCATCATTTGGGCTGCACAACCTAAACAATACAAATACAGGAGGAATGCATGAGTGACTTCCATTAAAAGATAGTAAAATCATTAGTTGATAATCCAGGTCACATTAGACAGCGGCATAGGATACAAACTACAATCAACACACTGCAGGACAGAAAAAGAAACTAAATATAGCATTGAGTTTCATCCTTGGGCTTTGGTGGTTGATTGGACCTGAAGTTTACCCGCCTGCAGTTCTTTCTGACCTTGTCTATAAAGTATCGACTTTAATGAAGCTACAAATTAAATACCACAGCACTTTTAAAATTGAGAACCCTATAAAAAAAAGTCATTGTCTCTGCTGGAAACACAGCTATAATTTTATTATTACAGATGCATGGAGTAATTACTCTTGGCCATTGCTTCATATTTCTTATCTACGTTATTCTGGAGATGGATACTGGTAAAATTCCAGGTGAAACAAAACAATCCCAGACAAAACATTAAGATTTATAAATACGACAGCTGGGGCTGCCGTATCAGGCTGAGTGTAATTCATCATCTTGCTTGTTCTTGTCTGAGGAAATGACATTGGCATTTCTTAATATAACCTTCCATACTCTTGTAACATCTAACAGTGTTACCTTTCACATTTTGACAATATTAAACATTGACATACCATGGGTGCGATTTTACAAGCAAAAAACCGAGTCCCGTTTTGGGTGTAGATAGTGAGGTGTTTCTCGCCGCCTGCAATGCCGAGCACAACCCCAGTATCTAACCGGACTCTGCTGGATTTTGTGGCCTCAGTCGTGAACGCCCCTCCAAGGCCGCACTTACCTAATTTCCTGCAATGACATGTTCGACTCTTTCAGTGCAGGAAGATGATTCGCGGATTGGGGTGCCATTTTTAAATGCTGCTCCGATCTTTCAACAGCCCCTCTGCTCCTCCACCGCGGCCTCTAGGCCTGTACCCCACAGCCCCAACCTACCTCATAGGAGTCCTTGAGCACCCCTCACCCCACCTCATAAGGGCAGGGCACACCCTGGCATGGGCAACCTGGCACCTGGGCACCTTGGCACTGCAAGCCTGGCACCATGGCAGTGCCCTTGTCAGCCCAACAAGGCCACCTGGCCACCCTGGCAGTGCCAAGGTGGCAGTGCCAAGGTGCCTGGGGCTAGTGTGTGAACCAGTGCTAAATGGCCACCATGGCGAGGTCTCCCAAGTGAAGCCGTTAGTTCCTGGACTCGGAAAATCCAGTGTAGACATATTTAAATGAGCCTAATGGCTCACTTAAAAAATGTTAATATGGATCATGCCCAGTGAGGGCGAGATCCAGATCGAGACATCTCACAAGATCTCGTTAGATCTCACAAGGTGTTCTGAGCGTCGCAAAGCATCACTGAGTCAGACGCGATGAGGCACAGTAACACAGTGGTTAGCTTCACAATTGCTTCACAGCTCCAGGGTCCAGGGTTTGATTCCCGGCTTGGGTCACTGTCTGTGTGGAGTCTGCACTTTCTCCCCGTGTCTGCGTGGGTTTCCTCTAGGTGCTCCGGTTTCCTCCCATAGTCCAAAGATGTGCAGGTTAGGTGGATTGACCATGCTAAATTGGCCTTAGTATCCAAATAGGTGGGGTTACTTGGTTATGGGTTACGGGGATAGGGTGGAGGTGGGGGCTTAGGTAGGGTGCTCTTTCCAAGGGCCGGTGCAGACTCGATGGGCCAAATGGCCTCCTTCTGCACTGTAAATTCTATAATTCTATGATTCAATCGTGCCCCATAATCTCTTTATATTACTTAAAATTCACTCATTATTTAAAATGTCCAGAATTCTTTTACATAACTTCAGTACAATAAACACATTTCTGTGAAAACCAGAGGACCACGTGGCAGTGAAACTGGTAATAAATTAGCATATTACTGCAGCACAGTAGCACAGTGGTTAGCACTGTTGCTTCACAGCAGCAGGGTTCCAGGTTCGATTCCCGGCCTGGGTCACTGTCTGTGCGGTGTCTGCACGTTCTCCCCGTGTCTGCGAGGGTTTCCTCCGGGTGCTCCAGTGTTAGGTGAATTGGACATTCTGAATTCTCCCTCAGTGTACTCAAACAGGCGCTGGAATGTGGCGATTAGGGAATTTTCACAGTAACTTCATTGCAGTGTTAATGTAAGCCTACTTGTGACAATAATAAAGATTATTAAAAAAGCAAAGATTATTAAAATAATAAGCACCAGCAACTTTGTAGTGTGCAGTTAAAGTGACAACAAGTTTCGTAATTCCAATTAAAGTACTTGTAATTTTTCTTCAATTAATGGTAGTGGGAGAAATTAATTATTAAACCTTGTGTTTAGAATGAAATTCTTGTAAATTCTTTAGTCCTTGAAAAACAAATATTCAAACATCCTGATCTTTATGAAACACGTTTTCTAAATCACTCAACTGAGTTAAGTTGCCACAGTTTTTAATAAATTATTTTTCAGTGGCACTTTCTTAGTTAGTAATCTTTGACAGTAATTTGTCTTTCTGTATGCACAAATATTTTGCAAATTATTTTCTGCTATTGGCACTTTTAAAGTTGTTTGGACTTTTTGAGTATTTACCAACATATGTGGTGTGGATTGTAGTTAGTTTTACACTTTTAATGTGCACTGATAAAATAATCCTTTGTCCTCTGTTGGGTTTAGAGGTTGCTAATGTAGTTCAAAGCCACTTAGAGTGTTGGAACTTTTGAAGGAAATCGACCAGTTGGACAGAAACTGAAACAGCTGGAGGTGATTAAGAGGAAAAGAGAAGTGAATAGAATGCAACAAGTGTTTTCATATAATTTTTGCCTACATTTTATAGTCAGATTGTAAGTCGCACAAACCTTATTGGAAACACAAGGTAGAACATAAATATTCATCTGAGGTAGAAATCTCAGTACTTCAAAAGCATTTCTGTACAAATAATAATGACTGTTAGACCTACGGATTTGTAAGGATAGTTTCCAGCACCCACAATGGAGGCTGGAAGTTGGATTGCTAGCGGACGAGGCGGTGTGTGAGAGACTCAGGAGATGCATGCAGAATTACCTGCAGGTAAATGATATCGGAGAAGTTTCAGCAGCGGTGCTCTGGGATGCACTGAGGATTAGTGGTGAGAGGGGAGCTGATCTCAATCCGGGCCCATAGGGACAGGATAGACAAGGCAGAAACGGACCGACTGGTTCAGGAAATTTTACGGACGGACAGAAGCTACGCGGAGTCCCTGAGGCCAGAGTTACTCAGGAAATGACAGAGGCTGCAGGCCGAGTTCGGGGTGCTGACTGCAGGCAAGGCTGTAGAGCAGCTTAGAAAGGCAAAAGGTGCAATATTTGAGCATGGAGAGAAGTCCAGCAGAATGCTCGCGCAACAACTAAGGAAGAGAGAAGCGGCTAGGGAGATAGGAAGGATAGCGGATGGGGAGGGAAATCTGGTGGGGGACCCGGCAGAGCTGAACAAGGTGTTTCGGGACTTTTATAGTAAGCTGTACACTTTGGAACCCTCCAGAGGACCGGAGGGGATGAGACGATTCCTGGACGGACTGACTTTCCCAAGAGTGGGTAGGAGGTTGGTAGACGGACTGGGGGCCCTGGTAGGGATCGAAGAGGTACTGGGGGCCTGAAGGTCATGCAGTCGGGTAAAGCCCCGAGGCCGGATGGGTATCCGGTAGAGTTTTACAAAAAGTTTGCCGAGATAGTGGGGCCGGTGCTGGTCAGGGCTTTTAACGAGGCAAGAGACAGAGGGGTCCTACCCCCGACGATGTCGCAGGCCACTATTTCGCTTAATCTGAAACGGAATAAAGACCCGGAGGCCTGTGGGTCTTATAGGCCGATCTCTTTGATCAACGCAGACGCTAAGTTACTGGCCAAGATCTTGGCGACTAGAATTGAGGACTGTGTACCGGACGTAATTACGGAAGACCAAACTGGGTTCGTAAAGGGTAGGCAACTGGCGGCCAATCTAAGAAGGCTGCTTAATGTGATCATGATGCCCCTGGAGAGCAGGGAGGCAGAGATAGTAGTAGCTATGGATGTGCGAAAGGCTTTTGACCGGGTCGAGTGGGACTATCTGTGGGAGGTGTTGGGAAGGTTTGGGTTCGGGGAGGGGTTCATTGACTGGGTTAGGCTGTTATACCAGGCCCCAAGAGGCTAGTGTAAGGATGAACAGGACGACATCAGATTACTTCAGATTACACCGCGGGACAAGACAGGGTTGCCCTCTCTCCCCACTGCTGTTCGCGCTGGCCATAGAGTCGCTGGCAATTGCTCTGAGAGCTTCAAAGGACTGGAAAGGGCTGGTCTGGGGGGGGGGGGGAATGGAATATAAAGTCTCGTTATACGCGGATGACCTGTTGTTATATGTAGCAGACCCAATGGCGGGGATGGACGGCATCATGGAAACCCTGAGGGAATTTGGCCGGTGTTCAGGTTATAAATTGAACATGGCTAAGAGCGAGTTGTTTGTAATTCAGACAAGGGGCAGGAGAGTAGGCTGAAGGGGTTGCCGTTCAGGCTGGTACTTGGGGATACAGGTGGCACGGGACTGGGGCAGGTTGCATAAGCTCAACCTGTCCCGATTGGTGGAACGAGTGAGGGAAGTGGTTCGGAGTTGGGATGTGCTCCCGCTGTCACTAGCGGGGAGGGTGCAGGCTGTCAAGATGACGATTCTCCCCAGATTCTTGTTTATATTTCAGTGTCTCCCCATTTTCATCCCGAGGTCCTTCTTCAAGAGGCTGAATAAAATTATCCTGGGATTTGTCTAGGCGGGGAAGTCCCCGCGGGTGAGGAAGGTGATGCTCGAAAGGAACAGTGGGGAGGGGGGGCTGGCGTTGCCAAACTTTAGCAACTACTACTGGGCGGCCAACATAGCGATGATAAGGAAATGGATGGTGGGCATGGGGTCAGTCTGGGAGCGGATGGAGGCTGCTTCGTGCGGGGGCACCAGTTTGGCGGCCCTGGTTATGGCACCACTGCCGCTCCCACCGGCGCGGTACTCCACCAGCCCTACAGTGGTGGCGGCTTTGCGGATCTGGGGCCAGTGGAGGAGGCATATTGGGGAAGTGAGAGCATCGGTGGGGACCCCAATCTGCGGCAATCACCGATTTGCCCCGGGGAACATGGACGGTGGGTATCGACTGCGGCAGAGGGCAGGGATTGTAAGGGTGGGTGATCTGTTCCTGGAAGGGAGCTTTCCGAGCATGAGGGCATTGGAGGGGAAGTTCGGGCTGGTGGGAGGGAATGACTTTAGATACTTACAGGTGCGGGATTTTGTGTGCAGATTTGTGCCGTCCTTCCCACGCCTCCCGCCAAAGGGGAGGCAGGACAGGGTAGTTTCTAGGGGAGAGGTAGGTGAGGGTAGAGTCTCAGATATTTACAAAGAACTAATGGAAGCAGAGGATACACGGACTGATGACCTGAAGCTTAAGTGGGAGGAGGAGCTCGGGGGTGGGAGATGGAGGACGGTATTTGGGCAGAAGCTCTGGGCAGAGTAAACACGACCGCAACGTGTGCCAGGCTCAGTCTGATCCAGTTTAAGGTCGAGCACCGGGCCCACATGACGGTGGCCCGGATGAGTAAATTTTTCGGGCTGGAGGACAAGTGTGCCAGATGCGCCGGTGGGCCGGCTAATCACGTGCACATGTTCTGGTCGTGCCCTAGACTCAGGGGGTACTGGCAGGGATTCGCGGACATCATGTCCTGGGTTTTGCAAACTGGGTGGTAATGAGTCCTGAGGTGGCAATCCTTGGGGTGGAGGAGGATCCGGGAGTCCAGTTGGGAGAAGGAGGCTGATGTCTTGGCCTTTGCTTCCCTGGTAGCCCAGCGACGAATACTGTTGGCATGGAGGGACTCAAAGCCCCCGAAGACCGAAGCATGGCTATCGGACATGGCGAGCTTTCTCGGTCTAGAAAAGGTTAAGTTTGCCTTGAGAGGTTCACAATCGGGGTTCACCCGGAGGTGGCAGCCATTCATTGACCTCTTTGCGGAGAGTTAATCGTCAGCAGGGGGGGGGTTTGCTAGGGTAGTGTAGAGTAGGGGGTGGTTTAGGCAGGTCCTTGCGCGAATGGAGTCGTGGTTTGCACTATGTGTTACTTGCTTTTCCTTTTGTACGGTACTATACAATGTCATTGTTTTATATGCCAAAAATACCTCAATAAAATAGTTTATTAAAAAAAAACAATGACTGTTCAGTCAGAAAAGTTTGAAAAACATTGTTTTTCAATGTGTATTAGTACTATTATGACCCCCTGAAGGGACAGAGCTTGTATAGCATCCGCTTCCTCTCCTACAAATATTTTAAGTTTATTGACAACTCAAGAACACAAAAGAATCAGCAAAATGCTAAATACAGTCATGAAAATCAGTAATATGCTAAAAGCAGTAACAAGACACCAAAAAACCCCAAACCGCCAGCTCACAAACCCACCACAACTCCTGGCCCCAACGGTAGCCCCACATTGGCGGAAAGGCACCCAACGAGCAGCACAGACCACTGGAAAAGGACACACCAGTGCAGGGCAAGGTCTGAGAGAGAGAGAGAGAAAACACCCCTCCCCTTCCAAGAGGGGGTACAGTTCAACCCAAAACAGTTCCTTTAAACAAGCCAACAGCTACAAAGCCAGCATACGGCCAGGTCTCCCCCTCATCCCTCTCCAATGGTAGCCTCACATTGGTGGAAAGTTGCCCAAACAAGCCGTACAGACCACTGGAGAGGACACACCAATGCCCTGCTCTAATGGCAGCCCCACATCAGTGGAAAGGCACCCAAATGAGAAGCATTGACCACTGGAAAAGGATACACTGATACGGGGCATGGCGGAAGAGAGAGAGAGAACTCCCTTTACAAAAGTCAAAAACAAGACAAAATACAGAGCAACCACAACAAGCCGAAAAAACAATTAAATACAAGGAAAGGCCGCCAACACCCAATTCACCCCCCCCCCCCCATTCCCGGCTCCAACAACAGCCCCACGTCGGTGGAGAGGTGCCCACAAGCAGCTCAGTCTACCGGAAAAGGACTGGCAGCGCATAGTTGAGGAGAGAGAGAAAACATCACTCCCCCTCACTACGTCCAGTGCACAGAAACAGGAGGGCCACAACCAGCGAGCACCAAGTCGCTAGGCACAAAAAAACCAAAACACAACAAAAATACAATAGTCACCATACAATCCCCCCCCCCCCAATAAAACAAAGCCAACATCAGTACAGGCAGTACACATAGTCAATTGGGCCACCACCCTGCTGCTCGCACAGTTCTGACATCTGACGTATGGACACCATCCAGTCCAAAACTACAAAAGCGGGTCCGTTCTCCTCCACTTTCAGCCCGGCAGCAGGCCAACCAAAATCCACCCCGTGCTCCACCCCCAGCTGATAAGCAGGAAGGCAGCCAGTAATAAGTATGAGTTCCAGGCGTGGCAGCTGCAAGTTCTCTTCTCTCTTTCCCTTGCAAGCAACTGGCAACAGCAACAGGCTCCTCTTGCCCTCCATCCAACCGGTTGTACCACCGTTCTCCTTTGCCGTAGTCCAGGTTTCAAAGTCCGGAAAAGGCAGCCAGCATACAGAATAACACACCAGGTCTGGAAGCAGGGTTACAGTCAGAAGCAGCAGGAAAAGGTTCCCCCCTCACATGAGCTATTCAGGTGCCTAGGGGGCGGAGCATCCTCCCAAATAGGCTCAGAGCAACCTATCGTTTTTGCGTCCCGGACGATGAGTGAAACTATACCCAGATAGAAAAGGAAGACTTGGCAGTGGTGTTTGCAGTGAGGAAATTCCACCAGTAAATTTATGGGAGGACCTTCACAGTATATACCGACCATAAGCCCTGCTGGGGTTGTTTGAGGAAGATTGGGTGATTCCACTGATAGCATCTTAGTGTGCATTTTATATAGCTGGTGTGCATATTTTAATATTGTCAGGTTCCTTAACTGGAGGTCAGCCAGATTGACAACACAGGTTGGACTCATCCACAACATTGTGGGAGCAGATGTTGGGGATGGTGGTGGTTGGGCGGGGGAGGGGGGGGGGGTGGGTAGGGGTAGTGCGGTTGGCCATTGGAAGGGAAACATTCTGATAACTCAAGGATATGCTCACCTAAATGCACAGATATCAAAAAATGAAAATGTGCTTATGACCAGTATTTGTCCTTTGAACTCTTTTGGAACCATTTACGAAAAGTGCTAAGAATAATTATTTTAAGTGAAACTTAATGTTTTTCTGAACATGAACATGCCATTTTCCCATTTTATTATACTATTAGTAAAGTTTAATAGAGAGCAAACAAAAATGAAGAAAAAACAGCAAATGTTGGATATGCTCAGCAGGTCAGACAACATCTGTGTGGGTAAAGTTTAGTTCATACAGATGTAAAGTGCTGCAGATGTTGGAAATTGGAACTTACATCAAACATTGCTGGAAATACCCAGCAGTATTTTTGAAGCGAGAAAGAAAGTTATGGGGCTGGATTCTCCGATTCTGGGGCAATGTCCCTAAGCCGGTGTGGGAATGGTGGAGTTTTACGCCAGAAGAAATGGTGTAAAATGGTCACCGATTTCCCGTTTTGCTGGGGGCCAGCATGTCGGCAGTGTTGAGCACCCGGCTCTAGCTGCCGATACAGATTGGAGAATTGTCCGGCCCATGGCCGTGCATGTGCATGGCGGCGGCCTCGCCTTGCTACATGGCGGATGCTGCTCGCGGACCCGGCCCATGAAATAGTGCCCCCCCTTTGGCTGGCTCGTGCCCCCCGGTCCACCACCACCCCCCCCCCACAGTGCCCCCAGCCCCTAATAAAGTCCCCCCTGCCCGCAGATCGGCCATCCCCTGACTGGGGCAGCACTGGACTGAATCCGCGGCCACCACGCCGAGTTCCCGACGGATGAGACCACACGCGACCGATGTGTCAGGAACTCGGCCGTTCAGGGGCGGAGCATTGGGGGGGTGGGCCTCAGGCAATGTCCTATCCGGGTACTTTGGAGGGGGTGGAGCATCGCAAAAGCGGCGCCGCCCCCGATTTGGTCGGTAACTGTGATTCTCCAGCCGATCGCCGAACGCGATTTCGGCGTCGGCGATGGGAGAATGCTGCCCAGGGTTTCTGGTCCATAGAACCATAGAATTCCTACAGTGCAGAAGGAGGCCATTCAGCCCATTGAGTCTGCACCGACCCTCTAAAAGATCAACCTACCTCGGCCCACTCCCCTGCCCTATCACAGTAACCCCACCTAACCTGCACATCTTTGGACACTAAGGGCAATTGATTTTGGCCAATCCTAACCTGCACATATTTGGACTGTAGGCGGTACCCGGAGCACCCGGAGGAAACCCACGCAGACACAGGGAGAAAGTGCAAACTCCATACTGTCACCCAAGGCCAGAATTGAACCCGGGTCCCTGAAACTGTGAGGCAACAGTGCTAACCACTGTGCCACAGTTCTGCCCCTGATCGGTGACCCTTCATTAGAACTTTGTCAAAGATGAGTGGATGCTTTGAGTATGGACCCTTTGTCAAAATCCTGTTTTTTGACAAAGGTCTGCAACTAGGAGGTGGACTTGATTTGTAATTGGGGCAGATCAGTGTATGATGCGGGGTAGGTGACAGTGAGAGCAACAAACCCACATGCTGAGGCCTGAAGGGGTTTTAACTTGTGGGCCTTGTTGTCATATGCAGACTGCAATTCCCATCCCCGGAGCTTTAGGCATTCTTTCATTTCTAGTAGGCATAAGTTCACAGCACAGACAGAATCATAATTTGGTATTAATGTGGTACATGAACAGCATTCATTCGAAAAGCCATAAGAATGGCTGGTATAGGAAATGAACACATCCTGAGTGTAGTTAGTGTACACTTGGTGAAAATAAAGGGAAACAGTGATGCAGCGTCTAGTATTTCAGTTTCCATGGCAACACTGATAAAAGCCACCCAACATTTGCAGTGGAAACTTAGCCTGAGGTCATGCAAACTCAGGTTGCTGCCATTGTAGCTGAGGATACTTGTTCAAAAGGGCATGCAGGATCTCACAGCAGATGAGCAATCCATCCGACAGTAGATTACTAGCATTGCTGATGTTATACAGACTCGAGCCAGTTGGTGAAGTCATAGGCCTTTCCTTGCATAGAGAATTTAGTACAGAGTCAACACTCCTCAATACCACCGATGTCCCATCTATTCTCATTTATAGCTGTTAAAATACTCATCACCTGTTTAGTAATGTAATCACCATTAAACCTAAACAATGTAATTGCTAATAATATTGCCAGCTGATGCACCACCTCAGGCATTGTCTCCATGGAACACGAACTTGCTATTCTCTCTCGGGATGACAGCATTTGTCTTCACAACTCTGCCACTCCGCTAGTGCCCTTGCTATTGCTTGTCAGCCAGCCAGCCCAGATGGCTGCTGTTGATGCTGAATTGGCTCATTCTGGAGGTGGGCCTTCCAGGTGAGAGGTGCTGAAGGTCATCCTCCAAGGCCGTCTACGGTCCCCTCCATTGAAAGTCAGCAGCCTTCCACTAGCCAAGCCGCAACCACACTGATAGCATAGCTTAGGAGCACTAATACAGGCAAAATACATGAAAGACAGACGCCAAGGGATTGCAAACGGGTGATTAGTTGACATTTGTATGCAATGTGACATTCTTTTATATATAAGTTTAGTTCGGAATGTATATTTTCAATTAGCTTTGATTTTGGCATTGTGGACAAATGGATGCTCTGATGGTCAGGAACAGAGGGAAGGTAAGATGTGGGAGTCTTAGGGAACTGGGTTGCATTTAATGATGTCATGAATCTTGATGCCCCTGCTCTGGGTCACTGTCCGTGTGGAGTTTGCACATTCTCCCCATGTTTGCGTGGGTTTCGCCCCCACAATCTAAAGATGTGCAGGTAGGTGGATTGACCACGCTAAATTGCCCCCTAATTGGTGTCATGATATCCACATCAGCATATCATGGTGCAATCACACACACGCTGATGGACAGGCAGTTGGACCAACCAGCACACACATAACATCGCAGCCAATCACCAGTGAGAGCACTGTGAGCGGTGTGGGTAGAAAAATCATTATACGTCTTTATACCTGCAGGCTTTAGAGGAGTGATTACCCCACACCGCTAACACTCCACTTCAATCCTAGATGATTGATTGCCTCTTTTAAATCTTGCTCTATTCATGACTGCATTTGCTTCCTGTTTTAAAATTACATCTTCGATTTTGGTGCCACTGCTGACTGCAGCTTCCCACCCTAACTGGTGGACCCTGCCATTTTGCGCACTCTGAAGCTCCTGTGTGCCCCTCTCAGCACTCTCCATCGCCAACATTATCTCCAGCACCTTCTTAAAATTTATATCTGCCTCTCTTAATAGCTTCTGTTTGATGGCCTCATTATTTAATCTGCAGACTAAATGGTCTCGTAGCACATTGTTGGGAGTGGCTCCAAAGTCACAATGCTCTGCAATCTGTCTTAAATTGGTAATATAAGTTGCAATAATTTTCCCAGGGGCTCTTCCGATTGAGTTAAACTAAAATCGCTGCAGGGCGGCATGGTGGCGCAGTGGGTAGCACTGCTGCCTCACTGTGCTGAGAACCCGGGTTCGATCCCGGCCCCGGGACGCTGTCTGTGCGGGGTTTGCACATTCTCCCCGTGCCTGAGTGGGTCTCACCCAGACAACCCAAAAAGATGTGCAGGGTAGGTGAATTGGCCACGCTAAATTGCCCCTTAATTGAAAGAAAAAAGAATTGGATACTCTAAATTAAAAAAAAATAATTAAATCACTGCAATATTACCAATGACTTTGCATGGTAGTGTGTTTTCACCAATTCAACTATCTCAGGAAATGACTTGGCACACTTGGGTATGTGAGGCTGCGTATTAAATTGTAGGCCTGGGTGCCACACGTGCTCAGAAGGATTGCCTTTCTCTTCCCTACACCTTTATTTTGTTGGTCTGAAAAAAGTAGCCCAAACGTTCAATGTATTGTGTCTAATCCTCCACAGAGGCATCAAAAGAATCTATCCTTCCGAATAAGGACATATCTGCAAAACTCTTCTGTTTCTCAACTCAAACTAAAACTTAAACATGACTTATACTCATGTTCTTGGAACCGCTTTTTAAAAATGTTACCTTCCTCGCCAATGTAATATTTCCTGTTCACCAGTTAGGTAAATAACAACTGCAATGTTTATTTACATATAACTAAAATGTGGAGGCTTGAAACCTTGTGACTGCGAGTCAGCTTCAGGATTGAACTGATACAGAAACGTGCTAGGATAATTCTCCATCCTGGTCCCTGATTGATTACCCAGGTCATGTAACCCTCTCAGCACATCGCCCCTGAAGGGGGGGATTCAGCGATGATATCTCTTAAAACTGAATCGTTAGCATGAGTAGTTTTATATAAGTTGTTTTATTAAGGATTGAGATGAATTATAGGACTGAGTAATCACTATTAACCATTAAACATGTACTGTTTCTCACGAACAGTCAGCAAGCTGCTGGGATTGTAAGCAGCTGTCAGGATGAGGATCAATCATGCGCTGCTTGCGACTCTATTGGGTGAAGTTTAAACACTGCTTGCAATTCTATTTGATAAGTTTAAAAGTAGCAGCTTCAAGGATTGGATCTCGTTCAACTGGGGTGGGCTATTGATTTTTGAACGTTGTATAATTACTGTGCTCGGCTCTTTGTTCGGGAGAACAGTTCTTGGCCGATATCCAGTCTGTTCTCCGTGTACACGTAACAAGCTTGATTAAATAGCCATCTTGTCCAGGTTGTGGTGTTTTTGTTTCTCTCTGTACTGAGCTGAGCCACAGGGAATAACCCCACATGGAAGAACTCAATACACAGGTCTTGAAACTGCTCCTACAGCCCCATAAAGGGGACAAACACACACAGCCAGATGTGCCATACAGGGCATTCTATCCGGCTGCATCTCAGCTTGGTATGGCAACTGCTCGTCCCAAGGTCGCAAGAAACTGCAGACTGTGGTGAACTCAGCCCAACGCATCACACAAGCTTGCCACCCTCACATTGATTCTGTCTACACCTCCCGCTGCCTGAGGAAGGCAGACAGCATTGTCAGAGACCCTTCCCACCCAGGCTTTGCCTTCTTCCAGACCCTTCCATTAGGCAGTAGATACAGAAGTCTGAAGACCCGCACATCCAGACATAGGAACAGCTTCTTCCCCACAGCTACTATACTCCTCAACAACTCTTCCTCGGACTGATCTGTTCCCTGTAAGCACACTACTCACGACACCCTATGCTGCTCTTGGTCATGTATTTGCTTTGTTTGGCCCCTTGTTCCGCACTGTTTGTCGATGTACCATTTGTCAATGTTCTCTGTTGTTCATTCTCTTTGTCTACTATGTCCGTACTGTGTACGTTCCCTCGGACGCAGAAAAATACTTTACACTGTACTTCGGTACATGTGACAATAAATCAAATCAAATCACACACTAGCCGGACGTTGAGGGAAGGGAATCACTTTCGGTTGTGATTCATCGCAAAGTCACTGGCAATGCTGCCCTTGCCCTGTTCAGGGGCCGCAGATGTGGTTGCAGCAGATAACAGATTTCAGGAGGATTGTTCTTAGTGAAGTAAAGATATTTGATGCACTGTCCCTTGCTGATATTTAGCAAGTTAAAATTCCATACCAGCCTTTCCGACATGTCTCCCTTTTCCTTCAACTGAAAATTCTCCCAGCTTGGTTATGGGGCCTTTGTTCATATCTATTCTGTTTCATGCATTTCTTCTTTCAGTCCTTCCCCTCCTTCCCAGAAACATCAGAAGCATTGGCCTTACTGCCCACCCAACCAGCCTGCCTGCTCACCCGCCCCTGCCCCCACTGTGATTTTACAAAGAGCAGGATAGGTGTTTAGTGGGTCACCTCCCTGTGGCGCAATTCAGGGAACAATTAATGACAAATTAAGGCCGTCAGCCCATTGCTGCTCTGATTTAATGGGCAGTTGGAGAGGCTGAAGCACAACCTGCTGCCCAGCAGGTTTAACGCTGCGGACTGGTGGTCAGCTAAACCGATGGGGGGGGGGGGGGGGGGGGGGAGTGCCTCTTGCTCAACCCTCGATGTCAATTGGAGGCACCTTCCCACAGTTTATCCTCCACCATTCCCCACCCCCACCCCGCACAGCCCAACATGTCCCCACACCACCACCCCTTGCTGGGGCCTGTCAGCCTGGCTCCAGTGAGATCTCTGACAAACCTGAAAGCCCAGGTATGTTGCTGAACACCACCTCCTTGGCCTACCTGCAATACCAGCATGGCCATCAATTCTGGAATGATGCAAAGCTGCTGGCCACCAATTAGCCAGCAGCTCCAAGAGGCAGGACTTCCTCCTGGAGATTCATGTCCTACTTCAAGGGCTGTTCCCTGAAAAAGTAAGTGTGCCGAGGGGAGCATCCATTTACCCTGTGATGCAGGGAGCTTACCCTGAGCATATAATCCAGTCTGTTAACCCTGCTTCTATCTGGAGATGCTGCCTGGCCTCCTGGCAGCATCTGAGTATTTCCAGCGTTTTCTGTTTAACTTTCATGTCCCCTGAGTATCCTGGGTGGTTGTGACCTTCTGCTGAGTGCCCTTCTCCTTCTCTTTCTCCTCATTTTTTCAGCAGCTTGCCTTGCTCTGTGATGCCCTCTTTTTTTGAAAATGTTTTTATTCAGGTTTTTCATTTTATACAATACAAAATAAACAAGTCTGTGTTGACCAGATGCAATTTACAAAAAACAAATATTGGAAATAACCCCCAAGCCCCTAACCACCCCACAACCCCCCTATCCTTTTTGCTATTTTATTTTAGAATATTTTTATTGAATTTTTACACCTGTAGACAATACAATAGGTGAGCAAAAACGGTTTGTATGTACATTTCACATGTTCCCCTTTCCTTATTCTGTAGGTCAAGAGAGATGCAAATTACTGCACCCTGTTGTGTTATGTAATTTAGAATAACGCAAGCTGCCACTTGATGCAGTTTTGAGTAAAAGATGCTCCAGACTTTGAAGTGAGTTCAATATGTTTTATTGAACAATTAGCATAGTTCTCAATGAGATCAACTCTCTGCTAATCGAAATGTAGTAACTCAGTCTAACTGAACCAGCCTTGCTCTCAGCCATGTGCTGGGGTGTGATGCTGAGGATACACCCTGTCTCACTCTGTAGATGTTGGTCTGTGCAAAGAGGCGGGGTGTGAGTGCCTCATCCCTTTTATAGTGAGAGACCACCCCTGAGTGTCCTCACTGCTCATTGGTCGTGTCCTATTCTATGTGTTCATTAGCTGCATGTTTGCATGTCATGACACACCCATGTCGAGTGATTTATGCAGAATCCTTGAGGTCAGGACAAAGTCTTTCAGCACGTGTCTTAAACTACCTGCAGGCCTCAGCAACTTTAAACAACTCTGGAAGCCACCAAATGTTTCCACAATGCACAGCTAGAAATCAATTAGCAATGAACCTGAAAGTAGTTGATGATCCCTTTAAAGAGCACTGTGGAAGGTTTCTCCCTGGCGACTGAACCCATCTTCAGTTGTACGAGGTTAAGAGGTGTTACCTGGACAGTAGAGCTCCAAACTGGCAGGGCTGGTGTCAAATTAGTATTATACGCTGACTTATGTCACGATCTGCCGACTGTGCGTACTTTCAGTAGGATGAACATGTGGGCAAATGTTGTTGACCTGTGTCCAGAGGCATGTCCCACACGTTTGTCAGTGGTATGGAGTAACAATCCCGATACACAAACTTCAATTGAAACAATTATTGCAGCAAAAGCAACTTACTAACGAAATACCGTAATTACATAAATAAAAATTATTTGCGTGTGTGTGTATGTGATAATACTCGTCTGTCCTCAGGTTGATCAGGCCTGGTACAAGGGTATCCTTCGCAAAGTCTCAATTCTGGCCGTCTTCTGGAGAGTTGGCCCTGATCTCTCTCTCCCTCACTCTCTCTCTGGGTTCTCCTGCCTTGAGTGGTCAGAAGCCTTCTTTTATCCTCCTTTCTCCCCAGTCACTGAAATTTGACTTATCAGTTGTATTGTGCTGTTAATCAATATATTTCCTGGGCACATACTGCCGAGTGGCCGGTAGTTAGCACCTCTCGTCTCTTGTCCTATTCTACACTACAGACACGATGGGTCCACTTCCTGGTGGCGATATCTCCAACTATGAATGTATAAAGTCCTGTTGTGGTGTTGTTACAGTACAATATTCGAGGAAATACCACATCTTGCAGTTTGTTTCGAGTGAGCTCATTGTCCTTCAGGAATGTGATTAGCAGTCTCTAGTTATGAGTGGCATGATCTAATGGCCGCATTGCATCGGGCCCGAATCTGAGCGAGCCAGTCAGATGGCGGGAGAGTCCTAAATTGGGAACTACTCCGGGCGCCGATCGATTTCCGATCTAACTGCCCGCTGCCGTTAGCGAGATCAGGATCCCGCTGTGGTGTGGCGAGAAACCAATAATCACCAATTAAGGCCAATCTCTATCCCATTTACGGTAAGGGTCACCTATCTAACGACCTCCCGTGATCTAACCGCCTACCCAGCGAGTGGTCATGTGGACGATCTTTAGCACACCTACTTGTGGTAGGCTATATTAGGGGTATCGCGGTACCTAGGTGGGATGTACCTTATACTGTAGTATGAGTGGTAGAACCTGCCTGCTGGTTCCGCCCAGCAGGCGGAGCATAAGAGTCTATGTTTCACCCACAGCAGTCATTCTGTACCGGAGCTGCCGGGGTAACTACTTGTTCATTAAAGACTTCAATTGGACTACAATCTCACTTCAGTAGTGATTGATTGTGGATCAATTTAATGAACAAAATTGAAGAATGGCTGCTCTCCGCACCAAGCCAGAGTGTCTACAAATCAACCCCCACGAGGCAAATGCAGCAGCAACTTTTAAACATTGGCTGGCATGTTTCAACGGGTACATCAGAACGGCCCCGACTACCCCCACGGAGGAACAGAAAATGCAAGTCCTCTACTCAAGGGTGAGCCCAGAAATCTACACGCTTATCGAAGACGCGGACGGTTTCGAGGACGCAATGACTTTGTTAAAAGAGCACTACGTCCGCACTGTGAATCAGGTATACGCTCGGCATCTTTTAGCTACCAGACGGCAGATCTCAGGGGAATCACTGGACGATTTTTACCGCGCATTGTTAGTGTTAGGTAGAAACTGTAAATGTCCACAGGTCTCAGCCAATGACCACACCAAACTTTTAATACGGGATGCTTTTGTTGCGGGCATACTGTCCTCTAAAATCCGCCAGCGACTGCTGGAAAACGACACGCTAGGGCTTAAAGAGGCACGGAAACTTGCGCACTCGCTAGATATAGCCTCCCGCAAAGCCCAGGCCTATGTTCAGTGGGTCCCCAATTATGCGGACAAGGCCCGCCCACTAATCCAGTCCACGGTTTTTCCCCTCTCGGCAGAGGCCTGCCAGGCTTTCAGTCGCATCAAAGCAGACATCACCAGGGCGACGATGCATGCAATCGATGAGTCCCTCCCCTTCCAGGTCGAGAGCGACGCATCAGACGTAGCTCTGGCTACCACCCTCATTCAGGCAGGCAGACCTGTGGCCTTCTTTTCACGCACCCTCCACGCCTCAGAAATCCACCATTCTTCTGTCGAGAAGGAGGCCGAAGCCATCGGCAAAGCTGTACGGCATTGGAGGCATTACCTGGCCGGCAGGAGATTCACTCTCCTCACTGACCAATGGTCGGTAGCCTTCATGTTTGACAATGCACAGCGGGGCAAAATTAAGAATGATAAGATCTTACGGTGGAGGATCGAGCTCTCCACCTATAATTACGAGATCTTGTTTCGTCCGGTAAGCTCAACGAGCCTCCTGACGCCCTGATGCCAGTGTACCTCCACGACAACCTCTGCCACCCAGGGGTCACCCGGTTCTTCCACTTTGTTTGCCCTACTCTGCCCTACTCCATCGAGGAGGCCGTAACCAGAAACTGCCAAATCTGCGCGGAGTGCAGGCCAGAGAAAGCGCACCTGGTGAAGGCTTCCCGCCCCTTTGAACACCTCAACGTGGATTTCAAAGAGACCCTTCCCTCCACCGACCGCAACATGTATTTCTTAAACGTGATTGATGAGTACTCCACGTTCCCTTTCACCATCCCCTGTCCCGACATGATGGCTGCCACCGTCATTAAAGCCCTCCACAGCATCTCTACCCTGTTCGGTTTCCCTGCCTACATCCATAGCGATAGGGGGTCCTCCTTCATGAGTGATGAGCTGCGTCAATTCCTGCTCAGCAAGGGCATTGCCTCCAGCAGGACGACCAGTTACAACCCCCGGGGAAACGGGCAGGTAGAGAGGGAGAACGGGACGGTCTGGAAGGCCGTCCTACTGGCCCTACGGTCCAAGAAGCTCCCAGTGTCCCGATGGCAGGAGGTCCTCTCCGATGCACTTCACTCCATCTGATCACTACTCTCAACGAAACACCTCATGAACACCTTCCCTAGGAAATCCTCCTCGGGGACCTTGCTCCCAACATGGCTGGCAGCCCCCGGACCTGTCCTACTCCGCAAACACGTACGGGCCTACAAGTCGGACCCACTGGTCGAGAGGGTACATCTCCTCCATGCTAACCCCCAGTACACCTATGTGGCGCATCCCGACGGCTGACAAGACACGGTCTCCCTCCGGGATCTGGCCCCCGCTGGATCCCCCGATTCACCCCCCCCCCACCAACCCCAACCATTCTTTCACTGCTGCACACCACAGCAGCCCCCTTCCCAGGAGGATCCGTCCTCCCACTGGCTTCATTTGGATGCGATGAAGCTGAAGACGATACGCTCCCACCGGGATGTCCGAGCCGACGCCAGCATCACCACCGGGATTGCGACGACCGCAGAGGACGACCAGGGCCCCCGTCCGGCTGATAGTTTCATTGTAAAATGAACTTGTAAAAATTGTCTGTAAATATGTGCATTGCAAGTAAAGGCACCGAAGGGTACCGCTATAACGTCTACCACTGTAAAAGCAAGGCCACCACCCCAGCCGGACTCTTTTTTAAACAGGGGGTGAATGTGGTAGGCTATATTAGGGGTATCTCGGTACCTAGGTGGGATGTACCTTATACTGCAGTATGAGTGGTAGAACCTGCCTGCTGGTTCCGCCCAGCAGGCGGCGCGTAAGAGTCTGTGTTTCACCCACAGCAGTCATTCTTTAGCGGAGCTTCTGGGGTAACTACTTGTTCATTAAAGCCTTCAATTGGACTACAATCTCGCTTCAGTAGTGATTGATCGTGCATCACTACTAAAAATGCGAAGCTGGCAAAATGCAGCTGTGGGGACTGGAGGAGGTGAGTAGCCATCTTGAAAATCAGGCAATCAGCCCAAGGGCATCGGAGATCCTGTCCCAGAGCTTGGGAGAGGGTGGGGGATCCCCCAGGGAGGGGCAGACTCGGTGGGGGGGGGGGTTCGACTGCCATCGGTTGGAGGTCGCCCCTGGACTGGGGGGCGAAGGGCTGAGCGCCTGTGTGTCTGGCATGCAACCCCCGCTGGATCATGTATATCCATAACAGGGGCAAATCCAGCTGCTGCCTGTCCGCCCCACCGCACACCTCCAGGACAGAGTCCCGTCCATGTAAAATGGTGAAGGTCACCTTAACCCCCACTCATTGCAGTGGCTTCTGGCAGCACAGCTGAAGGCTATCGCTAATAGGGAATTGGCATTGTTAGTAATGTGAGCCGGGGAGGGACCCAGAGGGGGAGGGGGCGGGCAACTGTCCAAGACGTACAGATGTTGCTAGTTGTTTGAAGAGATGTCAGACAGCATGTGCCGCAGGAGCATCTGCCTCAATAAGGTGACGGTGTGGCACCTGTGCCATGTCCTTGTGGATTTGGCACAACATCGAGGAGGAGGCTGCCCTCTCTGGGTGGCCATCAAGGGCCCTGAACATTTACGCCTCAGGTTCATTCCAGGGCTCGAGCGGGGACTTGGAATATCCCAACCAACAGCCCACAAATGCATCCTTGAAGTCACAAACACCCTTTTTGCCCGGGCAACTGACTATATAAACGTTGACCTGGATCAAGCCCATCAAGATACCCGGGCAGCAGGATTCTCCACCATTGCCAGATGCCCCAGGTCCCAGGGGGTAATAGATGGCACGCATGTTGCCTTGTACACATTGAGTGGTCCGGGAACGCCCTTCATTAACAGGAAGGAGTTTCACTCCCTGAACGTTCAACTTGTGTGCGACCACCACCTCAAGTGTTTGCACATGTGTGCATACATCCCAAGGAGTGTGCATAACAGCTGCATCCTGGGGCAGTTGGAGATCCCCAGCATCTTCGAGGGCCACCCCAGGAGAATTGGTTGGTTCTTGAGGGATAAATGGTACCCACTCAAATGGTACCCACTAATGACCCCAGTGCAGAGATCAGTGACCAATGCGGAGACCTATATAGCAAGACACATGTGGCCAACTATGCTGTCATTTACTTCCGCTTGTGACCATGGAGTGATTGGTCACATAAAGGGCTGTTCCTGTTCAAAATCACAGAAAAGGGCTCTTTTTACCCGATTCGGGTGAAATTTTGATGAAAAGGCGTAGGTGAATGTTAGAGGAGTAGTTTACCCCTGGAATGGTATGTCTTCTGATCACTGGATCCAGCAGAAAACAGTGAGCGGTTTGGCTGGAAAGTTGAAACAGTCTTGTGCTTCACGGCAGTCTCTTCCAGCATGCAGGCAGGGGAGGGGCAAGCTGTAAGGCCCCAGATACAGGAACTGATGACTTTTATCAAGGAGGAATTCCATAAACAGAGGAACGAAATGCATGAGGATCATGCAAAGGCCATTGCAGAAGCTATGGAACCCCTGAAGAGTACTTTGGAGCAGATGGAGGGGTGTTTGGAGGTGCAGTGGACACAGATTCGGGAGTTTGAAGGAGTGATCTCGGACCACAGCGATCGTGTGGTGGCTCTGGAGGCAGAGGTGGGGCTCCGAGGAGACCTTTGTAAAACGCTGAGGGCAAAGGTTGAGGAACAGGAGAATACCTCGAGAAGACAGAACCTGCAAATAGTGGGCCTGCCTGAAGGAGTGGAAGGTGTGAGTGCCACGACGTACGTCTCGAGGATGCTGGCGGGACTGGTGGCAGAAGGGCTGCTAGATAAGGCACCTGAAGTGGACCGAGCGATAGGTCTCTGAGGCAAAAGCCTAGAGCTGGGGAGCCGCCGCGGGCGGTGATCGTGAGACTCCATAAATTTGTGGAGGAAGAGAAAATTCTACGGTGGGCCGGGGAGAAGCGTAGCTGTCACTGGGAAGGAAAAAACATCCGGATTTATCAGGGCATCGGAGCCGAGTTGGCAAAACGGCAGGCAGGTTTCAACAAGGTCAAGGCGGTGCTGTACCGGCGGCAGATCAGGTTTGGGGTGCTCTTCCCGGCGAAATTATGGGTGACGTCCGGAGGCTGTGAATATTATTTCGAGACCCCAGAAGCGGCCAAAGACTTCATTAAGAAGCATAAACTGGGGGAGAACTGAGTGGCCAATGCTTGGGAACCGGGGTGCTGGCACTATGTAATGGTCAGGAGCATGTTTGAAGTGGGTGCAGGGATTGGGGGATTTTTGCCTTTTTTTGTGGGGGTTGAGGGGGGGGGATTCTGTTCAATGTTGAAATTGTAAGGAGTTGTAGGGGTGAAAAGTTTATGTGGGGATGGATGTTCCCATCCCCCCTCCTGTTTTATGGGACTGTTTGTGTTTAACATCGGTTTGTTTGCTTTTGGAGAAGGCTACCTGGAGTTCAGGAGAAGTCCTTGTTTGGGTGGACGAGGGTAAGGCCAGCAGGAGGCCTTCTTCTTTGAGCTGAGGAGTGGGGGTGGGGGGGAGGGGGGGGGGGGGGCGGGAGAGGGAGGTCATCAGGATGTGCCTTTGGGCAGGGGCAGCCGCGCTAGCAGGTTATGCTGGTGAGCGGACGTGAGGTGGTGGGGAGAAGGCCAAGGCGGGTGGCCGGGGGTCTCCGGTAAGGTTGGTAACGTGGAACGTCCGGGGACTGAATGGGCCGGTTAAAAGGTCGCGGGTGTTCGCGCACCTCAGGAGCTTGAAAGTGGGGGTTGTCTTTTTGCAGGAGACACACCTCCATGTGAAGGACCAGGTTAGGTTAAGGAAGGGGTGGGTCGGGCAGGTTTTTCACTCAGGTTTTGATTTGAAATTGAGGGGTGTGGCGATTTTAATGAGCAAAAAAATGGGATTCGTGAGTGCGAAGCAGGTGAGGGATCCAGGTGGGAGATATATGAGTGGGGTATCGGAAGGGGCACCAATAGTGTTGGTAAATGTGTATGCCCCAAATTGGGATGATGTGGGTTTTATGAGGAGGTTTGCTGGCAGCAATCCTGGATTTGGCCACGTACCAGTTGATCATGGGAGGAGATTTTAACTGTGTACTGGAGCCGAGGGTGGATAGATCGAGCCCCAGGTCGATGGTTAGAGTACGAATGGCGAGGGAGCTGGGGGGGTTTATGGAGAGGATGGGTATGGTGGATCCATGGCGCTTTCAGAACTTAGGGGGAAGGGAGTATTCCATCTTTTCACACGTCTATAAGGTGTATTCGAGGATTGATTACTTTGTAGTGAGTCGGGAGATTTTGGTTGGGATGGAGGGGGCAGAGTATGTGGGGATAGATATCTTGGACCATGCACCATACTGGCTGGATATTCGGGTCAGTACGGGACGAGAGCAGAGGCTGGGATGGAGGTTTGACCTGGGGTTGTTGGCGGACAGAGGTTTTTGTGATAAGGTGCAGTTGGCGATTAGGGATTATGTGGAGTTCAATCAGAATGGGGAGGTGTCGGCAGGCATTTTTTGGGAAGCACTGATGGCAGTGGTCCGGGGAGAAATTATCTAATTTACGGTTTGTGCGATAAGGAAAGGAGGGCCGAACATGACCGTCTAGTGAGCGAGATAGTGGAGGTGGACAGGGAAATATTCACGGGTGCCCACCGTGGAGGGATTCGCAAGGAGAAAAAAGTTGCAGGGGCAATTTGAAAAGCTGACAACGGGGAGGGCGGTAGGGCAACTGCGTAGGGCAAGAGGGGTGCAGTACGAGTATGGGGAGAAGGCGAGCCGCATGCTGGCGTACCAGCTGCGGAGGCAGGTTACGTCGACAAATATTGACAATCCGGACTGGGGCTGGGGATGTGGTGTCAGAGCCAGGGAAGATAAATGAGGCATTTAGAGAGTATTACCAGGGACTCTATGAGGCAGACCCAGGAGGAGAGGAGGGGGACATGGGGTGGTTTCTGGACGAACTGGAATTTCCCCAGGTGGAGGAAGCAAAGAGGCAGGCATTGGAGGAGCCCCTGGGACTGAGGGAGGTGCTGGATTCTGTCAGGTGTATGAAGTCGGGGAAGGCCCCTGGGCCGGATGGGTACCCTGCAGAATTTAATAAGGAATTTGCGGCGGACCTGGCACCACATCTGTTGGGGGCATTTAATGAAGCACTAGAGAAGGGGGTGTTGCCGGAGACAATGAATCAGGCAGCAATCACACTAATCCCCCCAAAAAGGGAAGGATCCGGTGGAAGGTGGGTCATATAGACCGATATCACTATTGAACACGGATGTGAAAGTATTGGCTGCGTTGTTGGTGGGGAGGATGGAGGATTGTGTCCCGGGGGTGGTTGCAGAAGATCAAACAGGCTTCATGAAGGGTAGGCAGCTCGCGAGTAACATAAGACGGCTGTTGAATGTGGTGATGAATCCGCCGAGAGCTCTGGTACCGGAGGTGGAGGTGCCCATGGACGCGGAGAAAGCATTTGACCGGGTGGAGTGGTGGTACTTGTTCGAAGTTTTGGGAAGGTTTGGGTTTGGGCCGAGATTTGTGGCATGGGTGCGGTTGCTGTACGTGGCGCCAAGAGCGAGGGTGAGGACGAATGATATGAGCTCACAAAGCTTTGACTTACACAGAGTTATGAGGCAGGGGTGCCCGCTGTCGCCGCTGCTGTTTGCACTGGCCATAGAGCCATTGGCGATGGCTCTCAGGGGGTCGGCAGAGTGGCAGGGGATAATGAGGGGACAGAGGGAGCATCGGGTGTCGCTCTATGCTGATGACCTCTTGCTGCATGTTTCGGATCCGTTGGAGAGTATGGGAAGGATTATGGGCCTGTTGGGGAGGTTTGGAGGGTTCTCGGGATATAACAGAATGTAGGGAAAAGCGAGGTATTCCCAGTGAATGAGCTGGCACAGCGGGCTAATTTAGGGGGGATGCCATTTACGGTAACGAGGGATAGGTTTAGGTACTTGGGGATTCAGGTGGCGAGGGAATGGACGGGGCTCCATATGTGGAACTTAACGAAGCTGGTGGAGGAGGCCAGGGAGGATCTTAAAAGGTGGGATACACTGCACTTAACGCTGGTGGGGAGGGTCCAAGTGGTGAAAATGTATATTCTCCCTTGTTTATCTTTCAGGCTCTCACGATCTTTATATCAAAGGCCTTTTTTCGGAAAGTGGACACAATCATCTCTGACTTAGTATGTATGGGCGGGGAAGGTGCCGAGGGTGGGGAGGACCCTGCTACAGAGGCAGAGGCAGCAGGGGGGGGGGGGGGGGTTGGTGTTGCCAAACTTGCTTCATTATTATTGGGCGGCGAATGTGGACAAGGTGCGGTGGTGGTGGCAGCATGGTAGCATTGTGGATAGCACAATTGCTTCACAGCTCCAGGGTCCCAGGTTCAATTCCAGCTTGGGTCACTGTCTGTGCGGAGTCTGCACTTCCTCCCCGTGTGTGTGTGGGTTTCCTCCGGGTGCTCCGGTTTCCTCCCACGGTCCAAAGATGTGAAGGTTAGGTGGATTGGTATTATAAATTGCCCTTAGTGTCCAAAATTGCCCTTAGTGTTGGGTGGGGTTACTGGGTTATGGGGATCGGGTGGAGGTGTTGACCTTGGGTAGGGTGCTCTTTCCAAGAGCCGGTACAGTCTCGATGGGCCAAATGGCCTCCTTCTGCACTGTAAATTCTATGTTAATCTATGGTGGGAAGGAGAAGGAGTAGAGTGTGTTAGGATGGAGGAGGAATCTTGTCAGGGGTCTAGTTTGAGGGCTATGCTGATGGCAGCATTGTCAATGGCTCCGAGTAGGTATTCAGGGAGCCCAGTGGTGCTGACCACGGTGAAGATATGGAATCAGCTGAGGAGGCATTTAGGGTGGAAGGGATGTCGGTGCTAACGTCGCTGTGCGAGAATCATGAGTTTGAGCCGGGGGGATGGATCGTGTATACAGGAGGTGGAGGGAAGTGGAGCTGGTCAACGTGAGGGATTTGTATTTGGAGGAAGGGTTCGCTAGTCTGGAGGAGCTAAGGGAGAGGGTAGTGCTGCCGAGGGATAGTGAGATCAGGTATCTACAGGTTAGGGACTTTGCACAAAAGGTCTGGAAGGGGTTCCCTAGGTTGCCAGGATACACCCTGCTGGAGCGATTGCTGCTTCCGGATGTGGAAATGAAATGAAAATGAAATGAAAATCGCTCATTGTCACAAGTAGGCTTCAAATGAAGTTACTGTGAAAAGCCCCTAGTCGCCACATTCCGACGCCTGTTCGGGGAGGCTGTTACGGGAATTGAACCGTGCTGCTGGCCTGCCTTGGTCTGCTTTCAAAGCCAGCGATTTAGCCCTGTGCTAAACAGCCCCCCCCCCCCCCCCAAGGGCGGGGGGGGTGGGGGGGAAGAATTGGGGATATATATAAGTGGCTGGGGGAGCAGGTAGGCGAGCGGGTGGTGAAGATCAAGGAGAAATGGGAAGCGGAGTTGGGAATGGAGATCAATTCGGGAGGATGGGGCGGGATTCTCCCATCCCGCGGCACACTGTTGTAAATGCCGTCGCGTTTTACGACGGCGTGAACGGGCCACTCCCCACGACTAATTCTGGCCCCACAGGGGGCCAGCATGGTGCTGGAACGGTTTGCGCCGCTCCAGCTGCAGATCCCAGCGCAAACTGTGCGCTGCGGGATCCGCGCATGCGCAGTTGCGCCGGCGCCAATAAGGACATGCGCAGTGGCCTCCTTCAACGCGCCGGCCCCGACGCAACATGGAGCAGGACTACAGGGACCGGCGCGTAGGAAAGGAAGCCCCTAGCCACAGAGGCCGACCCGCCGATCGGTGGGCCCCGATCGCGGGCCAGGCCACATCGGAGCCCCCCCGAGTTCGGACTCCCCTTCCCCCCCAAAGGCCAGCGGACCCTTACATGCCGAGATCCCGCTGGCCCAGAGCAGGTTAGAACGGCGCCGGCGGGACTCGGCTCTTTTCTGGCAGGTTGGAGAATCGGCGGGCCGGCCACGTAGAGCGGTCCGTGACCGGCGCTACGCCAACTACGCCGGCACCAATGGCACCGATTTTCCGCGCTGTGGAGAATCGCGTGCCGGCGTCGTGGCGGCATGGCGCAATTCCCGCAGCCCGCCGCCGATTCTCCGACCCGGCGCGGGTCGGAGAATCCAGCCCATCGAGTGAGGCACTGCAAAGGGTAAACAGGACCTCCTCTTGTGCAAGGATGAGCCTGATACAGTTTAAGGTGGTGCACAGGGTGCATATGACTCGGGCGAGAATGAGTGGGTTCTTTCAGGGGGTAGCAGATGAGTGTGAGCGGTGTGGGCGGGGGCCAGCGAATCACGCGCACATGTTTTGGGGTTGTGAAAAATTGGGAAGATTCTGGGCGGGAGTGTTCGCCGTCTCAGCCAGGATAATGGAAGAAGGAGTGGACCTGGACCCTTTGGTGGCGATATTTGGGGTTTCAGAGAAGCCGGAGCTCATGGAGAGGAGGAAGGCCGATGTCTAGGCCTTCGCCTCTCTGATTGCACGGCGACGAATTTTGCTGGAGTGGCGGTCGGCATCGCCACCGGGGGTAGCAGCATGGTTGGGTGACCTGTACGACTTCCTGCGGTTAGAGAAGATAAAGTATGAGTTAAGGGGCTCAGCAGGGGAGTTTGAGAAAAGTTGGGGGATGGACTGTGTTTGAGGAGCTGTTTGTTGCAGTGGGGTGGGGGGGGGGGGGGGGGGGTGGTGATGGGGAAGGGGAAGTGATAAAGGAGAAAAATCTGTACAAACTGTATAGTTGATTGTTGGGAAGAATATTTCCTACTTTGATACAAGTTTGAATAAAATGCGTTTCTAAAAAACAAACCATGCTGTCATTTAGCGGTGCATCGGACTGCTGAAAATGCGGTTCCGATGCCTCGACTGCCCTGGTGGTGCCCTGCAGTACACCTCCCAGAGGGTCATCCGCTTTGTGGTGGTCTTCTGGGCCTCCACAACCTGGCACAGCAGCGAGGCAACATGCTGGAGGAGGAGGAACATACAACCTCGTCTGAGCAGGAGGACGAGGAGGAGCCGGAACAGGAGGGGCTGGAGGATGAGCCCGGGGAGGACACGTGCGAGCAGCTGGAGGATGGAGGACAGGCGATGGCGGTGAGGGTCTGGCATGTCCGAAGGGCCAGACACCCAGGTTGCAGTGTCACGTGGTGTAGTGTGCAGTGCCAAGCACAGGGTCGTTGGGTCGGAGGGTGGGGGTGGCAGGCGGTATCGGTGCCAGGGGACCATTTCTGATGTGAAGCCCATGGGGCATCATTACCGGCCCTATTGTCGTTAGTGTCATGATATGCAGACACAAAATGATATACAGACAGGCACAGACAAGCAGCTAATGGACACGGAGAACAGGACATGACCAATAAGCAGGCAGGACATTTAGTGGTGGGATCTGACTATAAAAGACACGAGGCACTCACAGTCCGCCTCTTTCCACTGATGAACATCTAGAGAGTCAGTCAAGGGTGTTGTTACAATCTCACACCTCCACCACGTGGCTAAGAGCTAGTCTGGTTCAGTCAGACAGAGTAACCACACTTAAGTTAGCAGAGAGTCGAACTCACAGAGAACTGTGCTAACTGTGCTATTAGTTCAATCACTAACTTCAAGGTCTGGAGTATCTTTTTGATCTAAGCTGCATCCAGTTGCAGCCAGTGTTATACCAGTGTACCTAACACGACAGTTAGATACCAGCAGGGGTCTCGCTGAGTCAGCTGTCGGGAAATACCCAGCAATTCCTGCTCCCTACCACACTTAGAAACATTTCCGTTCGATCGCACCTGAGATTTACACCTTACTGGGTATCAAAATGCCTTCACCAAAATGGTGTACGTTGCAACCAACATAACAGGTATATGGGTATGCCACAGGTACCAGTTTTTGAGACAAAACAACTCTCACGGCATTTAAAAAACTGGTGCACAGTGCTGAATTTCATGCCTATGTCTATTATTTGAACTTTTGACATCTCATTACATATTGCTGTAAACCTGACGTGAAAGTCTCAGTTGCAGGTTGTAAAAAAACCTCTGTGAAAGTGTAACAGATTTTATGATCTATTAAACATACATCTGAGGTACCTGTAGAGATTTAAAAAGCAGTAAATTCATCAAAGGATTTAGATGATATGGAACACATGTAGAAATATTGAATTGTTTATAAGTCATCCAAATGCATAATTAGATTATTGCTTTGAAATCACTCCAGGATTTCAACCAGTTTTTTTGAAAATAAAATAAAAACTGTTCATTTTAGGCATTGGTTTCATTGAGGTGTGAGACTGTTTTATTCTCTTATCAAATGTAGTTTAAATAATTTAAGAAGCATAAATCCAATGTATCTCAGGTATCTATTCCAGGAGAGGCCCAGAGTTTCCTTGTGGGGCCTGGAGGAACACTCCTAAGTGTAATCCCTGTCTGCAAGCCAGCTGCAGACTGCTTAAGCCTGACTGGAAAGCTTCTCCCTTCAGTCCTCGATTGAAAATTAATATCATCACATTTGGGGGTCAGGAATGGATACTGGGGATTGGTTATTGTCACTGGGGATTGGCAAAGGACACCAAGGCACCTCAAACCAGTGCTATTAAACTCAAAGTAAACACTGAGAGTTGACCCATTTTAAGGCACAGCTGTTGTTTTTCTCTTTTGGTCCATGCATGCAACTTATATCATTCGCAATCCGAGAAGGAAGGTCGGGAACTTACTTCCAAATCTCTGGCAGTGATCTACAGTGATCCATGGTATTTATCTTCCCTGTGGAGAAGTGTACATCATCTATAAGGCCCCCCTCATTTTTCCAACAGCCCGCAGAAGGCTGGAGACTTGCTGTGTGAGGCATGATAAGCACAAACCCACTTCTTTCTCCCCCTTGCGGTATTATCATAACTGTAAGAACTGCAAGAGTTATTGAAGTGTTGAGAGTAGCCAGGAGAGGGAGCAACAGTTACAACTATGTAAGGCAGTGATGCTAAGCCTTGGGGGAGAGTGTGTGCAGGAGTTAGCTAGAGAGAGTCAGAAGTACAGATAGTGTAAATGCGAGCAGATCATAGTTTATATCAGTAGTGAGATTAGCTGTAGATGAATGTAGTTTAAATATTATGAATCATACTATGTATTCTTTAGGAGTACGTGTTGAATCCAAGTTAGTAGTGTTAATAAATTTATAGCTTTGTTTAAGTTCAAGCTATTTTGTTTTCTTTGTGAACACCACACCAACCACTTTGAAATAAGCAACAGAAAGGACACCACACCTTTCACCACAATTTGCTGAAGCATTTCTGTGCTACCTATCTTGTTCATTATTTATTTTCTTTTAATTTAGGCAGTGGCCATCAAAGGGCTACTTGTACTCCTGTAAGTAAAAACTTCTGCAAGGTTAGTTATTTGTGTAGAGTGAACTGCCACCATTTATTCTTATGAAGTATTCAAAATTAATGCAAGCCAACCCGAACAAGACTTCTAATTTTGTTAGTTTGAATGGCATAAAATAACTTGTCAATAACATATTTCTTTATTTGCTGATAAATTGCCTGTGGCATTACCTCCAATCAGTTGATGAACTTTTAAAAGTTAGCTCAGTTGGCTGGACTGCTGGTTCACGATGCAGAGTGTGGCAGGCGTCCAATTCCCATACCGGCTGAGGTTATTCATGAAGGCCCCGCCTTCTCAACCTTGCCCCTCACCTGAGACATGGTGATCCTCAGGTTAAATCACCACCAGTCAACTCGCCCCCTCAAAGGGAAAAGCAGCCTCTGGTCATCTGGGACTATAGCATCTTTACTTTTATGCCCTTTTTAATATAGAGGTTGCTAACAGAGTTCAGTAACGCATTCCATAGCATCATTTTCTGGTCAGAGCCTCATAATTGGCACTGAACTGTTAACATAAAAATGTGACCAAAACTTTTGACAACTGGAAGTGTGTACACACAGAAGACGCGGATTCTCCGTCCTGGGACGACCAGAATGTGTTCCCCGATGGGATGGAGAATTGAATATCATGAGGAAATCGGGATCGGCGCCCAAACGCGGTGTTCCGACCCCCTGCTGGCGGCGTGAATGAGGACCACATGAATAATGAGTCTTAATGGCTCATTTGCATCGATTTGGCAGGCCCGGAGCCCTATGCTCTGGACTCCCATGATACTCGAGACCCCGCAGCCAGGAGTCACATGGGCACGGAGCACTTGTGGTTTTTAGCAGCGTGGCTCTGAGGTGGTGGATCTCACGGTGGGCCAAGAGCACAATAGTCCACTATGCCAGGGCCAGGCTGGTAAAGACTATCCAATCTCATCCGAGGGCCAGCCCCCCAGGCAATGCACTATCTGCCTACAACTCCTCTACCAGACCCCCCATCACGCTGCCCCCCACAGGGACCCATGTAACAGGGGGCCCCAGGAACCCCTGTAATAAGGGGACCGATGCAGAGAACCCTGTAATAGGTGGACCCCCACAGGGACGACTGTAATAGGGGGACCCATCAAAGGGACCCTTGTAATAGTGACCCACAGGAACCCCTGTAATAGGGAGACATCCAGAGGAACCCCTGTAATAGGGGGGACCCGCCACAAGAACTCCATGCCTAAAGGAACCCTGTACAGACCCCCCCACAAACACAGACACCCGCTACTCAACCACCCCCCCCCCCTCCCCACCCCCCTCAGTCCAGGCAGGGGCAGTGGGAAGCATTATAGCTTAACACTTACCTTGCAGCTCCGCATGTCCATCCCTCAAAAGAGAGCAGCTGTGTCTGAGTCTGGTTCCCACAGATTAATTAGCTGCAGGCCATTCATAGCTGGAGTAGTGGTCTGTGATTGACAACTTATAAAACCCATCTGCAGTTTTGATCCATCCATTTCCCTTCGGGTTCAGTTGCCTCAGTGATGAAACTCCAATAATTATAAACATTTACCACATCAAAAGAATGTAAGTGCATTCCAAGCAGTAAGTGCATTCCAATCACTCAGGCCTGTGATTTAACTACACTTACCACAGTCTGGACTGCTATCTAGCTTCCAGACAGAGGTCCCTTTTTTTCTTGGGGGGGGGGGGTGGAATTTGTGTGGCGGCTCTCCTTTAACATTTCCTTTAGGCAGGGAGTCCCTGTGGAGGATCCTCCTATTACAGGGGCTCCTCTGGGAGGGTCCCCATATTACAGTGGTCCTGGTGGGTCCGCCTACTGCAGGGGTCCCCAGGGGGGAAAGGTCACACCATACGTGGGGGTGAGGGTGGTCACCCAGGACAATCCAGGGATGGGGGACTACTGTGCAGAGGGGTGGGGGAGGGTTGAGCCGATCTGTGGTGCATGGGGGGTGTTGCTGGCCACAGGACTCCACTATTGGGATACTGAGAGCGGGATTCTCTGGGAATCCCTCATATTCCACGCCATACATACATTTTCATGGTGTGGAACACTGAATTGAATCCTGCTTTGCAGCCCAAAGGGGATCATAAAATTGGGACAAGTCAGCTTGGCAGGAGTACATAATCTCCCAAAGAAAGAATCTTTCCCAAGGATTTTTAATAATATGTAACTGGCAAATGACATTTTATGTCTGATTTATAAAATGTTAGCATTCAACAGATTTATGTTAGAATTGTTAATATTTCAGCATGGTTCCTCAGTTGTGGCTCAGTTGGGAGTATTCTTCCTCACTCAAAAGTCAAAGCTGACACACAGGTTCAGCATTGTGCTGTTGAACGTGCTGTCTTTTGGATCAAATACTAAACCAAGACCATTTCTGCCCTCTCAGGTGGATGTAAATGATCCCATGACACATTCTCAAGGAAGAGCAGGGGAGTCACTTCAGTGCTCTGGTCCATATTTATCCCTCAATTGAAGTCACAAAAACAGATTATCTGTCATTATCAAATTGCTATTTCTGAGAGCTTGCTATTGCAAAGTGGCCACGCCATTGCCTACATTAGGTAAGTAAGTGATTTTTACTCATTGTTACTTTTATTACGTTTTCAAATTGTGTGTGTGTGGAGGGGGAAACTGAAGTGACATCACAGAAAAGCTGTGACCTGAGTGGCTGGTTGGGAATCTACACGAAATTAAAAAAATTAAGCATTGGTAACTAACTAAACATAATTACTTAATTATAATTTAGAGGGGTATCTAAGCCAGAGATCGGAGAGTACTATATTTAGCTTTCACATTTATAGTAGAAATCTTGTGCTAGGAAACAGATAGTTAACAGTAACTTTAAAACATTTTTAAAAACTTTTAACTTTAATTTACTAATTAATTGACGCAATGTCAATTAGAGGGGTGCAGTGCTCTGACTGTGAGATGTGGCAGGTCCGGGAGGCTTCCAGCGTCCCGGATGGCTTCATCTGCAAAAAGTGCACCCAACTGGAGCTCCTCACAGACCGCATGGTTCAGTTGGAGCAGCAATTGGATGCACTTAGGAGCATGCAGGTGGTGGAAAGGGTCATAGATAGCAGTTATATAAATGTGGTCACACCCAAGGTGCAGGCAGAGAAATGGGTGACCACCAGAAAGGGCAGGCAGTCAGTGCAGGAATCCCCTGTGGTTGTCCCCCTCTCGAACAGGTATACCCCTTTGGATACTGTCGGGGGGGATAGCCTAATCAGGGGAAAACAGCAGCAGCCAGAGCAGTGGCACAACGGCTGGCTCTGATGTTCAGAAGGGAGGGTCAAAGCGCAGAAGAGCAATAGTAATAGGGGACTCTATAGTCAGGGACACAGATAGGCACTTCTGTGGATGTGAAAGCGACTCCAGGATGGTATGTTGCCTTCCTGGTGCCAGGGTCCAGGATGTCTCCGAACGGGTAGAGGGCATCCTGAAGGGGGAGGGCAAACAGGCAGAGGTCGTTGTACATATTGGTACTAATGACATAGGCAGGAAGGGGCATGAGGTCCTGCAGCAGGAGTTCAGGGAGCTAGGCAGAAAGTTAAAAGACTGGACCTCTAGGGTTGTAATCTCGGGATTACTCCCTGTGCCACGTGCCAGTGAGGCTAGAAATAGGAAGATAGAGCAGCTAAACACGTGGCTAAACAGCGAGTGTAGGAGGGAGGGTTTCCATTATCTGGACCACTGGGAGCTCTTCTGGGGCAGGTGTGACCTATATAAGAAGGACGGGTTGCATCTAAACTGGAGAGGCATAAATATCCTGGCCGCGAGGTTTGCTAGTGTCACACGGGAGAGTTTAAACTAGTATGGCAGGGGGGTGGGCACGGGAGCAATAGGTCAGAAGATGAGAGCATTGAGAGAGAACTAGGGAATAGGGACAGTGTGGCTCTGAGGCAGAACAGACAGGGAGAAGTTGCTGAACACAGCGGGTCTGGTGGCCTGAAGTGCGTATGTTTTAATGCAAGAAGTATTACGGGTAAGGCAGATGAACTTAGAGCTTGGATTAGCACTTGGAACTATGATGTTGTTGCCATTACAGAGACCTAGTTGAGGGAAGAGCAGGATTGGCAGCTAAACGTTCCAGGATTTAGATGTTTCAGGCGGGATAGAGGGGGATGTAAAAGGGAGTTGCGCTACTGGTTAGGGAGGATATCACAGCTGTACTACGGGAGGACACCTCAGAGGGCAGTGAGGCTATATGGGTAGAGATCAAGAATAAGAAGGGTGCAGTCACAATGTTGGGGGTTTACTACAGGCCTCCCAACAGCCAGCGGGAGATAGAGGAGCAGATAGGTAGACAGATTTTGGAAAAGAGTAAAAACAACAGGGTTGTGGTGATGGGAGACTTCAACTTCCCCAATATTGACTGGGACTCACTTAGTGCCAGGGGCTTAGACGGGGCAGAGTTTATAAGGCACCTCCAGGAGGGCTTCTTAAAGCAATATGTAGACAGTCCAACTAGGGAAGGGGCGGTACTGGACCTGGTATTGGGGAATGAGCCCGGCCAGGTGGTAGAAGTTTCAGTAGGGGAGCATTTCGGGAACAGTGACCACAATTCAGTAAGTTTTAAAGTGCTGGTGGTCAAGGATAAGAGTGGTCCTAGGGTGAATGTGCTAAATTGGGGGAAGGCTAATTATAACAATATTAGGCGGGAACTGAAGAACCTAGATTGGGGGTGGATGTTTGAGGGAAAATCAACATCTGACATGTGGGAAGCTTTCAAGTGTCAGTTGAAAGGAATTCAGGACCGGCATGTTCCTGTGAGGAAGAAGGATAAATACGGCAATTTTCGGGAACCTTGGATAACGAGAGATATTGTAGGCCTCGTCAAAAAGAAAAAGGAGGCATTTGTCAGGGCTAAAAGGCTGGGAACAGACGAAGCCTGTATGGAATATAAGGAAAGTAGGAAGGAACTTAAGCAAGGAGTCAGGAGGGCTAGAAGGGGTCATGAAAAGTCATTGGCAAATAGGGTTAAGGAAATTCCCAAGGCTTTTTACACGTACATAAAAAGCAAGAGGGTAGCCAGGGAAAGGGTTGGCCCACTGAAGGATAGGCAAGGGAATCTATGTGTGGAGCCAGAGGAAATGGGCGAGGTACTAAATGAATACTTTGCATCAGTATTCACCAAAGCGAATGAATTGGTAGATGTTGAGTCTGAGAGAAGGGTGTGTAGATAGCCTGGGTCACATTGAGATCCAAAAAGACGAGGTGTTGGGCATCTTAAAAAATATTAAGGTAGATAAGTCCCCAGGGCCTGATGTGATCTACCCCAGAATACTGAAGGAGGCTGGAGAGGAAATTGCTGAGGCCTTGACAGAAATCTTTGGATCCTCACTATCTTCAGGTGATGTCCCGGAGGACTGGATAATAGCCAATGTTGTTCCTCTGTTTAAGAAGGGTAGCAAGGATAATCAAGGGAACTACAGGCCGGTGAGCCTTACTTCAGTGGTAGGGAAATTACTGGAGAGAATTCTTCGAGACAGGATCTACTCCCATTTGGAAGCAAATGGATGTATTAGTGAGAGGCAGCATGGTTTTGTGAAGGGGAGGCCGTGTCTCACTAACTTGATAAAGTTTTTCGAGGAGGTCACAAAGATGATTGATGCAGGTAGGGCAGTGGATGTTGTCTATATGGACTTCAGTAAGGCCTTTGACAAGGTCCCTCATGGTAGACTAGTACAAAAGGTGAAGTCACATGGGATCAGGGGTGAGCTGGCAAGGTGGATACAGAACTGGCTAGGTCATAGAAGGCAGAGAGTAGCAATGGAAGGATGCTTTTCTAATTGGAGGGCGGTGACCAGTGGTGTTCCGCAGGGATCAGTGCTGGGACCGTTGCTGTTTGTAGTATTTCTAAATGATTTGGAGGAAAATGTAACTGGTCTGATTAGTAAGTTTGCAGACGACACAAAGGTTAATGGAATTGCGGATAGCGATGAGGACTGTCAGAGGATACAGCAGGATTTAGATTGTTTGGAGACTTGGGCGGAGAGATGGCAGATGGAGTTTAATCCAGACAAATGTGAGGTAATGCATTTTGGAAGGTCTAATGCAGGTAGGGAATATACAGTGAATGGTAGAACCCTCTGTGGTAGTATGTATTGGGGGTCATGTGGGACTGGAAGCCCTAATGTCATTGGCTGACAGATCCCGGGTCCTGGTTGGCCGTTGACCTCAAGCTCCGCCCTGAGGGCGGAGTATAAGAAGCCGGAGTCTTCCCCCGCAGGCCAGTTTACTATCGAGCTGCGGGGGAACAGACACGCTTAATAAAGCCTCATCGACTTCACTCTATTCGTCTCATGGAGTCTTTGTGCGCTACACCCTCAAGAGTATTGAAAGTCAGAGAGATCGAGGAGTACAGGTCCACAGGTCACTGAAAGGGGCAACACAGGTGGAGAAGGTAGTCAAGAAGGCATACAGCATGCTTGCCTTCATTGGCCGGGGCATTGAGTATAAGAATTGGCAAGTCATGTTGCAGCTGTATAGAACCTTAGTTAGGCCACACTTGGAGTGTAGTGTTCAATTCTGGTCACCACACTACCAGAAGGATGTGGAAGCTTTAGAGAGGGTGCAGAAGAGATTTACCAGAATGTTGCCTGTTATGGAGGGCATTAGCTATGAGGAGCGGTTGAATAAACTCAGTTTGTTCTTACTGGAACGAAGGAGGTTGAGGGGCGACCTGATAGAGGTCTACAAAATTATGAGGGGCATAGACAGAGTGGATAGTCAGAGACTTTTCCCCGGGGTAGAGGGGTCAATTACTAGGGGGCATAGGTTTAAGGTGAGAGGGGCAAGGTTTAGAGTAGATGTACGAGGCAAGTTTTTTACACAGAGGGTAGTGGGTGCCTGGAACTCGCTACCGGAGGTGGTGGTGGAAGCAGGGGTGATAGTGACATTTAAGGGGCATCTTGACAAATACATGAATAGGATGGGAATAGAGGGATATGGACCCCGGAAGTGTAGAAGATTGTAGTTTAGTCGGGCAGCATGGTCGGCACGGGCTTGGAGGGCCGAAGGGTCTCTTCCTGTGCTGTACATTTCTTTGTTCTTTGTTTATTACAACAGTGACTGCAATTCGTAAGTACTTCACTGGCTGTAAGGTGCTACAGTTGTGAAAGCTGCTAGATAAATGTAAATCTTTATTTTGTTTCTTCAGGCGGCACGGTAGCACAATGGTTAACACTGTTGTTTCACAGCTCCAGGGGACCAGGTTCGAATCCCGGCTTGGGTCACTGTCTGGGCGGAGTCCGCACAGTCTCCCCGTGTCTGCGTGGGTTTCCTCCGGGTACTCCAGTTTCCGCCCACAAGTCCAAAGTTGTGCCGGTTAGGTGGATTGGCCGCGCTAAATTGCCCTTAGTGCCCAAAAAGTTTAGGAGGGGTTATTGGGTTACGGGGATGGTGGAGGAGTGGGCTTAAGTAGGGTGCTCTTTCCAAGGGCCAGGGCAAACTCGATGCGCTGAATGGCCTCCTTCTGCACTGTAAATTCTATCAAAAAAAGTGTCAGACTGACTGTGTCAATATCATTGCCTGGTGTCTTGTTAGCTTCTGCTCTGAAATGTGCCACCAAAATTAAATAACTGAACACTGCAAACTCTGCAGTGTAATTTATCGTTCAAAACGCCACACCTGGCACAGCATCTCACTCGGAGAGAGTTGAAAATCGTGGATAATATTCCTAACTCAGTGCTTCTAATTTTCCAGCCATTGATTTTAATGGGATCACTGTGAATCAAGCCTACTGTTCTTTGTGCCCACTTCTCCAATTAGTTAGACAGGGGAAAATTCTTGGCCTTTTACCATTTTAATATTTCTAACAAAAAACAACCTTGTGAGCAAACTATCACTTTTAGACTATATTTCACGATCACTAATGAATCCTTTTAGATTATTCCTTTGAATCATTATTATACAAATAACCCACCTGAACTTGTTGAATCGATTGGTGCCTTGTAATTGCTCAACCTTGATATGGATTGAATGCATACCTTCTCTATGTAATGAGTTACTGATCAATGTCTTTATATATACAGTTTAAAAATTAAACTAAATTTTGGTGAATAGATGGTTGACAATGGAACCTCTATTGCCTGTCCTAATGGGGGGGAATCACCCCTCTAATGAAAACATATATTAGTAAATAATGATGAGTCCCCACATTTTAATTTGACATGTATGCACAGCAATAGCAAAGACATAAAAACAAATATGATACAAATGAAACTTAAACTTGTTGAACTATGATGCTTATTGTTGGCAATACTGATTGCTGATGTGATATTCCTTTTGCAGGATTACAGAAGAGGAAACAGGAAACCAATGTGGATCACAGTCATCTCTATTCTGTTCCTGTATGGTAAAACATGGAATACAGAGGCAAATTCACCAGATTCAGTTTCAGCAAACACCGCAAATTGATAGAAAAGCAAATTAATGCAGATGTTAAAAATCTGAAAAACAGAAGCTGGTGGGAACATTCAGCAGGTCAGGCAGCATCTGTGGAGAAGAACAAAGTCAACCTTTCAGTTTGATGACCCTTCGTTAGAACACCTAATCACTAGAAGGGAAATGAGTCATGTGATCCAGTCTTAGTTTCACTTTTGCTTTGAGCAGAGAACAGCACACAGCTTTGGTGTTTTCAAGCTGTATATCCATGTATAACAATATAACTATAACTGTTCTCATAGGCCTGGTCTTAATAAATGAACCCACAATGTGTTCATCCAATCCCTTATGAGTGATTGATGCCTTGTGTCTTGTAAAGCAAATAAGTTCAAGGACTTATATCATTATAATAACATGACAGCTGGGGCAAAATTCCTCTCTTATATCATTTTGGGTGCACCTACACCAGATGGACTGCGGCAGTTCAAGAAGGCAACACACTACCACCTTCTCCAGAGGAATAAGGGATGGTCAATATATGCTGACCTTGTCAGTGACATTCACATCCATGAATACATTTTTAAAATCCTGGGAGTGAACACAAGAACAGGAACAAAGTTGAAATATGTAATAATTATAACAGAATAGCGGCCAGCTAATTTACTCCCCAGTCACTGTCCTACCCTTTACACAAACACACACAAAATAGACAGATATAGAGGGAAGGGAAAAGGTAAAATAATACGAATTAAAATGAAATGAAAGATGAATGACATTGCTTCCAATGTTTAGGTTGTTTTTGAAGTAGGCTGTCCTCCCAGGACGCTTAAGGATCAAAGCCACCAAGAGTATGGTTAGAGATGATCTCCTGGCAAATGCATTCAGTCAGTTCTCTCTGGCTGCAGGATACCCACCAGGGAGTCACTTTAACTTGTATTAATCTGAGCCTTCACTTGGAAGATCCACGTCGGTCTGTTTAATTCTTAGTTGTTTCCAACTTCACCAGAATGACCAACAGCCTTTCTGGGATAAGAACAGAGTTCTCCATACAAGATTTTAAAAAGGGGTTTTAAACAACTGACCCCGCCTTCAACTGCTGCTGGACTGACCTTTCCTGCAGTTCAATCTGGCTGTGCAGAGAGAAAGGTTTTCACTTTGGATCTTTAGACAGAATCTATCAAGTAAGGAAGGGAGATCAGGACTGTGACCCTCCCGCTTCTGATCAAATGTAAACTAAAAGGAAAACACAGTTCCACAGAGGATGGATTATTCCAGAGACAACCTCAACCAAGCACTGCCTGTCATCAAGAAAAACCAGGCTTATGGGATAGCTCATTGGCCACCAGCCAAGCCAATCAGCCCGGGTCATCACTGATGTCGACCAAACAGCACATCCGACTGGAGTTTCCTGTTTTAAAACAAAATTATAGGTGAAGTTCATCTTAAAGGCATAGATCCATTAATTGTCCAGGTATAGAAATTAAAATAGCCAGGAGAACAGAAATTAAAAGGAAAAACAAGGGGCACACAGGGACAAACAGGAGGATCCTTACAAGATGGGTTTTGGCAGTGCAGAATCAATTTTATTCTTATGCTTCATAGTTTGTTAAATATAAACTGAATAAATCATTTGTGTAGCTGGTTGAGCAAAAAGTTTCATGTACAAAATCTATGTTTATTCCTAATTCTTGGGGTGGCGGATTGATCTCAAAAGATTACATTTCAAGAACTTTAGTGGCACAAAGATCTGCAAAAACAGCTGCAAGTTGCAGTTTAGAGGGTAGAATCACTTCTGATGCACTTTCAAAATAGCAGATTTTTAAAGTAAATTGTCATTTTGTTGCCTGCAGTCATCATTGTTATTGAGAGGATATTTTATATTTTTATTTGCCACACAGGAATACGAATTGTATTAATATTCAACCGTGGATTGGAACTGTTGCATTTGTATTTCAAATCATTTATTTTTGTGGCTTTATCTTGCTGGAGGCATATACCAACATCCTAACTTTCTGAGGGATTATTGTTGGCTGGAAGCACCAGGAGCTTTAGTAGATATGAAATTAAAAATACTTGACCAAAAGCCAAATACATTGACTGATAAAGACGACAAAGTCTTGAGTGAATTATCAAACAGAATCACAAGTCAAAGAATTACAATACTGCACTCTTGCCTGCACTTTGTGTATCACTCGAGACTGATAATAATTCATACATATCAAGAATGTTGCATTGTAAATTCCTTTTTGCACATTATCTGAATATCGTAAGATGAATAAATTAATGCATTTATGTCTGTCATAGCTCAAGAAGCAGTAGGTTCTTTTTAATTCTTTCATGGGATGTGGACTTTGCTGGCTCGGCTACCATTTATTGCCCATCCCTAATTGCCCTTGAGAAGGTGGCTGTAAGCTGCCTTCTTGATTCACTGCAGTCAATGTGGTGCAGGTACACTTACAATGCTATTAGAGAGGGTGTTCCAGCATTTTAACCGAGCGACAGTGAAGGAACAGAGATATATTTCCAAGTCAGGATGGTGACTGACTTGGATGAGAACGTCCAGGTGCTGATGTTCCCAGGTGTCTGCTGCCGTTGCCCTCCGAGATCAGGGTTTTTCAGAGTATGGGTCGTGAACCGTGGGTGTGCCGTGGGCTGCGGAGCGATTGATCATGCCATTCCCGTGGTGGTCCAGATTGCGGCTGAAGCGCCCAAGAGCCGCTACCAGCTTTTACATTGAGAATGGCGGCCGCTGCCACCCTACCAATGGAAATAATTGAGGCTGTGTGCAGTCTCCACGCCAGAAGTGGCAGAAGAATGCAGGTCACACGCCCTGCACATACACATACACGTCCTCCAGGTATGTGTTTTTGGCGCCAAATCACAGAGCAGTACTGCTTTTATTTTGCAGATGCTGGCAAGCAATGTAAATAAATTGAACACTTTTCTTAAAAGTAAGAGACAGCCAGAGACTCAAATATGCAGTTTACCTATTGGACAGGATCTCACAACAGAATGCGCTGCCGAGAACTGCTTAGGAGAGTCCAGGGCAGGACAGAGCCGTGCTGGTGTTAGACCTGTACAGAGCTCCAGGGCCTCTGGTTAACAACTAAGAAGAAGAAAATTAATTTGGGAACAAAGCAGTATAAAAATGATTTTTTGATGTATTGGTTTGTCAATTGTGCCAATGCAAATAAGGATGCAAAGCCCATGTGTATTATATTCAGGGAAGTACTGGCAAATGAGAGGAGAAGCTTCAGATTTTGAAAGAGAAGTGGTGGGTGAAAAGTTCCTTTTGAGGTTGATACCCCGGAGTCAGTTATTAACTTAGAGCTGACTCCAAATGAAAAGACCACGCTGTTGTAGCTCACCTGTAATACCACATTAAAAACATGCCAAAAGCCCCTGGAGCCATCAGCATTCTGGGAGCTAGAGTATCCTGTGCTGAGTAAAACAAGCATTTTGTTGCTGTTGCCCTTTATTATGACCTATATGTGCGAGGTTGGATTTTCCGTTTTCATAAAGGTGAAGCCAACACAAAGTAGCTGGTTGAAATCTGCACCTGACATGCGCATTGCCTCTCCTCCTTTGAACGTGATTCAAGTGAAATCGTGAGGACCAAGCAGGCTTTCCTTTCACATTAAAGTTAAGTGAATGTGGCATATGCTACAAAGGTTGGCCGGTGTATATAGGACTGAGTCAGCACGGCTTTGTCAAAGGGATGTTGTGTCTGACAAATCTGTTAGAGTTCTTTGAGGAGGTAACAAGGAAGTTAGACAAAGGAGAACCAGTGGACGTGATTTATTTAGATTTCCAGGAGGCCTTTGACAAGGTGTCGCATTGGGGACTGTTAAATAAGTTAAAAGCCCATTGTATTAAGGATAAGATCCTGGCATGGATAGAGGATTGGCTGACTGGCAGAATGCCAGTGGGGATAAAGGGGTCTTTTTTAGGATGGCAGCCGGTGACTCGTGGTGTACCTCAGGGGTCTGTGCTGGGACCACAACTTTTCACAATATACATTAATGATCTGGAAGAAGGAACTGAAGGCACTGTTGCTAAGTTTGCAGGTGATACAAAGATCTGTAGAGGGACAGGTAGTATTGAGGAAGCAAGGGGGCTGCAGAAGGATTTAGACAAGCTAGGAGAGTGGGCAATGAAGTGGCAAATGTAATACAATGTGGAAAAGTGTGAGGTTATGCACTTTGGAAGGAGGAATTTTATAAATGGGGAAATGTTTAGGAAATCAAAAGTACAAAGGGACTTGGGAGTCCTTGTTCACGATTCTCTTAAGGTTAATGTGTAGGTTCAGTCAGCAGTTAAGAAGACAAATACAATGTTAGCATTCATGTCAAGAGGGCTAGAATACAAGACCAGGGAGGTACTTTTGAGGCTGTATAACGCTCTGGTCAGAACCCATTTGGAGTATTGTGAGCAATTTTGGGCCCCATATCTAAGGAAGGAAGTGCTGGCCTTGGAAAGGGTCCAGAGGAGGTTCACAAGAATGATCCCTGGAATGAAGAACTTGTCATATGAGGAACGGTTGAGGACTCTGGGTCTGTACTCGTTGGAGTTTAGAAGGATGAGGGGGGATCTGATTGAAACTTACAGGATACTGTGAGGCCTGGATAGAGTGGACGTGGAGAGGATGTTTCCACTTGGAGGAAAAACTAGACCCAGACTAGTTCACCATCTCAGACTAAAGGGACGATCCTTTAAAACAGAGATGAGGAGGAATTTGTTTCAGCCAGTGGGTGGTGAATCTGTGGAACTCTTTGCCGCAGAAGGCTGTGGAGACCAAATCACTGAGTCTCTTTAAGACAGAGATAGGTAGGTTCCTGATTACTAAGGGGATTAGGCGTTATGGGGAGCAGACAGGAGAATGGGGATGAGAAAACGTCAGCCATGATTGAATGGTGGAGCAGACTCAGTGGGCCGAGTGGCCTAATTCTGCTCCTATGTCTTATGGTGTATGTCGCGAAGGTCGGTCGGCATGGGTCATGAAGATCAACCAGCATGGGTCGTGAAGCTCGGTCGGCATGGGTCCTGAAGATTGGCCGGTTGGCAAAAGTGGGTCCTGGAAAAAAAACTTTGAAAAACCCTGTTCTAGATGCTGATGATAGTTTGGAAGGTTCTGTCTAAGGAGCCTTGGTGAGTTTTTTTTTTCATAGAATTGACAGAATTTACAGTACAAAAGGAGGCCATCCGGCCCATTGCGTCTGCACCGGGTCTTGGAAAGAGCACCCTACCCAAGGTCCACACCTCCACCCTATCCCTATAACCCAGTAACCCCACCCAACACTAAGGGCAATTTTGGACACTCAGGGCAATTTAGCATGGCCAATCCACCTAATCTGCACATCTTTGGACTGTGGGAGGAAACCAGAGCACCCGGAGGAAACCCACGCACACACGGGGAGGATGTGCAGACTCCGCACAGACAGTGACCCAAGCCGGAATCGAACCTGGGACCCTGGAGCTGTGAAGCAATTGTGCTACCCACAATGCTACCGTGCTTGCAGTGCTACAGACAGCTGCCAGTGAACATTGGAGGCGGATTGGTGTGTGGATGGAGTGCCAATCAAGCAGGCTGCTTTGTTGAAGTGCATTGTCCTGAAAGGAATAGAAGCCTTTTTTTAGGCAGAAATTTCAAGACGGATGTTCAAATGGAGGAAATTCTCTATATTGTTAAAATAATATCGAAACCTGTTGGGCTGTGGAAAAGCAGCAAAACTAGATGGTGCTATCAAGAAGAAACAAGTGTAGTTAAAATGAGCCATTTGTGTAAATGAGGCTTGATGAGATCACACATAACACAATGGATATCATTGTACACATGTAGAAGGACAGCTGAGTTTCATTGGCGTCTTGTCTCAGTGAGAGTCTTTTTTAAATTGCCCTTAAGAAACAGCCTCATGGTCACATGACGATGGAAAGGCAGGTGTCAATCAGACTGGTTACATTTCAAAACCAAACTATCGTCTTTTTATCTCAAACAAAATATACAAATATTCCCCTATTCCGAGCGAACAAAAGACACATTTGCATGAACAATCCTTTGTGACTGTGAGTTCCCCAAGTTATCTACTATACAACCCACTGTTCTCATGATTAACAACTGTTATTCCACTATCTAGTCTTTGCAGATGCATTGCACACGTTTGTCGGAATCTTGTTAGAATTTGGCAAAATATCAGGCTTACGCTGAAAACTGGCATGTAACTCTCCAGTTGCTTAGATCAGGGGCGAAATTCTCCGTTATCGGCGGAAAGTCCGCCGATCGGCGCAAAAAACGGCGCAAATCCGACTTGCGTCACGTCGGAAAAAATGGGTTGATAGTCTCCGGCCCGAAATGGGCTAGCAGCGACGTAACGGGATCCGCGCTTGCGCAGTGGTTCACGCCGTGCAGCGTCATACGCGCTGCACGGCGTGACGGCTCATAAGGCCGCGCAGCTCCCCCCCACCCGACCAGAACACCCGACCGCAACACCCGACTGGATGGCTGGCCATCGCTCAGCCCCGATGTTCAAGTCACGCGATGTGGAGGTGCTCCTGGACGCGGTGGAGCAGAGGAGGGACACCCTGTATCCCGGGCACGGCCGCAGAGTTGCCCCACGCCACAGCTAGCGTCTGTGGAGGGAAGTGGCAGAGGCCATCACCGCTGTGGGCCTGACAGCACGGACAGGCACCCAGTGCCACAAGAAGGTGAACAACCTCATCAGAGCAGGCAGGTTGAGCCTCCCCATATCCCCCATATCCCCCCTCCCCCATATCCCCCTCTCCCTCATATCCCCCATATCCCCCTCCCCCATATCCCCCCTCCCCATATCCCCCCCTCCCCCATATCCCCCATAACCCCCCTCCCCATATCCCCCATATCCCCCCTCCCCCATATCCCCCATATCCCCCCTCCCCCATATCCCCCCTTCCCCATATCCCCCCTCCCCATATCCCCCATATCCCCCTCCCCATATCCCCCCTCCCCCATATCCCCCATATCCCCCATATCCCCCCTCCCCCATATCCCCCCTCCTCCATATCCCCCCGCCCCCATATCCCCCCTCCCCCATATCCCCCCTCCCCATATCCCCCATATCCCGCATCCCCATATCCCCCTCCCCATATCCCCCATATCCCCCCTCCCCCATATCCCCCCTCCCCATATCCCCCCTCCCCCATATCCCCCCTCCCCCATATCCCCCCTCCCCCATATCCCCCATATCCCCCCTCCCCATATCCCCCCTCCCCCATATCCCCATATCCCGCCTCCCCCATATCCCCCTCCCAAATATCCCCCATATCCCCCCTCCCCCATATCCCCCCTCCCCCATATCCCCCCTCCCCCATATCCCCCCTCCCCCATATCCCCCCTCCCCATATCCCCCCTCCCCCATATCCCCCTCCCCCATATCCCCCATATCCCCCCTCCCCATATCCCCCCTCCCCCAAATCCCCCCTCCCCATATCCCCCCTCCCCCATATCCCCCATATCACCCCTCCCCCATATCCCCCCTCCCCCATATCCCCCATATCCCCCTCCCCCATATCCCCCATATCCCCCCTCCCCCATATCCCCCCTCCCCCATATCCCCCATATCCCCCTCCCCCGTATCCCCCCTCCCCATATCCTCCATATCCCCCCTCCCCCATATCCCCCCTCCCCATATCCCCCCCTCTCCCATATCTCCCATATCCCCCCTCCCCCATATCCCCCCTTCCCCATATCCCCCCTCCCCCATATCCCCCATATCCCCCCCTCTCCATATCCCCCCTCCCCCATATCCCCCATATCCCCAAGTGAATCCAGCCCTAACCTTAACCTCTGCAATGCACGTGCAACCGATGGCGTGCATTCATATACCTGCCTAACACTGTTGCCTTTTACCCCTGCCCCCCCCCCCCCACAGGAGAAGCGCGCACACAACAATAGGGAGCATGTGAGGACTGGAGGAGGGCCCGCTGATGAGAGGCCACTGACCGTACACGAGGAAAGGGCCCTGGAACTGGCTGGCGGACCTGAGGACCGGGAGGTTGCTGATGCAGATGTCGGGGGCGTACTAGCGAGTGAGCCACCGACAGCCCGTCCCCATATCCCCCCTCCCCTAATTCCCCCTCCCCCGTATCACCTGATCACTGCCTGATGTCGAACCATGCATGTTTCATTGTGTATCGCAGGACCAAACGTCCAGGCATCCATCCCCGCAGATGTAGACCTCCCGCAGGATGCCCCTCGGAGACCACAGGAGACGGAGAGACCTGCACCCTCCAGCATGCGACGCCCGCAGGATGCCCCTCGGAGACCACAGGAGACGGAGAGACCCGCACCCTCCAGCATGCGACGCCCGCAGGATGCCCCTCGGAGACCACGGGAGACGGAGAGACCCGCACCCTCCAGCATGCGACGCCCGCAGGATGCCCCTCGGAGACCACGGGAGACGGAGAGACCTGGAGCAACAGGGAGAAGACACCCCCGTCACGTGCGGGAGCGACCACCCAGCGACGAGGGGGGCAGCCACAGGCCCCCGTCACATCCGAGCCAGGACACCACTACCCAGGACACCACTACCCAGGACACCACTACCCAGGACACCACTACCCAGGACACCACTACCCAGGGCACCCCTACCCGGGACAGCACTACCCAGGACACCCCTACCCGGGACAGCACTACCCAGGAAGACAAAATACCGGACAGTGACTCAGAGTGGATGGGTGGAGACGAACCCCCACCCCAAAGTGCCATGGACTCAGAGTGGGACGAAGAGCACGACACAACGCCACTGCTGTCACCAACACCCTCCACCATCGCAGAAACACTCACCACGGTTGGGCACTTTAGTGATGAGGCGTCTGGTACACTCACTGGTGCGCACAACACAGCCGTCCCGGTACAGCAGGTGGAGGTAGGAGCAGCAGAGGGACCGGGCGGTCGGAGGGCAGCCCAGCCCAAGCGAACATCTGCCGCCCAGATGGATCCCGGGTTCCTGCAGTTACCACACCCACACATAGATCCGATGCAACCACCGACCCGGAGACGAGCGAAGAGGGTGACGGGCGGCTTGCGGCGGCTGCGGTCGCAGGTGGAGGAGTCCACCCGCGTCCAGGAGCTGGGAGTGGTGCCGGTCATGCGTGCCACCCAGGCTGACACCGCACGGGTGGCGTCCGCGGTGGAGGCAACGGGTGCGACGGTGTCAGACATGGGGAACGGTTTGCGAGGCCTGGGGCCTTCCGTGCAGGCAGCGTCTGTGGCCCAGGAAATGGCTGCCCTCTCACAGGAGGCCATGAGCCAGTGCCAGTGCCAGATGGCAGAGGCGCTCAATGCCATAGCCCAGTCTCTGCAGGCCATGGCCCAGTCTCTGCAGGCCATCGCTGAGGGCATCGGCGCTAGTGGCCATGTGCGAGCCGGCGTCGCACTGTCACAGACAGGGTTTGCCAACCCCCTGGGCTCCATGGCTGCAAACCTGCAGACCCCTGTCGATACCAGCACGGGCCACCAGGACTGGCAGCGCCAGATGTCGGGGGGGCGTTGGATGGCCAGTCCGTTCGCATCCCCCACCCATGTAGAGGCCTGGGGGCCATCGGGCACCCCGAGGGAGGAGGAGGTGGTGTGGTCCGTCCCGGCTCCCCATTTAGGGGAGGTCCCGGAACACCGCAACACCTCGGACTCCCCCCCTTCCGTCCCAGGTGCATCGGGTGGACAACGGGCAGGACAGGCTGGCAGCTCGCCATCCCAGTCGCCCGGGCCGCAGCCTGGCCCATCTAGGCCAGGACGCCCCAGGAAACGGCCGCCAAAGGGATCCAGTGTCAGAGGGCAGGAATCACAGGAGTCCACCTCCAGTTCTGCTGTACCGTCTGGGGAACCACGTAGACGTAGTCAAAGGGCCCGTAAGGCCAAACAATTAGACACTGAGTAAGTTGGCACGGGTGCAGGGCACAGATGAGTTTTAGGGGCTAGGGCACGTGCATGAACTCCTTTGGTTATTAAAGTCAATGATACACCTACCGAAGCTGCCTTTGTGCTCTGTCCAAAGTGTGCGGGGGTGTCATGTACGTTGAGCGCAAGTGTGTGTGTGAGGGGTGGTCTTACCTCAGCCCCAGGTGAGTCTGCCCCCTTCCCCCTGGGCCCCCATCAACATCCCCCGGGCAGAGGACGGGACCGTGCGCTGCAGTGTCACAGCCGCATGCAGGGATGGACCGGGTGGATGGTGGTACTGTGGCCATGGGTCAGACATAGTCCAACGATGTAGAGCCAGGAGCTCATCGCAGGGCGGGTTGTCATCATCCTCCATGGTCTGCGATAGACACGCGTCCACCCGCAACTGTGTGAGCCCGGCCCGTTGTGCCGCAGGTGGATTGGCACCGGGGGGGGTGTGGTGGGGGCTGGTGGTGTGCATGCGGGTGGGGTGGGTGGGGTTGGGGAGGGGGGTGAGGGTGCTGGGTGGGTGGATGGGTGGGGGGTGTGGGTGGTCGGCTGTTGCCATGGTGTGCGGTCTGTGGCCATACTACCCGATGCCCACGCCCATCTAGTCAGTGAAGCGGGCGGCTATCAGTCTGTCCCGTGCCCGCTGGGCCACCCGGTAACGGTGGACAGCCACCCGCCTGTGTCTACCCCGTCTGCCCTGACCATTGCCCCCATCCCCCACATCTGGGGAGGACTGGGCCTCTTCCTGCTGCTCCTCCACTCCGCCCTCCTCTCCCTGTTGCACATCGCCCCTCTGCTGGGCTATGTTGTGCAGGACGCAGCACACCACAATGATGCGGCCGACCCTATCTGACCGATACTGCAGGGCGCCCCCAGAGAGGTCCAGGCACCTGAAACGCATCTTCAGCACACCAAAGCACCTCTCGATCACTCCCCTTGTCGCTACATGGGCATCATTGTAGCGGTTCTCCGCCTCATTGCGTGGCCTCCGTATAGGCGTCATCAGCCACGATCGCAATGGGTAGCCCCTGCCGCCCAGCAACCAGCCCCTCAGCCGGGGATGGCGTCCCTCGTACATGCCGGGGATGGATGACCGCGACAACACGAATGAGTCGTGTACACTGCCTGGGTGACGGGCGCAGACGTGCAGGATCATCATGCGGTGGTCGCAGACCACCTGTACGTTCATCGAATAGGTCCCCTTCCTATTAGTGAACACGGCCCTGTTATCTGCAGGTGGCCGCACGGCGACGTGCATCCCATCGATCGCGCCCTGGACCATGGGGAACCCGGCAACGGCAGAGAAGCCCACGGCCCGGGCATCTTGGCTGGCCCGGTCCACGGGGAAGCGGATGTAGCGGTGCGCCATGGCATATAGGGCATCTGTCACTGCCCGGATGCACCGGTGCACCGATGTCTGCGATATGCCGGACAGGTCCCCACTCGGTGCCTGGAATGACCCCGTTGCATAAAAGTTCAGGGCCACCGTAACCTTGACGGACACGGGGAGAGGGTGTCCCCCGCCAGTGCCACGCGGTGACAGGTGTGCCAGCAGGTGGCAGATGTGTGCCACGGTTTCCCGGCTCATCCGGAGTCTCCTCCTGCATTCCCGGTCCGTGAGGTCCTGGTATGACTGCCGGGGCCGGTACACACGGGGCGCCCTCGGGTGCCTCCGTTGCCGTGGGGCCGCGACGTCCTCCTCCCCCTCCTCGTCCTGTCGGTCAGGTGTCCATCCAGCCTGGGCGGCTGCCGCCTGCCCCTCTGCGGCAGCCTGCGCTGCCTCTCTGGCACGCTCCTCCTCCTCCTCATCCAGGGCAACATAGACATGAGCGGCTGCCACCACGGCGGCCAACATCGCTGGATGATCTGAAAACATGACGGCCTGGTGGGGGGGAGGGGAACGACGACATGTCATCATTGCCCATATCCCCTCCTCCCCCCAGCCAGGTGGCATGGACCGCATGGGTCCAACTGTTGGAGGCTGGCACCTGGCCAGGTGGACCAACTCACTTGCCCTCCCATCCCCCTCCTCGGCACGGACCCCCCCAACCTCCACCCCAGCACGGACCACCCCCCCCAACCCCCAACCTACACCCCGGCACGGACCCCCCCCAACCTCCACCCCAGCACGGACCCCCCCCAACCTCCACCCCGGCACGGACCCCCCCCCCCAACCTCCACCCCGGCACGGCACGGACCCCCCCCCAACCTCCACCCAGCACGGACCCCCCCCAACCTCCACCCCAGCACGGACACCCCCCAATCTCCACCCCGGCACGGACCCCCCCCCCCAACCTCCACCCCAGCACGGACCCCCCCCCCAACCTCCACCCCGGCACGGCACGGACCCCCCCCCAACCTCCACCCCAGCACGGACCCCCCCCAACCTCCACCCCAGCACGGACCCCCCCCCAACCTCCACCCCGGCACGGACCCCCCCCCCCCCCACCTCCACCCCGGCACGGACCCCCTCCCGGCACTCCCCCGGAGCCCAGCCTACTCTAACCACCCCCCCCGCCGCACACACACACACACAACCCGAGACACACCTCTCCTCACGCAATCAGACTGCGGCCACGCCATTGCCTGCCCAGAGCCAACCCCCCAGGCCGTCACTCACCTCCACGCTGGTCGGCGTGACCCTGGAGCACCGGGTCACGCCGATGAAAAGGAGGTTTGATTCACGTCGACGTGAACGGTCATCACGTCGACGGGACTTCGGCCCATCCGGAAGGGAGAATATCGGCAGGCCGAAAATCGGCTGCCTTGCGCAGTCCTGTGACATTCATAGAACATAGAACATAGAACATACAGTGCAGAAGGAGGCCATTCGGCCCATCGAGTCTGCACCGACCCACTTCAGCCCTCACTTCCACCCTATCCCCGTAACCCAATAACCCCTCCTAACCTTTTTGGTCACTAAGGGCAATTTAGCATGGCCAATCCACCTAACCTGCACGTCTTTGGACTGTGGGAGGAAACCGGAGCACCCGGAGGAAACCCACGCAGACATGGGGAGAACGTGCAGACTCCGCACAGACAGTGACCCAGCGGGGAATCGAACCTGGGACCCTGGCGCTGTGAAGCCACAGTGCTATCCACTTGTGCTACCATGCTGCCCCATGCTCCGCGGCAGCGGCGCCATTAACGCCCCGCCAACTTTTCTCCCTTTGGAGACTTCGGCAACCGGCCGGGGCGGGATTCACGGCGGCCAACGGCCATTCTCCGACCCTCTGGGGGGTCGGAGAATGACGCCCCAGTTTTCTCACCAAATTCAGATGCTCTTAGACAGAGATAAATGAGTGGGCACGGTTTTCGTCATCACTTTGGCAGGGCAAAGCCTCATAGAGCTGGCAACCAGCTCAAAACAAATCAGGGCGCCATCTTTAAAGGGTGCCCCGATCAGCCCCGCAACCCAAAAGCCACCCGCCCCCATCACAGAGGTACTGAGGGCTCCCCCAACTATCTTTGATGGTGTTCAGCTCACTCCACATCCCCCCTCCCCAACAATCCTGGTCATCCGCTTCTTCCACCATCCCACGACCACTCCCCTCCCTCTCACATCCACTGCTGGCACTGAATTTCCCCATCAACACTGCGGAAGTATAGCCGGCGCTCCCCCTGCACCACACATCAATCCACCTCCCCCATGGGACTCCTGCTGGGCCCTGTCATTGGCACTATTTCGCATTCACCTGAGGAAGGAGCAGTGCTCCGAAAGCTAGTGATTTGAAACAAACCTGCTGGACTTTAACCTGGTTTTGTAAGACTTCTTACTGTGCTCACACCAGTCCAATGCTGGCATCTCCACATCATTGGCACCAATGACATGTAAATCTATTCAAATGTATTAAAATGATGTTCATGCCCACGCATGAATCTTGCGATCCTGACGACCAGAGAATCCTGCCCGAGGTCAATGGACTTTTCCATTGTCCGTGTCTCGCTCTTGGCGATTTTGCGGCGGGTGGGGCGGAAGAATCCAGCCCACTGAAACATCCTACACTTGGAATCTTTTCTGGGTGGGGAACTAAAGATGCTGGCATGGCCGGCTCCTCAGAGATCGGCGTGCCCGTTTTAAAGGGTGCGCAGATCTAAAAGTTAATTTGAAGAACCCCCACACCCCTCACCCTTCGACAAAATGACCCCCCCCGCGCAGACATTGGCAACACCCCAAATCCTTGGCCCCGGAGGGGCAACCTACCCCATCACTAAATGTCGGCATGACCTCCCTCCCACACCAGCCAGGCATGAGGGTGACCCTACCCCACCACAATCCATCCTTTTGGGCATTGGGATATGCCCTCCTCCTCCGCACCCCCCCCTCCCAGTGAGCATATCCCGCTATGAGTACCGGGAGCCTTCCCACCTTTAAGGCCATCCTCCCTTTTCATCTCCCCATTTTCAGGCTCCCCCTTGATCCCCCACCCTTCATACCCCCCTTTCAAACCCTCCCTTTACATTCCACCCTTCATACCCACTCTTCACCTCCCACTTGATCCCTTCCCTTCATGCACACCTTCCTGCCCCTTCACCCACTTTATTGGGCATGGCTCCTCTCAGCCCCCTCCCTATGGCACCCTGGCACTTCCTCTGGCACCTGGGCACTGCCACACACCCAGACACTGCCAACCTGGCACCCCTATAATGCCAGGTTGGCATGGCCAGGCTGCCAGGTTTGCACTGCCTGGGTGCCATGGCACTGCCTTGCCAGTTCCCAACCTCAAAGTGCATTCCAATCACCCCCTTTCATGCTTAAGTGATTTTGAAGTGCTCAGCTGGAAATTGACAGCACGTCACTCTCTTTGAAGTGGTTGATGTTTGTAAACATCATGGTCAGAGGGCATCAGATTTACTGAACCATGAATGAAAATGAATGAAGCAAAGCTCACAGCTGTGTGTCTGTGTGTGTGGAAGCTGTCAACAACAGCCCATTAAAGGAAATGAAAGAATGGCTTGTAGCTCAAGGATCTGAGGGGTTTAAACACATTTTACTGCTTCTCTTTCCAGAAATTGACACATGTTGCTGCCTCTGTCTGAGCAGCAGGTGTATGTCCAGGTGAGTGTTACAACAATGATGTTTTTCACTGCCTTTTTCTGGACTGCTCTCTAATTACTAGACAGCGGTCTCCTTTCTGGGATGTGGGTCCATTTATTTAGGGGGTCTCTGGGGGCTCCCCCTATTTAGGAGGGTCTTTGTAGGGTCTCTGTGAAGGGTCCCCTTAATTAGGGGGTCTTTTTATTTAGGAGTATCGGGGGGGTTGGGGGTTGGGTGGGAGGGTTTGGTGGGGCGGGGGGTTGGCAGGCCTGGCGATTTGGGGGGGAAGGGTATCCCTTGGATGAACTTTGGGGGAAACTCCCTTAAGTGGATACCCCCTTGACCACCGCGAGGTCCATCACATCAGGGCCACGATAGGAAATACCAGTAGTAAATTCCGCCCATATGATTCTCACACAGCCCTGGAGAATATGGTGCCCGACCTGTCAATTCGATGTAATTGGATGGGTCATTAAGACCCATTTGCATCCATTTGTATCCTACCACTGGCGTGCAGGCGTGAACTCTGATCCTGCGGCCAGCCGAAGGCCAAAGCATTGCGGGCACCGATCCGTTTTTACCCGGGACGCCCAATTCTCCGCCACATTGAAACTCTGCTACCAGTGGTTGGTAAGGCACTGGTTCAGCTTCAGCTGGAGAATTTCATGTAGTTCTCAGTGCTGCACTTTAAGGAAGATGCTAATGCATTGCAGAGACCACAGAAAATATTCCCAAGAATAGTTTAATGGACGATGATCTTCTGTTATGAAGATAGGCTAGAGAAATTGGAATTAGTTCCTTTGGAGAAGATAAGGTTGAGAGGAAATTTGATAGAGGTATTCAAAACCTTGAGAGATCTGGACAGATAGAAAGAAACTGTTACCACTTACATAAGCATTGAGAGTAAGAGGGCATTGACAAAAGGAGCAAAAGCAATTTGAGGAAAATCGTTTTTCACAAAGTGAGTGTTTGGGGTTTGCGATGCTCGAGAGTCTGGGTGAGGCAGGTTCAATCAAGACATTCAAAATGGAATTGGACTGTTATCTGAAAAGAAAGGACACGCAGGGTAACTGGGAGAAGGCAGGAGAATGGCACAAAGTGAATTGCTCATTCAGAGAACTTGGTGTTGACACGATGGGCCAAATGTCCTCCTTGTGTGCTGCTGCAACAATTCTGTGATTCTGTGAATAAATGCTGGCTTCCCATTTGGTGAAGCAAAAAAACAAACTGTAAGTCATAACAGATGATGCGATGAGGGTGAGGTGATATGAGCCAGAATGCAGCTCTCCTGAAAGGGGTGCACTCTGGCTTTAAGTGGTGCATGCTAGTTTTGAGTGTTACTAGCCTCACACAAACCTGGGTCCCCTGCTGAGAGGTGGAACCAATCAACAGCACATTCAGCACTGGGCTTCAAGCTAGAATTATAACTAACAGTCAGCATGAAGTTTGCCTACATCACCTTAAATGTGAGTTCTGTGTCACAATCCCCTGCATGATTTTGAGGGGTATCCAATTTTACCCCCACCATAACAGACTCGGATAGGGTGGCACACTTATTACTGAGGAAAGATTGAAATTAATCTGAATTAAAGTGCAATTTTGCATATTCTGTACATTCATTGATGATAAAATAAAACAGGTTAACAATTTATATCTGCTGTTGTCTCATTTAAAGTGTTAACCAGTCAGACTTTTAAAAGACTGTGGAGATAAAAATGAAGGTACGCACGACGATCACTATAGCCAGTTCACAAGGGGGCTTCATTGATTGCTAGCTGCCCCCTTACTCCCAACCAGTAACAGTTTTGGAAATGATATCTGAAATTTTAATAAATTCATCAGGAAAAATGGGAATGCTGGCTGAATACTGTAAATTAAATTCTCAAACAGTATGACAATCTGATAAATACGGATGCTATTGGAATCTAAATGATGTAATTTAACCATTTCACAAAGCTTTCAAAATTGTCTACCATGACTGGAATGGCAGTGAGTCAGTACACTCCACTGGTCTGGCAGAAAGTGGATTTTGTAGGTGGATATTCTGATCGAGCTGCTGAAGCACTTGGGGATAATTTTGACTTTGTGTGAAAGTCTAAAACAGGTGATAGTGAACTATTGCCCATTTTACTGCTGCCCTGATTTATACTTCTGTTGAAATCAAATTGAATTAAAAATTATGAGAGATGTAGGGGTGGATTGTCCTTTTCAGAGACTATGGGCATGGTAAATAGCAGGAGAGGCCAAAAATGAGAACACCACCGTGTGCCAAACCATTCGCAATGCAACCGACCCGCCCCAGTAGGCGATTTTCACAGTAACTTCATTGCAGTGTTAATGTAAGCCTCCTTGTGATACTGATGAAGATTATAATTATTTAATCGGGATCCCGTCGTAGCGTGGCGATAAACCAATAATCACCACTTAAGAACGATTTACATATAGTTAACAGGAGCGATCCCATATCCAGTAGCCTCCCATGATTCAACCCCCATCCCCAGCAAGTGGTTACATGGGTGCCATTTAGTACTCCTTTTTAGAAACATGAATATGGCAGAAGGGCTGCTGCAGGGATCTGAGGAGGCGAATAGCCATCTTTGCTCTAAGGCAAAGAGCCTAGGGGCACTGGGCTTGCTCCCCCTGTGCTCGGAGCGGGGAGGCAACCAGTAGCCTTGGTTGGGTGGACCACCATGGGGGAATCCAGTTATCTGAGCTTGGTGGGGGTCTCTGTCCCCGTTACAGGGGCAACCCTAGTCCCTGCCTGTCTTCCCCATGGATAACCCATAACTCCCACTGACGGCGGAGGTCTCTGGCCGTGCAATGGAAGACGATTGCTAATAGGGAATTGGCAATCGTAGTTAAGTGAGCACCTCACACATGCCAAGTGGATTCCCATGGGTAGGTGTGCCATGTAGCATGTGGGGCTTATTGCCTAATATCCCAATCAGACCGTGATGCCTGGACACTGTTCCTGAACACTGCGGGAGGCAACACCACAGAAGCAGCTGCCAACATCTGAACACCCAAAGGACACGGGGGGCATGTCTGTGGCTGGAGGATGGGTGAGTGCAACGGGGAGGGGACCTGCGCCGGGTCTATGTATCATTACCTTTGGGTGTCTGGGGTACATGGTGTGGAGTCCGGTGAACAGGGGCCCCAGCTGAGGCCATGTGTGCATGGGCAGGGCGTGCTGAGTTGGGGGTGGGTTAGAGGGGGGAGCAGTGGGGGAATGCAGGGTCCTGGGGTTGAAGACACCACTGTTTGTCAGTCTCACACCCTCTCCCAATTCCTTACAGATATTGAATGGTATGGACAATATTTTGGACCTCGTGGAACTTGCCCTAGTGGTGCTGCTGGCAGGCTGGATGGCCAGTTGTCAGAGAAGGTGGCGGAAGCAGCAACACAGACTCGAGATGGTGGCCCATGTTACATCCTGGGGCAGTTAGATATCCCCGGCCTCTTCGAGGACCACCCCAGGATGGTTGATTGGCACTTGGGAGATAAGGGATATCTGCATAGGACCTGGCTGACGACGCCAGTACGGAGGCCGGTGACCAATGCGAAGACCCGTTACAATGAGGCCCATGTGGACCCTGCGCTGTCATTGAGCAGTGCATCGGTCTGCTCAAAATGTGGATCCAATGTCTTGACCACTCTGGTGGTGCCCTGCAGTACACCCCCCGGAGGGTCGCCCGCTTTGTGGTAGTCTGCTGCGTTCTCCACAACCTGGCACAGCACCGGGTAGAGGTGCTGGAGATGGAGCCAGAGGAACATGTGGCCACCTCCGAAGAGGTGGACCAGGAGGGGCTGGAGGACGATCACGGGGAGGACCAGCTGGGGTTGGAGGACAGGTGGCAGCAGTGAGGATCCGGCAACACCAGAGGGTTAGGGAGGCCCTCATCATCACCTGCTTCAAGTAGGACGTGGCCTAGTCCGTCATCGCTACCACTCCCCCAATGGAACGCATTGCGGAAGAAAGTGACAGAGGCGCCATACTGGTTGTGCCGGGTGCTTACTGTGAGACGCGGTGTCAGAGGGGTGGAACTGGCAGGAGCTGGTGGTCGCCGTCGCCACCCAATAGGATGGGCCCAAGGGCCCCCTCCTCTCAGTCATAAGAACATAAGAACTAGGAGCAGGAGTAGGCCATCTAGCCCCCCGAGACTGCTCCGCCATTCAATGAGATCATGGTTGATCTTTTGTGGACTCAGCTCCACTTTCGGCCAGAACACCATAACCCTTAATCACTTTATTCTTTAAAAAACTATCTATCTTTATCTTAAAAACATTTAATGAAGGAGCCTCAACTGCTTCACTGGGCAGGGAATTCCATAGATTCACAACCCTTTGGGTGAAGAGGTTCCTCCTAAACTCAGCCCTAAATCTACATCCCCTTATTTTGAGACTATGCCCCCTAGTTCTGCTTTCACCCACCAGTGGAAACAACCTGCCCGCAGCTATCCTATCTATTCCCTTCATAATTTTATATGTTTCTATAAGATCCCACCCCCCCGCATCCTTCTAAATTCCAACGAGTACAGTCCCAGTCTACTCAGCCTCTCCTCATAATCCAACCCCCTCAACTCTGGGATTAACCTAGTGAATCTCCTCTGCACACCCTCCAGCGCCAGTACATCCTTTCTCAGGTAAGGAGACCAAAACTGAACACAATACTCCAGGTGTGGCCTCACTAACACCTTATACAATTGCAGCATAGTCTTAAACTCCATCCCTCGAGCAATGAAGGACAAAACTCCATTTGCCTTCTTAATCACCTTTTACACCTGTAAACCAACTTTTTGCGACTCATGCACTAGCACACCCAGGTCTCTCTGCACAGCAGCATGTTTTAATATTTTATCATTTAAATAATAATCCTTTTTGCTGTTATTCCTACCAAAATGGGTAACCTCACATTTGTCAACATTGTATTCCATCTGCCAGACCCTAGCCCATTCACTTAACCTATCCAAATCCCTCTGCAGACTTCCGGTATCCTCTGCACTTTTTCCTTTACCACTCATCTTAGTGTCGTCTGCAAACTTGGACACATTGCACTTGGTCCCCAACTCCAAATGATCTATGTAAATTGTGAACAATTGTGGGTCCAACACTGATCCCTGAGGGACACTACTAGCTACTGATTGCCAACCAGAGAAACACCCATTAATCCCCACTCTTTGCTTTCTATTAATTAACCAATCCTCTATCCATGCTACTACTTTCCCCTTAATGCCATGCATCTTTATCTTATGCAGCAACGTTTTGTGTGGCACCTTGTCAAAAGCTTTCTGGAAATCCAGATATGCCACATCCATTGTCTCCCTGTTATCTACCGCACTGGTAATGTCCTCAAAAAATTCCACTAAATTAATTAAGCACAACCTGCCCTTTATGAACCCATGCTATGTCTGCCCAATGGGATAATTTCCATCCAGATGCCTCGCTATTTCTTCCTTGATGATAGATTCCAGCATCTTCCCTACTACCGAAGTTAAGCTAACTGGCCTATAACTGCCCGCTTTCTGCCTGCCTCCTTTTTTAAACAGCGGTGTCACGTTTGCTAATTTCCAATCCGCCGGGACCACCCCAGAGTCTAATGAATTTTGGTAAATTATCACTAGTGCATTTGTAATTTCCCTAGCCATCTCTTTTAGCACTCTGGGATGCATTCCACCAGGGCCAGGAGACTTGTCTACCTTTAGCCCCATTAGCTTGCCCATCACTATCTCCTTAGTGATATCAATCCTCTCAAGGTCCTCACCTGTCATAGCCTCATTTCCATCAGTCACTGGCATGTTATTTGTGTCTTCCACTGTGAAGACCGACCCAAAAAACCTGTTCAGTTCCTCAGCCATTTCCTCATCTTCTCCCATTATTAAATCTCCCTTCTCATCCTCTAAAGGACCAATATTTACCTTAGCCACTCTTTTTTGTTTTATATACCCATTGGTCCCTTGGGTTCACCTCGGGAAGGAGGGGCAGCTGGATTGAGCCCCAGCTGCCCCTGCAACATCTGTCTCTGCAGTCCTGGCAGCTCCCCAATGTCTGCACCATGGTGTCGAGTGGCAAGGTAGCACAGTGCTCACAGTCCCAGGGTCCCAGGTTCGATTCCCGGCTTGGGTAACTGTCTGTGCAGAGTCTGCATCGTCTCCCCATGTCTGCGTGGGTTTTCTCTGGGTGCTCCAGTTTCCTCCCACAAGTCCCGAAAGACGTGCTTGTTAGGTAAATTGGACATTCTAAATTCTCCCGAACAGGCAGTGTAGTGTGGCGACTAGAGGCTGTTCACAGTAACTTAATTGCAGTGTTAATGTAAGCCTACTTGTCACACTAATAAAGATTATTATTATGCCCTCAGCGATGCTCCTCAATGACTGGGACATGCTCTTGAGCACCTTGGCAATGCCCACCTGCGACTGGGACAAGCTCCGCAGAGCCTCGGCTATTCCCACCTGAGACCGGGACATGTCTCATTCAGGTCCGTCTGGTACTGGGTCACGTCCCCCAGCAAGTCAGACAGTCTACCGAGGCCCTTAGCCATGGCCGTCACCAACTGTGGCATGCCTTAGACAACTTCACTCATGCTGCGAACATCGTGCACCAGGTTCTCCACTGCGGTCGCCACCCTAGCAGAGTTGGCCTCGGTGCCATGTACTTCCGGTGCCATCTCCTGCGCCCGTTGCCTCTGGAACTCCTCCAATCAGCTATGGATCTTCTGGGGTGTCTCTGACATTCCCCTCTGGATATCAGGGTCGTATCCTAACGTCTGCATCAGCTCCGGGTAAATGTGTTGCAGAGTCTCAGCATCTGACTGGGACCCAGCTGGGTGCTAGGATCCAGCAGCCCTCCGACTGCTATCTTGCCGGGGCGTACCTACCTCCACCTGATGTTCATCTACAACTGTGTGGTGCTCACCAGATTGTGCCCAGAAGCCTGACCACTACCCTTACCCACCGATGTGCATGTGTTTGCGCTGATGGAGGGTGGGGGTGACAGCTGTGATGCATTTATTGGGCAGCACGGTAGCCTTGTGGATAGCACAATTGCTTCACAGCTCCAGGGTCCCAGGTTCGATTCCGGCTTGGGTCACTGTCTGTGCGGAGTCTGCACATCCTCCCCGTGTGTGCGTGGGTTTCCTCCGGGTGCTCTGGTTTCCTCCCACAGTCCAAAGATGTGCGGGTTAGGTGGATTGGCCAGGATAAATTGCCCTTAGTGTCCAAAATTGCCCTTAGTGTTGGGTGGGGTTACTGGGTTATGGGAATAGGGCGGAGGTGTTGACCTTGGGTAGGGTACTCTTTCCAAGAGCCGGTGCAGACTCGATGGGCCGAATGGCCTCCTTCTGCACTGTAAATTCTGTGATAATCTATGATCTATTAAAAAATATATATTGTATTCAAGGCATTTTCATATAAACAAACAAAAGCAGAACAACCAAACAACATTATAAACAACCAACACTCACCCCCCAGCACCCCTAAAACCGTCCCCTCTATCATACTGCCTTCCCCATTTTAACACCCTTATCCCCAATTACCACCCCCCCCTTTTGCTGACCCCTCAAAACTCCTTGAATAAATCAATAAATGGCTTCCACCTCCGAGTGATTCCATCGACCGACCCTCCCAAGATCAACTTGACCTTCTCCAGCCTCAGGAATTCTGCCAGGTCACTCACCATGCTCCCGCTTTCAGCGGCTCCAAGCCGTTTAGCACAGGGCTAAATCGCTGGCTTTGAAAGCAGACCAAGGCAGGCCAGCAGCACGGTTCAATTCCCGTAACAGCCTCCCCGAACAGGCGCCGGAATGTGGCGACTAGGGGCTTTTCACAGTAACTTCATTTGAAGCCTACTTGTGACAATAAGAGAATTTCATTTCAAGGTCCTCCACCTGAGCAAGATCCGCCTCCGTGGAGGCAAAGGGAAAGGCCAAAACATCAGCCTCTCTCGTCCCCTGGACACCCGGGTCTTCCAACACCCCGAATATTGCCACCTCTGCTCCACAACCTCGGACATTACGTCCACGAACCCCTGCCAGAATCCCTTCAGCTTCGGACATGCCCAAAACATGTTGATGTGATTTGCGGACCTCCCCGCCTACCACCCACACATGTCCTCTATCCCTTTGAAGAACCTACTCATCCTTGTTACCGTCATATGCGCCCTATGGAATACTTTGAACTGGATGAGGCTTAACCTCACACACGACAAGGACATATTCATCCTCCGCAGGCTTCTGCCCAGGTCCCTGCCTCCACCTCACCTTGCCAGCTCCTCCTCCCACTTCTACTTTATATCCCCCACCAGGGCCCTCTTCCAACCCATCAACTCCTTGTAGACCTTGGACACCTTCCCCTCTCCTGTCTCATCCCTCGACAATACCTTATCCTGCAACCTCAGTGCCGGCAGTCCAGGAAAGGACGACACCTCTCTCTTTACAAAATTCTGGACCAGCAGGTACCTAAAACTGTTCCTCCTGAGCAACTCGTACTCTTCCTCTTGGTCTTCCAACATCGCAAATATGCCCCCTATGAACAGGTCACCAAATCATTTGATCCCTGCTCACCGCCACCCCCGAAACCTTGCATCCAACCCCCCCGGGTCAAACCTTTGGTTGTCGCAGATTGGTGCCCACACCAAGCACCCTCCAGTCCCAAATGCTGCCTCCACTGCCCCCTCTGCCCCGTCCGTGAGGGCCCTCTCGCGGCGGGTGTGGGATAACTTCTCCAGCGGAGACACAGAGAGGACATCATTAGCCGCATGTGTGGTTCACTGCGGGGAGGGATGTCTTAGGGGTGGGGTTGGGGAAGGGGCTTGGGGTGGGGTTCACACATGGTGGTGGAAGAGAAGGTTTCGGCGGGGGGTTGTGGAGGGGGTGGCGTTGGCGGCATGGCATGGTGCGGGGCGGGGTGGTGCCAGGTGAATTCCTGTGGGGGGCACGGGTGCCAACTCACCCGTGCCGCCTGATGTAGGTCATGATCTCCTTGTGGCACTGGGTACCGGTCCAGCTGGTAACGCTGCCCAAGCTGACGGCTGCTGCCACTTCCTCTCAGGCGGCACTGGCTGTCTATGGCTTACCCTCCGGGACCCTCGGGGGAACAGGACATCCCTCGTGGCCTCGACCGCCTCTAGGAGCCTCCCCAGGTCTGCATCGCCGAACTGTGGGGCAGGTTGTCTCGACTCCATGGCTGCGAGCTGTGTGGGGTTGGCTGTGCAAGAGCAGTTTAAGTGCTTCTCCACCTTGTTAGCAGGGGGCTGATGAGTAAGGTCCCAGCAAATCAGCTGGCGAGCCTTGGTTTGTGGCATGAAGCCCATGGGGCCTCCTTAAGTGGATGAATTAACGTTGGTTTGCGGTGCCGGCCTCGCCCGGCTGACCGCCGGGAAGCTCATGGCAGTTCCCGCTCATTACCACACTTGGAAGCATTTTATGATCCTCTTGCAGTTGTAAAGCAGGGTGCAATTCAGTGTTCCACACCATGCACATGTATGCATAGTGTGGAATACAAGGGATTCTTAGGAAATCTTGCTATTGGGCCATCATTTTGAGCTGGCGGCTTCACACCCCCTCCCTGCACTGCAACTCGCACCCGACCCCCCTCCATCCACCGCAAATCGGCCCTGACCCCCCGTCCCACACCACACATCGGCCCAAATCCCCCCAAGGCATGGCAGTCTCCCGCCCCCAAATAGCCTGGGTTCCCCCCACCCCCAACTACGGGGGTGCTCCAACCCTCCCAGGGACCCCATAATAATGGGACCCCCAAGGATCCCTGTAATAGGGGGACCACACACAGGACCCCCTGCCTAAAGGAATCCCCTTCACAGACACCCCCCACTCACAGGCGCCCCCCTCCCAACACCAACAGAGCACACCCCCAGAAAAGGGACTCCTGTTTGATAGCTAGAGAGCAGTCCAGAGAGGGGCAGTGGGAAGCATTACAGCGGTAACACACTGGGCTAAACAGCTGGTTTGTAATGCAGAATAAAGTCAGCAGCGCGGGTTCAATTCCCGTACCGGTCTCCCAGAACAGATGTCGGAATGTGGCAGCTAGGGGCTTTTCACAGTAACTTCATGGAAGCCTACTTGTGACAATAAGCAATTATTATTATTATTATCAATACTTGCCTTGCAGCTCCACATGGCCATTCCTCGAAGGAGAGCAGCTGTGCCTCTGTCTGGTACCCACACAACCACTGCCTGGAAGCCATTCATAGCCTTCGAGTAGTGGTCTGTGATTGATAGCTTGTAAAAACCATCTGGAGCTTTGATTCATTCATATCAGTAGCCTAAGTGGTAAACATTGTCCACATCAAAGATGTCCCTGTGGGTGGGGGTCCCCTTATCACAGAGGTCCCTGGGGGGACAGGGGCCCCCGTGATATACACCATGCCAGGGCCATACCTGTAGAGACCACAAGTGATCTGCTCCTATGTGATTCCAGGCCACGGGGACCGGAGAATCTCGGGAGGGCAGAGCATTGGTGTCAGGCCTGCTGAATAGATGCAAATGAGTCATTACGCCTTATTTGCATTTATATAAATGCTGCTGCTGGCGTGCGCCGTGGAGCTTGTTTATGCTGCTGGCGGGGGTCGGAGCATTGCCTTTGGATCGACACCGATCCCGATTTTGTCCCGATTCCCGATTCTCCTTCCCATCGGGGAATGCATTCCAGGCATCCCGGGACAAAGAATCCAGCCCTTTGGGTTGGATTTTCCGCTCTCCCTACTGCGGCATGTTTCGCTACGGCAGAGGCTGCCTGCCTTTGGGCGGCAGTGGGAAATCCGCAGCTGAAGGTCACCGTCGGCAGGACTGGAAGATCCCGCCGATGGGAACGGTTGGAAAATGTTGGCTATAAATAATAATAACCTTTATTAGTGTCACAAGTGGCTTACATAACACTGCAATGAGGTTACTGTGAAAAACCCCTAGTCGCCACACTCCGGCGCCTGTTTGGGTACACTGAGGGAGAATTCAGAATGTCCGAATTACCTAACAGCACGTCTTTCGGAATTTGTGGGAGGAAACCGGAGCACCCGGAGGAAACCCACGCAGACACTGGGAAAATGTGCAGGTTCTGCACAGACAGTGACCCAAGCTGGGAATCAAACCCAGCTCCCTGGCGCTGTGAAGCAACAGTGCTAACCACTGTGCTACTGTGCCACCCAGAAAATGGCTTCTGATTCATTATCATCCACTATAAACTATTACACAAATTTAAAAATACTCTCTAACACTCAGTTCACTGTCAGTTGCAAATATTGAGATAAACTGACTTTACTAGATATTCAAAAGTTTTATAACAATACTTATAACAATTCACGGAAAAGGTGTCAATTTTCAGTTAGCTCAGTTAGCTTGATGGCTGATTTGGCTAGACATTGGCTTGTGATGCAGAGCGAAGCCAACACCGTGGTTCAATTCAATTCAATACAGGCTGAGGTTACCCATGAAGGCCCCTTCTTGTCAACCTTGCCCTTTGCCTGCTGTGTGGTGACTCTTAGGTTAAATAATCACCCGAAAATGCCCAGGAGCCTCTTCACTAAATTGCTTAGCCGAGGTGAGTGTCTCTGGGATGGTGGAGGGCGCTGGAGACAGCTGTGATGGGAAGCCAGTGTCATCCCCAGAGTCGAGATCCAAGTTTCTCGGGATGCGGCCCGATGGCTCCCATTCATGTCGGCGTTGTCCTCCTCACTGGTCGACACCTGGGGTCCTGGCTGTAGCTGGGGTCAGGGGCGGCGGACACCAGAAGAGCCCACCACATCACTGGCAGCTACTGCAAGACACAAGACAAGACACATGATGGCATTGCGGGCCAGGGGGGAGTGGATTGGTGGGGATATGTGGGGAGAGGAGGATGTGCTGGGCAGAGGGCAGGGGTATGTGGTTGTGGTAGTGGAGTAGGCGTGTGGGGGTGGTGTGTTTGTGAGGGTGATGGTTGTGGGAGGTGGTGGGTGTGGGGTGAGTTGGGTGGTGGGTTTGGGAATGGTGGTGGTGGGGGACGGGGTGACACACGTGCCATGGGGAACCGCAAATCAGCGGGGTCTTACTTTATATCATAGAGTTTACAGTGCAGAAGGAGGCCATTCAGCCCATCGAGTCTGCACCGCCCTTGGAAAGAGCACCCTACATTAGCCCACGTCTCCATCCTATCCCTGTAACCAAGTAACGCCAAACAACCTTTTGGACACTAAGAGCAATTTAGCATGGCCAATCCACCTAACCTGCACATCTTTGAACTGTGGGAGGAAACTGGAGCACCCGGAGGAAACCCGCGCAGACATGGGGAGAAAGTGCAAACTCCACACAGACAGTCACCCAAGGCTGTGAGGCAGCAGGGCTAACCACTGTGCCACCCTGGCCAATGCCGACCTCCGCCCCGGTGACTGCCCTTCCTTTGGGCCTGCTAACTATTTCCAGTTGCTTCTGCTTTCCTGCGGTGAGGGGGCCACATGTCGGCCGGCGGTTGTGTGCAGTCTTCTCCTCGGGGATGGTTCGGGGTGGAGGGGCGGGGGGGGGGGGGGGGGGGATGATCAGAGAATGCACAGTGGAATGCACAGTGTTAGACAGTCTGATGCATGCAGCCTGGGCGTGGGTAGCTGGTGGCTTCAGTGACCAGGGCACCCAGCCACGGCGGCCAGTATGGCGCTGACATGTGGTGTGTCCTGGATGGGGGTTCGTCCGCCTTCCTGGTGGGGGCCGGGGGCAGGGTTATGGGTGTGTGGGATAGGGTTTGGTGCTTGGGGCACAGTGCTGCCTACTTACCCTGGCCGCCCTGAGGATGTTGTCAATTTTTTCCCGCACTGCTGGTTGGTCCGGATGGCATTGTCCACGACGTTGATCACATCTGCCACCTGCGTCCATGCCCAACGCACGGCGGTAGCTGGCAGCCTCTTTCCCACCTCGGGGAATAGGGTCAGCCGCCTCTCCTCCAAGGCATCCAGCCGGGTCTCCAGTTCCATATCGGTGAATCTTGGGGCCCCACAACCTACTGCCTTGTTGGCTGGGATGGTGTGTGTGGGGAGTACAGTGTATTTACGTGGCTACAGCATGTCAGCCTCCTGAGTGCCATCCCGGACCTGGCGAATTCAATACCATTTCCCATTGGAATCGATTGTGTTCCACATAGTGCTGGTACTAGCCCCTTAATGGTCGTTGAATCGGTCCAGTTGCAGTGCCAGTTTTTCCGTCTTGGGACTCCAGGAATCCTGCTCCGTCAACACTTAGTCTCAGGAACGGAGAATCGGCCATTGGTCTTTACAATCAGGGCACAGGCTTTCACCCAATTAACAAATGTGGTTAATCATAGAGACTTTCAGCCTGTTGCTGTGTGGTGAACCACTTTATTAGGGGATGTAAGGTAGGACCTGCACTACAGGTTTGCCGGTAGCTCCTGCCAGCTGGCTCCGCCCACGGAGAACTGTATAAATATGCATGACCTCCATTGCCCTGCCATTTTGCCAGCTGCAGCAGGAGGCCACACAACTGACTGTAATAAAGCCACAGTTGTACCCAACTTTAGTCTTTGTGCAATTGATCGTGCATCAATTTATTACAGTCAGATTTTCCACAGAATGGATATCAGAATTAAGCCCGATCGCCTGCAGCTGGATCCGCAGTCGCCCGACGCCAGAAAAGACTTTACTCACTGGCTAGCATGTTTTGAGGCCTACATCAACGCGGCAGACCCCGTGCCAACGGAGGCTCAGAAGTTAAACGTCCTGTACTCCAGACTGAGCTCCAGCGTGTTCCTGTTGATCCAAGACGCACGAATTACACAAAAGCAATGGAACTCCTTCAGGAACACTACGCACAGAAGGCGAACACGCTCTTCGCCAGGCATGTACTCGCCACCCACTCGCAACTACCTGGTGAGTCCATCGAAGACTTCTGGCGGGCCCTAATTCCATTCGTCCGGGACTGTGACTGTCAGGCCGTTACGGGCGCTGAACACACGAATCTCCTCATGCACGATTGCGTCGGAACTATTACTGGAAGGGGCAACGCTCGAACTGGCGGAGATGAAAACTTTGGCGCTCTCCATGACGGTCGCATCCCGTAACGTGCAATCGTACCCCTCCCGCCGCGCTGCCCACCCTTCTACTCCTTCCTAACCCTCCTGGACCCCGCCGATGACCTCCTCAGCCAGAGTCCTGCCTTCCCAATACGCCTGCGCCACACGCAGATCCGCGCACCCCGGGGGTCCCCGCTGCTACTTCTGCGGTCAGCAGAAGCACCCCCGCCAAAACTGCCCGGCCCGCACTGCCGTTTGTAAAGCCTGCAGTAAAAAGAGCCACTTCGCGTCTGTGTGCCAAGCCCGCGCAGTCGCTGCGAACGTGCCCGCTATTGCCCCCTCCCCCATGCCATACGCACAATGGGAGCTGCCATTTTGTCCTCCCGGGTCCATGTGCGACCAATGGGCGCCGCCATCTTGTCCCCCTTCGGCCATGTGCGCCCCATGGGTGCCGCCATCTTGTCCCGACCCCGCAATGTGCGCACCGTGGGCGCCGCCATTTTGTCCCGACCCATCTTGTACCTCACAGGGTCTCCGGACATCTCGACATTGGAACCGCACACGCTCGCCACCCGAAGCATCCGACGGCTACCCGCAGCTCGCTTCGGTGACGCTGGACCAATCTCGCCCGCACAACCTGGCCACCGCGTCGACTACGGTGAAAATCAACGGCCACGCGACCTCGTGCCTGCTGGACTCCGGGAGCACCGAAAGCTTCATTCACCCAGATACGGTAAGACGTTGCTCCCTCGCGGTCCACCCTGCCAATCAAAGGATCTTTCTAGTCTCCGGGTCCCACTCCGTCCCAATCCGAGGCTTTTGTACAGTCACCCTCACGGTCCAGGGCGTAGAATTTAGTAACTTCCGCCTCTATGTCCTTCCTAATCTCTGCGCTGCACTCCTGTTGGGCCTGGACATCCAGTGCAACCTCCAGAGCCTCACCCACAAATTCGGCGGGCCCTTACTCCCCCTTACCGTTTGCGGCCTCGTGACCCTCAATGTCGATCCCCCCTCCCTTTTTGCCAATCTAACTGCGGATTGCAACCCGTTGCCACTAGGAGCAGACGGTACAGCACCCAGGACAAGACCTTCATCAGGTCCGAAGTCCAGCGGCTGCTTAAGGAGGGTATTATCGAGGCCAGCAACAGCCCCTGGAGAGCCCAAGTGGTAGTGGTTAAAACTGGGAGAAACACAGGATGGTCGTGGACTACAGCCAGACCATCAATCGGTACACGCAGCTCGACGCGTACTCCCTCCCACGCATATCTGATATGGTCAATCAGATTGCGCAGTACCGGGTCTTCTCAGAATTGACCTGAAATCCGCTTACCACCAGCTACCCATCCGGAAGTCGGACCGTCCATACACGGCCTTCGAGGCGGACGGTCACCTCTACCACTTCCTTAGGGTCCCTTTTGGCGTCATAAATGGGGTCTCAGTCTTCCAAAGAGAGATGGACCGAATGGTCGACCAGTACGGTTTGCGGGCCACCTTTCCATACTTAGATAATGTCACCATCTGCAGCCATGACCAGCAGGGCTACAATGCCAAACTCGATAAATTCCTCCGCACTGCCACTCTTCTCAACCTGACCTCTAACAAAGAGAACTGTGTGTTCAGCACGACCCGGTTAGCCATTCTCGGCTATATAGTCCAAAACGGACTTCTCGGGCCCGGGCCCGACCCCGACCGCATGGAACTTCTTTCCCCCACTGCCCCAAGGCCCTCAAACACTGCCTGGGGTTCTTTTTCTACTAAGCCCAGTGGGTCCCAAACTATGCGGACAAGGCCCGCCCACTCATTCAGTCCACCCAATTCCCCCTTGTGGCCGAGGCACAACACGCTTTCGCCCACATCAGAGCAGACATCGCCAAGGCAGGGATGCGCGCAGTGGACGAGTCACTGCCTTTCCAAGTAGAAAGCGACGCTTCAGACGTCGCCCTTGCCGCCACTCTAAACCAGGCAGGCAGACCCGTGGCATTCTTTTCCAGCACCCTTCACGCCTCTGAAATTCGACACTCATCCGTCGAAAAGGAGGCCCAAGCTATCGTTGAAGCTGTGCGGCAATGGAGGCATTACCTGGCCGGTAAGAGATTCACTCTCCTTACGGACCAACGGTCGGTAGCCTTCATGTTCAATAACACACAGCGGGGCAAGATCAAAAATGATAAAATCTTGCGGTGGAGAAACGAGCTCTCCACCTATAATTATGAGATTTTGTATCGCCCCGGTAAACTCAACGAGCCCCCAGACGCTCTCTCCCGAGGTACATGTGCCAGCGCACAAGTGGACCAACTTCGGGCCCTACACGACAACCTTTGTCATCCGGGGGTCACTCGGTTGGACCATCTGGCCAAAGCTCGCAATCTGCCCTACTCCATCGAGGAAGTAAGGACAGTCACCAGGGACTGCCAGGTCTGTGCGGAGCGCAAGCCGCACTTCTACCGGCCAGACCGTGCGTGACTGGTGAAGGCCTCAGCATGGATTTCAAAGGGCCCCTCCCCTCCACCGACCGTAATACGTACATTCTCAGTGTGGTCGACAAGTACTCCAGATTCCCCTTCACTATCCATGCCCCGATATGACGTCTGCCACCGTCATCAAGGCCCTCAGCACCATCTTCGCTCTGTTCGGTTTCCCCGCCTACGTCCACAGTGACAGGGGATCCTCATTCATGAGCGATGAGCTGCGTCAGTTCCTGCTCAGCAGGGGTATAGCCTCCAGTAGGACGACCAGCTACAACCCCGGGGAAATGGGCAAGTAGAATGGGAGAATGGGACGGTTTGGAGGGCCGTCCAGCTGGCCCTATGGTCCAGGAACCTCCCAGCCTCTCGCTGGCAGGAGGTCCTCCCTGACGCTCTACACTCCATCCGGTCACAATTGTGCACCACCACTAATAACACACCCCATGAACGTGTTTTTACCTTCCCCAGGAAGTCCACATCCGGGGTGTCGCTCCCGGCTTGGCTCGCAGCTCCAGGACCGGTCCTTCTCCATCTCTTCCGACTCCACAAGGCGGACCCCTTGGTGGACAGGGTTCACCTGCTCCACGCCACTCAATATGCCTACGTTGAGTTCCCCGATGGCCGCCAAGATACTGTCTCACTCAGGGAACTGGCACCGTCATGTTCCACCCCAACACCCCCCCCACCCATGCGCCCCCCCCTCCCACCGTGCCACCAATATTGACCCTACCAGACCACCCCCCCCCTCCCCTTTTCCGCACAAGAGGACGAAGAGGACTTTGGCACACTCCCGGAGTTCCCCGATGACTGGCCAGCATCAGCACCACCACCACCGCCATCGGTGCCACCACCACTACCGCCAGCACCAACTTTGCCGCCACCGTTATGCCGCTCCCCACGAAGCACCAAAGCACCGGACCGGCTGAACCTTTGACGGACTCCGGACCGTCAACATGGACTTTATGTTTTCCTACCACTGTACATAATTGCACTAATTGTATATAGTTTCACGTCACTCCCGCCGGACTCATTTTAACAGGGTGGTGAATGTGGTGAACCACTGTATTAGGAGATGTAAGGTAGGACCTGCACTACAGGTTCGCGGGTAGCTCCTGCTGGCTGGCTCCGCCCAGGGAAAACTGTACAAATATGCATGACCTCCAGTGCCCCGTCATTTCACCAGCCGCAGCAGGAGGCCATGCATCTGATTGTAATAAAGCCACAGTTGTACCCAACTTTAGTCTTTATGCAATTGATCGTGCATCATGCTGCTATCTTCCTCTCTCTCCTGAACCCTGGGATACTAGCTGTTTCTGTGAGTTTTCATGAACCTTAGAAATCCTTTCCCTCTCAATGCCCATTTCTATGGCATCGCGAGTCACACCCAGCCTTGAATCCAGGTAGAAATACTGATTAGTTATCTTTGAGAGACCTATTTCATCTTTGAACTAAATAGAAATTTTAAAACACAATCATTTGCAGCTGATATTCTCACCCTTTTCTGGGAATTTATGCACTGTAAGCACACCTCAGATAATGAAGCAGTCTATGTCCAAATGCAGCAAGACCTGGACAATATCCAGGCTTGGACTGACAAATGGCAAGTTACATTCGCGCCCCACAAGTGCTCGGCAATAACCATCTTCTACAAGAGAGGATCTAACCACTGCCCCTTGACATGGCATTGCCATCGCTGAATACCCCACAATCAACATCCTGGAGGTTACCATTGATCAGAAACTGAAGTTACATTCGCGCCCCACAAGTGCTCGGCAATAACCATCTTCTACAAGAGAGGATCTAACCACTGCCCCTTGACATGGCATTGCAATCGCTGAATCCCCCACAATCAACATCCTGGAGGTTACCATTGATCAGAAACTGAACTGGACTAGCCACATTACCAGGCCCGTCAAAGGCTGCTTTCTCCCCTGCGAGTAACTAACCTCCCGATCCACCAAAGCTTGTCCACCATCTACAAGGTCTAAGCCAGGATTGGAAAGGAATAATCTCCACTTGCCTGGCTGAGTGCAGCTCCAACTACACCCAAACTGCAGTGATATTGATGGGAATGGCATTAAACAGGAAATTTGAAACACATGTGATAAAGGAACAACTGTAATTATGTGTGATTTTAATGTGCATATAGATGGGAAAATCAAATTAGCCACAATACCATAGAGGAGGAATTCCTGGAGTGTATGCAGGATGGTTTTCTGGATCAATATATTGAGGAACTTTTGAAGAAAATAATAGTCAGTACTTCGAGTTTTCGCGAAAGGTCCTTTATTTAACACAAAGTTCGTGGGGGGATTAGATAGACCAAAGTCATTCCAAATGTCCCCGCTTTACCGAGGTAAGGCAAGCAATTTATATGTTACAGTAAGCAATATCTAGGACAAAAATGCATTCTTTAGATTAGCAAAAAGACAGAATACGAGCAGGCCAGAGTTAGAGTTTAATAACAGGCCTTGGGTTCCTCGTCTCAGAAAAATAATAATTGTCTGCTGTCAGCAAAACAGTGTGCAGCTGTATACTTGTTTACATTGTATGTCCTTCTGACTGTTTCATACAGAACCTCTTGACTACAAATAAGGCTAAATATCCATCATGCTTTGCCAAGTGCTTATTTCCATGAAATATAGTCAAGCAGCCGGTTTAAAATGAATACAGTCTTAAGGCAGCTAATCCGCCAACTAAAGTCCCTTCTGCAGGAACCAACTAGAGAACAGGCCATCCTAGACTGGGTACTGTGTAATGAGAACGGAATCATTAGCAATCTAATTGCATGAGACCCCTTGGGTATGAGCGACCATAATATGATAGAACTTTTCATCAAGGTGGAGAGTCAAATAGTTGATTCTGAGACGAGGGTTCTGAATCTTAAAAAAGGAAACTATGATAAACTAAGGCATGAGTTAGCTATGATCGATTGGGGAATGTTACTTAAAGGGATGACAGTGGATTGGCAATAGCAAATATTCAAAGAGAACATGGAGGAACTGCAACAATTGTTTATTCCTGTCTGACAAAAAGTAAAATGGGAAAGGTGGCCAATCCATGGCTTACAAGGGAAATTAGGGATCGTATTCGATCCAAGGAAGTAGCATACAAGTTGGCCAAGAAAAACAACAGGATTTGGATTTGGATTTTGTTTATTGTCACGTGTACCGAGGTACAGTGAAAGGTATTTTTCTGCGAACAGCTCAATAGATCATTAAGTACATGAAAATAAAAGAAAATACATAATCGGGCAATACAAAGTACACAATGTAACTACATAAAACAAGCATTGGGTGAAGCATACAAGGGTGCAGTGTTAATCAGGTCGGTCCATAAGAGGGTCGTTTAGGAGTCTGGTGACAGTGGGGAAGAAGCTGTTTTTGAATCTGTTTGTGCGTGTTCTCAGACTTCTGTATCTCCTGACCAATGGAAAAAGTTGGAAGAGTGAGTAAGCCGGGTGGGAGGGGGCTTTGATTATGCTGCCTGCTTTCCCCAGGCAGCGGGAGGTGTAGATGGAGTCAATGGATGGGAGGCAGTTTCGTGGGCGGTGTTCACGACTCTCTGAAGTTTCTTGTGGTCTTGGGACGAGCAGTTGCCATACCAGCTTGTGATGAAGCCAGATAGAATGTTTTCTATGGTGCATCTGTAAAAGTTGGTAAGTGTTAATGTGGACATGCTGTATTTCCTTAGTTTCCTGAGGAAGTATAGGCGCTGTTGTGCTTTCTTGGTGGTAGTGTCGACGTGGGTGGACCAGGACAGATTTTTGGAGATGTGTACCCCTAGGAATTTGAAGCTGCTAACCATCTCCACCTCGGCCCCGTTGATGATGACAGGGGTGTGTGCACAGTACTTTGGTTCCTGAAGGTCTGAAGATTGGGAGCTGTTTAGAATTTAGCAAAGAAGGACGAAGGGATCGATTAAGAAGAGGAAAATAGAGTACGAAAGTAAGCTTGCAGGGAACATAAAAACTGACTGTAGAGGTTTCTACATAATAATAATCTTTATTGTCACAAGTAGGCTTATATTAACAATACAATGAAGTTATTATGAAAAGTCCCTAGTCACCACATGCTGGCACCTGTTCGGGTACACTGAGGGAGAATTCAGAATGTCCAAATTACCTAACAGCATGTCTTTGGGGACTTGTGGGAGGAAACCGGAGCACCCGGAGGAAACCCACGCAGACACAAGGAGAACGTGCAGACTCCGCACAGACAGTGAACCAAGCCGGGAATTGAACCTGGGACCCTGGCGATGTGAAGCAACAGTGCTTCCGTAAAGGGTACATAATATTGGGTGTGATGATTGTTCTGTATTCATGTTTGTTCCGAGTTGGAACAAGGTCACTTTAAGAGTCTAATCACTTTATATATTTATGATGTCATTGGCAGTTTGGGCAGGCTAACAGTTGGTCTAATCTAGCAGCCTCTGAGAAAACAACTTTCCAATAAAGCTCTTGTTTGTTTGTTTTCCTGCCAGAAAGAATTGAGAACATGACATTTTACGACTGTATATAAGTGGTGTGCACCTGATAAGCTTCACTTTATCCATGACTGTGAGGTCAGTAGAATCTGATTTCACCTTGTTGGGTACCGCTGTTACGATTCCAGACCAAACCCCACTATTTGCTAGGGTACCGGAAAGGAACCCAAATATTTGTGTTAAATTTGTGAAACTGAGGAATAGATACTTCCATCCAGAAGTGATTCCACACTGAAATAGGAATATAGAACCATAGAATCCGTACAGTGCAGAAGGAGACCATTTCGCCCATTGAGTATGCACCAACCCTCAGAAAGAGCACCCCAACTAAGCCCACTCCCTACCCTGTCCCTGTTACCCCATCTAATCTGCAAATCCCTGGACACACAGGGGCAATTTTTATCATGGCCAATCCACCTAACCTGCAGATCTTTGGACTGTGGGAGGAAATCGGAGCACCTGAACAAAACACTTCTTCAGTGTTTCCCTCCCTACCCCCTCCTCTAACCAAAAAAACCCAACTGCTGTAAAGATCAAGAGGAAGGCTCGAGGGCAGGTAGAAGTAGAAAGAAGTTGAACCGTGAAGTCACAGCCTGCAGGTAAAGGATTGGTTGGTGACTGGTAAGTAGTAGTTTTTTTTCCCTCAGCTGTGATCTTGCGGGGCGCAGAGGTTGCTGAGTGAGTGCTTGCTGAGAAGGGGGGTGAATAACAGGTAAGCTCTTTCTTTTTCATTTTTTACTTAGAGGGGATGGCAGGGAAGATAGTGCAATGTTCCTCCTGAAGAATGTTTGAGGTGAGGTACGCCGTCAGTGTCCCTACTGACTCCATCTGTGGGAAGTGCACCCATCTCCAGCTCCTCAGAAACCGCATTAGGGAACTGGAGCTGGAGCTGGATGAACTTCGGATCATTCGGGAGGCAGAGGTGGTCAGAGATAGAAGCTTCAGGGATGTAGTTACTCCGAAGAATAAAGATAGATGGGTGACGGTGAGAGGGGCTGGGACGAAGCAGTCAGTACAGGGATCCCTGTGGTCGTTCCCCTTAGTAACAAGTATACCGCTTTGGATACTGTTGGGGGGGGGGGGGGGGAACTTACCAGGGGTAAGCCATGGGGTACAGATCTCTGGCACAGAGTCTGTCCCTGTTGCTCAGAAGGGAAGGGGGGAGAGGAGTAGAGCATTAGTCATTGGAGACTCCATAGTTAGGGGGATAGATAGGAGATTCTGTGGGAACGAGAGAGACTCGTGGTTGGTGTGTTGCCTCCCAGGTGCCAGGGTGCGTGATGTCTCGGATCATGTTTTCGGGATCCTTAAGGGGGAGGGGGAGCAGCCCCAAGTCGTGGTCCACATAGGTACCAATGACATAGGTAGGAAAAGAGATAGGGATGTAAGGCAGGAATTCAGGGAGCTAGGGTGGAAACTTAGATCTAGGACAAACAGAGTTATTATCTCTGGGTTGTTACCCGTGCCACGTGATAGCCAGACGAGGAATAGGGAGAGAGAGGAGTTGAACACATGGCTACAGAGATAGTGCAGGAGAGAGGGTTTCAGATTTCTGGATAATTGGGGCTCATTCTGGGGTGGGTGGGACCTCTACAAACGGGATGGTCTACACCTGGACCAGAGGGGTACCAATATCCTGAGGGGGAAATTTGCGAATGCTCTTCAGGAGGGTTTAAACTAGTTCAGCATGGGCTTGGAAACCTGAATTGTAGCTCCAGTATACAGGAGGTTGAGAGTAGTGAAGTCATGAGTAAGATTTCAAAGCTGCAGGAGTGTACCGGCAGGCAGGAAGGTGGTTTAAAGTGTGTCTTCTTCAATGCCAGGAGCATCCGGAATAAGGTGGGTGAACTTGCGGCATGGGTTGGTACCTGGGACTTCGATGTTGTGGCCATTTCGGAGATATGGATAGAGCAGGGACAGGAATGGTTGTTGCAGGTGCCGGGGTTTAGATATTTCAGTAAGCTCAGGGAAGGTGGTAAAAGAGGGGGAGGGGTGGCATTGTTAGTCAAGGACAGTATTACAGTGACAGAAAGGACGTTTGATGAGGACTCGTCCACTGAGGTAGTATGGGCTGAGGTTAGAAACAGGAAAGGAGAGGTCACCCTGTTAGGGGTTTTCTATAGGCCTCCAAAAAGTTCCAGAGATGTAGAGGAAAGGATTGCAAAGATGGTTCTGGATAGGAGGGAAAGCAACAGGGTAGTTATTATGGGCTGTTTAGCACAGGGCTAAGTCGCTGGCTTTGAAAGCAGACCAAAGCAAGCCAGCAGCACGGTTCGATTCCCGTAACAGCCTCCCCGAACAGGCGCCGGAATGTGGCGACGAGGGGCTTTTCACAGTAACTTCATTTGAAGCCTACTTGTGACAATAAGCGATTTTCATTTCATTTCATTTTCCATTTCATTCATGGGGGACTTTAACTTTCCAAAAATTGACGGGAAACGCTATAGTTCGGGTACTTTAGATGGGTCCGTTTTTGTCCAATGCGTGCAGGAGGGTTTCCTGACACAGTATGTAGATAGGCCAACGAGAGGCAAGGCCATATTGGATTTGGTACTGGGTAATGTACCAGGACAGGTGTTAGATTTGGAGGTAGGTGACCACTTTGGTGATAGTGACCACAATTCGATTACATTTACTTTAGTGATGGAAAGGGATAGGTATATACCGCTGGGCAAGAGTTATATCTGGGGGAAAGGCAATTATGATGCGATGAGGCAAGACTTAGGATGCATCGGATGGAGAGGAAAACTGCAGGGGATGGGCACAATGGAAATGTGGAGCTTGTTCAAGGAACAGCTACTGCGTGTCCTTGATAAGTATGTATCTGTCAGGCAGGGAGGAAGTGGTCGAGCAAGGGAACCGTGGTTTCTAAAGCAGTCGAAACACTTGTCAAGAGGGAGAAAGAGGCTTATGTAAAGATGAGACATGAAGGTTCAGTTAGGGCGCTCAAGAGTTACAAGTTAGCTAGGAAGGACCTAAAGAGAGAGCTAAGAAGAGCCAGGAGGGGACATGAGAAGTCTTTGGCAGGTAGGATCAAGGATAACCCTAAAGCTTTCTATAGATATGTCAGGAATAAACGAATGACTAGGGTAAGAGTAGGGCCAGACAAGGACAGTAGTGGGAAGTTGTGCTTGGAGTCCGAGGAGATAGGAGAGGTGCTATATGAATATTTTTCGTCAGTATTCACACAGGAAAAAGACAATGTTGTCGAGGAGCATACTGAGATTCAGGCTACTAGACTAGAAGGGCTTGAGGTTCATAAGGAGGAGGTGTTAGCAATTCTGGAAAGTGTGAAAATAGATAAGTCCCCTGGGCCGGATGAGATTTATCCTAGGATTCTCTGGGAAGCTAGGGAGGAGATTGCTGAGCCTTTCGCTTTGATCTTTAAGTCATCTTTGTCTACAGGAATAGTGCCAGAAGACTGGAGGATAGCAAATGTTGTCCCCATGTTCAAGAAGGGGAGTAGAGACAACCCAGGTAACTATATACCAGTGAGCCTTACTTCTGTTGTGGGCAAAATCTTGGAAAGTTTTATAAGAGATAGGATGTATAATCATCTGGAAAGGAATAATTTGATAAGAGATAGTCAACACGGTTTTGTGAAGGTTAGGTCGTGCCTCACAAACCTTATTGAGTTCTTTGAGAAGGTGACCAAACAGGTGGATGAGGGTAAAGCAGTTGATGTGGTGTATATGGATTTCAGTAAAGCGTTTGATAAGGTTCCCCACGGTAGGCTACTACAGAAAATACGGAGGCATGGGATTCAGGGTGATTTAGCAGTTTGGATCAGAAATTGGCGAGCTGGAAGAAGACAAAGGCTGGTGGTTGATGGGAAATGTTCAGACTGGAGTCCAGTTACTAGTGGTGTACCACAAGGATCTGTTTTGGGGCCACTGCTGTTTGTCATTTTTATAAATGACCTGGAGGAGGGCGTCGAAGGATGGGTGAGTAAATTTGCAGATGACACTAATGTCGGTAGAGTTGTGGACAGTGCGGAAGGATGTTACAAGTTACAGAGGGACATAGATAAGCTGCAACGCTGGGCTGAGAGGTGGCAAATGGAGTTTAATATAGAAAAGTGTGAGGTGATTCATTTTGGAAGGAATAACAGGAAGACAGAGTACTGGGCTAATGGTAAGATTCTTGGCAGTGTGGATGAGCAGAGAGATGTTGGTGTCCATGTACATAGATCCCTGAAAGTTGTCACCCAGTTGAGAGGGTTGTTAAGAAGGCGTACGGTGTGTTAGCTTTTATTGGTAGAGGGATTGAGTTTTGGAGCCATGAGGTCATGTTGCAGCTGTGCAAAACTCTGGTGCGGCCGCATTTGGAGTATTGCGTGCAATTCTGGTCCCCGCATTATAGGAAGGATGTGGAAGCAGGAAAGGGTGCAGACGAGATTTACCAGAATGTTGCCTGGTATGGAGGGAAGATCTTATGAAGAAAGGCTGAGGGACTTGAGGCTGTTTTCGTTTGAGAGAAGAAGGTTAAGTGGTGTCTTAATTGAGGCATACAAGATGATCAGAGGATTGGATAGGGTGGACAGTGAGAGCCTTTTTCCTCGGATGGTGATGTCTAGCATGAGGGGACATAGCTTTAAATTGAGGGGAGATAGATAAAAGACAGATGTCAGAGGTAGGTTCTTTACTCAGAGAGTAGTAAGGGCGTGGAATGCCCTGCCTGCAACAGTAGTGGACTCGCCAACACTCAGGACATTCAAATGGTCATTGGATAGACATATGGACGATAAGGGAATAGTGTAGGTGGGCTTTAGAGTGGTTTCACAGGTCGGCACAACATCGATGGCCGAAGGGCCTGTACTGCGCTGTAATGTTCTATGTTCTATGTTCATGCAGACAAGGGGAGAAAGTGCAAACTCTACACAATATGGTATATTAAAACAAACTTCATTATTGACACAGCATTACACAATCTTAACATCACAGAAATATAGCTTAGAATTACTAGTTAAATAATGCTGAACAACAAAAAGAAACTGTTTAACTTCTAGCTAATACCCTCTTTTTCTCCAATCAAGCAAAACCCACCTTTAGTCAAAAATGACTTTTAAATAGAGTTAGCAAACACAGTATTGCTTGCCTATCTTTGGATAGAGGGTTGTTTTGAGAGACTGCTTGAAGAGAGGGAGAGATCTATTCAGTAAACGACCTATCTGTCAAATTAATGCTGAATCTCAGACAGCTTTCTTCAGAAGCTACTGCTTAGTTCACAGCCAAAACAAAACTAAACTCTGCCTGCTCCGAGTAATTACACCATCCTCATTCCACTCAAATCCCTTGAGCCACTTGCCTAAATTAAGACACAATGTACAAAATTTACCGGCCTCGTTGTGCCAAACTTGGTGACGTGACGAGGCTGTTGATTCTCGCGACAGGTGTGGGGTAATGCTCATGTGTGCTGGGGGAGGTGACATTGCACCTGGATGGGGGGGTATCGGGGACCCTCAAGGCGAATTCAACTCCCCAGTATTGAAATGATTTCTAAGCGTGGGCTAACTGTGGTTGAATAGCGGCATGGATCTCACCCAAAAAGCTGATCAGAACATCCCACCAAACTCGCCCAAAATTACACGTAGAATGTTTTTGGTTGAATCGTGCAGAATCTCTCTATCTACTTGCCGGGAAATCCCCAGAAATCATGCAAAAATCCATTAGGCCTCACTTTGTAAACATATACAGGTTGGAAAGAAGAATCATCTTACTTTTATGCCATCTTAATTGCACCTTTTGCAGCCACAAATTTTGGCTGATTTTCAAACTAGGATTTAAAAAAACTGTTCCTGCAGCAGATACATCGGGCGGGATTCTCCAATTGCCAATGCCGAAATCGTGTTCAACGATCGGCCGGAGAATCCCTTTTTAGAAACGAAATCTGGGACGGCGCCGTTTATCCGCCACCTCAAAAACGGCATACTCAGACCACTTTGGGAGGGCTCTATAGCGGGAAGATGTGCACGGGGCAGCTCCCGCCACAGAACTAGGTTTTCAGGGGGTTTTTTCCTCCTGTTTTGTGCTTGTTTTGGCCGGGGGTTTTCTTTTCTTCGTCCTAATCCCTATGGGATTTTTACTTTTGTGCACAAAAAAAAAGGAGAGGACGGAAAAAAAAGAAGAAAGAAAGGACCCACACAGCGCACCCGGAGGTACAAGCAGGGGAAAAAGAGAAGAGGCCGCAAGGGACCGGACCGGTAAGCTGTGGCCCGTGGGAGGAAAGGAGGGAAAGGTGTGTGAGACGAGCCGGGGCCGGAGACTTGGAAGCGGCCGGGGAGAGTTGCGCCCCCCTGAACGGAGCTAGTGCATCGGAGTGCGGACCTGTGAGCTGGCCCGACCAAGCCACCCCGCCACCCCCCCCCGCCGCACAGCAGAACTTGGGCGGCTGAGGAGAAGCCCTCCCCCCACTCCAACGCGCGACAGCAGGGCACGGGGCAACAGAACGCGGTGCAGCAAAACGCAGGGCAGGAGGAGCGGCGGCCCGCGCCAAAGCGGGGACCGAGCCAGCAACAAGGACCGACCCTCCTGCACCCCAGCGGCAACCACCACAAGGCAGGCAGCGGAACAAAGGGGACTCCCGGCCCGGCCAGAAGCCTTTCTCTCTCTCTCTCTGGTCCCTGGGTGAGTGAGGAGGAGAAAAAGAAAAGAACTTCCTCTTTTTTTGGGGTGGGGGGGGAAAAAAAACCTTTGAACTTTGAAAAGAAAACTGTTAAAGGGACAGAACACTCCTCCTTTTCCACGTTTAAAAAAAAAATTACCTGAAAAGAGTCCTTTTAGAATGGAGGGGGGGCGAAAGGCGGGGGGGAAAGGGAGAAAGGGAAAAAAAAGAGGGGGAGGGGGAAAAGAAAAGAGGGAAAAAGTGCCAGAAGGGAGCCAAAGCAGAGGGAGAAAGGGCACCAAACGCAAACGAGGCAATACGCGAGCCCGCTCAGATGAACTAATCGGCGCACGAAGTGGGGGAATGGAAGCCTCGCCGCAACAAAAAGAACTGGGCAGACAGGAGTATTTCCCCCTGGGCCAGAGGGGAACTGGAACTGGAAGGCAGCCTTTGCCGAGGCGCTGAGGGAACATCAGCAGGAAAACAAGACAGGGACCAGAGCAGACATAGAGGCCACAGTACAGGCAGCAATGGCCAAGGCAGAGCAGAGAAGAAACTGGAAGCCTAAGAGGAGAAACTGGAAGCCCAAGAGGCGACCATTAAGGAGCTGTAAAAAGCCGCGACTGACATGAGCGACCGGATCACGGCCCTGGAGAAGGGGGTGGCGAGACTGGGCACAACGCAGGAGAGCCTGAAGGGCAGGGTGGACGACCAGGAAAACCGCTCAAGAAGACAAAATGTCAGGGTAGTGGGCCTACCAGAGGGGATTGAGGGTAGAAACCCCCCGCTGACGCAAACAAGTTTATCAAGGGACACGGGCTGGAAAACCAACAGCGAGGGTAGAAATATGGGGCCCCTGGCATGGGGCAACAACACGCCGACAGAGGGGGCGGGGGGGGGACGCCAGGCCCTCCTGCCCCCACCCCACCATGGCGAGCGCACCCAGAACAAAAAGCAAACCGCTACCCAACGAACCGCCACAGGTGGGAGGCCAGGCCCCAGTACGAGGGCATGACAGTAGCGGAGAAGGGAGAGCAAACGGGGGGAGCGCAGGGTAGGACGGGGGAAGAGCAGGCAGAAAAACCCAGAGGCTGGGCAGGGGAGGAGGGAGACAGTAACTCTCTAGAGGGGAGGTCACCGCACTAGCAAGAAAGCTGGCACCGGGGACATGCAAAAAAGCAGGGCCACAGCCCGCCCCCAATAGGGGGGACGGCACCAGGCAGAGGGAGGGGGGGGGGGGGAACCACTCAACAGAGGCAGGAGAGGGGGGCTTCAACTGTGTACAGGACCCAACGACTGACAGATCAAACCCCAAGACTGGGAAAACCTCAAGCGTGGCAAGGGAACCCGGTCACTTTATAGAACAGGTGGGAGCGGTGGACCCCTGGAGGTTCACCCACCCAGGGGAGAAGGAGTTTTCCTTCTTCTCCCCTGCACACAACGTATACACCAGAATTGACTTCTTTGTGGTGGGGAAAACGGTGCTTCCGGGGATAGACAAAGTGGAATACTCTGCAATTGTGATATCCGACCATGCTCCACACTACATGGACATGAGGCTGGAGACGGGCAGGGCCCAACGCCCCACATGGAGGTTGGACGTTGCCCTACTATCTGACAAGGCCTTCAACGAAAAGATATCGCGGGCCATAGCAGAGTACACGGAGAACAACCAGAACGGGGAGGTCTCACCCTCCACATTCTGGGAAGTGCGAAAGGCCGTACTAAGAGTGGAAATCATCACTTTCAAAGCGCGAAGAGATGGGGAGGAAAGGGCGGCTCGGCAGCAGCTGGTCGACTCCATACTGGAGATAGACCGTAAATACTCTGAGGCCCCGACCGTAGAGCTCCTGGCGGAGAGGAAAGAGCTACAAAGGAACTTTGACCTGCTCTCCACCAGGAAAGCGGTGCACCAACTCCGCCAGGCACGTGGGACCCAATACGAACACAGAGCCAAAGCCAGCCACCTGCTGGCACACCAGCTGATAAAGCAGGCAGTCATCAGAGAAATTGCACAATTCAGGGATACTAGAGGCACATTAAAAACTGAGCCAGAAAAGATCAACAAAGCCTTCAGGGCATTTTACCAAGGGCTGTAACCTCAGAGCCCCCAATGGGAGAGTCCGGGATGAAACGGTTCCTTGATGGACTGGACATACCAGTCGTGGGGGAGGGCAGAAAATGGGGCTTGGAAGCACCACTAGCACTGGGAGAGATCATGGACAGCATTAGCTCCATGCTGGCGGGGAACGCGCCGGGACCAGAGGGGTTCCCGGCGGACTTCTACAAATAATTTGCGACAGCACTGGCCCCGCACCTGCGGGAGATGTTCACAGACTCGCTAGCTAAGGGCACACTGCTACCCACGCTAACACAGGCCCCAATCTCGCTGATACCTAAGAAAGATAAAGACCCAACGGAATGTGGGTCATACAGACCCATCTCACTGCTGAACGCAGATGCCAAAATACTGGCCAAGATTCTAGCCAAAAGGTTAGAAGACTGCACAGGACCAGATGGGATTTGTCAAAGGTGGACAGCAGGCGCCTGCTGAAAGTGATAATGAGAGAACACCAGAGATGATCTTCTCCCTAAATGCAGAAAAGGCCATCGACAGAGTCGAATGGAAATACCTCATCGAGGTACTGGAGCGGTTCGGGCTTGGAACAGGATTCATCTCCTGGGTAAAACTCCTATACAACGCTCCCATGGCGAGCGTACGGACAAACAACACCAACTCCCGATACTTCCAGCTGCACAGTGGCACCAGACAAGGATGCCCACTGTCCTCGCTGCTGTTCGTCCTAGCGATCGAGCCACTAGCAAGTGCGCTCAGAGCGGCAAAAAGCTGGAGGGGGATCCAAAGGGGCGGCAGAGAGCACAGAGTCTCACTCTATGCAGATGACCTGCTGCTCTACATCTCGGACCCACAGAACAGCTTGGATGGAATCGTCGCGCTCCTGAAAGAGTTTGGCGCCTTCTCGGGCTACAAACTCAACATGAGCAAAAGCGAGATCTTCCCAGTACGCCCACAAGTAGGTGGGGCAGCACTAATGGCACTGCCGTTTAAACAAGCCCAACACAAATTCCGCTACCTGGAGATCCAAACAGTCCATGGCTTGGCTTGGATTGGATTGGATTTGGTTATTGTCACGTGTACCGAGGTACAGTGAAAAGTATTTTTCTGCGAGCAGCTCAACAGATCATTAAATACATGAAAAGGAAATAAAAGAAAATACATAATAGGGTAACACAACATATACAATGTAACTACATAAGCACTAGCATTGGATGAAGCATACGGGGTGTAGTGTTAATGAGGTCAGTTCATAAAAAGGTCATTTAGGAGTCTGGTGACAGTGGGGAAGAAGCTGTTTTTGAGTCTGTTCGTGCATGTTCTCAGACTTCTGTATCTCCTGCCCAATGGAAGAAGCTGGAAGAGTGAGTAAGCCGGGTGGGAGGGATCTTTGATTATGCTGCCTGCTTTCCCCAGGCAGCGGGAGGTGTAGATGGAGTCAATGGATGGGAGGCAGGTTTGTGTGATGGACTGGGTGGTGTTCACGACTCTCTGATGTTTCTTGCGGTCCTGGGCCGAGCAGTAGCCATACCAGGCTGTGATGCAGCCCGATATGATGCTTTCTATGGTGCATCTGTAAAAGTTGGTAAGGGTTAATGTGGACATGCCGAATTTCCTTAGTTTCCTGAGGAAGTATAGGCGCTGTTGTGCTTTCTTGGTGGTAGCATAGACGTGGGTGGACCAGGACAGATTTTTGGAGATGTGCACCCCTAGGAATTTGAAACTGCTAACCATCTCCACCTCGGCCCCGTTGATGCTGACAGGGGTGTGTACAGTACTTTGTTTTCTGGAGTCAATGACCAGCTCTTTAGTTTTGCTGGCATTGAGGAAAAGATTGTTGTCGCTACACCACTCCACTAGGTTCTCTATCTCCCGCCTGTATTCTGACTCGTCGTTATTCAAGATCCGGCCCACTATGGTTGTACAGTCAGCAAACTTGTAGATGGAGTTGGAACCAAATTTTGCCACACAGTCGTGTGTTTACAGGGAGTAGAGTAGGGGGCTAAGTACGCAGCCTTGCGGGGCCCTGGTTTTGAGGACTATTGTGGAGGAGGTGTTGTTGTACATTCTTACTGATTGTGGTCTGTTGGTCAGAAAATCGAGGATCGAGTTGCAGAGTGGGGAGCCAAGTCCTAGGTTTTGGAGCTTTGATATGAGCTAGGCTGGGATTATGGTGTTGAAGGCAGAGCTGTAATCAATCAATAGGAGTCTGATGTAGGAGTCCTTGTTTTCGAGATGCTCTAGGGATGAGTGTAGGGCCAGGGAAATGGCATCTGATGTGGACCGGTTGCAGCAGTATGTGAATTGCAGTGGATCAAGGCGTTCTGGGAGTATGGAGGTGATGTGCTTCATGATCAACCTCTCGAAGCACTTCATTACGACTGAAGTCAGGGATCCACAAATGGAACCTCACCAGTCTGACAGAGGAAGTAAAAAAGGACCTGCAAAGATGGAACACACCCCACTCTCCCTCGCGGGGAGAGTCCAGACGATCAAAATGAACGTGCTGCCCAGGTACCTCTTCCTATTCAGATCCATCCCGATCTACATCGCCAAGGCCTTTTTCAAAGCATTAGACAAACTAATCATGGCGTTTGTATTGGGGGGGGGGGGCGAAGAATGCTAGGATCCTTTTGTAAGGGCCCCGAAGAATCCAGCACGAGTTTTAAGGATACAAAATAATAACGTTTATTTACTACAACAATATATACATAACAGTAGCAGTAACTTCCCTTGCTACCTTCTCCTTCCTCCTGGTTCCTGGACTGGCCAGCTTATTTATAGTAGGAGTTTCTCCGCCCCCCCTCATTGGGGAAGTTCATACTCCCATAGGATTGTGGGATAGTCATTAGTCCCCAGCCAATCGTCAGTAGGCAGGTTATAACATCCCTTCCCCCCAAAGTCCAAGGAATCCACCGTAGGCCCTGGCGAAGGAAGGTGTCAAACTCGTTTGGCCGCAGGCCGGACGCCATTTGCACGCGGCGCTGGATCAGGCGGCGTATAACGAGACGGAGACCGGCGCTTCCGTGATGAACGGCGCGGTTGTACATCCACGGCCTGTGGACCCGAGGATTCCCCCTCTGATTCATCCTGTGTCTCCATCTCGGAGTCAGAGTCTGCTGCCTCCGTCATGTCAGCGTCTCTATCCCCATTCGGTCCCGTCACGACCTGCGCAGGCTTCGAGTGAGGCACCAGTGGAAGATTTGGAGGACTACCTTCCCTTGTTTCTGGTCTTTGCCGCTGTTGAATTGAGCTCCGGGGGCGGGGAATCTTTTGCGGGATGATCTTCTGGACCGGACGTGGTCTACGTGTTTTCGCTGGAGACGACCCTGGGCTTGCACTTAGTACGATATAGGGCCCATTTGGCGAAAGATTACACCAGGAACCCATTGGGCACCACCAGCAAAATTCCGCACGAATACTGGGTCACCGGGCGCAAACTGCCGAATCGGACGATGCCGAGACAATCCCGGTCCCTGCCGTTCTTGTGTGCGGCGTACTTTTGCGCCAATGTCCGGGAAGACCATACTAAGGCGGGTGCGAAGTCTCCGGCCCATTAGGAGTTCTGCGGGAGCTACCCCAGTCACTGTATGGGGGGTGGTCCTGTACGTAAACAAAAACCGAGCCAGTCACGTGTCCATTGATCCGGAAGACTGCTTCTTTAGGCCTCTTTTGAATGTTTGCACTGCACGCTCTGCCAACCCATTTGAAGCCGGGTGCCGTTCGTCTTTGTAAACCTAGCAAACTCCTTACTCGTGAATGGAGTGCCATTATCCGTGACCAGCACCTCGGGGAGGCCATGCGAGCTAAATGATAAACGCATTTTTTCAATTGTTGCGCAGGACGTTGTCCCCTGCATCTTATGCACCTCCAGCCATTTGGACTGGGCGTCAATTAGTAGAAGGAACATGGATCCCTGAAAAGGGCCTGCAAAATCTGCATGTAAGCGTGCCCAAGGCCGCCCTGGCCATTCCCAGTGATGTAGGGGCGCGGCCGGCGGAAGCTTCTGATACTCCTGGCAAATGGAGCAGTTTTGGGCCACCTTCTCAATGTCGGTGTCGAGGCCTGGCCACCAGACATAACTCCGGGCCAACATTTTCATCTTGGTCACGCCCGGATGCCCATTGTGCAAGTCTGATAATATCAGCTCCTGGCCTTTTTCCGTGACAATCACACGCGTCCCCCACAAGAGGATGCCGTCTTCCACGCTGAACTCTGACAGCTTGGAGGAAAATGCCCGCAACTCGCCATGGAGATGTCTATGCTGCCCACCATACAGGACTATGTGCCGAACCTTTGACAGGACTGGCTCCGTCTGGGTCCACTCACGGATCTGTGATGCCGTGACAGGCAAGGTGTCCATAGAATTTAGGGTTGCGACCACCTCACCCGTCGTGGGGGTCGACATGGGGCCGGTTGATAAAGGCAATCGGCTCAGTGCGTCGGCATTTGCTATCTGCGTACCTGGTTTGTGCTCCAGAGAATACTCATATGCAGCAAGCAACAAAGCCCAGCGCTGGATCCGTGCAGAAGCAATGGGCGGTATTGGCTTATCCTCTCTGAAGAGTCCCAGCAGGGGCTTATGATCAGTCACGATAGTGAAATGGCGGCCGTACACATACTGGTGGAAGTGTTTCACCGCGCAAACCACTGCCAGGCCCTCCTTCTCGATCTGCGCGTACTTTTTCACCGCTGCAGTCAATATGCGGGAGGCGAAAGCTATCGGTCGCTCGGCCCCGTTCTCCATCTTGTGGGACAGGACAGCCCCAATACCATACGGGGATGCATCACATGTGACGAGCAAAGGCTTTCCCGGATCATAGTGGGTTAGTAACCCAGACGACGACAATTGTTGCTTTACCCGCCGGAAAGCGGTTTCTTGCGGCTGACCCCAAACCCAGATGTGATTTTTCTTTAGCAGCAGGTGTAAGGGGGCCAGCGTAGTGCCAGGTTGGGGAGGAACTTACCGTAATAGTTTACGAGACCGAGAAAAGAACGAAGATGCGAAGTGTCAGTCGGGGTGGGGGCATGTTGAATTGCACGCACCTTCTCTGCGACGGGGTGCAGACCCTCGCGGTCCACCCGATAACCTAGGTAGACTACTTCTTTTGCCTGAAATATGCACCTTGTGCGACGTAAACGGACTCCAGCCTCCGAAAGGCGTCTAGGGACAGCCTCCAGATTTTCCAAATGCTCTTGCTCCGACGTCCCTGTAATCAACACGTCATCTAGGTAGACAGCCACACGTGGTAAACCTCTCAAAATGCCCTCCATAACACGTTGAAAAATTGCGCAGGCAGAGGATACTCCAAAGGGCAACCGTGTATATTCATACAGGCCCCGGTGTGTGTTAATTGTTACATATGGTCGGGAGGCAGGGTCCAGCTCCAACTGCAGGTAGGCGTGACTCATATCTAATTTTATGAATGAGAGTCCGCCTGCAAGTTTCGCGTAGAGATCCTCTATGCGAGGCATTGGGTATCGGTCGAGTCGGGAAACATGTATTCACTGTAAGTTTATAGTCGCCACACAAGCGAACTGTGGCATCTGGCTTCATTACTGGTACAATTGGTGCTGCCCAGTCAGCAAAACGGACGGGGCTGATAATACCCAAACTCTCCAAACGAGTGAGCTCCCCTTCTACCTTCTCGAGCAAAGCGTAAGGCACTGGGTGCGCCCGGAAATAGCGCGGCGTGGCTCCTGGTTCAACTTGGATACGGGCTACGGCCCCTTTTATTTTCCCCAAACCAGGCTGGAATACCTCTGGGTATCGTCCTAGCACCTCAGTCAACCCTCCAGAAACTGTTTGGAGGATGTGCTGCCATTGCAACCGCAAATGGCGCAACCAGTCCCGACCCAACAGGCTGGGCCCATGGCCACGCACTACGATAAGTGGGAAATGCCCCTCCTGGCGTCCATAGACAACAGGGGTCATTGTAGTTCCTGCAATGTCCAGTGGTTCCCCCGTGTAGGTGGCCAACCTGGCCTGCGAGTCAGTTAATGTAAGGGTCTGTATACCCTGCTTGATGCGGTTGAATGTCCTCTGGGCGATCACGGAGACCGCTGCACCAGTATCCAACTCCATCTCCAGCGGGTGGCCATTGACCCGTACTGTCACCTTAATGGGGGCCACACGGGGAGCTGCCACACAATGCAGCTGCAGGCAGTCGTCCTCCGTCTCCACGTCCTCAGGAGTGGTCGCCGCAGGTTCATCCACATGGAAGGTACGGCCTCTGGGCTGGTCCCAGTTACGGCCCCTGGGCTGGTCCCAGTTTCGGTCGGAACGGCGGCGCCTCTGGCGTCCCCAGGACCGCCGTCCGCGATGGGGTCGGCGCGTACAAGTCTGACACGGACATGGCTCCTCATCCATTGGCTCTGGAGAAGGCTCTCTTCGGGGAGGAATGTCCGATGGCAACTGGCGTCGGTCTGGTCGTTGCCTCGCCCAAGGTACCGCAGGAGTGCGGGGGGACGTTTTTGGGCGGAAAGGGTTGCGCCCCAAGGCATGCACTTCCATTCCCTGTAGCTCCTGTACTCCTCGCTCTGCGCTCTCTCGGGACAAGACTATTTGTATTGCCTGTTGAAAAGTCAATGTTTGCTCCGCTAACAACTTTATCTGGGTGGCCGCATTGTTAATACCGCAAACCAAACGGTCGCGTAACATTTCTGACAAGGTCTCACCATAGTCACAGTATTCCGCAATCCCGCGTAGCCTGGATAAAAAAAATCGGCAAGGGATTCTCCAGGGGTCCTCTCAGCGGTATTAAACCGGTAACGCTGGACTATCGTGGACGGGGTTGGGTTAAAGTGTTGCCCCACTATATTCACAAGTTCGTCAAACGTTTTGGTGTCCGGCGCAGCTGGGTACGTAAGGCTCCTAATCACCCCAAACGTATGCGGGCCGCAGGCGGTGAGCAATATGACCACCTGGCGCTCATTTTCAGTGATATTGTTTGCCCGGAAATAGTAACGCATCCGTTGTGTGTACTGGTTCCAGCTTTCCAGCGCAGCATCAAAAACATCCAAACGTCCATACAGAGGCATGGTATAATAGAAAACAACTTCCAAACTGTATCCAACAAAAATCCAGGGAGGTGGCTTCAGCAGTGTAGACAGCTATTCACTTTTACCTTCGTCGCCAGTTTTGTAAGGGCCCCGAAGAATCCAGGACGAGTTTTAAGGATACAAAATAATAACGTTTATTTACTCTAACAATATATACATAACAGTAGCAGTAACTTCCCTTGCTACCTTCTCCTTCCTCCTGGTTCCTGGACTGGCCAGCTTATTTATAGTAGGAGTTTCTCCGCCCCCCTCATTGGGGAAGTTCATACTCCCACAGGATTGTGGGATAGTCATTAGTCCCCAGCCAATCGTCAGTAGGCAGGTTATAACAGATCCCAAAGGAGGTCTTACAAAAAACAAAATCAAGGGGAGGGCTAGCCCTCCCAAACCTACAATTCTACCACTGGGTGGCGACGGCCGAGCGAATAAGGGGGTGGATCAAGGAGCCAGAAGCCGAGTGGGTGCGCGCGGAAGAGGCCTCCTTCATGGGGACCTCCCTCCAGGCCCTCGCCACGGCGGCACTCCCATCCCCACCCAAAAAACACTCCAGCAGTCCGGTGGTGAAAGCCACCCTCCAATCCTGGAACCAACTACGGCAGCAATTTGGCCTGACCAAAATGTCGGACAAAGCTCCCATCTGCAACAACCATAGGTTCACACCAGCACTGACTGACGCCACCTTCAAAAGGTGGGGACAGGACGGAGGGACACTGACAGTCAGTGACCCATACACTGACGGCAGGGTCGCAAAACTGGACAAACTGACAGAGAAATTCCAGCTAGCCAGGGGGAAAGAGCTGAGGTACCTGCAACTCAAAAACTTCCTATGAAAGGAAACAATGACTTACCCACAACCGCCACGACAGAGATTACTGGAAGAGTTATTGGACGCAAGCATATTCGAGAAAGGAAACTGTAGCGACATGTATGACCGACTGGTAGAAGGGGCCGACACTGTACTGGACACAACAAGAATGAAATGGGAGGAGGACCTGGGGATTGAAATAGGGTGGGGACTCTGGAGCGATGCACTGCATAGGGTCAACGCCACCTCCATGTGCGCAAGGCTCAACCTGATGCAACTAAAAGTGGTACATAGAGACCACTTAACAAGAACCCGCATGAGTAGGATCTTCCCGGAGGTGGAGGACAGATGTGAACGGTGCCAAGGAGGCCCGGCCAACCACGCCCACATGTTCTGGTCTTGCCCCAGACCCGTGGAGTACTGGACAGCCTTCTTTGAGGCAATGTCCAAAGTGGTGGGGGTGAGGGTGCAGCCATGCCCGAAAGTGGCGGTCTTCGGGGTTTCAGACCAGCCAGATCTATTCCTGGGGAGGAGGGCGGACACCCTTGCCTTTGCCTCCCTGATCACCCACCGTAGAATCCTGTTCGGCTGGCGGTCAGCAGCATCACCCAAAGCTGCAGACTGGCTGTCTGACCTCTCCGAATCTCTCCAAATGGAGAAAATCAAATTCGCCATCCGAGGGTCAGACGACGGCTTCCACAGAACGTGGGAGCCATTCACCCAATTGTTCCGGGACCTGTTTGTGGCCAACAAACAAGCAGAAGAATAGCGAGGTAGCCAGGAACCAGGGGGAAGCAGCCAAAGCTTGAGAGGGAGAGATAGACCGGGGCGGGGGGGAGGGGCGGGGAAGAGACAGGGAACAATAGAGGAGAGTCAGGGAGGTAGGTGGGGGGGGGGGAGGCAGGGAAACGTTAACTAACTTGACATCCACAGGAACAGAGAAAAAGGAGAATACAGGCGGAGGATGGGAGGGCCGGATGAAGCGGTAGTGAGCACGAGAAGACAACGGCGGCGAAATCCGTCCGGGAGAAGCAAGGGGCAATATCGGCACCAGACCCATTCGAGGACTGCCCTCCGGAATTGTCTCTCCGGCGCAAACAGATGCCTATATATATATATATATATATATATATATATATCATATCCTGTGTACACAACGGCAAATATACGCTGTTCAAAAATCCAATAAAAAACATTTATAAAAAAACAAAAACGGCATACTCGATGGGCCGTCTTCCGGACAGCGTCGGGATTGCGTATCCTCTCAATTTTCGTAAACCTGGCGTGGGGGGGAGCTGTTCCGCAGGATGCTTCGGCGGGGGCTGGGGGGACTGGGGAAGTGGTCCGGCTGTGGTGAGGGGGGTTACAGGTGGGCAGTTTTTGGCAGGCCGTGTCCATGTCCGTCCGGCACCACGTTGTAGGGCGCGGCCGCTGCAGGTCACCGCTGTACGCATGCATGGCCATGAACCCGGCCATTCTGCATCCATATTGGCAGGTAACGTTGCGTGACTGCTAGCCCTCCACTGGATGGAGCAGCAGTGCAGGGGCATTACCGACTTTTTGGTCGTAAGACCAGATGCATCCTCCGGACATAGCCACAGAATCGGAGAATCCAGCCCATAGACTCCCTAACCCAAGCTTTTAAAACCATTACTGCGCCAGATACATATAATACAATATGTATACCAATTTGTACATTCATCACACTGCTCATGACCTCATTCATATTGGGTGCTGGTAGCAAAAGCTGTACCAAGGCTGGAATTGGGTAAGTGTGGAAAAAAGTGGAGCAGAGGCAGGACAGGTGGGGGAAGACCGGAATAATGGAAGACTGTCCTAGGAAGGAAGAAAGACTGTCCGGGGCATGTTTTAAAGGTTTCCATGGATAGGAGTCAGACTGTCCAGGACATGTTTAGAAGAATAAACATGCCAAGCATGTCTCATCATTTGGGCTGAGTGAAGGGGTACACTATTAATTATTAGCTCAGTCCGTGGAGAAGCATGCTCAGCTGAGTTTTTATCTCAAGGTTCCAATGCCCAATAAACCAGCATTAGTTCAAGATTAATGGGTTGCATTCCAGAGGGAATTTATCAAAGTATGGAGCTGTCATTTATTGAGTGAGTTGCCATCTGCTGCTGCCAAAGGCATGGATGAAGGAGAGAGGGAGGTGAATGATGTGAGGGGCAAGGGTTGTGGATGGCAGCAAACGCCTGAGTCCAAACCTCCGTTTTCCCTGATCATGATTGATAAGGATACATGTCTTTCCATTATACCAAAGTACAAATATCTGTATAAAGACTCAAGGGTAGTGTTGGCAAGCTGAATAATGTCTCAGGGAGGGTTCTTGCACAAGGCTTTCATCACTCTTGTCAATGAACTATATCTCCATTCGCAGTCATGTATGAACAGGAGGAACACCCATCTTTGGGCCTCCAGGATGTCCTTCACCTGGAAGGAGTTGACTGGGGATGCCATGTCCAGATGAATGCCAGGAAACTGTTCAGTCATCACTGGTTGCTGGCTTTTAGATGGAGGGAAACCTTGAAAGGATGCACTCACTAAATTTATTATTTCAATTCATTCACAGGTCCACTGATCCACTATCTTCACTTCATTAGTTAGCCATGGACAGTGCATCCTTCTGGTAGTATCTTTCTTTCTTGACGGAATATATCTTTGCTACGAGTTATAAAATATCTCCTTCGATGTCTGTCACTGTATCTCCAGCATTTTAAACTATTAGCCTATTTCCCAATCTTCATTAGCCAACTCTGTCTTCATAACTTTACAATTGCTTTTATTTACTAGTTATGGATCCACATTTCCCACTCTCAAATTGAATGTGAGATTCCACATGTTATGATCACTCTTGCCAAGAGGATCCTTTGCTATGAGGTCTTTAATTAATCTGGTTTCATCACACATTACTAGGTAAAACAAAAGCATGGTCCCCGGTATGTTCCAGGATGTATTGTTCTAAGAAGTTCTCCTAAATACACTCTTTGAACTCATCCTCTGGGCTACTGTTGCCAACTTGATTTGTCCAAACAATATGAAGATTAAAGTCAGCCATGATTTTTTCAGTACCTTTCTTGCAAGCCCTGTTTATTTCTTGATGCATACTCGATCATTCTGTGTAGCTGCTCTTTGGGGATCTATAAACTACTCCCTCAAGTGATTTATTTCCTGTGCTATTTCTTATCTCCACCAAACTGATTCTGCATCTTGATCATTAGAACGAAGGTCATCGCTTACTATTTTACTAATGTCCTTTATTACTAGAGCTACCCCATCACATTTTCCTTTCCTGTCCTTCTGAAATGTCAAATAGCATTGAATATTTGGGCTTGGTCATTAGCAACCTGATCTTTGTAATGTCTATTACATCATACTCATTTATTTCTATTTGTGCAAACAATTCATCCATTCTGTTATGAATATTGTGAGAAGTCAGACAACGAGCCTTTAATTTTGCCTTTTTACTGCTCTAACCTACTCTGGCTTTATTTGATGCTGGACACTTATGTTTATGTGCTCTGTTCCTTCCTGTAATAATAATAATAATAATAATAATTACTTATTGTCACAAGTAACATGCTGATTGTCAATAATGAGAAGGGAATAATTGGCAATTTAGTTGTGCGAGGCCCCTTAGGGATGAGCGACCAAGAATATGATAAAATTCTTCATCACGATGGAGAGCAATGTAATTGATTCTGAGACAAGGGTCCTGAAACTAAATAAAGGAAACTAGGATGGCAGGAGGCTCATGTTGGGTATGATGGTTTGGGGAATATTACTTAAAGGGTTGATCGTGGATAGGCAATGGCAAACATTTGAAGAGTTTATGGGCAAAATCCTCCGTTATCGGCGCAAAGTCCGCAGATCGGCGCAAAAAACGGCGCAAATCCGACTTGCGTCACGTCGGAAAAATGGGTTGAAAGTCTCCGGCCCGAAATGGGCTAGCAGTGACGTAACGGGATCCGCGCTTGCGCACGTGGTTGACGCCGTGCAGCGTCATACGCGCCGCACGGCGTGACGGCTCATAAGGCCGCGCTGCTCCCCCCCACCCGACCGGTACACCCGACCGGAACACCCGACTGGATGGCTGGCCGCCGCTCAGCCCCGAGGTTAGGGTCACGGGATGTGGAGGCGCTCCTGGACGCAGTGGAGCAGAGGAGGGACGCCCTGTATCCCGGGCACGGCCGCAGAGTTGCCCCACGCCACAGCCGGCGTCTGTGGAGGGAAGTGGCAGAGGCCGTCACCGCTGTGGCCCTGACACCACGGACAGGCACCCAGTGCCACAAGGAGGTGAACGACCTCGTCAGAGCAGGCAGGGTGAGCCTCCCCATATCCCCCCTCCCCCATATTCCCCCTCCCCCATATCCCCCATATTCCCCCCTCCCCCATATTCCCCCTCCCCCATATCCCCCTCCCCATATCCCCCCTCCCCCATATCCCCCCTCTCCCCCATATCCCCCCTCCCCCATATCCCCCCTCCCCCATATCCCCCCCTCCCCCAGGCCATCGCTGAGGGCATCGGCGCCAGTGGCCATGTGCGAGCCGGCGTCGCACTGTCACAGACAGGGTTTGCCAACCCCCTGGGCTCCATGGCTGCAAACCTGCAGACCCCTGTCGATACCAGCACGGGCCTCCAGGACTGGCAGCGCCAGATGTCGGGGGGGCGTCGGATGGCCAGTCCGTTCGCATCCCCCACCCATGTAGAGGCCTGGGGGCCATCGGGCACCCCGAGAGAGGAGGAGGTGGTGTGGTCCATCCCGGCTCCCCCTGTAGGGGAGGTCCCGGAACAACGCGACACCTCGGACTCCCCCCCTTCCGTCCCAGGTGCATCGGGTGGGCAACGGGCAGGACAGGCTGGCAGCTCGCCATCCCAGTCGCCCGGGCCGCAGCCTGGCCCATCTAGGCCAGGACGCCCCAGGAAACGGCCGCCAAAGGGATCCAGTGTCAGAGGTCAGGAATCACAGGAGTCCACCTCCAGTTCTGCTGTACCGTCTGGGGAACCACGTAGACGTAGTCAAAGGGCCCGTAAGGCCAAACAATTAGACACTGAGTAAGTTGGCACGGGTGCAGGGCACAGATGAGTTTTAGGGGCTAGGGCACGTGCATGAACTCGTTTGGTTATTAAAGTCAATGTTACACCTACAGAAGCTGCCTTTGTGCTCTGTCCAAAGCTTGCGGGGGTGTAATGTACGTTGAGCGCAAGTGTGTGTGTGAGGGGTGGTCTTACCTCAGCCCCAGGTGTGTCTGCCCCGTTCCCCCTGGGCCGCCATCAACATCCCCCCGGGCAGAGGACGGGACCGTGCGCTGCAGTGTCACAGCCGCATGCAGGGATGGTCCGGGTGGATGGTGGTACTGTGGCTATGGGTCAGACATAGTCCAACGATGTGGAGCCAGGAGCTCACCGCAGGGCGGGTTGTCATCATCCTCCATGGCCTGCAATAGACACGTTCCACCTGCAACTGTGTGAGCCCGGCCCGTTGTGCCGCAGGTGGATTGGCAATGGGGGGGGGGGTGGTGTGCATGCGGGTGGGGTGGGTGGGGTTGGGAAGGGGGGTGAGGGTGCTGGGTGGGTGGATGGGTGGGGTTGGGGAGGGGGGTGGGGTGGTCGGCTGTTGCCATGGTGTGCGGTCTGTGGCCATACTACCCGATTCCCACGCCCATCTAGTCAGTGAAGTGGGCGTCTATCAGTCTGTCCCGTGCCCGCTGGCCCAGCCGGTAACGGTGGACAGCCACCCGCCTGTGTCTACCCCATCTGCCCTGACCATTGCCCCCATCCCCCTCATCTGGGGAGTACTGCGCCTCTTCCTGCTGCTCCTCCACTCCACCCTCCTCTGCCTGCGGCACATCGCCCCTCTGCTGGGCTATATTGTGCAGGACGCAGCACACCACAATGATGCGGCCGACCCTATCTGACCGATACTGGAGGGCGCCCCCAGAGAGGTCCAGGCACCTGAAACGCATCTTCAGCACGCCAAAGCACCTCTCGATCACTCCCCTTGTCGCTACATGGGCATCATTGTAGCGGTTCTCCGCCTCATTGCGTGGCCTCCGTATAGGCGTCATCAGCCACGATCGCAATGGGTAGCCCCTGTCGCCCAGCAACCAGCCCCTCAGCCGGGGGTGGCGTCCCTCGTACATGCTGGGGATGGATGACCGTGACAACACGTATGAGTCATGTACACTGCCTGGGTAACGGGCGCAGACTTGCAGGATCATCATGCGGTGGTCGCAGACCACCTGTACGTTCATCGAATAGGTCCCCTTCCTATTGATGGACACGGCCCTGTTATCTGCAGGTGGCCGCACGGCGACCTGCATCCCATCAATCGCGCCCTGGACCATGGGGAACCCGGCCACGGCAGAGAAGCCCACGGCCCGGGCATCTTGGCTGGCCCGGTCCACAGGGAAGCGGATGTAGCGGTGCGCCATGGCATATAGGGCATCTGTCACTGCCCGGATGCACCGATGCACCGATGTCTGCGATATGCCGGACAGGTCCCCACTCGGTGCCTGGAATGACCCCGTTGCATAAAGGTTCAGGGCCACCGTAACCTTGACGGACACGGGAAGAGGGTGTCCCCCGCCAGTGCCACGCGTGACTGGTGTGCCAGCAGGTGGCAGATGTGTGCCACGGTTTCCCGCCTCACCCGGAGTCTCCTCCTGCATTCCCGGTACGTGAGGTCCTGGTATGACTGCCGGGGCCGGTACACACGGGGCACCCTTGGGTGCCTCCGTTGCCGTGGGGCCGCGACGTCCTCCTCCCCCTCCTCGTCCTGTCGGTCAGGTGTCCCTCCAGCCTGGGCGGCTGCCGCCTGCCCCTCTGCGGCAGCCTGCGCCGCCTCTCTAGCACGCTCCTCCTCTTCCTCCTCATCCAGGGCAACATGGACATTAGCGGCTGCCGCCACGGCGGCCAACATCGCTGGCTGACCGGAAAACATGACGGCCTGGTGGGGGGGAGGGGAACGACGACATGTCATCATTGCCCATATCCCCTCCTTCCCCCCAGCCAGGTGGCATGGGCCGCATGGGTCCAACTGTTGGAGGCTGGCACCTGGCCAGGTGGACCAACTCACTTGCCCTCGCACCCCCCCACCCCGGCACGGAACCCCCCACCCCCCTCCCCAGCACGGACCCCCCCCATCCCCCTCCCCGGCATGGACACCCCCCATCCCCCTCCCCGGCACAGACCCCCCCATCCCCCTCCCCGGCACAGACCCCCCCCCATCCCCCTCCCCGGCACGGACCCCCCATTCCCCTCCCCGGCATGGAACACCCCATCCTCCTCCCCGGCACGGACCCCAACCTCCTCCCCGGCACGGGCCCCCCATCCCCCTCCCCCTCCCCGGCACGGACCCCCACACCCCCTCCCCGGCATGGACCCCCCCCCCATCCCCCTCCCCGGCACGGACCCCCCCACCCCCCTCCCCGGCACAGACCCCCCATCCCCCTCCCCGGCACGGACCCCCCCATCCCCCTCCCCGGCACGGACCCCCCCATCCTCCTCCCCGGCACGGACCCCCCATCCCCCTTCCCGGCACGGACTCCAACCTCCTCCCCGGCACGGACCCCCCCCCATCCTCCTCCCCGGCACGGACCCCCCATCCCCCTCCCCGGCATGGTCCCCCCCCATCCCCCTCCCCGGCACGGACCCCCCCATCCCCCTCCCCGGCACAGACCCACCCCATCCCCCTCCCCGGTACGGACCTCCCCCATCCCCCTCCCCGGCACGGACCCCCCCCATCCCCCTCCCCGGCACGGACCCCCCCATCCTCCTCCCCGGCATGGACCCCCCATCCCCCTCCCCGGCACGGACCCCAACCTCCTCCCCGGCACGGACCCCACCCCTCCATCCTCCTCCCCGGCACGGACCCCCCCATCCCCCTCCCCGGCACGGACCCCCCATCCCCCTCCCCGGCACGGACCCCCCTCCCGGCACTCCCCCAGAGCCCATCCCACTCAACCCCCCCCCCCCGCCACACACACACACACACAAGCCGAGACACACCTCTCCTCACACATTCAGACTGCGGCCACGCCATCGCCTGCCCAGCGGCCAACCCCCCAGGCCGTCACTCACCTCCACGCTGGTCGGCGTGAACCTGGAGCACAGGGTCACGCCGATGAAAAGGAGGTTTGATTTACGTCGACGTGAACGGTGATCACGTCGACGGGACTTCGGCCCATCCGGAAGGGAGAATATCGGCAGGCCGAATATCGGCTGCCTTGCGCAGACCCGTGCCATTCTCCGACGTCAGCGGCGCCATTATCGCCCCGCCGACTTTTCTCCCTTCGGAGACTTTGGCAACCGGCGGGGGCGGGATTCACGGCGGCCAACGGCCATTCTCCGACCCGCTGGGGGGTCGGAGAATGACGCCCTATATGTGAACTATAACAATTGTTTATTCATGTCTGGGGCAAGATTAGAACAGGAAAGGTGACCAAACCATGGCTTACAAGGAAGAGGCATCAAAATTAACCAGCCGATCTGAGGATTGGGACCAGTTTTGAGTTCAGCAAAGGAGGACAGAGGGATTGATTAAAAGGGAAAATCGAGTATGAGAGTAAGCTTGCGGGGAACATAAAAACTGACTGTAAAAGCTTTGCTAGGAATGTGAAGAGAAAAAGATTGGTGATGACAAATGTAGGTTTACAATCAGAAATAAGGAAATATATAATGGGGAACAAAGAAATGGCTGACCAACTAAACACATACTTTGGTTCTGCATTCACAAAGGAGGACACGGTAGTGGGGCGGTACGGTAGCACAGTGGTTAGCACTGTTACATCACAGCACCAGGGACCTGGGTTCGATTCCCGGCTTGGGTCACTGTCTGGGTGGAGTTCTCCCCGTGTTTGCGTGGGTTTCCTTTGGTGCTCCGGTTTCCTCCCACAGTCCAAAGATGTGCGGGTTAGGTGGATTGGTCATGCTAAATTGCCCTGTAGTGTCCAAAAGTAAGCTGGAGTTGCTGGGTTACGGGGATAGGGCGGAGGTATGAGCTTAGGTATGGTACTCTTTCAGGGGCTGGTGTAGACTCCTTGGGCTGAATGGCCTCCTTCTGCACTGTAAATTCGATGATTCTATGACACAAATGTTGTACCAGAAATATAGCAGAATACAGGGTTTAGTGAGAGGGAGGAAATGAAGGAGAAATAGTAGGGAAATATTTGTAGGGAAATGGTGTTGGAGAAACTGATGGGATTGAAGTCCAATAAATCCCCAGGGCCTGATAATCTACATCCAAGAGTACTCCAGGAGGCGGCCTGAGAAATAATGATTGCATTGGCGATCACCTTCCAAGATTCTATAGATTCTGAACAGTACCTATGAATTGGAGGGTAGCTAACATAACCCCACGATATAAAAAGAGGTGTAGATCAGTCAGCATGATGTCGGTAGTGGGAAAATACAAGAGTCCATTATAAAAGATTTAGTAGCAGAGCACTTGGAAAACAATGGCAGGATTGGACAGAGTCAGCATGGATTTATAAAGGGAAATCATGCTTGACACAAGTCCTGAAATTCTTCGAGGATGTTACTAGTCAAATTGACAAAGGGGAGTGAGGGGGAACCAGTGGATGCGGTTTATTTGGACTTTCAGAAGGCTTCCCATAAAGCCTCACATGTGACATGTTACTGAGTTGGACGATCAGCCATGGCCATAATGTATGGTAGGGCAGGCTCAAAGTACCAATTCCTGCTCCTATTTTCCACATTCTATATATCATTACCTTGCCTTGTTCTTTCTCTTAGGCCTTCCAGATCTCCACAATGTGAAACCTTCCCACCAATATTTAATTTAAATCCCTCTCTACAGTCTGAGTTATATGATTCATCAGCCCATTGGTCCCAGCATGTTGTATGTGGTGTGACTTCCTGGAACAAAGTGCCCAGGTACCTCCACCTTCCTGATGCATTGCAGTGTCCAAAGCTTAGATTCTAGCTCATCAACTCTGAGGCAAAATTCCTTGAGCTGCAGACACTTATTGCAGATGTGGTTGCTGTGGATCACAGGTGTCCGCTAGCACCAACATGCTACATCTGCAACACATCAATTGCCCTGCACCTTTAGTGTGTTCTAATTAACTAATTAAGTTCATTGATCAGTGATCATAAAATTAAGCTCAATAAATTCCCCAATTTACCAAATCTCAAATACCATCTAAATTTATTGTGTTGTAGGTGGCTTGTCCATTTAAAGACGAGGGCCCTTTCAGCATGGCTATGCAGGAGCGATAACTTAAGAGGCTGATTTGTGTTTGACCTGTGAGGGAGTGTCCAGGTTGTTGCAGTGCCACATTGCCACGAACCTTAGAGAGAATATTGTCAGTTATGTGTATGCAGAATTTTTGCAATTAGGCAAAAATGCCACCACCGAGTCCCAACTGACACTAAGGATGGTCCTGTATCCCAATTGCTTTCTAAAACACTAAGTGAGAATAATCCATGCTGGTGTTATTTGCTGACTGAAAAGTCATGTGGCAACTTGGATGCAATATGTATTGCATCAATGGTGAGGTCTTGCAAAGAAGCAAACAATTTTATATTCTCAATTGCTACTCCAACAATGCAAACTAAACTCAGGCTCAGACTCTGCTTGGGAAATGGAAAGTTGCTATGGTTACATTAATTTTTGTTATTACATTTCTGCCTTGAGGCAGACGAGATTTATGATTGCAAGGTGCTTTGCTTTTTATTTCATTCTTTGATAGAAACTGCATTTTTCCTAAAGTTTATTTTCTGCTCGAGCAGACAGTGTTGTCATTTCCTACTCTATTTCCTCCATGTTGAGAGTCATAAAAAGTAAATTCTAAGCCACATGGTGATATGGAAAGAGTAACAAAGGAAAACAGCAACTAAAGGACAATGAACCTAGTCAAAACCAATTATCAAAGGTCATTCAAGGCCTCTGATAGCTCCTAAAAACTGACCTTTTCTAATACTATGAAAATTACTTTAAATTAAACTACACATTGTAAACTCTAACTATATCTTGATCCCAATGAAAATCTGGTATTTATTTCAGAATATTTTTATCGTTCCAATTTTGTGCGATTTATCATTCAATATGAGCCCAGACATCGCTCCATTAATGAAGAACAAAATAGTAAACAGCACAGTTGGTACAGTCACTGAACACAAGTCTGGGTCAAGGGAATCCCAAAGTTTCCTCAGGGGGCCAAGCGGAGCTCGCCTGTTCTTCCTGGCTCACAAGATAATTGAGTTTTGTTAATGAAAATATATATTACTCGGTCTTCTGGCGCTGGCTTTTGTTCCCAGCAAATTTGGCCTGTTTGTGAAGGCATCATTGCCCCCCACTACTCTGGCCTCAGGTTAAGATTGGAGACCTGGTGCTAGAGCCATGATCTACAAACTGGCGATTTAAAAGCACCGTTGGTTATATTGGGGTAAAAAAGGAATGGGTACATTAAAGTCAAAGGCCAGTATTTTTAGATAAAATATTTCAAACGCAGTTCCAGATGGTGATCTAAATGAATCCAATTTTGCTCAATTCATCGCTCTTTGATTGCCTTTTCCAATTTAAAAGAGACCATTTTATGTGAAATAGGAAAATATGTCTTCCTTTGATGCCATCTCTCTGCAAGCTAACTTAACCATCAAGATCAGGCATTGTAGCTAGAGGTGCATGAACGAGAGGCAGGGTTTTTCTTTTCAAAGTGTTTCAAGAAGTAACATATTTCTCACATGCCCAGAGCTGACCTTGGCAAGATTATAGATGTTAATTAAGACTGGGATTCAACATGAGTCTCATATTCAGGAGTCCAGTACTTCAGCAGTGTAACTGCTGCACCATTATTTATTGATACCAGCAACATTGCTCTTTCTTGGATTTTTCAAGTTCAGCTGGTGGTTGCCGGTGCGTGATGGAATGAACTCAATTCAAGTACAATTCCTGCCAGTTTAGTCAAAGAGCAGGATTGACAAGAACCGCACAGCTATGTAATTCACTTAGAATTACATTGTTTTCTAGCTAAGGGGAATATTGTGAATGCATGAGCTATCTTAAACACAGGGCTTGATTATCTGCTAGGGGCAGACGCCCTGCACCCCAGTCCATCTCCATCGATCCGACTTGCACTGCTTTACTTTCTTTTTAATAAATTTAGAGATTCTAATTCATTTTTCAAATTAAGGGGCAATTTGGCGTGGCCAATCCACCTATCCTGTACATCTTTGGGTTGTGGGGGCTAAACCCACGCAAACACGGGGAGAATGCGCAAACTCCACACGGACAGTGACTGTAGAGGGTGGCATCTCCGCTACTCCACTACTGGGCCGATATCTGGGGTTTGAATATCTGTGTGTGTCTCTCTCCAGCTGGCACTGAAACTTCAGAGGCCAGGGGATGTCGCGCTGGGACACTTCCACTGAAGAGAGCACTGATTCAAGCCTGCCGTTTATTCCTAACCGACAGCCTGAGACTTATATCACACAGATCTCCAGACCCCTACCAATACCCAGGTGATTCTCTCTCTTGCCGGTGGTGCAACACCCACCCGGTTCCTACTCCACTAGAGTAGCTTTCCCAAGAGAGAGAATAGGACACTGCTGTTTATTCCCTAACCAGCAGTCTGTCCTGAGTGAATCGCTCAAGATGACCCTCGATTCCTGAACCCGGAATTAAGGTGAGGAGTATTTTAACAATGACTTGGTCAGAGATCGCTGGTGAAGGATTGAAGAATTTAAACGACTCCAATTATCGTCAAATCAAGGTTTATTGTAAAACCCAGGTCAAAATCATCAACAGAAGAAACACAATAAAATCTTATGCTCTAATATACACTATGTCTATTCAAAAGTAATATAGCGGACACAACGAAAATTCTTATGCTTACACAGGTTTTAGCAATATCACAAGGCACAAAAACAAGTTCCCTTCCCCAAAGCCTCAACCACTATTAAAGTCTAGGGAGTTTCGCAAGCTGCTGCGGAGTACTTACGGTCACAGGCTGCAGAGGTCAAGTCAGGGGTGCAGAGGTCGAGCCACGAACGAAGAGACCCCTACTCGAAAACACAGCCCCTTTTATATAGTTATACCTGGCTTTCTTCTGTGATCGGCCAGCCCCTTTTGCATTGAAAAAGGTAAGTTTTAAAGTTCCCGCTGGTCCCGCCCCCTTTGAGCCGGTCAGAGCTGTATGTTTCCGGGTATTCCTTGCAGGTCCGCTTCTTCCAGCTAGGCAGACCTGCGCGATTTGAAGTTGGCGCTGGCTCCGCCCCCTTCTTTCAGTGAGTTTCTGCCGGCAGCTTCTGTCAAGCTTGGAGTACCTCCCCCAGGTCCGCCTCCAACTTGGTTTTTCTGCCGGTAGCTTCTGTCAAGCTTGGAGTACCTCCCCCAGGTCCGCCTCCAACTTGGTTTTTTCAGACCTGTGCGATTTGAATTTGGCGCTGGCTCCGCCCCCCTCCTCCCAGTGAGTTTCTGCCGGTAGCTCCTGTCAAGATTGGAGTACCTCCCCCAGGTCCGCCTCCAACTTGGTTTTTCTGCCGGTAGCTCCTGCTGATTTTCTAGGGGCTTTTCCAGCGCAATATGCTGGACTCAGACAGTCTGATTTCTAGTTTAACGAGGTTAGGCTCTTCTGTGGAGAATTTCAGTGTCTTCCAGCTGCTCCGGAGATGGCTGCTATTCTCACCTCGCTATGTTGATGGGGTGTTAATTGGATTCTGCTCTGGTGGAGGCCAGGTCATTTACATTTGCATGGGGCTATGACCATCCCATTGTCCTGCTTGCATGCAAGCCTCCTGTGTATTCCCGTGCCCCTTTGTCTGTGTTTTGATGTTATCTTGTTGTCTGGCTCCTTCTTCCTTGTAGCTCCTCGGGGGGTGTTTGCAAATATTTATGTGCTTATGTCCCTACTCAGCTCAGCGGGCCAAGCCTGCTGGGAAAACTGGTTCTGTTCCCTTGGCTGGAAAGTCAGTTTACAGTCTCTGAGTTTCTCCAAAAGGGCCGAATTGCCCGAAAACCTTACAGTGACTCAGAGCCGGGATTGCACCTGGGACCTCGGCGCCGTGAGGCAGCAATGCTAACCACTGCACCACCGTGTTGCCCTCTGCTTTACTTTTTCACTTAATCACACTTTAATTAGCATGAGGCAAGACTTCCATCCCTCTCCTCCAGGAATAAATCTCGTCTGATAGAGCTGATGGCCAATTGGAGGCCGACAGCCCGACATTACACCATGATCGTCGGCCACTGCTGGTAAAGCAGGAGGCTCAAGAGGGAGGATGAGCCATGGATATGCCAAACCCAGATAAGGCTGAGATATTTCCAGATCTGCAGCCCATGAAAAGGAAGGGGGGGGGGGGGGCGCGTGGGAAACCTATTGGACAGCGGAGGGGGGGTGGGGGGGGTGGAGGTGGGCATGGGGAAATAAAACTATGGGAGGAAGGACCTCCAGTTGGCATGAAGGGCTCAGGAAGGAGGCACTCCTCTGTTGACTGACTGGAAACCTACAGTCTTAAACCTGCCCCTACACATTGGCTCAGGCCTCTCCTGCAGCCTGTTAAATCACAGTATTGTAGGGATGAGGCCCTTAATTAGACATTAATTTCCAACTTAAAAGTCTTTATTAGGCCACAGGCCCCCTTGACGTCTTTCCGCTGCCTGCAAAATTGCAGCGGGTTGGAGGCGGGCAGACCGTCGATGGGATGGTACTAATGACCCTTATTTATGGGTCTACTATTCTGTTTTCCGACCTGTTGGTAGTCTGTAAAATATAGCCCATAAGAACATAGGATTAATAGCGATAAAGACGTACATGTTGGAAAGGAATCATTTTGCAAAACAGATAAGTCTGGTCAGAATTTTCACTGCATTTGTACGAGAGCAAAAATTAATGGCTATTGACAAATACTTCTGATTTCCTGACTCCTGGGTCACTGGATTGTGTACGTTAGAAGCAAATTATATCAACATATCACTTGAGCCCATATCACGTTCTTGCCATGTGCAACCACGGCAAAAAGAATCATGGTCTGAAGTTTCTGCCCGTCGGATGTGCATACTCGATGGGTCCAGCAGAGGGCAAGGAACACGCTTCCTGATGCGATTGGCCCTGGAGTGTAATTTCCTGCTGGTTGGCCAATTAATGGCCAGCCAGCGTAAAACATGTGCTCTGAACGGCTGAGCGCTGCCAGGGAGGGCACGAAGAGGCCGGGTGCCAAGAGAAATGACGGTGCAGATGGGCAATTCCGCCGAGCTCCCGGAAGGCTGACAGTTGCCTTCAGGGAGCTGCAGTGTTGTTCCAATGAAATTAGCACCACCGAAATGCCGAAAACTCTGGGCGCAATTCTCCACAAAGATTTCTAAGTGTTGTAGCGAGCTTCCCGGCGCTTGGCCCAGCGAGGCCGGCAACGCTATTCGACGTTAGTTGGTCCACTTAACAAGGCCCCACGGGATTCTCGCTGCAAATGAAGGCTCGCCAGCTGATTTGCCAACACCGCGCTCACCAGCCCCCCCGCTAACAATGTCGAGCACCCTTTGCTCAGCCAACCCCAGCCAGCTCGCAACAATGGCACCGACGAGACTTTCCCCAAGATGAGAACTGGGGAGGCTGCTGGATGCAGTGGAGGCCAGGAGTGATGACCTGTTTCTGAGGGTCCCGGAGGGTGAGCCACAAAGCAGCCAGTGCTGCCTGGAACAAGGTTGTGGCGGCTTTGAGCACCAGGTGTGTGACCAGGAGGACTGGCCTCTAGTTCCAGAAAAGGTCAACGATCTACACCAGGCAGCATGTGAGTAGACCCCAACACCTTTACACCCTCACACCTAACACCTTTACACCCTCACACGAGGATCAATTCCCCAACTCTCCATGCAACCCCAACCCAATATACACCCCCTCTCCCTTAAACCCCCAACCCTTTCTTTACACCCGCCCCCTCCCACCACTGTGAACCACACGTGTGGCTAACGACGCCCTCCCTTTGTCTCCATAGGACAAGCTCCACTACAACCATCAGGAGAGGGCCCAGACTGGTGGTGGTGTGCCAGACATAAGAATCCTCACCACCTTCGATGAACATGCCTTGGAGATGACTGGCATGGCCGAGGACAGAGCAGTCACCATCGTGGAGGCTGGCGGAAGCCGCAGAGGTGAGGAGCCATGGGGCCCCACCAGTGGGACCTGTCAAACGTGAGTTATTATTGCCATTCTGACTAACCCATCCTTCCCGCTGACCACATGTCCATTCTCCCGTAGTTTCTATAGCCAACGGTGCCGGCCCATCCCGGATAGCCCCTTCTCCTGCCTCTCAGGAGATCACCTCAGAGGAGAACTCCGAAGAAGACACGATTGAGGCACCACAGGTGACATCCCCACCCTCCACCAGCGCAGATATACACACCTCGGTGGGAAGTTTTAGTGGTCAGGCTTCTGGGGCATAATCTGGTGAGCACCACACTTCTGATGATGCACATCAGGTGGAGGTGGGAACCCCTAGGCGAGACAGCAGTCGGAGGTCTGCTGGATCCCATGATCGAGCTGGGTCCCTGCCTGATGCTGAGCCGATGGCACAGGCTGTCCCTGAACTGACAGAGACGTTAGGGAGCATAGAACATAGAACATTACCGCGCAGTACAGGCCCTTCGGCCCTCGATGTTGCACAGACCTGTGAAACCACTCTAAAGCCCATCTACACTAGTCCCTTATCGTCCATATGTCCATCCAATGACCATTTGAATGTCCTTAGTGTTGGCGAGTCCACTACTGTTGCAGGCAGGACATTCCACGCCCTTACTACTCTCTGAATAAAGAACCTACATCTGACATCTGTCTTATATCTATCTCCCCTCAATTTAAAGCTATGTCCCCTCGTGCTGGACATCACCATCCGAGGAAAAAGGCTCTCACTGTCCACCCTATCCAATCCTCTGATCATCTTGTATGCCTCAATTAAGTCACCTCTTAACCTTCATCTCTCTAATGAAAACAGCCTCAAGTCCCTCAGCCTTTCCTCATAAGTTCTTCCCTCCATACCAGGCAACATTCTGGTAAATCTCCTCTGCACCCTTTCCAATGCTTCCACATCCTTCCTATAATGCGGCGACCAGAATTGCACGCAATACTCCAAATGCGGCCGCACCAGAGTTTTGTACAGCTGCAACATGACCTCATGGCTCCGAAACTCAATCCCTCTACCAATAAAAGCTAACACACCGTACGCCTTCTTAACAACCCTCTCAACCTGGGTGGCAACTTTCAGGGATCTATGTACATGGACACCGAGATCTCTCTGCTCATCCACACTACCAAGAATCTTACCATTAGCCCAGTACTCTGTCTTCCTGTTATTCCTTCCAAAATGAATCACCTCACACTTTTCTGCATTAAACTCCATTTGCTACCTCTCAGCCCAGCGTTGCAGCTTATCTATGTCCCTCTGTAACTTGTAACATCCTTCCGCACTGTCCACAACCCCACCGACTTTAGTGTCATCTGCAAATTTACTCACCCATCCTTCGACGCCCTCCTCCAGGTCATTTATAAAAATAACAAACAGCAGTGGCCCCAAAACAGATCCTTGTGGTACACCACTAGTAACTGGACTCCAGTCTGAACACTTTCTAGCAACCACCACCCTTTGTCTTCTTCCAGCTTGCCAATTTCTGATCCAAACTGCCAAATCTCCCTGAATCCCATGCTTCCGTATTTTCTGCAGTAGCCTACCGTGGGGAACCTTATCAAACGCTTCACTGAAATCCATATACACCACTTCAACTGCTTTACCCTCATCCACCTGTTTGGTCACCTTCTCAAAGAACTCAATAAGGTTTGTGAGGCACGACCTACCCTTCACAAAACCGTGTTGATTATGTCTAATCAAATTATTCCTTTCCAGATGATTATACACCCTATCTCTTATAAAACTTTCCAAGATTTTGCTCACAACAGAAGTAAGGCTCACTATAGTTACCGGGGTTGTCTCTACTCACCTTCTTGAACAAGGGGACAACATTTGCTATCCTCCAGTCTTCTGGCACTATTCCTGTAGACAAAGATGACTTAAAGATCAAAGCGAAAGGCTCAGCAATCTCCTCCCTAGCTTCCCAGAGAATCCTAGGATAAATCCCATCCGGCCCAGGGGACTTATCTATTTTCACACTTTCCAGAATTGTTAACACCTCCTCCTTATGAACCTCAAGCCCTTCTGGTCTAGTAGCCTGAATCTCAGTATTCCCCATGACAACATTGTCTTTTTCCTGTGTGAATACTGATGAAAAATAATCATTTTGCACCTCTCCTATCTCCTCAGACTCCAAGCACAACTTCCCACTACTGTCCTTGACTGGCCCTACTCTTACCCAGTCATTCTTTTATTCCTGACATATCTATAGAAAGCTTTAGGGTTATCCTTGATCCTACCTGCCAAAGACTTCTCATGTCCCCTCCTGGCTCTTCTTAGCTCTCTCTTTAGGTCCTTCCTAGCTAGCTTGCAACTCTCGAGCGCCCTAACTGGACCTTCACGTCTCATCTTTACATGAGCGGTTGGGACATTCAGAGGGAGATGTCAGTGACACCTCAGCAGGTCCATAGCTGCTTGGAGGAGTCCCAGAGGCTAAAGGCACAGGAGATATCGTTGGCAATATGTGGCACCAAAGGGTGGTGACCGCAGCTGAGAGCCTGCTGCATGACGTTGGCACCATTAGTGAAGGTGTCCAAAGCATCACACAATTGGTGACGACCATGGCTGAGGGCCTCGGAAGTCTGTCAAACTTGATGGGGGATGTGATCCAGTACCAGCTTGACCTTCACAAGGTGATGCACGAAATGTCCCGCTTTCTGACGTGAATGGCCTAGGTGCTGTGAAGATTGTCCTCGTCGCAGGTGGGCCTTGCCAGGGTACTGCAGAGCATGATCCAATCACTGAGGAGCATTGCCGAGGGTGACGGCACAATGGTGCAAGCATCGGGGAACTGCCAGGGCTGGCAGAGCCAGATGATGCAAGGGCAGCCGGGGCTCGAACCAGCTCCCTGTCCATCCCAAGATGAACCCTGGGACCTATGGGTGACAACCGAGAGGAGGGAGCACTGGGTTCCAACCCAGACCCGTCCCATGGGGTGGTGACGGTGGCCAACAGCTCCCAAGTTCCACCCCTTTGATGAGGCCACGTCTTACAATCAGCACATGGCATGCTATGCATGCACTGCAGACAAGTGAGTCGGGCCCTCTGGCCTCAGAGGCCCCAGAGGATGCCCTCCAAGGGCATCGAAGGCCACGGGATATGGTAAGCAGCTGGCTGCCTCCACCTCAGATGTGCATCCTGGGGACACACATGGCCTCGTGGTAGAGCAAAGAGGGCCAAGCACATTGAGGATTACTGAGGGCACCAGGGGAATGGGGACGGGATGGGGGGGGGGGGGGGGCGGGGAATAGGTAGGGGTTTAGTGAGATGTGAGAGGGAGGGAGGGGTAGCACTATTGGGAAAGTGGGGAATTGTTACACACAATAAACACCCTTGTGCACAACTTTTATGATGCCTCTGTCACTTTCATATGCAATGCGGGCCGACCTCCGAACCCTTTGCCATCTCTTCAGGCATCCTACCTCTCCCAGTGGCACTCACCCACCCTCCGGCCGTGGACATGTCCCCGGAGCTGTGTCAAATCCTGGGGGTTCGGATGTTGGCTGCTGCCTGTGTGGTGCTGCCTCCTGCAGTGTTCAAGCAGTGTCCATGCATCAAGGTGTGATTGGGATGCCAGGCAGTGACTCCCACTTGCCCGCCCATCCATGGGAATCCACTTGGGTTGTGTGAAGTGTTCCTTTAAGAAATGTTTTGGATTATCAAATGGCTTCAGTGATGTCATTGTGTGGGTGGAGCTGGGCTGTGGTTCTGGGCTTTTAGTTTAGTTTTTAAGCTGGGAGCTGGCTGTGGCTCTGAGTTTTACTTTCGTTTACACATTTTGGAAGCTGGATTCAGACAGAGAGGTCTTGTGTGTCTCTCTCTCTGCATGTTAAAAGGTGTCTCCAGATCACTTGATAATTCAACAGTGAACATAGAACATACAGTGCAGAAGGTGGCCATTCGGCCCATCGAGTCTGCACCGACCCACTTAAGCCCTCACCTCCACCCTTTCCCCGTAACCCAATAACCCCTCCCAATCTTTTTGGTCACTAAGGGCAATTTATCATGGCTAATCCACCTAACCTGCACGTCTTTGGACTGTGGGAGGAAACCGGAGCACCCGGAGAAAACCCACGTAGTCACGGGGAGAACTTGCAGACTCCGCACAGACAGTGACCCAGCGAGGAATCGAACCTGCGACCCTGGCGCTGTAAAGCCACAGTGCTAATCACTTGTGCAACCATGCTGCCCTGTGATAACTGGGGCGGGATTCTCCGAGCCCCCGCCGGGTCGGAGAATCGCCGGGAGCTGGCATGAATCCCGCCCCCGTCAGATGCCGAATTCTCCGGCACCGGATATTTGGCAGGGCGGGAATCGCGCCGCGCCGGTCGGCCACCCCCCCCCGGCAATTCTCCGGCCCGCAATGGGCCGAAGTCCCGCTGCTGTCATGCCTGTCCCACCGGCGAGAATCAAACCACCTCTCTTACCGGCGGGACTAGGCGTCACGGGCGGGCTCCGGGGTCCTGGGGGGGGGCACGGGGCGATCTGGCCCCGTGGGGTGCCCCCACGGTGCCTGGCCCACGACCGGGGCCCAGCAATCCGCGGGCAGGCCTGTGCCGAGGGGGCACTCTTTTCCCTCCGCCTCGGCCACATCCTCCGCGATGGCCGACGCGTATGAGACACCCACCCCCTGCGCATGCGCGGGGATGACATCAGCAGCTGCTGACGCTCCCGCGCATGCGCGGACTTCCACCGCCTGGAGAATCCCGACCCTGGTTTCTGGAAGGAATTCAAACTTACTGTTTTGATAAAAGGGTTTTCTGGTTTATGGATGTTGTTACTTGATTGAAACAGTTAAGGGAAGTTATTAAGGGTTATATATAGAGTACTGTAGCTGCGTGTGGTATTTATGTTTGTTGTTGATAAAAATGCTTTGTGTGTGTGTTTATAAAAATGTTAACTGAATTTGCAGAATACACTTTGTTTTTGATTAAAAGTGCTTAAGGCCTAACTCCTGAAAGGCAGGCCCTTGAGCTCCTCATAACCAAAATCTATAAACAGTTGTAGGTCAGGTGAACTCCATGATATAATTTTGGAGTTTTCGAACAAAAGTGTTCACTTAATCTTGATTGCAATTCCCTGTTAGCAATAGCCTTCAGCCGCATGGCCCGAACCTCGGCCGTCAGTGGGAGTTATGGGTGATCGGTGGAGCAGACAGGCATAGACAAGGGCTGCCCCTGGAATGGGTTCACATGATCCGTGGCTGGTATTGTGATGCCTCGAGCAGTTGCCCCCTTGTTGCCCCCTGCTCCCAGCACCTCCACTCACCCTTCCATAGCAGCCCACCTCTGCGGAGGGTCCCCATCCCCAGCGGCGGGTTCCCCATTCCCAGCCGAGGGTCCGCCAACTCCCGCCGAGCTCTGGGGTGGCAAGCCCAGCATCCCTGGGCTCTTTACCTGTGAGCAAAGATTGCTACTCACTCGGCTCCTACAGAAGCCCTTCCGCCAGGTTCATGTTTTTCATAAGGTGTACTAATCGGAGCCAGCGTGACCACTCGCTGGGGGAGGCAGCTGAATGACGGGAGGCCGTTGGAGATGGGGGTGGGTCTCGTTAATTATATGGAAATGGGGCTTAAGTGGTGATAATTGGTTTCTTGCCACACTATGGCGAGATCCCATTTTCACCTATGGGCCTGCATTGCAAACTGTTTGGCGGCTGACGTGGTCCTCGTTTCTGGCCTCTCCCGCTATTCACCAGCCTCGTTTCGCTTGAGCAAGAGTGAAATGAGGCTGGAGAGTCGCACCCTCTCTCTATCATTCAGAATCAAACAACTGACAGCAGAACACAGAATACTCAAATCCTCAAACGTTTTCTTTTATTTTATCGTGCCCGGAATGGGGAATGGTGAAAAAACGTGAACGCTGCCTGGTCGTTTGACACGTACAGCAAGTGTAAAGGTGCATGGGTCACATAAAGTTAGGGCCAATTTCCTGCTTGATGAACTTTATTCCCCTTTCAATTGTCAGCAGGTTCCCTTCCGACTCTCGCGTGTGCTCACTACAAAAATATTGGACATTTGATGTCTGCTCTTGTGATTTCACTTGAGTTCAGGGCAGGCTCAAGCCCATCAAGCTCCATAAAATTCTGGCCCAGGATGTGAACCGTTGAGGTCAGCAAACAGGTCAAACTCTCAATGAAGATCAGGAATCAAAATTGTATAAAATATGGGGGCACAGAGTAAGCTTGAAAATCCCTTGAAAAAAATTAGACTCGGTTTTGATAAATGTTTAAACTGAGTAACTGCCACAATTAATTTGATAATTCAATATAAGCATTAGGTTGAATGTATTCATTGCTCTCTAGCACTTTGTGACATGTTAGGATTAATGTGGTCCGTGGACAAAAGTTAGAACTGCCTAATCAACCTAAAGGGATTGTGGACAAATTTTCCAGGCTATTTAATTCTCTAATTGGCGTGGGTTCCTATCTGGTTTTTCACATCTCCAAGGGAATTACATAACTCTTGATTCCTGTATCCTGATGCATTAGGCATCGCCGACTTTACAGAACAGACTATTTAAATCATTTGGTCTTTTCCTATTTGACATTTTCATATGTTCGTAAATATTGTATGTGTGGCATAACCTGGCAATATTTGTAATAAATTTTGCCTGAATCCAAATACCAAACTTGCTGTACTAGGGAAAAAAGAAGAGAAAATAAGCAGCCACAAACATGGTTTGAATTTGTTTGGCATTCTCTGCCTCTGGGCTTATTTTAATATAAAAATAATTGTTGTGTAACTTGGAAAACTTCAGAAAGAGATATGAATCAACCTGAAGCACATCAGCTTCAATGTTTTTCAAGAGTCTGGTTGCTCTGTAGGTTTTACATCTCGCTGTCAGAAACCTTTAAAGATGAACATGTACAACAATAACAACAAAACTGCAACCCACTTAAACTTACTAATGGTGGCTTATTATATTGCTTTAAATAATAATAATAATTGCTTATTGTCACAAGTAGGCTTCAATGAAGTGACTGTGAAAAGCCCCTAGTCACCACATCCCAGCGCCTGTTCGGGGAGGCTGGCACGGAAATGGTAACACAACAGAGTGATTGTGAGGAATGAGAATGTAAATTTGAACCCTTTTGCAAATTAGTGGATAATGGTTCTAATGACTTCCATCCACCCACAATTGACCATAGTGAAGAGTCCATATGACCCTTCTACAGAAGTTATCCCTGATGTTCTATCAATATTTAACTATTAATGAACATGATAGAAAAGATTATCTGGTCATCATCATACTGCTGTTGGTGGGAGTTTGCTGACCGCAAAACATCTGCCACATTTCCTACATTCCAACAGTCAATACACTTCAAAAATAGGACTTAATTGGTTGTAAAGCGCTTTGAGGTATCCAGTGTGAAAAATGCTATACAAATTCCAAGTCTTTCTTCTCTTTCTTGATACCTTTCTACTTTAATTTGCTGAGTTTTAATAATATTCATCAGGCACATTGTTCCATATTTATATATAGATATACACATATAAATTCATACCTACATATTTTTATAGAATAGGGAATACAGTTTACATTCCTGCAGAACACCACGAATAGCTTTTACTCCGGCTGAGCATTTCTCACCATCTTCTGTCTTCTGTTAAGTTAGTGTCTTAACCACAATTTTTGATCTGGGCCGTCTACCTTAATTATTACTATAAATCTCAATGAGAAACTCTGTTAATTATGTTTTGAAAATCCAAGTACATTACAGGTTGTTCTCTTCCATTAATCTTCTCAAAGAATTCTAGTAGCTTTGCAAAACATGGTTTTTAAAACAATTCAAACTACCCTCTTTGCTACGTGATGTTCATCAATATCATCCTGCGAATGATCTCAAGAATTGACCAATTGGATGTTGTGTTAATTAGCTGATGTATGCTGATTCCTTATTTTGAGTATTAGTTACTAGTCCATTATTCGTGGATCTCTAATAATCAAAGGGTTATTGATTTTCTCCTTTAATTATTTGAGAGTTTTATTGCGTGTTCCACTTAACTCAGGAGGCTTGTGGATATTTAATCCGTCCAGTTCCTGAAAACTGCATTTCCTATGTGTTACTTTATGTCCATCTTTGCTTTTGCCAATTATTAAAGCAGATTGTGTAGTGTACTCATAACATTTGAACCATGTAATTTATGTACAAACAGACAATGCTCATCTTTGAATTGGTGAAACAATTTTCCCTTTTTAATTAGCTTCAAATTTACATTTTACACAATACATTGCGCATACAGAAACTGTCATAGAGACATAGCAAATAGTCGGAGCAGTAGACCATTCAGCCCTCGAGTCTACTCCGCAATTTATTGTGAACATGGCTGATCATCCAGCTCAACAGCCTGATTCCATCTTCCCCCCATATCCTTTGATCCCCTTCGCCCCAAGAACTATATATAATTCCTTCTTGAAAACATACAATGGGCGTGATTCAACTGCCGCATTGCTCCTGGCATGGATCTGGGATTGTCAGGTAAAAAGCAGAAAAGGCCAAAATCGAGATTTGCGCAGGGTGTGAACCAGTTTGCAATTCACCCGGTCCGCAGTTAATGGCTAGTTCCGGATCTCGCCCCAAAATGGCGAGCATATCATTAACCCTCATTTGCACTCATTTCAATCTCATGAGTGAGATTGAAGTTAAATGCAGTGGCCTCCGGGAATTATCTGACTTGCCAGTGAGAAACCACGTGGGAGTCGTTTAGTACTCTTTTTTAAAAACGTGAGGCTGGCGCAATGGTTTCTGAGGGGAACTGAGTAGGTGAGTAGCCATTTCCATTTTCCGGCATGCAGCTCAAGGGCACCGGAGCTGCTGCCTAGTGCTCGGGGAAGGGGGGGATGGTGGCAATAAGGGGATGGTAGGACACCCCTCGGGGGGTTCATTTCAGGTCAGGGTTCACCCCTGGGCTGGGGAGGGGCTTTGCATCTGTGAGGCCGTCAAACTATCATGAATAAATGGTCCCACGGGATATGGAAACAAAAGTTATTTGGGAGTTTCCAATACCCTCGACACAATGGGAAATAATGACATTTCTTGGCATGAGTGGTTTTTACCATAAATGTATGGTGAATTGTAGCAGCGTGATTGCTCCACTGACGGACTTGCTGAAGAAACGTAGCAAATTTCAGTGGACAGCGGAACGTCAACAGGCATTTGAAGGCCTGAAGGCTGTTTTAATCACTGCTCCTGTGTTGGAGAATTCCAAGAGGTTTTGTGATCGGATTGAACGAAAGTACCTGACCTTAAAGAAAGATGCAGATGCCGTAGAGAAATGGATGGATCATGCAGCGACCTTCTTGTCCAAGGAGTCTGTCAATCAAGAAGGATTCCAGTTGCAGGAAGTCAAAGAACAGGAATGGGCTTACTTATTATCAATGTTTGCCTGTTTTGTTTTTGTTTAAAACATGTATGTTTATTGTCAATTGTTACTAATGGGCAAGTGAAAGGGTAAAACATGAAACCATCTTTGAAGTTGGTGGTTTCTTTTCTTTTCTTGGGGTGAGGTGTCATGGGAGTGTCCCTTTAAGAAATGCTTTTGTCTTATCACAAGACTTCAGTGATGTCACTATGTGCGTGGAGCTGGGCTGTGGCTCTGGGAGTTTCTTTTTGGTTTCACTTTCACATTTGGCTGCTGTGGACTCAGACAGAGAAAATAATTTTTTTTTAGCCTGCCTCTCTATCTTCATTTTAAATGCTGTTTCCAGACTGCTTGGTAACTTAAAAGAGATAATTGCTTTCTGGAAGGAATTCAAACCTGCTGTTTCAAAAGGAGAACAGAGTATCACTGACATGTCTTAAAGACAGTGAGAATGCTGTGTGTTGGGCCATGCTTTTGAAAAGGGGTGTCTAGTTTTACTTGGATTTTATTGAATAGGAACAGTTAAGGGGAATTCATAAAGGGTTATACATAGATTACTGTAGCTGTGTGGGGTCTTTATGTTTGTAGTCAATAAAATTATTCCTGTCTATGTTTATACAAATGTTAACTAAATTCTTAGAATAAAGCTTGTTTATTTTTCTTAAAAGTGCCCAAGAAGTATGTTGAATAAAACCTGAAAGGCAGGCTCTTGTGCTCATCGTAACCAAAATCAATAAACAGTTACAGGTCAGGTGAACTCCAAAATATACTTTGGAGTTTTCTAAACCGTGGCCCGTAACATCACTCAAACACAATATACCATCACTCTGACACACTTCTCTCTCCCTTGCAAGACAAGATGGTCCATAACTAGAAGCAGCAGCACCTAATCATCCTCCTCACCACCGCAGGTCAGCATGCCATCCATGTCTACAACTCCCTGGTGTTCGCGGAAGGCGAGGACAAATCTAAATACAAGACGGTCCTCCTCAAGCTCGACCAACACTTCAATGTCGAGGTCAACGAGAGCTTTGAGAGGTATGTCTTCCAGCAGCGCCTGCAAGGTAAGGATGAGCTCTTTCAGTCATTCCTGACGCATCTCCGCATACTCGCGCAGTCCTGCGATTACGACACCACCTCCGAGTCCATGTCCGGGACCAGATCGCTTTTGGGATCGCCTCGGGCACCCTACGCCAGCAGCCTTTAAAAATAAAAGGCCTAACCTTAGCCCCTGCAATCGAAGCCTGTGTCCTGCACAAGAACGCAACGAGCCGCTATGCCCAATTTCAGACGACCGAATCGGCGCGGAGGGGAACTTAGGCGACCGGATCGGCGAGCCAGGTGCCCCACGAGGCTGAACGGGCCCAGGCGATCGAGTTCCTCCCGGCCCGCGGCCCGAACGAGGGCAGCCGTTTCGCGCTTGTCCGCACCAAAACCTACGGCAACGTGAGGGACGTGATGCGCAGGCGCGCCCGACACAAGACCGAACTGCGCATGCGCAGTGGCGCAATGAACGCCATGACGTCATGACGTGCGGCAACTGTGGAGCTGCACATTTAAAAGGGCAATGTCCCGCAAGAACCCGCCAATGCCTACGCTGTGGCAAGGTGGGCCACTACGCTGCTTACTGTCGAGCAGCTCAACCGGTTGATCTTCCACTTCTCCGACAACCTCGCAGGGACGTGCGGACCATTCAGCCTCCCCATTACGAATCGGGCCCAGACGACATCCAGACCGGTGACACAGATGACCGAGACGCCTTCCGGGTTGCGGTCATTGATGGGAACCGAGTCAACACGATCAATCCGGGTGATGAATGGTGTGCCACCCTGATGGTCAACCGATCGCCGAATACTTTCCGCCTGAACACTGGCGTCTCCGCCAACCTCATAGCATGGTCAGCCTTCTACGCCATGAAGGTCAGACCACCAATCCGGCCGTCCAGGTGCAGGATGGTCGACTACAACGGGAATGTTATCCCGGCTATGGGATCCTGCCAGCTCCAGGTGACACACAACACACACACGGCCACACTCTCGTTCAAGATAGTCGGCTCATCGAAGGACTCCCTGCTAGGCGCACAGGCATGCAAGGCTCTCCACCTCGTGCAACGGGTCCACTCTCTCTCTCCAGACGGCACGTCTGACTTCCCGGATGCAGAGTTCAACGCACAGCTCCAATCGCTCCTCGCCCACAACCAGGAGGCATTCAAGGGCATGGGCACACTGCCATACACCTACCGAATTCGCCTCAAACCGGACGCCATCCCGGTCATTCACGCACCTCGCAGGGTTCCTGCGCCACTCAAAGACCGCATCAAGCAGCAGCTGCAGGATCTCCAGGACCAAGGGGTCCTATCCAGGGTCACGGAGCCCACGCCGTGGGTCAGCTCCATGGTGTGTGTCAAGATGCCCTCTGGCGAGCTCCGGATATGTATTGACCCAAAAGACCTCAATAACAGTATCATGAGGGAACATTATCCTGTGCCCAAACGGGACGAGATCACGAGCGAAATGGCCCGGGCGAAAATATTTACCAAACTGGATGCCTCTAAAGGGTTTTGGCAGATCCAACTGGACCCGTCCAGCCGAAAGCTGTGCACCTTCAATACCCCTTTCGGCAGGTTCTGCTACAACCGGATGCCGTTTGGCATCATCTCGGCATCCGAGGTCTTTCATAGGATCATGGAGCAGATGATGGAAGGCATCGAAGGGGTGCGCGTCTACGTGGACGACGTCATCATCTGGTCCACTACACCACAGGAGCACATATGTCGTCTCCAACGCGTTTTTGCCCGCATACGGGAAAACGGCCTGTGCCTCAACCGAGCCAAGTGTTCCTTTGGCCAAACCGAGCTGAGGTTCCTGGGGGACCATATATCCCGCACATGGGTCCGTCCGGATGCAGACAAGGTGAGCGCCATCACAGCCATGCCGCAGCCGGCAGACAAGAAAGCAGTGCTACGCTTCCTTGGCATGGTCAACTTCCTGGGGAAGTTCATTCCCAACCTTGCCTCCCACACGACAGCTCTGCGCCACCTCGTCAAAAAGTCCACGGAGTTCCAGTGGCAACACACACACCAGCTGGAATGGGAGGAGCTCAAACTCAAACTCACCACTGCACCGGTATTGGTGTTTTTTGACACGTCTCGTGCCACCAAAATCTCGACTGATGCCAGCCAGTCCGGCATTGGGGCAGTGATCCTGCAGCGGGATGACATGGCATGATGGGCCCCAGTTGCCTATGCCTCGCGGGCCATGGCCCCCACAGAGCAGTGCTACGCGCAGATCGAAAAGGAGTGCCTGGGCTTGCTAACCGATTTAGACAAGTTCCATGATTATGTGTATGGTCTTCCCCGGTTCACTGTTGAAACTGACCACCGCCCCCTGGTCAGCATCGTAACCAAGGACCTAAACGAGATGACCCCTCGCCTCCAGCGCATCCTACTGAAACTCAGGAGGTACGACTTCCAACTGGTCTACACCCCAGGGAAGGAACTCATCGTTGTGGATGCCCTATCGAGAGCAGTGAGCACGCCGCCAGACTCGGAGGGGTTCGTCTGTCAGGTCGAGGCGCAGGTGGCCTTCACATCGGCAAATCTGCCAGCTGACGACTCCAGTCAGGCCTGTATTCGCCGGGAGACTGCGGCCGACCCCCTTCTACAATGTGTGATGCACCACATGACGGGACGGTGGCTCAAAGGGCAGTGCCCGCAGTTCTACAATGTCCGAGACGACTTGGCCGTCATTGATGGGGTCCTTCTGAAGCTGGACCAGATTGTGATTCCGCCCAGCATGCACAAGCTGGTTCTCGACCAACTACACGAAGGCCACCTGGGGGTCGAGAAGTGCAGACGGAGGGCCCGAGAGGCGGTATACTGGCCGGGCATCAGTGACGATATTGCCAACATGGTGCTCAACTGTCCCACCTGCCAAAGATTTCAGCCGGCGCAACCTCCTGAAACGCTTCTGCCCCATGAGCTGGTGACGTCCCCCTGGGCGAAGATGGGTGTGAACCTATTTCACGCGCTCGGTAGGGACTATGTCATCATCGTTGGCTACTTCTCCAACTACCCAGAAGTCATACGCCTGCACGATTTGACATCGTCTGCTGTCATAAGGGCCTGCAAAGACACATTCGCTCACCACGGCATTCCGATGATTGTCATTTCGGACAATGGGCCCTGTTTCGCCAGTCAGGAATGGTCATCGTTTGCTGCCTCGTATGGCTTTACACACGTGACGTCTAGCCCTCTGCACCCCCAGTCTAATGGAAAGGTGGAGAAGGGCGTTCACATTGTAAAGCGGCTCCTCTGCAAGGCTGCTGCTGCCGGATTGGATTTCTGCCTCACCCTGCTGGCCTATCGCTTGGCCCCACTAGCCACTAGTCTCTCACCAGCCCAGCTGCTGATGGGTCGCGCCCCCAGGACCACTGTGCCTTCCATCCTGGCACCCACAATAGACCTTGCTCCGGTACTGCACAGGATGCAACTGCAGCGCGGTTGCCAGAAGAGGTCATATGACACACGGGCAACTGATCTTCCCGCCCTGGCCCCTGGAGACGAAGTCCGCATCCACCTACCAGAACGTGGCTGGTCAGCGCCTGCCGAAGTTCTCCGACCCGTGGCTTCCCGCTCGTTCCTGGTTCGCATGCCTGATGGATCAGTTCGTAGATGCAATTGTCGGGCTCTTCGCCTACTTCCAAGCTCGCAACGAGACCTTACACTGACACCGTGTTCTCCTGTTGTTCCTGATAGCGGCTTCATGGAGCTGCCTGCTACCATGCTCCTTCCGTCCTCGCCCGTGGCCAGGCCCGCACCTCAGCCGGTGGTTCCAGACCTACCCTTGAGGCGGTCAACCCAAATTCATCACCCACCTACTATACTGGACTTATGAGACTGTTTACACGTTGAACTCAAGCAACCACTGTATTAACATGTTTATGTTCTTATCATTACAGGAGTTTGTTTTATCGTTCCACATTTCCCCGTTCTTTGTTATGGTACAACCTCGTTATTATGTCACACCCGACATCACCCCTTGTATATAGTTAAGCCCCATGTACATGCTATAAATATTACACATTTAGCTGCACTCAGTACACATCTCTATTTATAACCACAAAGGCACATAATCTTGTAAAAAAGGAGGGATGTCATGATGTTCAAGTGAACATCACAGCACATACACACATACATAATGATGGACAGATCAACGGACCAATTAGCACACACAACACGACAGCCAATCACAGACAAGAGCATACACAGTACAAAACAAGGAACACAACACTTCCTGGGCAGTCCATCAGGAGACGGCTCAGGGCACAGACCTCATTGCCAGCCACTCAGACAGTCACCATGTGCAGAGTACCAGAGTTTACTATGTCAATAGTTAAATGAAATAAAACTGCGTTGTACCATTCGCAACCGTGTTGGTTCGTCTGTGTCTCAGAGCACCCAACACTTCAATAGGCACAAGCAGCGAGAAGGGGGGAGGGGCTATGTGGGAAAATATAAGGACAACCACAAGAGAAAAGGAAGGGTGCTGAAACCAATGGGGAGGGGGGAGGAGGAAGGGGGATATCATCGGCCGATCCAGAGGGCAGCAAAATGTACGTACTGTTAGTCAAATGAAGGACAAAACAAACCTCTTTGTAAAATAAAGCAAATTAACACGGGCAAGAAAAATGTAATGTATATCAATAATAACTGTTTATAAATTTGAGAAAAGCCAATAAAAAGATTTTCAAAAAAAGAATATGATCCCGCCTGCTCCTCATACCTCTTGATCCTTTTAGCCCCAAGAGCTATATCTAATTCCTTCTTGAAATTGCAAAATGTTTTTGAGGTGTTGGGTGCTCTGAGGTACAGACGAACCAACACGGTTGCGATTGGTACAACGCAGTTTTATTCCAACTAACTATTTATACATCAGACTTGGTATTCAGCACGTTGTGACTGTGTGAGTGTCTTGCTAATGAGGTCCTGGCCCTGTGCTGTCTCCAGGTGGACTGCCCGGGAAGTGTCGTGTTTCTTGTCTTATACTGTGTCTGCTCTTGTCTGTGATTGGCTGTTGTGTTATGTGTGCTAATTGGTCCGTTGGTCTGTCTATCATTATGTATGTGTTATGATGTATGTTTGAATATCATGACAGTTTTGTCCTCAACTCCTTTCTGTGGTAGCGAATTCCACAGATTCACCACGCTCTGGGTAAAGAAATTTCTCCTCACCTCAGTCCTAAAAGGTTCACCCGTTATCCTCAAACTATGACCCCTGGTTCTAGACTCCCCCACCATCGGGAACATTCTTTCTGAATCTACCCTGTCTAATCCTGTTTTAAGTTTCTATGTGATCCCTTCTCACTCTTCTAAACAACAATGAATATAATCCTACCTTTCCTCATATGACAGTCCTGCCATCTAGGAATCAAGCTGGTAAACCTTTGCTGCACTCCCTCCAAAGCAAGGACATACTCCCTCCGATTAGGCCACCAAAACTGCACACCAATACTACAGTGTGGCCTCACCAATGCCCAATACAATTTCAGTAAAACATCCCTATACTCAAATCCTCTCACTATGAAGGCCAACATACCATTTGCCTTCCTTACTGCCTACTGTACCAGTGCATATACTTTCAGAGACTGGTGCACGAGGACACCAAGGTCTCGCTGAGTATCCACCTCTCTCAATTCAAATAACAACACCCATTCAAATAATAAACTGTCTTCCTAGTTTTGCTACCGAAGTGGATAACCTCACATTTATCCACATTATACTGCATCTGCCCACTCAGTCTGCCCATCCAAATTGCGCTGAAGCATCTCTGCATCCTCCTCAAAGCTCACCCTCCCGCCCAACTTTGTATCATCTGCAAATTTGGAGATAATACATTTAGTTCCCTCGCCCAAATCATTAATATATAATGTGAATAGTTGGGGCCCTTTTGTAAATCCATGCTGACTTTGTCTGATTACACCACTGCTTTCCAAATGCTATGCTAGGAGATCCTTGATAATGGACTGCAGCAACTTCCTGACTACTGATGTTAGGCTCACTGGTCTTTAGCTCCCTGTTTTCTCTTTTTCTCCCTTTTTGAATAGTGGGATTATATTAGGTACCCTCCAATCTAAAGCAGACCAAGGCAGGCCAGCAGCACGGTTCAATTCCCATACCAGCCTCCCCGAACAGGCACTGCAATGTGGCAACTAGGGGCTTTTCACAATAACTTCATTTGAAGCCTACTTGTGACAATAAGCGATTTTCATTTCATTTCGTCTGTAAGAACCATACCAGAGCCCAAAGAATTTTGGAAAATGACTACCAATGGGTCCATTATTTCTAGGGCCACTTCCTTACGTACTCTGGGATGAAGATTATCAGGCCCTGGATATTTGTCTGCCTTCAATCCCATTAATTTTCCCCAAACCATTTCTTTACCAATACTAATTTACTTCAGCTCCTCACTAAATCTTATGTTTCTCAGAATATCCGGTACATTATTCATCTCTTCCTTTGTGAAGACAGTTCCTCATCCATTTCTTTGTTCCCCGTTATGAATTCCCGTTTCTGACTGTAAGGGACCTACATTAGTTTTTAATCAATCTTTCTCTCTTTACATACCTGTAGAATCTTTTACAGTCAGTTTTTATGTTCCCCGCTAGCTTACTTTCAAATTGTATTTTCCCCTTCTTAATCAATCCCTTGGTTCAGGTTTGCTGAATTTTAAACTGTTTCCAATCCTCTTCTTTGCATCTAATACTATCTCTAATTTCCCTTGTAAGCCATGGTTTGGCCACCGTTCCCATTCCTCTCTTGCGCCAAATAGGAATAAACAACTTTTGGAGTTCACCTATTCGTTCCTTGAATTGCTGCCATTGCCTGTTCACTGACCTTCATTTCAGTAATGTTTCCCAGTACGTCATCGCCAGCTCATGCCTCATGCCATCATAGTTACCTTTATTGAGGTTCAGGACCCTGGTCTCAGAAGCAACCACCTCACTAGCCACCTTGATAAAGAATTCTACCATATTATGGTCACTTTTCCCCATGGGTTCTCTCACAACTAAATTGCCAATTAATCCTTTCACACTGCACAACACCCAGTCCAAGATGGACTGTTCCCTTGTTGGTTCCTCAACATATTGGTCCAGAAAACCATCCCGTACATTCCAGAAATTCCCCTCTATTGTACAGTGACTAATTTGACTCACTCAATATGCAGATTAAAGTCACCCATAATGACAGATGTTCCTTTATCACATGCATTTCTGATTTCCTGTCTAATGCTATTCCCAACCTTCCCACTGCAGTTTTGTGGTCTGTATACCACCCCTACAAATATCTTTTGACCCCTGATGTTTGTTAACTCAACCCAGTCAGATTCCACAGGGTTGCAAGATGGCACAGTGGCTGGCACTGCTGCATCACAGCTCCACGGTCCCAGGTTCAATTCTGGCCTCGGGTGACTGTCTGGGTGGCGTTTGAACTTTCTGCCCGTCTCTGCGTGGGTTTCCTCTCACAATCCAAAGATGTGCAGGTTAGGTGGATTGGTCATGCTAAATTGCCCCTTAGTATCCTAAAGGTTAGGTTAGGTTGAGTTACTGGGTTACAGGGATAGGGTGGAGGCGTGGGCTTAAGTAGGGTGCTCTTTCTAAGAGCCAGTGCAGACTCGATGGGTCGAATGGCCTTCTTCCGCACTGTAAATTCTATGAACTCTGTGAACATCATCTGTACTGATATCTTTCCCCTATATTGTATCACTATCGTCTTTAATCAACAATGCAAACCCACCACCTATTCCTTTCTGTCTGTCCTTCCTAAAATCTGAATATCCCTCAATGTTTAGTTCCCCTCCTTGGTCACCTGAGAAAATGGAAGCAGGAGGCCACTCAGCCCCTCCAGCCTACTCGGTCATTAATTATAACCATGGCTGAACATCAAGTTCAATATCTGGATCAACATCTTGATCCAGCCTTCCCCCATATCCCTTTAGCCCAAAGAGCCATATCTAACTCCATCTTGAAATGACACAACATTTTCGCCTCAAATACTTTCTGTGGTCGCAAATTCCACAGATTCACTACTCTCTGGGTGAAGGAATATCTCCTCATCTTATTCCTAAAAGGTTTACCCCTTATCCTCAAACTATGCCCCTAGTTCTGGAGTCCCCACCATCGTGGGCATTCTTTCTGAATCTGCCCCGTCTAATCTGTGTTGTTCTCTGCCTTGCTCTAACCAGATGGCTTTGATGTATAGTGTTGATCAGAGAACGAGTCTTGTGAACTAACAAGACTATGTAAGGGTTTTTTCACAGTCACTTCATTGAAGCCGACTTGTGACAATAAGTGATTATTATTATTATTTAACACTACAATTGGATTCAACATTTATCCCTAAGAACTAACAGTTGATCAAACACAACATGAACCATATTTATCTAACATCCAACTCATTAACTACTGGCATGCTCTCTCACTATCTCCAGTACTCCTAGCTCAGCTCCTACTCCAAACTTCTGTGCCATAAGGCTCTGCCCTCTCTCTTATATACCTCTAGGATTAGCTCCCTCTAGTGGCTTTCTGTGTATATATATATATATATATTAACCCTTAGTTTACTGGCATATATGATAATACCACATAATCCTGTTTCAATTTTCTAAATTTCTGTGAGACCCTCTCTCAATCCTCTAAACTCCAATGAACATAATCCTGAACGACTTAGTTTCTCCTCATGACAGTTCCGCCATCCCAGGAATCAACCTGGTAAACCTTCGCTGCAGTCTCTCCATAGCAAGAACAACCTTTCTTAGATAAGTACATCAAACCTTGGAGCCATGTTGCTGTAATCTGAATTATATCATATCCCTTTACATCTATCTGCACAACTAATTAATTCATTTTATTTTGAGTGCTCCGAGCTTTCATGTACTAAACCTCACGTCTAGTCCTTTTAACATTCCTTGTCCCTTCCCTACTATTTTGTACAGTGCCATTATCTAATACAGGTCCTTGATTTCTCTGCCGATCACTTTTCTTATTCTCCTTGCTGTCAAGGACATTGACAGGTCCTGCCCAGGTGTTAGCCGTCCAGTTTGTACAGTTCTCACCTCCCCAGAACCGGTCCCATGCCCTAGGAAACACCTCCCTCTTACAGCCACTTATTCATCGATTCATCCGACTATTTCTACTCTGACTAGGACAAAAACAAAGAGCACCAAGTTCCCACTCTGCTTCAAACCCCTAGGTTTAAAACTCACTCCGGATGTGGCCTTCCCCATTGCTTGTGCGCAAAACTCATTGTGAGTGTGCTTTGAAGCCCTTTCTTAAATAGGAATGAGATGGTCTGAGGTAACTTAGGTGACTCATACATCAGTTAAGCTTCAAAAGCAAGTAATCAACAGCTTTGGCCTGCTAACCAGGCTTCAGGAGATTGATAGTTAACTGCCACTCAGCGATCTGGGTGGGGCAGCTCATTATTAACCTTCTAACTGGCCAACTTAACTTATAAAAGAGGAAAGATGGAAAGACTCACCAATTCAATTCCAACTCTGCTTAAAATTCCCAAGTTTAAAACTCACTCTGTCTGTGCCTCTCTCCAGATGTGGCCTCTCCCACTGCCCATGCACAAAGCTCACTCTTGGAGTCTGCACTCTGTTTCATTTCTGTGTCATTCTAATGAAAAACTGAATGACTGCCAATACCTGTTTGTCAAAATGCAGCTTACTCTTTAGAGATGCAAGAGATGGTTTTAAGTAGTAGAGGAATGGTGGCTCAAGGCATACAGTGGAGGCTTCCAGTAGTTAACAAAGGGGTTTCTTGATGAAAGACAAAAGCAGTGAAACAACAGGCACAGAACACAATGTAACAGGTCTCAATACTTCAGCTCCAGAGTTCATATTGCCCGGGATCCTGCTCCCAGGGCCCTGTGCAAACTCCCTAATGTCCAGGGTTCACGCACTCCTGCAGGATTGGCCCCAAACTGGTCACATGGTCGGTGGAGCCTGCCCCCTTAAAGGGGATGAGTAACCACATCCCTCCCCACCGTAAGTTTCTTATTACAACTACCTCAAAAAATATTTACTCAGAAGTTACAAACATTATAAGCAACAACAGGGGAAAGAAAGTCCATCAAAACGTCAAGTGGTCTGGAGACCTCTGGGTCCTCCCAGAGCTCTGTAGCCCTTCTGGGCAATTGAATTGTTAACAGTTGGTGTCACCTCAGGAAGCACTACCTCAACTACAGGCCACTGGCCTCACCAGTCTCGACATGTGCAGCTGGTTGTAAAGATTCAGGAGCCCCTAGCTCCCCTTGGCCAGACGGAGTTACTCGGTACTGATGGGACTTGTTGACTCTAAGTTGGAGATAGAGGACTCCTCAGGTGAATGACATGCATTCTGATGGTCTTCCCATTGACGCTGATGACATATGACACTGGCCCCAATTGGGCCAAAACCCATCACGCAAACCAAGATAGACCTGAAGCGAAATTATGGATCGGAACCGGTCTCCCAGCAGGAACAACCCGTCTCCCCTCTGCTTTGACCACTGACTTTTGTGCGAGGCCTGACGGGCTCCCCACCAAATTTGAAAACACAAGATCCAACCGAGTTCTCAACCGACGAGCCATGGGCAGCTCAGTGGGTGTGACCCCCGTGGTTGAATGAGGGTTGAGTTGTACAACAACAGAAAATTAGCCAACCGCTGGCCAATGATTTATCAGATTGCTTTCTCATTGAATTCTTGAAGGCCTAAACGGCCCTCTCAGCCAGTCAGTTAAACAAGGTGGCACGGGGCCATCCTTATGTGTCATATGCCGCTCGTTCATACAAAAATCTGGAAATAATCTCCAGTAGTAGGGGTGCCATTGTCCAACACAATGGATTTGGTAAGTCCATGAATGGCAAACACTCGGCACAAGGCATCCACCATAGCCACCGAGGTAGTGGTTCCCATCTCTTGAACCGATAGCCACTTAGAATGAGAAATAAAACCATCTTTCCCAAGAAAGAACCTGTGTAGCCAATGTGGACCAAGGCTCACGGCCAGCTTGGCCATTCCTAAGGGTGAAGATTGGCAGATAGTGATAAGGCCTGTTACATTTGGCAAGGGTGGCACTATTCCACTAATTCCTCAATGGCTTTATCTGTGCCTGGCCACCAGATGTAGCTGCGTGCCAGCTACATCTTTGTCTGCGATGGGTTGGTGCTATGTAGGGGGCCCCTGGCTGGAATGACTATTCGTGATCCCCACAGAATCATGCCATCCTCACAGGTCAACTCGTCAAGATGGCTAAGTGGGACCTTAGTTGCTTAGATTTCCCATAGCTCTAATCAGTCTGTATCATTCCATTCACTTTTGAAATTATGGGGTCTCTTTGGGTCAGGTTTCGCATGTGTCCAGTGGACACTGGCAGAGTGCCTAGGAAGTTCAAAGCCAGTATGTTCTCCTTGGTTACTGGTAGTGGTGAAATGCTCTTAGGCAGGGACAGGTGACTGAATGCATCGCACTGGGAATTTATGTGCAGGACCAGTGCTGGAAAGCATAATTGTATGCCACCAGCAGCAAGGCCCAACATTACACCCTCGCCAAGGCTATGGGTGGTATAGGATTGTCTTCACTTAAAGTTTGGCCTTGGGTTACTGTCTGTGTGTAGTTTGCACATTCTACCGGTGTCTGCGTGGGTTTCCTCTGGGTGCTGCGTTCCTCCCACAGTCCAAAGATGTGCAGCACAGTAGCACAGTGGTTGCACAATTGCTTCACAGCTCCAGGGTCTCAGGTTCGATTCCCGGCTTGGGTCACTGTCTGTGCTGAGTCTGCACGTTCTCTCCGTGTGTGCATGGGTTTCCTCCGGGTGCTCCGGTTTCCTCCCACAGTCCAAAGATGTGCAGATTAGGTGGATTGGCCATGCTAAATTTCCCTTCGTGTTACGGGGGGTTACTGGGTTATGGGGATAGGGTGGAGTTGTGGGCTTGCGTAGGGTGCCCTTTCCAAGGGCTGGTGCAGACTCGATGGGCCGAATGGCCTCCTTCTGCACTGTAAATTCTATCTATGAAATGAGCGGTTTAGGTGGATTGGCCTTGCTAATTGATCCTTTGTGACCAAAGGGCAGCATGGTAGCATAGTGGTTAGCACTGTGGCTTCACAGTACCAGGGTCCCAGGTTCGATTCCCTGCTGGGTCACTGTCTGTGCGGAGTCTGCACGTTCTCCCCGTGGCTGCATGAGTTTCCTCCGGGTGCTCCGGTTTCCTCCCACATCCAAAGATGTGCACGTTAGGTGGATTGGCCATGCTAAATTGCCCTTAGTGTCCAAAAAGTTTAGGAGGGGCTATTGGGTTAGGGGATAGGGTGGAAGTGAGGTCTTATGTGGGTTGGTGCAGACTGGATGGGCTGAATGGCCTCCTTCTGCACTGTATGTTCTATGTTCTATGTTCTAAGATGTGTACCTTGGATGGGATTACAGATATAGGGTGGGGGTGTGGGACTATAGAGTGCTCTTTTGGAGGGTAGATGCAGACTCGACTGACCAAATGGTCTCCTTTAGCACTGTAGGGATTCTATGACTTCTACAATTTCTAAAAAGCCCAGTAATGGCTTATGGTCTTCACACCGTATATAACTGCTGAGCACTCCTTCTTGATCTGGGTATGCTTTAGTTTTGCTTCTGAAAGAGTCCTCAAGGCAAAAGCGATAGGGTGGTCAAAACCATCTCCCATTTTGCGGGATAAAATTGCTCCAATACCATAAGGGGACACATCACATGTAAGCATGATTGGTTTTCCCAGGTCAAAATGCACCAACAGGTTTGAGGACTGTAATTCTTGCTTCACAATGTGGAAGGCTTCCACCTGGGGCTCCCTCCATTACCACTTCTTCTTTAGAAGCTGGTGCATTGGTTCCAAATTGTGGCTAAATTCGAGCTGAGCCTTCCATAATAATTTACCGTAGTGCGGAAGGATTTGAGCTCACTGACATTTTTGGAAGCAGGGACTTCGCATATAGCTTCAACCTTTTCTTCCAAAATCTAGGTACGTCACTTCTGAGGCCTGGAAAGTACACTTTTCTCATTTGAGGCAGACTTTGTGTCACAAAACCTCTTTAATACTTCCTCCATGCTAGCCATGTGTTTTTCAGAAGTACTGTCGGTGGCGAACACGTTATCAAGACAGACTGTCACCCTGGGAATTTCCTGAAGGAAATTTTCCATCATACACCGGAAAATAGCGTAGGCTGAAGCGATGCTGAATGGCAGTCTTGTATACTGAAAGAGGCCTTTGTGGGAATTTATTGTGGCAAACTTCTGATACTCTTCGTCCAAAATTTGTTGCAAGTATGTATGACTAAAATCCAAAGTTGAGTAGTAAGATTCAATTTTGAGTAGGTAAGACCCCCTGCCAATTTGGCGTAGAGATCCTCGATCCAGGGAATCAAGTGTCTATCAACCTAAGTTGATTTATGGTTTGTTTATAGTCCTCACTAATTGTTATCGAATGATCTGGTTTGAGAACAGGGACACTTGGCTCCACCCACTTGCAAAACTGAAATGACTTAATTATGCCCAGCTTGTGGTAAACCACTGTTAGTATATTATATGTATTGTGGTAAACTGTTACTGTATTACATGTATTGTGGTAAACCACTGCCTGATGACTCCGCCTCCCCTAGGGTTCGGTATAAAGGTGGCCGACCTCCGGCCCTGCCCCAGTTCGGGACCAGAGGCCAGGAGGCTTTCTGTTTAGCTTAATAAAGCCTCAGTTACGTTCACTACACGTCTTGTGTTGATTGATGGCACATCAATTTAATAAGCTAAACTTTTAATATGAATTCTTCACTCAAGCCTGATCGCCTGGAGCTGGACCCACAAGCAGCCGACGCCACTGCAACATTCGAGCACTGGCTACGCTGCTTCGAAGCTTACCTCGGATCCTCCAACGAAGGCGTCACCGACCTCCAAAAGCAGCAAGTACTCAATGCACGGGTGAGCCCGCATGTTTTACTTCTTATCAAAGACGCCCCCTTGTATACGGAGGCGATAATTCTGCTGAAGGGGCAGTACGTAAAGACAGTAAGTGTATGCTAGGCACCTCCTTGCCACGAGGCGACAATGCCCAGGAGAATCGCAAGCCGAATTCCTGCGTGCCTTGCGGCTACACGGCCGGAACTGTGCTTGCCAGGCGGCATCGGCTGTCCAACACATGGAGCTGCTGATCAGGGACGCCTATGTCACGGGTATTAAATCCAATTACATCCGCCAGCGCTTGCTAGAAGGGGGTACACTCGGCCGACCAGAGACAGCTGTCAAACTTGCTGGAAGTGGCTTTCCAGAACATTGAGGCCTATACCTCCGACTACGTGGCACCCTCGTGGACATCGTGGCTCCGCCATCACTCGACTCGAGTGCAGCGCAAGCCTGCGCCGCACAGCAGCCCGCTAACGCCGGAAGCCCAAAATGCTACTTTTACGGCCAGGGGAAGCACCCTAGACAACGCTGCCCTGCACGGAACGTGATTGGCAACGGGTGTGGGAGGAAGGGCCACTTCGCCAAAGTCAGCCAGGCCCGACCTGTCCCTAAAGTTTCTAGGCCCAGCAGCGCTGCCTGTTGGGACTTCCCCCATCTGCCATGCCACCCGCCATGTGCGACTCGTGGGCGCCGCCATCTTCGTTGCCACCCGCCATGTGCGACCCGTGGGGGCCGCCATCTTTGCCGCCATCTTCGCTGCCACCCGCCATGTGTAACCCGTGGGGGCCGCCATCATCGCCGCCATCTTGTACTCCACCCGCCACGCGCGACCCATGGGGGCCGCCATCTCTGACACCACCTCCGATGCCACCCGCCAAACGCGACCTATGGGGGCCGCCATCTTGGAACCGATCCGCCACCTCCCGGGACCCCTGCTCACCCAGTCATACGCTGGCCACCGCTACCTCCGACCGGCCCACCCACCACCTTCCGAAGCTCACCACCATCACACTCGACCAGTCTCGACCTCATCAACTCACAAAATCCACGATGACCGTCCTGATCAACGGGCACGAGACAGCCTGCCTCTTCGACTCCGGGAGCACAGACAGCTTTATCCACCCAGATACGGTAAGGCGCTGCTCCCTCCCAATTTTACCCGCGACCCAGAAAATCTCCCTGGCTTCCGGATCACATTCCGTAGCAAGCCGGGGGTACTGTGTCACGGACCCTTTTGGTACAAATCGTAGAGTACACTGACTTTAAGCTCTACGTCCTCCCCCATCTCAGCGCTTGTGGGCCTTGACTTCCAGTGCCACCTCCAAAGCCTTACCTTAAAGTCTGGTGGACCCCTGCCCCCCCTCACCGTCTGTAGCCTCGCAACCCTTAAAGTCGCCCCACCCTCGCTCTTCGCTAACCTCACCCCGGACTGTAAGCCCGTCGCCACTAGGAGCAGACGATACAGTGCCCGGGACAGGATATTTATCAGGTCGGAGGTCCAGCGACTCCTATGAGAGGGGATCATTGAGGCTAGTACTAGCTCCTGGAGAGCCCAAGTAGTGGTCGTCAAGACTGGGGAGAAGCACCGGATGGTCATCGACTACAGTCAGACGATCAACCGGTACACGCAACTCGATACGTACCCCCTCCCCCGCATATCTGACATGGTCAACCAGATTGCACAGTATCGAGTCATCTCCACAGTCGACTTGAAGTTCACGTACCACCAGCTCCCTATCTGCTCGGAGGACCACCAATACACTGCCTTCGAGGCAGATGGCCGCCTCTACCACTTCCTCAGGGTCCCCACGTTCCCGTACCTAGACAATGTCACCATCTGCGGCCATGACCAGCAGGACCATAACGCAAACCTCCGGCATTTTCTCCACAACGCTAAGCTCCTTAACCTCACATACAATAAGGAGAAATGCATTTTCCGCACAACCCGCCTACCCATCCTTGGCTACGTTGTGGAAAACAGAGTTCTAGAGCCCGAACCCGACCGCATGCTCCTGGAACTTCCCCTCCCCCACTGCCCCAAGGCCCTGAAGAGTTGCCTGGGGTTCTTCTCATACTATGCCCAGTGTGTCCCCAATTATACGAACAAGGCCCGCCCACTCATTAAATCTACAATTTTTCCCCTGACGGCTGAGGCTCGCCTGGCCTTCAACCGCATCAAGGCAGATATTGCCAAAGCCGCGATGCATGCTGTGGACGAGTCCATCCCATTCCAGGTGGAGAGCGATGCGTCGGACTTTGCCCTGGCCGCTACCCTTAACCAGGCGGGCAGGCCCGTAGCTTTCTTCTCCCGTACCCTCCATGCCTCCGAAATTCGACACTCCTCCGTCGAAAAGGAAGCCCAAGCCATTGTAGAAGCTGTGAGACATTGGAGGCATTACCTGGCCGGCAGGCGATTCACTCTCCTCACTGACCAACGGTCGGTTGCCTTCATGTTTAATAACACACAGTGGGGCAAAATCAATAACAACAAGATTCTGAGGTGGAGGATCGAACTCTCCACCTACAACTATGAGATCTTGTACCAACCTGGGAAGCTCAATGAGCCCCCAGGTGCCCTATCCCGTGGTACATGTCAGCACACAAGTAGACTGACTTTGGGCCCTCCACAATGACCTCTGTCATCCGGGGGTCACCCGTTTATTTTCATTTTATCAAGGCTCGCAACCTACCTTACTCCATCGAGGAGGTCAGGACCGTGACCAGGGACTGCCAGCTCTGCGCAGAGTGCAAACCGCACATCTATCGGCCAGACAGAGCACACCTGGTAAAGGCCTCCCGCCCCTTTCAGCGCCTCAGCATCGACTTCAAAGGGCCCATCCCCTCCACTGACCGTAACGTGTACTTCCTCAACATTGTTGACGAGTACTCACGATTCCCCTTTGCCATCCCGTGCCCTGACATGACCTCTGCCACCGTCATCAAGGCCCTGCACAGTCTCTTCACCTTGTTCGATTTCTCCACCTACATCCACAGTGATCGGGGCTCCTCCTTCATGAGCGACGAGTTGCATCAGTTCCTGCTCAGCAAGGGCATCGCCTCCAGCAGGACGACCAGCTACAACCCCCGGGGAAACGGACAGGTAGAGAGGGAGAACGTTATGGTCTGGAAGGCCGCCCTTCTGGCCCTATGGGCTAGAAGTCTCCCAGTCTCCAGCTGGCAGGAGGTCCTTCCCGATGCGCTCCACTCCACCGGTCACTCCTGTCCACTGCCACCAATGAGATCCCTCACGAACGTATGTTTGCCTTCCCTAGGAAGTCCACCTCAGGGGTCTCGCTCCCGTCCTGGCTGACAGTCCCAGGGCCCGTCCTCCTCCGGAAGCATGCGAGGAGTCATAAATCAGATCCCCTCGTCGAGAAGGTCCTGCTCCTCCATGCCAATCCACAATATGCCTGCATGGCACATCATGACGGGCGGCAGGACACAGTCTCCCTCCGGGATTTGGCACCTGCAGGTTCCCCAGCGACCATCACCACCACCCCCTACCCTACAACGTATCCCTCCACCACTACCCGTCTACTTCAGGATTTGGCACCCACAGGCCCACCGGCGACCATCACCACCACCCCCGCCCCTCCACCGACTCAACTACTGGGTGAAGAAGAGGACAACACGCTTCCAGGCGCACAGGTCTCGACACCAGTGCACATACCACAACCGGGACTGAGGCGATCACGGCGGAAGGTCAAAACCCCCGACAGACTCGACCTTTAAGTCCACTTCACCCCCTCTGGACTATTTTTTTTAACAGGGGGTAAATGTGGTAAACCACTGTTAGTATATTATATGTATTGTGGTAAACTGTGACTGTATTACATGTATTGTGGAAAACCACTGCCTGATTGCTCCGCCTCCCCTCGGGCTCGGTATAAAGGTGGCCGACCTCTGGTTCTTCCCCAGTTCGGGACCAGAAGCCAGGAGGCTTTCTGTTTAGCTTATTAAAGCCTCAGTTTTGTTTACTACTCATCTTGTGTTGATTGATGGCACAGCACAGCTTTTCCAATCTTTTTAGCTCTGCTCCAACTTTCTGATGCAGTGCATATGGCATTGGTCTAGCTCTGAAGAATTTATGCGTTGAACCGGACTGACATAGATTTTGGCTTTGATGCCTTTAATCTGGCCTAGTTCCTTGTGAAAATTATCTTCACACCTCCTGAAGGTATGAAGATATTGGAGGATATAATTGGATATTTTGAAACTTTCCAGCTAATTGAGCTTAATCTTCTAGTCTCTACCCATCAGACTGGATCTGTGTCCTTCCACAACAACCAAGGGCCTCCTGCCCTTTGTATGCCATTGGTGTGTTGACGGTTTCGAGGATCTTCAAAATTTCTCCGGTGTGTGGTGTTCTTTATGTTGCTAAATTCAGGATGGTTGGCGTACTGTTCACAAAGACCACAAATAGCTTTTAACTTGAACAAAGCTATAACTTTATTATCACTAATTAATTGGATTCGACACTTACTCCTATATAATACGCAGTTGACAATTAACATATAATCTACACTCATCTACTACTAATCTCGATACTATTATATTAACTATGATCCACTCTCACTCTTTCCTTCAGTCTGTACTCTAGCTATCTCCTTCATTTCTCTCCCCACAAGGCTTAGCATCAATGTCTGATATACTGGTACAACTAGCTCTCTTTAGTGGTTGATCCAGACATTTCATTAACCCTTACAGTTCTTACATTTATGATAATGTCACACGGGGTACATGGAAAGCTTGGCTGTGGTATGCTTCATGCTTATAGGTTGAGTTCTTGACTGAAGATATTGGAAAGTCTGCCCTTCCACTACAGTCACCAAAGTCCCAGTGTCAGCATCCAGTTTGAGGGGTTTAGCATTTAACCTTAAGACAATTTCAATCGAGGTGGTCTTATTCAGTTGATTAAATTGATACATTGCATGCTCTTCTTCAGAGTTCTTTTCCACTATGTTCAGTGATGCTGTGGACTGCTGCTGTTGTTTTGTTCTGCATTGGCACATGCTTTAATGTGCCCCCTTTGGTTGCATCAGTGTTATAATCCCCACGAGACCCAAGGGGACGACCTGAGCTCCTCCATTGACGAGCGGAGGCCCATCAGCGGGCTAGTTAAATTATTGCCTTAAAAGCGGGCCCAGGTCAGAGCCAAGGTGCAGAGCAGTCGCGACTGGGACTGAAATAGTTATTTGTAAGTACTTTACTTTTGATGATAAACCATTCTTTTGACTCTCCTTTTGGACTCCTCCTTGACTGCTAAATTGGCAACGAGGTTAAAGCGGAACTACCATTGGCGCTGCTAACCACTTGAAGCACAGCTTCACGAAGGAGTGAGGTTTGCACCGTTTTGAAAAGCCGCTCTTTGGCAGACTCGATGCAGTCTGTGCGGATGTAGAGGACAGGACTCAGTACGCGGAGCATATACGCTATTTCTTTTAATGCGTACACTATCTTTGGGGATGATCGGCAGACGATAATTCTTCTGACAGTCTGTGGGGCCCCCACTTTTGCGTCATGAAGGGCCTGGCGTACCCCGTGGACGGGATCAGACCTGTTGGCCAAGAGCCGCTACAACCAGGTGGGACACCTCCCAAGAATTGACGATGATCCAAAGTGGTGCGGCACTTGTGGCCTGTGAAATTGCAGGGATAGGAAACCAGCGGTCAGCCAAAAAACTAGCTGCCCTACCTGAGGGAGATGCCAGCCCAGAGCCTGGACCCTCCAGTTAGAACAACCTGATGACGAGGAGTGTATGCAATTGCGTTGAATTACTGTGCCATGAGTGGCTCCCATCAGGATTACCGTCCAGGTGAACGGCCACCCATTAAAGATGGAGTTCGACACTGGGGCCGCAGTTTTGGTAATAGGGAGGCAGACCTTCAAGAGAATCAGGACTGGAGTTCAACAGTTGGGTTTGCAGTACACCGAGGCAAGGCCAGCAACCTACACGGGGGATCCCCTACCATAATGGGCATGATGATGAACGCAGTTACTTACGGGCAGTGGTCTGTTAGGCTGCCGTTAATAATAGTGAAGGGCCCTGGACCAGGACTACTGGACTGTGACTGGCTACAACGCCTCCGGTTAGACTGGCAACAGATCTTCCAGATGGGCACCGGAGGACTTTACGAAGTTTTGGAGATGGGCCCAGAAGTCTTCCAGGAAGGCCTGGGAAAAATTAGGGGAGCTGTAATCAAAATGTACGTGGCCCAGCTTCTGTACTTCCGGGTCTGCCCGGTCCCCTATGCGCTGCTGGCGAAAGTGGAATACAAACTCTGCTGACTGGAAGGCATCGGTATCATCCAGCCGATACGATTTGCTGATTGGGCAGCACCAGTAGTGCCTGCACAAAATCCTATCAAAACCATATGCCTGTGCAATGATTATAAGTTGACTGTCAACAAGGCCTCCCATCTGGACAGATACACAATGCTGCGGATAGAAGATCAAATGCGAGTTAGCTGGGGGTCATTACTTTTCCAAGCTTGACATGAGCTATGTCTATCTGCAGCTGGAGATGGGCGCTGAGTCCATGCGTTACGTATCCATTAATACCCACAGGAGTCTTTACAAATACATGGGACTGCCGTTTGGAGTGTCATCGGCTTGTGCAATTTTTCAGCGTTTTATGGAAAACATCCTGAGAGGGCTACTGCGTGTGGCGGTCTACTTGATTGATATCCAGGTCATCGGAGCCACGGAAAGGGAGCACCTGAGCAACCTGGAGGAAGTCCTCTGCCGGTTTTTGTATTTAAATTGGTATTTGTTTTTAAATACTCACCGTTTATTCAAGTTAAATGCCAGCCATAGATGCTGGAGAAGTGTCAAAGATGAATTATTACAGGTATATCCTGCTTGGCTGATTTTCTTTCATTACTGGAAATTGATTCAAATTATAATGAAACTTTAGAAGCAGAATTGCGTACAAATATAATTTGCATTTTTGTTCATTATTTTCTCCAACATGAAAGCAATTAAACCTTTAATTATGAAAGTAGAAAACATCTCAGCAAATCATGTTTCAATGCTAAATGAATTGAACTATTTTGTATTCAAAAATATTCAAAGATATTGCACATTTGCAATTTTGCATGATAATAAATCTAATTATTTGAATTTCTGTTTGGTGTTTTTGCAATTTAGTTCAATTCAAGTGAGGAACTTCTTCACCTATGGAATCTATGGAATTCCTTGCCCAGTGAAGCAGTAGAGGCTCCTTCATTAAATGTTTTTAAGATAAAGATAGATAGTTTTTTGAAGAATAAAGGGATTAAGGGTTATGGTGTTCGGGCCGGAAAGTGGAGCTGAGTCCACAAAAGATCAGCCATGATCTTATTGAATGGTGGAGTAGGCTCGAGGGGCCAGATGGCCTACTCCTGCTCCTAGTTCTTATGTTCTTATAAATGATGTTGTATTGGGGAATATCACAGAATTAAAGAATAGTTACAGTGGTCATTTGGCCCATTGTGTTGACACTCTCTTTCTGAAAGAGCAATTCACTTGGTACCACTTTCACCATAACCTAGCACATTCTTCCTTTTTAGATACCACTCAAATTCCCTTTTGAATGATTTGACTGAATCTGCCTTGACTGCACTCTCAGGCAGAGCATTCCAGATCATAACCATCTGCTACATGGAAAAGTTTTTTCTCTCATCGCTTCTTTTGCCAATTATTTTAAGTCTGTGGCCTCTCACCCTCAACCCTTTCATGAATGGGAATAGTTTCTCCCTATATATACGATCCAGACCTCCCACGATTTTCAATACCTCAATCAAATTTCCTTCCAGCCTCCATCTTTGCTCCCAGGAAAACAGTCCTCACATCTCCAATCTAAATTCATGGGCAATTTCACGCGCCACAATTGCCGCACCGCCTTGGATCATCCTCCTCTGGCTTGAGCGAAAAAGAGATCCACGCAGGGCGCAAAACAGTTTACGATGCAACCGGCCCGCTCCAGTAGGCGAAATCGGGATCTGGCCATAGCGTGGAAAGAAATAAATTATCACCACTTAAGCCTTATTTCCATAGCAGTAACGGGAGCCATCCCTTATCCAATGGCCTCCCGTGTTTCAGCGGCCTCTCCAGCAAGTGGTCACGCTGGCACTGATTAATACTCCTTTCTAAAATCGTGAACCTGGCAGGAGGCACTGGGATGGGGGGTGGGGGGGGGGGGGGGGGGGGAGGGAACCGTGTGCAGCACTCGCGTGCCAACCTCTGCGATTCCCGTACCAGCCTCCCCGAACAGGCGCCGGAATGTGGGGACTAGGGGCTTTTCACAGTAACTTCATTTGAAGCCTACTTGTGACAATAAGCAATTTCATTTCATTTCATTTCATGTGTATCCATTCCGAGGACAACTCTTGGCCCTGCCTGTCTGCCCCACCGACAACTTATAACCCCCACCGACCACATGGGCCTCTGGCTGTGTGGTTGAAGGCTACTCTGGCTGTGTGGTTAAAGGCTATTGCGATTAGGGAATTGGCAATTGTGATTAAGTGAGCACTTCACACAACCCAACTGTATTCCCGTGGGTAGGCGGGCCATGTAGCATGTGGGAATCATTGCCTAGCATCCCAATTAGATCCAAAGCCTGGACACTGTGGTTGAACACTGCAGGATGCAACACCACACACACAGCAGCCAACATCCGAACACTCAGTGGATGGGACACAGCTCCGGGGATATGTCCACGGCTGGAGGGTGGGAAAGTGCCATGGGGAGGGGACCAGTGCCAGGTCCAGGTGACGTTATGAGCGGGTATCTGTCTACAGTGACTGGGGTCCGGTGATGGGGGCTCGCTGCGGCCGGGAATGCATGGGCAGGACATTCCGTGTGGGAGAATCACTGGGGGAATGGAGGGTGTTGGGGTGGTGATGCACCTAGGCCGGGCAGGACAGACGCCAGAGAAGGCAGCAACAACAGCGTCTGAAGATGCTCGAGGAGGCGGCCCATGTGCCGCACCCCGCACCACACCCTGATGACCCGGCCGCCCATCAGGCAGGGAGGGACCCAGAGGGGAAATCCTGCGCTGGCCCAGGGTGTACAGGCATCGTTTGTCGTTTGAACAGATGACAGACAGAGCATGCCGCATGAGGCTCTGCCTCAACAGGAGACTGTGCGGAATCAGTGACATGTTCTTGCAGACTTGGAATCACATGTAGGAGGAGGAAACCCGCTCCCGGTGGCCATCAAGGTCACCACAGCCCTGAACTTTTATGCCTCGGGATCATTCCATGGCTCGAGCGGGGACCTGTGTGGTATCTCGCAGGCCACAGCCCACAGGTGCATCCGACAGGTCACAGATGCCTTGTATGCCCGGGCGGAAAACTACATCAACTTTGACATGGACCAAGCCCAGCAAGATGCCCGGGCAGCAGGTTTTTCCACCATTGCCAGGATGTCCCAGGTCCAGGGAGTCATAGATGGCACGTATGATGCCCTGCACTCACCGGGCCGTATGGGGGTGCCCTATGTTAACAGAAAGGGATTCCACTCCCTTAACATACAGCTCATGTGTGACCACCACTTGAAGATCATGCACGTGTCCCAGGGAGCGTCCACGACAGCTACATCCTGGGGCAGTCGGTCATCCCTGGCCTCTTCGAGGAGCACTCCAGGATGGGCAGCTGGCTCTTGGTGTATAAGGAGTACCGGCCGAGGATCTGTAAATGACACCAGTATAGAGGCTGGAGACTGAAGCGGAGACCCGCTACAACGCGGCCCATGTGGCCAACCGAGGTCTGATTGAGCGGTGCGTTGGACTCCTCAAGATGTGGTTCCGATGCCTTGGCCGCTCCGGTGGTGCACTGCAGTACCCCCACCCCTTGGAGGGTTGCCCGCTTTGTGGTGATCTGCTGTTCCCTCCACAACTTGGTATAACAGTGGGGCGATGTGCTGGAGGTGAATGAGGAGGAGGAACACATGGCCGTGTTAGAGGAGGAGGACGAGGATGAGGAGGCGCCAGACCAGGAGGGGCTGGAGGACAAGGCTGGGGAGGATTCGCAGGACCAGCCGGTGGGTGGAGGACAGGCTGCAACGGGGAGGGTCCGGCAAGCCCGGAGGGCCAGGGCGGTCCTCATTCACGCCCGCTTCACATAGGATGTGGCCTCATCCGCCATTCTACCCCTACCGCCCACCCGCCCTTCCCACCCCCCCACCATCTCTCAGCCTCTCCCCCTCCCCCACCCTGTTCCCCCCTTCACAGGGTCTGTGTAACTGCATTCCAGGGTGATGACAATGTGTTGGCACTGCCAGCGGGTCACTGTCAATGGCAGGGAGGTGATGCTAACCCGCCGAGGGCTGAGCCCTGATGCTCCCCAATCCATGCCATAGTCTGACGCCTGCCTGTCTGCTGAGTGCACGCTCACACCCATCACCTGCACGTGGTATGCCGGCAGGGTGTGGAGGTGTCTGGGTGGGGGTGGGAGCTGGGGGTGAAGGGGGGAAGTGCCCTCAGGACCTCCATGTCCGGGGAGCTGAGGCATGGGACTGGTGCTCGGCCCGCAATGTGGAAGAAAGTGCCAGAGGCATCCAGTTTATTGAGGTCAACATTTTTTAATACTATATACATGGGTTCCCAACTGCACCAATCCCCCGATGGTGCCATCCCACTCTCTCAATCGCTTCTCCTACCCCTTTCCCCCCATGCACCCTAACCCCTTAACCCCTACTGCCCTCCCGCCTAATGCCCCATCAGTGATTCTCGGCATGCTTAGACTTTCGTGCTCTACCATTGTGCTTGTTGTGTCTCCAGGATGCACATCAAAGATGGAGGCAACCTGCTGCCTATGTCCAGTGGCCTTCGATGCCACTGATGGGTGCCCTCTAGGGGCCGTGGGGCAGAGGTCTCCAGCGCAATTGCAAGCGGCAAATGCCCCACCGTGCTACCCTGTTCCGGGTGTTGAATTTGAGACACGCTGTTGTCAGGGGGTTGGGTCTCGGGGGAACTGGTTGCATATATACATAGAACATACAGTGCAAAAGGTGGCCATTCGGCCCATCGAGTATGCACCGACCCACTTAAGCCCTCACTTCCACCCTATCCCCAAAACCCACAAACCCTTCCTAACCTTTTTGGACACTAAGGGCCATATCTTTGGACTGGGGGAGGAAACTAGAGCACCCTGAGGAAACCCACGCACACACGGGGACAATGTGCAGACTCTGCACAGACAGTGACCCAGCGGGGAATCGAACCTGGGACCCTGGCGCTGTGAAGCCACAGTGCTAGCCACGTGTGCTACCGCGCTGCCACATACAGAATACTCTGTACCCCAATACTCTCCCAGCACTCTCTCCTCCCGGTCGGTGCCCATAGGGCCGTAGGGTCCTGGGACATGGGGCAGCTTGCTCGAGCCTCGGCTGTCCCTGCATTATCTGGCACTGCCAGCCCTGGTGCTCTCCAGTGTCAATGCCCTCGGCGATGCTCCTCAATGACTGGGCTCTGCAGGGCCCCAGCAATGACCAACTGCGACTGGGACGAACTCCGCAGCGTCTCGGCTATGCCCACCTGAGACTGGGACATGTCCCCTAGTGCCTTGGCTATGCCCACATGAGACTTGGAGACCTCCCTCAGCGACCAGAATGTGCTCTGGAGGGCCTTGGCAATGCCCGTCTGACACTGGGACATGGCCCGCAGCACGTCATCAAGGTTTACCTAATACTGGGTCACATGCCCTCGTGACTGGGCCATGCTATCGAGGTGCTTCAGCCATGGCTGTCACCAACTGAGCCGTGTCTTGGACACCTCCACTCAAGCTGATGACACCGTGCAAGAGGCACTCCACTGCGGTTGCCACCTTTGCAGTGTTGGTCTCGGAGCCACGTATTGCCGTTGCCTGCGCATGTACGCCTCTGGGACTCCTTCAATCAGCTATGGCCCTGCTGGAGTGTCACTGAAATCCCCCTCTGAATCTCACGGTCGCACCCTAGCATCTGCATCAGCTCTGCGTCAACCTGATCCAGAGGCTCAGCATCTGACAGGGACACAGCTGGGTCCTGGGATCCAGCAGACCTCCAACTGCTGACTCACCTGGGCGTTCCTGCCTCCACCTGATGTACATGGGCAACTGTGTGGTGCTCACCAGATTGTGCCCCAGAAGCCTGTCCACTACTGTTGCCCACCGAGGTGTGTGTCTCCGCGCTGGTGGAGGATGGGGATAACAGTTGTTTCGTGAATACGGTGGTGTCCTCGGAGCTCCCTCCGAGATGTTCTAATGGGACGAAGGCGGGGGGCGGGGGAACACCCCAGATGGGCCGGCACCGTCAGTTGAGGATCGTGTGGGAGAATGGATATGTGGCCAGTGGGAGTGATGGGTCAGTATGTACGGCACTAACAACTGACGAGTGACAGATCACCTGGGGGGGGGGGGGATCCTCACCTCTGCATGTACGCCAATCTACGTCGGTGACAGATCTGTCCTCGGCCACCCCCGTAACTTCCAGCGCCCGTTCCTCGTACGGGGTGAGGTTTCTGGTGTCCTGCACCCCGCTGCCCATCTGGGCCCTCGCCCTTCTGTTGTGGGCCAACTTCTCCTGCAGGGACACAGAGGGAGAATTGTGAGCCACAGGCGTTGTTAATCGCAGGGGTGTGGGGTTTTGGATGGGGGGGGGGTGATGGGGCATATGCGGGAGAGGTGGGGAGAAGGGGAGGGTGGGGAGTATGGGGGGGGAATGGGGAATATTGAGGGGGAGACATTTGGGGGTAGGGTGGCTGCTGGACGTGGGTGGGTCGGGGACAGAATGGTGCTGGGACGGGAATGGTGCCAGGCGCAGTCTTGGAGTAGGGAGGTGCCATTGGGGGTCCCAAGCCAACACACCCACATGGTCCGGTGGAGGTCGTTAATCTTTTTACATCGTAGGTGCCAGTCCTCCTGGTGTCGCTCCGCGAACTGACGGCCGCTGCGACTTCCTCCCAAGTGGCACTGGCTACCCTGTGACTAACCCCCCGAGACCCTTGGGGGAACAGGGCATCCCTCTGGCCTCTACCGCATCCATCAAACTGCCCAGGTCAGCATCCCCGAATGGTGGGGCTGGTCTCCTCGGTGGCTTGGCTGAGAGCTGAGTGGGGTTGGCTGTGCAGGAATAATTTAAGGGCTGCCCTCCCGTGTTAGTAGGGGGCTGGCAAGCGTGGTCAGGTGAATCAGCCGGTGGGACCGTCATTTGCAGCATGTAACCCATGGGACCTCGTTAAGTGGACCAATTGACATTTTTTAGCGGTGACAGACCCGCCACTCTGATCATCGGGAAGCTCGCGGAGGTTCCAATTCGATACCGCACTTAGAAACTTTTTGGTCAAATCGCGGCCGTAGAAATGTTTTCAGCAGTGGAGTGCTGAACTCGCTGGTGAGACTGGCTCCACGTAGATCGGTCCGCCTTTTTGAAAGGGTGCCCCGATCTCTAAGTGCGATTGAGGGTTTCCCAAACCCCCCACCAACGGGCAATGTCACCATCCTTATACATGGGCATTACCACCCCCCAGTGAGGACACCCCACTATGGGGTCGCTGAGGGCCCCCTTCTCAGGCTTCCCTACTCTCACTTTCAGCCCCCCGCCTTTCAAGATGCCCACCCTTCATCCCCCAACTTTTAGTAGGCCCCTTCTTACCCGCCCTTCACCCCCCCCACCTTTCATACCTCCTCATCCCCTCATTCACGGCATGGCTCCCCTCAGGATCTGACTTTGGCAGTGCCACACTGGCACCTGGGCACCCTTGCACTGCCATCCTGGCACCCAGTCAGGCACATTAGCAGTGCCAGGGTGGCAGTGTCTGGGTGCCAGAAGGAGAGCCAGGGTGCCACCCTGCCCTGTCTCTGACCACCCAGGGGACTCCAATTCTCTAAATGGAGGGTTAATGGCAGGTTTGTTTTCCCACAATGCTGCTGTGAACGTTATTTGCATTCGTTTGCATGTCATGAACGCAAATTAAAACAGCTGCTGCTCACAGGAATATCGTCAATCCTACCAATCTTGCGTCACACCTGTGCAATCATATTGGCCTCAAGCTATTTGAAAAAGAGTGGCTTCCACAAGACGGACCTCAGTTTGCTTGAGACTTTGAGGTGAGTTAACCGTGCATAGCCTACCTGCCATAGCACTTCTCCGCTCCTGTTGCGTTGAATGCCTCTCTGCTGTGACAGACGGGTTGGTGACCTCCAGCTCCATGCAAAGCTTGTCTTTATCGACAGCACCGTGCTGCGGTACTCAATCGACTCTTCACTTGGACTGACTCTGACCAGTCCTACCCCAGGGTTGTGGACTGCGGGCGTCATCTTCTCCCGGTGCCTGCCACCTTTGTTTGTATAGACAGCACTGCATCCTCCACTTCAACCGACCAATGTTCAACCCTGATTGGCGTGCAAGGTGAGGGTGGGGTTAAGACCATAAGACCATAAGACATAGGAGCAGAATTAGGCCTCTCGGCCCATCGAGTCTGCTTCGCCATTCAATCATGGCTGATATTTTCACATCCCCATTCTCATGCCATCTCCCCATAACCCCTGATCCCCTTATTAATCAAGAACCTATCTATCTCTGTCTTAAAGACACTCAGTCATTTGGCCTCCTGGTCTGACCAGAGCCTTATATAGCCTCAGAAGTACCTCCCTGGTGTTGTATTCTAGCCGTGTTGACATGAATGCTAACATTGCATTTGCCTTCTTAACTGCCGATTGAACCTGCGCAATAACCTTTAGAGAATCGTGAACAAAGACTCCCAAGTCCCTTTGTGCTCCTGATTTCCTAAACATTTCCCCATTTAAAAAATAGTCTATGCCTAAATTCCTCCTTACAAAGTGCATAACCTCACACTTTTCCACATTGTATTTAGTTTGCCATTTCATTGGCCACTCTCCTAGCCTGTCCAAATCCTTCTGCAGCCCCCTTGCTTCCTCAATACTACCTGGTCCTCTACAGATCTTTGTATTATCTGCAAACTTAGCACCAGTGCCTTCAGTACCTTCTTCCAGATCATTCATGTATATTGTGAAAAGTTGTGGTCCCAGCACAGACCCCTGAGGCACACCACTAGTCACCGGCTGCCATCCTAAAAAAGACCCCTTTATCCCCACTCTCTGGCTTCTGCCAGTCAGCCAATCGTCTATCCATGCCAGGATCTTACCCTTAACACCATGGGCTCTTAACTTATTTAACAGTCTCCTATGCGGCACCTTGTCAAAGGCCTTCTGGAAATCTAAATGAATCACGTCCACTGGTTCTCCTTTGTCTAACTTCCTTGTTACCTCCTCAAAGAACTCTAACAGATTTGTCAGACACGACCTCCCTTTGATAAAGCCGTGCTGACTCAGTCCTAGTTTATCATGCACTTCCAAGTAATTTGCAATCTCATCTTTAATAACGGACTCTAAAATCTTACCAATGATGAACTCAAGGGAGCAATGAGGAGGGAGGCCAGTGCAAGGGTGGGGAGGGAAGGAAAGGGAGAATGATGGAAGGTAGAGAGGAAAGTAGGTGGAAGAGGATGATGAATAGCGGAATGCAGCGGGAATTCTGATCAAGGTGACCAAAGCTGACCCCAACAAGGGCACATGCAACTCTGAAAAACAAGTGGGTCAAAGGAATACCACATGGTTTATAATAATCTTTATTATTATCACAAGTAGGCTTACATTAACACTGCAATGAAGTTACTGTGAAAATCCCCTAGTCGCCATACTCCGGCGCCTGCTCGGGTACACAGAGGGAGATTCAGAATGTCCAATTCACCTAACAAGCACGTCTTTCGGTACTTGTGGGAGGAAACCGGAGCACCCGGAGGAAACACAAGCATACATGGGGAGAACTTGCAGATTCCACACAGACAGTGACCCAAGCCTGGAATCGAACCTGGGATCCTGGTGCTGTGAAGCAACAGTTCTAACCACTGTGCTACCGTGCCACTCATGAATGTTCATATCAGAATTGGACACTGTTATATGAGTGAGGGGATGTGGTAGTCTGGCTAGAGGTATTACGGTACCTGGTACTGCTGGAACACCATTGGTAGATATTGTATGTTTCCTATTGGTTAAGCTGTATGGTAGCTCCGCCCTGCAAGGTGGGGTATAAGAGCCCGTGTCGCCCCAGCAGCCTTCTTTCTGTACCTGAGCTGCTGGGGGAAACATCTAGCTTATTAAAGCCTTCAGTTGGACTACAACCTTGCTTTAGTGGTCATTGATCATGCATCAGGGGATAACTAAACCTTAAGACAAGAGGATTCCAAAGTACAAAATCAAAACACCTTCAGTTGACCAGAACATTCACTTACTCATCGAATTAATGTCAATAAGAGCAATTTATTTACAATGATAGCGCACTTGTGAACCAGAAGTGACATCAAAATGTTTTAACTTTCCTAACTAGACCACTGTACCTTGGTGCAGCCCCAACATTTGCAGCGGAGGTGGAGATAGCCTGCTAACTGCTATATCCTGATGCCTCTGATGATCTTGGCGACCTCCTCTGGTGGCTCAAGACCTGAAGGGCCCCGGCCTGATAAGGCTCATTTGCTCAGGAGCAGAAAAGCCTTCGGAGGCCTGCGCTGCTGGAGTGAGTGTGGGCACAGGCAGAGGACAGAATGGCTACACATCCTTGGGGTGTTCTGGATGGAGGCCCTCAGGGTGTCCAGCTAATGTTCATCCTCCTGTAGGTGCTGGAGTCCTGCAAGACTCCTGCAGGAGATATACCACCTATCCCTCTGTTGCCTACATCTTGATGGTGCCCATGAGAGTGTGTGACATAGCGTACAGGGCTGAGTGCAAATCCAGCAAGACCTGCTAGACTAAAGACACCATGATGGTTCCTAACCTTCCCATGGTGACCTTGAGGCACTCCCATGTCGGAGCCACGACATCAGATAAAATGCCAACGGACCCCTCCATCATTCGCTCTCGTCTGCTGAGTGACTCTCGAATCTCTGCCTGATGTTCTGCTGCCTGTCATTGAGTCTGCACCAGTGAGCTGGCAGCCCCTCCCAGAGGCTCATCATCAGACTGGGACTGAGGGGGTGGCTGGTCTCCAGCAGCCCTCTGACTGTTGTGGGGATGTGCCAGTGAGGTGTTCTCCAGAAACCGAGTCTAACATAGAGCTATGCCTCACCGAGGCGTGTGTCTCTGTGATGGTGGAAGGTGTGGGTGAGTGCTTTGACAGTTCTTCCTCAGCCCCTCGTCCTCACATGTGCTTTGGGAACTCTTCAGCTGCCTGGTTGGCCAGGATCTCTTGTACCGACAAGAAAGAAAACTAGGTATTTCAGATTACATTTGACTCAACTTGATAGTGAGGATTTGATAAAGTGATAGATTTGAGATCCATACTAGGTTGATGGGGAAAGCAATCTCTGCATCCCCACAGGAGTAATCCCTATCCTCACCAGCAAGGTCAGCTGCAGCCTCCTCGAACTCTGTGGGAACAATTATCTCAGCCATTCCTCCCCCAGTTTGGGCTTTCTCTCTCTTGTTGTGTGCCAGGTTACATTGAGTGAAGACAGAAGGCACCTGATTAGAGGAACGTAGCAGAGGTTGGGCTGAATGCCTGTCCCCTGTGTGTGGTGAGCCCTCCCCAGAAGGGGCAGAGGATGGAGTGTGAGCAACATGACAGATGGGATGGTGGTGATGTGAAAGTGTCTGTGAGAGAATGAGTGTTGATATGCGTCCCCCGCGAATGGACGTGTGAGATCTGTGAAGAGAGTCACTGTTTCGGTGCATGATACCATACTGGATACTGGACGGAGTCGAGACATGACACCCGGGCAAAGTGAATGAGATAATTCATCCACCTCCTGCACTGCGGTTAGCTTCTGACGTGGTTGCAAGCTGTGCTGAGCTCCTGAGCAATGGTCCCCCAGGCTGGAGAGGTGATGTTTAAGTGCTTCCAAGAGCCACCCCCCCGTTAGAGGACATGCCTCTGCGCCGAGGCTCCACCAATCAAGGTGTCGAGGGCTTGGTGGCTGAAGTGGGGTGCTGTCTTCTTTTTGAGCGCAGTGTCCTTTTGCCTGTGGCTGGATGCCATGTTAATCAATCTCCTGTCAAACGGTGTCAACAGGTGGGTGGAGAAAATGATGTGAGTTTGTTGACTGGCAGTGGGATATTTAAACTCAACAGCTGATGGCAGGCGAATCAGTTCCCGACCTGCCAGGTGAATCGGAGAGATACTCATGATGTGTTATGTACTCTGGGATAACACAGGCTGCAACTGGATGCAGCTTTAACCAAAAGATACTCCGGACCTTGAAGTTAGTTCAATCTGATTTATTGAACCAGTAGCACAGTTAGCACAGTTCTCTATGAGTTCGACTCTCTGCTAACCTAAGTGTGGTTACGCTGTCTGACTGAACCAGACTAGCTCTTAGCCACATGCTGAAGGTGTGATACTGTACATACACCCTGACTCACTCTGTAGATGTTCATTGTCATGATATTCAAACATACATCATAACACATACATAATGATAGACAGAGCAACGGACCAATTAGCACACATAACACGACAGCCAATCACAGACAAGAGCAGACACAGTATAAAACAAGAAACACGACACTTCGTGGGCAGTCCATCTGGAGACGGCACAGGGCCAGGACCTCAAAGCAAGACATTCACACAGTCACAACGTGCTGAGTACCAAGTCTGATGGATAAATAGTTTAATGGAATAAAACTGCGTTGTACCAATCGCAACCGTGTTGGTTCGTCTGTACCTCAGAGCACCCAACACTTCATGGTACCAGAAGTGAATTGATACCTACCAGCAAATCTGCCATCCTGAGCCATGGACACCCTCAACAAACCGCAGCCGTTGCAAGTCGCTGGGAACCTGGGCACAAATTGGACGCTCTTCAAGCAGCGCTTCGAACTCTTCATGCAAGCCAATGAAAAACAGGGCGCCTCGGACGAAACGAAGATTGCCATGCTCCTCACTACCGCAGGTCAGCACGCCATCCATGTATACAACTCCTTGGTCTTCGCGGAAGGCGAGAACAAAGCTAAGTATGACCCGGTCCTTCTCAAGCTCGACAAGCACTTTAACGTTGAGGTCAACGAGAGCTTTGAGTGGTATGTCTTTCAGCAGCGCCTGCCAGGTAAGGATGAGCTCTTTCAATCCTTCCTGACGCACCTCCGCATACTCGCGCAGTCCTGCGGTTACGACACCACCTCAGAGTCCATGATCCGGGACCAGATCGTTTTTGCCGTGCCTCCGTCGGCCTCCGCCAGCAGCTTCTAAAAATAAAAGGCCGGACCTTAGCATCTGCAGTTGAAGCCTGTGTCCTGCATGAGAATGCGACCAGCCGCTATGCCCAATTTTAGGCGACCGAATCGGATCGGAGGGGGTCCCACGCGACCGAATCGGCAAGCTAGGCCACCCACGAGGCCGAACGCGTCCAGGCAATCGAGTTTCTCCCGGCCCGCGGCCCGGACGAGGGTGGCCGTTTCGCGCGCTTTTCAAGGTCTCCCGCGTTTGTGCGCGCCAAAACCTACGGCAACACTGAGGGACGTGCTGCGCAGGCGCGCCCGACACAAGACCGAACTGCGCATGCGCAGTGGCTTAACGAACACCATGACGTCACGATGTGCGGCAACTGTGGAGCTGCACATTTAAAAGGGCAATGTCCTGCAAAAGCCCGACAATGCCTACGCTGTGGCAAGATAGGCTACTACGCTGCCTACTGTCGAGCGGCTCAACCTGTTGATCTTCTACATCTCCGACAACCTCGCAGGAATGTGCGGACCATTCAGCCTTCCCATCACGACATCCAAACCGATGGCACAGATGACCAAGACGCCTTCTGGGTTGTGGTCATTGATGGGAACCGGGTCAACACCATCAATCCGGGCGATGAATGGTGTGCCACCCTGACGGTCAACCGATCGCCGATCACTTTCCGCCTGGACACTGGCGCCTCCGCCAACCTCATAGCATGATCAGCCTTCTACGCCATGAAGGTCAGACCACCAATCCGGCTATCCCAGTGCAAGATGGTCGACTACAACGGGAACGTTATACCGGCCATGGGATCCTGCCAGCTCCAGGTGACACACAAAACACACACGGCCACACTCTCGTTCGCGATAGTCGGCTCAACGAAGGACTCCCTGCTGGGTGCACAGGCATGCAAGGCTCTCCACCTTGTGCAACAAATCCACTCTCCCTCCAGGCGGCACGTCTGACTTCCCGGATGCAGAGTTCAACACACAACTCCAAACGCTCTTCGCCCACAACCAGGAGGCATTCGAGGGCATGGGAACACTGCCATACACCTACCGAATTCGCCTCAAACCGGACGCCATCCCGGTCGTTCACGCACCTCGTAGGGTTCCTGCGCCACTTAAAGACCGCCTCAAGCAGCAGCTGCAGGATCTCCAGGACCAAGGGGTCCTATCCAGGGTCACGGAGCCCACGCCATGGGTCAGCTCCATGGTGTGTGTCAAGAAGCCTCCGGCGAGCTCCGTATCTGTATTGACCCCAAAGACCTCAATAATAATATTATGAGGGAACATTATCCCATACCCAAACAGGAGGAGATCACCAGTGAAATGGCCCAGGCGAAGATATTCACGAAACTGGATGCTTCTAAGGGGTTTTGGCAGATCCAACTGGACCCGTCCAGCCGAAAGCTATGTACCTTCAACACCCCTTTCGACAGGTTCTGCTACAACCGGATGCCATTTGGCATCATCTCGGCATCCGAGGTCTTCCACAGAATCATGGAGCAGATGATGGAAGGCATCGAAGGGGTGCGCGTATATGTGGACGATGTCATCATCTGGTCCACCACACCGCAGGAGCACATATATCGTCTCCAACACGTTTTTGCCCGCATACGGGAAAACGGCCGTCTCCTCAAAGTGCTGCTTTGGCCAGACCGAGTTGAAGTTCCTGGGGGACCATATCTCCCAGTCAGGGGTCCGTCCGGATGCAGACAAGGTGAGCGCCATCACAGCCATACCGCAGCCGGCCGACAAGAAAACTGTCCTACGCTTCCTTGGCATGGTCAACTTCCTGGGGAAGTTCATTCCCAACCTTGCCTCCCACACGACGACTTTGCGCCACCTCATCAGAAAATCCACAGTGTTCCAGTGGCAACACACACACCAACTGGAATGGGAGGAGCTCAAACGCAAACTCACCACTGCACCAGCGTTTTTTGACACGTCTCGTGCCACCAAAATCTCAACTGATGCCAGCCAATCCGGCATTGGAGCAGTGCTCCTGCAGTGGGATGACAGGGCATCATGGGCCCCAGTTGCCTATGCATCGCGGGCCATGACCCCCACAGAGCAGTGCTACGCGCAGATCAAAAAAGAGCGCCTGGTCTTGCTAACCGGTTTAGACAAGTTCCATGATTACGTATATGGTCTTCCCCAGTTCACTGTCGAAACTGACCGCCGTCCCCTGGTCAGCATAATAAACAAGGACCTGAACGAGATGACCCCTCTCCTCCAGCGCATCCTACTTAAACTCAGGAGGTACGACTTCCAACTGGTCTACACTCCAGGGAAGGACCTCATCGTGGCGGATGCCCTAGCCAGATGCGGATGGGTTCGTATGTCAGGTCGAGGCAAAGGTGGCTTTCACAGCGGCAAATATGCCGGCTGACGACTCCAGTCTGGCCCGTATCCGCCGAGAGACTGCGGCCGACCCCCTTCTGCAGCGAGTGATGCGCCACATGACAGGAGGATGGCTCAAATGGCAGTGCCTGCAGTTCTACAGTGTACGAGACGACCTAGCGATCATTGATGGTGTCCTTCTGAAGCTGGACCGGATTGTGATTCCGCACAGCATACGCCAGCTGGTTCTCGACCAACTACACGAAGGCCACTTGGGGGTCGAGAAGTGCAGACGGAGGGCCCGAGGGGCGGTATACTGGCCGCGCATCAGTGACGATATTGCCAACATGGTGCTCAACTGTACAACCTGCCAAAGGTTTCAGCCGGCGCAACCTCCTGAGACACTTCTGCCCCATGAGCTGGTGACGTCCCACTGGGTGAAGGTGGGTGTCGACCTGTTTCACGCGCTCGGCAGGGACTATGTCATCATAGTTGACTACTTCTCAAACTACCCTGAAGTCATACGCCTGCACGATTTGACATTGTCTGCTGTCATCAGGGCCTGCAAAGACACCTTTGCTCGCCACGGCATTCCAATGACTGTCATGTCGGACAATGGGCCCTGTTTTGCCAGCCAGGAATGGTCGTCCTTTGCTGCTTCGTATGGCTTCACACACGTGACGTCCAGCCCTCTGCACCCCCAGTCAAATGGAAAGGTGGAGAAGGGCGTTCACATTGCCAAGCGACTCCTCTGCAAGGCTGCTTCTGCCGGGTCAGACTTCTGCCTCGCCCTGCTGGCCTATCGCTCGGCCCCACTAGCCACTGGTCTCTCACCAGCCCAGCTGCTGATGGGTCGCGACCTCAGAACCACTGTGCCTTCCATCCTGGCACCAACAATAGACCTTGCTCCGGTACTGCATAGGATGCAACTGCAGCGCGGTCGCCAGAAGAGATCATACGACACACGGGCAACTGATCTTCCCTCCCTGGCTCCTGGAGACAACGTCCGCATCCACCTACCGGACGGTGGCTGGTCAGCACCTGCCGAAGTTCTCCGACGTGTGGCTCCCCGCCCGTTCGTGGTACGCATGCCTGATGGATCTGTGCGTAGGCGCAATCGCCGAGCTCTTCGCTTACTTCCACGCTCGCAACGGGACCTTACACAGACGCCGTGTCCTCCACTGGTTCCTGATAGCGACTTTGTGGAGCTGCCATATACCATGCCCCTTCTGTCGCCACCCGTGGCCAGGCTCGCACCTCAGCCGATGGTTCTCGACCCACCCTTGAGGCGGTCAACCCGAATTCGTCGCCCACCTACTAGACTGGACTTATGAGACTGTTCACACGTTGAACCTTTGCAACCACTGTTTTATAACATGTCTCTGTTTTCTCGTTACAGGCATTCGTTTGATCGTTCCAAATTTCCACGTTGTTCTTCTTTTTGTTATGGTACAACCTCGTTAGCATGTCACACCTGACATCGCCCCTTGTATATAGTTAAGCCCCATGTACATGATGTAAATATTACGCACACACACGCATTTAGCTGCACTCAGGTCACATTTATATTTATGATGTGGAGATGCCGGCGTTTTTAATTTATATTTATAACCACGTAGGCACATAATCTTGTAAAAAAAGGGGGATGTCATGATATTCAAACATACATCATAACACATACATAATGATAGACAGAGCAACGGACCAATTAGATCACAGACAAGAGCAGACACAGTATAAAACAAGAAACACAACACTTCCTGGGCAGTCCATCTGGAGACGGCACAGGGCCAGGACCTCAAAGCAAGACACTCACACAGTCACAACGTGCTGAATACCAAGTCTGATGTATAAATAGTTTAATGGAATAAAACTGCGTTGTACCAATCGCAACCGTGTTGGTTCGTCTGTACCTCAGAGCACCCAACACTTCATTCATCAGTGGAAAGAGGCGGAGTGTGAGTGCCTTGTGCCTTTTATAGTGAGATACCACCCCTGAGTGTCCTGCCTGCTCATTGGTCATGTCCTGTTCTCTGTGTTCAGTTGCTGCCTGTCTGTGTCTGTCTGTATATCATTATCTGCATGTCTGCATATCATGACAACTCACTGGTGCATAATTAATGAGGTTCCAAGTGCAGAATCTGGCATAAATTCACAAAATTCCAGCCAGCAGAAACGATGTCACCAGAACAGCCCACCACTGCGCTTCGGCAAACAAGAATTCGGCCCTTAACCTTTTAGGCTGTGTGAGAGGATGTTAGTGTTGGCATTTAATACCCTGTAATGCTACATTCTGCTGAACATTTTGCCACACTACTTGAGCTACATGAGAATTATCTGCCCTGAAGCTGACCTCACACAGATTTGTTTCAGCAAATAAGTTGCCAGGGCACTCTAAATTTCTGCCTTGCCCTTTAATCTGCTTCAGGCCTTTTAATGCTACAGCAGCACATTATTCTCTCCCAGCAGTCGGAGAGTTCTTTGGAAGTCTTGTGCACATCTATTCAACTCAAATTGATTCTGACTAGAAGTGAATAAAATTAAATATGTTATTTTATAATTCTGAAAGTTAATTTTAGCAACCGTAGAACTTGTTACAAGCTCTATTTTGAAACTTGTCTGAATATTTGATGCAAATTTAATAAGTGCATGGTGTAACTTCTTAATTTTTAAAAATTGATTGTGTAGTACCTCTGCTGCTGTTGTTTCTGCTTCATGTTTTTGGAATGATGTACCGTTGATTAGGTACAATTATATTTCCTATATTCCTCATTCTAGCGGTGAGCAAAGATTGAATGGGCTGATGTTGTTTTCTTTGAAATGAAGCAAGCTGAAGGAATCTTGTATAAGGATTATGAGGGGTCTAGATAGGGTAGATAGGAATGACCTGTTTCCCTTGGCCATTGTCCATGGCCAGCTGGCAGAGGTTTAAACTAATTGGTAGAAATATTTGAGGGAAGTTAAGAAAAGGTGTCTCACTTAGAGGGTGAGCGGGGACCTGCAACTCACTCCTTGAAAGATTGGTGGAAGCAGAAACCTTCATGACATTAAAAACAATACTTGCATATGTACTTGAAGTGCAATCTACAGGGCAGTTGACCAAAAGCTGGAAACTGTGATTAGGCTCAATAGCTCTTTAGTCAGCACAGACACAATATTATAGAATCATAGAATTTACAGTACAGGGTCACCACCCTGACCCTCACGTATAGAACCATAGAATGTTTACAGCACAGAAGGTGACCATTCAGACCACCGTGTCTCTGCTGGCTGCCTGCAACAACAACTCAGCTAGTCACCTCCCTGAACTTTTTCACGTAACCCTGCAAATTTCTTTCTCAACAGGTGCTTATCCAATTTTCTTTTGAAAGTCCCAATTGTGTCTACCTCCTCCACACTCTCAGGTAATGCATTCCAAATTCTAGCCATTCACTTCCCCTGAAATAATGCTGGCAGCCGCCCCATCTCAGTTCCCTTTTTGCGAACAGTCTGCCCGCACCATTGAAATGAGGCCCGAAGATTAATTTCTGAGGTACTTCGGGTCTCACTGTTCAAGCACAGGGAATGTACCCAATGTCTCAAATTTCCACCCCTGTAGCCTACAGTGCATAGCAAGGATAAAATAATGGAGAGTGAACTTCTCCTGAGGTAACTGTATGGTGAATATTTGGGGTAGAGACTTATCTCTTAGATAAACCAGGAATGGCCTAATAAAAAGGTGCAATTCCATAACCAATACCTTTTGGTATAGTATGTGCTGCTGCGTGTGGAACTTTTAATTAAAATCTTTAGAATTATTTTAAAATATTGGAGATATATGTGTCACAACTGTAACGTCACTTTGAATTAACTTAAAATGATTCAGCCTCTTTTTATAACATAATCATATTGCATATTACTTTGGTGCTGAGGTCAGTGATTCAATTTGAACCTCTGGGATGCTTCTTTAAATATGCATCAGCGAGGTTGGGCACTGTTCTAACTGTGACCTGAATATGGAAGTCACTGGGGCTTTCCCACTGGATGAAGACAAGTCAGAAAATGATCTGAAGCAGTCATGAGAATAGTACTGTTTTAAGGAAACATTACAACAAAGTGCCCTCCACATTGGTATTGTCAGAAATCCTGGAATGTGACATTGGTCAACAGGGGTTGGGATTTTCCGGCCGCGCCATGGCAGGACGCATTGCAAGGGATGAGGTAGGCCAGCCAAAACTCCATTGGCTTTCAGTTTGACCAGACAATCCTGATGGTCCCACTCAGGACCTTTAATCCAAATAAACAAAAAGAAGTGTATATTTTTAAAATCTGAATTAGAACAAAAATACAAGTCATGTATCTAAGGAAGGATGTGCTGGCCTTGGAAAGGGTCCAGAGGAGGTTCACAAGAATGATCCCTGGAATGAAGAACTTGTCATATGAGGAATGTTTGAGGACTCTGGGTCTGTACTCGTTGGAGTTTAGAAGGATGAGGGGGGATCTTATTGAAACTTACAGGGTACTGCGAGGCTTAGATAGAGTGGACGTGGAGAGGATGTTTCCAATTGTAGGAAAAACTAGAACCAGAGGACACCATCTCAGACTAAAGGGACAATCCTTTAAAACAGAGATGAGGAGGAATTTCTTCAGCCAGTGGTGAATCTGTGGGATTCTTTGCAGCAGAAGGCTGTGGAGGCCAAATTACTGAGTGTCTTTCAGACAGAGATTGATAGGTTCTTGATTAATAAGGGGATCAGGGGTTATGGGGGGAAGGCAGGAGAATGGGGATGAGAAAATATCAGCCATGATTGAATGGCGGAGCAGACTCGATGGGCCGACTGGCCTAATTCTGCTCCTATGTCTTATGGTCTGATGAATTGGTGCAAATGACAAATGCTTGACTTAAGTCTAGATCAAGTGTAATGGTTGACAATTAAAAAGTGTGCCAACAAACTACTGCTCTGTTTTCTTTCAGCCACATTTATGTATTATTAAACTTCAATTTCAAAAGGGCAATCAAATGCCTGGGCTGATCCATGTTTGATCTGAGTAAATCATGTAAAAGAAGGATTAGTAAAAGTGAGCAATGTCAATAATGCAGAGACCAAAACAGTGGTTTCCTGTAAAAAGTTACTTAATTGGAATGCTAATTCATAGAAATAAGAACAAGCTGAATTATTACATGCCTCATTTCTCAAGGGTACAACAGTTCCTGGCATGCTTCTCCTGAGTATTGTCATTTCTTTCACAGCTTTACAAATACTCAATCATTTTCTGCCTAACATATTTCCTACATTAATGTTCCTTTGTACATTTTCTCACTGTAATAAAACAATTTTGGAGAAATATGTTAAAACACAGGATGGCTTCTTATTAGCATTAACTACCTTATAAAAAGGTGCAGTAGTTAGCACTGCTGCCTACGACACTGAGGACCTGGGCTCGATCCCGGCCCCGGGTCACTGTGTGGAGTTTGCACATTCTCCCTGTGTCTGCATGGGTTTCACCCCCACAACCCAAAGATGTGCAGGTTGGGAGGATTGGCCACACTAAATTGCCCTTTAATTGGGAAAAAAATAATTGGGTACACTAAATTTATATTAAAAAATAATAATCTTATAAAATGCTAATCTTGTTGATTTAGCATACAGTTCTAAAATATCATAAATTCAGCTTGTTTTACTTGTTGCTGAAGAATATAGCGCCGTTTTTTCTGATGAAACAATCATCTCAATTTTTAACTGCCATACCTTTTACGATTTAGAATTAGTCACAAAAGTGTCAACTAACAAGGGACAAATTATTCAGAGACGGATTACTCGAATCAGTTGGAATGGAATTACAAGAATAATATTTTCCACATGCTAAATCTCTTGAATGAAATGTATATAGATCAAGATAATTTAATGTGACTGAAGGGTCATTCTAATTCCTTCAGTTATTGTGTACGCAATATAAAGGCCATGGGCGGGATTCTCCGCCGGCGGGATGCTCCGTTTCGCCGGTAGTCCGAAGTTTCCCGAATGCGTGGGGCTGCTCCACAATGGGAAACCCCATTGACCAGCCGGTGTAACGGGGTGGTAGCCCCATTGACTAGCCGCCGGCGAGGTGAAGCAGAAATGTGGCATGGCGGGGCGGAGAATCCAGCCGCATATATCTGTTATTCACGTGCATTTTTCAAGTTTGACATTGATTGTGTTAGATATTCAAAGTCATTATTGTGGTCCAGCCTCCATGACCCGTGTGATGCCTCAGCATTACCAATCGCGGCATTGCCATATCTGAAAACACCTGTGATCTGAGGGGTATATATTACAGCACAACATATGGTTACATGAAAGCATAGCCCAGGGATTCTAACATAGGACGCTTATCCACACATTGGCTACTGAAATGTAACATTTGGTGCGACATGAATCCTCCCCTGTTTACTAAATGAGGGCTGAAATATTACTTTACTCAGCTAAGGAAAAGATTCTGACTGACGATGGGTTTCTTGGCATTAAACACCTACATTGATGGTATACAGTTCTTATGATGAGAACAATGACATTTCCTGTAACCCTCAATTTTGAAAAGTAGCAGAAGCAACTTCAGGGTAATTTTGATTGGTGAGAAATTAATCAGTTGGATTAACTACCTGTTTCATATCTCATGTGATTTTTACAAGGATGGGGCATCTGCGTTGATTGGTTTCCCATTGAAAATGCCCTTTTATTAAATCTCTAGATATTGGTTCACTTTTCCAAGTTGATCTGTTGGAGGTAAGTTGATTCAGACTTTTGAAACACAATTTTATGCTGCTGTGAAAATACAGAGCACTCTGTGTCACAGGAACAAAACACAGAGAGAGAGGGAGAGAGAGTGAGAAAAGACAAATTCCTCTCTTTGGGCAAGACCTCTACCTACTCGACTATCTGCCCCAACCTTGACTCATTTTCCTGGGGCAGGGTGTAGCAAGTCCAATTAATTGAAAAACTCCAGCTCATTCAAGAGAGACAAAATCTAATTTGGTGCACAAACAGAGAAAAAGCCTCAGGTCATCAAAAAGGTTCATGAGCACTTGTTTTTTTAATTTGTTCATGGGATGTGGACGTCATTGCAGGGCCAGCATTCATTTCCCATCCCTGAAGGTATTTAAGAGTCAACCACATTGCTGGGGAGCTGTGGATCTGAAGTCGGGGCAGCACAGTAGCACAGTGGTTAGCACTGTTGCTTCACAGCACCAGGGTCCCAGGTTCGATTCCCGTCTTGGGTCACTGCCTGCGCAGAGTCTGCACGTTCTCCTCGTGTCTATGTGGGTTTCCTCTGGGTGCTCCGATTTCCTCCCACAAGTCCCGAAATATGTGTTTGTTCGGTAATTTGGACAGTCTGAATTCTCCCTCAGTGTCCCCGAACAGGTGCCGGAATGTGGCGGCTCGGGACTTTTTACATTAACTTGTAAGACTACTTGTAACAATAAAGATTATTATTATTAAAGTCACATATAGGCTAGATGAGATAAGGATGACAGATTTCCTTCGCTAAAGGACATCAGTGAACCAGATGGGTTTTCACGACAATCCACAATGGTTTCATGGTTGTCAAACTTTTAATTCCAGATTGTTATTGAATTCAATTTTTACCATCTGCCATGGTGGGATTTGAATCATGGCTCCCAGAGCATTATTACCGTGGTTCTCTGGATTACTAGTCCAGTGACAATACACTACGCCACTGCCTCCCCTAGATTATATTATTGATCGATGTGTAAACACCCTGAGTGAAATTATATTTACTCTCATACCAAGTTCACTGGGGCTAGTTTTGATCTTGTGAGGTGCATTGAATGGGTTATAATAGATCAGGAGATATTTTAAAGTCACGGCCAATTTTCATTTGGGCTGCGATCACCTATTTACAAAAAGCCCAAATTAGCCCCATTGACTACAGCTATCTTTGGCGTGCATTATATCAGCTGGATGCCGACTTGCTCTGTGCAAGACTGCCCTGCAGCAAAAATACATACTGGGTGGGCTAAATTGGCCTACAGTGGCACTTGTGCCTCTTAAAGGGGAGATAGTCCCACCGTTGGGAGCTGTCAGCCAATCTGAATGGCAGAAGCCACAACATTCCCGGTAGCGCCAAGAGCTTAAGTCTCAAGAAAATATGTCAATGGATCCCAGAGAGAGGTGAGCCTGAGATATTGTGTAGAGAGGGTTTACCCATGTTAGAGAAGAAGTGGGAATATGGGCATTGGTGGGGCGTGGGGGGTGGGGGTGGGGGGGGGGGGGGCAGTGCTGGATTTTGGATATGAAGGAAGGGGGAGATACAATCTTAGGGAGTCTGGCTTCAATGCACAAAGGCATTCCCTGAAAATTATACCCACTTCCTTCCTACCCTTTTAAAACATTTCTCAAAAATGTGGCTATTCACTCCCGCCTGCCTGGCCATGCCAATTTTATTATGGTGTGAGCAGCGCATTGTTGGAGTCAATCAGCTTGTTAACAAGCTCATTGACCCATAATTATTTATTTACATACAGTGGGTGCATTGCCGATTTTGGCGCCCACCCATCTCCCAGATAATGGGAGTGAGTTTGGGGAGTGGGTGGGATGTTGCAGAGTGGATATCTGCCCATTTAACATGCCAACCCCAGCCAAAAACATGCCTGGCAGGGACATGTAAAATTCAGCCCTTGATTTCACAATAACTTATTTTTTTCTTGTGGCACCTCAGAGTAGCAGCTAGGAATAGCATTTTGTCCACTCAAATGTTACTTGCCATCAAAATTACATTGGTTGCTGGAATAAAAGTGGAAGGGACCAGTGAATAATTCTGTGGACTGCAGTACGCCACTAACTTCAAAATGAAGAATGAGTTGGCGGTACTGAAGTAATATTGTAAGAAGGTTTGAAAATGACACCAGAAATGAACCTGTTCCATTCTGTCATGCCTTCCATGGTCATAAAGGTTCCTGTCAATGTTTGACACTAAAACCTTGTTATATACTATCAAATTAATTTGTGGAGATCTTTTTTCTCAGTTTGGTCCTGATAATGTAACTTCCTGATATAGGGAGAGATTCCGACTTATATTTCAACCTTTGTGAGTTTTTTTCTCATCTCGTGGCTATATAAGAAACATCTGAAATATGAAACCAACACCATTGCGATGCTGTCATTTTTTATTTTATGCCAAACTTAAGATTTTCTGACATATTGGATTATTTTTTTGATTTTTCCTGACATCTAATTTTGGCATCAACTATACTTTTAAAATTGTTATTCACTCTATTCAACAATATTCCAAACATACAAAATTGCTCAGTAATAATGTCTCAGGTTTAATAGACCAACAACACTTTTATCTTTTGATCTGAAATTATTAGCTCCCTAGGCACCAGAGGTGTGAATTCTCCCCCAACGGCGCGATGTCCGCCGACTGGCGCCAAAAACGGCGCCAATCAGACGGGCATCGCGCCGGCCCAAAGGTGCGGAATGCTCCGCACCTTTGGGGGCTGAGCCCCAACATTGAGGGGCTAGGCCGGCGCCGGAGGGATTTCCGCCCCGCCAGCTGGCGGAAATGCCGTTTGTTGCCCCGCCAGCTGGCGCGGAAATGCGGCGCATGTGCGGGAGCGTCAGCGGCCGCCGACAGTTTCCCGTGCATGCGCAGTGGGGAGAGTCTCTTCCGCCTCCGCCATGGTGGAGGCCGTGGCGGAGGCGGAAGGGAAAGAGTGCCCCCACGGCACAGGCCCGCCCGCGGATCGGTGGGTCCCGATCGCGGGCCAGGCCACCGTGGGGGCACCCCCCGGGTCAGATCGCCCCGCGCCCCCCCCAGGACCCCGGAGCCCGCCCATGCCGCCTGGTCCCGCCGGTAAATACCAGCTTTGATTTACGCCGGCGGGACAGGCAATTTCTGGGCGGGACTTCGGCTCATCCGGGCCGGAGAATTGAGCGGGGGATCCCGCCAACCGGCGCGGCCCAATTCCCGCCCCCGCCCAATCTCCGGTACCGGAGACTTCGGCGGGGGCGGGATTCACGGTGGCCAACGGCCATTCTCCGACCCGGCGGGGGGTCGGAGAATGACGCCCCAGATTTGTGCAGTGACTTGCTTGGGAAATGCTGTGCTTAGCTGGAAACTAGGAGGGGTGGGGAGAATGCCTAGGGTGGGCAGAAGACAACATTTATGGCTGCATAGGAAACGTGGAAGAATGTATCAAGCAATACCTGAACAGATATATTAGTAACTGTCATAGAAACATAAATTCATAGAATGGTTACAACACAGACTGAGGCCATACGGAGAGTCGTGTTCTTGCCAGCTCTCTGCAATTGCAACCAGCTAGTCCCACTCCCCTGCCACTGCATATTTTTAACTTCAAGCATTTATTTTACTCTCTTCAGTAAGCCACTCTCAGACAGTGCCTTCCTGATCATAACCAAGCCTACACAAAAAAAGGTTTTTCCGCTTGCTGCCTTTGCTCTTCTGCCAATCACCTTTAATCTACATCCTCTGTTTCTCCACCCTGCTACCAATAGGAACCGCTACTCTCCATCTACTCCAGCCCTCATGATTTTGAACACCTCTTCTTTCAGCCTTCTATAATGAAAACAAACAAATTTCTCCAATCTACCCATGTAACTAAAATTCCTCATCCTTGGAAACATTCTAGTGAATTATTTCTGCGCTTTCTCCAAGGCCTTCTCGTCCTTCCAAAAGAATGGTGCCCAGAATTGGACATAATGGGTGTGATTTTCCCACCGCTTTGCACCGGCGCCAATCCGGCCGTATTGGGTGAATCACGGGATATCGAGATTCATATCGAGATTCCATTTTGCAATTCACCCAGCCGTTCCCGATGACGAGATCCGTATCTCACCAAAAAATGACGAGAAGGTCATTGAGCCGAATTTGCATTCATTTCAATCTCATTAGCGTGATTGAATTCTAATTCAACAGCCACCCGAGAGTCACCCGACTCCCCAGCAAAAAGTCATACAGATGTCGTTTAGTACTCCTTCCCAAAAACATGAAGGTGGCACAATGGCTACCGAGGGAATGTGAGGAGATGATGTAGCCATCTAAGATGGCCACCTGCAAAGGACCATGGGAATTATGGCTAACCCAGGACTCAGACAGATACAGAGCCTATGTGTATCTGAAAGATAGGTAACCAGACCTGATCAAAATCCCCGCTCATTTGCATTTTAATGGCCCATTTTCCCAGGACAATAGAACTCCAATCAAGCAACCGGTACAGCCACAGACTGATCTGCGCCACTCCCCTTACTCAGAAAGCCCAACTGCCAAGGTCAATGACCGCTAAGGACCCGCCCAGTCACCAAGGCACCCGCCCCTTTATTGGCCGAAATCGAAGAGAGTGATCACAGCCCTGTCGAACTATTGGGTCTAAGGTTACGGACCGCCCCAAAGAGCGCGAAATCCCAGAGGGATAAAAGAGAGAACAGGCATGTGTTCTGTCTCTTTTGGATCCGGCCTGTATAGCCCAATTGCAGCAGGAACAGCCAGCTAAGTTCAAGACCAATGATCGCTACCTGATGGATGAGCCCAGGAGAGACAGAGCCACTTTCTTCGAACCAGCCAAGTGAAGAACGAAGAAAAATGGACTATATTATTATACCTGTTTGCGTGTGTTGGGTTTTTTTAAAAACAAAAAGGTATATTTACTGTGTACATTTCTTAGTGGATGGTGCAAAAGTGAAAAATGAAACCATCGTGAAGTTGATGGTTTATTTTTTTTTCTTGGGGGATGGTGTCATGTGAGAGTACCTTTAAGACATGGATGTTTAATCAATGTACATTTAAGAAAACAGTGATGTCAGAGAGTGGGTGGAGCTGAGTTCAGGTCAGCCATTTTGAAGTTTCAGTTTGAAAAAGCAGCTTGTGTGTGTCTGTGTGTTTCCAGAGCTGCAGTTTGAAAAAGCAGCTTGTGTGTGTCTGTGTGTTTCCAGAGAGCTTCAGTTTGGAGGAAAAGATCTTGGGAAGTGTCTGTGTTTTGCAGTGAGCTGGATTTGCTGTGATCTCTGCCATGAAAGACTATCTCTGGATTATTTGGGTGATTCAAACTCATAATAGTAAACCCTTTAACCTGATGTGATTCTGTTTAAAGGTGTTAAGTCTCTTGGAGGTTTGAAGGAACATGTTGAGAAATTTACTGTTGTGATATTTTCGGAGTTATCTTTGCAGTAAGGGGTGTTAAGAGATCCAATGTTTATTTAAGATGTTAAGTTGAGTTCATGGAATATGTTTTGTGTTTAAAAACCCATTTGTCCATAATTGTAATCCCACACCTAGGGAACACGCCGTGTGCTAGGAAAAGCAACAAATACATTAAAGGGGAGGTTGGTTGAACTCCATGATACATTTTGGGGTAACTCCGCATTGTATGCACCATGGCATCGACGTCCTCAGCAACGCTCCTCAATGACTGCTCCGGAGTGCCTCAGTAATGTCCACCAGTATGTGGGACATTTTCATCATCAACTGGGACATGATGTTGAGGCCCTCAGCCATGGTCATCACATATTGAGCCATGCCTTGGACACCACCACTCAAGGCGTGGATGTCGTGGTCCAAGTTTTCCATTGCGGTCACCACCCTAGCAGTGTTGGCCTGGGTGCCATGCATTGTTGGCATCATCTCCTACGCCTGAAGACTTTCGGATTCCTCCAATCGGCCTTGCAGTCGCTGAAATGTGCTGATATACCCTTCTGAATGTCACGGCTGTGTCCTGTCATCTGCATAAGCATAGGGGAGGGGGAACCTTGTAGAGGCTCGATGTCTGGCTGTGACACGGCTGAGTACTGGGATCCAACTGATGCCTCCCTTCGTGTTTCTGCCTCCACCGGAAGTGCATTAGTAACTGTGTATTACTCACCTGTGCCCCCGAAGCCTGTCCACTAGGGTGCGCCACCTCTCATCCACAGCGTCGACAATCTGGCCAGGTCGGCATCCTCAAAGAGAGGAGGAGATCATTTCTTGACTGGGAGTGAATGCTAATGGAGCATTCACGTGGGGGCTCATTTATGTAAAAATGTGCCATTGCAGTCAATGCAAAACAACCCGCCAAACCCACCCAAAATGACACTTGAAATGTTTTGGGTGAATCACGCCCAATATTTCAATTGTGTCTGAGCTATCTCAGAAAGTGTCATCATTACCTCCTTGTCTTTGTATAGTATTCCACTAGTTATAAAGCCTATGATACTTTACATTTAGAAATTGCTTTCTTAACTTGCTCTGCCAGCTTTAGTGATTAGTGTATATATGTCCCCAAGTCCCTCTGCTCCTACAGCTCCTTTAGAATTGTACCCTCCAGTTAACATTGCCTGTATTATTTCTTCCTGCCAAAATGTGTCACTTTGCACTTCTGCATTAAAATTCATCTGTCACTCGTCAGTCCATTCCACCAGCCTGTCTATGTCCTCTTGAGGTCCATCATCATCCTCCTCAGTGTTCACTACATTTCCATGTTCTGTTTCATCTGAAAACGTTGGAATTGTGCCGTGTACACCCAAGACCAACTCATTGATATAATTCATCACTTGGGGGTGCAGAACTTGAATTTGACAAAACCTTTCATCTTACATAAAAACACAGAAAGTAGGAGCAGGAATAGGCCATTTAGTGCCTTACAATCTGCCATACAATCTGACCATGGCTGACCCTTTACCTCAACACCATGCTCCCATATTCTCCTCATACCCTTTGACACCTTCAGAGTTTAGAAATCTATTAACTTCTTAAGTATATTCAGTGACTTGGCCTTCACAGCCTTCTGTCGTAGAAAGTTCCACAGGTTCACCACCCTCTGAGTGAAGAAGTTTGTCCTTATCTCATTCCTAAATGGCCTTCCCCATATCCTAGTCTGTGACCCCTTGTTCTCGACCCCCTAACCAGAGGAAACAACATCCCTGCATTCAGTCTGTCCAGTCCTGTCAGAATTTTATATTCAATGACATCCCATCCCATGGGCACGATTTAACTGTTGGGGGGTCCTCGAGTACCTCGCACCCCACCTCATAAGGGAAGGGCACCCTCCGGGACTGATCCCCACCACGGATAAATGCCAGCGTAGCACTTTGGCACTGCCAGATGACAGGCTGGCAGTGCCAAGGTGCCCAAGTGGCATCAGCTGTGCCTGGGTACCATCCTGCCCAAAGGCTAACCACTTGGGGGCCTCCGATCGCCTGGGAGAACCCCCCCCTCCAAGTGCTATTCCATCTGCTCCCCATTTGTGGATATCCTCAGAGAGGGGATTTGATCCCGGGCGCTGGTTAGATCCGGCGAGTTCATATTCAAGTGTACCTAACAGCACACTTAAATATGCAAATTTAGGACCTGACCGCAAGATCGCAAAGTCTCGCGACATCCCAATAGACCTCACAGCCGGGATTCACCGAGCCCGCGTCGGGTCGGAGAATCAGCGGTGACACCGGAAAATCGACGCCGGGACGAGATTCTCCGGCAACCGGAGAATCGTCAGCAGTCGCACGCGCATGGTCGACGCGGCGCCGGTCGGGGGCGATTCTCCGCGGTCGGCCAGCCAAGTTCCGTCAGCGTGGTTCCAACCTGGTACCATCCAGCAGGAGATCGGACCTGTGGCCGCGGTGGCCACCCTGGTGGGGGGCGGGGGGATCAGACTCCAGGGGGGCCTGCACAACGGCCAGGCCTGTAATCGGGTGCAACGATTGGCAGGCACGCTAGATCTGGAGGGGGCCTACCTCCTTCCGCGTGAGCCCGCTGCGTCGCTACGCCATGTTGCGCGGCACCGGCGGGGAAATGTGCAGATCCACGCCAGCAGTGCAAGGCCACGTATCGGCGCCGGAGCAGTGCGCAGCACTCCTGCGCCGTGCTGGCCCCATGTGGCTCACTTAATCACTGGGCCAAGAGGCCCATTGACGCCGGCATGAAACACTCCAGTGTTTACGCCGGCGTCAACACTTAGAACATAGAACATAGAACATTACAGCGCAGTACAGGCCTTCGGCCCTCAATGTTGCGCCGACCTGTGAAACCACTCTAAAGCCCGTCTACACTATTCCCTTATCGTCCATATGTCTATCCAATGACCATTTGAATGCCCTTAGTGTTGGCGAGTCCACAACTGTTGCAGGCAGGGCATTCCACACCCTTACTACTCTCTGAGTAAAGAACCTACCTCTGACGTCTGTCTTATATCTATCTCCCCTCAATTTAAAGCTATGTCCCCTTGTGCTAGACATCACCATCCGAGGAAGAAGGCTCTCACTGTCCACCCTATCCAATCCTCTGATCATCTTGTATGCCTCAAATAAGTCACCTCTTAACCTTCTTCTCTCTACCGAAAACAGCCTCAAGTCCCTCAGCCTTTCCTCATAAGATCTTCCCTCCATACCAGGCAACATTCTGGTAAATCTCGTCTGCACCCTTTCCAATGCTTCCACATCCTTCCTATAATGCGGCGACCAGAATTGCACGCAATACTCCAAATGCGGCCGCACCAGAGTTTTGTACAGCTGCAACATGACCTCATGGCTCCGAAACTCAATCCCTCTACCAATAAAAGCGAACACACCGTACGCCTTCTTAACAACCCTCTCAACCTGGGTGGCAACTTTCAGGGATCTACGTACATGGAAACCGAGATCTCTCTGCTCATCCACACTGCCAAGAATCTTACCATTAGCCCATACTCGGTCTTCCCGTTACTCCTTCCAAAATGAATCACCTCACACTTTTCTGCATTAAACTCCATTTGCCACCTCTCAGCCCAGCGCTGCAACTTATCTATGTCCCTCCATAACTTGTAATATCCTTCCGCACTGTCCACAACTCCACCGACTTTAGTGTCATCTGCAAATTTACTCACCCATTCTTCTAGGCCCTCCTACAGGTCATTTATAAAAATGACAAACAGCAGTCGCCCCAAAACAGATCCTTGTGGTACACCACTAGTAACTGGGCTCCAGTCTGAACATTTCCCATCAACCACCACCCTTTGTCTTCTTCCAGCTAGCCAATTTCTGACCCAAACTGCTAAATCACCCTGAATCCCATGCCTCCGTATTTTCTGCAGTAGCCTACCGTGGGGAACCTTATCAAACGCTTTACTGAAATCCATATACACCACATCAACTGCTTTACCCTCATCTACCTATTTGGTCACCTTCTCAAAGAACTAGGTTTGTGATTTTGGCCGGGATTTTGGAGAATCCCGGCACTCATGTGTAGCGAACCGGGTAAATCTCGCGAGAGCCTCGTGTGAGGTTCGCCGGTTGTGTTGCATCCAAACCGGGCGTGGTGCGGCCATTAGCTTTTGCCCATTCTTCTAAATTCTGTGAACACAAGCCCATTTGACGCAATCTCTCCTCAGTCGACAATCCTGCCTTCCCAGGAATCAGTCTGGTGAACATTTGCCACATTCTCTCTTGCGGTGAACCACTGTATCAGGAGATGTAAGGTAACACTACAGGTTCTCCGGTAGCTCCTGCCGGCTGGCTCCGCCCACGGAGAACTGTATAAATATGCATGCCCTCCAGTGCCCTGCCATTTCACCAGCTGCAGCAGGAGGCCATGCATCTGACTGTAATAAAGCCACAGTTGTAGCCAACTTTAGTCTTTGTGCAATTGATCGTGCATCAATTTATTACAGTCAGATTTTCCACAGAATGGATATCAGAATTAAGCCCGATCGCCTGCAGCTGGATCCGCACTTGCCCGACGTCAGGAAAGACTTTAATCACTGGCGAGCATGTTTCGAGGCCTACATCAAGGCTGCGGACCCCGAGCCAACGGAGGCTCAGAAGATAAACGTCCTGAACTCCAGACTGAGCTCCAGCGTGTTCCCGCTGACCCAAGACGCCATGAATTACACAAAAGCAATGGAACTCCTCAAAGAACACTACGCGCAGAACACGAACACGCTCTTCGCCAGGCATGTACTTGCCATCCGCTCGCAACTACCTGGTGAGTCCATCGAAGTCTTCTGGCAGGCCCTAATCCCACTCGTCCGGGACTGTGACTGTCAGGCCGTCACGGCCGCCGAACACTCGAATCTCTTCATGCGTGATGCCTTCGTGACGGGGATTGTGTCGGACCGCATCCGAGAATGATTGCTGGAAGGGGCCATGCTCGAACTGGCGGAGGCGAAAACCTAGGAGCTCTCCATGACGGTCGCAACCCGTAACGTACAATTGTACCTTTCCTGCCGCGCTGCCCACCCTTCTACTCCTTCCTACCCCTCCTGGACCCCGCCGACGACCTCCTCAGCCGGGGTCCTGCCTTCGCAATACGCCTGCGCCGCTTGCTGATCCACGCACCCCGGGGGTCCCCGCTGCTACTTCTGTGGTCAGCTGAAGCACCCCCACCAACACTGCCCGGCCCGCACTGCCATTTGTAAATCCTGCAGTATGAAGGGCCACTTCGCGGCTGTGTGCCAGGCCGGTGCAGTCGCTGCGATCGCGCCCGCTATTGCCCCCTCCCCCAGGCCAGGTGCACAATGGGCGCCGCCATCTTGTCCCGACCCCGCAATGTGCGCACTATAGGCGCCACCATCTTGGCCCGACCCCGCAATGTGCGTACCATGGGCGCCACCTTCTTGTCCCCCACAGGGTCTCCGGACACCCCGACATCGGAACCGCACACGCTCGCCACCCGATGCATCCGATGGCTACCCGCAGCGTGCTTCAATGACGCTGGACCAATCTCGCCCGCACAACCTGGCTACCGCGTCGACGGCGGTTAAAATCAACGGCCACGCGACCTCGTGCCTGCTGGACTCCGGGGGCACCGAAACCTTCGTTTACCCAGATACGGTAAGTCGCTGCTCCCTTGCGGTCCACCCTGCCAGTCTAAGGATCTCCCTAGCCTCCGGATCCCACTCCGTCCCGATCCGAGGCTTTAGTACAGTCAGCCTCACGTTCCAGGGTGTAGAATTTAGTAACTTCCGCCTCTATGACCTTCCTAATCTCTGCGCTGCACTCCTGTTGCGCCTGGACTTCCAGTGCAACCTCCAAAGCCTCACCCTCAAATTCGGTGGGCCCTTACCCCCCCTTACCGTTTGCGGCCTCGCGACCCTCAAGGTCGATCCCCCCTCCCTTTTTGCCAATCTAACTGCGGATTGCAAGCCCATTGCCACTAGGAGCAGATGGTACAGCACCCAGGACAAGACCTTCATCAGGTCCGAAGTCCAGCGGCTGCTTAAGGAGGGTATTATCGAGGCCAGCAACAGCCCCTGGAGAACAAGTGGTAGTGGTTAAAACGGGGGAGAAACACAGGATGGTCGTGGACTACAGCCAGACCATCAATCGGTACACGCAGCTCGACGCGTACTCCCTCCCACGCATATCTGATATGGTCAATCAGATTGCGCAGTACCAGGTCTTCTCAACAATTGACCTGAAATGCACCTACCACCAGCTCCCCATCCGGAAGTTGGACCGGCCATACACTGCCTTTGAGGCGGACGGTCGCCTCTACCACTTCCTTAGAGTCCCTTTCGGTGTCACAAATGGGGTCCTGGTCTTCCAAAGGGAGATGGACCGAATGGTCTACCAGTACGGTTTGCGGGCCACCTTTCCGTACTTAGATAATGTCACCATCTGCGGCCATGACGAGCAGGACCACGATGCCAACCTCGATAAATTCCTCCGCACTGCTACTCTTCTCTACCTGCCCTATAACAAAGAGAACTGTGTGTTCAGCACAACCCGGTTAGCCATTCTCAGCTATATAGTCCAAAACAGACTTCTCGAGTCTGACCCCGAGCGCATGCGCCCGTTCATGGAACTTCCCCTCCCCCACCGCTCCAAGGCCCTCAAACGCTGCCTGGGGTTCTTTTCCTACTACGCTCAGTGGGTCCCAAACTATGCGGACAAGGCCCGCCCACTCATTCAGTCCACCCAATTCCCCCTTGCGGTCGAGGCACAACATGCTTTCGCCCGCATCAGAGAAGACATCGCCAAGGCCGGGATGCGCGCAGTGGACGAGTCACTGCCTTTCCAAGTAGAAAGCGACGCTTCAGATGTCGCCCTTGCCGCCACTCTAAACCAGGCTGGCGGGCCCGTGGCATTCTTTTCCCGCACCCTTCATGCCTCTGAAATTCGACACCCATCCATCGAGACGGAGGCCCCAGCTATCGTTGAAGCGGTGCGGCATTGGAGGCATTACATGGCCGGTAAGAGATTCACTCTCCTTACGGACCAACGGTTGGTAGCCTTCATGTTCAATAACACACAGCGGGGCAAGATCAAAAATGATAAAATCTTGCGGTGAAGAATCGAGCTCTCCACCTATAATTAAGAAATCTTGTATCGCCCCGGTAATCTCAACGAGCCCTCACTCGCCCTCTCCCGAGGTACATGTGCTAGCGCAGAAGTGGACTGACTCCGGGCCCTACACGACAGCCTTTGTCACCCGGGGGTCACTCAATTGTACCATCTGGTCAAAGCTCGCAATCTGCCCTACTCCGTCGAGGAAGTAAGGACAGTCACCAGGAACTGCTAGGTCTGTGCGGAGTGCAAGCCGCACTTCTACCGGCCGGACCGTGCACGCCTGGTGAAGGCTTCCCGCCCCTTTGAACGCCTCAGCGTGGATTTCAAAGGGCCCCTCCCCACCACCGACCGTAACACGTACATTCTCAGTGTGGTCGATGAGTACTCCAGATTCCCTTTCGCCATCCCATGCCCCGATATGACGTCTGCCACAGTCATCAAGGCCCTCAGCACCATCTTCGCTCTGTTTGGTTTCCCCGCCTGCATCCACAGTGACAGGGGATCCTCATTCATGAGCGATGAGCTGCATCAGTTCCTGCTCAGCAAGGGTATAGCCTCCAGCAGGACGACTAGCTACAACCCAAGGGAAATGGGTAAGTAGAACGGGAGAATGGGACAGTTTGGAGGGCCGTCCAGCTGGACCTACGGTCCAGGAACCTCCCAGCCTCTTGCTGGCAGGAGGTCCTCCCTGACGCTCTGCACTCCATCCGGTCACTATTGTGCATTGCCACTAATAACACACCCCATGAACGTGTTTTACCTTCCCCACGAAGTCCACATCCGGGTTGTCACTCCCGACTTGGCTCGCTGCCCCAGGACCGGTCCTTCTCCGTAGACACGTCCGACTCCACAAGGCGGACCCCTTGATGGACAGGTTTCACCTGCTCCACGCCAACCCTCAATCTGCTTACGTTGAGTTCTCCGACGACCGCCAAGATACTGTCTCACTGAGGGACCTGGCACCGTCAGGTTCCACCCCAACACAGCCCCCCACCAATGCGCCCCCCCCGAACCACCCACTGCGCCGCCAATATTGACCCCACCAGACGCCCCCCCTCCCCTTTTCCGCACAAGAGGACGAAGAGGACTTTAGCACGCACCCGGAGTTCCACGATGACTGGCCAGGATCAGCACTGCCACCACCGCCATCGGTGCCACCTCCACCACCGCAGCACCGACTTCGCCGCCACCGTTACGACGCTCCCAACAAAGCACAAGAGCGGCTGAACCTTTGACGGACTCCGGACCAATTGCACTAATTGTATGTAGTTTCACGTCACCCCCGCCGGACTCATTTTTAACAGGGGGTGAATGTGGTGAACCACTGTAATAGGAGATGTAAGGTGGGACCTGCACTACAGGTTCGCCGGTAGCTCCTGCCGGCTGGCTCCACCCACGGAGAACTGTATAAATATGTATGACCTCCAGTGCCCTGCCATTTCACCAGCTGCAGCAGGAGGCCACACATCTGACTAATAAAGCCACAGTTGTAGCCAACTTTAGTCTTTGTGCAATTGATCGTGCATCACCTCTATGGCAAGTATATCCTTTCTTAGATAAGGAGACCAAATCTGCACACAAGACTCCATGTGTGGTCTCATCAAGGCCCTGTTGAGCTGCAGTAAGACATCCTTGCTCCTGTACCCAAGTCCTCTTGCAATGAAGGCCAACATACCATTTGCCTTCCTAACTACTTGCTGTACCTCAATGCATGTTTTCAGTGACTGGTGGACTAGGACACACAGCTCCTTTTTCACATCATCATTTCTCAATCTATCACATTTTAAATAATACTGCCATTCTGTTTCTCCATCTGAAGTGCATAACTTCGAATTTATCCACATTATGACTGCCATATATTTGCTCGCTCACTCAACTTGTCTCAATCACATTCAAATGTTTGAACATCCTCCTCACAACTCAACTTCCCACCAGGTTTTGTGTTGTCAGCAAACCTGTAAATATTACATTCAGTTCCCTCATCCAAATTATTTGATGTATATTGTGAGTAGCTGGAGCCCAGGCACTGATCGCTGCAGAACCCCTTTACTCACTGCCTGCCATTCATGGGAACAATCTAGAATGCTACATTTCAAATGATCACGATGATTCATACTACAGGAGAAAACAATGCTGATCAATTGGCAAGTTAACTCTGATTGGCTGAGGTGTTGCCATGGAGAAAGCAATAGGAAACAATGGGATCCCGCCGACGGAGAATCCAGCCCATGGCTCTGTGTGTATGAATGGATCTCACTCCCAGCAACTTAAATGAGCCAGATTTTGTGCTGGACTGATTATCTTCAATTAGTTACAACAATTAGTTATTGTTAATGTAGCTATTCGTGCACCGGAGATACAACTAACAGTGGACATTTTGTTTTAGGTTTTGCGAGTGCAGGCTGCATGACTATTGTACTCTGCCCATTATAAACAACTGAAAGAACATGCCCTTAAATTCCATCAGCCAATCGCTGGGGTGTCTGACCTATGTACCTGACTTTGCCACTGGAAGCTGTACGACGGCAGCGAGGGTAACTTGACGCTCCTCCCGGGCAACCCCCCCCCCCCCCGCCTTGCCCACGCCGGGGGGGGGGGGGGGGTGTCTGGGGCCCCACGTTGCACTCGGGACACATGTGGAACCCCCACCCCTCCCAGTGGGCAGGTGCCATGACATGGGTCGTAGTGTCCCCACCTTGTGACAATGTTGCGTTCATACGTGCATCCTGCCAATGTCCGCCTAACCCTGTGCTTCATCTCCTTCCCCCGCCCCCCCCCTCTCCTTCCCCCCCTCCCACCAAGGGCAAAACAGCTCACAATTACAGGGAGCGTGCAAGAACCGGAGAGGGATCTCCTCAGCTGCACCCCCTGACCGTCTACGAGCAAAGGGCACTGGACCTTGCTGGGCGAGCCGCCAGGCGGGAGGTAGCACCGTGCCAGGTCCAAGTGAGAATGCACGGTATGCATGCAGATCATCATCCCATCACTGCCCACAGCCCCCCTCACACGACACTGCCTGACACTACACCACCCCCACAGTCCACACCCTCACACGACACCGCCTGACACTGCACCACCCCCACAGTCCACCCCCTCACACGACACCGCCTGACACTGCACCACCCCCACAGTCCACACCTCACACAACACCGCCTGACACTGCACCACTCCCACAGTCCACCCCATCACAATGCCACCCCCCCCCCCAACTCCTCACATACGATCACGCAAGACTAATGAGACCTGCCTTAATGTCTTATCCAGGGCCACACAAACACCGCCGTGAGACTGCCCGTTCACCACGCCGCAGTACAGCGCCAACCGTTTGTGGCCACATTGTCGAACCGGACAGACGGGAAGGACCACGGGCAGGAGGGCCATCCTCTGAGGCCGGCACATCGAGGCCTGACGCACAGAGGACAGACAGCAACATCAGGACGGACGATATTGACTCTTATGACAGTGTGACGGACGGGGAGGGGACAGCGAGCCTGGACAGCGACATTCGAGGCACAGGGGCATGGCTCCTGGCATGGGCCGTGGTTCCAATGCACCGGGCCACGGTTCCACACAGGAGACAGAGCTGGGGACAGGCGAGGACCTAGTGGCCGCGGCACTGCTGTCACCCACACCCCCCAACACCACAGATACACTCACCTCGGTTGGGCAAGTTAGTGACGAGGCTTCTGGTTCACATACTGGTGCGCATCACGCAGCTGAACCGGTACAGCAGGTGGAGGTAAGAGCAGCCGAGTGCCTGGATGGTCGGAGGGCAGGCCAGGCCTAGCACCCAGCTGCTGCCCAGGCGGCTCCCGGTTTCCTGGCCATTCCAGGCCCAACCAGTCCCGATGCAACCGCCATCCCAGGGACCAGACGACGGGATGATGGCTGTCTTCTGGCAACTGCAGGCGCAGCTGGAGGAGTCCATCTGCGTCCAGGAGCAGGGTGTATTGCCGGTCATGGCTGCAACCCAGGCCGACACCGCACGGGTGGCGTCCACGATGGAGGCAATGGGGGAAACGGCTTCGGCCATGGGTCAGGTTTTTCAGGGCGTGGGGGTTCGTGCGCACGCGTCATCGCGGCCCATGACAGGACTGCCCTCTCACAGGCAGCCATGCTCCAGAGCCACATGGACATTACCGCCGTGCTCCGGGCTCGGGCCCAGTCTCAGCAGGCCATCGCTGAGAGCATCGCTGGCCTTGTCCATGTGGTGGACGGTGTCGCCCAAACCCAGCGGGAGGTAGCGATGTCCCTGACAGGGATGTCGCACTCCCTCATCTCCATAGCCGGCAGCATTCAGACCCTGGTCGATACCACAGCAGGCATCCAGGACTGGCAGCGCCAGGTGTCGGTGGTGCAACGGGGCGTGCCTCCACAGGCACCACCATCCCTTCGAGAGGCCCGGTGGCCAACTGGCTCCCCGGGGGAGGAGGAGGTCCCGGTGCCTGTCCCGGAAACCACAGCAAGGGAGAGACCGGAACACCCGCACTCCCCCTGGTGCATCTGGTGGGCAGCGGGCAGGGGAGGGTGGCAGCACACCATCCAGCACGCCCGCTGAGCAACCAGGCCTATCCAGGCTGGGCCGCCCCAGGAAGTGCGCGCCGGCGGGGAGCCACGTCGAAGGGCATGATTCTCAGCAGTCCGCCTCCACTCCTGACGTAACGTCTGGGGAGACACCTAGACGTAGTGGTAGAGCCCGTAAGGCCAAAATGTTAGACACGTAATAAGTTGGCACGGGTGCAGGGCACGGATTAGTCAAAGGGACTAGGGCACGTGTGTTTCAATGTCACTATAAAAGTAGCTACACCAAACCTCCATGCGTCTGTCCTATTTCCGGTGCCGGGGGGAGGGGGGTTGGGGGGGGGGGGGGGGGGGGGGGGGGGGGGGGGGGGGGGTTGGGGGGGGAAGTGAAGGTGCCCGCTGACGGTGTTGGCCGGGGATCATCGCAAGGGTGAGGCCGGGAGTGCCACCCACCCCCACCCCAAACACGCCTTGTCCTCAGTGCGACGACGCCCGCTGTTCCATATGGACATGTGATGGTGTGTTTGTGACGCATAGAGGGGACACCAAGGTGGGGATGTTCAGATATGGCCATGAGTCAAATGGTCAGTAGCGATCTGTAGCTCACAGATCATCGCAGAGCGGGTTGTCATCATCCAACATGGCACTGTTCACACCCGCTTACGTAGGTAGCAGTCTACCGACAGTGACGAGGTGCCACAGGTGTAGTGTAGCACGGGGGTGTCTGGAAGGGTTGTGCGATGGTACGGGAGGTGGGTGAGGGGGGTGCTGGGTGGTGCCAGTTGGCGCGGTCAATGGTGCGAGTGCCCTGAACCACGATGCCCTCCCCCTAGTGAACGAATCTTGCGGCGATCAACGCATCGCGTGCCCGCTGTCCCAATCGGTGACGTCGTGCCAGCCATATCCTGCACCCCGATGGTGTCTGTGCCCCGCCGCCCTCCCATCCTCCCCCCCCTCCTCCTCCCCCTCCTCCTCCCCCTCCTCTTCCCCCTCCTCCTCCTCCTCCTGATCAGTGTCAATGCCCTCTTCGGCCTCACCTGCTTCCTCCTCCTCCATCACATTGCCCCTCTGTTGGGCGATGTTGTGCAGCACGCAGCAGGTGACGGCTATCCTTCCGACCCTGTCGGGGCCGTACTGCAGCACGCCTCCTGAGCGGTCCAGGCACCAGAACTTCATTTTGAGGAGACCGAAGCACCTCTCCACGACACCCCTGGTTGCAGCATGGGCCTCATTGTACCGGCGCTCCGTGTTGGTCTGTGGCCTCCGTATGGGCGTCATTAGCCACGGCCGCAACGGATAATCCCTGTCGCCCAGCAACCAGACCCTCAGCCGGGGTGGGTGACCCTCGAAAATAGCGGGGATGTACGACTGAGCCAATATAAAGGCGTCATGCATGCTTCCTGGATACTGGCCGCACATAAGAACATAAGAACATAAGAACTAGGAACAGGAGTAGGCCATCTGGCCCCTCGAGCCTGCTCCGCCATTTAATGAGATCATGGCTGATCTTTCTGCATAATTCTCATACCGTGGTCGCACACCACCTGTGCGTTCATCGAGTATGCCTCCTTCCTGTTTAGCAAGACGTCCCTGTCCCGCGGTGGTGCACGCAGGTTGACATGTACACCATCCATGACGCCCTGCACCATCGGTATGCCGGCTACTGCGGTGAATTGCGAGGCCCTGGCAGCCTGGTGCGCATGGTCCTCCGGGAAAGGGATGTATCGTCCCGCGACTGAATAGACGTCATCGGTTACTGCCCGGATGCACCGGTGCACCGAGGCCTGACTGATCCCGCAGAGGTCCCCGCTCGGCGACTGGAAGGATCCAGTCGCAAAGAAATTCAGGGCAACCGTAACCTCCACCCTCACTGGGAGGGCATGTCCTCCCCCTGTTCCACGTGGTTCCAGGTGCGCCAGCAGGTGGCATATATGTCCGACCGTCTCACGGCTCATTCGGAGTCTCCTCCTGCAAGCCGCCTCCGTCATGTCCTCGAATGAGATGCGGTCCCGGTACACGTGATTACGCATGGCGCCTTGGCACGACCACTTGATCGTGCTCATCCCCTGGTATCCCTTCCGGATCGGTGTCGTCGCCCTGTTCCCAGCCGGCGGCATGGAGGTGGTCCGCACCCTCCGCCTCCTCTTGGACTGGTCGGGCATAGTAGCCTGTAGCAGCAGCGCCTGGCACGGGGCCCTCCGCAGCACGCGACGGATGCCCATCTGGATGGCTGCCGCTGCCGCCTCGGCGGTGAGCATCGACGGCTGCTGCGAAAACATCATGAACTTGAAGGGGGGCGGTTGGTTTGGGAGGGAGAGGCAACGACGTTTGTTAAGAGGGCGCTTTGACACACAGGCAACTCGGGCCCTTTGGATGAATTGGTGCCCAGGCAGCCTGGACACTGTTCAATCAGACATGCACCATCCCACCCGCCCACAGTATCCATATCCCGCACCGTCCAACCCGTCCCACCTCACCGCAGCGCCAGCAGACACAGCCCTTCACCATGCTCCCGACTTGGAAGTGTGTCTTCGCCACCCTCCTGCCATGGCACTCCATCTGGGGGTCTCGGTTGTGCGGGCTGCTGTTGGCCCCCCCTCCCTTCCCCACTACCCCCTTCCCCACTCCCTCCCTTCCCCACTCCCCCCTTCCCCACTCCCTCCCTTCCCCACTCCCCCCACTCACTCCCTTCCCCACTCCCCCCCTCCCTCACTCCCCCCTTCCCCACTCCCCCACTTCCCCACTCCCTCCCTTCCCCACTCCCTCCCTTCCCCACTCCCTCCCTTCCCCACTCCCCCCTTCCCTACTCCCCCACTTCCCCACTCCCCCCTTCATCACTCCCTCCCTTCCCCACTCCCCCTTTCCCCACTCCCCCCACTCCCCCCACTACCTCCCTTCCCCACTCCCCCCTTCCTCAATCCCCCCGTCCCCACTCCCCCACTTCCCCACTCCCCCCTTCCCCACACCCTCCCTTCCCCACTCCCCCTTCCCTACTCCCCCACTTCCCCACTCCCCCCTTCATCACTCCCTCCCTTCCCCACTCCCTCCTTCCCCACTCCCTCCTTCCCCACTCCCCCCACTCCCTCCCTTCCCCACTCCCCCCCCTTCCTCACTCCCCCCCTTCCCCACTTCCCCACTCCCCCCTTCATCACTCCCTCCCTTCCCCACTCCCCCCTCCCCCCCCAACCGCCAGCACCGGCTGTGGACACTACTTCCTGGTTCCTGGGATGGGCCCGCCTACTCACCTCCCTCATCCGCTTCGTCAGCCAGCACAACTGGGTGACAAATTTATTTTTCAGGGGTGAACGGCGACGGCGTGGCCTGGGATCACGCTGTCGGAACTTCGGCCCATCCAGCCGGAGAATAGCAGGGGGATGGGTGAATCGGTTCGACTGCCTTCTCTGGCATGCGCGGCGCCGACCTCGATGATGCCGTCCACGCCGGTTGGGAGAATGGTGTGATGCCGTCGGACCGGCGTCGCGTGAAAAAATGGCGTGACCACCAATTCTCCCGGATGGCGCGGCATGGGAGAATCGTCCCCAATATTGGTCAAATATATGGTTGGTGGAACATCATTTTGGAATGAGGATTAGGCTATCGCGTTGGATGATCAGCCATGATCGTGGTGAATGGTGGAGCAGGCTCGAAGGGCCAAATGGCCTCCTCCTGCTCCTATTTTCTATGTATATATGTATAGCCAGTAGCACTGTGGAACAGCTGCATATGCCATTGGTCAACCTTTTCTTCCTATTACTATCCATTCGCTACATGAATGGAACTTTTGGTATGGATGATCTGATCCGTGGAAGAGAAGATTCAGGCAAACATCCTGCAAAACCACTGTGGATGGACTGGACATTGTGCCCATTGCGCTGAAACTGTGTCCCTGCCAGATTCGGTTCTCTCAGTGATTAGCACTGCTGCCTCGCAGCACCAGAGACCAGGATTCAATTCCAGCCTTGGGTGACTGTGTGGAGTTTACACATTCTCATCATGTTTGTGTTGGTCTCCACTTTCCTCCCACATCTAAAGATGTGCAAGTTAGGTGTATTGACCATGCTCATATTACTCTTAAGTGTCCAAAGATGTGCGGGTTAGATGGGGTTATGGGAAAGGGCTGGGGGGTGGGCCTAGGTAGGCTGCACTTTCGGAGGATCAGTGCAGACACGATGGGCCGAATGGCCTTCTTCTGCATCGCAGAGATTCTACGGATTCTATTCCGTGCACTCTCAAACCGTCAGGGAAGGGGCTGGCATAGTGGCACGTTGGTTAGCACTGCTGCCTCACAGCACCAGAGACTCGGGTTTGATTCCGTCTGTATGGAGTTTGCATGTTTCCCCGTGTCTGCATGGGTTTCCTCCAGGTCCTGCGTAAATCCCACAGTTCAAAGATATGCAAGTTAGGTGGATTGCCCCTCAGTGTCCAAAATGTTATGTGGGGTTACGGGAATGCGGGGGAGTGGGCCTGGGAGGGTGCTTTTCAGAGGGCCGTGCAGGCTCGATGGGTCGAATGGCCTTCTTCGGCACTGCAGGGTTTCGATGAACACCCACATCCCGTAAAAAGTGTTTCAAAGGCACTTCTGAAGCTCTCCTCGAAGCACGGCAGCATTGATATCAATGATTGGGAGGAGCTTGCTACCTGTCATTTAAAATGGCAACAACTTGTCCATCAAGCTGCATCTTTATTTTGAGTCTAAATGCCTTCATGATGAGACGGAGCAACAGCATAAGCAGCAGAGGAAATAAAAAGAAGCCAACCCTGCATTCCAGATCCCACTACCTCATGGGATGTCCTGCCCCCTGAGCCCAAAGATATGCGGGTTGACAATCGGCCTGTTCAGTCACATGAAGACCCCCGGTAGAAACCAGCAATCCACCCTCAAATCGAGGGGCAGCCACTGACACCGCCGACATCGCTCATGGATGAAGCAACGCTTGATGGTGTTGACCCCAATTTTCATTGATTTTTCATAGTTGACTGATGCAACAGCTGTCATTGATGGCAGCTTGTAAGGATCTAGTTGCACAAACAAATTAAAGTGTTGTTCGACTTTACAGCCACCGGCACATCTGACCCTTTGGCAGAGCTTGTGATTATTTTATTGTGTTGTTGGGTTGGAGCAGTTTCAATAAATTCGCAAAGATTGCTGGCTGCAAAACACTGCAACATGTTTCCAGTTCTAAGAACAACCTACACTAGCTTCTGATCATGCTTACTTTACTCAAGTCCCAGATGCAATGAATGTGACACTTCCTTCCATGGCTTCACAGACTGTTAAAGATAACCCCTAATGGGACTTACTCTATCAGCCCCCTCTGTACTGCAGTGGTGAGGTACCCCCCTCATGCACTTTCTCCTTTCTCCCTCATGCACTTACCTAGATTCCCCTATCTATGTTATTCACCTCACACACTTCAAATGATAGCAAATTGCACATTCTAACCAATCTGTAAGTAAATAAGTGTCTCCTGAATTATGCATTAGATTAAAAAAATACTGGATAGGCCATTTGTAGACCTGTTTTTCCTGAACAAATCTGGCCTGGTGCTGGCTGTCTTTAGCGCAGTCCAATTTTTCACAGGAAGCCTCAAACAGCAATTTATTTCCAAATGCAAAAGACCCTGAGCGAGATTGTCCGACACCGTGCCGGGTCGGAGAATCGGCGGCGGGGGGAGGGGGGTTGTGAATCCCGCGATGCCGCTCCGACGCCGGTCCGCCATTCAACACAATTCTCCGCGCTTGATGGGCCGAGTTCGGCCGAGTCCCGCCAGTGTTGTTTGCGTGTGGTCCTACCCAGCGGGACCTCAGCATTCATGCTGCGGGGGCTGTCCTGGTGCGGGGGAAGGGGGATCCGACTCCGGGGGGGGGGGGCCTAGATGGTGGCCAGGCCCACGATCGGGGCCCTACCGATCGGCAGGCGAGCTAATCCCGGGGGCGGCCTATATTCCTGGCGTAAATCGCTCCAGTGCCATGCTGGCCTCCTGTGTGGCGCAGGATCATTGCTCCTAGGGGCCAGATGATGCCGTCGTAAAACGCCCCGGCGTTTACGATGGCGTCAACACTTGCCCTCATTATCGGAGAATCCTGCCCCTAATGCCTATTATTTTGTCTTCACCAATATAGCAACTTCTAACTTGTAATTAACTCTCCATATTTATGGCTTATATTCCTGTTTGTTGCCTGATAACTGATTGTGGTGACATCAAATCTGTAGACCTGATGTGTAGTGCCATGGTTTTAATGGCATCGGGCAAACTAATTAGTTCCATTTTATACAACTGAGAGAGAGGACTTCTATCAGCTTTCCAATAACAACAGGAAATCCATAATAGTTTGATTTTCACCTAATCACTGTTTATACTTCGCAGTTCCCCAAGGCCAGTTACTGCAATCTCTTTTCAACTTAGATTCAATTTAATAAAAAACAAATCTATATCAATGACTTGGGTAAAGAAACCAAATGCACAGTAGCGGGATTTGCTGATGACACCAAGATAGGTTGCAAAGTACATTGTCAAGAGGAGGTAAAGAGTCTAAAAAGGGATTTGGCCAACCCATGCCATGGCCTGCAATACTCTAATTCAACCTGTGCCCATTTGCCCACCTCCATTAACCATAAGTCACCTTAATGCCAACCCATGTTCCCCACCCACCCCCTGTGCCATTGTCCCTTCCACATCAGCTCATCTACCATCCTTTGATAGTTCCTTGACAACCTTGACACTTCCTCGATAGCTTTGACAGCTGGACAGCTCTTTTACAGTTCCTTTACAGTTGCGGCAGTTCCTTGAAGTTGGACATCTTTTTTATAATTCATTGTCAGTTGGGCAAGTCTTTTACAGATCCTAAACAGTTGGACAGTTCATTGACAATTGGACAGTTCCTTGACAACTGGACAGTGCCTTGACAGTTGGACATGTTCTGGACAGCTGGATAGCTCTTTTAAAACTGCACCTTTCCAATGAGTTTGTGTGTAAAAATTGCATAACTGTATTGGCTTCAACAATCCCAAAGGGTGCTTTACCTTTCCCAAAGGGTGCCTTACCTCTCCCAAAAGTTGTCTCAACTCACCCAAAGGGGTGCCTTAATGTCCCAAAGAACTGCCCTGGCTATCAAAGGTATTCACCAAGTTCAGATGTCCTCTTACCTGTTCTAATCTGTACACTCCGGATTCCACACTCCTGTCCTTCCGAACACCCACTTTAATGGAGGCAGCTGGTGATTTAAATGCATGCTTGAAACTTGGCCCAGCTCCAGTCCCATTATGGAAGGATGGGACATGCGAGGTTCAGGGGCAGGACTTTGACAATTAAACAATTTCTGGGAACTTCACAATGAAGAAACTTCCCATTGTGATGAAAATCCAAGCTCTCAACTTGACCAGAAGCATAGCAAAGCAGTATGCTATTTAAATGAGAGATATTGCAGAACTTGCTTCTGCAGAGGGATCTGGGTATCCTCGCACATGAATCACAAAAGGTTACTGTACAGGTGCAGCAAATAATTAGGGTTGCAAATGGAAGATTGGTGTTTGTTGCAAGAGGAATCAAATATAAAAGTAGGGCGGTTATAATGTAGCTATACAGGGCATTGGTGAGATAACATTTGGAGTACAGTGCAGTATTGGTCTCCTTATTTGAAAAAGGATATCCTTGCATTAGAAGCCGTTTAGAGAAGGTTAATTCAACTGATTCCTGGGATTCCTTATGAAACAAGTTGGGCCTATACGCAGCAGAGTTCAGAATAACGAGAGGTGATCTTATTTAAACAGATAAAATCCTGAGAAGATTTGACAGGTTGGATACCAGGAGGATTCTTCCTCTTGTGGGGGTGACTAAAACAAGCTGGCACAGTTTAAATATAATGGGCTGGATTCCTCATTTGGGAGACTATGGGCTGGATTCACCTTTTTTTAGCCTAAGTGCGGAGGATCTGTGGCGTTTTACGTCAAAACAATCGGCACCGACCCCTCACCAATCCTGTGACCGGTGAGGGGCTAGCAACCACGCCGCATAAAACCCCCGGCTCTCACGATACAAATGGCTGGAGAATGGCTGGGTCCGTGGCCACACATGCGCATGGCGATGCCCTCAGTGGATGCGCCGTAAAACATGGCGCCGGCTGTGCGTGGACTCGACCTGCCAGATAGTGCCCCCCTGGCCACCCCCTGGCCGCTCCCTACCAGTCCCTCCAGCCCAGCCGCAATGCTCCAACCCGACTGTGGCGGCGCTGTACACAGTTCGCAGCCGCCAGGCCGGGTCACCGATCACTGAGACCACACGTCAACTGCGTGGTCAGGAACCAGGCCCACCGGGGGCGGAGCATCGGGGGAGGGCCTTCAGGTGACGCGCAAACGGTATCCCATTGGCATGCTGCACGCAACGTGATGACGCCGTTTTGGAGGGGGTGGAGGATACAAAACCTGCGTTAAACAGGCACCGCCCCCAATTCGGCATCAGAACGATGAAGGGCAGGCTGATAAGTGGCATTTCCACCACTATCAGATCAGCCATGATCTTATCAAATGCTGGAACAGCCTTGAAGGTCCAAATAACCCATTCTAGTCCCTGAGTCCTATGTTCCTGTGAAATGCTGTGAACTATAGAAATATGAAATATCAAATAAAATTGAAAATGCTGTCATTACACAGCAGGTTAGTTAGCATCTGTTAAAGGAAAACCATTTCTGTTGTTCAGATCAGAACATAAGAACTAGGAACAGGAGTAGGCCATCTGGCCCCTCGAGCCTGCTCCGCCATTTAATGAGAGCATGGCTGATCTTTGTGGACTCAGCTCCACTCTCCGGCTCGTACACCATATCCCCGAGTCCCTTTATTCTTTATAAGAACATAAGAACTAGGAACTGATGAAGGATATATATCTAAAACCCTTGCCCTTTACTTTGGTGTAATTCCATGTTGTCCAGTCATTTTAAGCACTCAGGATCTGTTTCCAAACTATCATCTCTGTATCTTACTCAAGAGTAGAAGATAAAGTACAAAACAATGAGATGTTGATCCACAGCAACAAGGAAGGTATTACAAACCATTAAATGTAATTGGCAATAGATTTTGAATCACAATTAATCACCCAAACCACAGAACAAAGTAAACTTGTAATTGTACTTAATTTAGCCTCGTACAACGGTGCTACAGTCTTATATTACTTTTCGACGAAACATTAAATACTGCATCCATCATTCTTTCCTTCATCATTCACCCTCCAATATTTCCACTCCACCATTTTATTGTCCTGTTGATCTGATTTAAATAGACGGAAATTTTAAGTAAGGCTTCATTATAGGCATATAATTGTTCCTGCCTGATTTCCTTCTATGGGATCTGCCAGATAATCTTTTAAACACAAGGGGAAAAAATTTTCAGATGGTGGGGGTTTCCAACCCGACCACTCAAAGAGTCAGTGGGGAACACATGCCCGCCAATATCGGCTGCTACGCAGTCAATAAACACTCCAAGGATAATTCATTGATTGGAGAAAGGAATTTCACCCCTCACTCAGGAGGAGGGTCTGTCTCAGAGAGATGCAAGCCAATCTCAATGGCTGACAGCTCTATAGCCCCAGTCGAGCCAATAGCAGCAGTGGTCCCTGCATTCAAAGGACCCAGAAGTCCAGGACAAAGTAAGTGTGAATGGTCTCATGATGGGGTGGAGAGGTCAGGGCTGGGGAGGTAGAGGGAGAGGGGTGGGAGTCCTGATGGAGAGACCAGAGATGGTGGGCAGCACCTGCAGGGTGAATTTCGGTGGTAAATAGCCCTTAAATGATCATTAATTGCCAGCCTAAGGGCTTCAATTGGGGTAAGGGCCAGCGAGAAGGCCCAGGCCTGCCTGTCCCCTATATAATTGCAGTGAAGTTGGGGGGGCAGTGAGAAGGCCATCTGAGAAATTTTACAGGCTCTCCGTCACATCAGCGGGTGTCTGTATTTTACGTGCTCCCCCTCCCATCAGCGGGGGTCTGTATCTTTTTGCCCAAGGCAAATCTGCCTGAGTATGAACGACAGCTGATTTATCAATAATAATTTGGGATGAGTGAATAGTCTCAAGGTTTGCTTCATTACTGTTGCAAAATATCTCGGACTTTCCTTGGGTTGTTAAATGTTTGGGTAGAGTTTATGATATGGCAAAATGTACATATTTAGTTGAGTTGATGTACCAATCATTTTTCCTCATTCCATGCTTTCTTATGTTTGTATAATTTAACTCAGGCACAACCAATCTGCCCTTATCTAAATAGGTTCAGCAATCTATTACAAGTTTCACAGAATGAAATTGTATTAACATGCAAATATATTTGAGTTTTACTTTCCACTTTTTCAAGGTAGGAAACTGTCGGTTTCAGACAAGCCACCTTTGTACCCTTTGCCTGATCTTCCTTTCCATTCACAAAAATAGAATAAAATGTGGCTGGATCGTATAATGCTTTGAAATTGACGAGTCCAGGAAAAGCCTCAGGTACAGGTAAAGTAACAACAGAACACCTAAAACCTTTGAAGAAGCAGAATTATAATGATAAGAGAATGTGTGATCAAAAATACACCAAAGGACATATTACTAGTGACTTGAGACATCCATTATTCGTAAAGTTATCTAAGAAACATAAAGCAATGGAGTGCAATCAATTTAGAACTATAAACCTAACCAGACGTATCATTAAAGCGATCTTGAAAATCATTATTGAATGAAATAATAACATATTTGAAGTGAAATTTGGTGAATATACACAGTATATTTTTGTAAAATACGTGTAGATAGCCTCATGACTATTTTTTTGAATGGTAAAAACTGAACAAAGATCCTTAAAGTAGCTGAAACTGTGTCTGTCTGTGAACCCATTAAAAAAGAAGCCACTTTGCAATTTTGGAAATCTCATGACTCTGTATCCATGAGGAGCCACAAATGACCCCCTGTGGACGGAACAGCCTAATTTCAAAAGGCCATTTGCTTCTCATAATCCAGGCTGGCCAGAAGAAGATGGATTGTCTGCTAACACAAAGGTCCCACAACATTCCTTTCAATTCCTAATGGCTGAGACATTTAACAGTCATTGGAATCCAGAGGATGGATACACATCCTTGTCAAAGATGGTGGAGAGATGGGTGTAATGTGTCATGGGCCTCTGCCTTGTGGCGCAAGTAATATTGCCTTGCTGAACTAAAACGCTCAGTCTGTTGATTAACATCTGGCTAGCCGGCCATACAAAAGAAGCTCTGGCCCAAGTTGAATACCTGGCCCCATCTATCTTGTTTCTGCCATAATTTCTGTACCATCACCTACAAGGTAGATTCATCTCTGCATGCTTATCTCGTTGTGTGAAGTCAACTCTACTAGAGAAGTGAATTATCCAGCATCAGTTTTCTACCCATTGACATCTGTGATGGAATACCTCATTGGACTTTGATTCTGGACTCTGAACCCATAGCTTGGATAGAAGAATGGCTGACGGACAAGAGGCAGAGAGTCAGGATAAATGGGTCTTTTTCTGGATGGCAAGATGTAACTAGTGGGGTGCCACAGGGTTAGGTCCTTGGGCCCTAGCTATTTACAATCTATATTAACAATTTTGATACAGGAATAGAAGGATCTATAGCCAAATCTGCAGGTGACATGAAAATAAGTGGGACAGTAGGTTGCAATCAGGAAATAATGACCTTCAAATGGATATAGATAGGTTAAGAGAGGGGGCCAAAATGTGGCAGATGGAGTTTAACATGGATAGGTGTGAGGTCATGCATTTTGGTCGAAAAAATGGGAAGGTAACTCATTATTCAAATCATCGAAAGTCGTGCAGGTTAGGTGGATTGGCCATGCGAAATTGCCCTTCGTGTCCAAAGGGGTTGGGTGGGGTTGCTGGGTTACGGCTATTGGCGGAGGTGTGGGCTTGTGATAAACCACTGTTGCACCTATATTAGGTGATGTAAGGTAGGACCTGTACTACAGGTTCGCTGGTAGTCACTGCCTGCTGGCTCCGCCCAGTAGACGGAGTATGAATGTGCGTGTCCTCCATTCAGCAGCCATTTCGCCAGCTGCTGTGGGAGGCCACACATCTTAGAGCAATAAAGCCTCAGTTGTATCCAACTCTAGTCTTTGTTCAAGTGATCGTGCATCAATTTATTGCTCTAAGATTTTCTAAAAGATGGACCTCCGAATCAAACCGGATCGCCTGCAGCTGGATCCACATTCAAGCGACGCCAAAAAGGACTTTAATCACTGGCTAGCTTGCTTCGAGGCATAAATCAACTCAGCGACCATCCCTGTTCCGGAGGCTCAGAAGAAACAGATCCTGTACTCAAGATTGAGCTCCAACGTGTTTCCGCTGATCCAGGACGTCCCGAACCACGCCGAAGCCATGGCGCTTCTCAAAGAAAACTACGCTCAGAAGAAGAACACGCTCTTCGCCAGGCACGTACTCGCCACTCCCTCTCAACTCCCTGGTGAGTCCATCGAAGAATTCTGGCGGACCCTAATCCCACTTGTCCGGGACTGTGACTGTCAGGCCGTTACGGCCACTGAACATTCGAACCTCCTTATGCAGGACGCGTTCGTTACGGGGATTGGGTCGGACCTGTTAGAAGGGGCCACGCTCGATCTAGCTGAGACAAAGAAGTTAGCGCTCTCTATGACGGTCGCCTCGCGCAACAGTCAAGCCTACCTCCCCAGCCGTGCGGCCCACCTCTCCTACGCATCGTGGACCCCACAGACGGCCGCCCCAGTGGGGGTCTTACCCAGTCAGTACGCCTGCGTCACGCGCCAGCCCTCACACCCCGGGGGTCCCCGATGCTACTTCTGCGGCCAGCAGAAACACCCTCGTCAACGCTGCCCGGCCCACGCGACCCTTTGCAAGGCTTGTGGCAAAAAGGGGCACTTCGCTGCGGTGTGCCAGGCCCGCGCAGTCGCCGCTATCACCCCCACCCCCCTAGTCTGCACACAATGGGTGGCGCCATCCTCATCTCCCCGGACCACGCGCAGCCAGTGGGCGCCGCCATCTTCTCGCCCTCAGTCCACGCGCGGCCCATGGGCGTCGCCATCTTGTCCAACCCCTGCAATGTGCGGCCCATGGGTGCCACCATTTTGACCCCCGCAGGATCTTCAGGTGCCGCCATCTTGTCTCCCCCACGGGGCATGGACACTGACAGCATTCCAGGACCTGGGCCCTCCAGGCTCCCCATATTCCGACGCCAACGATGACCGACCACGACTTGCCTCAGTGACGATCGACCAGTCTCGTCCGCACAACCTGGCCACCGCATCGACCAGCGTGAAAATCAACGGACACGTGACCTCTTGCTTGCTGGACTCCGGGAGCACTGAAAGCTTCATACACCCGGATACGGTAAGGCGCTGCTCCCTCGCGGTACACCCCGCCAACCAAAGAATCTCCCTGGCCTCCGGATCCCATTCCGTCGTGATCCTGGGGGTACTGTACGGTCACACTCACAGTCCAGGGCGTAGAATTCAGCGGCTTCCGCCTCTACGTCCTCCCTAACCTCTGCACTGCTCTACTACTAGGCCTGGATTTCCAGTGCAATCTCCAGAGCCTAACCCTCAATCAGACAGGCAGACTCGTGGTCTTCTCCCGCACACTTCATGCCTCAGAAATTCGGCACTCATCCGTCTAAAAAGAGGCCCAAGCTATTATTGAGTCTGTGCAGCATTGGAGGCATTACCTGGCCGGCAGGAGATTCACTTTCCTCACTGATCAACGGTCGGTTGCCTTCATGTTCAGTAACACACAGCGGGGCAAGATCAAGAATGATAAGATCTTGAGGTGGAGGATCGAACTCTCTGTGGCGCACAAAGACTCCGTGAGACAAACAGAGTGAAGTCGATGAGGCTTTATTAAGCGTGTCTGTTCCCCAGCAGCCCGATAGTAAACTGGCATGCGGGGGAAGGCACCGGCTTCTTATACTTCGCCTTCAGGGCGGAGTATGAGGTCAACGGCCAACCAGGACCCGGGATCTGTCAGCCAATGACATTAGGGCTTCCAGTCCCACATGACCCCCAATACATACTACCACATTCACCCCTTGTCAAAAATGAACCCGGCGGGGTGATGCTTCGTATGGTGGTAAGGGTTTACAGTACTGGTCCTGGGAGGAGAGAACAGTTACATGGTAGGACCGTATTGGACAGTATCGTCCTGTTACAACTATTTACAGAGGATATAGGAAAACAAAATGTTCATTGGACAGTCCATCTTTGTTTTACATCGACGCCACGAGTCGGTCGGGCGGTCTGGTCGTCCGTGTCGATCGCCTCGGCCCCGGCGGTGGTGGTAGTGCTTGTACCAGCGTTGTCGCCTCCGGGAGCCGCACGGTTTCAGCTGTCGGTGCAAAGGGGAGGGGGACTGATCCTCCTGGGAAGGGGGCGGTCGCGGGGTGCGGCGGTGGCAGGAAGGGGGGCGGTTGGGTTGATGGTGCCGGGGGGGTGTGCGTGGTGCCGGCGGGCGCCAGATCCCGCAGGGAGACCGTGTCCTGTCGGCCGTCGGGGTACTCCACGTAGGCGTACTGGGGGTTCGCGTGGAGGAGGTGAACCCTTTCGACCAACGGGTCCGCCTTATGTGCCCGCACGTGCTTTCGGAGCAGGATGGGTCCTGGGGCCGCCAGCCAGGTCGGCAGCGACGTTCCAGAGGAGGACCTCCTAGGGAAGACAAGGAGACGCTCGTGCGGCGTTTGATTAGTGCTCGTACATAATAACGACCGGATGGAATGGAGAGCGTCCGGGAGGACCTCCTGCCACCGTGAAACTGGGAGGTCCCTGGACCGCAGGGCCAGTAGGACGGCCTTCCAGACCGTTCCGTTCTCCCTTTCTACTTGCCCGTTCCCCCGGGGGTTGTAGCTGGTCGTCCTGCTTGAAGCTATACCCTTGCTGAGCAGGAACTGGCGCAGCTCGTCACTCATGAAAGAGGACCCCCTGTCGCTGTGGACGTATGCGGGGTAACCGAACAGTGTGAATATGCTGTTCAGGGCTTTAATGACTGTGGCCGCGGTCATGTCGGAGCAGGGAATGGCAAAAGGGAAGCGGGAGTATTCGTCCACTACATTAAGGAAATACGCGTTGCGGTCGGTGGAGGGGAGGGGCCCTTTGAAATCGAGACTGAGGCGTTCAAAGGGACGGGAAGCCTTAATCAGGTGCGCTCCATCTGGCCTGAAAAAATGCGGTTTGCATTCTGCGCAGATGTGGCAGTCTCTTGTGACTGTACGGACCTCCTCTAAGGAGTAGGGGAGATTGCGGGACTTGATGAAGTGGTAAAACCGAGTGACCCCCGGGTGGCAGAGGTCCTCGTGGAGGGCTTGGAGACGGTCAATTTGTGCGTTGGCACATGTCCCGCGGGATAGGGCATCAGACGGCTCGTTCAGCTTTCCGGGCCGGTACAAGATCTCATAGTTGAAGGTGGAGAGTTCGATCCTCCACCGCAAGATCTTGTCGTTCTTGATCTTGCCCCGCTGTGCATTATCGAACATGAAGGCAACCGACCGTTGGTCAGTGAGGAGAGTGAATCTCCTGCCGGCCAGGTAATGCCTCCAATGTCGCACAGCCTCCACTATGGCTTGGGCTTCCTTTTCCACTGAGGAGTGGCGGATTTCTGAGGCGTGGAGGGTTCGGGAGAAAAAGGCCACGGGTCTGCCCGCTTGGTTAAGGGTAGCCGCGAGAGCTACGTCAGAGGCGTCGCTCTCGACCTGGAAGGGGAGGGACTCGTCGATGGCGCGCATCGTGGCCTTTGCGATGTCCGCTTTGATGCGGCTGAAAGCCTGGCAAGCCTCTGTCGACAGCGGGAAAGTCGTGGTCTGTATTAGGGGGCGGGCCTTGTCTGCGTACTGGGGGACCCACTGGGCGTAGTATGAAAAGAACCCCAGGCAGCGTTTCAGGGCTTTTGGGCAGTGCGGGAGGGGAAATTCCATGAGTGCGCGCATACGTTCGGGGTCGGGGCCTATTATCCCATTGCACACTATGTAGCCCAGAATGGCTAGCCGATCGGTGCTAAAAACGCACTTGTCCTCATTGTACGTGAGGTTCAAGGCTTTGGCAGTCTGGAGGAATTTTTGGAGGTTGGCGTCGTGGTCCTGCTGATCGTGGCCGCAGATGGTTACATTGTCGAGGTACGGGAACGTGGCCCGTAACCCATGTTGATCAACCATTCGGTCCATTTCCCGTTGGAAGACCGAGACGCCGTTTGTGACGCCAAAAGGGACCCTTAGGAAGTGGTATAATCGCCCGTCTGCCTCGAAGGCTGTGTACTTGCGGTCACTTGGGCGGATGGGGAGCTGATGGTAGGCGGACTTGAGGTCCACGGTGGAGAAGACTTTATACTGGGCAATCCGATTGACCATGTCGGATATGCGGGGGAGAGGGTACGCGTCTAGTTGTGTGTACCTGTTGATGGTCTGGCTATAGTCAATGACCATCCTTTGTTTCTCCCCTGTCTTCACTACTACCACCTGCGCTCTCCAGGGACTATTGCTGGCCTGGATTATGCCCTCCTTTAGTAGCCGCTGGACTTCGGAGCGAATGAAGGTCCGGTCCTGGGCGCTGTACCGTCTGCTCCTAGTGGCGACGGGTTTGCAATCCGGGGTGAGGTTCGCAAACAAGGACGGGGGTTGCACCTTGAGGGTAGCGAGGCCGCAGATAGTGAGTGGGGGTATGGGGCCGCCGAATTTAAACGTAAGGCTCTGTAGGTTACATTGAAAATCTAAGCCCAGCAAGGTGGGGGCACAGAGTTGGGGAAGGACGTTAAGTTTGTAGTTTTTGAATTCCCTCCCCTGTACCGTTAGGGTAACTATGCAGAATCCCTGGATCTGTACGGAGTGGGATCCTGCGGCTAGGCAAATCTTTTGTGCGCTGGGGTAGGTAGTTAAGGAACAGCGTCTTACCGTGTCGGGATGTATAAAACTTTCCGTGCTCCCGGAGTCGACTAGGCATGGCGTCTCGTGGCCGTTAATTAGGACCGTTGTCGTCGTCGTCTGGAGAGTCCGGGGCCGAGCCTGATCGAGCGTAACCGAAGCGAGCCGTGGTTGTAGTAGTGAGGTGGGGTCCGTTGTTGCCGTCCAAGAGGACGTCGGGGATGGATAAAATGGCCGCCCCCATACCTCGCCTGTAGATGAGGGGTCACAAGATGGCGTCGGGGGTGGACAAAATGGCCGCCCCCATGCGTCGTACAGGTCGGGGGCGGTCCAAGATGGCGGGGCCCCTCCTCCCCTCGTGGTGGTCGGGACCCAAAATGGCGGCGTCTGCGGGTCGCACATTGAGTGCTGGGGGATCTGGGGGGCGCTAGGACCGCGCGGAGTTACCGGGCCGCGGGCGCTAGGACCGCGCGGAGTTCCCGGGCCGCGGGCGCTAGGACCGCGCGGAGTTCCTTTGGTGCGAGCGCCAGGGCCGCGGGCGCTAGGACCGCGCGGAGCTCCCTCGCTGGGGACCGGCAGGTCAGTAGTGCGAGCGCTGGGACAGTGAGGAGGTCCCTCGCCGGGGACGGAGATCGGGGTCCAGGTGAGTTGTATTGCCGGCGGGTCAGGCGTGGGGCGCGGGACGGGGGTGAGGGACCAGATCGGCGGCGTTGGCGGGTCAGGCGTGGGACGCGGGACGGGGGCGAGGGCCCAGGTCGGCGGCTCCGGCGGGTCAGGCGTGGGGCGCGGGACGGGGGCGAGGGCCCAGGTCGGCGGGTCAGGCGTGGGGCGCGGGACGGGGGCGAGGGCCCAGGTCGGCGGCTCCGGCGGGTCAGGCGTGGGGCGCGGGACGGGGGCGAGGGCCCAGGTCGGCGGGTCAGTCGTGGGGCGCGGGAGGGGGGTGAGGGTGGCGTTCGGGATACGGAAAACCCCTTCCTCCCCGTGGAGAGTGTTGGCCGGCACCCAAATCGGGAGCGCCGGCGGCGGGTCATACGTGGGCTGCGGGGAGGGGGGTTGGGGAGCGTAGGCGGCGTGCAGGGCTCCCAGTTCTCCCGGGGCCGCGGTGGTCGGGACCCAAAATGGCGGCACCTGGGGGTCGCACATGGCGTGCTGGGGGGGTTGGGAGGCATAGACTGCCTGTAGGGCTCCCTGTTCTCCCGGGACGGCGGCGACCACGCGGGATCGGCACACCACCGCATAGTGGCCCTTTTTCCCGCAGCTTTTGCAGATGGCTGCGCGGGCCGGACAGCGTTGTCGGGGGTGCTTCGCCTGGCCGCAGAAATAACAGCGGGCGCCCCCGGTGCGACTCGGCGTTTGGACTGCGCAAGCCTGTGGGGTGTCCGGGGGGGGGGGGTAGGGGGTTTGCCGCGGCGGGTACGTACGGGGCCCAATGGCCTGCCGCGCGGTCGGGGCCGTAGGCGCGGGTATTACGCGCGGCTACGTCCAGCGAGGCTGCCAGGGCCCGTGCCTCTGAGAGTCCTAGTGACTCTTTTTCTAGAAGTCTTTGGCGGATTTGGGAGGATTGTATACCTGCAACAAAAGCATCGCGCATTAACATGTCCGTGTGTTCGTTTGCGTTCACCGACGGGCAGCTGCAGGCTCGTCCCAAAATCAGCAGCGCGGCGTAGAACTCGTCCATCGATTCTCCGGGAGCTTGCCGTCTCATCGCGAGCTGGTAGCGAGCGTAGATTTGGTTAACTGGGCGAACGTAGAGACTTCTCAGTGCTGCGAACGCCGTCTGGAAATCGCGGGTGTCTTCAATGAGGGTGAAAATCTCCGTGCTCACCCTCGAGTGCAGGACCTGCAGTTTTTGTTCATCTGAGACTCGGCCTGTGGTCGATGTGATGTAGGCCTCAAAGCAAGTCTGCCAGTGTTTGAAGGCTGCTGCTGCATTCACTGCGTGGGGGCTGATCCTCAGGCATTCTGGAATGATCCTGAGCTCCATAGTCCTTTTTAGGCACGCTTAATAAATTGTGGCGCACAAAGACTCCGTGAGACAAATAGAGTGAAGTCGATGAGGCTTTATTAAGCGTGTCTGTTCCCCAGCAGCCCGATAGTAAACTGGCATGCGGGGGAAGGCACCGGCTTCTTATACTTCGCCTTCAGGGCGGAGTATGAGGTCAACGGCCAACCAGGACCCGGGATCTGTCAGCCAATGACATTAGGGCTTCCAGTCCCACATGACCCCCAATACATACTACCACACTCTCCACCTAAAATTACGAGATTTTGTATCGCCCCAGCAAACTCAACGAGCCACCAGACGCCCTATCCCGAGGTACATGTGCCAGCGCACAGGTAGACTGACTCCGGGCCCTGCACGGCAGCCTTTGTCACCCGGGAGTCACACAGTTGTACCATTTTATCATAGAATTTACAGTGCTGAAGGAGGCCATTCAGCCCATCGAGTCTGCACCGGCTCTTGGAAAGAGCACCCTACCCAAGGTCAACACCTCCACCCTATCCCCATAACCCAGTAACCCCACCCAACACTAAGGGTAATTTTGGACACTAAGGGCAATTTATCATGGCCAATCCACCTAGCCTGCACATCTTTGGACTGTGGGGGGAAACCGGAGCACCCGGAGGAAACCCACGCACACACGGGGAGGCTGTGCAGACTCCGCACAGACAGTGACCCAAGCCGAAATTGAACCTGGGACCCTGGAGTTGTGAAGCAATTGTGCTATCCACAATGCTACCGTGCTGCCCTAAAGTCCGACAAATTTTGTCAAGGCTCGCAATTTGCCCTATTCCGTCGAGGAAGTACGGACAATCACCAGGGACTGCCAGGTCTGTACAGAGTGCAAGCCGCACTTCTACCGGCCGGACCATGCGCGCCTGGTGAAGGTCTCCCGCCCTTTGAATGCCTCAGTGTGGATTTCAAAGGGCCCCTCCCTTCCACTGACTGAAACACGTATATTCTCAGTGTGGTTGATGAGTATTCCAGATTCCCCTTCGCCATCCCATGCCCTGATATGACGTCTGCCACCGTCATCAAAGCCCTAAACACTATCTTTTCTCTGTTCGGTTTCCCCGCCTACATCCACAGTGACAGCGGATCCTCATTCATGAGTGATGAGCTGCGTCAGTTCCTGCTCAGCAGGGGTATCGCCTCCAGCAGGACGACCAGCTACAACCCCAGGGGAAACGGGCAAGTAGAAAGGGAGAGTTGGATGGTTTGGAGGGCCGTCCAGCTGGCCCTACGATCCAGTAACCTCCCAGCCTCTCGCTGGCAGGAGGTCCTCCCTGACGCTCTACACTTCATTCGGTCACTGCTGTGCACCGCCAGTAACAACACACCCCATGAACGTCTCTTTGCCTTCCCCAGGAAGTCCACATCCGGGGTGCCGCTCCCGACTTGGCTCGCGGCTCCAGGACCAGTCCTGGTCCGTAGGCACATGCGACTCCACAAGGCGGACCCGTTGGTGGAGAGGGTGCAATTGCTCCATACAAACCCCCAGTATGCCTACGTGGCGTACCCCATGGCTGCCAAGATACTGTCTCCCTCAGGGACCTCGCACCAGCAGATTCCACACACACACACCCCTCCGGCCCGGCGCCACCCTCCCCTCCCCCGGCGCTCCCAGCATTAACCCCACCAGGACCATCCGTCCTTATCCTGCCCACGCCCGACGATGAAAAGGATTTCGGTACGCTCCCAGAGTCACCGAACATCGGGCCAGCATCAACATCGCCGCCACCGCTACGTCGCTCCCAGCGGAACATCAAGGCACCGGACGGTTTAAGCTCTAACTGGTCCGCCGGACTTCAAAAGACATTTTCTTTCTGCTCAAATACTGTAAATATAGATTCATTGCAGTATATAGTTCTCCACCACCCCCCCAGACTCTATTTTAACAAGGGCTGAATGTGGTAAACCACTGTTGCACCTATATTAGGTGATGTAAGGTAGGACCTGTACTACAGGTTCGCCGGTAGTCCCTGCCTGCTGGCTCTGCCCAGTAGGCGGAGTATAAATATGCGTGTCCTCCATTCAGCAGCCATTTTGCCAGCTGCTGTGGGAGGCCACACATCTTAGAGCAATAAAGCCTCAGTTGTATCCAACTCTAGTCTTTGTTCAATTGATTGTGCATCAGTGCTTAAGTAGGGCACTCTTTCCAAGGGCCGGCGCAGACCCGATGGGCCGGAAGGCCTCCTTCTGCACTGTAAATTCTATGTCTATGTTGATATCTATTAGCTAAATGGGGAGAGACTTCGGGTGCTCGGTTGCAGAGGGATCTGGATGTCCTCGTGCATGAGTCACAGAAAACGAGCATGCAGGTGAAGTAGATAATAAGGAAAGCAAATGGAATGTTGAAATTGAAAGCAAAAGGAATTGAGTATAAATGTAAGGAAGTGTTGTTGCAACTACACAAGGCATTGGTAAGACCGCACCTGGAATATTGTGCACAGTTTTGGTCCCCTTATTTGAGGAACGATGTACTGGCATTGGTGGCAGTTCAGAGGAGGGTCACTAGATTGATTCCAGAGATAAGGGGTGGGATTCACCTACCCCCCGCCGGGCCGCTCTGAAGCCGGCTGCCGTATTCTCCGGCTGTGGATTTTTGGCGGGGGCGGGGATCGCGCCGCGCCGGTCGGGGGCTGTTGGCAGTGGCCCCTCCCCGGCGATTCTCCGGGCCCCAATGGGCTGAGCGGCCGCCTGTTTTTGGCCAGTCCCACCGGCGTGAAATGGACAAGGTCCATACCGGCGGGGCCTGGCTTGGGGGGCAGCCTGCGGGGCTGTGGGGGGATCCGGCCCTGGGGGCGGGCCCACGGTGGCCTGGCCCGCGATCGGGGCCCACCGATCTGTGGGCGGGCCTATGCCGTGGGGGCAGTCTTTCCCTCCGCGCCGGCCTGTGTAAGGCTCCGCGATGGCCGGCGGGAGAAGAAACCCCCTGCGCATGCGCCAGAACACGCTGGCACTCCTGCACATGCAGCAACCCGTGCCGGCCAGCAGAGGCCCTTCGCCGCTGGTTGGCGCGGCGCCAACCACTCTAGCGCCGGCCTAGCCCCCGGAAGTGCGGAGGATTCCGCACCTTCCGAGGGGCCCGACGCCGTGGTGGTTCATGCCACTCTTCGGCGCCTGTACAGCCCGCCCCGCCGGTTGCGGGAGAATCCCGCCCCCGGAGTTTGTGGTATGAGGAGAGATTAAACAGTTTAGGCCTATACTCTCTGGCGTTTAGAAGAATGAGGGGAGATCAAATTGAGGTACACAGATGCTAAAAGATAGGGGTAAAGTAGACGTGGACCAGATGCTTCCTCATGTGGGGCATTCTAAAATGAGAGGTCATAATCATAGAATAAGAGATACCAAATTTAAAACAGATTTGAGGAGAAGTTACTTCTCCCAAAGGGTTGTGAATCTGTGGAATTCGCTACCCCAGAGTGTGGTGGATGCAGGGACAGTGAGTAAAATTAAGCAGAAGTTAGACAGATTTTTAATTGGTAATTTGGTTGAAGTTTATGGAGAACAGGCAGGACGGTGGAGTTGAAGCCAGGATGGGATCAGCCATGATCACATTGAAGGTATTTAGGCTCCGGTGGCTAAATTGCCTACTCCTGATCCGAGGTCATGTGTTCCAGGGAGGAGATGCTCTGGCTGATTTTGCAATCCAGCTCTTGGTCTGTAGCATTGTAGGTAACAGATGAGGAACATATCAGCCCTGATAGACTGGTGGAGTGGGCTCGATGGGCCGAATGACCTAATTCTGCTCCTGTATCTTATGAACTTATGAACTTATTAAACAAAGGGCAGAATTCAACAAAAAATTTTGAAGGGTGTGATTTAAAAAATTTTGAAGTGCCATTCTCCTGAGAAGAGTAGCTGCAGGCAGGTGCAAATAATGAGTGGTTGAACTGATATGAAAGGTGGTGATCGGTTGGGGGGGGTTGGGTGGGAGTCATAAAATTGGGAAGAAAGGTGGGTTGTAGTGGCTTCCCAAATCTCTTGTTTAAGTAAGGGGTGGGGAAGATCAAGCACAAACATCCTGTTAAGCAAGTTAAGGCCTCATCCTGCCGCTGCTATTAGTATGCCAGCAGTGGGGATGTGTTCATTCTCCACTTGGGGAGGCTGCCCTATAAAAACTTGTGAACTTTCACCCTTCCTGTCAACTGGGGATCTTCCTGATCGAGCATCCTGTAGCTCATAAAGGGGCTGCCCTTCACAATGATCCCCCTTTACCACCTTGCTGTGGTCTGCCTTACTCACCAGTGCTCTGGGGGCTGCTGCAATCCCTGCAGTGACTATCTTTATTCCTTCAAGAGATGTGGGTGTCACTGGCAAGGCCACCCCTAATTGCCCTTCAGAGTCAGCTTACGCTCTGAAGCAGAATCCTATGGACTCGAAACGTTAACTCTGTTTCTCTCTGCTGTCAGCCCTGCTGAGTTTACCTGGCATTTACTTTTTTATTTCAGATTTCCAGCATCTGCAGTATTTTGTTATAGCCTTTGGAATAATATCAGCACCAGAGATCTTTCAAACAACAATGTATAATCTTTTAGAGGCCTTAGACAAAGTTGTTTGCCAAGTGGATGACGTGCTGGTACATGGGTCAATCCAAGCAAGCTGAGCATGACGATAAGAGTGAGAGCGATGCTGAGAAGACTACAAGAGACAGGAGTGACACTCGACAGTAAGTATGAGATTTCACAGCCAACAATCTGGTTTCTTGGTCACATCGTGAATGCATCAGGAGTAACAGTTGATCCATTGAAGACCAGAGTCATAAGAAATTTCCAGCCCAAAGAACATCATGGAGTTACAAAGATTCATGGGAATGGTGAATCAAGTGGCAAAATTTCTAAAAAAATAATTAACAGAGCTCAAAGGGTTTCTGTGCTAATTCTTACTCCGTGACAATGCATAGCGTTGAGATGAAACGCATCAGAAATCATTCCAAAATATCAATGAGAAGTTGATGCCATTAGAGATATTAATATATTATGCTCTGTGTTGTGTTGAGCACACTGAGATAACACGGGCTGCAACTGGATGCAGCCTGAACTGAAAGATACTCCAGACCTTGAAGTTAGTTCAATTTGATTTATTGAACCTGTCACACAGTTAGCTCAGTTCTCTGTGAGTTCGACTCTCTGCTAACCTAAGTGTGATTACTCTGTCTGACTGAACCAGACTAGCTCTTAGCCACGTGCTTTAGGTGTTATGCGATATATACATCACTCTGTAGATGTCCCCAGTGGAAAGAGGCAGAGTGTGAGTGCCTCGTGCCTTTTATAGTGGGAAACCACCCCCAAATGTTCTGCCTGCTGATTGGTTATGTCCTGTTCTCTGTGTTCATTAGCTGCCTGTCTGTATCTCATTATGTGCATGTCTGCATATCATGACTTCTGCCCTTTTGAAATGTTTTTCTGTAGCATATGTGAAAGTATTTACATGTGTAGGCTGAAAAACTAACTTATTTACATTCAATGACAGATGGGAACAAATGTACATGTGAAAACAGGTGTCTAATGTGCGAAAACAGAACATAGCAAACAAAACAAATGTTCATAAGTCCAGTCTCTGGGGCTTGCGTCTGATCCTGGTCGACCGTCAGAGAGGTAGTGATGGGGACGACGGTGCCTTGATAGGTGGAATTGAAGCCTGACTGGTGGCCTTGTGGTTCGAGGTATCAGGAGGTGGCACAATAACAGATGGAAACAATGAAGAATATGGTTGCGGGCGGGCAACTGTGCGCAGTACCCGTCTGTTTCGCCGCACAACAGAGCCATCAGCTACACGCACAACATACGATCGAGGAGCAGCCTGTCGAACAACAACAGCTGGAGCTGACCAGCCTCCATCAGGTGGCTTGATCCGAACAGCATCCGCTGGGGATAGCACAGGCAAATCAGTGGCATAAGCATCATAGCCCTGCTTTTGCCGGTCCCTGAGTTTCTGCACCTTCTGCAGCACTGGGAGATGATCCAGGTCAGGCAAGTGTATGGCTGGAAGAGTCGTCCGCAGGTCCCTGTTCATCAGGGGTTGACCCGGTGACATGCCGGTCGACAGAGGGGTTGCCCTGTACCCAAGCAGCACAAGATTGACGTCAGAAGCAGAATCCGCGGCCTTGCAGATGAGCTGCTTCGCTATGTGCACCCCTTTCTCAACCTTCCCGTTGGACTGAGGCTAAAGTGGGCTGGAAGTGACGTGATCAAACTGATATAACTGGGTAAATCTGGACCATTCTTGGCTGCTGAAGCAAGGACCGTTGTCACTCATGACAGTGAGTGGAATGCCATGCCTGGAGAATGTCTCCTTACAGGCCTTGATGACGGTCTTGGATGTGAGGTCCGAGAGCTTCACGACTTCTGGGCAGTTGGAAAAATAATCAATGATTAACACATAATCACGATCAATGGCATGAAAGAGGTCGATGCCCACCTTGGACCATGGGGAGGTCACGATTTTGTGCTGCTGAAGCATCTCCTTGCTCTGTGCTGGCTGGAAGTGTTGACAGGTCGGACAGTTGAGGACCATATTTGAGATGTCCTGCCGACACTGCCCGGCACGGGACGCAACTTGTAACGGCTGTGGGAAGAAGGGCCATTTTTTAAAAGCCTACCAGGCCTGAGCTTCCCCTAAATCTTCTAGGCCCAGCAGCGCTGCCTGCTGCCTGTTGGGGCCGCCCCCAACTGCCGTGCCACCCGCCATGTGCGACCCGTGGGCGCCGCCATCTTTAATTTCAGCCGACACGTGCTACCCACGGGGGCCGCCATCTTGGACGCCATCTTGCACCTCACCTGCCACGTGCGACCCATGGGGGCCGCCATCTTGGATGCCACCTTGCACCTCACCCACCACGTGCGACTCATGGGGGCCGCCATCTTGGGACCACTCCGCAGCCTCCTGGGAGCCCTGCCAACCGTACACTGGCTGCCGCTACCTCCGACCGGCCTACCGACCGCCTTCCGACACTCGCCTACATCACACTCGACCAGTCCCGGCCGCACTCCCTCGCGAAGTCCACGATGACGTCCGGATCAATGGGCACGAGACGGCCTGCCTTTTCGACTCCGAGAGCACAGACAGCTTTATACACCCAGATACGGGAAGGCGCTGCTCCCTCCCCATCCTACCCGCGACCCAGAAAATCTCCCTGGTTTCTGGATCCCAGGCCAGTAGACAGCTTGCCTGGCTCTGCGCCTGCATTTCTCGACACCCAGAAGTCACACATGGATTTGCCGGAGCACCAAGCTCTAGAGACTGAGTGGAATGACAATGTGGTCCATCTTGAGGAGGAGATACCATCAACCACCGTCAGGTCGTCCTTCACATTGAAGAATTGAGGGCACTGCCCTTTTTGCCAGCCATTGGCGAGGTGGCGCATGACACGCTGCAGAAGAGGGTCTTTGGCTGTTTCGTCGTGAATGCGGATCACCTTTTCATCCGACGCCGGGAGGTTGCTGGCCCACAGCCGCACCTGTGATTCAATCTGTTGGATGAATGCCGGCGGGTCAGCAGGCAAGGTTATGGAGCGGGACAAGGCATCCGCAATAATGAGCTCCTTGCCAGGCGTGTACACGAGTTCAAAGTCGTATCTTCTGAGTCTGAGGAGGATGCACTGCAGCCGGGGCGTCATGTCGTTCAGGTCCTTGTGGATAATGTGGACCAGAGGCCTGTGATCCACCTCGACGGTGAACATCGGCAGGCCGTAGACATAATCGTGGAACTTGATAGTTCCAGTGAGAAGGCCCAGGCATTCCTTTTCAATTTGGGCGTACCGCTGCTCGGTGGGTGATACACCATCAACAACACACGACGAGTGATGAACTTAACTGAGGCTTTAATACACTAACCAGCAAGCCTCCTGCCTCTGGACCCGAACTGGGTCCGGAGGCGGAGACTTGCCACTTTTATACAGAAGCCTGAGGGGAGGAGCCACAGGCGGAACCAGCCTGAACAAGCTCAGGCATGCACAAGCATGCACAATACAGTACTATACAAATCATGCAATAACGTGGTTTCCCCATTCACCCCCTGTTTAAAAAAGAATCCGGCGGGGGTGAAGTGGCCTTAAAGGTCAAGTCTGTCAGGGGCCTTGACCTTCTGCCGTGATCGTCTCAGTCCCGGCTTGGTGTGGGTGCCGGCGTCGAGACCTGAGCGTCCGGGAGCGTGTTTAATTCTTCTTCTTCACCCAGATGTTGAGTCGGCGAAGGGGGGGTGCAGTGTATGGCGGAGGTGGTGGTGCTTGTCGCCGGTGGGCCTGCGAGTGTCAGTTCGTCAGGGAGGTGGGCGGAGGTGGGGGAAGACGGTGTAGGGTGGGGAGTGGTGGTGATGGTCGCCGGGGAGCCTTCAGGAGCCAAATCCCGAAGGGAGACCATGTCCTGCTGCCCGTCCTGGTGTGCCACATAGGCATATTGGGAATTTGCATGGAGCAGCAGGACGTTCTCGATGAGGGGGTCGGTTTTATGGCTCCTCGCATGCTTGCGGAGAAGGACGGGCCTCGGGACTGTCAGCCAGGACGGAAGCGAGACCCCGGAGGTGGACGTCCTGGGGAGTTCATGAGGAGTCTCGTTAGTGGCTGCACATAGGAGTGACTGGATGGAGTGAAGCGCATCGGGGAGGACCTACTGCCAGCGGGAGACTGGCAGTAGGTTTCCCCGGGGGTTATAGCTGAGCGACCTGCTGGAGGCGATGCCTTTGCTGAGCAGGAACTGACGCAGCCCGGCGCTCATAATGGAGGAGCCCCGATCACTGTGGATGTAGGCGGGGAACCCGAACAGGGTGAAATGACTGTGCAGGGCCTTGGTAATGGAGGCAGAGGTCATTTCAGAGCAGGGGATGGTGAAGGGGAATCTGGAGTACTCGTCAACGATGTTGAGGAAGTACACATTACGGTCAGTGGAGGGGATGGGCCCTTTGAAGTCGGTGCTGAGGCGCTCAAAGGGGCGGGAGGCCTGTACCAGGTGTGCTCTGTCTGGCCGATAGAAGGTAACGGCCGATCCCTGGTAACGGACCTGACCTCCTTGATGGAGCAGGGCAGGTTGTGAGCCTTGATGAAGTGGAAAAACCAGGTGACCCCCAAGTGGCAGAGGTCGTTGTGGAGGGCCTGGAGTCGGTCTACTTGTGCGCTGGCACATGTACCACAGGATAGGGCATCTGGGGGCTCATTAAGCTTCCCGGGTCGATACAATATATCATAGCTGTAGGTGGAGAGCTCGATCCTCGACCTCAGGATCTTGTTCTTGATTTTGCCCCACTGTGTGTTATTAAACATGAAGGCAACCGACAGTTGGTCAGTGAGGAGAGTGAATCACCTGTCGGCCAGGTAATGCCTCCAATGTCTCACAGCTTCTATGATTGCTTGGGCTTCCTTTTCGATGGAGAAGTGTCGAATTTCTGATGTATGGAGGGTACGGGAGAAGAAAGCCACGGGCCTGCCCGCTTGGTTGAGTGTAGCGGCCAGAGCAAAGTTTGACGCATCGCTCTCCACTTGGAATGGGATGGACTCGTCCACAGCGTGCATCGCGGCTTTGGCAATGTCTGCTTTGATGCAATTGAAGGCCAGTCGGGCCTAAGCCGTCAGGGGAAAAATGGTGGATTCGATCAGTGGACGGGCCTTGTCCGCATAGTTGGGGACCCACTGGGAATAGTAAGAGAAGAACCCCAGGCATCTCTTCAGGGCCTTGGGGCAGTGGGGGAGGGGGAGTTCCAGGAGGGGGCGCATGCGGTCGGGGTTGGGCCCTAGGACTCCGTGTTGTATGACGTAGCTGAGGATTGCCAGGCGGGTTGTGAGTAAGATGCATTTCTCTCTATTATAAGTTAGGTTCAGGAGTTTAGCGGTGTGGAGGAAGCGCCAGAGGTTCTCGTCATGGTCCTGCTGGTCACGGCCGCAGATGGTGACGTTGTCTAGGTACGGGAACGTAGCTCGCAGCCCGTACTGGTCGACCATTCGGTCCATTTCCCTTTGGAAGACCGAGACCCCGTTGGTGACGCCGAAGGGAACCCTGAGGAAGTGATAGAGGCGACCATCTGCCTCGAAGCAGTGTATTGGCGGTCCTCCAGGCGGATAGGGAGCTGGTGGTACGCAGACTTCAAGTCGACTGTCAAGAAGACTCGCTACTGCGCAATCTGATTGACCATGCCGGAGGTCCGCAGCTGTTGAGGAGCCTGGATCTCCTCCATGGTACCGGGATACATTTGCTGGTCGTCACGGAACAGATTGAGGTAAACCACCTAGGGATAGCAGTCTTCTGGTACCATGTCGTGTTAAGCACACTGAGATAACACGGGCTGCAACTGGATGCAGCCTGAACTGAAAGATACTTCAGACCTTGAAGTTAGTTCAATTTGATTTATTGAACCTGTCACACAGTTAGCTCAGTTCTCTGTGAGTTCGACTCTCTGCTAACCTAAGTGGGATTACTCTGTCTGACTGAACCAGACTGGCTCTTAGCCACGTGCTGTAGGTGTTATGTGATATATACACCTGATATATACCCCCAAGTGTTCTCCCTGCTGATTGGTTATGTCCTGTTCTCTGTGTTCATTAGCTGCCTGTCTGTATCTCATTATGTGCATGTCTGCATATCATGACAATCTGGAATTACCTGAAATGAAAAGATTGGATGCATCCTCCACAAGCAGCACTTTTTCAGGGACAGTGAGATGAGAAATGCAGATCAGTTTATTAATGTTACGTTCATTAACAGGTACAGGAAAGAGGAATGCAGTAATCAAAGGTTCAAATTAAGATTGATGAGTTGATACCCATACGGTATTTGTTCAAGGGAAACAACAAGAGCACAGCAGATGCATTATTATCACACATTGAAACAGAGAATCCAGAAAAATATGATATTGAATTTGTGGAACAAGTTGAGGAGTTTGCTATAATAACAGCCCATAGATTGCTGGCAAATACAGCATGATTAAATGAAATCAAGAAGGCTCAAAAATCAGACGAGGAATGTAAGCAGATCAGAGAATTTTGTATTAGGGGATGGTCAACATATATAACACAGTCATATGTTGAAACAGTGGGTAGGGTTCAGCCACTGCGTTACGCCTAGCATGGAGCTGAGCAAAAAGGATGAATCCCGTGAGAGATCAAATCAGGCTTTGCACCAGGCCGACCGTAAGTCACCTGGTGTGATCTGGATCACGCCCTCGCTCGGCCTGATCCAGATTAGCATATTTAAGTGAGCCATTAGGCCCGGATGCCAGGTTGGCACTGCCAGGGGTCAGGGTGGGGGGGATGCCATGATATGCAAACATGCAACCAATGAACACTCAGAATAGGACACAACTAATGGGCAGTCAGGACACTCAGAGGTGGCATCACCACAAGAGGGCATGACATAAACACTATAAAAGGGATGAGGCACTCGCACCCTGCCTCTTTCCACAGACAGACATCTAGAGAGTTAGATAGGGTTGATCAGCAGTATCACACCCCAGCACGTGGCTTGGAGCAAGCTGGTACAGTTAGACTGAGTTACTACAGTTAGATTAGCAGAGAGTTGAACTCATTTGAGAACTGTATTAATAGTTCAATAAACACGTTGAACTCATTTCAGAGTCTGGAGCATCCTTTAGTTAAGACGGCATCAAGTAGCAGCCTGTGTTATCCGAAGCAGCATAACACAGCAGGGGGCCTTGCCCATTAGAGGGGAGATGAGGGGTAATTCCAGGGGCCACGAGGTGAAGAGGTGGGGGGGGGGGGGGTCCTGAATGCAGGAGGGGAGTGCCTGATAGGGAGGGAGCAGAGATCGGGGCTGCCATTCAAAATGGCGCCCCAATCTGCGAGGAGCTGGTTCTTTCACTTGCCAGTGCAGGAAATCAACTAAAGTGGCCCCGACAGGGAGAAACTCCACCAGGCCCAAAAAAACGATAAATGCCGGTGAATACTGGGGTGAATCTTGGCACTGCAGCTGCCAAGAAACAGCCTGTGGGGAAGACGAAATTAGGCTATTGATTTGGATGATTAGCCATGATCATAATAAATGGCCGACCTGGCTCGAAGGGATGAATGGCCTCCTCCTGCTCCTATTTTCTATGGTTCTATGTTTGTATGATGCTGACCTTGTGCTGCAGGCTTTCTACTGCGGTCGCCACCCTAGCAGAGTTGGCCTCGGTGCTATGCATCGCCGTCGTCATCCCCTGCGCCATAGTCTTTGGAATCCTTCAATTGGCTATGAACTCGTCGGAGTGTCACTGACATACCCTCCTGAATGTCCTAGCACCCACACCAGCTCTGGGTTTAACTTTTCCAGAGCCTCGGCATCTGACTGTGACTCAGATCCTGGAATCCAGCAGCTCTCTGACTTCTGTCTCTCCTGGGTGTTCCTGTCTCCACTTGATCTGCATCTGTGTGGTGCTTACCAGATAGTGCCCTAAAGTCTGTCCACTAATGTCGCCACTCGAGGTGTCTCTGCATTGGTGGAAGGTGGGGAAGAAAGCCATGTTGCCTCGATGGTGGTCTCCATGGAGTTTCTCTCTGAGCTGTCCTCTTGGGTGGCAGTGGTGGTGGTGGCGTGGGGGTGGGGGCAGTGTCCAGATGCCCTGGCCCCATCAGATGGAGATCCTGCTAGAGAATGGACATGTGATCAGTGGGAGGGAAGGGTCATTTTGTCTGACATAAACAACTTACTTGAGGCAGGTCAGCTGGGTGAAGGGCCAATGGATCCACATCTTTACGACACAAGCCAACCTTTCTGTTGGTGACCGTTCTCTCCTCGGTCAACACCATGATCATCAGGACCCGTCCCTCATAGGGGGTGAGGACTCTAATATCCGGTACCCTGCTGCCTGTCTGGGCCCTTTCTCGCCAGTTATTGACCAACTTCTTCTGCAGGGAAAGAGAGGGGCTTTGTGAGCCACACGTTTGATGCATCAGGGGAGATCTATGGCAGGTGGCATGTGTGGGCACGTACCTGGGCATGGAAGGGTTGTGCTGGTGTGTGCTGGGGTGATGGGGAACAAGCGCAGTGATATGCTGTGGGGGAGGTTGCAAGGTTTCAACCACAGACTAGCTGAGGGGATGGCAGAGGTCAGGGGGGTGCCAGATGGGATGGATGCCAGGGGCGCAATGTTAACTTACCCTTGCAGCCCGGTGGAGGCCGTTGGTCTTCCGACATTGTATTGAGGTGCTCTCGGTCACGCTGCCACAACTGATGGCCGCTGCCACTGCCTCCTAGGCAGTATTGGCGGGCTTGCTGCTGATCCTCTGACTCCCTCTGGGTAACAGGGTGTTCAGTCTCACATCCATGGCCAGGTTGGTATGCTCAAAATGTGGAGCAGGTCTGCTTGATGCCATGCTTGTGTGCTGTCTGGCAGTGAGGTTGGAGGGAACGTTTATGAGCAGCTCCCCCTTGTTGGCGGCAAGCTGCAGGGCGCAAGCCTGGCGAATCAGCTGGCAGGACAGCCAGTTCCGCCGTAAAGCTCATGGGGTATCATTTTCGACACTCAGTGCAGTTAGATATGGGCTGCGATCTCAGTGGCTTAGCCATCAGGAAGCACTCAGGAAGTCGCACCCGATATGACACTTAGAACTTTTTCAGTTAAATTGCACCATTAATATCGGTAATATTGAGCATTCTCACCTTAGCTGATATCGTAAAGTTTTTGAATTTTGTCCTCACTGACCTCTTGGTGCTTGGGACAATGATGTTATACAGCTCTATATTCTCCCAATGCACTCTGTACCATCTTTCAATGCTACACTTTGTGAAGCAACCCTCTAGAGATCCATCAGAACACTGTTCCGTTTGATTTTCCTGACTGTACAGAAATCTCTTCCATAAATGTTGCCCCTTTAAATTATGCTGGCATTGTTGGAGAGACCCAAACAGTAATCGCCCAATGACAGGGTTTATTCATGGAAGAAGCATAGGTTGGGCCTTAGAAGAATTAGCAAGTTCAGACATTTTACATTCATGTGGGCACCAATTGCTCTCTGCTTAATTCCTGCTCATTCCACAAATATCATAGGGAAATCATGAATTGTTTTGTTGTGAAGGTACTGGGACTTGGATTATGAGATACACCAGGTGAATATGGCAGGCATGAATTATTTTCCTTTCATCTATCTCATTCAACTAGATCAGTGGATAATGGATTGTGCTTGAAAACAATGCCTGGAATTGGAAAAATTAGAAGTGCAAGTGAAAGTAATGATAAATAATATAACAGAGCCCAATCCTGTCATCACATACTGTCCTTAGATACACAGAATACAGTTTCAATTCTTAAAAACAACAAGCAGCACTCACTCCAACATTCAACTCACAGTCCCTCTCTATTTACTCCCCCCCCCCCCACCCCGCCAAAGCAAGATCCATTTTAGTGCAATACGTTTCTTAGGGAATAATATATAGACAAAATATTTCTAAAAATATTAGCACATAATAAAAAGTTGAATTTGCCTTCGCCACATAAAAGGCTATTCAGGAGCTCAGGGAACCAGCTCTGTGTTTATATTACCTCGAGGGGCAAGAACATCTACACTAGAACCAAAGAGAAAATGCTAGAAAATCTGAGCAGGTCTGGCAGCATCTGTAGGGAGAGAAAAGAGCTAACGTTTCAAGTCCGGATGACCCTTTGTCAAAGCTTTGCCCACCTGATTATGCAACTTGGGGTCTTACCAGCACAGATTTAAGTACAAATGGGAGGATTGTGCAAAGTATGCTCACCATTAATATGCATGACGTGGTGAGCAACCAAGGCATTGACGGTCGCTTCCCAAGAGGTTAAACAAGTTTTATTTTAATTTTAATTTTTGCCGGACCAGGAAAAGGAGAAGTTCTCCTTTTGGCTTCACAAAAATACTATGGCCCAAGGCCAAGTTGAAACAGGTCTAAAGAAATTTCAATCCGTTGTGCGCAGTGATTGCCCAAATTTTGATAAGCTGGAAATTTGACTTCGTTTCCAAGTCAGAACCAATAAGAAAACATTGGTAGTTTTTAATGAATCGATCGGGCATACTGTTTTTTATGGATACCTACATCAAAACTTCATAATTCACACAGTTTATATGATTTAAAAGAAACGTAAAACTTCCAGAAACAATAATTCAGGTACAAAATTTGAAGGCACATGGACAAATGCGGTTAATTAAGGAAATAATTCTTAAGGCAGAATCATGCTTAGCTAAGTGCTTGAAGGTGGCAGGCCAGATTGAGAGAAAGCTTAATAAAGCATACACATTATTCGAGGCTTTATTAATAGGGACATAGAGTACAAGAGCAACAAAGACACTAGTTTGGCCTCGGCTGGAGTATTGCATCCAAATCTGGATGGCCCACGTTTGGAAGGATGTGAAGGCATTGGAGAGAATGCAGAAAAGATTCACAAGAATGATTCCAGGGATGAGGGACTTCGGTCATAAGACAGATTGGAGAAGTCAGGACTCTTTTCCTTGGGGAAAAGAAAGCTGAGAGGAGAGTCGATAAAGATGTTCAAAACCCGAAGCCTGTGTCTCTGTATTTACATTGCGTATTTATGTTTGCCCTAAGTTTTTTTTCAGGTGTAGAATGATCTGTCTGAACTGTATGCCGATCAATATTTTTCACTGTACCTCGGTACACGTGACAGTAAAAAAATCCAATCCAATTGAGGGGGCTGAACAGAATAGATACAACCGAGAATGAGAGGGCATAGTTTTAAATCATTGGCAAAAGAGAGAAAATGTTTTCTCGCAGCAAGTGATTGGGTCTGGAATCAGGGGCGTCATTCTCCGCCGGCTGGAGTCTCCATTTTGCCGGCGCCTAGGGTTTTCCCGACGGCGTGGGGCTGCCCCACAATGGGAAACCCCATTGACCGGCCGGTGTAATGGAGACTCCCGCCGGCGGGTCGGGGCAGAAATGTGGCGGGGCGGGTAGGAGAATTTCGCTCCTGATTGCCAGTGTGGTGGAGACAGGTTAAATTGAAGTATTCAAAAGGGAATTAAGTATCTGAAAAGGAAGGGTGTGTAGGGTTATGGGGAGAAAGTGGGAGAATGGCACAAAGTGGATTGCACATTCAGAGAGCTGGTGCAGCCACAATGGGCTGAATGGCCTCCTTCTTAACTGTAACAATTCTCTGATTCTGTGATTAAGAATTGATAAATTCTTAAGGTAATTTTTGTTCATTTGAATCTTGGCAAAGGACAGAGATTAGAAAAGGCAAATCCTTTGTGAATGTCAGGCTTACTAACAAGCTCAAAATTATAATTTATTTCAGACAGAAATACAACAGTTTATGATTTATGTCGTTTTCAGATTTGTAATCCCCAAAATTTCAATTACCACACCAAATGCTGGACTTTTCCACAGACAGCGAATCATTTTCATCAGTTATATTTTTCAGAAGTTAAAACAGAGTGAAAATTTTGTACTGCTATCGCCTAGGACTGAAATACTAAACCCAATTACCTGAAGAGCTGTTCCAGGTTTCACCATTGTGCCTTCGCGTAATAACCTTCAGATCGAGTCAAAATAACAGCCTTCAGACATTGCAGAGTACAAGATATATCTCAGAGAAAGTTGGATTTCTTGTTTTTAAAATAAGCTTACACTAATGGAACAAATGCTGATTTTAGATTACAAGCGAGTGCCTCTGTGCACCCAAAGAACTGCATCATCTCTGTGCCCTTCAGGTCAGTAGTTTATTGCTCTAGCAGTTGCTTCCTAACACTATTTCTAAAATAAATTACGCTCACATCATATTAGATAACAATGAGGATTTTCCCCTTTGCCTGCTATGGAGGATAGACAGATATGAAATGAAATTTCACTCACAATTGCAGAGGAGAGAATATCAGAATACAATTTGATAGCTTTAATATATAAAAGTACCAATCAATGCCGATTTCTGAGGATTTGCCGTGGACTTGCATTTCAATTAATTGAATGATTTTTAATGTGCCAGAAGTAAAATGGAGATTTTAGAATGTTTTCACCCATTTAAAAATAAATTTAGAGTACACAATTCTTTTTTTCCCAATTAAGGGGCAATTTAGCGTGGCCAATCCACCTACCCTGCTCATCTTTGGGTTGTGGCGATGAGATCCACGGAGACATGGGCAAACTCCACACAGTAACCCAGGGCCGGGATCGAATCCGGGTGGTTGGCGCCATGAGGCAGCAGTGCTAACCACTGCGCCACCGTGCCACCCAGATATCTTCACCTTTAAATATTATCTACGCCATCCATCATTCATAATAGATTCTATTACATGTTGTTAAATTCTACAGAAGCCATGATGCCCTTGTGTTGTTATGGCTGAAGTGCCAATGTCATAACTTAGAGCTCAAACAAGGCCTTGTGATCTCATTGTGCTGTTATATTCCAGGTTTGCCTCTAGCACAGATGCAGATTTTCCAGCAGATGGAACCAGATGTTAAGCTGCTCATCCCATGCAGAGCATGCAAATATGAACGTCAGTGATGAGAGGTGTTTTCGCCTCATTCACTTCAGTCAAAACAGACCTGGTATGATTTAACTCTCGAGTCTTCTTATGATCTCACTGAATTAGCTGACCCGTGGAGACACTCAACCACTTCCAGAGAACCGTTTCTGGGGTGGATTACTGGAGGATTTTTTGATGAGGTGTTGCATTTCCTTGTGCAGCTTATTTTGCACTTATGAGCCCAGACACTTCCTTCAAATATTCAGTATCCTCCATGGAGGTGTTTTTGGAAGCGGGAAGAATGATGAGAGTGCTCCTGTTTCCCAGCAGTGCTGGGAGTGTTGCCAAACAATTTGATCACCAGGTACAGAGAGTGATTACAGATATCATCCCCACCAGGTGGGTGATGCTTAGGATCAGTGTACAGGACAGGGATTGCTCAATTACCTCAATTGAGTAGAAATTATGAATACAGCTTTTCATTTATTCCTCCCTCCCTACAACACATAGCAGTGGGCCTTCACCCCCACCTCCCAGTGCTCTCAACATTTCCTTTCTTCCATCATTTCCTTCACCAGCCAGCTCAAGACCCCCTAAATCCACCTCCTGGTTTCCTTAACAACATACACTCACCTCTTGCTTTTTCACTTTGCACTAGTCAATTGCACTTGCTAACCTTTGCACAACCACCAACCTCTCTCATGATTCCTTCCTAATGCTGCACCCCATGCATTTATTTCCCGTTTAATACCTCGAAATCTTGCATATGCACCACTAGAAAAAAACCCAAACATTTACACTCTCCCTTTTGCAGCCATTAATGAACTCTCACTTCCCAGAAGGAAAAAAAGTAAAATGGGGAAATAAGAATACTGGCCTGAAATGTTTTTTTCCTTCTGGGGCCAGCTGAAGGACAAAACAGTTCAATCTAATTTCAGTGTGGAATTCAGACTAGGGGCTTTTCACAGTAACTTCATTGAAGCCTACTTGTGACAATAAGTGATTATTATTATTGTTAATATGATTTTTCCGAGTGAAAGTTCATTAAAACAATCTCACCCAAATGTTGACTTTTTTTTTAAAAAGGTTTTTATTGAAGTTTATAACACATTAAACACTATATAAGCAGTGAGGCTGTGTCAATTACAATGTACATGTCAATTTCCTTTGTGCCGGTCCCCCCTCCCCTCCACCCCCTTGGTGCTCCTCCCCCCCACCCCCAACCCCAATCCGCCCCCCGGTCCTCCTTCCACAGCTTTGGACATTGCCTTGGAGAAGGCTAATCATAACTCAACAAGTCTGGGGCATGCCCAGAACATGCGGGCGTGGTTGGCTGGGCCTCCCTGGCACTGTTCATATTTGTCCTCCACCTCTGGGAAAAACCTACTCATTCTGGTTCATGTCAGATGCGCTCTATGCACCACTTTCAACTGTATAAGTCTTGAGCATGGGGAGGTGGAGTTGGCCCTGCACCATGCCACACTCCAGAGTCCCCCCCTGTAAGGTTTTCGGGCAATTCGGCCCTTTTGGAGAAACTCAGAGACTGTAAACTGACTTTCCAGCCAAGGGAACAGAACCAGTTTTCCCAGCAGGCTTGGCCCGCTGAGCTGAGTAGGGACATAAACACATAAATATTTGCAAACACCCCCCTAGGAGCTACAAGGAAGAAGGAGCCAGACAACAAGATAACATCAAAACACAGACAAAGGGGCACGGGAATACACAGGAGGCTTGCATGCAAGCAGGACAATGGGATGGTCATAGCCCCATGCAAATGTAAATGACCTGGCCTCCACCAGAGCAGAATCCAATTAACACCCCATCAACATAGCGAGGTGAGAATAGCAGCCATCTCCGGAGCAGCTGGAAGACACTGAAATTCTCCACAGAAGAGCCTAACCTCGTTAAACTAGAAATCAGACTGTCTGAGTCCAGCATATTGCGCTGGAAAAGCCCCTAGAAAATCAGCAGGAGCTACCGGCAGAAAAACCAAGTTGGAGGCGGACCTGGGGGAGGTACTCCAATCTTGACAGGAGCTACCGGCAGAAACTCACTGGGAGGAGGGGGGCGGAGCCAGCGCCAAATTTAAATCGCGCAGGTCTGAAAAAAACCAAGTTGGAGGCGGACCTGGGGGAGGTACTCCAAGCTTGACAGAAGCTGCCGGCAGAAACTCACTGAAAGAAGGGGGCGGAGCCAGCGGGAACTTTAAAAACCTACCTTTTCAATGCAAAAGGGGCTGGCCGATCACAGAACAAAGCCAGGTATAACTATATAAAAGGGGCTGTGTTTTCGAGTAGGGGTCTCTTCGTTCTTGGCTCGACCTCTACACCCCTGACTTGACCTCTGCAGCCTGTGACCGTAAGTACCCTGCAGCAGCTTACGAAACTCCCTTGACTTTAATAGTGGTTGAGGCTTTGGGGAAGGGAACTTGTTTTGTGCCTTGTGATATTGCTAAAAACTGTGTAATCATAAGAATTTTCGTTGTGTCCGCTGTATTACTTTTGAATAGACTTAGTTGTATTAGAGCATAAGATTTTATTGTGTTTCTTCTGTTGATGATTTTGACCTGGGTTTTGCAATAAACCTTGATTTGATGATAATTGGAGTCGTTTAAATTCTTCAATCTTTCACCAGTGATCTCTGACCAAGTCATTGTTAAAATACTCCTCACCTTAATTCCGGGTTCAAGAATCGAGGGTCATCTTGAGCGATTCACTCAGGACAGATTGCTGGTTAGGAAATAAACAGCAGTGTCCTATTCTCTCTCTTGGGAAAGCTACTCTAGTGGAGTAGGAACCGGGTGGCTGTTGCACCACCGGCAAGAGAGAGAATCACCTGGGTATTGGTAGGGGTCTGGAGATCTGTGTGATATAAGTCTCAGGCTGTCGGTTAGGAATAAACGGCAGGCTTGAATCAGTGCTCTCTTCAGTGGAAGTGTCCCAGTGCGACATCCCCTGGCCTCTGAAGTTTCAGTGCCAGCTGGAGAGAGACACACACAGATATTCAAACCCCAGATATCGGCCCAGTAGTGGAGTAGCGGAGATGGCACCCTCTACAATGGCGACCGCGGCAGGAGCCCGGTGGTTTGGAGTATGTGACTTGGCAGAGGGGGTGAGGGAACGAAGCAAAATGGAGGAGAGAATATCCTCGTATTTGTGGCAAAAGGTCAACCTCACCAAACCTTGGGTCTCAGAATTAATCAATGCGGAGCAACCGGTAATGGCAGCGGCTGCATGGACAGACAGTAAGGCGCACAAAAAGCACTTGGAGAAGGCAGTTTGGCTGGTTTGCCTGTCTCAGCAGGTAGTCAACGCAGAGCAAAGGATCGAAGAGTTAGAGCAGGAGGCTAGCGCAGCGGAACGACTGCGGGGGGAAGTGGCAGAAATGAAACAGGAAAGCGAGTCTAACAGATGTGAGAAGGACTATCTCCACTGCCAGATAGTGGAGGGTAAAGAAAAGGAACGGAGGCTCCAGGGACTCTATGCTCGGAGTACAGAGCAGTGTAGGAAGCTGGAGGGGAAGTTCCGGGACATCCAGGCAGCGTACCGAGTGGCTCGCGAGGAAGTAGGGGACTGTGCCCATGGGCCGTGCCAGGCACGAATAACGGAGTTGGAGGAGACCTTGTCCAAGTTCAGGGGACAGATACACCTGGTAGGTCCAGGGGGGTTCCCTAGGGGCAAGGTGCTCCTCGCAGCGGATGATTCCCCAAAGGCCAAGGGGAATAGACCGCCTCCTGAGGCACCGGGATTGTGTCCGGGTCGGCAGGGGGGGATCGGACTGCACGTTCAGGAGCAAGTCCAAGGGGGGTCGGCAGGGTACCCCCAGCTGGCGGCGTGTCCGCCTGGTTTCGTATGTGGGTCCCCATGGGATGGGGACAGACCGCTGCCTGGGATGCCGGTGATGGGGCCGGGTCAGCAGGTAGGGTTTGGACCGCCCGGTCAGGGGCAGGTCCAAGGGGGGTCAGTGGTGTATCCCCAGATAGCGGCGTCTCCTATATGGGTAGTTAGCCCGGGGACAGGGGGGCTACCCAACGAGGCAGGAGAGCTGGACAGTGGGGAGGAGGAGCAGGAACCCCAGGTAGGGCAGATGTGCCCTGTCAGGCAAAGAAGGTATGGTCCCACGGTGGGGATGGCAAACAGGGGACCGGTTGAGGGCGACATTATCGTTCCTCATGGGGCATCCGCGCTCAGGGGGATGGTGGCCCACGTTCCCAGACTAACTCCAAAGGGGGATCCGTCGCTGCATTTTATGGAGGTGGAACAGGCTGCCAACATCAATGACTGCGACGAAGGGGAGCAAATAAAGATGCTCCTGATAACCCTAGATGCCCAGCTATGCAGGACAGTGACCTCTGGGAATGGGGGAAGACCTGACACCTGGGCGGCAGCACAGACTGCTGTTCTGGAGGCAATGGGCTTGAATCTGGGGAGCCCTTTCATGAGGGTGGGGGAAACCAAGCAGCAACCAGGGGAATCTCCCACCATGTTCGCAGACAGACTGTGGACTGTCTATATGGAGGCATGCGGGGTTCCCGCGGATAGACAGAATTTAGATGAGAGAACAGCCCACTGGCTGAAGACCCTCGTAGCTAACTGTCTCCCCCACGTTAGGGCAAAGGCCGAACACTGGTTCGACCCGCAGAGTCCGGACCTTAATGAGGCAGAGGTCCTTAGGAAACTTACCCTCGCATATCGTAATGGGGAGAGGGGTGAGGACAAGCCCCTTAAGGGTAGGGTGCATGAAATCGCGCCAGCAGCCCCTAAGAGAGAGTGGAAGCATGAGGGCACCCGGACCTCCGACGAGAAACCGGTATGCTACGGGTGTGGGAAGGCCGGGCATTTCAAGAGGGAATGTAGAAACCCTAGCAAGCAGGAGAGGGCTCCCGCAGTAGAGAGTCAGACCCCGGCGGTAGGAGCAGCTGCCCCGGGAACCATCGAGATAAGTAAAATTTTAGCCCTTTTGCAAGGCTCAGGACAGGTGGCAATGGCAACGGGCCAGGGCCTGCCCGCACCCACACCACAAGAACCCGTATGACTACCCAGGGAGCAGCCTCAGGAAAAAGGGAGCGCAGGGGTAGTTCTAGCCCCAGACCCTGGTCCGGTCCAGGTGCAGGGTCCCATTCTGGAGGCTGCCTCAGGGGCTATTTGCAGTTTAAATCCCTTAAGGTGGGACCCATGCGAACGCCACATCAGTCAATTTAAATTGTTCCACCCCATAAGGACAAAAAAGAGCAAGGTGGGGGGAAGACGGGGGGTGGTAGTGGAGAAACCCCCCGTAGAATTAACGACGGTGGGGGAGGTCCCTGACTCCACGGTCACACAACCGGTGACAAGGTGCTGTCCCGAAGGGGCAGTCCCAAAGAGACCGACAGTGCTGCAAGCACCCAGCCCAGGGACAGGAACGATTCCCAAGCCCTTACCTGTGGGTCAGGTGGCCTGCCTTAGTATAGAGGCTAAGGAGGCGGAGGAAGTGGAGGTATCACCTTGGGTTTGGGAACCAGTCAGGGGACGAAGGAGCAATCGGGTCTCCAAGCCCCCGGTAAGATGGTCCCCATCACACCTCCCTGTCACCCGGTCCCGCAGTAAGGGGGCCCGAGTAGAAGGGAGCGATGAGGGATCACCGAACCCTGTTGGGAAAGGAGAGGCAAGGGGCAGCCCGAACCCCCGGGAGGGGACGGTCTGGCCCGAGCCGTTGGACCAAACAGGTGGACTGCCCCAGTTTAGCGGGGCACAGTTTTAATTTGGCCACCCGGAGACGGGTGGCATTGTATATATCATATTCCTTTTTCTTTCCCCCTGCTAGTTCTAATTAGTGTGTAGTTGTGTGTGAAGTATTTAGGATCGTGGGAACACAGATGCGCCTGGTGCAAGGGTAAAATGATGAAGCACCAGGCACTAGGACCCTGGGGAGCCGGGCTGTGGACACAGAACCACAGACAGGCTGCGGCAACTTCAAAGCAGGAGCTGCTGCTGCCACCATTGTAGCAATGGCTACCAGTCGCCATTGTAGAGGGTGCCATCTCCGCTACTCCACTACTGGGCCGATATCTGGGGTTTGAATATCTGTGTGTGTCTCTCTCCAGCTGGCACTGAAACTTCAGAGGCCAGGGGGTGTCGCGCTGGGACACTTCCACTGAAGAGAGCACTGATTCAAGCCTGCCGTTTATTCCTAACCGACAGCTTGAGACTTATATCACACAGATCTCCAGACCCCTACCAATACCCAGGTGATTCTCTCTCTTGCCGGTGGTACAACACCCACCCGGTTCCTACTCCACTAGAGTAGCTTTCCCAAGAGAGAGAATAGGACACTGCTGTTTATTTCCTAACCAGCAGTCTGTCCTGAGTGAATCGCTCAAGATGACCCTCGATTCTTGAACCCGGAATTAAGGTGAGGAGTATTTTAACAATGACTTGGTCAGAGATCGCTGGTGAAAGATTGAAGAATTTAAACGACTCCAATTATCATCAAATCAAGGTTTATTGCAAAACCCAGGTCAAAATCATCAACAGAAGAAACACAATAAAATCTTATGCTCTAATACAACTAAGTCTATTCAAAAGTAATACAGCGGACACAACGAAAATTCTTATGATTACACAGTTTTTAGCAATATCACAAGGCACAAAACAAGTTCCCTTCCCCAAAGCCTCAACCACTATTAAAGTCAAGGGAGTTTCGTAAGCTGCTGCAGGGTACTTACGGTCACAGGCTGCAGAGGTCAAGTCAGGGGTGTAGAGGTCGAGCCAAGAACGAAGAGACCCCTACTCGAAAACACAGCCCCTTTTATATAGTTATACCTGGCTTTGTTCTGTGATCGGCCAGCCCCTTTTGCATTGAAAAGGTAGGTTTTTAAAGTTCCCGCTGGCTCCGCCCCCTTCTTTCAGTGAGTTTCTGCCGGCAGCTTCTGTCAAGCTTGGAGTACCTCCCCCAGGTCCGCCTCCAACTTGGTTTTTTTCAGACCTGCGCGATTTGAATTTGGCGCTGGCTCCGCCCCCCTCCTCCCAGTGAGTTTCTGCCGGTAGCTTCTGTCAAGATTGGAGTACCTCCCCCAGGTCCGCCTCCAACTTGGTTTTTCTGCCGGTAGCTCCTGCTGATTTTCTAGGGGCTTTTCCAGCGCAATATGCTGGACTCAGACAGTCTGATTTCTAGTTTAACGAGGTTAGGCTCTTCTGTGGAGAATTTCAGTGTCTTCCAGCTGCTCCGGAGATGGCTGCTATTCTCACCTCGCTATGTTGATGGGGTGTTAATTGGATTCTGCTCTGGTGGAGGCCAGGTCATTTACATTTGCATGGGGCTATGACCATCCCATTGTCCTGCTTGCATGCAAGCCTCCTGTGTATTCCCGTGCCCCTTTGTCTGTGTTTTGATGTTATCTTGTTGTCTGGCTCCTTCTTCCTTGTAGCTCCTAGGGGGGTGTTTGCAAATATTTATGTGTTTATGTCCCTACTCAGCTCAGCGGGCCAAGCCTGCTGGGAAAACTGGTTCTGTTCCCTTGGCTGGAAAGTCAGTTTACAGTCTCTGAGTTTCTCCAAAAGGGCCGAATTGCCCGAAAACCTTACACCCCCCTATTTACATCCCCAGCTCTTTCTCCCATTTTTCTTGAGTTTCGTCCAATGGGAAGCGCATCCTTTCTAAAAGTCGTCTGTGAAGGTCCCCACAGTTTCTCCTCCCCAGAGTGTCTGCGTCCAGTAAACCCTCTCGCACTGTGCTTGCCAGGGTTCGCGGGTATGTACTCATCTCTTTGGGAAAAAGTTTTTGACCTGTAGATGTCGGAGTTTGGTCCCATTTGGTAGGTCCAGTCTCTCTGTCAGCTCTTCTAATGTCAAGGTCCCTAACCGTCAGTGTCCACCCCTCCCCCACCCTGTATCCACCTCTTGAAGGTGCCGTTGAGCTTGGCTGGTACAAACCTGGTAACTTTGGTAAGTTGGTAACTTTCCCAACATTGACTGGCCATAGCATTAGGGGCTTGGATGGAGGGAAATTTGTTGAGTGTATTCAGGAGGAATTTCTCATTCAGTATGTGGATGGACCGACGAGAGAGGGGGCAAAACCTGACCTCGTCTTGGGAAATAAGGAAGGGCAAGTGACAGAAGTGTTAGTGAGGGATCACTTTGGGACAAGTGACCATAACTCCATTAGTTTTAAGATAGCTATAGCGAATGATAGGTCTGGCCCAAGAGTTAAAATTCTTAATTGGGGCAAGGCCAATTTTGATGTTATCAGACAGGAACTTTCAGAGGTAGATTGGGGGAGACTGTTGGCAGGCAAAGGGATGGCTGGTAAATGGGAGGCTTTTAAAAATGTGTTAACCAGGTTGCAGGGTAAGCACATTCCCTTTAGAGTGAAGGCAAGGCTGGTAGAAGTAGGGAACCCTGGATGACTCGAGATATTGAGACTCTGGTCAAAAAGAAGGAGGCATATGACATACATAAGCAACTGGGCTCAAGTGGATTCCTTGAAGAGTAAAGAGATTGTCGAAATAGAGTTAAGAGGGAAATCAGGAGGGCAAAAAGGGGACATGAAATTGCTTTGACAAATATTGCAAAGGAGAATCCAAAGAGATTCTACAGATACATAAAGGGGAAAAGAGTAACTAGGGACAGAGTAGGGCCTCTTAAGGATCAACAAGGACATCTATGTGCAGAGCCACAAGAGTTGGGTGAGATCCTGAATGAATATTTCTCATCGGTATTCACGGTGGAGAAAGGCATGGATGTTAGGAAACTAAGGGAAATAAATAATGATGTCTTGAGAAGTGTGCATATTACAGAGGAGGAGGTGCTGGAAGTCTTAAAGCGCATCAAGGTAGATAAATCCCCGGGACCTGATGAAATGTATCCCAGGATGTTGTGGGAGGGTAGGGAGGAAAATGCAGGTCCCCTAACAGAGATATTTGAATCATCGGCAGCCACAGGTGAGGTGCCTGAAGATTGGAGAGTGGCGAATGTTGTGCCCTTGTTTAAGAAGGGCAGCAGGGAAAAGCCTGGGAACTACAGACCGGTGAGCCTAACGTCTGTAGTAGGTAAGTTGCTAGAAGGTATTCTGAGAGACAGGATCTACAAGCATTTAGAGAGGCAAGGACTGATTCGGGGCAGTCAGCATGGCTTTGTGTGTGGAAAATCATGGGCGTCATTCTCCGACCCCACAGAGGGTCGGAGAATGGCCGTTGGCTGCCGTGAATCCCGCCCCCGCCCCCGCCGAAGTCTCCGAAGGGAGAAAAGTCGGCGGGGCGTTAATGGCGCCGCTGCCGCGGAGAATGTCACGGGCCTGCGCAAGGCAGCCAATTTTCGGCCTGCCGATATTCTCCCTTCCGGATGGGCCGAAGTCCCGTCGACGTGATGACTGTTCACGTCAACGTGAATCAAACCTCCTTTTCATCGGCGTGACCCGGTGCTCCAGGCTCACGCCGACCAGCGTGGAGGTGAGTGACGGCCTGGGGGGTTGGCTCTGGGCAGGAAATGGCGTGGCCGCAGTCTGATTGCGTGAGGAGAGGTGTGTCTCGGGTTGTGTGTGTGTGTGTGTGTGCGGCGGGGGGGGGGGTGGTTAGAGTAGGCTGGGCTCCGGGGGAGTGCCGGGAGGGGCTCCGTGCCGGGGTGGAGGTTGGGGGGGGGTCCGTGCCGTGCCGGCGTGGAGGTTGGGGGGGTCCGTGCCGGTGTGGAGGTTGGGGGGGGGGTCCGTGCTGGGGTGGAGGTTGGGGGTTGGGGGGTCCGTGCCGGGGTGCAGGTTGGGGGGGTCCGTGCTGGGGTGGAGTTTGGGGGGGGTCCGTGCCGGGGTGGAGGTTGGGGGGGGTCCGTGCCGGGGTGGAGTTTGGGGGGAGGGGGTCCGTGCTGGGGTGGAGGTTGGGGGGGGGTCCGTGCCGGGGTGGAGGCTGGGGGTTGGGGTGGGGGGGTCCGTGCCGGGGTGGAGGTTGGGGGGGGGGGTCCGTGCCGGGGTGGAGGTTGGGGGGGGTCCGTGCCGGGGTGGAGGTTGGGGGGGGGTCCGTGCTGGGGTGGAGATTGGGGAGGGTCCGTGCCGGGGTGGAGGTTGGGGGTTGGGTGGGGGGGGTCCGTGCTGGGGTGGAGGTTGGGGGGGTCCGTGCCGGGGTGGAGGTTGGGGGGGGTCCGTGCCGGGGTGGAGGTTGGGGGGGGTCCGTGCTGGGGTGGAGGTTGGGGGTTGGGGGGGGGTCCGTGCTGGGGTGGAGGTTGGGGGGGGGGTCCGTGCCGGGGTGGAGGTTGGGGGGGGGTCCGTGCCGGGGTGGAGGTTGGGGGGGGGTCCGTGCCGGGGTGGAGGTTGGGGGGGGGTCCGTGCTGGGGTGGAGGTTGGGGGGGGGGGTCCGTGCCGGGGTGGAGGTTGGGGGGGCTCTGTGCCGGGGTGGAGGTTGGGGGGGGGTCCGTGCCGGGGTGGAGGTGCCAGCCTCCAACAGTTGGACCCATGCGGTCCATGCCACCTGGCTGGGGGGAGGAGGGGATATGGGCAATGATGACATGTCGTCGTTCCCCTCCCCCCACCAGGCCATCATGTTTTCAGATCATCCAGCGATGTTGGCCGCCGTGGTGGCAGCCGCTCATGTCTATGTTGCCCTGGATGAGGAGGAGGAGGAGGAGGAGCGTGCCAGAGAGGCGGCTCAGGCTGCCGCAGAGGGGCAGGCGGCAGCCGCCCAGGCTGGAGGGACACCTGACCGACAGGACGAGGAAGGGGAGTAGGATGTCGCGGCCCCACGGCAACGGAGGCACCCGAGGGCGCCCCGTGTGTACCGGCCCCGGCAGTCATACCAGGACCTCACGGACCGGGAATGCAGGAGGAGACTCCGGATGAGCCGGGAAACCGTGGCACACATCTGCCACCTGCTGGCACACCTGTCACCGCGTGGCACTGGCGGGGGACACCCTCTCCCCGTGTCCGTCAAGGTTACGGTGGCCCTGAACGTTTATGCAACGGGGTCATTCCAGGCACCGAGTGGGGACCTGTCCGGCATATCGCAGACATGGGTGCACCGATGCATCCGGGCAGTGACAGATGCCCAAAATGCCATGGCGTACCGCTTCCCCGTGGACCGGGTCAGCCAAGATGCCCGGGCCGTGGGCTTCTCTGCCGTGGCCGGGTTCCCCATAGTCCAGGGCGCGATTGATGGGATGCACGTCGCCGTGCGGCCACCTGCAGATAACAGGGCCGTGTTCACTAATAGGAAGGGGACCTATTCGATGAACGTACAGGTGGTCTGCGACCACCGTATGATGATCCTGCACGTCTGCGCCCGTCACCCAGGCAGTGTACACGACTCATCCATCCCCGGCATGTACGAGGGACGCCATCCCCGGCTGAGGGGCTGGTTGCTGGGCGACAGGGGCTACCCATTGCGATCGTGGCTGATGACGCCTATACGGAGGCCACGCAATGAGGCGGAGAACCGCTACAATGATGCCCATGTAGCGACAAGGGGAGTGATCGAGAGGTGTTTTGGCGTGCTGAAGATGCGTTTCAGGTGCCTGGACCTCTCTGGGGGCGCCCTCCAGTATCGGTCAGATAGGGTCGGCCGCATCATTGTGGTGTGCTGCGTCCTGCACAACATAGCCCAGCAGAGGGGCGATGTGCCGCAGGCAGAGGAGGGCGGAGTGGAGGAGCAGCAGGAAGAGGCTCAGTCCTCCCCAGATGAGGGGGATGGGGGCAATGGTCAGGGCAGGCGGGGTAGGCACAGGCGGGTGGCTGTCCACCGTTACCGGCTGGCCCAGCGGGCACGGGACAGACTGATAGATGCCCGCTTCACTGACTAGATGGGCGTGGGAATCGGGTAGTATGGCCACAGACCGCACACCATGGCAACAGCCGACCACCCACACCCCCCACCCATCCACCCACCCAGCACCCTCACCCCCCTCCCCAACCCCACCCACCCCACCCGCATGCACATCACCCCCCCCCCCCCCCCATTGCCGATCCACCTGCGGCACAACGGGCCGGGCTCACACAGTTGCGGGTGGACGCGTGTCTATCGCAGGCCATGGAGGATGATGACAACCCACCCTGCGATGAGCTCCTGGCTCTACATCGTTGGACTATGTCTGACCCATGGCCACAGTACCACCATCCACCCGGACCATCCCTGCATGCGGCTCTGACACTGCAGCGCACGGTCCCGTCCTCTGCCCGGGGGATGTTGATGGCGGCCCAGGGGGAAGGGGGCAGACTCACCTGGGGCTGAGGTAAGACCACCCCTCACACACACACTTGCGCTCAATGTACATGACACCCCCGCACACTTTGGACAGAGCACAAAGGCAGCTTCGGTAGGTGTAACATTGACTTTAATAACCAAAGGAGTTCATGCACGTGCCCTAGCCCCTAAAACTCATCTGTGCCCTGCACCCGTGCCAACTTACTCAGTGTCTAATTGTTTGGCCTTACGGGCCCTTTGACTACGTCTACGTGGTTCCCCAGACGGTACAGCAGAACTGGAGGTGGACTCCTGTGATTCCTGCCCTCTGACACTGGATCCCTTTGGCGGCCGTTTCCTGGGGCGTCCTGGCCTCGATGGGCCAGGCTGCGGCCCGGGCGACTGGGATGGCGAGCTGCCAGCCTGTCCTGCCCGTTGCCCACCCGATGCACCTGGGACGGAAGGGGGGAGTCCGAGGTGTCGCGGTGTACCGGGACCTCCCCTACAGAGGGAGCCGGGACGGACCACACCACCTCCTCCTCCCTCGGGGTGCCCGATGGCCCCCAGGCCTCTACATGGGTGGGGGATGCGAATGGACTGGCCATCCGACGCCCCCCCGACATCTGGCGCTGCCAGTCCTGGAGGCCCGTGCTGGTATCGACAGGGGTCTGCAGGTTTGCAGCCATGGAGCCCAGGGGGTTGGCAAACCCTGTCTGTGACAGTGCGACGCCGGCTTGCACATGGCCAGTGGCGCCGATGCCCTCAGCGATGGCCTGCAGAGACTGGGCCATGGCCTGCTGAGACTGGGCCATGGCCTGCTGAGACTGGGCCATGGCCTGCAGAGACTGGGCTATGGCGTTGAGCGCCTCTGCCATCTGATGCTGGCACTGGCTCATGGCCTCCTGTGAGAGGGCAGCCATTTCCTGGGCCACAGACGCCGCCTGCACGGAAGGCCCCAGGCCTCGCAAACCGTTCCCCATGTCTGACACCGTCGCACCCATTGCCTCCACCGCGGACGCCACCCGTGCGGTGTCAGCCTGGGTGGCACGCATGACCGGTACCACTCCCAGCATCTGGACGCGGGTGAACTCCTCCACCTGCGACCGCAGCCGCCGCAAGCCGCCCGTCACCCTCTTCGCTCGTCTCCGGGTCGGTGGTTGCATCGGATCTATGTGTGGGTGTGGTAACTGCAGGAACCCGGGATCCATCTGGGCGGCAGATGTTCGCTTGGGCTGGGCTGCCCTCCGACCGCCCGGCTCCTCTGCTGCTCCTACCTCCACCTGCTGTACCGGGACGGCTGTGTTGTGCGCACCAGTGAGAGTACCAGACGCCTCATCACTAAAGTGCCCAACCGTGGTGAGTGTTTCTGCGATGGTGGAGGGTGTTGGTGACAGCAGTGGCGTTGTGTCGTGCTCTTCGTCCCACTCTGAGTCCATGGCACTTGGGGGTGGGGGTTCGTCTCCACCCATCCACTCTGACTGACTGTCCGGTATTTCGTTTTCCTGGGTAGTGCTGTCCCGGGTAGGGGTGTCCTGGGTAGTGCTGTCCCCGGTAGGGGTGTCCTGGGTAGTGGTGTCCTGGCTCGGATGTGACGGGGGCCTGTGGCTGCCCCCCTCATCGCTGGGTGGTCGCTCCCGCACGTGACGGGGGTGTCGTCTCCCTGTTGCTCCAGGTCTCTCCGTCTCCTGTGGTCTCCGAGGGGCATCCTGCGTGCGTCGCATGCTGGAGGGTCCAGGTCTCTCCGTCTCCCATGCTCTCCGAGGGGCATCCTGCGGGCGTCGCATGCTGGAGGGTCCGGGTCTCTCCGTCTCCCGTGGTCTCCGAGGGGCATCCTGCGGGCGTCGCATGCTGGAGGGTCCGGGTCTCTCCGTCTCCCGTGGTCTCCGAGGGGCATCCTGCGGGCGTCGCATGCTGGAGGGTGCGGGTCTCTCCGTCTCCTGTGGTCTCCGACGGGCATCCTGCGGGCGTCGCATGCTGGAGGGTGCGGGTCTCTCCGTCTCCTGTGGTCTCCGAGGGGCATCCTGCGGGCGTCGCATGCTGGAGGGTGCGGGTCTCTCCGTCTCCTGTGGTCTCCGAGGGGCATCCTGCGGGCGGTCTGCATCTGCGGGGATGGGTGCCTGGACGTTTGGTCCTGCGATACACAATGAAGAATGCATGGTTAGACATCAGGCAGTGATCAGGTGATACGGGGGAGGGGGATATAGGGGAGGGGGGTTATGGGGACGGGCTGTCGGTGGCTCACTTGCTACTACGCCCCCGACTTCTGGATCAGCAACCTCCCGGTCCTCAGGTCCACCAGCCAGTTCCAGGGCCCTTTCCTCGTGTACGGTCAGTGGCCTCTCATCAGCGGGGCCTCCTCCAGTCCTCACATGCTCCCTATTGTTGTGTGCGCGCTTCTCCTGTGGTTGGGGGGGGGGGGTGGCAGGGGTAAAAGGCAACACTGTTAGGCAGGTATATGAATGCACGCCATCGGTTGCGCGTGCATTGCAGAGGTTAAGGTTAGGGCTATATTCACTTGGGGATATGGGGGAGGGGGGATATGGGGGAGGGGGGGATATGGGGGAGGGGGGATATGGGGAATATGGGGGAGGGGGGATATGGGGGATATGGGGGAGGGGGGATATGGGGGATATGGGGGAGGGGGGGATATGGGGGATATGGGGAATATGGGGGAGGGGGGATATGGGGGAGGGGAGATATGGGGGAGGGGGAGATATGGGGGAGGGGGGATATGGGTGATATGGGGAGGGGGGATATGGCGGAGGGGGATATGGGGGAGGGGGATATGGGGGATATGGGGGAGGGGGGATATGGGGGAGGGGGGATATGGGGGATATGGGGGACGGGGGATATGGGGGAGGGGGGATATGGGGGAGGGGGGATATGGGGGATATTGGGGAGGGGGGATATGGGGGATATGGGGGAGGGGGGATATGGGGGACATGGGGGATATGGGGGAGGGGGGATATGGGGGAGGGGGGTATGGGGAGGGGGGATATGGGGGATATGGGGAGGGGGGATATGGGGGAGGGGGATATGGGGGATATGGGGAGGGGGGATATGGGGGAGGGGGGATATGGGGGAGGGGGGATATGGGGGAGGGGGGATATGGGGGAGGGGGGATATGGGGGAGGGGGGATATGGGGGAGGGGGGATATGGGGGATATGGGGGAGGGGGGATATGGGGGAGGGGGGGATATGGGGAGGCTCACCCTGCCTGCTCTGACGAGGTCGTTCACCTTCTTGTGGTTTCAGGGCCACAGCGGTGACGGCCTCTGCCACTTCCCTCCACAGACGCCGGCTGTGGCGTGGGGCAACTCTGCGGCCGTGCCCGGGATACAGGGCATCCCTCCTCTGCTCCACCGCGTCCAGGAGCGCCTCCACATCGCGTGACTCGAACCTCGGGGCTGAGCGACGGCCAGCCATCCAGTCGGGTGTTGCGGTCGGGTGTTGCGGTCGGGTGGGGGGGAGCAGCGCGGCCTTGTGAGCCGTCACGCCGTGCAGCGCGTATGACGCTGCACGGCGTGAACCACTGCGCAAGCGCGGATCCCGTTACGTCGCTGCTAGCCCATTTCGGGCCGGAGACTATCGACCCATTTTTCCGACGTGATGTAAGTCGGATTTGCGCCGTTTTTTGCGTCGATCGGCGGACTTTTCGCTGCTAACGGAGAATTTCGCCCCATGTCTCACAAATTTGATTGAGTTTTTTGAGGGGGTGACCAAGAAGGTAGATGAGGGCAGTGCAGTAGACGTTGTCTACATGGACTTTAGAAAAGCCTTTGACAAGGTACCGCATGGTAGGTTGTTGCAGAAGGTTAAAGCTCACGGGATCCAGGGTGAGGTTGCCAATTGGATTCAAAATTGGCTGGATGACAGAAGACAGAGGGTGGTTGTAGAGGGTTGTTTTTCAAACTGGAGGCCTGTGACCAGTGGTGTGCCTCAGGGATCGGTGCTGGGTCCACTGTTATTTGTGATTTATATTAATGATTTGGATGAGAATTTAGGAGGCATGGTTAGTAAGTTTGCAGATGACACCAAGATTGGTGGCACAGTGGATAGTGAAGAAGGTTATCTAGGATTGCAACGGGATCTTGATCAATTAGGCCAGTGGGCCGACGAATGGCAGATGGAGTTTAATTTAGATAAATGTGAGGTGATGCATTTTGGCAGATCGAATCAGGCCAGGACCTACTCAGTTAATGGTATGGCGTTGGGGAGAGTTATAGAACAAAGAGATCTAGGAGTACAGGTTCATAGCTCCTTGAAGGTGGAGTCGCAGGTGGACAGGGTGGTGAAGAAGGCATGCTTGGTTTCATTGGTCAGAACATTGAATACAGGAGTTGGGACGCCTTGTTGAAGTTGTACACGACATTGGTACGGCCACACTTGGAATACTGTGTGCAGTTCTGGTCACCCTATTATAGAAAGGATATTATTAAACTAGAAAGAGTGCAGAAAAGATTTACTAGGATGTTGCCGGGACTTGATGGTTTGAGTTATAAGGAGAGGCTGGATAGACTGGGACTTTTTTCCCTGGAGAGTAGGAGGCTTAGGGGTGATCTTATAGAGGTCTATAAAATAATGAGGGGCATAGATAAGGTAGATAGTCAACATCTTTTCCCAAAGGTAGGGGAGTCTAAAACTAGAGGGCATAGGTTTAAGGTGAGAGGGGAGAGATTCAGAAGGGCCCAGAGGGGCAATTTCTTCACTCAGAGTGTAGTGAGTGTCTGGAATGTGCTGCCAGAGGTAGTAGTAGAGGCGGGTACAATTCTGTCTTTTAAAAAGCATTTAGATAGTTACATGGGTAAGATGGGTATAGAGGGTTATGGGCCAAGTGCGGGCAACTGGGACTAGCTTAATGGTAAAAACTGGGCGGCATGGACTGGTTGGGCCGAAGGGCCTGTTTCCATGCTGTAAACTTCTATGATTCTATGAAACCTATGGTTGCCTCAGATGGGGGCCATGATGGACACATCGGTCAGACTGAAATGTTGCCTCATCTGGTTCCAGGTTCTCAGGGTCACTACCATCAATGGACTTGTTGAGTGTTTTAATGGCCAGGTCCAACAGCAGTGGGACAGCGAACATCCCTGCCTGTGCTTCTGTGCAGATGGAAGTATTCAGAGTTGGTGGTACTGGTCCGAAAGCTCGCCTTGGTTACGTTGTACAGGAGTTTCACCCATGAGGTGAACCCAGTCCCAAGCCCAAATCACTCTATTACCGCAATTAGGTATTTCCACTCGACTCTGTTGAAGGCCTATTCTGCGTCCAGGGAGATGATCACCTCAGGTATTCTCTCCCTGGATTGGGTCATTATCACATTCAGCAAGTGCCTGATGTTCGCAGTTAGCTATCTATCCTTAACAAAATCCGCCTAGTCTTCTGCGGCCACCTCTGGTGTGTAGTTCTCCAGCTGCTTGGCCAGGACTTTTGCGAGTATTTTTGCGTCCACATTGAGCAGCGAAATGGTCTGTCTGATTTTTTGTGTCTTTTTCCTTTGGGTATCAGGGATATGGTGACCTGTGTTAGCATTGGAGGCAGGGTGCCCCTCGCTAGTGAGTCTGTGAACATTTGTTGCAGGTGTGGGGGCAGTGCTGTCGCAAATGTTTCATAGAAATCCGCCGGGAACCTGTCCGTTCTAAGGGCTGTCCTGCTTGCATGGAGCTGCTGCACTCAATTACCTCTCCTAGTTCTATTGGTGCTTCCACCTTCCTCAGTCTATTGTCCCCCATGACTGGCATGCCCAGTCCATCGAGGAACCGTTTATCCCTGAGTCCCTGTCGGGGGGCTCGGAGGTGTACAGCCCCGATAGAATGCCTCAAATGCTTTGTTGACCTTTTTTGGTTCAGCTACCAGACTGCCTCTGTTATCCTTTACCTGTGCTATTTCCCTCGTGGCTGCCTGCTTTCTCAGCTGGTGAGCCAGCAGTTGGCTAGCCTTGCCTCCATGCTCGTAAAAGGTCCCCCGTATCTGGCAGAGTTGGTGTGCTGCCTTCCAGGATGTGCCCGTGCACTGCGGGGTTTCCCTTTGTTGGGGGCCATCAAAATGGCGAGGGTCACCGTACTCACCATGAGGCCGAGGCCCTGCTTTCCGGGGTTTCCCTTTGTCCAGAGACCACCCATCATGGCTGCCAACTGTGAGGTCACCATGTGGGTGAGCCCCTGCACTCCGGGGTTTCCTTTTGTTTAGGGACCCACCAAAGTGGCTATTTGCGGTGCCATCTTGATACACGTTTCCGATATCGACCTGCTGAAGCCAGTCTGGAGCCCTTCCCTCCTTTATTGTTTTGTTCTCCCCGTGGTTTTGGTTCCCCCTTCTTCCCCCCCACCTTCTATTATCCCCCTGCCTTTCTCCCCCCCCCCCCCCCAATCGCTCTGACTCCTCCTCCGCCAGGTGCTCGCTACCTGGTGGGTGACACGCCAAGGCCCCCCTCACTCGTACCTCCTGGTGATAGCTTTCCCACTAGTGTGGTGGCCCCCCTCCCAGGATTGTTCTGATCCCCTCCTATGTTTGCTACACTACAGTCCATATTATCTGCTCCTCACCCCCATCCTGCGCTCTGCTGCCTTTGCTCCCTCCTTCCTATGAGCTGGTTCTCCTGCTCATCGCAAGGCGATGCAGTCCTGCACAAAATTCTCCATTTCTTCCTGCCTCTTTTGCTACCTGTCCAGACCATTTTTACGGATGAACTCACCTGCCTCTACCGGGCAGTAAATAATGTTCTTTGCCCTGGTAAGTTACCCAGATCTGGGCTGGGAATAACATCCCAAATCTGACCTTGGTCGTGTACAAGGCCAACTTTGCATGGTTTATGTTGGCCCTGCACTTTGCCAGGTCTGTTGCAATGGCCTGGTACGCTCTTATTTTGTGACCCTCCCAGTTGCACGCCTTCATCTGTTGAGCCCAGCGAAGGATTCTTTCTCGTTCCTGACATTTGTGTAGCTCGGCTATTCTCACCCTTGGCTGCTCCCCGACCCTGGGCTTTGGTCGGATTGACCTGTCAATCTCCAGCGGTTTGGGAAAGCTGTTCTTCCAACCAGGTTGCATTTGGGTCACGTAGTCGGTTGGGTCCCTGTCCTTGATCCTCTCTGGCAGGCCCACTATCCAAATATTCTGCCTCCTTAACTGATTCTTCTGGTACGCGGCCTTCCCTTTCAGGCTCCCCTGTCGCCATCAACGCCTTGATCTCGGCCTCCATGGCGATGATTCGGTTGTCCTGATCCATTGACGCCTTTTCCAGCTCTCGTATCATGCTCCCCTGGGCTTCCAGTTTCCTCCACATGCCGCTGAGCGCCTTCTACATTGCGGCTAGCACCTCCGCCATCTTGACTGTCGCCGTTAACTCGGCCTTGATGTTGTCTTTCATTTCTTTTAGTTCCTTGGTTAGGAACATCCTCCATCCGTCGCCCGGCGGAGTGGAAAGGCGGGGTGGGGGGGCTTGTTTTCCAAGTCGTCGGTCTCCCTTTCTTGGGGGAGGCCGGAGACCCCTCGCCTTGTGTGTCCACCGACCCCCTTGCTCCGTGCTCCTGTCCCTTGCCGCAATTCCTGGTGTCTCTGCGGCCTCTCGAGCTGCTGTTTCCTGGCATTTTTGTTGTTCGTATTATTGGTGAAGGTGAGGGGATGTTTAAGTCCAATTTTGCAAAGATTTTCGCACATTTGGCCAAAAGTGCCTATTTTTTCTGTCATATGGAGGAGAGCCATCTGATGTGCCAAAACTCAGCACATCCCCGTCACTGGAAGTGGTGTCAACTCTTCTTTGCAGATGTAAATATAGTTCATAACTTGTGGGCTAAAATGTACCTGTGGTGATACACCACTGTACTTCCCTAGCATTGTACATAGTTATATAATAGTTGTGTGTAACGTGGCCCTGTAATCCTGTGTATGGTACTGTGTATTGTACTGTAGCTCTGTAGAGGTTCGGTCACCTGTATGTAACCTGACCTGGCCACGGAGAGCTCCGCCTTAGCCACTCCCCCGTGAGTTAAGTATAAGACCCAACTTCTGAGACCGGACCCATTTTGTCTGGGGTCGTCTGTGCCGGGTAAGCTTCCTATGTAGTGTATTAAAGCCTTAGTTAAAGTCTCACATGTCTTTCTGGTTCTTGACGCTTAGTGCATCAATTTAATACACTACAGTTATAATGGAGGCTGCTCTGAAACCCGACAAGCTCTCGCTCGACCCCCACGCTCCACGCGCGGATCACCTTTCCACCTGCTGGCTCCGGTGTTTCGAGGCCTACCTGGAAGCATCCTCCGCCTTCGCCAAAACGGACGCTGACCGACTCAACCTCCTGTGCTCACGGCTCGACTACGGCCTTTTCGACCTCATGACGGGAACTATGACCTACACCGACGCCATCGTGAAGCTCAAAAGCCGGTAAACACAAACTGTTAATTCTATTTACGCCCGCCACCGCCTCGCCTCCCGGCACCAGCAGCCGGGTGAACCCCTATCCGTGTTCGTTCGGACCTCCGTGCCCTCGCGCTCACCTGCAACGCACCAGCAGTCTCCGCTGAGCAGAACACTGAGGCCCTGGCGCTCGATGCCTTTGTAGCTGGCATCGCTTCCGTCCCAATTCGCCAACTCCTACTGGCACAAACTACCCTGACTCGACACGGCAGTCACTACGGCAGAGGCCCAACAGGCAGCCTATGACAATAATGCATCCTACACGCCTGCACAAACTTCCTATACGCCTGCCCACGTTCCCTACGTGGCCGCTACCTCCCTGCCGCCCGCCCAGCAACAATCCCTGCAAGTCACGGCCCACCCAGCCACACCAGCAGTTAAAATAATGCCTGGGCCCCAGTGCTACTTTTGTGGCCAGGCAAAACACCCCAGGAAACGCTGCCCTGCTAGAGATGCTACCTGTTCAGCCTGTGGCAAGAAAGGCCATTTTGCAAATGTCTGCCGCTCAACTGCTGCCTCGGGGTCCAACACCCTGGCCTGCTACTCTTGGGTGCCGCCATCCTCCGTTCCCGGCTCGCTATTCAACATGTGCGACGCAGGGGTGCCGCCATCTTTGATTATCCCCGGCCCGGCTCCCGTCACTTCCGGTCCGCCGCACGTCACTTCCAGTCCGCCGAACGTCACTTCCGGTCCACCGCCGATCGTCGCTTCCGGGTCCGCTTCGCCGCCGATCGTCACTCCCGGTCCTGCGCACTCGACCTCTGGCCCCCCCTCCACGTGGTCTGCATGGGCGCCACCCGGAACCCCGACTTACGTCACTTCCAGTCCACTGGCGATCGTCACTTCCGGTCCTGCGCACCCGACCGAAATGCTGCAAACAACTGAGATGCAGCCACCGACAGCAACCTGGCCTCCAACAGCAGCCTACGACGCCTGGGCGCCGCCACCTTCTTCCGCAGGCCGCTCCCCGGATCCGGCACCCTTCTCCAACAGCTCCACCATCGCATCCGTCGTCCTCGACCAGGACTGACCGCATCAGCTCGCCAGATCCACCATGGAGGTTCAGGTAAATCGTTTCACTGTTACCTGCCTCTTCGATAGCGGCAGCACGGAGAGCTTCCTCCACCCGGACACCGTGCGCCGCTGCTCCCTCAAGGTACTACCCACGCGCAGGCATATTTCCATGTCCTCCAACTCCCAGTCGGCCGAGGTTTCGGGCTACTGCGTCGTCACCCTCTAAATGAACAGCGCGCTGTTCCAGGATTTCAAATTCATGGTCCTCCCTCACCTCTGCGCCGCCGCGATCCTCAGCCTGGACTTCCAATGCCACCTGCGCAGTCTCACCTTGCATTTTAACGGCCCCCTCCCCCCCTCACGGTCTCCAACCCCCAGTTCTTCCCTGATTCCCCCCCGGGTCCCACCTGTAGTCTCTCCACGCTCAGGATCCCCCCCCTTCACTGTTTGCTAATCTCACCCCCGACTGCAAGTCCATGGCTACTAAAAGTCGGCGTTACAGTTTTGGGGACCGCCAATTCATTCGAGCGGAGATTAAGCGCCTTCTCTCGGAAAAGATCATTGCTCGCAGCACCAGCCCCTGGCGAGCCCAAGTGGTGGTAGTCAAGTCTAGCGAGAAACACCGCATGGTCATTGACTACAGTCAGAACATCAACCGGTACACGCTGCTTGATGCGTATCCCCTCCCCCGCATATCTGAAATGGTCAACCAGATTGCACAGTACCGGGTGTTCTCCACCATAGACTTGAAATCCGCATACCACCAGCTCCCTATCCGCCCGGAGGACCGTAACTTCACGACCTTCGAGGCGGACGGCCGCCTCTACCACTTTATTAGGGTACCCTTTGGCGTCACCAATGGAGTCTCGGTCTTCCAACGGGAGATGGACCGAATGGTGGACCAGAACAGACTGCAGGCTACCTTCCCGTATCTGGACAACGTCACCAGCTGCGGCCACAACCAGCAGGACCATGACGTCAACCTCACTAAATTCCTCCAAACTGCCAAACGCTTCAATCTCACGTACAACGAGGCAAAATGTGTTTTCGGCACCACCCGCCTCGCCATACTCGGCTACGTGGTGGAGAACGGTGTCCTCGGCCCCGATCCTGACCGTCTGCGCCCTCTTCTCGAACTCCCCATTCCCACCTGCCCCAAAGAACTGAGGCGATGCCTCGGGTTCTTTGCCTACTCTGCCCAGTGGGTGCCTGAGTATGCTGACAAGGCCCGACCCCTCCTCCGTTCCCCCTCATTCCCCCTCCCGCCCGAGGCCTGCCAGGCCTTCCACCTCCTAAAAACCGCTATCGCCAAAGCCGCCATGCATGCGGTAGACGAGTCTGCACCATTCCAAGTTGAGAGTGATGCCTCCGACTTTGCCCTGGGTGCCACCCTCAACCAGGCGGGCAGGCCCATCGCCTTCTTTTCCCGCACACTCAAAGGCCCCGAGATCCGCCACTCCTCTGTTGAGAAGGAGGCACAAGCCATAGTGGAAGCCGTCCGGCACTGGAGGCACCAACTGGCCGGAAAAACATTTACCCTCGTTACTGACCAACGATCAGTTGCGTTCATGTTCGACAACAAACAACGAGGTAAAATCAAAAATGATAAGATATTACGGTTGAGGATCGAACTCTCCACCTACAATTATACTATCTTATACCGGCCAGGTAAGCTCAATGATCCTCCTGATGCCCTGTCCCGTAGTACTTGTGCCAACGCACAGGATGACTGACTGCGGGCACTACATAATGACCTCTGTCACCCGGGCGTCAGGCGGCTCTACCACTACATCAAGGGCCACAACCTGCCCTTCTCAGTCGAGGAGGTCAAGGCCATGACTAGGGACTGCCAAGTCTGTGCGGAGTGCAAGCCGCAATTCTACAAGCCAGACAAGGCGCACCTAATCAAGGCTACCCGCCCCTTTGAACGTCTCAGCATTGACTTCAAAGGGCCCCTCCCCACCCACAACCGCAACACGTACTTCCTCAACGTCATCGACGAGTACTCGCGGTTCCCCTTCGCCATTCCCTGCCCCGACACGACCTCCGCCACCGTCATCAAAGCGTTGCACGACCTCTTCATGCTGTTCGGTTATCCCAATTACATTCACAGTGACCGAGGCTCCTCCTTCATGAGTGAGGAGCTGCGTCGGTACCTGCTCGCCAGGGGCGTTGCCTCGAGCAGGACGACCAGTTACAACCCCCGGGGGAACGGACAGGTGGAGAGGGAGAACGCGACAGTTTGGAAGGCCGTGCTGCTAGCCCTCAAGTCCAAAGGCCTACCAGTCTCCCGTTGGCAGGAGGCCCTCCCTGCCGCACTCCACTCCATCCGATCCCTTTTGTGTACTGCAACGAATGCTACCCCTCATGAGCGGATGTTTCTCTTCTCCAGGAGATCGGCATCCGTGACATCGCTTCCGTCCTGGCTCCTGTCCCCGGGAGACATCCTGCTCCGCAAGCACGTGCGGACCTCTAAGGCGGAGCCCCTGGTGGAGAGAGTCCGTCTCCTCCACGCCAACCCACAGTACACGTACATAGCGTACCCCGATGGGCGTGAGGAGACCGTCTCCATCAAGGACCTGGCCCCCTCTGGGGCCCCTGCTGCCCCCCCCCCACAACCTCCACCCCGCTCCCTCTCTGCTCCCGTCGATCCCTCGGCCTGTTACTACTCCGTGCCAGCCGCTGTCATCCCGCAGTTTTGCCTCGAGCCAGCCGAAGCGGTGGGGGACGTCATGCCGCCTCGCGACCCAGCACCACCGACCACACGGATACCACCGGACACTACCTCAGCGCCGCAGCTCCGACGTTCAAAGAGATCGACCAAACCCATCGTTCGTCTCGACCTCTGACGACACGCAACCTCCTGATGGACTCTGTTCGTTACTCCCTATTTGTTCACTGTGTTTGCTACTCCATATTTTCACCCCGGACTTCCTTCTAAACAAGGGGTGAATGTGGTGATACACCACTGTACTTCCCTAGCATTGTACATAGTTATATAATAGTTGTGTGTAACGTGGCCCTGTAAGCCTGTGTATGGCACTGTGTATTGTACTGTAGCTCTGTAGAGGTTCGGTCACCTGTATGTAAACTGACCTGGCCACGGAGAGCTCCGCCTTAGCCACTCCCCCGGGAGTTAAGTATAAGGCCCAACTTCTGAGACCGGACCCATTTTGTCTGGGGTCGTCTGTGTCGGGTAAGCTTCCTATGTAGTGTATTAAAGCCTTGGTTAAAGTCTTACATGTCTTTGTGGTTCTTGACGCTTAGTGCATCAGTACCCAAGTAGTGCATGCAGGCTTTTTACCTCTGGACTCTTTTACTCCCTGCCACGAATTCCACATTGTTTTTTTTTTAATTATCTGGAACTGAACCATCGCCTACATCTTGTGTCTGTGGCTCCCAGAAAAGGTACAAAGCAATTCTGAAAAACAACCCAAATGCTACCGAGAGGAAAAGCTGCTTACCAGCCGGGAGGCCATTTCCCCACCCATGGCTTTTCAAAGAGCCACAAAGACAGCTAAGGCTTACTTGTATTTTTCATTCATTATAAGTGTAATATAAGAGATTCACAGGTGGGGTATGCTAATGTATGACGCAGGTGATGATGTATCAATGAGATCAGTCAGCCATGTGTGAGAGAGGAAGAGAGTTTGGCACACCATGCCCAGGAGCTATGTGCCTGCCCTGTAACCAGTTTAGATAAAAACTAACAAACAAGCAGATACCGGAGTATGATTACAGTCTGTCTCATAATCAAGTAGCGCACTTAGAGTTCATGGATAAAAAAGGACCATCTCAGAACGATAAGTTGAAATTGGAACTCTATCAAAGACTAAATGCGCATATAATGGTCATTGAGCTGTAGGTCTGGAAATAACTGAGCAATGTTATCAGGTGAATGCTTTGCCACCATCACATCAAATCACTCTCAACACTATTTTAATGGAAATTTTGAGTCAGAATTTACCGTAGGCAGGGAATAAATAGTGCTTGGTACATGTTAGACATAGCCTTGCCTATTTACTCTCCATGAGATTTTGCACAGGAAGGGTTGAATTTAATGGTCATGATAGTGGCCCCGATTGACTGGAAAATCGATGGTAACTCTGTCTTGGTCATTTCCAGGAGCCCCGATGGGAGTAAACGTCAATCAGGCACTCACCAGTTTGCCAAATGGGTTTCTGGGCCTTTGGAGACAAGGATCCTATCTCCAATCAGATGGTCTTCAGTTCTTCACTCCCAGGAGTGCCACCAGGAACATTAGTCACTGCTGAGACTGCAGGCAGCCCAAAACCAAGAGCAGCATCACAGGCCTGGAGGAGAGGTTTGTGAGGTGGGCTCACCGGGGGCTAGTTAGCCAGGCACTGGCAAAGGTAGGGGTGTGGAGTAGTTGATGTGGAAGGCAGTGAGGTCTTTCAGCAAGGACCTTGTTGCCACAGGGCACTCCATGGGGCACAGGACGATCACGAGGAAATGCCTGAGCTTACAATCAGCCCAAAAAGGTATAGCTGGTAGCCTCATCAGGTGGAATACCCTCTCCTTTTTTAAAATATGAATTTAGAGTACCCAATACATTTTATCCAATTAAGGAGCAATGTAGCGTGGCCAATCCACCTAGCCTGCATATCTTTGGATTGTGGGGGCGAAACCCATGCAAACATGGGGAGAATGTGCAAACTCCACACGGACAGTGACCCAGAGCCAGGATCGAACCTGGGACCTCGGCACCGTGAGGCATCAGGGCTAACCCACTGCGCCACCATGCTGCCGTGAATACCCTCTCCTGCTGCTGGTACAATAACTGTGATTGGTCCCTTCATTGATCTGTCATTGGCCATTTAGGGCCTCGCTTTTCTCAGTGGTGGGAGGTCAATCTCGACCTTCCCATCACCTATCTTCAATTGGGAGGACTGCGGGAAGGTGATGGGCGGTCATTCTCTACAGGGCATCTGTGACCTATGTGAAGAGGCAACAAACCAGATTGAAGAGTTGTTCATGAACAGTACCAGAGAGGTTGTTTGTCACATTAAAACTAATCAATGGGGAGATCATGTAGCTCAGTGGGTAGTGTCCCCGTGCTGAGTCAAAAGCTCCTGCTTCAAGTCCCACTCTGAGACTTGTTGGTAACTGATAAAGAAGGTTAATTAATTTGAGAATGCTTTCCTAATGCCCGTGACAGATGGTAAAAGTAGGAGAGATTCCTGGCCAACGATTATTGACACTGCACCTTCGCAGTGCTTTAGTATACAGCAAAAATACCACAGGTAAAGCCATGAGGAGGCTATATCCTCCACTGGATGAACTCAGCCAAAGAAAGACATTTTCACCCGGATGAAAGGTGTAATTAAACTGAAACGGCAACCCCAAACTTACTATGACCTTTTGTCATAATTTCTTCAGAGTTCTGGCGAAAGATCCCGGAATTGAAATATTGCCTGGCATTCTATGAGTAGGGGGTAAGTCCTGATGATGGGACCAAATGTGAGTCATGAGCACACTCGGGCAGATAGTGGAACCACAGTGGTAATCTTCCCAGTGGAAGCATGTTAGTGGGCCGTCGCTGGGCCTGACATCCAATTAACGATGGTGTACTGGCAACCTCCAGACTTCCAGCCCAACCAGTGGACTGGCAGCTCTGCAGCCTCATCAGCGCCACCACGAGAGATGGTCACTGCTGAAGTAGCAAGGAGAATGAGAAGGTGTCTCCATTTTGAGGAACCTTTGCAGGGGTGATAGAATTTTGTTTTCTCTGCTGGGGCCTTGCAGACAGGCCCTGGCAATTGGAAGGGTAACCCCTCCAGCGGTGGTGTCAAGTCCAGAAGACATGAACGAGTGTTTTAGCAGGAGAAGAGCTGGGACAGCAAAACTGGACAATATGATGGGGTGACGGTCTTGGTGACAGCATGAATATGGGTTTAGACCAAGTGAAATCATACAAATGTCTTGTAAACAGAACAGCAGATAAAGGCTGTTTTATTTCATTTCAAAACCCAGTGAACAGTTGATGGAGTTTATGTAAGAATAGTAGCTGATTCAGGACACTACTGAACGTCGCCAGTTACATTCAGAAATATGTCAGCAGTAATTGGTGATTGTTTTAAAATATTTATGTCATGTTGACAAATGATATCAGAAGGTCTTGCCCCTATCAATCAAAAAGTTAAAGAAAGGACAAGACAAGAATTACAAACAGGAAAGAATGCAATAATCAAGGCAGTAAGCACAGGGGTTTCTATGAAAGCCAACAGAGGAAGGCAGTTTCTCATCAGCTGACAGCTTTTCCCCTTTACTTTTTTCTTTTTCTGCCACATTTGCCTGATGAATGCGACTCAGTTGGGAGGTCAGCAGAGTTCAGCTTGTGCATATCTCATCCTGGATGTTGTCAATGCTGTTTTATGACTGTTCAAAATAAAGTGAAATACAACCATGATACCACAGCATGTAAGCTCCTGAGGGAAGAAAGATCATTCCTAGGGTGGAATTTGAAGGATTATTTAATTGGAAGTTTGGCCATAATAATATAAAGACCACGAAAAAGCTCTGATTCATGAAGCATTTGTTTTTATTGAAAGGACCAAATCCTGAAGTGGTCAAGGGGGTTCTTGTGGGACTATTAATGCATATCAATGATACAATAGGTTTACCCATTCTTTTAATTCCCAACATGTTCATAAAGAACTTGATGAATGGGTGTTTTTGATACAACCATTGGAGCTTTTATGACATTGTAGACAGGTGGATTATACTTCACGCAGAGTTTGGGATAAATGAGGAGAGATATTGTGGGAATACTAGAGCAGGCCAGTCAGAGGCCATCTATATGAAGTAGCAAGGAGGAGGAAGGGATTTGGAAAAGGAGGAGAGAAGGCAAGAGGAGGGAAAATACATGGAAAGTGGGAGGGGAAAGTGAACGAAAGGAGGACACATAAAAGCAGTAGGCAAAGAGAAAAAGGAAATGGATGAGACAGAGGAGTCAGACTGTGGGTGAGGAAAAGAAAACAAAGAACAAAGAACAAAGAAAAGTACAGCACAGGAACAGGCCCTTCTGCCCTCCAAGCCTGTTCCAACCATGCTGCCCGTCTAAACTAAAATCTTCTACACTTCCGGTGTCCGTATCCCTCTATTCCCATCCTATTCATGTATTTGTCAAGATGCCCCTTAAACGTCACTATCATCTCTGCTTCCACCACCTCCTCCGGCAGCATGTTCCAGACACCCACTACCCTCTGTGTAAAAAACCTACCTCGTACATCTCCTCTAAACCTTACCCCACGCACCTTAAACCTATGCCCCTAGTAATTGACCCCTCTACCCTGGGAAAAAGTCTATGACTGTCCACTCTGTCTGTGCCCCTCATAATCTCTAGCAGGTCGCCCCTCAACCTCCTCCGTTCCAGTGAGAACAAACCAAGTTTATTGAACACTATACTCCAAGTGTGGCCTAACTAAGGTTCTATATAGCTGCAACATGACTTGCCAATATTTATACTCAATGCCCCGGCCAATGAAGGCAAGCATGCCGTATGCCTTCTTGACTACCTTCTCCACCTGTGTTGCCCCTTTCAGTGACCTGTGGACCTGTACACCAAGATCTCTCTGACTGTCAATACTCTTGAGGGTTCTACCATTCACTGTATATTCCCTCCCTGTATTAGACCTTCCAAAATGCATTACCTCACATTTGTCTGGATTAAACTCCATCTGCCATCTCTCCACCCAAGTCTCCAAACAATCTAAATCCTGCTGTATCCTCTGACAGTTCTCATCGCTATCTGAAATTCCACCAACCTTTGTGTCATCCGCAAACTTACTAATCAGACCAGTTACATTTTCCTCCGAATCATTTATATACTACAAACAGCAAAGGTCCCAGCACTGATCCCTGCGGAAGGAGCAGAGAGGGGAGGCAAATGTTGAATGGAAAAAGGAAGAAGCAGGTGGGAAGGAAAGAAAGAGGCTGAGAGGAGAGAGATATAAAGAATGAGGGGAGTTAAGATGAGGAGAAAAAGAAACTGTAAGGAAGGAGTAGAAACAGGAAGAGGGGAGGGGAAAGAGGGAGAAGATGAAAGGGAGGGCATATGCAAAAAAAGACAAGAGAATGGAATGGGAGATAGGACTCGGGAGGTAGGGCAATGGGAAGATGGAATTGAACAATCACTGAGTGAATTGGAGAATTGTCAATTTTATCTGGAGCCGAATAATACCTTCAAAGGCAACATCATCTATCATATAATTCCTTTTTCACCACTGATTGGTCCTTCTCTTTAACTTTTGCTTTTTCCATATCAATTAAATGTTACCATTTTCCTTTGCATTCTCTCTGAGTATCTATTCTTGAAGAGTAGTAGGAGACAAAAAAACATTATGGGTGCGGTCAAACAGCCAGGCACTCGAATCTGAGCGAGCCGGTTAAATTGTCCAAGTGTCAGAAATTTGGAACCGCGCCGGGCGCCAATTGGTTTCCGATCGAACTGGCCCTCTCCCAATGGAGAGATCAGGATCCAACCGCGGTGTGGCAAGAAACTAATAATCACCAATTAAGGTCAAAATCCCGCACCCTAGAAGGCTCCTACCTCCACCTGATGTACTGGAGCAGCTGTGTGGTGAACACCAGAGGCTGTCCCAGGGCCCTCTTAACTAAAGTGCTCAACCGAGGTGAGTGTCTCTGGTTTGTGGAGGATGTTGGAGACAGCTGTGATTGGAAATCTGTGTCATGCCCGGACATGAGTTCCAGAGTGTCTAGGGTTTCGCGTCAAGGACTGCTGTCCATGGTGCCGTCTTCATCGCTGCTTGGCACATAGAGGAGCTCAGGCTGTGGCACGGGGAATTGCAACCAAGTGGGATCTCACTTCCTAGCCTGTGGCCGTCCTCCAGCCCGGCAACTTCCCTTTCCTCTGAGCCGCCAACCATGTCCAAGGCCCTCTGCTCCACCACGGTGTGGGGCCGCAGGTCCAATGGTCCTCCTCCAGTTTTCTCCCGCTCCCAGTGGTTCTCCTGGGCAGCGGGGAAGGGTGGGGAAGATGAAATGACAGCATTTGACAGTCTGACTCATGCAGTCCAGTTGGTGGGCAGTTGGTGGGCAGCTGGTGGCCTCAGTGGCCATGGTAAATTGCAAACTGAACATAGAACATACAGTGCAGAAGGAGGCCATTCGGCCCATCGAGTCTGCACTGACCCACTTAAGCCCTCATTTCCACCCTATCCCCATAACCCAATAACCCCTCCTAACCTTTTTGGTCACTAAGGGCAATTTATCATGGCCAATCCACCAAACCTGCACGTCTTTGGACTGTGGGAGGAAACCGGAGCACCCGGAGGAAACCCACGCAGTCACGGGGAGAACATGCAGACTCCGCACAGACAGTGGCCCAGCGGGGAATCGAACCTGGGACCCTGGCGCTGTGAAGCCACAGTGCTATCCACTTGTGCTACCCGTGGTCGGTATGGGTGCCAGGGTGTGGTTTTGGCCAGCCTCCGGGTTGGGGCAGGGGTCGGGTTATGATTGTGTGGGATGGGGGTCACTGCTGCTCAGGGCACAGAGCTGTCTATTCACCCTGGCCGCCCTGAGGAGGTTGTGCAGTTTCTTCCTGCATTGCAGGCCCTTCTGGATGATATTGCTGACGGCACTGACTGCCTCTGTCACCTGCACCCAGGCACGGCGAACATCAGCTGGCAGCCTCTTTCTCGGGTTGCGGTACAGGGTGACCTGCTTCTCCTCCACCGTGTCCAGGAGGGTCTCCAGATTGGCATCAGTGAAGCGTGGTGTTGCTCTCCTCGCTGCCATCTTGATGGCTGGGATGGTGTGTGTGGGGAGTGAAGTGTGTGCATGCGGCTGCAACTTGTCAGCCTCCTGAATGTCAATTGTGAAACTGGTGAATCCCGCACCGTTTCTCATTGGAATCGATTGTGTTCCACGTGGTGCTGGTGCTAGCCTCTCAACAGTCGCTGAATCGGTCCAGGTGCGGTCCCAGTTGTGTTGTCATGGCATTCCACAAATCCTGCCACGGCGTCAATACTTAGTCTCAGGAACAGCGAATCTCGCCGCGTTTTTCTCAGATAGAAACCTAAAGGTTTATGGCTCACATACATTGTTTTCAGATTTGTAATCCCCAAATTTCAATTACCACACTAGGTTCAATTTTCATGGAGTATATTTTTCAGAAGTTACAACAGAGTGAAAATTTTGTATTGCAATAGCCTTGGACTAAAATGCCAAATCCAATTACCTAAGAAGCCATTCCAGGTTTCACAATTGTGCCTTCAAGTAACGACCTTCAGGTCTAGTCAATAACAGCCTTCGGACATTATAGGCACAAGTTATATCTCAGAGAAAGTTGGATTTCTTTTTTTAAAATAAGCTTACACTTATGGAATAAATGCTGATTTTAGATTCCAAGCTCGTGCCTCTGTGCACCCAAAGAACTGTGTGTTAAAGAACACAACATCAGCTCTCTGCCCTTCAGGTCAGTAGTTTATTACTGTAACAGTCACTTGCTGTTACTGTTTGTAAAATAGATAATGCTCACAAAACGTTAGTTAACAATGAGGATTTTTTCCATTTGCCTGCTATGGAACATGAACAGATATGATATAAAATGGAATTTCATTCACAGTTGCAGGGAAGAGAATATCAGATAGCTTCAATATAGAAAACCACCAAACAATACCGAGGATTATCGATAAATCTGCGTGGATCTGATTTTCAATTGAATGATTTTAATATGCCAGAAGCAGGAGATTCTAGAAAGGCAGTGCTTTTAAGTATTGTCTGCAGCATTTATTTTGCATAACAGATTCTACTAAATGTTGACAAATTCTACAGAAGTCATGATGCTGGTGCTGCAGTGGCAAAAGTGCCAATGTCATAACTTAGAGCTCAAACAAGGCCTTGTGATCTCATTATGCTGTTGTTATATTCCAGATTTGCCACGAGCACAGAGGCATAATTCATGCCAATGAAAGCAAGGACAGGAGTTTGAAGGGTAATACGAATGGGAACAGAGGCAAATGGGCACCCAGGTGAATTAATCAACATGTCCCTCCAGCACATGTTTTCAGGCAGTGCTCTCATCTCCCAGTGTTCTCAATATCCTTCCATCACCTCCTCCACCAGCTAATACAAGACCCCACAACACGACCTCTACTTTCAATAATAACATATTCTAAATCTTTCCTCTTAGCTTTCTCAACAGCCAAGTTCACATTCTGGCTTTTGCAAAATCACCAACTTCGCTCGTGAACCCTTCCCAAGCTGACAATCAATGCAATTATTTTAATGGAAATATTGGGTTAGAATTTACTGTAGGCGGTGAACAAAAAGTACCATTAGATTTGCCATTGTCCATGAAATTTAGCTTGCCAATTTGCTGTCCTTGGGCGATAAGTAATGCATGGCACCTTCCACATGGCATCTGGGACTTTGTACACAGGCAATCAATCAGATTGAGGAGTTTTTAATGAACAGTGAACAATCTGAGCCAGGAAGTGTAAAATAGAACAATGAATTCAATATCAACAAATGTTCAGAGAGTGAGAGAAAGTTTGGATCAAAGAGAGAAAAAAGAGAGGGAAAGAAAATATTTTTGTTTTAAATCTCCAACAATAATTCAAATCTTAAGGAATGAGACTATACCTGTAAAGGGTCATTTTAGTGCAGGAGAGGTTATTTAGCAATAATTAAGGCACGTCATTCCATTAAAAAGTGTAGTTCGCCTGAAATGGACAAGCCCTCACTTCCTGTGATGTGTTTTGTTCATGTATATGATGAATGACAGGAATTTGCCATTGTTGAACATATTTGAATGGGGACCCAGACAGCAAGGTGTCAATCCTTACAGATCACTGAGAAGTGGGACATTTTTGATAGCAATATTCGGAATGTTATATTGAATGACACATTCCCTACCTGCCTGAAGGTTGCTGTCCGACTATCACATTAATAATTGTAGGTGTATTTTCTTAATGGTAATGCTGGCCTGTAAATTCATTTAAACTAAACAGGCAAAAAATGCCAATAAAAAGATTTTTTAAAAAGCTAAACAGCTAATGCCTCATAAGTACAGATAGACATCGATTGTTATTTGAGCACTGTCTACTTTCCTTCCATTGATTGACAACTTGCCTTAGTGGAGAGGCTTGAGCGTTCCATTGATCCCGAGAATGATTTTGTCGGGAGTCTTAAATGCATGGCAGGGTCACCCATGATGGTAAGGTCAGAAAGAAGGAACCAGACAAAGCGCAAATCAAAGCACGTCCTCAGCGGTGGATCAGACAGAAGATACTCATGCTATATCAACGGCTGTGATGTGGATGAATTCTGCAGCAGTAGGGAGATTCCCAGTCATTGAGTTCCCTTGTCACTGGAAATAGTCCTACGTTCTGTCAAGGATCGTGTGTCTGCTGATGTGTAACGGTATACCCACATTAAAAGATGTCCCACACCAGGCATCTACCTAGGGGAAAACCAACATACATCCCAAAAAGCAAACCCTGAGGCGATTGGCAAGAGGTGATTGGGACAGGACCGTGAGATCTGTAAGTTTCTAGCTTTGGAACGGGACTAGGAGGTGGAGTTTGACTCAGTTGTCACATTCTTGGAATAGCAACAGAACATTTTGGCAGTTTTCTTCATGATGGAACAACCGTCTTTAGGATCCACTCTGTTCACCCTGCATGGTTAAAGCGCTCAAAGAGGTGCTCTAAAAATAGTCTGCTCCATCTCCAAACCGCAGCCAGCAGAGTCATTTACCTTCAGTCAGAAAATCAAAGTTAAATCCATTTTTGGAACCTCGGACATGCAAACGCTTATGGATAATGAGCTAAACAATCGACCGGAATGGAGAACTGCCCTTGTTGCCCATGAACTCAGACATTTCAACATTGATGTCGCTGCCCTGCAAGAGACCTGCAGAACAGGCGAAGGGCAGCTGAGGGAAGAAGGCAGTGTTTACACTTTCATCTGGTGAAGAAAGCCTGAGGATCAGCCAGGACGCATGAAATTGGTTTCACCATCAAGAACAAACTCATCAGATGACTTTCGGAGCTCCCTGTCGGCATCAACAAGTGCCTCATGATTCTCCGTCAACAACTTGCCAAGAACCAGTAGTCAATGGTTGTGAATGTCCACATCCCAACTCTTGAAGCCAATGATGAATCCAAAGAAGGCTTTTACTCCAACCTGGATACCATACTCTCCAACATTCCTAAGGAAGATAAGATCATCCTTCTTGGGGGCTTCGATGCCAGCGTTGAAAAGGAATCCATACTCTAGAAATGAACCATCGGAATGGAAGGAGTTGGGAATTGCAACTCCAGTAGTGTTCTGCTGCTCACCAAATGCGTGGAATATCAGCTTGTCATCACTAACACACTTTTCAACCTAAAAGACAAGTTCAAAACTTCTTGGAGACATCCACAATCAAAGCACTCGCACATGATCGACTATGTCATTGCCGATCCCGAGACCAAAAGGATGCCCTCATCACCAAAGCGATGACCTGTGCAGATGATTGCTAGACAGTCCATTGGCTCATCCACTCCTCTATGCACATCAAATTCCACCAGAAGCAGTGGAAGATGAAGAAACAGCTCAGTAAAAGATCAACGTTGAGCGGCTTCAAGAGCCAAGCATTCTAGTGAACTTCCAACAATGTTTTCTCCAAAATCTTCAAACCGTTCATTCTAATGGAGTAGAGAGAAACTGCAAAGAGCTGAAGACAGCCATTACCTCGAGCTGTGAATAAACCGTTGACTACAAGACTAGGAAGCACCAAACTTCATTTGATGAGAATGATCACACCATCCAAGACCTCCTTGACAAGAAGAGGGAAGCTCTCCACCCCTGGCGAAACAACATAACCAGCAAGGCTAAGAGGAGAGCTCATCAATTCACCAAGTCAGAGGTACAAAGAAGATCGAGGGAAGTAAAGAACCAATGGTGGACTGAGAAAGTAAAGGAACTGCAACTTCTCGCTAACAGGCAAGACACTTAGGGCTTCTTTAATGCCATGAAGGCAATATATGGATCCAACATCCTCGGCCTTAAACCAGTGCAGAGTAAGGATACAATCTCCTCGAGGCACAGAGAAAACATCAGGTTCAATGGAGAGAACACTTCAACGGACTCCTAAACCGTGATACAACCTTAGATGAGGACGTGTTTGAGGAAATCCCCCAACTCCTCATCAAAGATCATCTTGGACTCCCACCATGTGTGGTTGAAGGCAAACCCACCATTAAACTCACAAAGAATGGAAAAGCCACTGAAAATCTGGGACAGAGACTAAATTCTTGTCGACATCAGGAATGCCGCTATTGCCACCATTTTCAAGAAAGGAGACAAAGTGGGCTGTGAGAACTACCGTGGGATCTCCCTACTCTCCATCACCAGGAAGATCATTACCTGAATCCGCTTCACCTGTCTTTTCCAAGTTTCTGAAGGAATCCTTCTGGAAACACAGTGTGACCTCTGACCAAACCTTCGAACAATGGACATGATTTTCACTGCTCGACAACTTGAAGAGAAAAGCCAGGAGCAACATCAACCACTTTACATGTCCTTCATTAATCTGAGCAAGGCTTTTGACTCAGTCAATTGGGAAGTGCTACGGAAGACCCTGTCACTGGCGGGCTGATCAGAGAAATTCATCAACATCCTTTGACTCTTCCATGACAAAATGTCAACGACAGTCTTCACTGATGGAAACCAGACAGAAACCTTTGAGGTCAAGACTGGAGTCAAATAGGATTATGTCATCATCCCCTTTTCTCCATCTTCATGATCACCATCCTTTACTTTGTCAAGAACAAGCTTCCCAATGGAGCGATCATCGTCTACAGGATGGATGGGAAACCTTTTAACCTCAATCGGTTGAAATCCAAGAATGAAACACCACTGACATCACTCATGGAACTTCAGTATGCGAATAGCTACACTATCTCCACTCTCTCAGAAGAGAATCTCCAAGCCATGCTTGACGCCTTTGCGGAAGTATACTGAAGAATCGGTCTCAGCCTCAAGCTCAAGAAGACTCAAGTCCTCTACCAACCTGCCCCAGCGCAAGATCTGGTCTTTCCCTCCATCGAAATCAATGGCGAAACCTTCGCAAATGTGGAACATTTCAAGTATCTGGGGAGCCACATCTTATCTAAGACTGACATCGATGCAGATTTTCCAACATCATATGCAAACTATGAGCACCGCCTTCGGACACCTAAGGACAAGAGTCTTCGATGACCATGACACCCATGCTGACACCTCATGTTCAAGGCAGTCATCCTCCCACCTCTTCTATACGGTTCAGAAACATGGACTATGTACAGACGTACAACAAGACCGTGGAGAAGTACCATCAATGCTGCCTGAGATGGATTCTCTGCATCAGCTGGGAGGTCACATGTACAAACATCAGCGAGTTGAAGGAGCCAAGAGAACCAACATTGAGGTCATGATCATCTGAAACCAACTCCATTGGGCCGGCCACATGCGTGGAATGCCAGAGTCCTGATTAGCAAAGCAAACCTTCTTCAGCCAGCTCAAGGAAGGCTCCCAAACAAGAGGAGGACAAAGGAAGTGCTTCAAAGACACTTTGAAGCCTTGCCTCAAGAAACGCATCATAGACGTCAAAACCTGGGAGATCCTTGCTCAGAAGAGGCTTAATTGGAGAAACCTCCTGACTGAAGGAACACATCACCTCAGACCCTACTTCCTGTAAGGACACCATCTCATTCTCCCTGTTTCTCCATTTTAGATCCGATGATGCTATCTTCAACAATATTTTTGACATTTCTTCCTCAACCAAGGATTGTCCCGCACTATGGTTGACAGGGTCCTCAACCTTGTCCAAATCATTTCCTGCACGTCTGCTCTCATTTTTCCCCTCTGTTCCAGAGCCGCAATTGGGTTCCCCTTATCCTTACTTTCAACTCACCAGCCTGCACATTCAAAGGATTATCCTCCACCTTCTGCCACCTCCAGAAAGATGTCACCAGCTAAAATATGATCCCCTGCCTTATCAGTATTCCGAAGGGCCCTTTCTCTCTGAAATAGCCTGGTTCACTCCTCTATCATCCCTCAACACCTTGTGCCCTTCCCATGGCACCTCCGCAAGCAGTTGTAGAAGGTGTAACCTCCTTTCTCTCTGCTGTCCAAGGCCAGAGAAGCAGTGATTCACTTTTACTTCTTTCAATTTAGTCTTCAGTATTTACAGAAGGGGTTGGTTTAGCACAGAGCTAAATCGCTGGCTGTTAAAGCAGAACAAGGCAGGCCAGCAGCATGGTTCAATTCCCGTACCAGCCGCCCCAAACAGGCGCCGGAATGTGGCGACTAGAAGCTTTTCACAGTAACTTCATTTGAAGCCGACTTGTGACAATAAGCGATTTTCATTTTCATTTTTTCATTTCACAATGTGATCCACTCTATGTTGGGGAGACTAAACACAGATTGGTTGACCACTTTGCAGAACACCTCTATTCAGTCTCTCACACCGTCCTTGGCTTGCTGCAACACATCAGTGGAGTTCAATGTAAATTTGAGGAGCAGCAGCTCATCGTCAGATTTGGCACCTTACAACCTTCTGGACATGACATTGAATTCAAAATCTTCACAACATGAAATCTGTCCCCTTCTTTAATTTCTGCTTTTTTGCCATGTGCTGGTTTGAATCTGGTTTTTAATTTTTTTTGTTTTTGCCCATAATTCTGTAAATCACATTCCTGCTGTACAAATGCTTTGTTTCTTCCTCCCCTTCGAAATATAATTCTCCTTCAGTTGTGAAGAAATCATAGAATAGAATAGAATCCCTACAGTACAGAAGGAGGCCATTAGGCCCATCGAGTCTGGACTGACCTTCCAAAAGAGCACCCGACCTAGACCAACTTCGCTACCCTATCCTCGTAAACCCCAGATCTTTGGACACTCCAGGGACAATTTATCGTGGCCAATCCACCTAACCTGCACATCTTTGGACTGTAGGAGGAAACCGGAGCACCCAGAGGAAACCCACGCAGACATGGGGAGAAAGTACAAACTCCATAGTCAACCAAGCCCAGAATTGAACCCGGGTCCCTGGCACTGTGAGGCAGCTGTGTTAACCACTGTGTCACTGTGCCCTTGAATCATATTGGATTCAAAACATAAATTTTGATTTTTCTCTCCGCAGATGTTTTTTTTCAGATTTTCAACATCAGTGATATTCAGTTTTTATTTCAATGAAGTTACTCATCAATCTTTTTTCCTGTCGACTCATACAAAACACATTTGAATAGTCTAGCTTGGGATTTCCCAGGGGTTCTTCTCAATGGAACCTCGGTGGAAGGCTTGCAGAAATGGTATGAATAGCTGTTTGCAAGATTTCTCCAAGATTTCTCTCCATCTTCTGCCAATGATTTCGCAATTCCAGGGAAATTCTACACTCTGTTTTGTAGACTAATGGACTAATTTTGCAGCTGCTATGTTCTCCTGTGATCAAATCAGGAGTATTTCTCCATCTATGTTAAATTCACTTCTAATATCTGCCACCAGTCACGCTGAGATATTTCCTCTCCTGGCTTATATTTAAGATTAAATGTTAAGTTATTGTTGCTTCATCTGTTTATGACATCATACGTTTTAGAATGCACAGACAGCTTGCCATCATAAAGTATCAAATTTGCACAGCTTTAAGTGTATACATACAGGTATATCCACGCATATTAATAATCCTGCAAAAGTTGTTTTAAAATATATTCGAATTAAGGGGCAATTTAGCGTGGCCAATTCATTTACCCTGCACATCTTTGGGTTGTGCGGGTGAGATCCACGCAGACACAGGGAGAATGTGCAAACTCCACATGGACAGTGACCCGGGGCTGGGATTGAACCTGGGTTCTCATCGCCGTGAAATGGTCCTGCACAATTTACCTGGACCAAGGAAATTTTATCTGTGTCCTGTGAATCGAACAGTAGATCTAGGCTATTACTATTACATTGCAAAAACTACTGAATCATTGAAAGAGATTCCTCTAGAATAGGAACAGCCAGAATTGTACCTGATTCAAAACACTGAATATCAACTGTTACATTCAGAAACATGTCTTCAATAATTATTAATGGTTTAAAGGTTTTTAAGTCATGTTGACAAATGATAGCAGGTCTTGCCCCTATCAATCAAAAAGTTAAAGAAAGGACAAGACAAGAATTACAAACAGGAAAGAATGCAATAATCAAGGCAGTAAGCACAGGGGTTTCTATGAAAGCCAACAGAGGAAGGCAGTTTCTCATCAGCTGACAGCTTTTCCCCTTTACTTTTTTCTTTTTCTGCCACATTTGCCTGATGAACGCGACTCAGTTGGGAGGTCAGCAGAGTTCAGCTTGTGCATATCTCATCCTGGATGTTGTCAATGCTGTTTTATGACTGTTCAAAATAAAGTGAAATACAACCATGATACCACAGCATGTAAGCTCCTGAGGGAAGAAAGATCATTCCTATGGTGGAATTCGAAGGACTATTTAATTGGAAGTTTAGCCATAATAATATAAAGACATCACGACAAAGCTCTGATTTATGAAGCATTTGTTTTTATTGAAAGGAGCAAAATCCTGAAGTGGTCAGACTGGATCTTGTGCGACAATTAATGCATATCAATTAAAAAATATTGGGCAGCACAGTGGCGTAGTGGGTTAGCCCTGCTGGCTCACGGCGCCGATGTCCCAGGTTCGATCCCTGCTCAGGGTCACTGTCTGTGTGGAGTTTGCACATTCTTCCCGTGTTTGCGTGGGTTTTGCCCCACAACCCAAAAGGTGTGCAGACCAGGTGGATTGGCCACGCTAAATTTCCCCTTAATTGAAAGAAAATGAATTGGGTACACTAAATTTATATACAAAATATTAAACATTCTATTATTGTTATGTATCTGCGAATACATTCCTGTTGGTTATGCGTTATGCATCCCGTGATGTATAGTGACGTCAACAGAGTGTTTGCATGGGCTTTGATTAAATCACCACCTTGATTGTATTAAGAAATACCCTGAATAAACCTTGCATCATATTTCACAAAAATCCAGAGTGTGGGCATCTGCATACCTTTTCTCTTTGTGACAGCAAAGAAATATAACAGGAGCGAAAATGTGTGATGAGGATTGAGGCAGGAAAATCACTGGAAAGAAGACTCTCAGCAAATAATTGTGGGACGGCATAGGGAGCAACAGAAGATTCTTGGGATTGGACTCGCGCGCGCGCGAGCGTGCGCACATACACAGACATTGGGCGAAGCACTCTCGCCGGTTTAAGAAAAGTTTTCGACTGCAACTTTGAGTTAGAAGACTGACAGTTGGTTATGACTTGGTTGCGGTGAAGTGAGTGGGGTCTGGGCTGCAGGGATCACGCATGTGCCGAAGTTTATGGATTACGCAGTGAAGCAATTCAGAGGAAGCTGCTAACTGTAAGTGATTTATCTCTGAAAACTGTTGTGGACAGTTCCACATCCACAGAGACGGCTATGAGAGAAGGTTCGCAGATATGTTCTGGAGCAAAGATCCTCAAAATGGATATATTAAGGAACAAGGCAGCAAAGGTGCAACCATGTCACCGTTGCACACAGGTTGGACACTTAGCAGAAGAATGTTGAGTAAATCGAATACATACAATAACTATGGCCAAAACATGTTGGGTTCAGCAGACTTCTTCTGCACCAAGAAAGTGCAAGAAGAATACAAGTAAACAATCTAGCCATGTTTATAAATTAGTCGATGAAGCTCGAGATCACTCAAGAAACAGCAAAGCCGAGCTACTGCAGGAACTAAGATTTTGGGCATATCCAAAACTTAAAGGTCATGAACGGAAAATGGAAGTGGATAGAGGAGCAGCGTATTACTAACAACTGAGACAATGTATCATCAAAAACCGAGGCATCTGCCTTTAAAACCATCAAATGTGGCCCTAAGGATGAACACTGAAGAGGTCATGTCATTAAAAGGATGCATCATGGTGAAATTAGAAGCAAATGGGCCTTCATGTTGTCTGTTCTGGTCACCTCAGTATAGGAAGGATGTGGGTGTTTTGGAGAGGGTGCAGAGGAGATTTACCAGAATGCTGCCTGGACTGGAGGGCATGTCTTATGAAGAAAGGTTGAGGGAGCTAGGGCTTTTCTCACTGGAGCGAAGAACAAAGGGAGGTGACTTGATAGAGTACAAGGTGATGAGAGGCATGGATAGAGTGGATAGCCAGTGACTTTTCCCCAGGGCAGAGATGGCTGTCATGAGTGGACATAATTTTAAGGTGATTGGAGGAAGGTATAAGGGAGATGTCAGAGGTCGGTTCTTTACACAGAGAGTGGTGGGTGCGTGGAATGCACTGCCAGCAGAGGTGGTGGAGGGACATTTAAGCGATTCTTGGACAGGCACATGGACAGCAATAAATTGAAGGGGTGTAGGTTAGGTTGATCTTAGATTAGGGTAAATGGTCGGCACAACATCATGGGCCAAAGGGCCTGTACCGTGCTGTACTGTTCTATGTTCTATGTTCTATTTGGCAGAGCATGGTTGGCTAAGATTAGACTTAACTGGGAAACAGTCGATAAATTAGTGGATTCAAAGAACAACATGCAACAACTTCTGAAGAAGTGTGAGAAGGTGTTTGAAGATTCACCGTGCTCTGTGACTGGAGTTGCAGGATACCTAAAAATCAGGTCAAACAGCACACCAAAATGTCTCAAAGCTAGAACCATAACATATGCTATCAAGCAAGTCGTTAAAGGTGACTATCCAGCCCTAATGGGGAGAAGCTGGCTGGAGAGAATCAGGCTAAACTGGGCCGAGGTAATTCTCATGTTGAAGTCTGAAGCAGGTTTACAGAATATTTAAAAGAAACGACACGTTGTGGTCTACCTGGATGACATTCTAGTGACAAGAATATCACATGAAGAGCACCTAGCAAGCCTGGTAGAGGTCCTGAGAAGATTTAGAGGTGCAAGAATCTGACTGAAAGGTGGGAAGTGCATTTTCCAAGCTGGTGAGGTCACTTGCTTAGGGTTCAAAGTGGACTCAGAAGGTCTGCACCCACTCGAGGACAAGGTGAGAGCCATAAAAGGAGTCCTGACATCTAAGAACATGGTAGAGTTAAAGTCCTTCCTGGGGATGGTAAACTACTGTGGTCAGTTTATCCCAGCCTAGCAATGACGTTAGCGCCACTAAACTTGCTCTTGAAAAAACACCAGCCTTGACATTGGAAGGAACCATAAGAAAAGGCCTCTATCATGTCAAGTGGGTTGCTCTTTCTCAGGGCTAGTTCAGACTTGATGGGCCAACTGGCCTCCTTCTGCACTGTAAATTCTATGATGATTCTATGACTTAGTTTTCCTGAATTTAGTGGGGAGGGTGGAAGCACAGCAGGCCTCCCAGAGGAAACAGCTTGTTTCAAACAAAGGAGACAGGTTGTTTCAAATGGATGACCTGGTCTTCGTCAGGAACTTCGCCTCAGGCCCACATTGGCTAACCGACAGAATTGTATTGAAGTCAGGTCCAGTCTCGTACATGGTGGATTTGAAAGGCAGGACAGTGCGGAAGCATGTTGACTATATAAGAAGCTGGGGGACCACAGCTCCAATTTTGGAACAGTTGGATCCAGCAGGCAGCACCAGTGGTCCCGTGTCGGTGCCAGAACAGGGGGAATCTCGGAGTTCTGTGGAGGCCCTGACGATGACTCAGGAGGGAGCTGGAGAAGGGAATGCCCCAGTAGTAGTGGTTGAATCTCAAAGACAATCTTCCACGTGAAACACCATTGCTACCTCAGAGGTGGAAACGCCGGTTGGGAGGCCGAGGCAGTCTATGAGGCGTAGAAAATCGCCTGACAGATTGACATTGTGATGAGCTGCTACAGGGTCTCTCCCATTGCATTTTTCAACCTTTGTATTGTGCCTAGTGACTGCATATAACCTATTCTGTAAATATATTATTGAGGGGCTTAAGTAGGGGAGAATGTGGTAGTACAGCCCCTTTAAGGGGCAAGCCCTCTCGGTCCATGTGATCAGCTCGGGGCCTATTGCATGGGAGCATATCGACCCTGACTAATAAGGGAAAAGTGCAGAGCCCTGGGAGCAGGAGCCAGGGCACTGTGGACCTGTGAGCAAGAGAGTGAAGGCCTGTTTAATGACTCTGTACCCGTTTATAGTTTACCTTTACTGGTTATCAATAAATCCTTATTCAGTTATCCTGAAAGTCTCCACAGTATTGCCTCAAGCCACCGCAATGTGGTTTTGCAGCAATCTCATTAAAAAACAAATTAGGATCTCATGTTGTATGTGTGAGCCTGAAGCCATTTTAATCCACCCGAAAGGATCACCATCGAGAAACCATCAAAACCCGGTCCGGAAAAGTTCAATTTTGGGAGGTCAAAGGTTAAAAGTGTGGTTGTCTGGGCCCATGAAGAATGACTGGAAGTCTGTTGCTCCAGATTCTTCCCTATAGCAGTATCCTCAATATGACCCCTCTTTAACTTGGTGGATGATTTTTGGCTCCCCAATCTCTGCTTCTTCTTCTGCTTTACAGGCCAGCTGCCATTTTCCATCCAAAGCAGCCATTTTGCCCCATTAACATGGCCACTCCCAAGGCATTGCTGCCTACATTCAGTGGGAGTTCAAGCCACCTGTCATGTAACTGTAATGTCTTCACACAAAAACCTCAGGTGGTTCATTCCCATTTTGTATCTGTGACCTAGACCATACCTGATGTTTCAGCAGATCTGGAGTGTAATCAGGATGGACATGGACAGAAATGATACTGAACATACCATTGTGCCATTTTGTGCCATCAGAATATTTTGAAGCTATCACCAGGTTCAGGGGAATACCTGTACCTGCTCTTTAGCTCACTTGAATTACACAGGAGATTGAGGCCGAGTCTTACAAGATGTACAAGACGCTATCCTTTTACATTTCGTGAATTGGGGGATGTGGTGGATAAATGTTGCAAATATCTCCCCCGGTGTCGCAGGACTGAATTTGGGTACTTAATGATTGCTGTAACCTAATTGATCACTAGGAGCTCCAACTTGAGTCCCAGATGTGTGGCTGTCTGGATATGATATCATTATTATTAAACAAATCATCATTAGGGGCTGTTTTAGCACAGGGCTAAATCGCTGGCTTTGACAGCAGACCAAGGCAGGCCAACAGCACAGTTCAATTCCCGTACCAGCCTCCCCGAACAGGCACCGGAATGTGGCAACTAGGGGCTTTTCACAGTAACTTCATTTGAAGCCTACTTGTGCCAATAAGCTTTTTTTTTAAAGAGGTTATCATGTAAAGCTAGAGGCAGAAAATGCTGGCTTTTCCAACATCTGAAACAGAAAGATAGGTCACATCGTCAGAATCCATATGCTTTTGCCTGTGTCACCAAGAAACCATTCTAAACCCCAAAGAATGAGTTAACTTGAACAGTTCTGCCTCAGATTCTTAGAGACATTAGTATGCAACAGAAAACAACCACCAAATTCTGCAGTAATTCAGCAATTTTATTCAAAGAAGCATGAGAAATGTAATTAATCATAATATGATTGGAAATGGGAAGAAATAAACTGTTGAAGATCATTCTCTCATATTTGTCATTGGGCAGTTTGACAGGATGATGTACAGCGAGTGTAGCATTGCGAGTTACCTGTGCCATCAGGTGCAAACTGCAAAAAAAGTTCAATTACTTGGCATTGTCACCTCCCCATTAGTCACTTTGCTCAACATGCACAGACCAAAATAATCCAAGTCTGGATAGGTTTTGGGTTTGTATGTGGGAAAACAAGCATGCTTTAACTACCAACTTGCACTCTATATTGTGAAGAATGTTTTCCCCCTCTGGTGTATGTGCAGCCTGGAACTTTATGGTCTTACAGCAGCTTGCGAATGAGATTAAGCAGTTTGTGGAAACAATCCCAATATTTAATGAGACACCTACCAGGATTTCCATTGCTCAATCATAGCTATTTGAAGCCGCGAAATAGCAGTTTCCCTGAAACACAGACAATTTAATTTGCCATAGATTCGCAATACTAAGAAAGATAGATTTGCTAGTTGTAAGCTAATCTGTTAATTATACCATTAGGAATAACTTTATGGTGAACATGGGAAAAAACTAGACATGTTTGCCTGGCGAATGCAGCAATAGAAAAGAACATCAATAAAAACGTTGAGCGAATTTGGTCCTCCTAATAACTCAAAGATGGGAAGAGAAGACAGGGAGGTGGTGGTCAAACACCAGGAGGGAAAATGACATCAGACATTGAGAGGGAAACTGACAGAGGTGGTCAGATATAGGGAGGGTCATTGGCAATGGATTTGGAGAGGGGAACTAACATTGCAAGGGAAGCGAAAACCTGGAGGAGGTCAGACCTCGGGTGTGGGGGGGGGGGGGGGGGGGCAGTGTCAGACACTGTGAAGTAAGTGGACTTTGGGAGAGAAAATTACTTTATGTAAGTAAGTGGCATCAGGAGAAAAGCTAGCATTGTGGAGGGCTGTTCTCCATAAAGAGGGGAATTGACATCAGGTGAGATCATCGGTTGGACAGTGATAGGTGGCCAGATGCCAGGAAACATAGAAACATAGAAAATAGAGCAGGTATCGGCTATTTGAACCTTTGAACCTGCTCCACCATTTACTATGATCATGGCTGATCATCCAGCTCAATAGCATGTTCCTACCTTCCCCCCATATCCTTTAATCCCTTTTGCCCCAAGAGCTATATCTAACTCCTTCTTGATGTGGAGATGCCGGCGTTGGACTGGGGTGAGCACAGTAAGAAGTCTTACAACACCAGGTTAAAGTCCAACAGGTTTGTTTCAAATCACTAGCTTTCAGAGCACTGCTCCTTCCTCAGGTGAATGAAGATGTAGGTTCCAGAAACAATATAGAGAGACAAAGTCAAAGATGCAAGACGATACTTTGAAAGCGAGCATTTGCAGGTAATTAAGTCTTTACAGATCCAGAGAGAGGGGTAATCCCAGGTTAAAGAGGTGTGAATTGTCTCAAACCAGGACAGTTGATAGGATTTTGCAAGCCCAGGTCAGATGGTGGGGGGTGAATATAATGTGACATGAATCCAAGGTCCCGGTTGAGGCTATACTCATGTGTGCGGAACTTGGCTATAAGTTTCTGCTCGGCAATTCTGTGTTATCACGGGTCCTGAAGGCTGCCTTGGTGAATGCTAACCCGAAAATCAGAGGCTGAATGCCCTTGACTGCTGAAGTGTTCCCCGACTGTAAGGGAACATTCCTGCAGTGCATACTCGTGCGACTCGGCCAACGTTGTCTATCTCATACGCTGCAGGAAAGGATGTCCTGAAGCGTGGTACATTGGCGAGACCATGCAGACGCTGCGACAACGGATGAACGGACATCACGTGACAATTACCAGGCAGGAATGTTCCCTTCCAGGCGTGGAACACTTCAGCAGTCAAGGGCATTCAGCCTCTGATCTTCGGGTAAGCGTTCTCCAAGGCGAGCAGAAACTGATAGTCAAGTTCCGCACACATGAGTACGGCCTCAACTGGGACCTTGGATTCATGTCGCATTACATTCACCCCCCACCATCTGGCCTGGGCTTGCAAAATCCTACCAACTGTACTAGCTTGAGACAATTCACACCTCTTTAACCTAGGATTACCTCTCTCGCTGGATCTATAAAGACTTTATTACCTGCAAATGCTCGCATTCAAAGTATCGTCTTGCTTATTTGACTTTGTCTATATATATATATATATATATATGTTTATGGAACCTACCTCTTCATTCACATGAGGAAGGATCAGTGCTCCGAAAGCTAATGATTTGAAGCAAACATGTTGGTCTTTCACCTGGTGTTGTCAGACTTCTTATTGTAACTCCTTCTTGAAAGCATACAATGTTTTGGTCTTGACTACTTTCTGTGGTAGAGAATTCCACAGGCTCACCACTCTGTGGGTGAAGAAACTTCTCTTCTTTTTAAGTCCTAAATGGCCTGCCTTGTATCCTCAGTCTGTGGCCCCTGGTTCTAGACTCCCTCACCATCGGGAGCATCCTTCCTGCATTTATCCTGTCTGGTCCTGTTAGAATTTTAAAGGTTTCTATGAGATCCTCTCTCATTTTTCTGAACTCCAGCCAATATAATCCTAACCGACTCAATCTCTCCTCATATATCAATCCTGCCATCCCAGGAATCAGTCTGGTAAATCCTCTCTGCAGTCCTCCTACAGCAAGAACATCCTTCATAGAATCATAGAATCCCTCCAGTCCAGAAAGAGGAAATTCAGCCCATCGAGTCTACACCGACCCTCCGAAAGAGCACCCTCCCCTAGGCCACGCCCTATCCCCGTAACCCTACCTAACCTTTTGGACACTAAGGGACAATTTCCCATGGCTAATCCACCTAACCTGCACATCTGTGGACGTGGGAGGAAACAGTAACACCCGGAGGATACCCACACAGACACGGGGAGAATGTGCAAACTCCACACAGTCACCCAAGGTCCCTGGCACTGTGAGGCAGCAGTGTTAGCTACCGTGCCACTTTTTTTCCCAGACGTCATTTGGTAAGATGCTATATCAAAGGTTATCGCGGAAAATAAAAGCTCATGATGAAAGGCGTAACATATTTGCGTGGATAGAAAATTGGCTGGCTGGCAGGAAACAGAGTATGCATCAATGGGTCTTTTTCTGATTGGCAGGATGCAACAACTGAAGCGGGATTCTCCCAAATCCCCGCGATGGCCCGACGGCGGCTTAAAAAACCGCACAAACCACTCCGGCGTCGGGCCGACCGGAAGTTGCGGAATCCCCCGCACTTCCGGGGGCTAGGCTGGCACCGAAGGGGTTGGCGCCATGCCAACTGGCGCCAAAGGGCCGGCGCGAGTTAGCGCAAGCGCAGACCGGCCGGCGTATTCTAGCGCATTCGCAGGGGGGATGTCTCCTCCGTGCCAGCCTCATGGTGAAGCCCTACAGAGGCCGGCACAGAAGGAGTGCCCTCATGGCACAGGCCCGCCCGCAGATCGGTGGGCTCCGATCGCGGGCCAGGCCACCGTGGGGCCCCCCCGGGACCGGATCACTCTGCGCCCCCCCGAGGACCGCACCAGCCGGCCTACCAGCCAGGTCCCGCCGTGTGGGACCATGTCCAATCCAAGCCAGCGGGACTGGCCAGAAACTGACAGCCGTTCGGCCCATCGGGGCCCGGAGAATTGCCGGGGGGGGCGCTGCCAACGGCCCCCGACTGGCGCGGCATGATCCCCACCTGCAAACTGGCACGGAGAATGCGGCAGACGGTGTCGGAGTGGCAGGGCAGGATTCACGCTGCCCCCTGGGGTTTCTCCGACCCGGCGGGGGGTCGGAGAATCCCGCACCTGGAGTCCCCAAGGATCTGTGCTTGGGCTCTACTTTTCATGGACGGCATGGTAGCACAGTGGTTAGCACTGTTGCTTCACAGCGCCAGAGACCCGGGTTTGATTCCCAACTTCACTGTCTATGTGGAGTCTGTACGTTTTCCCCATGTCTGCGTGAGTTTTCTCTGGGTGCTCCGTTCTTCTCCCACAAGACCCGAAATATGTGCTTCTGAGCTGAATTGGACATTCTGAATTCTCACTTAAGTGTATCCGGACAGGCGCCACAGTGTGGCGACTAGGGTGTCTCACAGTAACTTCATTGCAGTGTTAACGTAAGCCTACTTATGACACTAATAAAGATTATTAGTATTTGACAATTTATATCAATGACTTAGATGAGGAGAATGAAGACATTAGGGCAGCACGGTAGCATGGTGGTTAGCACAATTGCTTCACAGCTCCAGGGTCCCAGGTTCGATTCCCCGCGGAGTCTGCACGTTCTCCCCGTGTCTGCGTGGGTTTCCTCTGGGTGCTCCGGTTTCCTCCCACAGTCCAAAGATGTGCAGGTTAGGTGGATTGGCCAAGCTAAATTGCCCTTAGTGTCCAAAATTGCCCTGAGTGCTGGGTGGGGTTGCTGGGTTATGGGGATAGGGTGGAGGTGAGAACTTGGGTAGGGTGCTCTTTCCAAGAGCCGGTGCAGACTCGATGGGCCGAATGACCTCCTTCTGCACTGTAAATTCTATGTAATATGATAGCGAACTTTGCAGATAACACAAAGATAGGTAGGTAAGTACGTTGTAAAGAGGTCATAAGGAACTTACAGATCAATATAGATAAATTGAGGGAAAAAATCTGGCAGATGTGGGAAAATGTGAAGTTGTTCACTCTGGCAGGAAGAATAAAAAAGCAGAGTATTACTTAAATGAAGAATAACTGAAGAATTCCAAGATACCGAAGGATTGAGGTGTCCTGGTGCATGATTAACAAAATGTTAATATGCAGGTACCGCAAGTAATTAAGAATACTAATGGATTGCTATATATTATGATGAGAGGAATTGAACATGAAAGTGAGAAATTATGGGCACGATTTTCCTGAAAAATTTCCAAGTGTTGCCGAGAGCGGGAATTGCCGCGAGTTTCCTGCGCTCGGCCCAGTGAATCTGGCAACGCAATTCAATGTTAACTGGTCTACTTAAGGAAGCCTTATGGGCTTCTTGCCAACCGATTCGCCGGGTCGTGCTCACCAGCCCCCCTGCTAACAAGTGCGAGCAGCACTTAATTGCACTTGGTCGACTAACCCCAGCCAATTCGCAATAATGGCACCAAGGAGACTGGCCCCAAGATTCAGGGACGCTGACCTGGGGAGGCTGCTGGATGCAGTGGAGACCAGGAGGCCTCCCGGGGGTCTGAGGGGTCCAGGGGCCCTAGAGGGTGAGTCACAGGCAGCCAGTGCTGCCTGGAATGAGGTGGCAGCAGCCGTCAGTTCCAACAGTATGACCTGTTGGAACTTTCCTGCCATTAGTGCAGGGAGAAGATCACCAACCTACACTGGGCAGCACGAGTGAGTAGACACCGATACCCCCCACCACCTGCTGCCCCCCTCCCCGCCCCAAAGGGAGCATCCACCCCCCACCTCTCCAAGTGACCCCCAGCCCTCTGTCCCCCTTCACCCCCAACCCCGCCTTCATACTCCTCTCCCACCACTGAACCATGCATGTGGCTGACGATACTCTCTCTCTGTCTCCTCAGAAAAAGCTCTCCCACAATCGGCAGGAGAGGGCCCAGACTGACGGAGGGGTGCTGGACTTGAGAATCCTCACCTCCTTCGAGGAGCAGGCCCTGAAGGTGACTGGTGTGACCGAGGACTGGGCGGCCAACAATGCGGAGGCTGGCAGATACCGAAGATAAGAGGAACCACTGGGATCCACCTGGAGGACCTATCAAACATGAGTAGTGATTGCCTTACTGATTGACCCATCCCCCCACTGACCACATGTCCATTCTCCTGCAGGTCCAGTAGCCGATGGTGCCGACCCATCCCAGGTGGACCCCTCTCATGACTCTGAGGAGAACACCTTGAAGGAGAGCTCCGAGGATGCCACCATAATAGTTGCAGCACAGCTGTCAACCCCCCCTCCTCCATCAGCGCTGATACACACATCTCGGTGGGCCATGTCAGTGATCAGGCTTCTGGGGCACAATCTGGTGAGCACCACACTGCTGCTGGAGGCAGGGACCATCAGGCAAGACAGCAGTTGGAGGTCTGCTGGATCCCAGGACCCAGCTGGATCCCTGCCTGATGCTGAGCCTCTGAAAGGGGGTTACCAGGAGCTGATGGAGATGGTAAGGAGCGGCCGAGACATTCAGAGGGAGATGTCAGCGTCACTCCAGCAGATCCATAGCGGCTTGGAGGAGTCCCAGAAGCTACGAGGGCAGGAGAATCTGTCGGCAATGAGTGGCACCGAGGCCAACAATGCTAGGGTGACCACCGTAGAGGAGAATCTGGTGCACGACATCGGCACCATGCGTGAAGGTGACCAAGGCGTCGGGCAGTCGGTGACAGCCATGGCTGAGGGTCTCGGCAGAATGTCTGACTCGCTGGGGGATGTCGCCCAGTATCAGACTAACCTTGTTGAGGTTCTGCGGGACAGGACCCGCTCTCAGATGGGCAGGGCTGAGGCGCTGCGGTGCGTGTCCCAGTCGCAAGTGGCCATAGCTGAGGCACTGCAGAGCATGTCCCTGTCACTGAGGAGCATCATACGCGTCTCGCACGCAGCACACAGGACAGGGCGGCAGGCTTGTGTTTACGCCGCCAACAAGTGAGCCGCTGTCCTCCAGCCCCAGAGCCACCAGAGGATGCCCGCCAGGGGCATCGAGGGTCATGGGATGAGGAAAGCAGTTGACTGCCTCCCCCTCAGATGTGCACCCTGGGAAAACACCAAGACGTAGTGGTAGAGCTCGGAGGGCCAGGCACATTGAGAATCACTGAGCGCATCGGGGTAGGGGGGAAGGTGTGGTGGGTTAAGTAGGGGGTGGGGAGGGTTGGGGGCTGGGGAGATTGGGGGAGTGGCACCATCGGGAATGGGTAATGTACAGCATATTAAAAAACTTCTTGCAAACAGTTATGATCCTCTGTCACTTTCTTCCCCAGTGCGGGCTGACCTCCAGACCCTTTGCCCATCTCTCCAGGCAACCAGCCCCCCCTCCCGCCGTGGCGCTCACCCAGCCTCTGGCCGTGGACACTTCCACGGAGCTGTGTCCCATCCCCAGGGTGTTTGAATGTTGCGTGTGTGCTGTTGCCTCCTGCATTGTCCAGGCATCAATGTGTGATTGGGATGCTGGGAATTGACTCCCACATGCTACATGGCCCGCCCATCCACGGGAATCCACTTAGGTTGTGTCAAGTGCTCACTTAACCACGATTGCCAATTCCCTATTTGCAATAACCTTCAGTCAGAGGCCTTGACAGTCAGTGGGGGTTATGGGTGGTCGGTGGGACAGATGGGCAGGGACAGGAGTTGCCCCCGGAATGGGGTTGGAATCCAGGGGTTGGCCGAGCACTGGGGCGGCAAGCCCAGCACACCCGGGAGCTTTACATGTGAGCAAAGATGGCTACTCACCTCCTCAGGTCCCCACAGAAGCCCTTCCGCCAGGTTCAAGTTTTTCAAAAGGAGTATTAATCGGCGCCAGCGTGAGCACTTGCTGGAGAGGCCGATGAATGACAGGTGGCCAATGGATATGGGATCGCTCTCATTGATTGTATGAAAATCGGGCTTAAGTGGTGATAATTGGTTTCTCGCCACACTACAGCAAGATCTTGATTTTGCCTACGGGAGCGGGCCAGTTGCAGCACAAACTGTTTGGCGCCTGACGTGGTTCTCGTTTTTGGCCCCTCCCGCTATACACTGGGCTCGTTACGCTTGAGCGCCAGTGTAATGAGGCCGGAAGTTCACGCCCTATGTTTCAGTTTACAGGGCATTGGTGAGACCACATCTCAAATACTGTGAGCAGTTCTGGTCTTAGTATTTTAGGAAGGATGTAAATGCCTTGCAGGCGGCTGCGAGGTGGTTTATGAGATTGATACCTGGCATGAGTGGGTTGTCTTATGATGAAAGATTGGACACACTGGGCTTGTTTTCTTTGGGGTTTAGAAGTGTGAGGGGTGAGTTGATACAAGTATATAAGGACCTGAATGGTCTCAACGTGGTGATCATGTAAAGGGTGTTTCCTTATGACGGTGGGTCCAGAATTCGGGGGCATTGATTTAAAATGAAGGATCACCCTTTTAGGAGAGAGATGTGGAGAAGTATTTTCTCTCAGAGGTGATGTGTTGGATGTTCTGGATCACAAACAGGTGACCAACACTTGAAGTGGTGCAACTCTATTTTATTATAAGGTTAACTGTATTAACATACTTGAACTGTGGGTAAATGCAATACCAGCTTTAACTGTTGACCCTTGCCTAGTCCTAACCAGATGGTGCACTCAGCACATGGTGAATGTCTGTGTTGCAGGCTGTGAGCTCTGTGCTCCGAGCTGGCTGCTACTAGAATGAACGGGAACTCTCCTGTCCCCTGTCTTTATAGTGCGTGTGCTCTCACTGGTGATTGGCTGCGGTGTTGTGTATGCTGATTGGTCCCACTGTGTGTCCATCAGTGTGTGTGTGTGTGTCTGCACCATAATATACTGGTGTATATTATGACAAGAGGGTTATGCGACTTTGGGACTCTGTGCCTCAGAAGGTGATGGAGGTGGGGGTGATTGAATATTTTTAAGGCGGAGGTAGATGGATTCTGTTAGGTAAGGGAATCTAAGGTTGGGGAGATGGGAATGTGGAATTCGAAACACAAATAGGTCCGCCGTGATTTTATTGAATGGCAGAGCAGGCTCGAGGGGCCAAATGACGTACTTGTGCTCCTATTTTGCATGTTCATCTGTATATATGTTGAGGTCAAGTATCTGATATTTTTATTTTTTAACATCCTCCCCAAGGTTCCCTTTATTCCAGAAATGTGGCATTTCAAGATGGGAGATGGACAGGGAATTCTGTAATTTGTATAATATGTGCAGCAAAGGGATGTAGGCAATATTATCACTGTGCAAAAAGCAGCAACTCTTGAGGAAATTAACCACTTAAATTTAAAATTGGGGATAGCTGTACAAATGGTGCAGTCATGTGGGAGGTTTGTTTCCACTACATATATTTTCAACTCAGAGACTTAAATGATTTCTTTCCAGATGGAATAATTATTCTTCCGCAGTAATTTCTTCGGGTCCCTAGGCAAAGATTGTTTCATGTATTAATTTTAATCTTTTGTACTTGCAGACTGCTCATTTTTCCTCATTATGGTTTTTCAACACACTAGTAATATTAATGTTTAAGTGTAGTTCTCTCGCATTATAAGGGGAATACTTTGGAGTCCAAACCATTATTGGTAACTTATTAAGGTATAGTATCCAACATTTTGTCTTAGATGTTCCTCGCGAGTCCATTTCATACCAGAACTTCACCCCCTCTGGTCAGTGCAACACCTCTCATAATCTCCCATGCTCAATTTTCATCATTGCACCTTCATTGCATATTCATGAGAGAGAAAGGATTCTGAATCATTCGATTGCCTCTGAGTCTGACAGTTTTGTGTTCCGTGGACTTGAACACAATCTTGGCTCACATTTTGGTGCAGCACTGAGACAAGACTGCACTGTCAGAAGTGCCGCTTTTGAGGGATTGCCTTGAGGAATGATCAAAAGAAGAACAGGAACGGGATTCTCCGAGCCTCCGCGCAGAAATCGTGCTCGGTGCGGAGGCGGAGAACGGGGCGTCGGGCCCGATCGCGGGTCTGAAGACTTCCTGTGATTCTCCACGGACCCGAGAATCGCTGGCAGTTGCATGCGCGGTCGACGTGGCGCCGGTCGGGGGCCATTGAAAGAGGCCCCCGCGGTGATTCTCCGCCGACAACTGGCCGAGTTCCCACCGGCGTAATTCACTCATGGATCCACCCGGCGGGCACTCGGAGTGACATCTGCGGACCCAGTCCGCGGCCGCCCTGTTGGAGGGGCGAGGGAATCAGTCATCGGTGGGTGCCTCGAGGAAGGCCAAGCTCGCGATCGGGGGCCACCGATCGGCCGGCACATGCGATCTGGTGGGGCTTATATTTACGGGGGCGGCCGCTGTGTGGGTCCGCCATATTGCGCGGGGCCGCCGCCACAGGCAGCCGCCGCGCCCATGCGTGGACCCGTGGCCTGAAGTGCAGGGCCCCGTCTCGGCAGCCGGAGCTGCAATGAGCCCTCCGGGGCCCTGCTAACCCTCTTCATAACGGAGAATCACTCTGGACTTTCTCCAAAAAAGTCCAGAGTGATTCGCACCCGTTTTCTCAGGGGCGTGGGGACATAGCCCCATTATCAGAGAATTCCGCCCCTGGTCTAAGATACAATCTAAGGAAGAGCAGGGGAATTCAGCACACTGTCCTGAGCAATATTAACCCCTCAGCAAACATCACTAAAAGTTTTACCTTGTTATGAACTAACTGCTGGGACTTTGTTGTGCAGCGATTGGCTGCCATGATTCCTTACATTAAACAAAGAACAAAGAAAAGTACATGATGTGGAGATGCCGGCGTTGGACTGGGGTGAGCACAGTACAAAGTCTTACAACACCAGGTTAAAGTCCAACAGGTTTGTTTCGATGTCACTAGCTTTCGGAGCGCTGCTCCCTCCTCAGGTGAATGAAGAGGTATGTTCCAGAAACATATATATAGACAGATTCAAAGATGCCAGACAATGCTTGGAATGTGAGCATTAGCAGGTGATTAAATCTTTACCGATCCAGAGATGGGGTAACCCCAGGTTAAAGAGGTGTGAATTGTCTCAAGCCAGGACAGTTGATAGGATTTCGCAGGTCAGATGGTGGGGGATGAATGTAATGCGACATGAATCCCAGGTCCCGGTTGAGGCCGCTCTCATGTGTGCGGAACTTGGCTATAAGCTTCTGCTCGGCGATTCTGCATTGTCGCGCGTCCTGAAGGCCTTGGAGAACGCTTACCCAGAGATCAGAGGCTGAATGCCCTTGACTGCTGAAGTATTCCCCGACTGGAAAGGAACATTCGTGCCTGGTGATTGTCGCGTGATGTCCGTTCATTCGTTGTCGCAGCGTCTGCATGGTCTCGCCAATGTACCACGCTTCGGGACATCCTTTCCTGCAGCGTATGAGGTAGACAACGTTGGCCGAGTCGCACGAGTATGTACCGCGTACCTGGTGGGTGGTGTTCTCACGTGTAATGGTGGTATCCATGTCGATGATCTGGCACATCTTTTGGAGATTGCCATGGCAGGGTTGTGTGGTGTCGTGGTCACTGTTCTGAAGGCTGAGTAGTTTGCTGCAAACAATGGTTTGTTTGAAGTTGTGCGGTTGTTTGAAGGCAAGTAGTGGGGGTGTGGGGATGACATTGGCAAGATGTTCATCTTCATCGATGACGTATTGAAGGCTGTGAAGGAGATGTCGTAGTTTCTCCGCTCCGGGAAAGTACTGGACGACGAAGGGTATTCTGTCGGTTGTGTCCCATGTTTGTCTTCTGAGGAGGTTGGTGCGGTTTTTTGCTGTGGCGCGTTGGAACTGTCGATCGATGAGTCGAGCGCCATATCCCATTCGTACGAGGGCATCTTTCAATGTCTGTAGATGTCTGTTACGCTCCTCCTCGTCTGAGCAGATCCTGTGTATACGGAGAGCTTGTCCATAGGGGATGGCTTCTTTAATGTGTTTAGGGTGGAAGCTGGAGAAGTGGAGCATCGTGAGGTTATCCGTGGGTTTGCGGTAAAGCGAAGTGCTGAGGTGACCGTCCTTGATGGAGACGAGTGTGTCCAAAAATGCAACTGATTTTGGAGAGTAGTCCATGGTGAGTCTGATGGTTGGATGGAACTTATTGATGTCATCGTGTAGTCGTTTCAGTGATTCTTCGCCGTGGGTCCAAAGGAAAAAAATGTTATCGATGTATCTGGTGTATAACGTCGGTTGAAGGTCCTGTGTGGTGAGTAGGTCTTCTTCAAAAAGTTGTTGGCGTATTGGGGTGCAAATCTGGTCCCCATGGCTGTTCCGTGCGCCTGGATGAAGAACTTGTTGTCGAAGGTGAAGACGTTGTGATCCAGAATGAAGCGGATGAGTTGCAGAATTGCGTCTGGAGATTGGCAATTGTCAGTGTTGAGTACTGAGGCTGTTGCAGCAATGCCGTCGTCATGGGGGATGCTGGTATAGAGTGCCGAGACGTCCATTGTGACGAGGAATGTTCCTAGTTCAACTGGTCCATGGGTGCTGAGTTTCTGTAGGAAGTCCGTCGTGTTGCGACAGAAGCTGGGCGTACCTTGTACGATGGGTTTCAAGATGCCCTCGATGTAGCCAGAGAGGTTCTCACACAGGGTCCCATTGCCTGAAACGATAGGACGGCCTGGTGTGTTGGCCTTGTGTATTTTCGGGAGGCAGTAGAGATCTCCAATGCGGGGAGTACGTGGGATGAGAGCACGTAGGGTGCTCTGAAGATCTGGATCCAAGGTCTTTATCAGTCTGTTAAGTTGGCGTATGTGTTCCTTGGTCGGATCTGCGGGTAACTGTCTGTAGTGTTCTTGGCTGTTCAGTTGTCGGTATACTTCTTTGCACTGATGGACACACAGTGGGACCAATCAACACACACAACACCGCAGCCAATCACCAGTTAGAGCACACACACTATAAAGACAGGGGGCATCAGAGTTCCCGCTCATTCGAGTTGCAGCTAGCTAGGAGGACAGAGCTCACAGCCTGTAACATAGACATTCACCATGTGCTGAGTGCATCGACTGGTTAGGACAAGGCAAAGGTCTTTAGTTAAAGCTAGTATCGTGTTAACCACAGTCTGAGTATGTTAAACAGTTAATGATTCAATAAAATAGTGTTGCACTATTTCAAGTGTTGGTGAACTGTATGTGTTCCACGGATCCAGAACACCCAACACATCAGTCAGGTCAGGTTTTTAGTAGTCAAGTCAGTTTGGGAGGTAGTCGGGGTCGTCTAAAGGATCAATGTGAATGATGGAGGGGGTCAATTGTTTAGTTATCCAGGAGTTAGACTTGGATTTTTTCCTCTTACATATCCTGAGTAACATATCCAGATAAGTACATCGGAACTGTCCAATGTCTCCAACTCGAAACTCCACAGGGTCCCAAAGCCTATTTTGGGTAGTACGTCCAGTCTTCGATGGTCCAGACACTGTAAGGTCTGGGCCACTGAGTGAATATTAATCTGGAAAGGTCCTTTTGTTCCCTCTTGAGACAGCGGACAGTTTCAATCCACAAGAGAAGTCAGGTGATTCTTGGGTAGCCATCTTTCTGTAGCTTATTGTGGTTTTAAAAGTGTAAAATATTGACTGAAATTTCATAATATATTGGAACTTAGTAATGCTGCTAGCCTCACGGACACACATCTCAGAGATTCCACATACTTCCAGCTATTCTTTCATGTTAGACAAATCACCTAAACAAGTTGCAACACAGCGATTGACAATCTTCCCTCTCATTTCCAGGACAATGTGGCAATATAATGGGTGGGAGCAGCAATGAACCAGTGGGAGACAGGTATGCCCACATCTCCTGCAATAGACTATGCTGCAAATTACTGAAATTCAGTAACTGAAACCATTGCAGCTGGCATGGCCGAGAATGGTCTGGATGACGTTACGTTTCTGCCTTATGAACCTTTCAAATTCCACATCACCCTCATCCTAGAATCTGACTTTTATGCTTTCAAATACCCAAAAGCTGCCCAGGAATTTAAAACAAATTATTCACTGTCTGTGAATTATGTACTCAGCCAGTTTTTCTACTCAGCTTTTACTAGGGTAATTGAAAATTCACCCCTTGCTGTATTTAAAGAAAGCCCTTCATGGTGTTCAATATTCCGAGTTGAGCAACAAGAAGCTTTTTCCTTTCATATATTCATGGTACCTAATGCCCACTGAGCTGGGACATGCGGGGAGAAAATTTAATTATAAAATAGCCACCAGTATATTTAAAATTGCAATATTAAACAATTCAGGATCTAATAAAAAGATAAGAATGTTATTATTATCCTATTTATAAGTTTATTTTTGTTTCTGGAAACAGTGACAGGCAGAAAAAATGGTGTTTCCAAAATTAACTGAACTGGGTGGACAAGTAAATCGGAGTATGACTCACTCTAACAGCTAGGTAACTTTGTTTTGTGGAGAAGTAGGGAAAATGGGAACTCCCCAGTAGTTTTTGAAAGTTTTTTCCAAATGCAAGTTCCCAACCACTCAAGTTACATAATGTGCCTCTAAAATACTGAGGTAAATTTACAGCCCCCGCACCGGCATAATAAAGTGAGTGGCCAGTCCACTGCCTTCCCACCTGAAGTGGATTTAAACTTGACCCTTTATTGGACTATTCCAGACAGGGAACACTTCCATGAAAATCACTCTCACCTGAGTTTAAAACAGTCAGCTCTCATAACCATTTGATTCGGACTGAAGAGATGACCTATTTATCCCTTAAGGCGAGCAAGATAGCAGAAAATGCCACTTTCTTCCAGATAGCGTTCTTTAATAAGCATCAGCTAGGTTATAATTACCTGGATATTATAAAGGTCTGGTGGTTTCTCTTCATTAATGTATCTCCCCATGTATAAGTATACAAAGAGAGGTTCTGTGGAGTTCTATAGAAAATACTGTGTGAGATGTTATATTATACTAACTTATTTAAACATTTGTCAAAGAATCAAACATGCAACACAATTTAAGTGGCTAAGTGGCCAGGGTGGCACAGTGGGACAGTGGTTAGTACTGCTGCTTCACAACACTAGGGACCCAGGTTCAATTCTGGCCTTGGGTGACTGTGTGGAGTTTGGCACATTCCGCGTGGGTTTCCTCTGGATGCTCCGGTTTTCTCCCACAGTCCAAAGCTGGGCAGGTTAGGTGGATTGGCCATGCTAAATTGCCCCTTAGTGTTCAGGGCTATGCAGGCTAGGTTACGGGGATAGGGCGCAGTAGACATAGGTAGGGTGCTCTTTTGGAAGCTACATACTCTATGGACTGAATGGCCTCCTTCTGAATTGTAGATTCTATGATTAAAGATTAAGGATTATAAAAAGATGGAAAATATAATCTTAGTTCTAATATAAAATCCAAAACTTAAACCTCTATAACACTAGTGTCAAAAATAACTTAGAATATCCATCAAAATCTAGAGTAAATTGTTACCTTACATTCTTCCGAGTAGCAAGAAGTCTGCTGAGAAGGATACCTCTCCACAGTTTAGACTAGAATTACCCAGACTCTCGTAAGATGCATTGATTGAGGATTTCAACACTTCTGAGTTTTCAATGGTGAGGTTCCCTATTTCTGAGGTGTTCCAAGTGTTTTGTCTTGGACTTTGACCTTATAAGATGCAGGCACCGTTTTCTTTTTTCCAAATATTTTTATTCAATTGTCAATTATAAATAGTATATTAACAAATAGACACTTAATTTATATTATATAAAAACAGAATCACGAATAAAAAAGTAATGAATACAATGGAACAAGAAACTCTGATATCTAAACTAACCTCCCCTGTAAAATTCATCCTATTGTGTTCATGGAGCTAACAGGAAGGAGATGATACTAAGGAAATATAGTCAGATCTTGTCCTCCTAATGTTGTAATTCTCCAAAGTGATTGAAATTACTTTTCTGTTTAAATCATCTTGCATATTATAATTTGCACACATCCAAACTAATAAATAGAAACAAAATAAAGTGAATGATCGAAATCGAAAATAAAAACGTAAGTGCTGGAAAAACTCAACAGGTCTAGCAGCATCGGTGGCAAGAGAAAGGAATGTTTCAGGTCAAATATGGCTCTTTGGAACTGAAGGGAGCTAGAAATGAAATAGGTTTTATATTGTGGAAAAAGGGAAAGCGGGGCTAGCATAAAAGAGAAGTTCTGTAATAGGTTAGAGGGCAGGAGAGATTAAATAACAGAACTGTTATGGACGAAAGGCAAAGGGATTGGTAATGATTCGAGTAAAGAAACAAAGCATAGGTCCATGGTCGGTGTGTATAACAGAATAATGAACAGCTCTGTCCGAAATCAAAAATAGACTGGGCCCTCAGCAAATCAAAATCTAAACGGAGGACAGAGTTCACAATCTGAATTTGTTGAACTTCTCTCTCCCTCTAAAACTGAGACATAGGGCGGGATTCTCCGCTTGCCGACGGTGAAATCGTATTCGTCGATCGGGCGGAGAATCCCTTTTGACGCCGAAATCGGGGGCGGCATCTGTTTTCGGATGCCTCTCCAAAACTGTGTCATCGGTGATTACGCCGCATTCCATTGGGACGGTCTCAGGACGCCACCTGAAGGCCCTCCACACGATGGGCCGACTTCTCGCCGGCATGGGACATGTTTTCGACAACCTCCCATGACGGCTGCAGACTGTGTCCAGCACTGCCACAATCGGGGTGGGGGGTGTGGTCATTCCGCTGGCTGGGGGACTTCAGCGGGGGCTGGGGGGCCTGGTGGGGGGTGGTCCGGGGGTGGCGAAAGGGGTTAGAGGGGGGCACTATCTGGCAGGTTGGATCTGCGCCCGGCTGACGCCATGTTGCACCGCGCGACCGCTGTAGGTCGTCGCTGTGTGCATGCGTGGTCACGGACACTTCAATTCTCTGGCCATTTCGGTTGGGAAATCAGGATTTTACATGGCATGGCTGCTAGCCTCCCACTGGGCAGAGCATCGGTGCGGGGGTGGCGTCGACTTTTTCATCATAAAACGATGTCCTCCGGACACAGTCTCAAAATCGGCGAATCGAGACCATAGTTCCCCTTGTCCTCACTGTCCACCTCACCAGCCTCCACATTCAAAGGATCATCCTTCTCCATTTCCGCTAACTCCAGCATGATGCCACTACCCAGCACATCTTTCCCTTCCCTTCCCTGTCAGCATTCAGAATGGACCATTCTGTTAATGACACCATGTTGCACCCCTCTATCATCTCGAAAACCTTGTCTCCTACTCATTGCACCTTCCCATGCAATCACAGACGGCATAACACCTACCCTTCTACCTCCTCTATCTTCACTGTTTAAGGCTCCAAATATTACTTCCAGGTGAAGCAGCAGTCTATATGTACTTCTTTCAATTGTCGTGTGAGAGTACCTTTAAGACATGGCTGTTTAAGCAATGTACCTTTAAGAAAACAGTGATGTCAGAGAGTGGGTGGAGCTGAGGTCAGGTCAGCCATTTTGCAGTTTAGTTTTGCAGGTTGAAAAAGAGCTTGGGGGTGTCTATGTTTGTAGTGAGCTGGATCTCTGCCATGAAAGACTATCTCTGGATCATTTGGGTGATGTAAACTCATAATAGTAAAGCCTTTAATCTGATGTGATTCTGTTTAAGGGTATTAAGTCTCTTGGACCTTTGAAGGAACATTTTGGGGAATGATTTACTGTTGCAATATTTTCTGAGTTATCTTTGAAGTAAGGGGTGTTAAGAGATCCAATGGGCAGTATTCTCCAACCCCCCCCGCCGGGTCGGAGAATCGGCGGGGGCTGGCGTGAATCCCGCCCCCGCCGGTTGCCGAATTCTCCGGCACCGGATATTTGGTGGGGGTGGGAATCGCGCCGCGCCGGTTGGCGGCCCCCTCCTGCGATTCTCCGGGACGCGATGGGCCGAAGTCCCGCTGCTGGAATGCCTGTCCCGCCGGCGAGAATCAAACCACCTCTCTTACCAGCGGGACAAGGTGGCGCGGGTGGGCTCCGGGGTCCTGGGGGAGGCGCGGGGCGATCTGGCCCCGGGGGGTGCCCCCACTGTGGCCTGGCCCGTGATCGGGGCCCACCGATCCGCGGGCGGGCCAATGCCGTGGGGGCACTCTTTTCCTTCCGCCTTCGCCATGGTCTCCACTATGCGCATGCGCATGGCAAAGTCATTTCCGCGCCAGCTGGCGGGGCACCAAAGGTCTTTCCCGCCAGCTGGCGGGGCGGAAATCAGTCTGGCGCGGGCCTAGCCCCTCAAGGTGAGGGCTCGGCCCCTCAAGGTGCGGAGGATTCCTCACCTTTGGGGCGGCGCGATGCCGGACTGATTCGCGCCGTTTTTGGCGCAGGTCGGCGGACATCGCGCCGATTGCGGAAAATCCCGCCCAATGTTTATTTAAGATGTTAAGTTGAGTTCATGGAATAAACATTGTTTTGTGTTTAAAAACCCACGTGTCCATAATTGTAATCCCACATCCTAGGGAACAAGCCGTGTGCTAGGAAATGCAACAAATACATTAAAGGGAGAGGTTGGTTGAACTCAATGATACATTTTGGGGTTCTGAAAATGCCTCGCCCATAACACAATATAGTATACAGTATTTGCTGCTCACAATGCAGTCTACTCTATTTTGGCGATACCAAATGCAGACTGGATGACTGCTTTGTGGAACAACTCCATTCAGACTGCAAACATGATTTTGACCTTCTGGTTGCTTGTCATTTTAATTCACCCATTTGCTCTCACACTCACATTTCTGCCCTTGGCCTGCTCTAATGTTTCAGTGAAGCTCAATGCATGCTTGATAAACATTCTTCCAATTAAAGACTTTGATAGCCTTCTGGACTCAACATTCAGTTAAATTGTTAATGGTTCTACTGTCTTTACCCCCGGCAAAGTAAATCTATTCCCTTAAAGTTATTGTTAACTTGGTACCTCAACTATCATAGATTATCATAGAATTTACAGTGCAGAAGGAGGCCACTCGGCCCATCGAGTCTGCACCGGCTCTTGGAACGAGCACCCTACCCACGGTCAACACCTCCACCCTATCCCCACCCAAAACTAAGGGCAATTTTGGACACTAAGGGCAATTTATCATGGCTAATCCACCTAACCTGCACATCTTTGGACTGTGGGAGGAAGCCGGAGCACCCGGAGGAAACCCACGCACACACGGGGAGGATGTGCAGACTCTGCACAGACAGTGACCCAAGCAGGAATCGAACCTGGGACCCTGGAGTTGTGAAGCAATTGTGCTATCCACAATGCTACCGTGCTGCCCCACGTCGAGTAGATTAGGATTATTTTCAAAGACGGAGGTTGAGGGGGTCCTCGTTGAGGTCTACAAAATCGTGAGAGGTATAGACAGGGTGGATAGCAAGAAGCTTTTTCCAAGAGTGGGGGACTCAATTACTAGGGTCACGAGTTCAAGGTGAGAGGGGAAATGTTTAAGGGAGATATGCGTGGAAAGTTCTTTATGCAGTGGGTGGTGGGTGCCTGGAACGCATTGCCGGCGGGGTGGTAGAGGCGGGTACGATAGCGTCATTTAAGATGTATCTAGATACATGAATGGGCAGGGAGCAGAGGGATACAGATCTTTAGGAAAAAAAGGCGACAGTTTTAGATAGAGGATCTGGATTGGCGCAGGCTTGGAGGGCCGAAGGGCCCGTTCCTGCGCTGTAATTTTGCTTTGTTCTTTGTTGGCCCTTATGTCTAAGATGGCTGAATATCTTATTTAGTTATGGTATACTTTCAAAACAAGTTCTAGCTGAAATCAAACAACCTTCTATTGTCTATTGCTTACTTACAAAAACAAGTAATTAATAAATCTTATCAAATTGACGAATCCTTGGGGAGCATGTTTACCATCTGAAAACACAGGTGTGTGGCTGTTTAGCTGCCTGCCAAAAGTAAAAGTGATCGAACAACTTCTTCTAATTTCCCATGCTAACTTCCGATGGTGGCATGTAGAGGGAGGTTGCACACAGGGTAGCTCCCACCAGAGTCCTAGTTTTTTGGCACTTTTCGCCCGGTTCCTGAGGGAGATTTGTGGACATGCCCAACCCATCTAATAGTTCTTTCTGAGAGGGTGTCAAAGGCCCCAAAAATGAATGTTGGAAACAAGGGTACAAGTGGTAGCCCTTCAGGAGAGACAGAGAAATTGTGAAGCCCATTTGGAGCTGATGGAGACCCTCAAGAAGTCGGTGAAAGATGCACTGGGCTTGATGAGGGTGGCATTGGGAAAGACCTCGGAGATGGTTGGAAGCATGGAGAAGTGCTGAAGGGTAGTGGGGGAGGCTTAGTTGCGACGCAGAAATCAGGTAGCCTTACTGGAAGCTGAGCTGCTAGTGGTGGAGGAAAGAAATATGGGCCAGAGGGCTAAGGTTGAGGATCTGGAGAATAGGTCGAGGAGGCAGAAACTCAGGATTACGGGGTTGCCAGTAGGGGTGGAGGGCCCGAGGCTGACCGAGTACTTTGCTGAGATGTTTGTAAAGTTGATGGGGTGGGGGGGAGAACAGATGTCTCCTCCTGAGCTGGACAGGGCCCACCAGTTGAGACCATGGGCAAATGAGTCCCCACAGGCGGTGATAGCATGCTTTCACAGCTACCAGACAAAGGGGAGGATCTTAAAATGGGTCTACGGAAATCTTGAGGTGTGGTGGGAAGCCAGCAGTATTTGGATCTACCAGGATGTCGGCGCTGTATAAGAGCGGTGTGCGTTTTGGTATGGTGTACCTGGTGAGGCTGAGGGCAATACACAACTCCAATGATCACTTTTTGAGATGGCGGAGGAAGCAAAGGCCTTCGTTAAAGCACAGGGACCTGGACAGAACTGAGCGGGTTGAAATGGAACACTTTTGGATGAAGATGGGGACATTGTAATGTTTTTGTATATATGCTTGGTTAACTGAGATTTTGATTCTTTATTGGAGGGTATATGTTGTTGGGAGTATTTTGGAGAGGGCTGAGGAAATTGGGGATAAAGATTATGACAATAATGTAGATAATGTATGGCCCTAAGTGGAGAGTAGTGAAGTTTAAAGGATTTGGTTTCGGTTATTTCTTTGCGTGGATGTTTTGGTGCTTTTCTTGTTCATTTGTTGTGCACCCTTGCCGGGAGGGCTACCTTACTAGCAGGCAGAGTTCAGTTAGTGGATGGAGGGGCCGTGGCCTGTTGGAGCTGGTCAGATAGGTTTTGATGAGTCTAGAAGGTGTGATTGTTGGGGCAAGGGGATGGTGAGGAAGGGAAGTAGCTGGAGGGGTTTTGGGATAGGGGAAGGGGGTGGAGGGTAGATTGTTGACAGTGCCCAAGGGTTTTTCTTTGTCTCATCTTGGGTGGGCCCTGGTATTAAGGATTTGGAAGATGGAGGGGCTAATTGCGAATGGTGGAAATGGCTGATCTTAGAGGGAGAAGGGGTGAGAGATCCTCGATCAGACTAGTCATGTGGAACGTTAAGGGATTGGGGGGCCCAATGAAACGAGCAAGAGTTTTCTCTCATTTGAAGAATTTAAAGGCCAATATGGTGCTTTTGCAGGAGACCCACATGCGGGTGAGGGATCGACTACACTTTGGAAGGGCTGGGTGAGCCCAGTGTTTCACTTGGGCTTTGATAGTAGTGTCCGGGGTCAGTGGCAATTTTAATTAATAAAAGGGTCTGGTTCCAGGCAGATAGGTTTGTGGCAGATCAGGGTGGTAGATTCGTAACAGGCTTTTAAAAAAAAAAAAATGATTGAAGGTTTCATATTTAACACGATTTAAACTACAACACAACTACAGAAATTGTTCAAACATGGTACAATTGTCGCATTAGCAACACTGTCAGAGATATAGAAAAATAGGCAGCAAAAGCTACAGTAACCCTCTCCCTGTAACCCCCCCCAACCCAACAATAAACCCTACCTACCCCCACCCTAGCAGCTGATGATAATTAACTCTTTAAAGTGAGAAAAAGATGGCTGCCACCTCAGGGCGAATCCCTCAACCGATCCCCCTTTTTAAAAAAATGTATTTTATTACAAACATGTACAGCGATGAGGACTGTCAGAGGATACAGCAGGATTTAGATCGTTTGGATACTTGGGCGGAGAGATGGCAGATGGAGTTTAATCCGGACAAATGTGAGGTAATGCATTTTGGAAGGTCTAATGCAGGTAGGGAATATACAGTGAATGGTGGAACCCTCAAGAGTACTGAAAGTCAGAGAGATACAGGTCCACAGGTCACTGAAAGGGGCAACACAGGTGGAGAAGGTAGTCAAGAAGGCATATGGGCATATTGCCTTCATTGGCCGGGGCATTGAGTATAAATATTGGCAAGTCATGTTGCCAAGTGTTCAATTCTGGTCACCACACTACCAGAAGGATGTGGAGGCTTTAGAGAGGGTGCAGAAGAGATTTACCAGGATGGTGCCTGGTATGGAGGGTATTAGCGATGATGAGAGGTTGAATAAATTTTGGTTTGTTCTCATTGGAACGACGGAGGTTGAGGGGCGACCAGATAGAGGTCTACATAATTATGAGGGGTATAGACAGAATGGATAGTCAGAGACTTTTCCCCAGGGTAGAAGAGTCAATTACTAGCGGGCATAGGTTTAAGGTGAGAGGCGCAAGGTTTAGAGGAGATGTACGAGGTATGTCTTTTACACAGAGGGTTGTGGGTGCCTGGAACTCGCTGCCGGAGGAGGTGCTGGACGCAGGGACGATAGTGACGTTTAAAGGGCATCTTGAGAAATACATGAATAGGATGGGAATAGAGGGTTATGGACCCCGTGATGCACTATCAATTACGACGAGACGAGAGTAGAATGTAATCGAGGCTTTATTACACAGAGATGTGTGGACTCTGACAGCAGCTTACGAAATGGCTGCTGTTCGGAGAGCACACACATTTATACTCTGCCTCCTGGGCGGAGCCAATAGGCAGGGTTCTACCCCCGCACCTGTAGTACAGGGACCTTACCGTAATATCCATATATACAATATAATACAACAGTGGTGACTACCACACCCTGGAAGTGTTGAACATTTTAGTTTAGACGGGCAGCATGGTCGGCGCAGGCTTGGAGGGCCGAAAGGCCTGTTCCTGTGCTGCACTTTTCTTTGTTCTTTGTTCTTTGCAAAACAGGTTACAGCAAGGAAACACCCCGGGAAACATACTTCCCAACAATCAACTATACAGTCTGTACAGATTTTTCCCCTTTTTCACCCCCCCCCCCCCTCCCCCACCACTACCAATCCCCTGACGGTGTAGATGATCTTTTCCAGGTGTAAAAAATCCATATGGCCACTCCACCTAAGGCACTAGGCGGAGCAGATGCCGTCCAACCCAGCAGAGCTTGCCTTCGGGCTATTAGTGAGACAAAGGCAAGAGCATCCGCCCTCATCCCGGTCCGCAGCCCTGGCGAGTCCGACACCCCGAAAATGGCCACCAATGGACAAGGCTCCAGATCAATGTGAAGAACTGCTGACATGGTGTTACAGAAAGAGACCCAAAAGCTCACCATCTTTGGTGAGATGTGTGTACACCAGAACATGTGTGTATGGCAATAGTCACCGGGGCGCTGGAAGGTAAGTCAGTGGTATTGGCGAATATGCACACTCCAAATTGGGACGATGTAGCATTTATGAAGAGGTTGTTGGTACAATACCAGATTTGGACACGCACCAGTTGATCTTGGGGTGGGGTGGGGGGGCAGGATTTGAACTATGTTGAATCCAAAATTAGATTGGTCTAAGCCAAAGTCATTGCTCCCCTTAGGTGTAGCATGCTGGCATTTATGAAGGAGATAGGAGGGGCAGATCAGTGGCGGTTTATGCATCCTGGGGGTAGGGAATTTTCATTTTTCTCCCCAGTATATGTTATATTCACGGATTTACTTTTTCATGATGAGAAGGTCTCTTTTGCCTGGCGTGAGGAAAGTGGAATCCTCCTCGGTAGTTACTTTGGACCACCCTTACTAACTTGATAGAGTTTTTCGAGGAGGTCACTAAGATGATTGATGCAGGCAGGGCAGTGGATGTTGTCTATATGGACTTCAGTAAGGCCTTTGACAAGGTCCCTCATGGTAGACTAGTACAAAAGGTGAAGTCACACGGGATCAGGGGTGAGCTGGCAAGGTGGATACAGAACTGGCTAAGCCATAGAAGGCAGAGAGTAGCAATGGAAGGATGCTTATCTCATTGGAGGGCTGTGACCAGTGGTGTTCCACAGGGATCAGTGCTGGGACCTTTGCTCTTTGTAGTATATATAAATGATTTGGAGGAAAATGTAACTGGTCTGATTAGTAAGTTTGCAGACGACACAAAGGTTGGTGGAATTGCGGATAGCGATGAGGACTGTCGGAGGATACAGCAGGATTTAGATTGTCTGGAGACTTGGGCGGAGAGATGGCAGATGGAGTTTAAACCGGACAAATGTGAGGTAATGCATTTTGGAAGGACTAATGCAGGTAGGGAATATACAGTGAATGGTAGAACCCTCAAGAGTATTGAAAGTCAAAGAGATCTAGGAGTACAGGTCCACAGGTCATTGAAAGGGGCAACACAGGTGGAGAAGGTAGTCAAGAAGGCATACGGCATGCTTGCCTTCATTGGCCGGGGCATTGAGTATAAGAATTGGCAAGTCATGTTGCAGCTGTATAGAACCTTAGTTAGGCCACACTTGGAGTATAGTGTTCAATTCTGGTCGCCACACTACCAGAAGGATGTGGAGGCTTTAGAGAGGGTGCAGAAGAGATTTACCAGAATGTTGCCTGGTATGGAGGGCATTAGCTGTGAGGAGCGGTTGAATAAACTCGGTTTGTTCTCACTGGAACGAAGGAGGTTGAGGGGAGACCTGATAGAGGTATACAAAATTATGAGGGGCATAGACAGAGTGGATAGTCAGAGGCTTTTCCCCAGGGTAGAGGGGTCAATTACTAGGGGGCATAGGTTTAAGGTGAGAGGGGCAAGGTTTAGAGTAGATGTACGAGGCAAGTTTTTTACGCAGAGGGTAGTGGGTGCCTGGAACTCGCTACCGGAGGAGGTGGTGGAAGCAGGGACGATAGTGACATTTAAGGGGCATCTTGACAAATATATGAATAGGATGGGAATAGAAGGATACGGACCCAGGAAGTGTAGAAGATTGTAGTTTAGTCGGGCAGCATGGTCGGCGCGGGCTTGGAGGGCCGAAGGGCCTGTTAATGTGCTGTACATTTCTTTGTTCTTTGTTCTTTGTTCACCCCCCGCATCTGGTAGATTTGGTATTAGAGATGAGTCTGGTTCAACATCTGGGGCGAAATTCTCCGGAAGCGGCGCGATGTCCGCCGACTGGCGCCCAAAACGGCGCAAATCAGACGGGCATCGCGCCGCCCCAAAGGTGCCGAATATCCGGTGGTGGAGACTTCGGCAACCGGCGGGGGCGGGATTCACGCCAGGCCCCGGCGATTCTCCGACCCGGCGGGGGGTCGGAGAATCTCGCCACTGGTGTGGAGGCTAGATGTGGGGTTGTTGACAGATTTGGGGTTCTATGCAAGGATATTAAGGGCGATAGATGAGTATGTGGGGTTTAATATGATTGGGGAGGTTTCACCCTCAGTTCTGTGAGAGGTCCTGGAAGCAGTGGTGAGAGGGGAGGTAATCCTGCAAAAAATACATTTAGATAGAGAGACAAGGGAGAAACCCCAAAGGTTGGTAGATGGAATCCTGGAGGTTGATAGTAGATACTCAAGCAATCCAACCCCAGAGCTCTTAGCTAGTAGGGAGAGGCTGAAGATGCAATTTGACCTATTATCCACATCTAAAACAGTGTGTCAGTTGGAACACTTGAGGGGGTTATGTACGAGTGTGAGGGGAAGGCCAGTCTTGGCTTGCCAGCTGAGGTGGCGGGTGGCATCCTGAGAGATTATTCCGGTTCGAAACTCAGGTGCCGGGCTGGTGTGCTGCCAGACCACACCAATCGGGTGTTTCAAGCGTTCTATGAGAACCTTTATAGGTCGAAGCCGCCTGGGGAGGGGTCAGATATGTTGGCGTTCCTAGAGGGCATGGAGTGTCCCAAGGTAGAGGAGGAAGAGCGGGAAGGGTTGGATGAGCCATTGGGGGCAGAGTAGGTCTTGACATCCAGGGTGAATGCAGACGGGCAAGGCCCCGGGGATGGACGGGTTCCTGGTGAAATTTTATAAGGCGTTTGCAGGACAGTTCATACCGTTATGTTCTTATGTTCTTATGTCATTAGTGGAAGTGTTTGAGGATTCGGTACAAGGGGCTCCCTACCTGAAACGCGCTGCAGGCATCCATTTCACTTCTGTTAAAGAAGGATCAGGACACGGTGGAATGGGGTTTGTTTCGCTCTATTTATTGATTGAACGTAGATACTAAGATATTGGCCAAGGGTTTGGCACTGAGGCTGGAGCAGTGTCTCCCTCAAGTTATTGGAGAGGTTCTGATGGGTTTTGTGAAAGGCTGGAAATTGCCGTCTAATGTGCGGTGGTTGTTAAATGTGGTACCATCCCCATCAGAGGGTCCAAAGCCAAAGGTAATAGTTGCATTGAATGCTGAGAAGGCCTTCGGTCGGGTGAAATGGAGGCATTTGTTTGCAGTATTGGAAACATTTGGATTAGGGTCCAAATTTGTGCCTTGGGTGCGATTGTTCTACAAAGCTCTGAAAAGCAGTGACTACACAAATGACATGAGCTTGGAGTATTTCCAATTAAACAGGGGAATGAGGCAGGGGTGCCCCATGTTCCCCCTCTTGTTTGCATTGGTGGCAGAGTGTTTGGCCATTCCTTTGAGGGTGTCAGGTAGGTGGAGGGGGAGATTGAGGGAAGAGGTGGAGCACAGGGTATCCCTGTACACCGATGATCTCTTCCTGTATGTAAAAGACCCGATTCCCACCATGGGCAACTTAATGGGGCTGCTGGATGTTTTGGTTCTTTTTCAGGGTACAGGTTAAACCTGGAAAAAAGTGAGTGCTTCCTGGTTGATCTCCTGGGGAGGGGAGTTAATCACTGCCATTCTGTTTGGCTGGTACCATATTTAGGTATCTGTAGGTTCAGGTGGCCCGGGGCAGGGCTCGGCTCCGTAGGCTGAACTCAATGAGCTTGGTGACTAGGGTCAGCACCGATTCGCAGAGGTGGAACAATCTATCCTTGGCCAGCAGGGTTCAATCAGTCAAAATGAACATTTTGATGAGTTCTGCCAGTTTTTCTTCCTAAATCCTTTCTTGAGGGAGTCAAAAAATTGATCATGTTCTTTATACGAACGGGCAGGACCATGAGGATTTGGAGGACAGTCCTTCGGAGGGACAGACTGTCAGGGGCCTTGGCGCTGCTGAGCCTGGCGTGCTATTATTGGGCGATGAACACGGAGAAGGTTTTGGGTTGGGGTAATGATGCGGGAACTATGTGGGTGCAGATAGAATTGAAGTCGGGTAGAGGGTCTGGGCTGAGGGAATTAGTGACAGTTTCCCTCCCATTCTCACCGGTGAAATATTCGGCAAATGCGATGGTTGTCTCCACATTGAAGATATGGAGACAGTTTTGGCAGCATTTTAAATTGGCGTCGGTACTGAAGTTGGCTCCGATTTGTGTGAACCATATGATTGAGCCTGCGAGGTTGGCTGCCTCATTCGGGTGGTAGGAGGGGAAGAGGTTGGAAAGAATGGAGGACCTGTTCCTGGAGGGGCAGTTTGCCAGTTTCGAGCAAATGTCGGGGAGGTTTTGCCTCTCGTGATCTGACTCGTTGAGATATTTGCAAGTTTGCAATTTTGCGGAACAAAATTCCCAATATTCCCTGCGGTGCCACCAGCCTCACTAAAGGAAAGGGTTCTCTCGCTTGCGGAGTCAGAGGAAGGGGATATTTCTGGTATCTATAGACAGATTTGTTGGAGGATTCAGTATCACTGGAGGAGGTTAGCCAGGTGGGGGGAGGAGTTGGGGCGGTGTTGGATGATGAGGTTTGGAGTGAGGCCCTGTGGAGGATGAACTCCATGTTATTGTCTGCAAAACGTGGCTTAATACAACTTAGAGTGGTGGAGAGGGCTCGTCTGACTAGGTCCAGGATGAGTCGGTTCTTTGCAGGGGTGGAGGATAAGTGCAAGCACAGTGCAGTGGGTCCGGTCAATCATGTGCACATGTTCTGGCCATGTCCCAAGTTTGTGCTTTCTGAGTCTCCTTATTACGTACCGCGTCGGCGATTCTGAAATTTGAGCTGGAGCCCTGTCCCTTAGCGGCTGGATTTGCAGAGTCAGACTTGCCGGGGCTGCAGAAGGGCCCAGAGGCTGATGTCCTGGCCTTTGCCTTGCCGATTGCCCAGAGGCGAATGCTCATGGGGTGGAGGTCAGCTTCTCCACCCTGTGCCTCAGTGTGGCTGTGGCATCTGATGGAGTTCCTGCACCTCGAGAAAGTTAAGCACACCGTGCTTAATTGAGGGGTTTTACCAATAATGGCAGCCGTTTATTTTGTATTTCAAAGAGCTGGTCACCGTCAGTTGCTGAAGGTGGGGGCGGGGTTGTTTGTGAAAGTGCGGGAGGGGTTAGATGTTTTTTGGAGGGATAGGGCTAGGGTTTGGAGTGACAGGTGTGATTGGGGAGGTGGTTATTCTGATTGGTTTTGTTGTTTTGTCTTCGCATTATGTATAATATGAAAAATGTTGAGTAAAAATGTTTTAAAAAAATAATTAATTTCCAATCTTTCTATGATGACTGATCTACTGGCAATAATTCAAATGCTGCAGCAGCTTTAAACAAAATGTTTGCTTATTAATACAATTAACACTTCAGTTATTAAATGTGTTATTTCCTCCGCACTACAATTTTAGACCATGAACTTGGTCCTCCATTTTTGATACTTTTTATTTTGCTAAGGGGAAGTCTGTAGCTCGTGTTCATGGGCGGGTTCCTACTCTGGCGTGATTCTCTGTTTTGCCGGCACCCGAGGGTTTCCCGATGGAGTGGGGCTGCCCCACACCCATTGACCGGCCGGTGTAGCGGAGAAACCCGCCGTCGGGTCGGGGCAGAAATGTGGCGCGGCGGGGTGGAGAATCCCACCCCATGTCTTTGCTTTCAGTCAATGCTGTTCATTATTATGCTATTTGCACATACTCTAGACCAATGTTTTGTTTCTTTACTGTAACCATTACCACTCCCTTTGTCTTTTATTCCAATACCATCACTGTTATTTAATTTCTCCAATTCTCTAGCCTATAAAAGACCTTGAGCGGGATTCTCCGACCCCCCCCCCTGCCGGGCCGGAGAATCGCCGGGGGGGGGCGCCGTGAATCCCGCCCCGCCGCCCCGACACCCCGACGCCGGCTGCCAGATTCTTGGCGGGGGCGGGAATCACGTTGCGCCGTTTGGGAGCCGTTGGCAGTGGCCGCCCCGGCAATTGACCACTCCGCGATGGGCCGAGTGGCCGCCCGTTTTCGTCCAGCCCCGCAGCCCCTTACGGAGCCCTCGGGGGGGCTCGGGGGGATCCAGCCCCGGGGGCGGGGGGTCATTGATCTGCAGGCGGGCCTGTGCCATGGCAGCACTCTTGCCCTCTGCGCCGGCCACTGTAATGGTCCGCCATGGCCGGCGTGGAGGAGAACCCCACTGCGCATGCGCTGGCATCATGCCAGAACACACTGGCGCTCCCGTGCATGCGGCAACTTGCGCCAGCTGGCGGAGGCCCTTCGGCACCGGTTGGCGCGGCGCTAACCCGCCGGCGCGGCCTTGCGTGGTGCCAACCCCACCTGCACCGGCCTAGCCCCTGAAGGTGCGGAGGATTCCGCACCTTCCGGGCGGCCGGACGCTGGAGTGGTTCATGTCACTCCTCGGCGCCGGTTCGGCCCGCCCCGCCGGGTAGCAGAGAATCCCGGCCCTTTGGCTTTTGTCTGACCTCACCCTCCCCACTTCCAACAGTTTATAATCTATTACATTTCCAGCTCCCTTCAGTTCTGAAGAAGTCATATTTGACCTGAAACCGTGGGCGGGATTCTCCGACCCTCCGCGCCGGTATCGCGCCCGGAGCGGGGGCAGAGAATAGCCGTTCACGCTGGACATCCGGCGCAACAGTGCCTCAGCAATTCTCCGCGGACCCGCAAGTCCTGCCTGTGCGGTTGACGCGGCGCCAGTCGGAGGCCATTGGAACAGGCCCCCGCGGCGATTCTCCGCTGCGAACACCCGCCGGCGTAGTTCACATGTGGTACCACCCGGCGGGAGCTGGGACCCACGGCCGCGGTGGTGGTCCTGTTGGGGAGGTATCTGACTCCGGGGAGAGGGCCTCAGCGGTGGCCAGATCCACGATCGGGGTCCACCCATTGGCGGGCCATCGCAATCTGGGAGGGGCCTACCTTCCTCCGCGTGGACCCGCTGTGTGGCTCCGCCATGTTGGCGGTGCCCGCGCTGAGGTGGGCCGCCACACGCATGCATGGACACATTTGAGGCCACCGTGCACATGCGCGGACCCGCTTGTGGCCGGCGTGTGCATGCGCGGCCGGGCTAGCAGGGCACCGCCGGCAGCTGGAGCTGCGGGACGCACGCTGGGCTCTGCTAGCCCTCTGGAAAACGGAGAATCACCACGGACCTTCGATGAAAAAGTCCGGAATGATTCTCGCCCGTTTTCCGGCGAGCGTGGGGACTTAGTCCCCAGAAGGGAGAATCCCGCCCATTAACTCTGTTTCTCTCTTCTCAGATGCTGCCAAACCTGTTGAGCTTTTTCAGCCTTTCTGTTTTTATTTCAAATAACGTACAACTTGGGCTGTAACAAGACAGCAAGAATAAAATGAAAGCGATACCTTGAAAATACCCTCCCATCAATATTTTCACAGTTCTTAACTTGGTTCTTAACTGTTCCTGAAAAGTCTAAACTTGTTTTTTTGTTCCGAAATCTAACTGTACTTGTTGCGTCAAATATTGTTGGCTGTTCATTATGCAGAAAAATGGCAACATTCCTAGCACATGTATAATGTTATGAAGAAAGATGTATGCCCAAGAAGACAGTTAACAGCAATGAAGGACATTCCGAGCACTCACACTGCGATGCTGATAGTCAACAAATTGGAGAGGGAGCCATGACTGTCTGCAAAATGTATCAGGATTGAAGCTGGAATAGGAAACTCATATATTTGCAATCATTAAATCACATTTGGGTAATTTTAGAATTGCACTCACCAGCCTGTACATAATATTGATATCTTCATTTCAGATTCAGCTCAGCACACATTAGAGGATGTGAATTTTAATATGACTTGGCACCAAGCTAAATAATGGATTTGATGGGTTACTTTTCAAAGCCACTATTATGTTGCATTGGATTATGTACAGAAATGTGTAATAGCACTAGATCCATCTAATCTTTTATGCAAGTCTGAAGTCCTGAAATTCCATAGGGATTTGCCCATACAACCCTGATATTCCACAGCAGTATCAGTGAGAGAAAAGGGCAGAATTTCAGGTCATAAATGGTTTGTTAATGGATTTTCATTTCTGTAAGTGGAAGTGATAAAATGTTGTCGAAAAACAAAACAAAATTGGCAACCCCATGTCCCTATTAAAAAATGATGGTAGATCAATGTATTTTCCTGTGCCAGTCACAGCTCCTTTTGAAGCATTCTCGGTGGTCTAGTAGAAAAGTACACTGTAGGTTTTGGCTTCACCACCTGGGTATTAGCTGAACAGATTTCTTGTGCGGGATTCTCCGCGAACCGGCGGGGCGGGCCACTCCGGCGCCGAGGAGTGGCGTGAACCACTCCGGTGTCGGGCCGCCCAGAAGGTGTGCAATCCTCCGCACCTTCAGGGGCTAGGCCGGCGCCGGAGGTGTTTGGCGCCACACCAGCCGGCGCGGAAGGGCTTGGCGCCACGCCAACCGGCGCCGGAGGGCCTCCGCTGGCCGGCACGAGTTGGCGCATGCGCGGGAGCGCCAGTGTGTGCTAGCGTCCCCACCGGCCATGGCGGAGGTTGACAGCGGTCGGTACGGAGGGAAAGAGTGCCCTCACAGCAAAGGCCCACCCACGGATCGATGGGACCCGATTGAGAGCCTGGCCACGGTGGGGGTTTCCCCTGGGGCCAGATCCCCCCAACCCCCCGAGGACTCTGCAGGCCGCCCGTGGAGCCAGGTCCCGCCGGTAAGGACCTGTTGTGAGTTACGCCGGCGAGACCCGCCAAAGACGGGCGGCCACTCGGCCCATCGCGGGCCGGAGAATCGCTGGGGGCTGCTGCCGCCGACCGGCGCGCCACGATTCACACCCTTGCCAAAACCCCGGCGCCGGAGAATTCGGCAGCCGGCGGGAGCGGGATTCACGCCGCCCCCCCGGTGATTCTCCAACCCAGCAGGGAGTCGGAGAATCCCGCCCCTCAGCTTTTGTCCGATTGATTTTAACCCTTGACTTACAGGGTATCTGCAAATAATGTTGGCACTTAAACTGGCAGAAAATAAATGCACCATGTTAGGAAAACAAAGGTAGTTTTAAGGAATTTATATTTATATTGGTAAACGTTATGTTGAATCCGCGGTAAGCAGAACGCATAAATGATAGTAGAAATTAATGAACAAGGTTTATTACAATACAATTCCAGAACTCTTCCACTCCTCTAAGGGTCTCCTCCCCTGACCTGCACCCAGGTTGGGCTTTTATGCAGCTGGGGCTCGCATGTCCCGCCCCCTCAAAGGGGAAGTTTATATCAGGGGAGATCATGGGAAATCGTATGGTCCTGATCCCGGGACCTCCATTGGGACTATGACACATTAGAAATAAGGTGTAGTTTTAAGTGTGTTTAATTTAATGTTTCTGTGCTTGGAAGGGTAAAGCCTATAGTTACATTCATGCTGGGCAAAGGTGTTTGTCTGTGTACGATTGATTAAACTCCAAATGTGTTGCTATTGTGCTTACAGACAGCTATGGCGTGAAGAATAAATAAACCAGCAGTCATTGTTTACAACTGAGTCCCTGTAAGAAAGAAAAGCTTTTAAGTTTTAGTTTAGCTAATTTGATTGCAGTTGGAGATAGGTAGTGAGAGAGAAGGCAGCTCTGACAGCTTTGCTACATGCAATTTGTTTTAGAAGGCGAAAGAGGGAACATCTATATCAGCCTTGCTAGAACTATGTAGTAATGTTTAAGAAAACTGATGCAGGGAATCTAAAGTACAGCTAGTTAAGCAAACTAGAGAAATTAAGAGTAGTATCCAAAAGTCTGGAGTTAACTGAACAGAGACCAAGGTATGGTGTAGAGGAATTCAAGGAAGAGTATCAAAGTGTTCTGTGTTCAAGAAAGAATTGCAGTAACCAGATTTAAAGTGGGACAGCAACCTTCAAAATATGCTATTGTAATACAGTCTGAAAATCCAGAGTTAAAGCAACATGAGTCATTTACACAGCAATCAAGACAAATAAAACCTAAAGGTGTTGGCGTAAAATATTGGACTGGATTTGCTGTCAAAAGTGGAGTGGATGCTTTGTTTAAAAGTGTCATTTTGAAAACTTGGTCTGTATTTTGGAGTGCAAACCATTAAGGGAGGGATACTTATGAAGGTTTTAAAATTTGTTTTGGGGAGTGCAGTTTGTAAAGTCTCGCATGACAATCCACTGGGGGAATTCTGAGAAGAAATGCGCAGACATTCATTTAAGATTCAGAGTGGAGAGTCTATTTGACTATGACCCTCTTCTGTGTTTAAAGGGACGCTGTGTTAATTAGACCATTGTAGTTTAAGATATACTTTGTATTCCGTGTTAATCCTAAAACTTGTTTAAACGTTTTAAGCTAAGGGTGAGTATTGTATTATAATCCATTTTTTTCATGTTTAATAAATGTCTTCTCCTGGTTGTTAAAAGTAATTAGTGGTTCTGTGACTCTGTTCCTCCACGTTGTATTAAAAAATATGTAAGGTATGGGGCGGGATTCTCCGCTTCTGAAACTAAGTGTTGACGTCAACGCAGAATCCATGGACTTCTACTGCAAAAAAACGGACGCTGCACCTGGACCAATTCCACTACCATTGAGGGGCTAGCACCGGTACCATGTGGAACACAATCAATTCCAATGAAAAACAGGGATTTGCTGGGTCCATGATTGACATTCAGGAGGCTGACAAGCTGCAGCCGCACCTACACATTATACTCACGCACACTTATCCCAGCTAAAAAGATGCACTGGTTGTACTGGAGCGCGCCCATACAGCTGTTGGGTCGCTTCTGAGACTAAGTGTTGACGCCAACGCAGAATCCATGGACTTTTAAGAATGAAAAACTGCCGCTGCACCTGGGCCAATTCTGCTACTGTTGAGGTGCTAGCGCCGGTACCACATGGAACACAAACGATTCCAATGAATTATCCCACGCACACTTATTCCAGCCAAAAAGATGGCACTAGTTGTGCTGGAGCGCGTCCATACAGCTGATGGCGACGTCGGATGGGGCCAGAGGGCACCCAGGGGGCTGTTAACGGTGTGTGCAGCTGCTTGGCTGCGTTGCAGGCTGCAGCGATGGTGCACCATGCCTATGTACCCTGACCCCACAGCCCACCTCGTGGCCACCCCCCACTACTTCACCCGGCCCTGGCAGAAGCCCCCCAGCCAGCGGCACAACTGTCAACAACTGGACACTTTCCGTACCCCCACTCTCTCTCTCAGCAGTTTCACAATTTTTGAAAGCACAAGTGAACCATGCCGCCAGGAACTCGGCCCATCGGAGGCGAAGAATCGCCGAAGCCACGGAGAATACTGGGTCGGGCCCGTTAATGATATGCAAACGGTGTCTACTGTATGTGCATTCTGGAGCGCACTGACGCCACTGGTGAGGTGCTGGAGCATTGCGATTTGGTGTAAAATCGCGCCTGCTGTGATTTCGGCATCGGAACCGATTCTCCGCCCAATTGTTTTTCTGGATTTCAGCGTCTGGTAATGGAGAATCTCGTCCATGGTCATTTGAGCCAGGGTTCCATTCTGGAATCTTCCCGGCCAGTTATAACATCAACTGGGATCATAACAACCATTACTGCTGCTCAGGAATCTGGCTTTTGCCTTCAATATCTCGGGTAGTATATCAAACACATACTGAACACTGGTGGAATAAATGCCACTGTAATTCCTGCATGGACCATTCCTCTGTCCAGAAGCATAGAGGACTATTTAGCAATCATATGGATTATAAAACAGATTGGATTTGAATTAGGTGGAAAAGGAAGGCCACAGGCTGCAAACCTTGGCGAAATGTGTATTGAAATCAGGGGCGAAATTCTCCCCCAACGGCGCGATGTCCGCCGACTGGCGCCAAAAACGGCGCCAATCAGACGGGCATCGCGCCGGCCCAAAGGTGTGGAATGCTCCGCATCTTTGGGGGCCGAGCCCCAACATTGAGGGGCTAGGCCGGCGTCGGAGGGATTTCCGCCCCGCCAGCTGGCGGAAATGGCGTTTGTTGCCCCGCCATCTGGCGCGGAAATGCGGCGCATGCGCGAAAGCGTCAGCGGCGGCCGACAGTTTCCCACGCATGCGCAGTGGGGAGAGTCTCTTCCGCCTCCGCCATGGTGGAGGCCGTGGCGGAGGCGGAAGGGAAAGAGTGCCCTCACGGCACAGGCCCACCCGCGTATCGGTGGGCCCCGATCGCGGGCCAGGCCACCGTGGGGGCACCCCCCGGGGTCAGATCGCCCCGCGCCCCCCCCAGGACCCCGGAGCCTGCCCACGCCGCCTGGTCCCGCCGGTAAATACCAGCTTTGATTTACGCCGGCGGGATAGGCAATTTCTGGGCGGGACTTCGGCCCATCCGGGCCGGAGAATTGAGCGGGGGGTCCCGCCAACCGGCGCGGCCCGATTCCCGCCCCCGCCCCCGCCCAATCTCCGGTACCGGAGACTTCGGCGGGGGCGGGATTCACGGTGGCCAACGGCCATTCTCCGACCTGGCGGGGGGTCCACCTGACTGAACGTAAAATAGCGTCAAATAATGTGTGGTATGCTTCCCGATATCATTGTGCATGACGCAGTTTTGGGTGGGTGGGTATGCGACTGAATCAGGTGTGCACCCACTGACAATTAAATGACCAATTAAGACCAGTAATAAGGCAATAGACAGTGATTTCACACGTCCCACATGATTTTCAGCTCGTCTCCCAGGCAAAGTGGATGGGTGGAAAACACGTTATTGACATTTCCGCATCCAAGGGCTGGAGAAAAGGCCCCCGGAGCACAAACATTTTCTTTGTCATTGACAGTTCATCGCTGTGTTGACTCAGAGTTTCTTTTGGTTTAGGTGGCATTTCAAGTCTGCTTTTCAGCATTCAGGACCTCAAATTACCTGGAAGGTTTCCCTAAGGTTTACGATGCAATGATCCCTTATTTACAAGGCACTGCCGTTCTGCATCTCATCTAATAGGCATAGTGTACCTAGCTGGTGGGACTTCATCTGAAGAGGAAGAAAGGGGAAGGAGGGGGAGGAGGCCAGGTGAGCAGGAAAGACCTTGGGGAGGAGGGACACAGACTTAGTTGGCGCAGGGCCAGCAGAGAGATCAAGATGATAGGATCCGCAAAAGATGCCATTATCCAGTGGCTCGATAAAAGTATACTGACAATGCTGCAACTACCTCCAAATGCCCGAGGTCCAGTGTCGCAGGAAGCTTCACCTCTTTCATAATAATAATATTTATTGTCACAAGTAGGCTTACATTAACACTGCAATGAAGTTATGGTGAAAAGCCCCTAGTTGCCACATTCTGGCTCCTGTTCAGGTACACGGAGGGAGAATTCAGAATGTTTAAATTACCTAACAGCACGTCTTTCGGGACTGGTGGGAGGAAACCAGAGCACCCGGAGGAAACCCACGCAGACACAGGGAGAACGTGCAGACCCAAGCCGGGAATCAAACCTGGGACCCTGGCGCTGTAATGCAACAGTGCTAACCACTGTGCTACTGTGCCACCAAGTAGCAGAAATATGCCACATGATTGGTTCGGAAATCATCTCCAACTGTGTTGGCAGACACCCCATGCCAGTGAATCTGAAGGTCACAGTCTTGAACTTCTACTCTAATAGTTTTTTAAGGGCTCCATTGGGGATCCTCAGATACCTCTGCACATTCATCCACGACCACACAGAAGCGGCCAGCCATGCGGCGAGAACCAGAAGCTTCACAGCAATGGCTGGGTTCTTCTTCATGTGACCATCAGGATGCCAGCAGGTCAGCTGGGAGCTTTAGTTAACCGAACAGGGTTCCACTCAACTGAATAAGCAGGTCCTCTGTGAGCACAGGATACAGATTATCCAAGTTTGTGCCCATTACCCGGGCAACTCACACGATTATTGCATCTTGCGGCACACGCAAGTACCAAGGCTGTTCATTGTTCCTACATGATTTGATGGATGGCTCCTGTGTGACAAAGGTTTTCCCTTGAAAAGGTGGCTGTTGATCCCAATCTGCCACCCAAGAACAGAGGCGGAGGAGATACCTCCACATGGGTGGTGGTGGAGACAACCATTGGGCTGCTCAAGATGCGCTTCAGATACCTGGACCGATAAGGGGGACTATTGCAGTATCCTCCACAGTGTATCTCCCTCATAGTCATGGCAAGGTGTGCACGCATAATCTGGCTCTGGCAAGTGGGGACTCAGTGGAGGCTGGGAAGGTGAGGCAGCTTCACAGGCCAGGGAGGATGACTCCAGTGATAGTTCTGTGGAAAAGACTGGGGAGGCTCAGGGTGATGATGTCGAAACAGAGGAACCTTCAAGGAGGCAGGGTCACCAAGGATATTTTGATCCTATGAACCATCAGCTAGGCATCCAAAGCATTGATGCTTCCTCATGCCAATGGTAGTGTCTCCTTTACAAACAATCGTCTTATGATAACCCAGCTCCAAACTCCAGCACCACACAATGCCATACTGTTACAAGCCTGTGCTGCATCTGGCACCTATTGCAACTGTCTAGCCAACTCAGCCAATGGAAGCAAAATAAATGTTTATGCTCCAATATAGGAACAGACAGAAAACATACATATTAGCTATCCCCAACACAAACTTCAAAATAGTGAATGCAAATAATGTCACAAACCTCTGTCGTGCTCAAGATGCCATTAGCTTATGTCTGCGGGTGCTGCATCTTGGTGCCTACTCATTGGCAGTGGCATTGGAGACACCTGCTGACATTGCTGTCCTGGTGGCCATGATGATCTTGGTGGTCATCCTCTGGCCAGCAGAGCTTGAGAAGGCTCCACATGGAAGGGTGCATCCAGCCCCATGGCTGGGCAACCTCAGTTGTTGTGGCATTATTAGTTGCAGAGGCCACTGGAAGAAGGGTGAAGGAGCTGGTGCTCTAATATAGAGTGCCCTGAGAGGAGCCCATAGAGAGCATGTAGCTCATCCACCAGCGTAAGGTACTTTTGGATTTTCCTGTTCACCACTGATAGACGGGCACTCAGCAAAGAGACAAGCTGCTTCACCCATCTCTCATCCTGGCAGCGATTTCCTGAGATCACAGCCAGTACGCTGGATTGCAGATCCAAGCATGACCCTGGAACCCCGATTCTGTTCCTGGAGATGCCTCTCCATCAGAGTCTCCAATTTCTCAATGGAGGAGGCTGTGCGCTTGGTGCTCAGGGTCGATGTGATACTCATGCTCCGCATGGACTCATCCATGTCAGAGACCATGGCACACAAACCCTCAAGGGTCTCCGCTAGATCTCCCCCATGCATCCCATTGGACATCCAGCATCTGCCGCCTAATGGAAGAGTCCAGAGCTCATCATCTGCCTCAGACTCAGCATTATCCTGATCTCCAGCAGTACTCCCACTGTCAGATCTCTCTGCCTCTGTCAGCAAATTGTGAAATGTGATGTGCCCTCACCACTGTACACTATCCGCGGAGACAATGACCTAATGTCCACCAACATGAGAGTATCTGCACTGGTGCTTGATTCTGAGAAAATGTGTGACACTGGTGTTGGTGAGATGTCTTCCTCCCAGCTCAATAAAGAATCCTAGGGGTCACTGGTGGCTCCTAGGCACATCTACAGGAGGAAGAAAAGATATCAGCAAATTCAATCATTCAATCAGTGCCAGTATGCATGCTGAACGGGCTGAAGAGACAATGAAAACCTAAAGCTTGGCACCATCTGCTTGGGGCTTCAATGAGCATTTTAGTTATGACAGTTACATTTCTGATTAGAGGACCCCCATAATGTTTCTAGTGCCTGCCGTACACAAATCTGTAAACTGCACTTTTACCTTCATCCCAGACCCCCAACTCACCATGGCCGGAAGAGCAAGCAGGCTGGTGGTACTCCAATGCATCCCTTTCATGTTTGGTAAGGACGTAGAGATTTGTAACTCCACCACCTGTCATTTGGTGCTCCGCAGCATTATGCTTTCTCTTCTTCTGACAGGGAAAAATAGAAAGCCGCATTACCTCTCTGTCTTCCTGAAGGTCCATTCCAGCTTACCCGATGGTCAGTTAGTGGGCAGTGCCACAGTGGCACACCTCACCCTGCACTCCATTGAGGTCAAACGTGCCGATACCCACTCTTGGTTTCAGTGTTAGTTGACACACAAATTCTTACACCCCTGAGCGCCCCAAGAAACAGCCACCCAACTACACTTCACACCGGTCCATTCTTTCTTTGCACTTAACCTTGCTGATTGCAGGAACGTCTGGTGGCTGCCATGGAGTGAGTGGTCACACATTTGGTGGCTCCTGCTTGAGGTGGATTTATTTGGTCCTTCCCCACCAAACTATGTGGTGTTTGAGGGCAAAAGGTGCATGAGTGCCCAGGGAATGTAATACTCCTCTGGTGGGGCTGGTGTATGGCTCATCAGATGAGGAGTGCCACGAGGAAGAGAGAGCTGTTGGAACAAGAAGATTTTCGTGGTGCTACACAGGAGAAGATGGTGTAGAGCAAGGGGGCAGCGCTGCCCTCCCAGTGATCGACGGAGCAGCTGGTGGAACGTGGAAACAGGCCCTGCGGAAGGTGAACACGTCCTCATTGGGTTAGGTGGATTGGCCATGATAAATTGCCCTTAGTGTCCAAAATTGCCCTTAGTGTTGGGTGGGGTTACTGGGTTATGGGGATAGGGTGGCGGTGTTGACCTTGGGTAGGGTGCTCTTTCCAAGAGCCGGTGCAGACTGGATGGGCCGAATGGCCTCCTTCTGCACTGTAAATTCTATGATAATCTATGAATCATGTGCGACGTTAAGCCTCATCCAGTTTAAGGTGGTGCATAGGGCCCACATGACGGTTGCAAGAATGAGTCAGTTCTTTGCGGTAGTGGAGGATAGGTGTGGGTGGTGTGCAGGGTGCTGCGCAAATTATGTCCACATGTTCTGGGCATGTCCGAGGTCGAAAGGGTTCTGTCAGAGGTTCTCGGATGTGATGTCCGAGATTCTGGGTATGGGGTGGCCCTGTGCCCGGAGGTGGCGATATTCGGTTTTTCGGAAGATCTGGGAGTCCAGATGGGGAGAGAGGCCGACATATTGGCCTTTGTCTCCCTGATAACCGAGAGATGGATCTTATTGTCTTATTGTGCTGGCGGGACTCGGAGCCGGGGCAGGGGATGTTATTGGTTAGTGAGCTGGCAGAATTCCTGTGATTGGAGGACAAGTTTGCTTTGTGGGGGTTGGAGGAGGGGTTCACCTGGAGGTGAAAACCGTTCATTGATTTCTTCAAGGTGGATTGAGGGGTCAGTGGGGTGGGAGGGGGGGGGGGGGTGGGGGGGTTGAAGGGGCTGTGGGGTGATAGGGGGGAAAATTGGGAAGGTTGAATGTGATGGGGTGTTAATATCGGCGGAGATGGGGGCTGATGGTTTCAGTTCATGTGGATGTTTGGTCTTCTGATATTTTCATGTGTTTATGTAAAATGCCTGGAATAAAAATATTTTTTTAAACCTTGCTGATTGCAGAAGAGCATTGGACATTTGTGGCACTGAAGTCTTGCGGAGTACCACGTCTTGCCCACTGACCTGGCCAGTGACCTCTGTCCGACCTTTTTGGTCAGCGACCTTCTTTGGCCATCCCTGGGCATTAGGATTTGGCACCTGGTACTGACCTCCTCAACCAGGAGTCCCAAGCACTCATCTGAGAAATGTGGGAGGAAACCGGAGCACCCGGTTTGAAAGACACTGTTGTAGGTGCCTTGGTAAGTTCCTGCAGTGCATCTTGTAGTTATACACACTGCTGCCACTGTGCGTCGGTGGTGGAGGGATTGGGTGTTTGTGGAAGGGGTACCAGCCAAGCGGGCTTGCTTTTTCCTGGATGGTGTCAAACTTCTTGAGTGTTGTTGGAGCTGCACTAATCTAGGCAAGTGGATAGTATTCAATTACATTCCTGACTTGTGCCTGGTGGACAGGCTTTGGGGAGTTAGGAGGTGAGGTACTCACTGACTTCGAAATATATTGGCGTTCCTTCACTGTGACTGTGTCAAAATCCTGGAATTTCCTCCCTAACAGCATTGTTAGCGAGGGAATTCATACATGACTGCAGCAGTTCAAGAAGGAAATTCACCATCAACTTCTAAAGGACAATTAGGAATGGACAACAAATGCTCGTCTCACTAGCGATGCCACATCCCATGATAAAAATAAATAGAAAAAAATATGCATGTCCCAATTCTCTTTTATATCAACCCATACCTGGTCAGTCAAATATATATAGTTAAGGAGACAATCTGGAATATATTGAGATCTTCCCAGATCTTGGGAGCCGCCGCTCTCAAAAGGCCACCGTTGACGAGGAGATCCAACACGAGATCATCTCAGCCTTTTACAAACTAAGGCAACGAGTGTTTGACAACAAAAGCCTCTCCAAACAATGGAAGTCCAAAAGCAGAGGGTCGGTGTCCTCACCATGTTCCTCTACTGCAATGAGACCTAGGCTGTGTGTCAGCAATACAAAATTGCGCGACTGAAATTCCACAAGCAATGCCTCTGCCACATCGTCAGGATTCAATGGGAGGAACATCAAACAAACATTAGTGTCCTTCCTGAAGCCAGCTCCACAACAATTCAGACAAAACTTTGCAAAATCAACTTTGATGGACTGGAGACTTTGTTAATGTCCCACCAGAGGCAGTGAATATCATCACTGCCCTGAAAATAGAATCCTTTCAGACACCCACATAGACTGTCACAAGATTACGGAAGAGCTCCTACTTGGAGCTCCGTGACTGCTTGGAGACAGTGGACTGGTCCATATTTAAGAACTCAGCAACCAACTTAAATGAGTATGCCACCTCCGTCACATACTTCATCAGCAAATGTGTGGACGACTGCGTGCCAAAGAAAGCTGTACGTACATTCCCCAACCGGAAACCACAGCTCAATCGTGAGATTGATCCCTACTGAAGGACAGGTCTGAGGCATTTAAGTCAGGCGACCCTGATCTATGCAAGAAATTCAGGTACGACCTCCACAAAGCCATCCGAGATGCCAAGAGAGAATATCAGACCAAGCTAGAGTCACAGACTAGCATTACAGACTCTCGGTGGTTGTGGCAAGGCCTAAACAACATAACGAGCTATAAAGCGAAGCCGAGCAGTATCTCCAGCAGCAGCGCACCCCTCCCCGATGAACTCATAGGCATTCTATGCTCGGTTTGAGCAGGAAACCAACGATCTGCTGTCGAGTGCCCCAGCGGCCCATAACACACCCATACCCACCATCACAGCTTCCAAAGTCAGATCGAACTTCCTCAAAGTGAACACTTGGAAGGCGACAGGCCCGGACGGGATCCCTGGTTGTGCACTAAGAGCCTGCGCGGGCCAGCTGGCAGATGTGTTCGCGGACATCTTTAACCTGTCCCTACTGCGCTCCGAGATCCACTCCTGCTTCGAGAAGACCACCATCATACCGGTGCCAAAGAAAAACAGGGCAACTTGCCTCAATGACTACCGTCCGGTGGCCCTGACTTCAGTCGTAATGAAGTGCTTCGAGAGGTTGGTCATGAAGCGCATCATCTTCATACTCCCAGAACACCTTGATCCACTGCAATCCACAACTGGTCCACAGCAGACGCCTTCTCGCTGGTCCTACATTCATCCCTAGAGCATCTCGACAAGAAGGACTCCTACATCAGATTCCTATTTATTGACTACAGCTCCGCCTTCAACACCATAATCCCAGCCAAGCTCATATCAAAGCTCCTCATTCTGCAACTGGATCCTCAACTTTTTAACCCACAGACCACAATCAGTAAGAATAAACAATAACACTTCCTCCACAATAGTCCTCAATACCGGGGCCCTGCAAGGCTGCATACTTAGCCCCCTACTGTACTCCCTGTACACACACGACTGCGTGGCAAAGTTTGGTTCCAGCTCCATCCACAAGTTTGCTGACGATACGACCATCGTGGGCCGGATCTCGAATAACGACGAGTCAGAATACAGGAGGGAGATTGAGAACCTAGTGAAGTGGTGCAGCAACAACAATCTATCCCTCAATTCCAGCAAAACTAAAGAGCTGGTCATTGACTTCAGAAAGCGAAGTACTGTACATGCCCTTGTCAGCATCAACGGGGCCGAGGTGGAGATGGTTAGCGGTTTCAAATTCCTAGGGGTACACAGCTCCAAAAATCTGTCCTGGTCCACCCACGTCGACGCTACCACCAAGAAAGCACAACAAAGATTTATTTAATTCAGAAAGAAAAATGCTATGGGAAGGATACACCATCCATCAATAACTAAGGGAGTTAAGGATTGAATGAAAAGTTGTACAATGTTGTAAAGATTAGTGGTACCCCAAAGGTTTGGGAATATTTTAGAAGCTAGCACAGGGTGACTCCAAACGACAAAATGAGAGAAATTAGACTATCAGAGAAAACTAGCTAGAAATACACAAACAGATGGTAAAAGTGTCTGCAAGTATATCAAAAAGGAGGGGAGTAGCTAAAGTAAACATTGGTCCCTTTGATAATGAGACTGGGGTATTAATAATGGAAACAAGGATATAGTTGAGACTTTGAGCATGTATTTTCTACTTGGACACATGGACTGGGATTTTGCATCCTCATTTACCGTGGACATAAATGACAACAGGGGCGCAAAATCTCACAAAGGGCTGAAAATTAGATTTGCGCCAGTGAGGTCTCGCAAAACAATTATCCTGCCAGGGACATAACCCCATTTAAATGCATTTAAATATTATTAGAAGCCATGCGTCCGCTATACAAACGCCTAGTTAGACTACACCTGGAGCACTGTGAGCAATTCTGGACAACACACCTGAGGAAGGATATATTGAACTTGGATGGAGTGCAACATAGGTTTATCAAAATGATTCCTGGGCTCCACTGGTTAAATTACAAGAGAGATTACACACATAGGGTGATATTCTCTGGAATTTAGAAGGTTAAGAGAGGGTTTGACTGAAGTTTTCAAGATATTGAAGGGAACAAATTGGGGTAAATAGAGAGAAAATATTATTGCTCATTGGACAGCATCGGTCTAGGGGGAATAATCCAAAAATTAGAGCCAGACTCTTCAGCAGTGAAATTAGGAAACACTTCTACACCTAAAAGTTTGAAAAGGTTTGGAACTCAGTTTCGCAAATAGCAATTGCTGCTAAGCCAATTGGTAATTCTATCTCTGAGATGTGTTATGGCACAGCAGATGGTAAATGCTACCCAAATCACAAAGGGAAACTTGGAACAAGCTGTCAGAATTTGTATATTATGAGGAGTTATAAGTCAAGATAAGTAAATCCCAAGCTGTTTGTGATAATTTTAAATATTAAGATTCTCTGGCCTCCCCGTGGCGTGTTTCAAGGTGGCAGGAGGCAGCCTGCTGTTGATCTGGTGGCAGAATGTCCTGGTCCCACGTCTGTCAATGGGATTTCCCATTGAATCCACCCGATGCTGATGGGAAATCCACGACGCGTGAACAGCCGGGAGATCTCGCCCAATGTCGAGTTCAAGGTCTCACAGCCACACACAGCAACCTTCATTCACACTTCAAATATGTTTCTTGCCTTTGATCTTCTAAGCCATTGTTTCGACAATGCTAGGAATTTCCTTTTTCCAGAATTACTTTTTTTTTCCTATGGCTGCTATATTTATAAAGTAAACTTATTATTTTGTCTCCCATATTTATGATCTCCCAATTGCATATGTTTCCTTTGAAATCCAGCAATTAATTTTAAAATCAGTTCTCTCATCTGCTGAATAAAAATTCCTGGTCAAGCTGTTTCCCTGTCCCCCTGTACATTACCATTTCAACCACTTTCCTTCACACCTCCGTTCTTGATGTTTTGCAATCTAACTGTCTCAGAGACACAAACATATTTCCCAGTCTATGACAATATTACAAAAATATTATTGTTGGAGCTGTACAGAACATTGGTGAGGTGACAGCTGGAGTACTGTGTGCAGTTCTAGTCACCTCACTATAGGAAGGAGGTGAATTCACTGGAGGGGGTTCAGTGGAGATTCACCAGGGTGTTGCCTGGGATGGAGCATCTTAGCTATAAAGAGAGACTGGATAGGCTTGGATTGTTTTCTTTAAATCATAGAAGACTGAGGGGGATATGGTCGGCAAGGTAGCACAGTGGTTAGCACTGTTGCTTCACAGCGCCAGGGACACGGATTCGATTCCCGGCTTGGGTCACTGTGCAGAATATGCACGTTCTCCTGTATCTGCGTGGATTTCCTTTGGGTGCTCTGGTTTTCTCCTACAACTCGCAAAAGACGTGCTGTTAGGTGAGTTGGACATTCTGATTTCTCCCTCAGTGTACTCAAACAGGCACAGGAGAGTCGAGATTATGGTATTTTCACAGTAACATCATTTGCAGTGTTAATGTAAGCCTACTTGTAACAATAATAAAGGTTTTTATGATTATAAGAATATGAGGGGATTGGACAGGGTAGATAGGAAGCAGCTATTCCCCTTGCTTGAGCAGTTAATCACAAGGGGGCATACTTTTAGGCTGAGGGGCAAGAGATTCCGAGGGGATTTGAGAAAAAAATATTTCACTCAGACGGTGGTGAGAATCTGGAATGCGCTACCTGGAAAGGTAGTGGAGGCTGGAAACCTCACAATCTTTAAAACGTACTTGAATGAGCACTTGAACCACCATCAGATTTAAGTGCTGTTAAATGGGATTAGTGCGAGATTAGGGGTAGTTATTGTCGGTGCAGATTCGATGGGCCATTTAACCTTTTCTGCGCTGTATGACTCAATGACTATGAGTTTAAGAACTCTCATTTTCCTCACAGATGGATAGAATTTTGTTAACGAAAGGCAGTAAATGACTTTTTGGAAGGGAGAGTTAGCTGGCAAATCAGCCATGATCTCATTGAATAGTGGTACCAGCTTGAGGGTCTAAATGGCCTTCCTCTGTTCTTCTAATTACTTTTGAAGTGCACTCACTGGTGTTTTGTAGGGAAATGTAACAGCCAATTTTTTGCACAAAGGGAAAATTACTAAACAATTTCTTTTGATTGCGTCGGTTTTCCAGGGACTCATTGGTTCCTTTACAAACAATGCCATAGAACCTTCTATATCTACCTGAAAAAATCAACAAGCCCTCAGTTCAACTTCAACATTGAAGATTCTCCGTTTCTGAGGCTAAGTACCAGCGCGAACAGAGAATCCGGGAGGTTCATGACAGAAAATCAGGGTGAACCCCTCATTGACTCCGGTACCGGTGAGAGGTGAAGTTAAAAACTCACCACTATTCTTAGAATTCCCCCAATACCAAAAAGGGTTGATATTCTAAATGGTGAACAGGGATCGTCACTCCCTTACTCCTATGCAGGCTTAGGTGGGTGCTATTCAGGTCACACTATATTTTCAAGTTATCCCCTGGTATAATCCATACCTTCACAGAGTAATTTTATCTACTTACCACTTAGTAACATTGATCCTGGGTCCCGCGGTGCTAAGTAATGAAAGTAGACTTTGTAATAACCACTGTTTCAGGTAAAAACTTTTTAGTTATTTTGGGTGGGATTCTCCGACCCCCTGCCGGGTGGGAGAATTGCCGGGGGTTGGCGTGAATCCCGCCCCTGCCATCCTCCCAATTCTCCCGGCCACCAAAAACCGGCGTGGCGTGAGTTGCGCCGCCAGCCTCGGAGAATGGCGGGGTCCGGCGCGACTCAATGGGCCCTGGGGTTGTCCGGATTCTCCGGCCTGCAATGGGCTGAAGTCCCGCCCGTTCTATGCCAGTCCGCTGGCGTAAATTGGAGTTGGTCCTGGCAGCGCGGGCGGGCTCCGGGGTTCATGGGGGGTAGCAGGGGGGATCTGGCCCCGGGAGGTGCCCCCATGGTGGCCTGGCTCGCGGTCGGGGCCCACCGATCCATGGGCGGGCCTGTGCCATGGGGGCACTCTATTCCTTCCGTACCTGAGGCCGTGGTCATCTGCCATTCCTGGTGCGGACGTGACTCCATGTGCGCATGCGCGGGGATGATGTCAGCACGCGTTGGTGCTCCCGCTCATGCGCCAACCCGCGCAGGCCGGCGGAGGCCCTTCGGTGTGGCGCCAGGCCCCAACCCCGCCGGCCGGCGGGGCGCCAACCACTCCGGGGCGGGCCTAGCCCCTGAAGATGCAGTGGATTCCGCACCTTTGGGGTGACCCGCGCCGGAGTGGTTCATGCCACTCCGTCTCGCCGGGAACCCCGCCCCGCCGGGTATGGGAGAATCCTGCCCTTTATTATTATATTTTTTCTTTTAAAAGATGCAATCACTGTCTTTACAGAAAAGTAAAAAGACCTTGCTTCTGGATTCTCCTGGTTGTTTGAAGAGATCTTCAGGTCCACCTAAAAGCAATCACTTTTCTTTAGCTTTTGGTCTTTCTCAGATGGATTCACTGTTCTGCTCAGTTGCTATGCTCTATCTGTCCCATGTACCGAGCTATGAGAGCTCACTCTTTCTCTTCTTTAGCTTTTGGTCTTTCTCAGATAGATTCACTGTTCTGTTCGGTTGCTATGCTCTATCTTTCCCATGACCGAGCTAATTCTGCTGGCTGTCCCCTTTTTTAGGGGTTATATCCCCCTTCTAGCAGTTATTAATGACATTATTGTAAAGTAACTTTTATTTCACTTGGATTATAAAAGGTACCTTTAATCTGAATTTTTCGAACACTACTAAGTATTCATTTTGAGCATGACCTCAGCTCATAGATCTGGTTACATTGTATCCTTTGTGATGTTCAAAAATGCTTTGACTTCAAAGTGGTGTGACTTTTGATTCCTGTCATTTCTATAGTTTTATTATTATCAAATTGTGTCCCCAGCTCATAATTTTGACTTTGATTTGGGTCTAATTTGTGTTCTCGTAGACAGGTTGTCTCCAGCTTTCTTTAATTTACCTAATGTCAGCAGAACTTCACACCTATACATGTGTCACCAAATTCAACTGAAAACCTCATCCATTCTTTTCCATCTGCTTACTTAGATAGCTAACTTCAATGAAGGTGTGAAATATTGCTTTTAGCTTTATACTAAAAATTCAATCAGTTGTGAGTTAAAAGACTTACCTCACATTTAAACATTTGTCACCTAATTCAACTGAAAACCTTATCCATTCTTTTCCATCTGCTTACCTAACTTCAAAAGGAGGTGCGAAACATTGCTTTGAGCTGTCTACTAAAATTCACTCGATTGTGTCTTGAAAGACCTGCTTGTTTTGTTTGCTAAGCCTGCTTGACTAAGGCTATCTGCATTTTACAATCCTCTCCTGCAGCTGCTGTTAACCCTTCGTGGGATTTTTCCCTACATTCTCTCATGCACTCTTAGATCAGGTATTGCCAGACCTCCATGTTTCAAATTACATATCTTTCCATATTTTCAATTACAGAGGCTAGTACCGGCACCGCGTGAAACTCCCACAGATCGTGCTGAAACTGGCTGGAGAATGGCTAGGTCCCGCGCCACGCATGCGGAGGACTGACGACCTGCACCGGTTCCACCGCAAAACATGTCATCAGCGGTGGTCAAACCCTAACCCGCCAACCGTGACCCCACAGCCCACCCACTGGCAACCCCACCAGTCCTCACAGCCCTAGCAGAAGCCCCCCTACCCCCCCGGCCAGGGGCACAGATCGCGGACGAGTGTGGCGGTGCTGGACATGTGGCCCACCGTCAGGAACTTGGCCCATCGGGGGCAGAGCATTGCAGGTGGGGAGGCTGATGACGCGCCAATGGCATTGAAACGGCGCGCGCCGTGTGTCACGGTGATGCCGTTTTGGAGAGGGCTGTGCTTGGTGGACCGGCGCCAGACCAGATTCCGGCGTCGGAATTCATTCTCCGCCCGATCGCCGGTCACGCACTCCCTCATTCCACAACATCTGATTCATGGTTTGCTGAATATCCTGCCCACAGAGTAGCACCTGTAAGATATAAAGCATCTGTTTCTCATGGGCAGCAAATTTAATATAGCTATAACTATTTCCACTGGAAAATAATTGTGGAGTCTGAAACAGTACCCTGTGAATGCTAAGTTTAATGGTGCACTCACCTTTCCTAATTTAGCCTCTACTGGCAGGACGTTCAGCTTTTGGAAATCAAATTACAATGGAAAAATCTTGTTTTGGCCAAACCAACTGCAGCAGATAACATTTTAATCCAATTTGAACTTTTCTTATGACCCAGTTCCAAACATATTATTTGACTTACAAGAGCTATGTTAAAACATATACACGGTAACTTATAGACAAACAGCTTTCACCCTTTGATATCTAATGTTTAAAAGTATATATTTTATGATGAGGTGCCACGTCAAGAGATCTTTACCGACATTTGTAAATGCTGAACAATATGACTAAAGAGCATTGCAACAGCAGCAAAACAAGAATTACATCCAAGAAATGAATTAGACCTCTAGAAATGGACATAACATTTGCAATGATTTGAAAAACAGACAGTGCTCTGGACTGTGTGCTAACATTTGCCAGCTGTCCAAAATCTAGAAAAATCCTCTGTGTTGTTTTTCTCGCAGTGATTAACTATCGTTGGTTAGAAGCTGCTGTCATTGTGATGAAATGAGTCTCCAAAGGGCAGTCACAACAAAACAGATGACCAGTCAACACCACAGACATCGGAGTGAAGTAAGTGGCTTTCAGTCTGTCGGGTCAAACTACATCTAATTCATTACTATTTCATGAGACATCATTGATTGAGATTTCCATTAAGAATTCTGAGGCGGTTTTGTTTGTTTATCATTTGATTCATTTCTGTCAGCTGTCAAATCTACACTCTGCCCTTCAAAGGTACAAAATCCTTAAATCGGTTTTGTTCCACTTGTTTCTCTATTTTTAAATGTAAGGCTTGTGGAAGATTTTGCTGTTGTACAAGTTGTTGCACGTAATGAAGCATGTCTACCGATCTATCACTTGTGCAGGTGCGGTAGCCGTTTAATTGTGGCCTAGATGTTTTTCTCATTCTTGTAGACACATTGAGGTAGTAGTGAGAGCCAGAGATCAAAATTAAAATGAAGAACCAAAGTTAAGGTACTCTCTTTTAAATTTGACATGAACTGAAAGGAAGTTCTGATATACAACTTAAAATTTGTTCAGCTTAATGGGCCAAATTTTGCAGTAAAATAATATTGAGGTTACCAGTTCTTTCATCATTAACATCTAAATCAGAGAGCAACATTGAGTGACCACACCTTTTCCTCCAGAACCTGTCATATAATATCTCACTGAGAGACACACTATTGAAATACATTGGGCAGAATGTTATAGCCTTGGTACAAGGGCGGAAAACACGGTAAGCTGTTCAGACATCCATCGACTTTGGCAGGACTGAAAAATCCTGTCGGTGGGAGGGATCATAAAATTCCACTATGGAATAGTATGAGGTTGCTGATGCACCCTAAGCTCAGGAAACAAAATCAGGGGTTGTCCATTCCAACAGTCAGCATGTCAACCCATAGATTTTCCCATAGACTTTCCACGGACTTTTACACTGCAGTGTGTGAAATATGGGTAGGAGTTCATTGGAGTTTTGATTATGTGAGGGAAAAGGAGCTGAAAGATTGCGTTTGATAAAGTTCCCCACGGTAGGCTACTGCAGAAAATATGGAGGCATGGGATTCAGGGTGATTTAGCAGTTTGGATCAGAAATTGGCTAGCTGGAAGAAGACAAGGGTGGTGGTTGATGGGAAATGTTCAGACTGGAGTCCAGTTACTAGTGGTGTACCACAAGGATCTGTTTTGGGGCCACTGCTGTTTGTCATTTTTATAAATGACCTGGAGGAGGGCGTAGAAGGATGGGTGAGTAAATTTGCAGATGACACTAAAGTCGGTGGAGTTATGGACAGTGCGGAAGGAAGTTATAGAGGGACATAGATAAGCTGCAGCGCTGGGCTGAGAGGTGGCAAGTGGAGTTTAATGCAGAAAAGTATGAGGTGATTCATTTTGGAAGGAATAACAGGAAGACAGAGTACTGGGCTAATGGTAAGATTCTTGGCAGTGTGGATGAGCAGAGAGATCTCGGTGTCCATGTACATAGATCCCTGAAATTTGCCACCCAGGTTGAAGGGGTTGTGTGGTAGTACCAGGTCTTGCGGTACCTGAGAGGCTGATGATCATTGGTTAGACCCAGGAGTCTACCATTGGCTGTATTACGTAGCTCCGCCCTGAAGGCGGGGTATAAGAGATGGTGCCGTCCCAGCAGCCTTCACTTTCTGTTTCGAAGCTGCTGGGGAAAAGGTTCTAGCAGATTAAAGCCTTCAGTTATGGAATCACTTCGTCTTGAGTGTAATTGATTGCGCATCAATTTAATCGAGTTGTTAAGTTCCAACTTAAGTTGGAAGGATGGATCTCCGAATCAAACCGGAGTGCCTCCTGCTCAGCCCCCACGTGGATAACTCTGTTGCTATTTTTAAACACTGGCTGGCATGCTTTAAGGGCTACCTCAACACGGCCGTAGGCACCCCCACGGAAGGACAGAAGATTAATCTCCTGCACTCCCTGGTCAGCCCTGGGATCTACCCCCTTATCGAGGAGGCAGAGAACTATGCTGCCGCTATCGAACTGCTAGAAGGACATTACATCCGCCCTGTAAACCAGGTCTACGCTCGTCACCTGCTTGCGACTAGGCGGCAAAGCCCCGAGGAAACGTTGGAAGATTTCTACCGGGCACTACTGGTGCTGGGCCGAAACTGTGGCTGCCCGCAAGTTTCGGGGAGCGAGCACACGGAACTTTTAATCAGGGTTGCCTTCGTTGCAGGTATGAGCTCCACCGATATCCGCCGAAGACTCCTAGAAAGGGACACTCTGGGACTTACAGAGGCACGGGCCCTGGCAGGGTCCATGGACGTTGCCTACAAAAACGCGCTGTCTTTTGCTCCCGATCGTGCGGCGGCCCGGGACCCGCTGTTTCTTCTGCGGGCAGGCGAATCATCCCCGGCCGCGCTGCCCGGCCCGCACCACCGCCTGCAAAGGGTGCGGCAAAAAGGGCCACTTTGTGGGGGTCTGCTAGGCCTGCACCGTGGCCACGGTCTCCCGCAACTATGGACCGCCACGGCAACCCCCCCTTCCGGCCCCGACCGGCCAGCGCTCACCGCCACCCCCCCTATCCTAGCGCCATGTGCGACCCACGGGCGTGGCCATCTTGCCCCCCGGACTCCACGCTGGATGGGTGGGCGCCGCCATTTTGTCCATCGCCGCTGCCATCTTCTTCATCCCCGGACACCATGTGCGACCCATGGGTGACGCCATCTTGGATGGGGCCCCAGGCCCCCAGCACGGCCAGCTACACGCTGCCCGACCAGAACTCGCAATTGCTTCATCTGGCCTCGGTGACACTGGACCAAAGTCGACCCCGGACACTCGCAACGGCTACAATAATGGTCCTCATCGACGGCCACGAGACGTCGTGCCTGATTGACTCTGGGAGCACGGAAAGCTTTGTTCACCCCGACACGGTAAGCTGCTGTTCACTTGTAACCCACTCTGTAAACCAAAGGATCTCCCTGGCCTCTGGGTCACACTCGGTGGAGATACAGGGGTTCTGCCTAGCAAACCTCACTGTCCAAGGCAGGAAATTCAACAATTTCCGCCTGTACGTCCTGCCGCACCTCTGCGCGGCCACCCTCCTTGGGCTGGACTTCCAATGCCATTTGCAAAGCCTGACTTTTAAATTCGGTGGCCCTATACCTCCCCTTACTGTCTGCGGCCTCGCGACCCTTAAGATCGACCCGTCTTCCCTGTTTGCGAACCTCACCCCGGATTGCAAACCCGTCGCTACCAGGAGCAGACGGCACAGTGCCCAGGACCGGACCTTTATCAGGTCAGAGGTCCAAAGGCTGCTGGGGGAGGGGGTCATTGAAGCGAGCAACAGTCCCTGGAGAGCTCAAGTAGTGGTGGTAAAGATCGGGGAGAAGCATAGGATGGTCATAGACTACAGCCAGACCATCAACAGGTTTACGCAGGTAGATGCGTACCCTCTCCCCCATATAGCTGACCTGGTAAACAGGATCGCAAAATACAAGGTCTTCTCCACGGTGGACCTCAAGTCCGCCTACCACCAGCTACCCCTCCGCACTAGTGACCGCAAGTACACTGCCTTCGAAGCAGATGGGCGGCTCTATCAATTTTTAAGAGTTCCCTTTGGTGTCACTAATGGGGTCTCGGTCTTCCATCGAGAGATGGACCGAATGGTTGACCGGTACGGCTTACGCGCAACGTTCCCATATCTGGATAACGTCACCATCTGCGGCCATGACCAGCAGGACCACGACACCAACCTCCGCAAATTCCTCCAGACTGCAAAAATCCTTAATCTGACATACAATAAGGATAAATGCGTGTTTAGCACCGACCGTGTAGCCATTCTAGGCTACGTAGTGCGAAGTGGGGTCATAGGCCCCGACCCTGAGCGCATGCGCCCCCTTATGGAGTTCCCCCTCCCTCACTGCCCCAAGGCCCTGAAGCGCTGCCTCGGGTTCTTCAGCTATTATGCACAGTGGGTCCCCAATTACGCAGACAAAGCCCGATCCCTGATCCAGTCCTCAACCTTCCCCCTGTTGACGGGGGCCCGCCAGGCCTTCAGCCGCATCAAAGCAGATATTGCAAAGGCCACGATGCGCGCCATCGATGGGTCCCTCCCCTTCCAGGTCGAGAGCGATGCGTCCGACGTAGCTCTGGCCGCCACCCTCAACCAAACGTGGCTTTCTTCTCCTGTACCCTCTATGCTTCCGAAATTCGCCACTCCTTGGTCGAAAAAGAAGCACAAGCCATAGTTGAAGCTGTGAGACATTGCAGGCATTACCTGGCCGGCAGGAGATTCACTCTCCTCACGAACCAACGGTCGGTTGCCTTCATGTTCGATAATGCACAGTGGGGCAAGATTAAAAATGACAAGATTCTGCGGTGGAGGATAGAACTCTCCACCTTCAACTACGAGATCTTGTACCATCCGGGGAAGCTGAACGAGCCTCCTGATGCCCTGTCCCGCGGCACTTGTGCCACTGCACAAGTGGACCGCCTCCGAGCCCTCCACGAGGACCTCTGCCACCCGGGGGTCACTCGTTTTTTCCATTTCGTCAAGACCTGCAACCTGCCCTACTCCATCGAGGAGGTCAGGACAGTCACCAGGGACTGCCAAATCTGCGCGGAGTGCAAACCGCACTTCTACCGGCCAGAGAGGGCGCACCTGATAAAGGCTTCCCGTCCCTTTGAACGTCTCAGCATGGACTTCAAAGGCCCCCTCCCCTCCACCGACCGCAACACGTACTTCCTGAACGTGATTGATGAGTACTCCCGGTTCCCATTCGCCAACCCCTGCCCAGACATGACCATAAGCACTGTCATCAAGGCCCTCCAGGGTATCTTTACACTGTTCGGTTTCCCCGCATACATTCACAGTGATAGGTAGTCCTCCTTTATGAGCGACGAACTGTGTCAATTCCTGCTCAGCAAGGGCATTGCCTCGAGCAGGACGACCAGTTGCAACCCCCGGGGAAACGGGCAGGTAGAGAGGAAGAATGGAACGGTCTGGAAGACCGTTCTACTGGCCCTACGGTCCAGGAATCTCCCAGTCTCCCGCTGGCAAGAGGTCCTCCCGATGGCCCTCCACGCCATCCGGTCGCTGCTCTGTACAACCACAAATCAGACGCCTCATGGACGTCTCCTTGTTTTCCCCCTAAGTCCACCTCCGGGACCTCGCTCCCAACCTGGCTAGCGACACCCGGACCCATCCTGCTTCGGAAGCACGTGAGGGCGCACAAGTCGGACCCGTTGGTCGAGAGGGTCCACCTGCTGCACGCCAACCCCCAGTACGCCTACGTGGCGTTCCCTGACGGCCGGCAAGACACAGTCTCACTTCGGGACCTGGCGCCCGCCGGAACCCCATGCGCACCCGAACCATTGCCCCCACCCCCACCTCCCCCACAGCACCTCACTGGAGGGTCAGTACTCCCGCCGCTCCTGCCTAGGCCTGACCACCCACCGACGACCCCCTCCCTGTCAATCTTTTGCCCCTACAGCGCCGCCTAGGGGTGACGAAGCTGCCAGGGAGGACGACACCACGCTCCCGGAGTCGCAACCGCCGGGACGCTCATCAGAATCACCGCCGAAGCCCACACGCTCCAGAAGGACGACCAGGCCGCACGATCGACTGATTGCTGCACTATGAACACTTTGTACATATCCTCGACATCACGGTACCTCCATACCTGGTCATACCATGCTAAAGGCGACTATTAACGCTGGCCACCAACCCCGCCGGGCTCTTTTTTAACAGGGGGTGAATGTGGTAGTACCAGGTATTGCGGTACCTGAGAGGCTGGTGACCATTGGTTAGACCCAGGAGTCTACCATTGGCTGTATTACGTAGCTCCGCCCTGAAGGTGGGGTATAAGAGATGGTGCCACCCAGCAGCCTTCACTTTCTGTATCGAAGCTGCTGGGGAAAAGGTTGTAGCATATTAAAGCCTTCAGTTATGGAATCACTTTGTCTTGAGTGTAATTGATTGCGCGTCAGGTTGTTAAGAAGGCGTATGGTGTGTTCGCTTTTATTGGTAGAGGGATTGAGTTTTGGAGCCACGAGGTCATATTGCAGCTGTACAAAACTCTGGTGCGGCCGCATTTGGAGTATTGCGTGCAATTCTGGTCGCCGCATTATAGGAAGGATGTGGAAGAATTGGAAAGGGTGAAGAGGAGATTTACCAGAATGTTGCCTGGTATGGAGGGAAGATCTTATGAGGAAAGGCTGAGGGACTTGAGGCTGTTTTCGTTAGAGAGAAGAAGGTTAAGAGGTGACTTAATTGAGGCATACAAGATGATCAGAGGATTGGATAGGGTGGACAGGGAGAGCCTATTTCCTCGGATGGTGATGTCTAGCACGAGGGGACATAGCTTTAAATTGAGGGGAGATAGATACAAGACAGATGTCAGAGGTAGGTTCTTCACTCAGAGAGTAGTAAGGGTGTGGAATGCCCTGCCTGCAACAGCAGTGGACTCGCCAACACTAAGGGCATTCAAATGGTCATTGGATAGACATATGGACGATAAGGGAATAGTGTAGATGGGCTTTAGAGTGTTTTTACAGGTCGACGCAACATCGAGGGCCGAAGGGCCTGTACTGCGCTGTAACATTCTATGTTCTATGTTCTGGGAGTCTTGTGGAAAAGAAAGCTACCAGCAGATTGGCTTGGAAGCATTGAGAAGGCAACCAGAACAAGCGACTGAGGCATCCACATTCAAGAGGTAGTAAATGAAAGTCTTACTTCTGAGAATAGCGGGAACTGAGGAGAATGAAATTGGTTTCTAGAAGCCTTATGGGCAGTCCTTACAGAAGTAAATAAGATACTGATGTGTCTTATAAAGAAAAGGTTTGGGAAAAGTAAGGCTTTAAACTGAGTGCATAATATGAATAGTTGTAACCTACATTATTGAGACTGCTTGTTTTCTTTAATTCTTTTGTATACAATAAAGTTTGTTTTCATTTCAAAATGTGAAATCTTATGGTGAAGGTGTTTGGATTTCTCTTTAAATGTTAATGGTCCCTGAGCGGGACATAAAAGGTTTATTGCTATTCATACTAGAGTTTGGTTACCTCTTTGATGTCGTGGTGCATGACAAACTAATCACTGTGTGAGATGTTGGCCGCAATTTAACCACCTCATTGCAGATTGGGGGGCACCAGGTGAAAACCTGGGCCAGGGACGTGAGGGGCTTTGCGTCTGGGAGGCCTTCAAGCCATCTTTAAATATTGTGGAGACCCATAACTGGGGCAACCACAGCTGGAGCCTGTCTGTCCTCCCAAACACTTCCAGGACAGAGCCCTGCTGTGGCTTTTATCCTGAAAGTCAGCCTTTAGCTTCACAGCTGAAGGATATGTCAAATGAGGAATTAGACTTGTTAGTTGTGAAAGCACTTCATACTCCTCAACTCTGAAGTGTCTCCTCGAGGGCAGACACGCCATGTCTCACAGGATGATTAGTGCATGCATTTCAAGCGGCATGGTAGCACAGTGGTTAGCACAGTTGCTTAACAGCGCCAGGGACCCGGTTTCGATTCCCGGCTTGGATCACTGTTTGTGGGGTGTTAGCACATTGTCCCCGTGTCTGCGTGGGTTTCCTCCGGGTGCTCCGGTTTCCTCCCACAATCCAAAGATATGCAGGTTAGATGGATTGGCCATGCTAAATTGCCCTTAGGTTAGGTGGGGTTACTCATTTACAGGGATAGGTTGAATGGGTGGGCTTGGGTGGGGCGCTCTTTCCAAGAGCCGGTGCAGACTCGATCGGCCAGTGGCAGCAGTGACACCACAGGCTGAAGATAGCATCCCATGTGCAGGGGACCACTGTATACTCTGAAGACCTGGCCGCCCATCAGGCTGTGGAGGGACCCAGAAGTGGAGGCCAGCGATGGCCCAAAGGGTACAGGTTTCATTGGCCATTCAATGAGATGACGGATCCCATGTGGCGCAGAAGACTCCATCTCAAGAGAGACAGTGCGGCACCTGGCATGTTGACCTGCAAGTACTGGGTATCAGGGAGTGCTCTACATTAATAGGAAATGGTTCCATTCCCTGAATGTTCAGATCATGTTTGACCTCCATATCATGCATGTGTGTGCCCGCTACCTCGGGAATGTGCATGGCAGCTGCACACTGGGGCACTCGGATATCCCCAGTGTCTGTGAGGATCACCCCAGGATGGCGGGTTGGCACTTGGGGGATGAGGGATACCTGCTGAGGTCATGGCTGATGATGACGGTGCAGAGGCCTGAGACCGAGGTGGGGACCTGTTAGAATGAGGCCCACTTTGCACCTGTGCTGTCATTGAGTGGTGTATTGGACGACTGAAAATGTGGTTCCGATGCCTGGACTACTCTGGTGGTGCCCTGCAGTACACCCCCCAGGGGTCTCATGCTTTGTGATGGCCTGCTGAGCTCGCCACAGCCTGGCACAGCAGCGGAGCAACATGCTGAAGAAGCAGGAGGAGAGACATTTGGCCTTGTCTGAGGAGGAGGAGGAGATGGAGCAGGAGGGGCTGGAGAATGAGTCTGAGGGGACAGACAGCGGCAAGGGTCTGACATGCCAAGAGGACTAGGGAGGCCTTCATTGTCTCCAGATTCTCATAGGGCGAGGCTGCTCTATCCCCATTTCCCCCCTCCCCCCATTTCCCTCCTTCCTCCCAATCCCCCTCCCCCAATTCCCCCCTCCCCCTGAACCCGCATTTCCCTTCTTCCCCCAATTCCCTCCTCTCCCATTTCCATCGCCCCCAATTCCCCTCCACCCAAAACCCCCACTCCGCCTCCCCCATTCCCCAAACCCCATCACACCACACCCCCACGACCAACCTGTTCCACACTCCAATGGTCTGTGTAACATCACCCCAGGGTGATGGGCCTGTGTCGGCACTGTCAGCGGGTCAATATACAGGCAGGAGAGATGATATCTTGCCGTGAGGAAACCTCCGCTGCTCATCAATTTCGGCAAAAGTCTGACTCCTGTCTTTCTGCTGACAGCACGCTCACACCCATCCTCTGAACGAGGTCTGCATCGGGGCCTTTTGATCTTGGACCACTGTACCTGGGGGTAGGAGGCGGGGGTGGGGGGTGGGGTGGAGGCGGGCAACAGGGCTGGGGGTGCAGGCAGGGCTGCTGTGAAGATTAATGTGATGGAGGCTTCACATGTATCAGGTGTTACATGTTTTTTTTCTTTTTAAAATAAATTTAGAATACCCAATTCATTTTTCCAATTAAGGGGCAATTTAGCATGGCCAATCCACCTAGCCTACACATCTTTGGGTTGTGGGGGCGAAACCCACGCAGACATGGGGAAAATGTGCAAACTCCACACGGACAGTGACCCAGGGCCGGGATTCGAACCCGGGTCCTCAGCGCCGCAGTCCCAGTGCTAACCACTGCACCGCATGGCCCCCTGGCTGTTACATGTTTTAATAGTGAACATTTACATTCCCCCTAGTTACAGTTAATGAACTCCTGAGTGCCCGCTCAGCGCTCCTCATACTTCTTGATCTTTCGTGATCCAACGCTACGTCTAGGTGTGTCACCCGATGCACATCAGAGGTCGACGCAGCCTGCTGCTTTCCGCACCCTGTGACCTTTGATGCCCTTCGTGGACATCCTCTGGAGGGCTTTGAGGTGGAGGGCCCGGCCAACTTACCACTATCAAAGGCGTCATTGTGTCAACCTGTTCTGCCCACCTCCTTTGAGGTGCACCGGTATAAGGAGGGGGGGATTTGGAAGAACTGGAGACCGCTATCGTCTCCTTGGTGGCAGGCTCTGGGTTGGCTCCAGCACTTCCTCTTCCCTGATGGTGCCCGCAGGGCCCTGGGGGACTCCATGGGATGGAGGGGCAGCTGGAAGAGCTCCAGAGACCTCTAAGTCATCTGGCACTGCCAGTCCATTATCTGCACCATGTTGTCAACGCCCACAGTGATGCTCCTCAGCGACTGAGCTATGCTTTGGAATGCCTCGGTAATGTTCATCTTCATCTCTGACATGTCCCTCATCGACTGGGACATGATGTCGAGGCTCCCAGCCATGGTCATCACAGACTCTGCCATGCCTTGGGCACCACTGCTCAAGATGTGGATGTCATGCTCCAGGTTTTCCACTGCGGTCGCCACCCTAGCAGTGCTGGCCTCGGTGCCAAGCATAGTCGGCACCATCTCTTGCGCCCAAAGCCTTTGGGACACCTCCAATCGGCTTTGCAGTTGCTGGTGAATTCCAGGAAGCTCCAGAAATCTATGCACCCACTGTTAAATTGCAAAAACCGTGTTAATATCACTGTAATTGAGCTATTAAGATATTGAAATTGACAATTTGTCCCTCCCAAGGAGGTCGCACAAAAGCGTTCAAATGAAATGTGGAAGTTGTCAAGTTGGAGCCGGCTTCCTGTCAGTTTTCCAGGTTTAAATCCCCTCTACCCACTCCCCAAACTATGCTCATTAAAATGCAGCCCAAAGACACATCCACTGTTGCATTTATCAGAATGTTGGCAACCAGTCAAACAATTCTACATGGGTGAATGTTTGCTTAACTAAACAAGACTATAATTTAAATACAAGGTCATGTACAACACTCCTACACAGTTTGAATTCTGCACCTCCAGTGCTAATGCTGTGCTGGGAATTTGATTTGCCAATTTAATGAATAAAAGTGATTTATTTAAAAAGAATGACAATTTAATTTGTGGAAAGTAGGATGTAGCTTGATGGATTCATGTCAGCCCATCAATGCAATTGTCTTCTACATTAACATTTTCTTGTTCCTCCTTCAAGCATACAAACTAACACCCGGGTTAATTTGGCACAAAAATATTTGGCTCTCACACTCTAAAGTTTTGCACTTGTCACTGCTAAAACAGAACTTTAGTGGTTACTTAAAAGAATCCAATACTGAAGAAATTTAACTCAGTCATCATCTTCACAACCATGAGTTGGAAGTGGCCTAGATGGTGCTCAAAGAATCAGTGTAACTGATGCAGTATAGATAATGAAGACCTATATTACTGACACACCAGGTGGGTGTTTTTTGGTTTCACTGCACTTGAGCCCAGCATGACACAAGCCAAATGGATCAGATTAAATTGTACCTCCCAATCTTCCTCTTCCAAAACCAGGACTGCCTTTGACATTCTCAGAAGGAATTCCCATGATGAACAGTTTCTATACAAAACCACAAAATTCTAGCGACTTAAATCTGCTCAGTTATGGGCAATAATGATAGTATCACAGTTCTTGAACGAGATGCAGTTCCTGAATTAGAATCTACATAGTTGGAGGTGAGAAGCAGGAAGGTGGCCTTGTTTGGTATTTAGTATCGACCTCCAAATAGTGGGGAGGAAGTAGAAGAGAGCATTTGTAGGCAGATTGTGGAAACCTGCAGGGTAAGTAGGGTTGTGATGGTTGGGAATTTCAATTACCCTAAGGTAGACTGGGAAATGGGTAAAGAAATGGGAAGGGCAAGTTGAATTAGTTGTTAAGAAGGCTTGTAGGATCCATGGGTTTATAAATAGAGGCACAGAGTATAAAAGCAACAAAGTGATGCTATACCTCTACAAATCATTGGTCTGAACACATTTAGAGTTTTGTGTTCAGTTCTGGGAACCTTGGGAGGGATTCTCCCAGCCCCGCGACGGGCCGGTGAATCCCCCGAACGGGCCACGCTGCTCCGACGCCGGCACGCGATTCTCCACAGTGTGGAGAATCAGCGCCATTGGCGCCGGTGTGGCTGGCGTGGTGCCGGTTGCGGGCCGCTCTAAGTGGCCGGCCCGCCGATTCGCCGGCCCAGATGGGCTGAGTTGGAAAGGAGCCGAGTCCCGCCGGCGCCATTCTAACCTGCTCTGGGCCGGCGGGACCTCGGCGTGTAAGGGTCGGGTGGTGGCCTATGGGGGGTGGAGGGCGGTCCGACCCCGGGGGGGCCTCCGATGTGGCCTGGCCCGTGATCGGGACCCACCGATTGGCGGGCCGGCCGCTGTGGCTGGGGGCCTCCTATCTTATGCACCGGCCCCTGTAGTCCTGCGCCATGTTGCATTGGGGCCGGCGCGTTGAAGGAGGCCACTGCGCATGCATACGTTGGCTCCGGCACCACTGCGCATGTCCTCGTTGGAACCGGCGCAACTGCGCATGCGCGGATCCTGCGGCACCCAGTTCACGCCGGGATCTGCAGTTGGAGCTGCGCGAACCCCTCCAGCGCCATGCTGGCCCCCTGTAGGGCCAGAATTATATGTCGGAGCGGCCCATTCACGCCATCGTAAAACACGACGGCGTTTACAACGCCATGGACACTCTGCCGTGGGATTGGACAATCCCGCCCCTCATTCAAGGAAAGATGTTAAAGCCCTGGAGAGAGTGCAGAGATTTACTAGAACGATACCAGGAATGAGGAATTTTAGATACAACGTTTGGAGAAATTGTGCTTGTTCTCCTTGGGGCAGAGAAGATTAAGAGGCAACCTTATTGAATGTTAAAATTCTGAACAATTTTGACAGGATAAAGAAGGGGATTCTATTTTCACTAGTTGGTAAATCAGTGACTAGGGGTCATCATTTCAAGATGGTCAGCAAGAGAGATCGGAGCGAGATGAGAAGAAACGTCTTTACTCAGAGAGTTGTTCAGGTTTGAAATGTGCTGCCTGGGAGAGTGGTGGAGGGGGATTCCATAGGAGGTTTCAAAAGAGAGCTGGATATACATTTGAAAGTGATAAATTTAGAGGGCTACGGAGATAGGGCTGGGGAGTGGGGCTAGCTAAGTTGCTCTTTTGAGAGTCGGTGCAGACATGATGGGCAGAATGGGCTCCTTCTGTGCTGTAAATGACAAAGAAAAAAAACAACAAAAATAACAAAATGCTTACCTAGCCAACGATGCCCAAATCAGCAATGATGTGGGGATGCTGGTGCTGGACTGGGGTGGGTGCAGTAAGAAGTCTCATAACACCAGATTAAAGTCCAACAGGTTTATTTGAAATCACAAGCTTTCGGAACACTGCTTCTTCAGTCCCGATGAGCAACCAGCAAGGTGGATAATGGGGAACCTGTGGATGTGGTATATCTAGACTTCCAGAAGGTGTTGACAAGGTGCCACATAAAAGACTGATCCAGAAGGTGAGATTGCACGGGATTGGGGGTAGAATACGAGATTAGATTGAGGATTGGCTGACTGGCAGAAAGAAGAGGGTTGGCATAAATGTGCCCTTCTCTTGCTGGTGAACTGTAACTAAGCTGGGTACCGCAGTGGTAAGTCCTTGGACCTTAACTGTTTACAATCTATATAAATGATCTGCAAGCAGGGACAGAGTGTAACATAGCAAAATTTACGGATGATTCTGAAATGGGTGGGAAAGCAGGCAGTGAAGGGGAGATAAAGATTTTACAGGCGGATATAGGTAGGCTAAGAGGTTGGGCCAAAATTTGGATGGAGTTTAATGTAGATAAGTGTGAGGTTATCCATTTTGGCCAAAAAAATAGAAAGGCAATTTATTATTTAAATGGAAAGCAGATTCAAAATGGGTCTGGGCAGAGGAATATGGGTGTCTTTGTTCATGAATCGCAGAAAGTCGACATGCAGATACAGCAAGTAATTATTAAGGCAAATGGAATGTTAGCATTTATTCCAAATGGACTATAAAAGGACAATAAAGTAGAGAGGTGTTGTTCAGTTTTGTGCGTGCTGCTGCTTTGCACACTCTCAAATCTATCACCTGACCATTTCCAGAAACATTGACCAGAGGTGGGAACATATTGAGGTTCCATTCTGACGCATCCCCCACCATTTTGCCACCACGTGGCTGGTAAATTCTATGTAAATTCAAAGTGTTATGATCTTTACGATTGACAGCTGTGGAGGTAATGTTTCTTCTCTGTTAGTCTGTTTGTCTGTAAACAATACATCTCAAAAAAACTAATGGATGGGTTTCCATGGAACTTGGTACACTTGGAAGTTATGGTCCAATAAAGAACTGATTAAAGAGCTAACATTTTGAGTCGGGAGCTTTAACAGAGTGTCATCCAGACTCGAAATGTTAGCTGCCTTTTCTCTCCACAGATGTTATCAGACCTGTTCAGATTGTCCAGTATTTGGTTTCAGATTCCAGCATCCGCAGTAATTTGCTTTTATTTTAAGAACTGACGAGTGTTTGGCAAAGATGCCGATTCTGATGCTGAAACCTTTTTAGAAAATCCTGACATTTTTTGGAAGATCCATTAATATTGGAAGATAGAGAAAATTGTCTTTTTTAATGCAATGTTCGTACTTGGTTTGTTTAGAGTGTTGTTTTAGAATGTTGTGATTTGTCTCAGTTACTGTGGAGCAATTTGTCAAAGATATAAAATATGAGCAGAGTTTTTGGAGCAGCTTGTTGTATGTGGATTGGATTGAAACCTTTTCAGTGAGATGGAAGCACTTAATAAAAATAATTAACTTTTCAGCTTTGTAGTCACACAGCAACAACCGGGCAGAGAAAAGCCTTGGGCAACATCAGCGTAATTGTAATAATGTTGAATTAACACTGCATGGAAGAGATATGTGCTTCACTGAGTGCTTTCTTCACTTGTTATTATTTTTTTTGCCAGAAAGTACAAAATTCAGGCAAGAACTTACTAACTTGGGACTGAACCTTCCGTGAGTGGCAATCATTGTCGTACTGCCATTCTGCGGCTTTTTACTTATCTTAGTCTGGAACTGACACATTTCTCACCTGGACCTCTGACCCAGGCTTGCTGTAAAATGTGCACCGTAGGTGCTCCTGGAGATTTTTGGTGCAGTGCAGGATTGTCAGGGCAAATGGTGCCGCAAAACTGTTTTACTGGACTGTCTGCTTTGTTCTGGTAAGTTTAAACATCCCACTCGCGTTGACAGGTGATGCACCATCAATTACACACGAGGCAAGTTGGAGGAAACAAAGTAATGGTTTTAATACCCTAAGATGTAGCCTGTCTGCTGCTGAACCCAGACTGGAGACAGGGCTACAGATCAGTCAACTATATACAACACCCAGTGGGGCGGAGCCATGGAAGAACAACAATATTACAGGGATTACAGGGTCAACGGCAGGGTTCTGAGGAATGTGGAGGACCAGAGAGATCTTGGGGTTCATGTCCACAGATCTCTGAAGGTTGCCACTCAAGTGGATAGAGCCGTGAAGAAGGCTTATAGTGTGTTAGCGTTTATTAACAGGGGGCTTGAGTTTAAGAGCCGCGGGGTTATGCTGCAACTATACATGAACCTGGTGAGACCACATTTGGAGTATTGTGTGCAGTTCTGGTCACCTCATTATAGGAAGTTTGTGGAAGCATTGGAAAGGGTGCAAAGGAAATTTACGAGGGTGCTGCCTGGTTTGCAGGATAGGTCTTATGAGGAAAGGTTGAGGAAGCTAGGGCTTTTCTCTTTGGAGCAGAGGAGGATGAGAGGCGACTTAATAGAGGTTTATAAGATAATGAGGGGCATAGATAGAGTGGACGTTCAGAGACTATTTCCTCGGGTGGATGTAACTGTTACAAGGGGGCATAACTGTAAGATTCAAGGTGGGAGATATAGGAGGGATGTCCGAGGTAGGTTCTTTACTCAGAGAGTGGTTAGGGTGTGGAATGGACTGGCTGCTGTGATAGTGGAGTCGGACACTTTAGGAACTTTCAAGCAGTTATTATATAGGCACATGGAGCACACCAGAATGACAGGGAGTGGGACAGCTTGATCTTGGTTTTGGACAATGCTCGGCACAACATCGAGGGCCAAAGGGCCTGTTCTGTGCTGTACTGTTCTATGTTCTATGTTATAATATATAACACAGTGAGTAACAATGGAACAAACAGTAACAGAATATATACAGCGCTGTAAGTAACAGTGGAACAACAGTGGAACTACAATAACAGTGGTTCACCACATTCACCCCCTGTTAAAAAAAAAAAGTTCAGCGGGGGTGAAGCAAACTTATAGATTAAGTCTATCAGGAGCTTTAACCGTCCGCTGTGATCTCCTCAGACCTGGCTGTGGTGTGGGCACTGGTGTCGACACCTGTGACTCCGGGAGCGTGTCGTCCTCTTCTTCTTCCGGGAGCGTCGACAGAGAGGGAGACGCTGTAGGCGTGGGGGCGATGGTAATGGAGGTAGATGGTGGAGGGTCGGGTGGGGAACCAGCGGGTGCCAGGTCCCGGAGGGAGACTGTATCCTGTCGCCCGTCCTGATGTGCCACGTAGGCATAATGTGGGTTAACCTGGAGAAGCATAACCTGCTCGGCCAGGTGATCGGTTTTGTGGTTCCTCACATGCTTCCGGAGGAGGACAGGCCCTGTGGCTGTCAGCCAGGATGGGATTGAGATCCCTGAGGTGGACTTCCTAGGAAGACAAACATATGTCCGTGAGGGGTCTCGTTGGTGGCAGTACCCAGAAGCGACCGGATGGAGTGGAGAGCATCGGGAAAGACCTCCTGCCAGCGGGAGACTGGGAGACTTCTAGACCGTAGGGCCAGGAGGACGTCCTTCCAGACCATCGTGTTCTCCCTCTCTACCTGTCCATTTCCCCGGGGGTTGTAGCAGCTTGAGGCGATGCCCTTGCTGAGCAGGAACTGACACATGAACAAGGAGCCCCGATCACTGTGGATGTAGCTGGGGAAACCGAACAAGGTGAAGAGGCTGTGAAGGGCCTTGATGACAGTGGCCGAGGTCATGTCAGGGCATGGTATGGTGAAGGGAAACCGTGAGTATTCATCAACGATGTTGAGGAAGTACACGTCACAGTCGGTGGAGGGGAGGGGCCCTTTGAAGTCGATGCTAAGGCGCTCAAAGGGGTGGGAGGCCTTCACCAGGTGCGCTCTGTCTGGCCGATAGATGTGCAGTTTGCACTCCGCGCAGACCTGGCAGTCCCTGGTCATGGTCCTGACCTCCCCAATGGAGTAAGGCAGGATGCAGGCCTTGACAAAATTAAAAAAAACTGGTGACCCCTGGGTGACAGAGGTAATTGTGGAGGTCTACTTGTGCGCTGGCACATGTACCGCGGGACAGGGCATCTGGGGGCTCTTTGAGCTTCCCAGGGCGATACAAGATGTCGTAATTGTAGGTGGAGAGTTCGATCCTCCACCTCAGAATCTTGTCGTTCTTGATCTTGCCCCGCTGTGTATTATTGAACATGAAAGTAACCGACCATTGGGCAGTGAGGAGAGTGAATCGCCTGCCAGCCAACTAATGCCTCCAATGTCGCACAGCTTCCACAATGGCTTGGGCTTCTTTCTCGACGGAGGACTGTCGAATTACGGAGCCCTGGAGGGTACGGGAGAAGAAGGCCACGGGTCTGCCTGCCTGATTGAGGGTAGAGGCCAGGGCAAAATCAGACGCATCGCTCTCCACCTGGAACGGGATGGACTCGGCCACAGCGTGCATCGTGGCCTTGGCAATGTCTGCCTTGATACGGTTGAAGGCTAGGCAGGCCTCAGCTGACACGGGAAAAAGGGTGGATTTGATGAGTGGGCGGGTCTTGTCCGCATAGTTGGGGACCCACTGGGCATAGTACGAGAAGAACCCCAGGCATCTCTTCAGGGCCTTGGGGCAGTGGGGAAGGGGAAGTTGCAGGAGGGGTCGGGCCCTTGGACTCCGTTTTCCACAACGTAGCCGAGGATGGCTAGGCGGGTCGTGTGGAAAATACACTTCTCCCTATTCTATGTAAGACTAAGGAGCTTGGCAGTGTGAAGGAAACGCTGGAAGTTAGCGTCATGGTCCTGCTGGTCATGGCCACAGATGGTGACATTATTCAGATACGGGAACGTGGCCCGCAGCCCGTACTGGTCAACCATTCGGTCCATCTCCCATTGGAAGACCGAGACGCCATTGGTGACTCCAAAGGGGACCCTGAGGAAGTGGTAGAGGCGTCCATCTGCCTCGAAGGCAGTGTATTGGCGGTCCTCCGGGCGGATAGGGAGCTGGTGGTACGCGGACTTCAAGTCTACCGTGGAGAAGACTCGGTACTGCGCAATCTGTTGACCATGCCAGATATGCAGGGAAGGGGGTATGCATCGAGCTGAGTGTACCTGTTGATTGTCTCAGTGTAGTCGACGACCATCTGGAGCTTCTCCCCAGTCTTGACGATCAGCACTTGGGCTCTCCAGGGGCTGGTACTGGCCTCTATAATCCCTTCCCGCAGGAGTCGCTGGACCTCTGACCTGATAAAGGCCTTGTCCCGAGCACTGTATTGTCTGCTCCTGGTGGCGACGGGCTTACAGTCCGGGATGAGGTTAGCGAAGAGCGGGGGTGGGGCGACCTTAAGGGTTGCGAGGCTAGAGACTGTGAGAGGAGGCAGGGGTCCACCGAATGTTAAGGTCAGGCATCGGAGATAGCATTGGAAGTCTAGGCCTAATAAATGGGGAGCGCAGAGATAGGGGAAGACATCAAGTTTAAAGTTAACGTACTCTACGTCATGTATCACAAGAGCTGCGACACAGTACCCCTGGACCTCAACAGAGTGTGATCCGGAAGCCAGGGAAATTGTCTGGGATGCAGGAAAAATTCAGAGGGAGCAGCGCCTTACTGTATCCAGATGGACGGAGCTGTCCGTGCTCCAGGAGTTGAATAAGCAGATCGTCTCGTGCCCGTTGATCCGGACGGTCATCATGGAGTTCTTGAGAGACGGGGCCGGGGCTGGTCGAGGGTGACGGAGGCGAGCTGCGGAAGATGACAGGTCTGGTTGGTGGTAGTGGGTGGCGTTGAAGATGTCGGCCAAGATGCCGGCCCCCACGAGTCGCACATGGCGGGTCACGTAGAAGATGGCGGCCAGGATGGCGGCCCCCACGAGTCGCACATGGCGGGTCGTGTCGGATATGGCGAACAAGATGGCAGACTCCACGGGTCGCACGAGTCGGATGACGCGTTAGAAGGGGGCGGTCCCGACAGGCAAGATACCACGCGGCAGGATTTGGACGTTTTAGGCTGGGCCTGGCAGACTTTAGCAAAGTGGCCCTTCTTACTGCACTCGCTGCAGGTCGCGTTCCGAGCTGGGCAGAGTTGTCTGGAGTGCTGATCCTGGCCGCAGAAGTAGCAGGACGGTCCCCCAGAGTTGACGGGCTGTCTGCTGCTGAACCCAGACTGGAGACAGGGCTACAGATCAGTCAACTACATACAACACCCAGTGGGGCGGAACCACGGAAGAACAACAATATATAACACAGTGAGTAACAATGGAACAAACAGTAACAGAGAATATATGCAGCACTGTAAGTAACAGTGGAATAACAGTGGAACTACAATAACAGTGGTTCACCACAGCAGGTTAGGAAAAAAGGTAATTGGGTGAGATGGTAGGGGTGGGTCGGATGGAGGGAGTGCCGTTGAGTGGTCAGTGGGGATTTGTTGTGGGAGAGGTCACTACCTGTGGGTGCAGTCGGGGGGGGGACAGAGGGTGGTGAGTCGTCGGGTGGGTGGGGGGAAGCTGGGGGGTAGTGAGGGAGTAGGTGGAGGGGTCAGGGGGTAGTCAGGGGTGGGTATAGGTGGTTGGGGGGGGGTCAGTGGCTAATTCTGAGAAGGGGGGGTAGTCGGTTGTCCAATGGAGTCTTGCAATTTCAATAATACAGCTACCCAATAAGTAGAACTGGTTTTAATCTTTTAAACCTTTCCTGGATAACTATTGCGCTCAATGAGTTGGAACCATTTGACATCTCCAACTTTAAATCAGGATGCCGTAGGGTTCCAGAATCAGAAGACTTGCCCAACTGAGTCAAAACTTCCTGGGCAATTCCTGTGCAGCCCTTGCATGGGGACTTCCGAGGGGTCCCCCTAGTGGATCCTCTGCGGTGCCTCCGGCATATGACCCTCCATGGAAGATCGGTTTGTTTCACAAGTGAAATCATTGATGGCTCAATTATTTAACTGCATAGATTAAGGATAGATTTTCTTTGATAGTAATGATTAAAATTAACTAATAAAATGGAACCCCAGACTTATCAATTATTCTGGAAGGATTTCCTTGCCTTACCTTTGAAATAACCACATTGGTTGGCTGCATAAATCCTCTGACATAAATATATCCATGAATATATTTTAATGTATCCTAAATAAAAACAAATAAAGGTGCAAATATTGGCTCCTGAAGCGATGCAGGTGGTCGCAGAAATAGATTAGGTAGATTAGGCAGCATGTGGAAAAAACAAAAACTTGTTAGCACTTTGCAATCTTAATGATCACTTTAGCAATTTCATACCTTAATACAACTCCCATTTTCTCTCTAGCAGCCAATATTGGGTAATGTCTGGATGTCCAGATATACCTGGGGATGGGGAGAGGCTACAGTACTTGAAGTGGTACATCCGGGGCAGAAAACTACTGATGATCTACGTCCTTGGTGTCACTCTGCTACTTCTTTTTCTTCTCTCGGACAATATGCTAAAATCAGACGGTATGCTAATCCTTCTTGCTTTCCTTTCAATGAAACCTCCTTTGGTTGTTCTTACGTGCTCTGTGTCTCATGCATGCCAATTATTTCTTTGATTTTTTTTCCTATTATGTCTCCTTTTACATCTTGCTAGTGCCAGGTATGCTGTTTGATCATTCCTCATTCGAATATTTCACATGGAATTACATAGAATTTTACAGCAAAGAATGCTTATGCTCTATGCAAACCTCCACCCCACTTTACTTCATCTCATCTTTTCAACATTCCATTGTGATTCTATTTCTATTTCTGTATGTTTACAAATTTCCTCCCTTTCGCCTTGATTCATTGGGTTTCTTTTAAAATGTTATTCACCTGGAGTATCTCGGTGGGATTTTCCGGTCGCCGACGCCGAAATCACATTTGGCGATCAGGCGGAGAATCCCCGTTCACGACCGAGTCGGGGACGGCGCCACTTTTACGATGCTCCGCCCCCTCCATAGCAGTGTACTCTCCGAGCACGCCGTGTGCCGTATCGCCCGCCTCAGGACATCGCCTGGCGTCGGTTGCATGTGGTCTCATCCGTCGGGAACCCGCGTGGCGGCTGCACACTCAGTCCAGCGCCGCCACAGTCGGGGGAGGGCCGATCTGTGGTCAGGGGGGGACTTTGCCAGGGGCTGGGGGCACTGTTGGGGGGTGGTCCAGAGCGCGCGAGACTGGCATGCGCGGCCACGGACCCGGCAATTCTCCAGGCCATATCGGCAGATAGAGCCGGGTGCTCTACGCTGCCTTGATGCTGGCCCCCAGCCAACCGGAGGATTGGTGGCCATTTTATGCCATTTGTTCTGTCGTAAAACGCCACCATTCCCACGCCGGCGTGGGGACATAGCCTCAAAATTGGAGAATCCAGCCCCCATCTCAAAGAATAGTCAAGTCTTGAAATAGCAACTGACTTCTGTTTTTGCTCAGGTCTTTCCTCACCTGGTGAGTTTTTCCAACAGCTTTCTTGTGTGTATTCAGATTTACAGCAACCATTTTATTTAGTTTTTCTTGACACACTCTTGAACACCACCATTGTGCCATGCCTGGAGAATGTGTTATGATAATGTCACTGTCACGTCCACCACTAGATGGAGCTTCATAAACTCCAAGCTTACCATGTGTTATCATCATTGTGCTCTGTCTTCCTATGCACAGTGCCATTGGTGATATGCTAATGCCCATTGTTTGCAATTACCATAAATATATTTCACAAGGATGCTCAATGCAATGATAAAAACAGTGGCAAATTAACTATAATGTGTCCTCACTGAGACTCATGAAGTGATATTTTGCTTGTAGTACTATTCAGGGTAGTTGGCAGGGTGCATGTGGCAGCCATCTGGAGCAGTTGGCAGGTAACTGGTCCATTTTGGTTCAGGGTCCTTGTTACAGCAATTTAATGGTAAGCCAGAGAGCCCATTTTCTCTGCTATTTGGGCCCAACTAGCACTCCCGCCTGAAGTGCTAAATGGCTGCCAGATGCAGGAAAATTGGCTCCAGTTTGCCATGAATACTTGTAAATTGGATAAAAGAAATTCCCCAATGTTTGTGGAGATTGGCACATCTGACTAATCGGCAATCCCAGCATTTTCCTTAGTCATTAGATGATTGAACAAACCAAGAAAGGATCCTGGAAGACATTCTGTAGGAGACTATAACAAAATGCTTGTGGTGAACAAAATTACATCAGTACATGACATATAACAGTTGACAAGTCAGATTGCTAACCGTCTTACCACCTAATACAAATGGTATGATTTGTTTCTCCAACTCTGTCTCTCTGATTCTCGATCCCCAATTTCTGTCATTCTGATCACCCTGTGATCCATGATCTATAGCTCCATAATTATGTATTTTCTGTGCTGTTCAATTTACATGCCTAATTGGTATGCAATCTTGCCTTTGAATTGTGTAAAAATTGTAATCTCGCCATTTATCCTGTTTTTTCTTGAGCAAGAAACTTTATGCTGTGATTAATGAGATTAAATGGTACTTTTATTAATTCTTCTTGCAATATGATCAAATCAGTTTCAGCTTACTGTTGGATCACAGCAAAATTACTACAATCATGTTTTATTTTATTTTATAATCTTTATTGCCCCAAGTAGGCTTACATTACACTGCAATGAAGTTACTCTGAAAAGCCCCTAGTTGCCACATTCCAGCGCCTTTTCGGGTACACAGAGGGAGAATTCAGAATGTCCAAATCACCTAACAGCAGGTCTTTTGGGAATTGTGGGAGGAAATAGGAGCACCTGTTTGGGGGGGGGATCTTATAGAAACATATAAAATTATGAAAGGAATAGATAGGATAGATGCGGACAGGTTGTTTCCACTGGCGGGTGAAAGCAGAACTAAGGGGCACAGCCTCAAAATAAGGGGAAGTAGATTTAGGATTGAGTTTAGGAGGAACTTCTTCACCCAAAGGGTTGTGAATCTATGGAATTCCTTGCCCAGTGAAGCATTAGAGGCTCCTTCATTAAATGTTTTGAAGATAAAGATAGATAGTTTTTTGAAGAATAAAGGGATTAAGGGTTATGGCGTTCGGGCCGGAAAGTGGAGCTGAGTCCACAAAAGATCAGCCATGATCTCATTGAATGGCGGAGCAGGCTCAAGGGGCCAGATGGCCTACTCCTGCTCCTAGTTCTTATGTTCTTAAGTTCACCTGGAAGATACCCATGCAGACACAGGGAGAACGTGCAGACTCCACACAGACAGTGACCCAAGCAGGGAATCAAACCTGGGATCCAGGTGCTGTGAAACCATAGTGCTGACCACTATGATGCCACCACCAAACACATCTTCCCTTCACTCCCTCTTTCAGCATTCCGCAGAGACCGTTCATCTCAGACACTTCCCTTCCCTTCCTTGATCTTTCTGTCTCCATTTCCAGCAATAGACTATCTACTAATATCCACTACAAGCCCATTGACTCCCACAGCTATCTGGACGACAGCTCTTCACACCCTACACCCTGTAAGGACTCCATCCCTTACTCTCAACTCCTTCACTTCCTTAGCATTTGTTCCGATTATGCCATTTTCCAAAATGGTGCTTCGAAAGTGTGTTCCGTCTTCCTCAACCGTGATTTCCAACCTACATTTGTTGACAGGGCCCCCAACAGTGTGCGGTCTTTCTCCCGCGCCACTACTCTCGCCCGCTCCCCTCCCTCCCAGAACAAGGATAGAGTCCGTCTCATCCTCACCTTTCATCTCATCAGCCTCCGTATGCAAAGCATAATCCTCCTCCATTTTCACCAACTTCAGCGTGATGCAACCACCAAATACATCTTCCCTTCACTCCCTCTGTCAGCATTCCACAGTGACCGTTCCCTCCAAGATAATCTAGTCCACTCCTCCACCATACCCAATACCTCTCCCATCACCCATGGCACCTTCCCATGTAATCGCAGAAGGTGTAACACCTGCCCCTTTACCTCTTCCATGCTTAACATCCCAGGCCTAAAACACTCATTCCAGGTTAAGCAGCATTTCACTTGCACCTCTTTCAATCCAGTCTATTGCATTCGCTGCTCCCAATGTGGTCTCCTCTATATCGGGGAGACCAAACGCAGACTGGGTGATCGCTTTGCTGAGCATCTTCGGCCTGTGCGTGTTCAGGACCCGAACCTTCCCGTTGCTTGCCATTTTAACAAAAGACCCTGCTCCCATGCCCACATGCCTGTCCTTGGCCTGCTGCAATGTTCCAGTGAAGCTCAAGGCAAACTGGAGGAACAACATCTCATCTTCCGGTTTGGCACACTGTGGTAAACCACTGTGTTCCTATATTAAGGGTTGTACGGTAGAACCTGCACTACAGGTTCACCTGGGCCCCTGCATGCTAGCTCCGCCCAGGAGCCGTGTTATAAATATATGTGGCCTTCAGCTCGCAGCCATTTCGTCAGCTGCTGTAGGAGGCCACACTTCAGATACTAATAAAGCCTCAGTTTGAATTCAACTTCGTCTCCAGCCAAATTGATCGTGCCTCAATTTATTAGTACCTGATTCAGAAGATGGACCTCCGGATTAAACCAGATCGACTGCAGCTGGATCCACACGCAAGCGATGCCAGAAAGGACTTTCAGCACTGGCTAGCTTGTTTTGAAGCGTATATCAACGCGGCGCCGGCCCCTGTTCCAGAGGCTCAGAAGATTCAAATCTTGTACTCCAGACTCAACTCTAAAATCTTCCCGCTGATCCAGGATGCGCCCAATTACGCTGAAGCTATGACTCGACTCAAAGGGAATTATGAGCAGAAGCCGACCACGCTCTTCGCCAGACACACGCTCGCAACGCGTACTCAACTTCCTGGTGAGTCAATCGAGGACTTCTGGAGGGCCCTGATCCCACTAGTTCGGGACTGTGACTGCCAGGATGTTACAGCTAAGGAGCGCCCAGATCTCCTTATGAAGGACGCTTTTGTAACTGGGATTGGGTCCGATGTTATCAGGCAGCGGCTCCTAGAGGTCGATCTTCCTTCCCTCTTTGCCAATCTAACTCCAGATTGTAAACCCGTCGCCACCAGGAGCAGACAGTACAGCACCCAGGATAAGGCCTTCATCAGGTCCGAGGTCCAGCGGTTGCTTCAGGAGGGAGTCACCGAGGCCAGCAACAGCCCCTGGAGAGCTCAAGTGGTAGTGGTTAAGTCTGGGGAGAAAAATTGAATGGTCGTGGACTACAGCCAGACCATCAACAGGTACACGAAGCTCGACGGGTACCACCTCCCACGCATATCTGACATGGTTAACCGGATTGCACAGTACCGGGTCTTCTCAACGGTGGACCTGAAATCCGCTTACCACCAGCTCCCCATCCGTAAATCGGACCGGCCATACACTGCCTTTGAGGCAGACGGCTGGCTATATCACTTCCTTAGGGTCCCCTTCGGCGTCACCAATGGAGTTTCGGTCTTCCAAAGGGAGATGGGCCGAATGGTCGACCGGTACGGCTTGCGGGCCACGTTTCCGTACCTAGGCAATGTGACCATCTGCGGCCATGATCAGCAGGACCACAACGCCAACCTCGCTAAATTTCTCCGCACCGCCACTCTCCTCAACCTCACGTATAACAAGGAGAAGTGTATGTTCCGTACAAACCACCTAGCCATCCTCGGCTACATGGTCCAGAACGGAATTCTGGGGCCCGATCCCGACCGCATGCGCCCCCTCATGGAGCTTCCCCTCCCCCACTGCCCCAAGGCCCTCAAACGCTGCCTGGGGTTCTTCTCGTATTACGCTCAGTGGGTCCCAAACTATGCCGACAAGGCGCGCCCACTCATACAGTCCACTCATTTCCCCCTGATGGCAGAGGCCCAACAGGCCTTCGCCCGGATCAGAGCTGATATTGCCAAAGCTGGAATGCACGCTGTAGACGAAACACTTCCTTTCCAAGTAGAAAGCGACGCATCGGACGTCGCCCTTGCCGCCACCCACAACCAGGCAGGCAGGCCCGTGGCATTCTTTTCCCGCACCCTCCATGCCTCCGAAATTCAGCACTCATCTGTCGAAAAGGAGGCCCAGGCTATCGTTGAGGCTGTGCGACATTGGAGGCATTAACTGCCGGGCAGGAAATTCACTCTCCTCACTGACCAACGGTCGGTAGCCTTCATGTTCAACAACACACAGTGGGGCAAGATCAAAAATGACAAAATCTTGCGGTGGAGAATTGAGCTCGCCACCTATAACTACAAGATTAAGTATCGCCCTGGCAAACTCAACGAGCCCCCAGACGCCTTGTCCCGAGGTACACGTGCCAGCGCACAGGTAGACTGACTGCGGACCCTGCACGGCAGCCTTTGTCACCCAGGGGTCACTCGGTTGTACCACTTCATTAAGGCACAAAATTTGCCCTACTCCGTCGAGGAAATAAGGACGATCACCAAGGACTGCCAGGTCTGTGCGGAGTGCAAACCGCACTTCTACCGGCCGGACCGCGCGCACCTGGTGAAGGCCTCCCGCCCCTTTGAACGCCTCAGCGTGGATTTCAAAGGCCCCCTCCCCTTCTCTGACCGACACACGTATTTCCTCAGTGTGATCGACGAATACTTCGCCATCGCATGCCCCGACATGACGTCTGCCACCATCATTAAAGCCCTTCCTTCTATCTTCACTCTGTTCGGCTTCCCCGCCTACATCCACAGTGACAGGGGATCCTCATTCATGAGTGATGAGCTATGCCAGTTCCTGCTCAGCAGGGGTATCATCTCCAGCAGAACGACGAGCTACAACCCCCGGGGAAACGGACAGGTAGAAAGGGAGAATTGGACGGTATGGAGGGCCGTCCAGCTGGCCCTACGGTGCAGAAATCTCCTGACCTCCCGTTGGCAAGAGGTCCTCCCTGATGCACTACATTCCATTCGCTCATTAGTTTGCACTGCTACTAACAGTACACCGCATGAACGTCTTTTTGCCTTCCCCAGGAAGTCCACATCCGGGGTATCACTCCCAACTTGGCTCACAGCTCTGGGAACCGTGCTCCTCCGTAAACATGTGTGGCTCCACAAGGTGGGTCCGTTGGTGGAAAGGGTGCACCTGCACCACGCAAACCCACAGTACGCCTACGTGGCGTTCCCCGACGGCCGCCAGGATACCGTCTCCCTCAGGGACCTGGCACCAGCAGGTTCCATCCCCACACCACCCCCGTCATCCCCGGCGCCACCCATCCCTCCCCCGTCGCTCCGATCACCACCCCCCCTACGACTGTCCGTCCTCCCCTTGCCCACTCCCATTGATGAAGAGGATTTTGGCACGCTCCCGGAGTCAACTTTGACCACGACAGCACCAACATCGCCGGCTCCACTTCGTCGATCCCAGAGGACGATCAAGGCGCCGGACCGGCGGAACCTCTGACCGGCCCACCTGATGACCAGAGACATTTTTTTTTCACTGTTCTGTAAATATTAAAGATTGCGAATTGTACATAGTTATCCACCACCCTCGCCGGACTCAATTTTATCAGGGGGTGAATGTGGTAAACCACTGTGTTCCTATATTAAGGGTTGTATGGTAGAACCTGCACTACAGGTTTACCTGGGCCCCTGCATGCTAGCTCCGCCCAGGAGCCGGGTTATAAATATGCGTGGCCTCCACCTCGCAGCCATTTCGTCAGCTGCTGCAGGAGGCCACACTTCAGATACTAATAAAGCCTTAGCTTGAATTCAACTTCGTCTCCAGCCAAATTGATCATGCCTCACACACTACAGGCTTCCGGTCTCAACATAGAATTCAAAAACTTCAGATGATTAGCTCTATCCCACCTAGGCCCATTTGTTTTTATGCCATTTAATTTCAACTGTCTCTTGCCATTTCTTTCTTTCTTGTCTTTCTTAATATATATTTAAACCCCCCTCCCAATCTTATCCAGCTTTCTTTACCCCTTCTCCCCTTTGCTTCCCTCTTCCCCTCCCCCCACATCTCCATCTGTCACAGTTTACCCTCTGATGTTAGTTTCTCTGCTGTTTGGCCTCTCACATCTTTTGTTCTCTCTGGGGACTGCCATTAACACTCTTTCCCCTTGGTTTCTGTGGCTATTAGCACCCCGTTTCCCTGGGTTTCTGTGGCTATGACTCATCTTTCATTCTCACTCCACAGTATAAATATTCCCCACGTTCTCTGACTGTTAGCTTGGACTCAAAACGTGAGCTTTTTTCTCTCCCTACAGATGCTGCCAGACCTGCTGAGATTTTGCAGCATTTTCTCTTTCGTGCTAACCACTATGCTACCGGCTGCCACTGTGCCACAATTTGGCTTGCTTTAAGGTAATATTTTAATTTTACCCATAATGTAGAATTTAATTTATAATTCTACCCTTATTCTGATTCCTTACAGATTTGATATAGTTCTGTCCAGCTTCTCAAATTGGATGGGAAGATCCCATGGCATTATTCAAAGTACGGATGGAGATTTTTCCCAGTGAACTGCTGACATTTATCTCTCCACAAACATCACCATAGCAGCGTATTTAGTTACTTATTTCATCACTGTACAGACTTCACAAGTGACTAATTGGCAGTAATTTTTAAAAAATCATTTCCGGGATGTGGGCGTCACTGGTTAGGCCAGAATTTATTGCCCATTCCTAGTTTTCCTTCAGACGTTGATAGTGAGTTGCCTTCGTGAATTGCTGCAATCCGTGAGGTGTACGAACACTCACAATGCTGTTAGAGAGGGAGGTCCAGGATTTTGACCCAGCGATAGTGAAGGGACGGTAATATATTTCCAAGTTAGGGTAGTGAGTGACTTGGAAGGGAATCTCCAGGTGGTGGGGTTCAGAGGTATCTATTGTTCTTGTCCTTCTAGATGTTAATGGTCATAGGATTGGAAGGTGCTGCCTAAGGAACCTTGGCAAGTTCCTGCAGTGCATCTTGTAGATGGTGTACATGGCTGCCACTGTTCGTCAATGGTGGAGGGATTGAATGTTTGTGGAATGGGTATCAATAAAGTAGATTACTTTGTCCTGGAAGGTGTCGAGCTTCTTGCTGTTGGAGCTGCACTCATCCAGGAAAGTGGAGAGTATTCCATTACACTCCTGACTTGTGCCTTGTAGATGGTGGACAGGCTTTGGTGAGTTACTTGCTGTAGGATTCTGACCCTTTGACCTGCTCTGGTAGCCACTGTATTAATATGGCTAGTCCAGTTCAGTTTCTGATCAATGGTAACCCCCAGAATGTTGATTGTGGGGTTTCAGCGATGGTAATGCCATTGAATGTCAGGGGTGATGGTTAGATCACCTCTTGTAGAAGATGGTCATTGCCTGGCACTTGTGTGATGCAAATGTAACTTGCCACTTGTCACCCCAGGCCTTGATAATCCAGGTCTTGCTGCACTTGGACATGGACTGCTTCATTACCTGAAGAACCACGAATGGTGCTGAACATTGTGCAATCATCTGCGTATATCCCCACTTCTGACCTTATGATGGAAGGGAGGTAATTGGTGAAGCAACTGAGGATGGTTGGACCTAGAATACTACCCTGAGAAACTCCGCAGTGATGTCCTGGAGGTGAGATGATTGGCATCCAACCAGCACAACCATCTTCCTTTAAGCCAGCTATGACTCTAACCATCGAAGAGTTTCCCTTGATTTCCATTGATTCCAGTTTAGCTAGGGCTCCTTGATGCCATATCTGGTCAAATGCTGCCTTGATATGCTTTGTGACATTCTGAGAATATGAAATACAAGTTCGTCCTTTCCATATTTAAGTTCCTCTGATATCCAAATGATTCAATTTAGTTACATTATATCTACCTCATCTTCTAAAGAATGTGAAAAAAATAAAATTGGGGCACTGTTATTCAGGTAACAAAGAAACTGGAGTTCATAACAGATGTGCTGGAACTTTTACTTTTGAGATAATGGGAAGGAGTAAAATTTCCAGGTGATTCTGCAATCAGGTTGGATGTGATTAGGAAACTTTGGATAAAGCAAGGTGAAACTCCAACTGAAATATCGTCATTTCTCAATGATTCATAGAATGCAAATTTAACAAGTCTATTCCTAATGAAAAATCTGTAGCTGTTCAGAATAACAGGGGCTAATGCATAAATCATTTTCCCTCTGGGTCTATATTTGACAAGATGCACAACAGAATGAGATGGCTTAATAAACTTTTCTATTCCACTTTTTTTACTTCTCCGTAAAACACATTAACTCAGTCATGCACTCATAAGCTCCTGAATAATGAATTTCTGTTGCATTTGGCATCAAATTAAGTTATATCCCATCTGTAATTTTAATAAATGCTATCACAATTTATATTTCAATATCCATTACCCAAAGACACTGGTAACATTTTAATTGTATGCATTTTCGTTTCTGTTCATTTCTACATTTTGCACTCATCAGGGCGAATGATATTTGAGCTGAGGAATAGAGCACATTTCATTTTGGGAACTCAGGATAGTGCCTGCAGCAAACATGAGTCAGGAAATTACACAGATAGGCAGAAGCAGAAAATGCACATTCCAGTGTAATGGTCAAACATCCCCAGATCACACGTAGACTGTAAAGGCATCTCCAATCTGCTCCATAATATGCCCCAGCTCCAACTGGCGGGAAGCATTCCTGGCTGCACCAGTCTGACATCAATGATCTTGTGGCCTCACTGCCCAAATTTTCCTATTTCATACAGGTGTGTGTTACATAGTTACATAGAACATAGAACATACAGTGCAGAAGGAGGCTATTCGGCCCATCGAGTCTGCACCGACCCACTTAAGCCCTCACTTCCACCCTATCCCCATAACCCACTAACCCCTCCGAACCTTTTTTGGACACTAAGGGCAATTTAGCATGGCCAATCCACCTAACCTGTACGTCTTTGGACTGTGGGAGGAAACCGGAGCACCCGGAGGAAACCCACGCAGACACGGGGAGAAGGTGCAGACTCCGCACAGACAGTGACCCAGCGGGAAATTGAACCTGGCGCTGTGAAGCCACCGTGCTAGCCACATGTGCTACCGTGCTGCCCACATGTGCCCACATGTTCTTGAAAGCTCAGTAAGAAGTCTTACGACACCAGGTTAAAGTACAACAGGTTTGTTTCAAATCACTAGCTTTCGGAGCACTGCTCCTTCCTCAGAGGAAGGAGCAGTGCTCCGAAAACTAGTGATTTGAAACAAACCTGTTGGACTTTAACCTGGTGTTGTAAGATTTCTTATTGTGCTCAGCCCAGTCCAATGCCAGCATCTCCACTTCTTGAAAGCTGGAACTGGACAACATTGTCTAAACTATTGTGATCCAAGGAGGCTGTGTTAGCAATTGGTGACAAAATGAGCAGCCTTGGAAAAGCTATTAGTGAAGAGATGAATGAGGCAGCAAAACAGGTAGAGAGAACTTTAATGACAGCAGACAACAAATGCATTGTTGGAATTCTTGAAGGTAATAATAAAAATTAAAACAGAGAATCCACCTGAAGGTGAAAGGAACTTATCATATCAGTCAGTTTATCCTGGTTCATGGAAAGTACATATCAAGTGGAAAATATACAAAAATAAATAAGAATAATCTTTATTAGTGTCACAAGTAGGCTTACATTAACACTGTGAAAATCCCCTAGTCACCACACTCCAGCACCTGTACGCTGAGGGAGAATTCAGAATGATCAAATCCCCTAACAGCATGTCTTCCAAGACTTCTCGGAGGAAACTGGAGCCCCCGGAGAAAACCCACGCAGGCATGGGGAGAATATGCAGACTGCACAGAGAGTGACCCAAGTGGGTGTAGTGATCTGTACATCTGCACATACACCAGGCACTACAGCACAGATGTAACAGCCACAGCATCACTAGAGGGCAGCATCAGAGACGGGTATAAAGGGTCGAGCCCAAGGGAGGATCCGTCTCTTTCAGAAGCACAAAGCTAGTGAGACAGCTCAGCATAGGCAGTTTACCTTAGCTTCACTGGCCATACCTCTTGACTGTATTATATCTAGTTAAGCTCTGGAAACAGAACAAACCCACTGAATAAAGTATTTGTGTTAACTGGAAGTCTACAATCTTTATTCAGACTTAGAGAATAACATATGGTACCAGGCGTGATTTCAGAAAGCTAGCTAGACACCAGCAAGAGAAGAAAAACTTACACCGGCTATTCGACTGTGGAAGACCTCGCAGCAAATGGATCCTCGATGACTAACTGATTCGATGGAACTTGTTGGAACTCCATGGCAGCTGGAAACAACCGGTAATTTAAGTTATAACTGGAAAATATTTGAACAGCTGTTCCAAATATTTATCACAGCTAATGATTTAAGCACTGCCTCTGATGCAATGAAAATAGCCCTACTACTCTCAACAGGAGGGCATGAGGCTAGATAAATCTATAATTGCTATAATTACTTAGAAGGTGAGGACAACACCAAAGTAGAAGTTATACACAAAAAATTTGATGAATGCTGTAACAGTCAGTCTGGTGAGATGCTGGAAAGATTTAACTCTTGTCAGAGAAACGGAGAGCCCATCTCTGATTTTATTACAAATCTCAAGTTAATACCACAAGGCTGTGATTGTGCCGATTTCAGAGATACTGTGATAATCCATCAATTAATTTCTGGACTATCTGATAAAAATTTGAGGGAAGAACTTTCACAAAATAAGTATCTAACTCTAGAGATCGCTATACAAAAATGCCTTGCTTATGAACAAAATCAATACTTTGAGTCTCTACAAACACAGAATCACCATTTAGAAAACAAAATCGGTAAAGATGGCGCGAACACTCACCACGAGGCGGAGGCAGGATTGAATTGGAGGAAGATGGAGGTTCTGAGCGGCAGCCATCTTGAGAAAGGAGCCGCACATGCTCAGTTGCGAAAAGAGCGCGCAGTACAGGAAACTCGGAGTGCGCATGGGTAATCGAGTCCTACGCATGATGTCACGAGCGTCATGACGTCAGAGGACCAGGACCAAACCCACTTAAAAGGGAAATGCACGAAAATGAACAAAAATAATTTTAAAGCTGCAAAACCCAATTTTCTTGCCTCAAAAGACAGAACAATGCCCGAACTTACACCAGCAGTTGAAAATAACTTTCACAACACCTTGGAACAAGCAGTTAGCACCGCCCTAGAAGATGGTATGGTCCTTGTAGACTATGACTCAGATGAAGATTTCATCTTGGGAGATGGCTACCCCAGTACCAAATCCGAACCGCAACTAGAGGTGTTGTACCGTGAAGTCCTCGACGATGAGTTCTTCGAATTGGGGAATCTTCAGCCCAGCATATATGACATCCCGACTCGTGAGTGCAGGATTATGCTGTGGCCTGACGCCAAGAAACAGAAAGTGGTTCACGCACCACGAAGGGTCCCAGCCTCCACACAAGAAGATGATTTGTTCATTGAACACGAAGAGAACGATCATTACTCTGAAATAAAAAGAGATCATTTGTCTATCGAACAATACACACAATACTGCTCAGATATGGCTCAGTTATTCGAAGATCACGATCACAGCATCAGCAACACGGTTGAAAAGCTCAATACGACTCTTCTCATGGTAGATGAATTCAATACCATGGTGCCATGGCAGATTGTTGATACATTGGATGACAGCAATATCAAAGACGAAGATGATGCCACACAGAGAGCACAGAACGACTCCGTTGAGAGAGCACAGATCGACTCTACAGCGAGAACACTGCACGACTCCACAAAGAGACTGATGACAGACTCCACAGAGAGAACGATGACAAACAGAATCAATACCACAAACACAGGAAAAAATTGAGGTCAGACAACGGTGCGACACAGAATCGCTTCCCGCAATCAAATGGAACAGGGGAAAAAGGTGTCCACATCGTTAAATGACTCATCTGCAAGGCAACCGAGTCACGTTCCGACATCAACCTAGCACTGTAATCGTACCAGGCAACCCCATTGAGCTCAGAACTGTTGCCAGTGCAAATGCTCTTCGGCAGAGACATCCGGACAACCCTACCATCAATGCAGTTCCGAGACCCCGGCAACGCATTGGTTCTCGACAAAATGCGGGCACTCCACTCCAAACAAAAACGATACTACGATCAACGTGCGATCTCACTCAAGCCACTGACAATAGGTGACATCGCCAGAACCAGGGACTCAGAAGGCAGATGGCCTGAGCTAGCCACGGTGATCAGGCAGGAGCCACCATGGTCATACATTATCAAATCATCAGCGGGAGTACTTTTTCACCGTAACCGGTGGGATCTGTTAGAGATTCGACCTACAACGCCAGTATTTCCCACACTGGACTTGACCGAGTCCATTTGTCCACAGGATGTTCCTCGCCACACAACGCCAGACAGTACTCTTGATGACATCAAACCATCATCCCCACCACCACCGTTAAGACGCTCCAGCAGAGGCCGTAAGGCACCCAACCGGCTAGATTTGTAATGACACTTCGACACAGGCGCAAGACGAATATGGACATTTCTCACGATGGACTCAAAACACAGTTAATTGTTTCTGTATTACTTTTATCATTTTCACAGTGTGCAGATTTGCATATTCTCACCACTTGTTATGTAGAGTTTTCTTGAGGCCAGTCTAGAAAACATGTCAAATAAAAGTGTGGAGGGGGGGGGGAACGTAGTGATCTGTACATCTGTACATACATCTGCACATACACCAGGCACTACAGCACAGATGTAACAGCCACAGCATCACTAGAGGGCAGCATCAGAGACGGGTATAATGGGTCCAGCCCAAGGGAGGATCCGCCTCTTTCAGGAGCACAAGGCTAGTGAGCAGCAGCACACAGAGACAGCTCAGTATAGGCAGTTTACCTTAGCTTCACTGGTCATACCTCTTGACTGTATTATATCTAGTTAAGCTCTGGAAACAGAACAAACCCACTGAATAAAGTATTTGTGTTAACTGGAAGTCTACAATCTTTATTCAGACTTAGAGAATAACATAGCGGGATTCAAACCCGGGACCATGGCGCTGTAAAGCAACAGTTCTAATCACTGTGCTACCATGCCACCCATTATGACAATAGTATCAAACCTAAGAACATGTTTCTTTTTGACCCACCTGGCAATTATAAGGGCATTGCTCTCAGACAATACGTTAAGTGTGGAAAATGAGCCATAATGATCAGAATAGAATTTTTTGTAGGCGGTTCCCATCTGTTTCAAGTGCCAGCTTCCTCCAAATCCTGGAGGATAGCAAATGTTGTCCCCTTGTTCAAGAAGGGGAGAAGAGACAACCACGGTAACTATAGACCAGTGAGCCTTACTTCTGTTGTGGGCAAAATCTTGGAAGGGTTTATCAGAGATAGGATGTATAATCATCTGGAAAGGAATAATTTGATTAGAGATAGTCAACACGGTTTTGTGAAGGGTAGGTCGTGCCTCACAAACCTTATTGAGTTTTTTGAGAAGGTGACCAAACAGGTGGATGAGGGTAAAGCAGTTGATGTGGTGTATATGGATTTCAGTAAAGCATTTGATAAGGTTCCCCACGGTAGGCTACTGCAGAAAATACGGAGGCATGGGATTCAGGGTGATTTAGCAGTTTGGATCAGAAATTGGCTAGCTGGAAGAAGACAAAGGGTGGTGGTTGATGGGAAATGTTCAGACTGGAGTCCATGTACTAGCGGTGTACCACAAGGATCTGTTTTGGGGCCACTGCTGTTTGTCATTTTTATAAATGACCTGGAGGAGGGCGTAGAAGGATGGGTGAGTAAATTTGCAGATGACACTAAAGTCGGTGGAGTTGTGGACAGTGCGGAAGGATGTTACAAATTAACGAGGGACATAGATAAGCTGCAGCGCTGGGCTGAGAGGTGGCAAATGGAGTTTAATGCAGAAAAGTGTGAGGTGATTCATTTTGGAAGGAATAACAGGAAGACAGAGTACTGGGCTAATGGTAAGATTCTTGGCAGTGTGGATGAGCAGAGAGATCTCGGTGTCCATGTACATAGATCCCTGAAAGTTGCCACCCAGGTTGAGAGGGTTGTTAAGAAGGCGTACGGTGTGTTAGCTTTTATTGGTAGAGGGATTGAGTTTCGGAGCCATGATGTCATGTTGCAGCTGTTCAAAACTCTGGTGCGGCCGCATTTGGAGTATTGCGTGCAATTCTGGTCGCCGAAGGGCCTGTACTGCGCTGTTAAGGTCTATGTTCTATGTTCTAATGTTCCTACCCTGCTGAAAATGTGTTGTGTGCAAATGAGACAGTACAAGTCTCTTAGACTTCATTTTGTTACTTCATAAACTAGGGCGCACAGGGCATTTAGATGAAGAAAATTGACTGCCCCACAAACCCCACCCCTGTTGCCTTGCTTTCTGAAGAAGGCAATGTATTAAAAGCTGTCATAAGGCATCCACTTCATCATGGTTATCTAGTCTAGTTGCTTTTCCTCAACTGTGACATCCATAAGCCAGCTGCATCAGGAACTATGGATCCTGGACATTTCAGTGTGGAAGCTTTGAAACTGGAAGTAAAGACAAAACTTCCTTTGAAGTAGCGTAAAGAGGATGGCAGAGAACGGATGCTCATTTTGCATCCCATGGAGAACAAAATGGACTTCCAATTCAGTAGCAACAAATTTGTGCTACCTCAGTTAAAAGTTTGCCTGCTATCAAGGGAAGAGATACTCCAGTCAGTGCAGATGTTTCCAATTGGATGTCTGCCCTCCTCTTGGTTTAAAGCCAGGTGCATTGATCTATGAACCTACCACTTGCCCTGTTTTGATCTTGGATCTCGGCTGGATGTTACCTTTTATTGGTCTCCAATCAAATGGTGGTACGCTCAGCATACCAGCAATTGATTGAGTTGTGGATGTGTAGGTCAGAACACAAAGTTACATAGTAATGAATTATTATGCAAGTAGAAATCAAAAATATTCAAACACACCTCCTAACAATAAAAGCACATTGTACGAATCTATCTCATGTCCCCTGCTGCAAACTCAGTTTTATAGGCCAAAAATGAGTCTGAATTGAGTTGGTAAAAAGAAAACTAGGTTTATTGCAAAGCAATTATACTTTCAATATACATCAGACCCCATCCGGGTCTGCTCTGTTGTTTCCATACCTGGTAGACTTTATATAGGACTCAATCATGAATGTTCTCAGGCTAGCCTCCCCCTTAGTGAGGGAGCTTGTATTCAGCGAGACTCATGGCGAGACTGATTGCTATATCCGTAGGTCTCTTGTGAGTTATAACACCCTCCTCTCCAAAGGCGGCATGGTGGCACAGAGTTTAACACAGCTGCCTTACAGCGCCGTGGACCCAGGTTCAATTCTGGCCTCGGGTCTCTATCTATGTGGAGTTTGCACTTTCTCCCTATGTCTGCGTGGGTTACCTCTGGGTGCTCCATTTTTCTCCCGAGGAATTTTTCATAAGACAGGTCTCCTGGACCTTAATATGATCAACGTGTTTTTTCATGAAAACGACCCTGTGTCTGAACTTGATAAGATACCAGTTTTGTCTGGCGGACAATTGTCCCTGAGATCCACTGGGCGCCGTCTGCAAAGCTGTGAACATAGACTGCGTTACCTGGGCGGTTTTCGTTTACCTGGGCAACATGCTTGCAGATCCTGGCTGTGGCGTACTTTCCCATCAATATCAGGGAAAGCAAGACTAAGACCAGTTTGAAGCCTCTGGCCCATTAGCTAATTAGCTGGTGCTACCCGGTTGCAGCATGCGGAGTGGTCCTAGAATCTGGCCAGTCTCGTGTCCATTAATCCTGAAGTCTACTTTTTCAGCCCTCATTTGAATGTCTGTACCACCCTTTCTGCCAGCCCATTGAAAGCCGGGTGACACAGGGCTGTACAGACGTGCCCTACCCCATTTGCCTTCATTAATCTTGTGAGTTCCTCACTGGTGAAGGGTGTTCTGTTGTCAGTAACCAACACCTCTGGGATACCATGTATACTGAAAGACACCCGCAATTTCTCAATGGTCGCATTTGAAATGGTCAATGACAATTTATGGACTTTCAACTACTTAGAGTGGGCATCTAAAATGAGTAAGAACATCGAGCCTTCAACGAGGCCTTCAAAGTCAGCATGTAACCGCACCCACAGTTGCCCCAGCCAGTCCCATGCGTGAAGGGGCGCGGCTTGCAGAAGCTTACGTTGTTCTTGACAAATGCCGCCCTGTTCTATATCTGCGTCCAGGCCCAACCACCAAACATAGCTGTGGGCGAGCATTTTCATTTTGAACACTCCCGGATTCCATTTTACAGGCCCCACAAGATCAGGTCTTGATCCTTACCCAGGACGACAACGCATATCCCCCACAAAAGGATGCCGTCTTCTACACTAAACTCGGACATTTACATCAAGAATGCCCATGCCTCATTTGGCAGTATTCTATGCTGACCCCCATATAGGATGAACTGTCAAAAGGACCAGGCCAGTTTGAGTCCACTAACGGATTTGGGATGCTGGAACAGGCAATGAGTCCACAAAATTGAGCATGGCCACTGCCTCGTCAGTCCTGGGGGGAGACGGAGGGTGCATTGGCAAAGGCAGTTGGCTTAACACATCGCTATTCGTGATCTGGATACCTGGACGGTGCTCAAATGAGTATTCATATGCATCCAGCAGGAGGGCCCAATGCTGTTTCCAGGCAGAGGCAATGGGCAAAATTGATTTGTCTTCTTTGAAAAGACCCAGCGGCGGCTTGTGATCCATGGTGATCATGAACCATCGGCGGACACATACTGATGGAATTTCTTTATGGCGAAGACAACTGGGTCAGAGTTTGCTGAATTGCCCGTAGATTCTCCAGGATTGGGTGTAACCCCTTACGATCTACTCCTTACCAGATATACTTCCTTCACATGGAATATGCGTTTTCCTTTCTGCAGGAAAATGCCCATCTCTGAGAAGCAATGGAGTACCTCATCCAAATTACTTAAATGTTCCTGTTCAGTCGCCTCTGTGACTCACACGTCGTCCAGATACACCGCCACTCATGGCAATCCTCACAGTATGTCTTCTGTTACCCTTTTGAAAATGGCACAGGCTGACGAAACTCCAAAGGGTAGTCTGGTAAATTCATATAGGCCTCTACTGGTGTTTATGGTGACATATAATAATGATCTTTGTTGTCACAGGTAGGCTTACATTAACACTGCAATAAAGTTACTGTGAAAAGCCTCTAGTTGCCACATTCCAGCACCTGTTCGGGTACACAGAGGGAGAATTCAAAATGTCCAAATTATCTAACAGTGTTATGGGCGAGGTGTTTTCAGAACCCCTAAATGTATCATGGAGTTCAACCAACCTCACCCTTTAATGTATTTGTTGCTTTTCCTAGCACACGGCTTGTTCCCTAGGTGTGACAATTACAATTATGGACACGTGGGTTTTTAATCACAAAACAATGTTTATTCCATGAACTCAACTTAACATCTCAAATAAACATTGGATCTCTTAACATCCCTTACTTCAAAAATAACTCTGAAAATATTACAACAGTAAATAATTCCTCAAAATGTTCCTTCAAACTTCCAAGAGACTTAACACCTTTAAACAGAATCACATCAGGTTAAAGGCTTTATTATTATGAGTTTAAATCACCCAAATGATCCAGAGATAGTCTTTCGTGGCAGAGATTACAGCAAATCCAGCTCACTGCAAAACACAGACACTCCCCAAGCTCTTTTCCTCCAAACTGCAGCTCTCTGGAAACACACAGACACATACAAGTTGCTTTTTCAAACTGCAGCTCTCTGGAAACACACAGACACACACAAGCTGCTTTTTCAAACTGCAGCTCTCTGGCAACACACAGGCACACACAAGCTCTTTTTCAAACTGAAACTTCAAAATGGCTGAACTGCTCAGCTCCACCCACTCTCTGACATCACTGTTTTCTTAAAGGTACATTGCTTAAACATCCATGTCTTAAAGGTACTCTCACATGACAACAGCACGTCTTTCGGGACTTGTGGGAGGAAACCGGAGCACCTGGAGGAAACCCCCACAGACACAGGGAGAACATGCAGACCCCACACAGACCCAAGCCGGAATCGAACCTGGGACCCTGGATGTGTGAAGCAATTGTGCTGTCCACAATGCTACCGTGCTGCCCTTAAGAACAAATAAATCTACACTATATCATTTTACCGTAATCCATGTACCTATCCAATAGCTGCTTGAAGGTCCCTAATGTTTCCGACTCAACTACTTCCACAGGCACTGCATTCCATGCCCCCACTACTCTCTGGGTAAAGAACCTACCTCTGACATCCCCCCCGAGATCTTCCACCATTCACCTTAAATTTATGTCCCCTTGTAATGGTTTGTTCCTCCCGGGGAAAAAGTCTCTGACTGTCTACTCTATCTATTCCCCTGATCATCTTATAAACCTCTATCAAGTCGCCCCTCATCCTTCTTCGTTCTAATGAGAAAAGGCCTAGCACCCTCAACCTTTCCTCGTAAGACCTACTCTCCATTCCAGGCAACATCCTGGTAAATCTCCTTTGCACCTTTTCCAAAGCTTCCACATCCTTCCTAAAATGAGGCGACCAGAACTGTACACAGTACTCCAAATGTGGCCTTACCAAAGTTTTGTACAGCTGCATCATCACCTCACGGCTCTTAAATTCAATCCCTCTGTTAATGAACGCTAGCACACCATAGGCCTTCTTCACAGCTCTATCCACTTGAGTGGCAACTTTCAAAGATGTATGAACATAACATAGACCCCAAGATCTCTCTGCTCCTCCACATTGCCAAGAACTCTACCGTTAACCCTGTATTCCGCATTCATATTTGTCCTTCCCAAATGGACAACCTCACACTTTTCAGGGTTAAACTCCATCTGCCACTTCTCAGCCCAGCTCTGCATCCTATCTATGTCTCTTTGCAGCCGACATCAGCCCTCCTCACTATCCACAACTCCACCAATCTTCGTATCGTCTGCAAATTTACTGACCCACCCTTCAACTCCCTCATCCAAGTCATTAATGAAAATCACAAACAGCAGAGGACCCAGAAATGATCACTGCGGTACGCCACTGGTAACTGGGATCCAGGCTGAATATTTGCCATCCACCACCACTCTCTGACTTCTATCGGTTAGCCAGTTCGTTATCCAACTGGCCAAATTTCCCACTATCCCATGCCTCCTTACTTTCTGCAGAAGCCTACCATTGGGAACCTTATCAAATGCCTTACTAAAATCCATGTACACTACATCCACTGCTTTACCTTCATCCACATGCTTGGTCACCTCCTCAAAGAATTCAATAAGACTTGTAAGGCAAGACCTACCCCTCACACATCCATGCTGACTATCCCTAATCAAGCAGTGTCTTTCCAGATGCTCAGAAATCCTATCCTTCAGTACCCTTTCCATTACTCTGCCTACCACCGAAGTAAGACTAACAGGCCTGTAATTCCCTGGGTTATCCCTGTTCCCTTTTTTGAACAGGGGCACGACATTCGCCACTCTCCAATCCCCTGGTACCACCCCTGTTGACAGTGAGGACGAAAAGATCATTGCCAACGGCTCTGCAATTTCATCTCTTGCTTCCCATAGAATCCTTGGATATATCCCGTCAGGCCCGGGGGACTTGTCTATCCTCAAGTTTTTCAAAATGCCCAACACATCTTCCTTCCAAACAAGTATTTCCTCGAGCTTACCAGTCTGTTTCACACTGTCCTCTCCAACAATATGGTCCCTCTCATTTGTAAATACAGAAGAAAAGTACTCATTCAAGACCTCTCCTATCTCTTCAGACTCAATACACAATCTCCCGCTACTGTCCTTGATCGGACCTACCCTCGCTCTAGTCTTTCTCATATTTCTCACATATGTGTAAAAGGCCTTGGGGTTTTCCTTGATCCTACCCGCCAAAGATTGTTCATGCCCTCTCTTAGCTCTCCTAATCCCTTTCAGTTCCCTCCTGGCTATCTTGTATCCTTCCAACGCCCTGTCTGAACCTTGTTTCCTCAGCCTTACATAAGTCTCCTTTTTCCTCTTAACAAGACATTCAACCTCTCTTTTCAACCATGGTTCCCTCACTCGACCATCTCTTCCCTGCCTGACAGGGACATACATATCAAGGACACGTAGTATCTGTTCCTTGAACAAGTTCCACATTTCACTTGTGTCCTTCCCTGACAGCCTATGTTCCCAACTTATGCTCTTCAATTCTTGTCTGACAACATCGTATTTACCCTTCCCCCAATTGTAAACCTTGCCCTGTTGCACGCACCTATCCCTCTCCATTACTAAAGTGAAAGTCACAGAATTGTGGCCACTATCTCCAAAATGCTCCCCCACTAACAAATCTATCACTTGCCCTGGTTCATTACCAAGTACCAAATCCAATATTGCCTCTCCTCTGGTCGGACAATCTACATACTGTGTTAGAAAAGCTTCCTGGACACACTGCACAAACACCACCCCATCCAAACTATTTGATCTAAAGAGTTTCCACTCAATGTTTGGGAAGTTAAAGTCACCCATGACTACTACCCTGTGACTTCTGCACCTTTCCAAAATCTGTTTCCCAATCTGTTCCTCCACGTCTCTGCTACTATTGGGGGGCCTATAGAAAACTCCTAACAAGGTGACTGCTCCTTTCCTATTTCTGACTTCAACCCATACTACCTCAGTAGGCAGATACTCCTCGAACTGCCTTTCTGCAGCTGTTAACAATACCCCTCCACTTCTTTTACCACCCTCCCTAATCTTATTGAAACATCTATAACCAGGGACCTCCAACAACCATTTCTGCCCCTCTTCTATCCAAGTTTCCGTGATGGCCACCACATCATAGTCCCAAGTACCGATCCATGCCTTAAGTTCACCCACCTTATTCCTGATGCATCTTGCGTTGGAGTATACACACTTCAACCCATCTCCGTGCCTGCAAGTACTCTCCTTTGTCAGTGTTCCCTTCCCCACTGCCTTACTGCACGCTTTGGCCCCCTGATTATCGGCTACCTTAGTTGATGGACTACAAATCTGGTTCCCATTCCCCTGCCAAATTAGTTTAAACCCTCCCGAAGAGTACTAGAAAACCTCCCTCCCAGGATATTGGTGCCCCTCTGGTTCAGATGCAACCCGTCCTGCTTGTACAGGTCCCACCTTCCCCAGAATGTGCTCCAATTATCCAAATACCTGAAGCCCTCCCTCCTACACCATTCCTGCAGCCACGTGCTCAGCTGCACTCTCTCCCTATTTCTAGCCTCGCTATCACGTGGCACCGGCAACAAACCAGAGATGACAAACTCTGTCTGTCCTGGCTTTTAACTTCCAGCCTAACTCCCTAAACTCATTTATTACCTCCACACCCCTTTTCCTACCTTCGTCGTTGGTACTAATGTGCACCACGACTTCTGGCTGCTCACCCTCCCCCTTAAGGATCCTGAAGACACGACCCGCGACATCCCTGGCCCTGGCACCCGGGAAGCAACATACCTTCTGGGAGTCTCGCACGCGACCACAGAATCTCCTATCTATTCCCCTAACCATTGAATCTCCTACTACTATTGCTTTTCTATTCTCCCCACTTCCCTTCTGAGCCCCAGAGCCAGACTCAGTGCCAGAGACCTGGCCACTAGGGACTTCCCCCGGTAGGTCATCCCCCCCAACAGCATCCAAAATGGTATACTTGTTTTGAAGGGGAACGGCCAAGAGGGGTCCCTGCACTGTCTGCCTGTTTGTTTTCTTTCCCCTGACTGTAACCCAGCTATTCTTGTCTTGTACCTTGAGTGTGGTTACCTCCCTGTAACTCTTCTCTATCACCCCCTCTGCCTCCCGGATGATCCAAAGTTCACCCAGCTTCAGCTCCAGTTCCCTAACACGGTCTTTGAGGAGCTGGAGTTGGGTGCACTTCCCGCAGGTATAGTCAGCGGGGAAACCGATGGTATCCCTCACCACCCACATCCTACAGGAGGAGCATGCAACTGGCCTAGCCTCCATCCCCTCTTACCTTACAGAATATAGCTGTCCTGTGGACCAACTGGATCGCCACCCTCCGACTCTGCTCCTAGTCAGCTGCACTCTCTGTTAACTCCTGGCTCTCTTCTCACTCTTTGCAGAAATGTAGGAAACAAAATGAAAGGAGCACCTTACTCCCTCCTCACCTAACTCCCTCAGTCACCAAACTCTCACTATAGCACTCAAATGCACCAAATTCAGCACTCCCTCAGTCACCGTATGTTTCTGGATCTCATCCACTCAGCCTGGAGGCCGGCCTCCCTCAGTCTCATCGCACCCTTTCCCCCACCTCATGAGCCCCACATCCAAAGGCACCCCATACCCCCATGCCACTAACAGCTGAGTAACTCAGTTCTCATTTTACTTGCCGGGCAACACAGCATGCAGACTGACACAGCGCTTTGAGAACATGTTAAATACACAGCATGCAGGATTCACCATTTGCAACCCCTGTTGTGTCAATAGGATTGATGTTAGGAAGCACGGAGGCTGACAAACTAAAGGAGCTTTATTAATGAGGTGTGTTCAGTACAGGCTGCTTCTTTACTCTGCTCAGTTACCCGCGTGAGCGATTGGTGACGTCACTTCAGGTGATGTCATGTGGTCATGCACATATCATTATACAGTGCTCAGTGCAGCTTTAATGCTGCTTCTCAGAAATCAATATAAATACGTAACATTTCCTCCCCTCTAAAGGAAATATCTCCAACAAATTTTAAAAGTGTGCCATGAACAATGATTAAACAACAATAATGGGGCTATTTGCTAGAGCGGTTGGGGAGGGTTTAAACTAAAATGCCAGGGGGATGGGAACCTACGCAAGGTGTCAGAGAAAGAGGGAGCAAGGTCAAACGCAAAAGGGAGAAAAGTGAATAAGAAATGTGATAGGCGGAGAAACCAAGGACAAAATTCAAACAGGGCAGAAGAGAAAAATATTGTGAGCAAGACAAGCATTGTGAAAAAGACAAACTTAAAGGCTCTGTGCTTTAATGCATGGAGCATCTGCAATACAGTGAATGAACTAATCGCACAGATAGATATCAATGGGTATGTTATAATTGGGATTACGGAGACGTGGCTGCAGGATGAACAGGGATGGGGACGGAATGTCCCAGGATTTTCAGTATTTAGGAAGGACAGGCATTAGACAAAAGATGGTGGCATGGCACTGCTGGTTAAAGAGGAAATTAACACAATAATGTGTAGTCTGTCTGGGTAGAGTTGAGAAATATCAAGGGGCAAAAAACATTAGTGGCTGTCATATATAGATCCCAAAACAGCAGTTGGGAATGGCATTAAACACAAAATTAAAGATGCAAGTAATAAGGGAATATCGGTGATCATGGGTGATTTTAATCTTTGCATAGATTGAACATAGATTGGGCAAATCAAATTAGCCACAATGCTATAGAGGAGGAATTCCTGGAGTGTATACGGGATGGTTTTATAGATCAAAATGTGGAGGAACCAACTCATTTTAGACTGGGTACTGTGTAATGGGAAGGGAATCATTGCCAATCTGGCTGTGCGAGACCCCTTGGGGATGAGCGACCATAACATGATAGAATTTTTATCCAAATGAAGAGTGAATTCGTTGATTCGGAGACTAGGGTACTGAATCTTAATAAAGGAAACTATGAAGATATGAGGCATGCGTTGGCCTTGATAGATTGGGGAGAGTTACTTAAAGGGATGACAGTGGATAGGCAATGGCAAACATTCAAAGATTGGATTTGTTTATTGCCATGTGTACCGAGGTACAGTGAAAAGTATTTTTCTGCGAGCAGCTCAAATAGATCATTAAGTACATGAAAATAAAATAAAATAAAAAGAAAATACATAATAGGGCAACACAAGGTACACAATGTAAATACATAGACACAGGCATTTGGTGAAGCATACAGGGGTGTAGTATTAATCAGGTCAGTCCATAAGAGGGTCGTTTAGGTGTCTTGTAACAACGGGGAAGAATCTGTTTTAGAATCTGTTCGTGCGTGTCCTCAGACTTTTGTGTCTCCTGCCTGATGGAAGAAGTTGGAAGAATGATTAATCTGGGTGGGAGGGGCCTTTGATTATGCTGCCCGCTTTCCCCAGGCAGCGGGAGGTGTAGATGGAGTCAATGGATGGGCGGCAGGTTTGTGTGATGGACTGGGCGGTGTTCACGCTTTTCTGACGTTTCTTGCGATCTTCAGCCGTGCAGTTGCCATATCAAGCTGTGATGCAGCCAGATAGGATGCTTTCTATGGTGCTTCTATGAAAGTTGGTAAGATTAATGTGGACATGTCGAATTTCCTTAGTTTCCTGAGGAAGTATAGGCGCTGTTGTGCTTTCTTGGTGGTAGCGCCGACGTGGGTGAACCAGGACTGATTTTGGTAATGTGCTCCCCTAGGAATTTGAAGCTATTAACCATCTTCACCTCACCCCTTTGATGTTGACAGGGGTGTGTACAGTACCTTGCTTCCTGAAATCAATGACCAGCTCTTTAGTTTTGCTGACACTGAGGGATAGATTGTTGTCGTTGCACCACTCCACTAGGTTCTCTATCTCCGTCCTGTGTTCTGACTCATCATCATTCGAGATCCGGCCCACTATGGTCATGTCATCAGCAAACTTGTAGATGGAGTTGGAATCAAATTTTGTCACACAGTCGTGTGTGTATACAGGAAGTACAGTAGAGGGCTAAGTACGCATCCTTGCAGGGCCCTGGTATTGAGGACTATTGTGGAGGAGATGTTGTTGTTTATTCTTACTGATTGCGGTCTGTGGGTCAGAAAGTCAAGGATCCAGTTACAGAGTGAGGAGCCAAGTCCTAGGTTTTGGAGCTTTGATATGAGTTTGGCTGGGATTGTGGTGTTGAAGGCAGAGCTGTAGTCAATAAATAAGAGTCTGATGTAGGAGTCCTTGTTGTCGAGATGCTCTAGGGATGAGTGTAGGGCCAGGGAGATAGCGTCTGCTGTGGGCCGTTTGTAGCGCTATGCGAATTGCAGTAGATCAAGGCATTCTGGGAGTGTGGAGTTGATGCACTTCACGACCAACTTCTCAAAGCACGTCATTGCGTCTGATGCCAGGGCCACTGGACTGTAGTCATTGAGGCATGCAGCAATTGTTCATTCCTGTCTGGCACAAAAGCAAAATGAGTAAGAGGGACTATCCATGGCTTACAAAGGAAATTAGAAATAGTATCCGATCCAAGGAAGAAGCATATAGATTGGCCACGAAAAATAATAGCTCTGAGGATTGGGAGCAGTTTAGAATTCAGCAAAGTAGGACCAAGGATTCCACTGATTAAGAAGTGGAAAATAGAGTATGAAAATAAGCTTGCGGGGAACATAAAGACTGACACTAAGAGTTTCTATAGATATATGAAGAGTAAGAGATTGGTAAAGACAAATGTAGGCCCCCTACAGACAGAAACAGGTGAATACATAATAAGGGACAAAGAAATGGCTGAGCAATTAAACACATACTTTGGTTCGGTCTTCACAAAAAAGGATACAAGTCAGGGGCGTCATTCTCCGACCCCCCGCCGGGTCGGAGAATGGCCGTTGGCCGCCGTGAATCCCGCCCCCGCCCCCGCCCCCGGAGATTGGGCGGGGGCGGGAATCCGGCCGCGCCGGTTGGCGGGACCCCCCGCTGGATTCTCCGGCCCGGATGGGCCGAAGTCCCGCCCAGGAATTGCCTGTCCCACCGACGTAAATCAAACCTGGTATTTACCGGAGGGACCAGGCGGCGTGGGCGGGCTCCGGGGTCCTGGGGGGGGGGGGGGGGGGGGGCGCGGGGCGATCTGACCCCGGGGGGTGCCCCCACAGTGGCCTGGCCCGCAATCGGGGCCCACCGAACCGCAGGCGGGCTTGTGCCGTGGGGGCACTCTTTCCCTTCCGCCTCCGCTACGGCCTCCACCATGGCGGAGGCGGAAGAGACTCTCCCCACTGCGCATGCGTGGGAAACTGACAGCGGCCGCTGATGCTCCTGCGCATGCGCTGGGAAACTGACAGCGGCCGCTGACGCTCCCGCGCATGCGCCGCATTTCCGCGCCAGCTGGCGGGGAAACAAACGCCATTTCCGCCAGCTGGCGGGGCGGAAATCCCTCCAGCGTCGGCCTAGCCCCTCAATGTTGGGGCTAGGCTGCCAAAGATGCGGAGCCTTCCGCACCTTTGGGCCGGCGCGATGCCCGTCTGATTGATGCCGGCTTTGGCGCCAGTCGGCGGACATCCCGCCGTTGGGGGAGAATTTCGCCCCAGATACCAGAAATGTTGGAGAATGAAAGGTTTAGTGAGAGGGAAGAAATGAGGGTGATCAATATTAGTAGAGAAATGGTGCTGGGAAAATTGATGGGATTGAAGGTGGATAAATCCCCAGGGCCTGATAATCTGCATCCCAGAGTGCTTAAGGAGATGACTCTGGAAATAGTGGATGCATTGGTGGTCATCTTCTGGGATTCTGTAGACTCTGGAACAGCCCCTGCAGATTGGAGGGCAGCTAATGTCACTCCAATATTCAAAAAGGGAGGTAGAGAGAAAGCAGGGAATTATAGACTAGTAAGCCTAACACCGGTAGTGGGAAAAATTCTTGAATCCATTATCAAGGACTTTATACAGAACATTTAGAGAGCAGTGGGAGGATCAGCCAGAGTTAGCATGGATTTATGAAGGGGAAATCATGCTTGACAAATCTGTTGGAATTCTTTGAAAATGTAACCAGTACAGTTGACACGGGGGAGCCAGTCGATGTGGTATATTTGGACTTTCAACAGGCGTTTGACAAAGTCCCGCACAAGAGATTATTGTTCAAGATTAAAGCGCATGGGATTGGGGGAAGTGTATTGAGGTGCATAGAAAACTGGTTGGCAGAGAGGCAACAAGGATTAGGAATTAATGGATCCTTTTCAAATTGGCAGGCAGTAACTAGTGGGGTGCCACAGGGATCAGTGCTGGAACTCCAGCTATTCATAATATATATTAATGATTTGGATGAGGGAACAAAATGTAACATCTCAAAGTTTGCAGATGATACCAAGTTGGGTGGGAGGGTCAACTGTGACGAGGCTGCAGAGATCCTACTGCATGATCTGGACAGGTTGGGTGAGTGGGCAAATCAATGGCAGATGCAGTATAATTTGAATGAGCGTGAGGTTATTCACTTTTGAAGCAAAAACAGGAAGGCAGATTACTACCTGAAAGGTTGTAAATTGGGAGAGGGGAGTGTGCAGCGGAACCTGGGCGTCCTTGTGTACCAGTCACTGAAGGTAAGCATGCAGATGCAGCAGGTGGTAAAGAAGGCTAATGGTATGTTGGCCTTCGTTGTGAGAGGTTTCGAATTCAGAAGCAGGGATGTGTTGCTGCAATTATACAAGGCCTTGGTGAGGCCACACCGAGAATACTGTGTGCAGTTTTGATCTTCTTTTATGAGGAAGGATATTCTTGCTCTCAAGGGAGTGAAGCGAAGGTTTACCAGACTGATTCCAGGTATAGAGGGACTGTCATATGAGGAGAGATTGACTAGGTTAGGATTGTTTTCGCTGGAGTTCAGAAGAATGAGGGGGGATCTCATAGAGATTTATAAAATTCTAACAGGACTAGGCAGGGTAGATGCAGGGAAGATGTTCCCCATATGGGTGTGTCCAGAACCAGGGGTCACAGTCTGAGGATTCAGGGTAAACCATTTCGGACAGAGATGAGGAGACATTTCTGCACCCAAATGGTTGTGAGCCTGTGGAATTCATTACCACAGGAAGTAGTTGATGATAAATCATTGAATATATTCAAGAGGTGGCTAGATATAGCACTTGGGGCGAATGGAATCAAAGGCTATAGGGAGAAAGCAGAATGAGGCTATTGAGTTGGATGATCAGCCATGATTGTGATAAATAGCGGAGCAGGCTCGAAGGGCCAAAAGACCTCCTCCTGCTCCTATCTTCTATATATCTATGTATGTATCTATGTAATCAATAAGCCACACGATTTGGGGGTAGTCATTCTCTGAATACTTGTTGGTGACCCTCAGGCGTCTGTTTCTTGGCATTAGTTGTAAACTCTGATGCTTCCGACTTTGTACAAAAGTTGTCAATGGGTGTTTTGACCGGTGTCGTTATTGTAACGAGAGATTGATTCTGTGCTGGGTCTGAAATTGAGGTGTTGTTTTCCTCAACCGGTTCTGTCAGTGTCTGGGTTTCAGAAAGGTTCAGGTTCAGTTTAAATCTTGTACAGTAGAATTCGGATTCACTGCAGGTTCTATCTCTGACAGATTGGTTCCCCCGCCAACAATTGTTCCCCATGCCGCCTCCAGATGACATCATCCCGGGTCTAGACGGTATATGAGACAGGCCTTATCTGTGCAATAATCATAGCAGGAACCCTGGGCGTCATTCTCCGACCCCCCGCCGGGTTGGAGAATTGCCCGGGGCTGCCGTGAATCCCACCCCCGCCGGTTGCCGAAGTCTCTGGCACCGGATATTCGGTGGGGGTGGGAATCGGGCCGCGCCGGTTGGCGGGCCCCCCCGCTCGATTCTCCGGCCCGGATGGGCCGAAGTCCCGCCGATAAATTGCCTGTCCCGCCGGCGTGGATTAAACCACCTTTTGAACGGCGGGACAAGGCGGCTTGGGCGGGCTCCGGGGTCCTGGGGGGGCACGGGGCGGTCTGGCCCCGGGGGGTGCCCCCACGGTGGCCTGGCCCGCGATCAGGGCCCACCGATCCGCGGGCGGGCCTGTGCCGTGGTGGCACTCTTTCCCTTCCGCCTCCGCCACGGTCTCCACCATGGCGGAGGCGGAAGAGACTCCCTCCACTGCGCATGCGTGGGAAACTGTCAGCGGCCGCTGCGCTCCCGCGCATGCGCCGCCCGGGGATGTCATTTCCGCGCCAGCTGGCGGGGCAACAAAGGCCGTTTCCACCAGCTGGCGGGGCGGAAATTCCTCCGGCGCCGGCCTAGCCCCTAAATGTTGGGGCTCGGCCCCCAAAAATGCGGAGCATTCCGCACCTTTGGGGCGGCGTGGTGCCCGTCTGATTGGCGCCGTTTTGGGTGCCAGTCGGCGGACATCGCGCCGTTTCGGGAGAATTTCACCCCCTGTTCTCTCCTGTAGAGCAGGTCGTAGCCAGAATTTCTTGTCCTTGACAGAAGACACAATATTTGCTTTGATTTTCCACTATCTAATCTGACCTTGATGTTTCTTTTAACAATATATTTTTCTTTGGAGATTTCAATAAGTCAAATGCCAAACATAATTGTTGCTGCATTATCAATATGTTGAATGACTAGTATTCCTATACATGAGTAGGAATTGATTTAGATATTGGTCAATGAACATTGTCCCCTAGTTGAACATGTGTCCTTCAAAAGGTCCTACATAGTTGATGTGTCACACATTGCCAAGTCTCTTCCAGCCATTCCCAAGGATGCAGCAGCGCTAACAGTAGCAGTTTTCGCACATTCACGCATGAAGAACATGCTCAAACTTTCACCTCTATTACCCCTCGCTATCTCTTTCATTCTCTCAATTCTACAATGGCCCTTGTGTAATTGGTCCAACACTCATCTTCTCAATCATGGCAGAATGATTACTCTGAGCCCGCAAAGAAGACAACCTGTACAGATAACTCCAGTCTTCTCATGGAGTACGGTTTCAAGTCAGCTTTCGTTTCTGAAGCCTTGCCTCTTAGCACCAACCCCATCACTTTGCAGAGTTGCAGATTACTCCCAGTATATTTCTTTACATGTCCCAATGTGACAGGTGTACTGTCCACCTGTTCAAGGTAGAAGATACTTCTGCTCAAACCTCTAACTGATTAACTATTTGGTAGTGGTAAATGCGAGAGCGTACCTGCATTACAATGAAAACTTGATTCATGATACTTGATGGAATAAGTGTGTGCAGACAAAAACAGTTCTTATCTCTGCAACCAGCTTGCTGTCAATGACGGTATTCTTGTATGTTGTCCAAAAATTGTCATTAATAGACAATGGTCCGTCAATAAAATCAACTTCCTTCCACACAAGAATTGGTTGTGTCTCTTTACCCCAAAGATAATTGCAAAGGTTCCTCTTTCGATTTGTACGTAGTTACACTTCTAGCTTTACTCAATGTTCTGCATGCAAAAGCAATGGGTCTCTCGTCACCCGTCAACACGATGTGGGATACCACCGCTTCAACACCATATGATGATGTATCACGCACTAATTATAGAGATTTGGATCGAAATGTGTCAGGACTACAGATTTGAGCAATGCCTCCTTGACTTGCTTGAACACGTTGTTGCATTGATCCGACCAATCCAATTTCACTTCTTGTTTTGGCACAACAGGTTATGCAATAATTTTTAAATGGTTGCCCAATTTGAAACAAATCTTCTGTAGTAGTTAAACAATCTTAAGAAGGATCACAACTGGTTAACATTCTGAGGTGTCGGCGCCTCTGTAATAGCCTTGACCTGCAAAGGAGATTTGTCAAGGTCAATGCTGTCTACAACATGTCCCAGATATTCGACTGAAGACTAGAAGAATTCACACTTGTCCTTACAGACTCTCAATCCGTAGTCTTCCAATCTTTGAAGAGTGGCATCCAGATTCTGAAGATGTTCTTCTTCATTTTTACCAGTAACAAGAATATCATCCAGGTAACCCTGGACTCCGCTTCGCCCATTCAGGATTTAATCCATTGCTCTTTGGAACAATGCCTGAGCTGATGTGATACCAAATAGTAGTCTTTGGTACCGAAACAAACCTTTATGTGTCACAAACGTCAGAAGTTCTTGAGACTTCTGATCTACATTCATTTGTAGGTATGCCGAGTTTAGGCCGATCTTGCTAAAATGTTGGCCCCCTGCCAATCCTGCAAACAGGACATTGATATGAGTTTGAGCACACAATACTGGATCCAGAGTCACTTTGAAGTCTCCACAAATTCGTATAATTCCATCCTTCTTAATTGCTAGTAAGATTGGTGTAGCCCATTCACTAATGTTAACAGTTCCAAGACTTTCATCTTCACCTGTCGTTCCAAGTCAACGTCTACTTTTGGCCCGATACCATTGGGTACCTTTACTATATGGAAGAACAAACCTTCCATTTGTCCATTCAGTTGTACAGCTATGTCAATGCTGCTCTTCATTTGCCCCACTTCAGCTGTGTAGGTCTTCAACATTCTTGAAGGTTTCAAAGGAATGTGTCTCCGTTTTCTCTCAATTCTCTGTCTGAAGAGTGTGATGGATGGGCTGGATTGGGTATAGAGGGTGTGCCGGCTGGAGGGTGGGGGAGGTTGGTGGTGTGGGGTGTGTATATTGGAGGACGGAATGGGGCAGGGTCTCGAGGATAATTGAATATTCCAACGGGGGTCACCCTCAGAGGCGGCAGCGAACGGGGCTAGAAGTGTGAGGCCACCTTGTAGGACAGCTAACCCAGTGATTAGGGCGACATGGTGGCACATTGGGCCGCATGGTAGCACAGTGGGAAACACTTTTGCCTCACAACGCCAGGGACCCAGGTTCAATTCTAGCTCTGGGTGACTGTCTGTGTGGAGTTTGTACGTTCTCCCCCTGTCCACGTGAGTTTCCTCTGGGTGCTCCAGTTTCTTCACACAGTCCAAAGATGTTCAGGGTAGATGAATTGGCTATGCAAAATTGCCCCTTAGTGTCCAAAAGTTTAGGTGGGGTTACTGTGTTACGGGGATAGGTTCGGGGTGTGGGCTTAGGTAGGGTGCTCTTTCAGAGTGCCGGTGCAGACTCGATGGGCCGAATAGCCTCCCTCTGCACTGAGTGGATTCTATGAGTATCACATCATTGCACACCATCTCCATAATTGTGCTCCCCTGCACAACACCCATCCCTCCCAACCACCACTACCGCCTTGAAGAGTGCAGGGAACCAATGAGTGTGCCAGAACGTATGTGTTGCGCACGCTGCCTGGATATCAGGTGCCGACATTCAGGGAGTGGAAGCTCTTCCGATTGGTGAAGGGCACTCCCTGATGAGCCGATGCTCACAGAGGGTCATGTGTTTCATCGGTCATCCCCTGGACCTGGGGCATGCCAGCAATGGTGGCAAATCCTGGTGGACTTGGTCTAGATTGAAGTTTATATAGTCTGCTACTCTGGCTCATACGTATCCATTACAGAACAGATGCACCTGTGTTCAGATGTCTGAGAGATCCCAGACAAGTCCCCACTCAGCCCCCAAAAATCCCGAGCAGGCCCTGTGCCTCCAGTCTCTGTACACCAGCAAATGGCAACTGCGGCCAGGTTGATAGCAAGAATTCCTGGCTGTGCTCTGAAATTCATTCTCTGCAGGGATGGTGGGGGAGGGGGGGGGGGGGGGAGGCGAAGACATTTCAGCAAGATGAGTGTTACCTTACCCATCCAGATCCAAAAGGCTACATGGTGACCCTAGATTGCACTTCAGCTCCACCCTCCACATGTTTCCACCCCCACCAACCCACCCCTCCAGCAGTTCCCCCTTCCACAGTGCACCCCTTGAAAGCAGTATTCTATATCCTCATCACCAGTTTCTGTGTTGTGTCCATAGGATTGATGTTAGGAGGCACAGAGGTTGACAAACTAAAGGAGTTTTATCAATGAGGTGTGTTGAGTCAGTCTGCTTCTTTGCTCTGCACAGTTACCGTGCTAGTGCTAAGTGATGCCACTTCCAGTGACACCATCTCAGACTAAAGGGATGATCCTTTAAAACAGATATGAGGAGGAATTTGTTCAGCCAGAGGGCGGTGAATCTGTGGAACTCTTTGCCGCAGAAGGCTGTGGAGGCCAATTCACTGAGTGTCTTTAAGACAGAGATAGATAGGTTCTTGATTAATAAGGGGATCAGATGTTATGGGGAGAAGGCAGGAGAATGGGGATGAGAAAATATCAGCCATGATTGAATGGCGAAGCAGACTCGATGGGACAAATGGCCTAATTCTGCTCCTATGTCTTATGGTCTTATGCATATGTCACTGTACAGTTCACAGTGCAGCTTCAGTGCTACTTCTCAGAAATCAATATAAATACAGAACAATCCCCATTCTGGATGAGGCCCCCAAGCCCCACCCCTGAACCACTCCGATCTGTCACTGGCTAGTGGTAACTGTCCCTTTGTACACCCTGGTAAAAGGTGGAGAGGGGCTCCATCTCATTCCTCTCCCTCGGGACATCATGGTGTAATTCGCTGGTGTGTTGGAAGATTCAATGAAATCTGAAGATTCCATTTTAAATTCACGAATGATATTGAAATAGATTCAAATTCATTCAAATCAGGTTCTTGTCCTAACCTAGGCATGAACTTGACCTCTTCATCAGAGATGTCCTGCGCAGATTGCTTTCCAAAATCTCGCAGGCGCAAATCCCGTTTTTGGCCAGTTACGATATTTTGCAGCCATTACGCGATTTGCACTCAAGACTAATGGGTCTGCAGAATCGTGCCCTTTACCTTTCACCCACACTGAGCTTAGTGTATCCTTTCTGAGAAGCAGCATGCTGTCCCCAGTTTTGGCTATGTTAGCGGGGAAACTTTGTGGTTTAACGGGCACTTGTCATGAATGTTAAAATAACCACTTCATTTTGATTTCCTTCACCTGCTTTCTCATGTTTATTTTGTCCTCGGTCATGTTGCAGCAATTGGCTTTCACCCTTTGACTAGGTCTCTCAAAAAGAAAATTTACTTTTCAATAATTGACCCCAATTCATAAAAATTTTAAAAATGGTGCAAATAGATTTTAATTATCTACAATTAACATGCTCACTTAGCTTTCTATGTTACTGCAAAAAAGAGAAATAATTATTGTTCTACTGTGGAGCAGATTATTGTACGAAATAATCTCAGAAGGCTCAGGTGCAGAACGTTTGTTTATTTGCCAACGCGTTGGGAGTGCACTCCCTCAGAGAATGGCTCTGAAACAGGACCCTACCCAACTGAGAAATCATCAGACATTTCTACATTGAGAAGCACGTAGGCAATACCTTGTTGAAATTCCAACAGTGCCTGTTTTAGATTTACATTAAACAATTACTTCTGTTTGCAGATTTTCATGAGGCAGGATGTCTGCTACCCCAAGCATTATGTGTGTTCCCAATCTCGCAGAGATTCCTCCTAATCCCTCCCTGGTGCTTGTTGCTACCAGGTTTGACTTTGTACTGCTAAGTCTCAAGACTTTAGAGTACATAGGTCATCAGGCATTTGATCTACTGATATGGGCCCTGAAGATGAGGTCTACTGATACTAGCTGGCTGTTGAACCAGCATCCAGGTAGCAGTGCCTGTGTGTCTTTGTCACATCAGCATGTTAGCTGGTGGTGTCTTTTACCCTGAGTGTGCAATTTTAGTAAACCTTTAGTTTATTTAGTAATAGTACAATTATCTAGTTGAAATACCCTTTAGTAAATTACATAGATTCCCCAGTCTCTTTTTGATATAATCATTTAACCCCTATAAAGATCCCTTAATAAACCATACACGTTATCTTCCTTAATAAATTGTTGCATTAAACCAAGTTCATTATTTCCCTCTTAAAGTTCCCTTCTATTTTCTTTTCAGTTTTGACAGCATAGATACCAAGCCCCATTTTCAATGCTGCTGGGAGATCTCACCTGATATCACAGGGAAAGCAGGCTACCTACTGCCAGCTGCATGCTTTTGTTCCACATCATAAAAAAATTGTTTGTTTATAGCAAAATATTAAAGCAAAACACCACTGTGTGTTTGAAGTAGAACACCTGGATCTTAATGAATTAATTAATTACAACTTTGTTATAACCTGCCTACTTACCATTGGCTGGGGACTAATGACTATCCCACAATCCTGTGGGAGTATGAGCTTCCCCAATGAGGGGGGCGGAGAAACCACTAGTTAACTCCTAGTATAAATAAGCTGGCCAGTTCAGGAACCAGGGGGGAAGGAGTATGTAGCAAGGGAAGTTATTGCTACTGTTATGTGTATATATGTTATAGTAAATAAATGTTATTACTTTGTATCCTTAAAACTCGTGCTGGATTCTTCGTGGCCCTTACAAAACTGGCAACGAAGGTTAAAGTGAATAGCCGTCTACACTGCTGAAGCCACCTCCCTGGATTTTTGTTGGATACAGGTTGGAAGTTGTTTTTTATTATACCATGCCTCTGTTTGGATGTTTGGATGTTTTTGATGCTGCGCTGGAAAGCTGGAAACAGTACACACAACGGATGCGTTACTATTTCCGGGCAAACAATATCACCAAAAGCGAGCGCCAGGTGGACATATTGCTCACTGCCTGCGGCCCGCATACGTTTGGGGTGATTAGGAGCCTTACGTACCCAGCTGCGCTGGACACCAAAACGTTTGATGAACTTGTGAATATAGTGGGGCAAAATTTTAACCCAATCCCGTCCACGATAGTCCAGCGTTACCGGTTTAGTACTGCTGAGAGGACCCCTGGAGAATCCCTTGCCGATTTTCTATCCAGGCTACGCAGGATTGTGGAATACTGTGACTATGGTGAGACCTTGTCAGAAATGTTACGTGACCGTTTGGTTTGCGGTATTAACAATGCGGCCACCCAGAGAAAGTTGTTAGCGGAGCCAACATTGACTTTTCAACAGGCCATTCAAATAGTATTGTCCTGAGAGAGCGCAGAGCGAGGAGTACAGGAACTACAGGGAATGGAAGTGCATGCCTTGGGGCGCAACCCCTTCCGTCCGAAAACGTCCCCCCGCACTCCTACGGTACCTTGGGCGAGGCAACGTCCGGACCGACGCCAGTGGCCGTCTGACATTCTTCCCCGAAGGGAGCCTTCTCCAGAGCCAATGGATGAGGAGCCATGTCCGTGTCAGACTTGTAGGCGCCGACCCCGTTGTGGACGGCTGTCCTGGGGGCGCCAGAGGCGCCGTTGTTCCGACCGAAACTGGGACCAGCCCAGGGGCCGTAACTGGGACCAGCCCAGAGGCCGTACCTTCCATGTGGATGAACCTGCGGCGACTGCCCCTGAGGACGTGGAGACAGAGGACGACTGCCTGCAGCTGCATTGTGTGGCAGCTCCCCGTGTGGCCCCCATTAAGGTGACAGTATGGGTCAATGGCCACCCGCTTGAGATGGAGTTGGATACTGGCGCAGCGGTCTCCGTGATTGCCAGAGGACATTCAACCGCATCAAGCAGGGTATACAGACCCTTACATTAACTGACTCACAGACCAGGTTGGGCACCTACACTGGGGAACCATTGGACATTGCAGGAACTACAATGACCCCTGTTGTCTATGGACGCCAGGAGGGGCGTTTCCCACTTATCGTGGTGCGCGGCCATGGGCCCAGCCTGTTGGGTCGGGACTGGTTGCGCCATTTGCGGTTGCAATGGCAGCACATCCTCCAAACAGTTTCTGAAGGGTTGACTGAGGTGTTCGGACGATACCCAGATGTATTCCAGCCTGGTTTGGGGAAAATAAAAGGGGCCGTAGCCCGTATCCAAGTTGAACCAGGAGCCACGCCGCGCTATTTCCGGGCGCGCCCAGTGCCTTACGCCTTGCTCGAAGGTAGAAGGGGAGCTCACTCATTTGGAGAGTTTGGGTATTATCAGGCCCATCTGTTTTGCTGACTGGGCAGCACCAATTGTACCTGTAATGAAGCCAGATGCCACAGTTCGCTTGTGTGGCGACTATAAACTTAGTGAATATGGTTTCCTGACTCGACCGATATCCAATGCCTCGCATAGTGGATCTCTACGCGAAACTTGCAGGTGGACTCTCGTTCACAAAATTAGATATGAGTCACGCCTACCTGCATTTGGAGCTGGACCCTGCCTCCCGACCATATGTAACGATTAATACACACCGGGGCCTGTATGAATATACATGGTTGCCCTTTGGAGTATCCTCTGCCTGCGCAATTTTTCAACGTGTTATGGAGGGCATTTTGAGAGGTTTACCACGTGTGGCTGTCTACCTAGATGACGTTTTGATTACAGGGACGTCGGAGCAGGAACATTTGGAAAATCTGGAGGCTGTCCCTAGACGCCTTTCGGAGGCTGGAGTCCGTTTACGTCGCACAAGGTGCGTATTTCAGGCAAAGGAAGTAGTCTACCTAGGTTATCAGGTGGACCGCGAAGGTTTGCACCCCGTCGCAGAGAAGGTGCGTGCAATTCAACATGCCCCCGCCCCGACTGACACTTCGCATCTTCGTTCTTTTCTAGGTCTCATAAACTATTACGGGAAGTTCCTCCCCAATCTGGCAACTACGCTGGCCCCTTTGCACCTTCTGCTAAAGAAAAATCACACCTGGGTTTGGGGTCAGCCGCAAGAAACTGCTTTCCGGCGAGTAAAGCAACAATTGTCGTCATCTGGGTTACTAACCCACTATGATCCTGGAAAGCCTTTGCTCGTCACATGTGATGCATCCCCGTATGGTATTGGGGCCGTCCTGTCCCACAAGATGGAGAACGGGGCCGAACGACCGAGAGCTTTCGCCTCCCGCACATTGACTGCAGCGGAGAAAAAGTACGCGCAGATCAAGAAGGAGGGCCTGGCAGTGGTTTTTGCGGTGAAACGCTTCCACCAGTACGTGTACGGCCGCCATTTCACTATCGTGACTGATCATAAGCCCCTGCTGGGACTTTTCGGAGAGGATAAGCCAATACCGCCCATTGCTTCTGCACGGATCCAGCGCTGGGCTTTGTTGCTTGCTGCATACGAGTATTCTCTGGAGCACAAATCAGGTACGCAGATAGCAAATGCCGACGCATTGATCCGATTTCCTTTATCGACCGGCCCCATGTCTACCCCCACGACTGGTGAGGTGGTTGCAACCCTACATTTTATGGACACATTGCCTGTCACGGCATCACAGATCCGTGAGTGGACCCAGACGGAGCCAGTCCTGTCAAAGGTTCGGCACATAGTCCTGTATGGTGGGCAGCATAGACAGCTCCCAGGCGAGTTGCGGGCATTTTCCTCCAAGCTGTCAGAATTCAGCATGGAAGACGGCATCCTCTTGTGGGGGACGCGTGTGATTGTCCCGGAAAAAGGACAGGTGCTGATACTATCAGACTTGCACAATGGGCATCCAGGCGTGACCAAAATGAAAATGTTGGCCCGGAGTTATGTCTGGTGGCCAGGCCTCGACACCGACATTGAGAAGGTGGCCCAAAACGGCTCCATTTGCCAGGAGCATCAGAAGCTTCCGCCGGCCGCGCCCCTACATCACTGGGAATGGCCAGGGCGGCCTTGGGCATGCTTGCATGCAGATTTCGCAGGCCCTTTTCAAGGATCCATGTTCCTTCTACTAATTGACGCCCAGTCCAAATGGCTAGAGGTGCATAAGATGCAGGGGACAACGTCCTGCGCAACAATTGAAAAGATGCGTTTATCGTTTAGTACGCATGGCCTCCCCGAGGTGCTGGTCACGGATAACGGCACTCCATTCACGAGTGAGGAGTTTGCTAGGTTCACAAAGATGAACGGCATCCGCCATATCCGCACTGCCCCTTACCACCCGGCTTCAAATGGGTTGGCAGAGCGCGCAGTGCAGACATTCAAAAGAGGCCTAAAGAAGCAGTCTTCTGGATCAATGGACACGAGACTGGCTCGCTTTTTGTTTACGTACAGGACCACCCCCCATGCAGTGACTGGGGTATCTCCCGCAGAACTCCTAATGGGCCGGAGACTTCGCACCCGCCTTAGTATGGTTTTCCCGGACATTGGCACAAAAGTACGCCGCACACAAGAACGGCAGGGACAGGGATTTTCTCGGCATCGTCCGATTCGGCAGTTTGCGCCCGGTGACCCAGTGTTCGTTCGGAATTTTGCTGGTGGTGCCCAATGGGTTCCTGGTGTAATCTTTTGCCAAGCGGGCCCTATATCTTACCAAGTGCAAGCCCAGGGTCGTCTCCAGCGAAAACAAACATGTAGACCACGTTCGGTCCAGAAGATCATCCCCTCAAAAGATTCCCTGCCCCCGGAGCTCATTTCTACAGCTGCAGAGACCAGAGACCAGGGAAGATAGTCCTCACAATCTTCCACTGGTGCCTCACTCGAAGCCTGCGCAGGTCGTTACAGAACCGAATGGAGATAGAGACGCTGACATGACGGAGACAGCAGACTCTGACTCCGAGATGGAGACACAGGATGCATCAGAGGGGGAATCCTCGGGTCCACGGGCCGTGGATGTACAACCGCGCCGTTCATCACGGAAGCGCCGGTCTCCGTCTCGTTACACGCCGCCTGATCCAGCGCCACGTGCAAATGGTGTCCGGCCTGCGGCCAAACGAGTCCGACTCCCTCCTTCGCCAGGGTCTTCGGTGGATTCCTTGGACTTTGGGGGGAGGGATGTTATAACCTGCCTACTTACCATTGGCCGGGGACTAATGACTATCCCACAATCCTGTGGGAGTATGAGCTTCCCCAGCCAATGGTAAGTAGGCAGGTTATAACATCCCTCCCCCCCCCCCCCCCCAAAGTCCAAGGAATCCATCGAAGACCCTGGCGAAGGAGGGCGTCGGACTCGTTTGGCCAGGGTCTTCGGTGGATTCCTTGGACTTTGGGGGGGAGGGATGTTATAACCTGCCTACTTACCATTGGCTGGGGACTAATGACTATCCCACAATCCTGTGGGAGTATGAGCTTCCCCAATGAGGGAGGCGGAGAAACCACTAGTAAACTCCTAGTATAAATAAGCTGGCCAGTTCAGGAACCAGGGGGAAGGAGTATGTAGCAAGGGAAGTTACTGCTTCTGTTATGTATATATGTTATAGTAAATAAATGTTATTACTTTGTATCCTTAAAACTCATGCTGGATTCTTCGTGGCCCTTACAAAAAACTTCATCACGAGTTTCAATTCATCTAATCTTCTCTTTTGCTCTTTCCAACCTTTGATGATGATCTGTTCTGTTAACCACAACTTTTCATGTTGGTATCTCAATGAAAAAATGAACACCAATCCATAGCCATGGTATTTTTGAGAATCACATTTGCCTACCTTGCATTCCTTGAATTTCAACTTCATTGTTTTCCCAACGAGTTGCATTAGTTTTAGTAAGAACAGTGGAATTCTGAACCTGCACACAGAAAGCATAATTGCTGGCACCCCAAGTAGTGTTTTTATTTCTGCACATCCTGTCTTATTTCCCATACACAGTTTATGCAAGCCCAACTGTTTAAACACTTGACTGCCATGTCTTTAAACAGAGGTTGACATCTTTATAAATACACTACTGAGATCTTCTGTCAGGACATCTTATACATTTTTAATGAATAATTCTTTTATTTATATATTATTCATATGGAAATAAATTGTCAGGTTATGTTCAAGCATGGGGAGCATAGAGACCTCAAACTGTCAGCAAAATCTCAATGAAGATTACACAATATAAATATGGTCCTTCTGTGGTTTGTTTTAGAAGGTATCATCAGATTTACATCCTCCTCAGTAAAATCAATACCTGCAGTGCAAAAGTGCTAAGTTTTCAAGTTGCATAAGTAACTATAATAACCACCCATAACATTTTGTGCCGACATAAGTGTATAAGACTGCCAAGAGTGAGAACAGGTTATTTGACTCATTAAGGTTGGCCATACAGAAGGGCAGCTGTCTGAAGAGATTTAGAGATTGTAATTAGAATATTTGTAAGAAAAACGGGCGGGATTTTCCAACAATGCGGCTATGTCCCCACACCCGCGAAAAACACGCGTGGATCACTCTGGACTTACCTCGTAAGTCCAGGGTAACTCTGCGATTTGCAGGGGGCTAGCAGGGCCCCGGAGTGCTCCTCGCAGCTCCGGCTGCTGATACCGGCCCTGCACTTCCGGTCGGGGGTCTGCGCATGTGCATGGCGGCGGCCTGTGTCGGCTGTCTTGCGCGACATGGCCGACCCACACCGCGGAGCGACAGCAAGAAGATAGGTCCCCCCAGATCACGCACGCCCGCGGATTGGTGGCCCATGATCAAAAGCCTGGCCGTCCTGGAGGCCCCCCCAGTGAATGATGCCCCCCACCAGGGCGGCCGCAGACTGAGTCCGCAGCCGCCACGCTGAGTGCCCGGCAGGTGGAACCTTGCGAGAACCACCCCAGCAGGAACTCGGCCAGCTGCACTGGGAGAATCGCCCCCGACCAGCGCCATGTCGAGCGCGTGCGTCCAATTGGCAGTGATTCTCTGGGGACCGGAGAATCGCGGGAGCGGCGTCAGACCCGATCGCGATTCTGACGGCCATTCTCCACCCCCGTGCCGAGCGCGATTTCGGCATGGAGGCTCGGAGAATCCCGCCCACCGTGTTTACCTATGTAACTAGAGGAAACCAATGGGGTACAGAAGAGGTAACTTCAAAGCAGAGAGAGGAAAATTGACATGTATATGTTAAAAGCCCACTCCAAAGAGTGGATAACGTCAAAGTGAAAGAACGATATATCCATAGTACAATGACTGGGGAAAGGGACACAGGCCTAGCTACCATCCACAGCCACACCCAGCCGCAGAAACAGGCTTCTGAAAAGAACTGGTAGATTTTGCCTTCGCTGAAGATGGTTTTCCCAAACTTGGCAAGTAACCTGTGTTTTGTAACCATCTGCTGGATTTCGCTCATAGAGATACAGAATATTGGATGTTGTTTGGAAATAGAGGGGCGTCCTCCGTACTGTTAATTTCAATGATTTCTTTGATCCGGGGAGTGAATTAACATGAGTGAAATATAACAAAAGCAGACAAATTTCAAGTTATGCCAATTCAAAGAAAAATCTTCGGCAATTAAAATAATTGTAACCAAGAAAACTTTGAAGAATTTTCATAACCTTCTGACAAAACCCATTGCTCTTTTCTGGGATATTCTAAATGACATAAATTAATTTCTCATATATTCTCCATTTCCTGGCCAAGTTTATTAATATTGATTCACTGACAGATTGCTTGCTTATGTTGCATAAATAGCTTTTCCAAACTCTGCGTTGGAATAAGAAATGTAATGTGTAGAGGCAGCCAGTGAAGGGCAGCGAAAGCTCTGGTAATAATATTCGGATTTGAAAGGATTCATGTTGTTTCTTTATTTTTTATAAGATTTCTCCACCATATGCTTCCAATTGTTCATCGCCCGAAGGTGTTGACTCCTTGCTGGGATTATTGAATGGAGGGCACCAGAGCCTACACATAGTTCCATCTTATATCACAGATGAACATTTCCAGTGCGAATCCCTGGGTGTTGAGTAGCTTTCCCTCCTTAACCTTGGGCTTTTGGGTTCAATCATGGGATCAGCTAATGCGGTGCATACCAGAGATTGAAAACATGGTCAATTTGCCTCATCTAATCACTGAATAAACATACTGAGAGTAAAATTGGTCAGGGACAGTCGTGCAAACATTGCTCATTGCTATCTGGGAGCACATTTTACACTTGGCCCAATTTTATTTTTAATGGAGCGCTGTGTAAAAAACATTTATGACTAATTAGCAGCCTGTCAAGTGCTATTGGCACAGACTAATTTTACCAAGACAGGTAATAATATGTAAGAAGAATTTAGATGTGCACTTGCGACTCTAAGGCATACAAGGCTATGGGCCACATGGTGGAAAATGGGATTAACATACTTAAGTGGTGCTTTTTGACTGGTGCAGACGCGATGGAGATAGGGCCTTTTCTGTGCTGTAGACCTCGATGACTCTATGACTAATATAGGGGAAGGCAGTGACAGTGTTGTCACTGGACTAGTGATCCAGAGACCCAGGGTAATGCTTTGGGGATCAGGTGATAAAATGTTAATTCAATCAGTAATACCTGAAATTAGAAGCCTAGTGATGACCATGAATGATTGTCATAAAAGCACATTGGGTTAAAAAATGTGCAACTCTTACCTGATCTGGCCTACATGTGATTCAAGATCCACAGTGATTGACTCTTAAATTTCCCGTGAAATGGCCTAGCAAGTCACTCAGTTGCTTCAAAACTCTATGAAAACCAAAATGACTAAAATCAGACAGACCAACCCACATTGACCTAGTCACCGTAAATAACAATGGCAAACTCAGCCGTATTGATCCTGCAAAGTTCTCCCTCATAACATCTGGGGGCTAGCACCAAAATTAGGAGAGCTGCCTCACAGACTAGTCAAACAACAGCCTGATATAGTTATACTCACAGAATCATACTTGACAGGTATCATCCCAGACACCACCACCTCCGTCCCTGGGTAAGTCCTTTCCCACCAACAGGACTGACCCAGCAGAGGTGGCCGCACAGTGGTGTACAGTTTGGAAGGGGTCGCACTGGGAATCCTCAACATCAACTCCAAACCCCATGAAGGCCCATGGTCAAACATGACCAAGGAAACCACCTGCTGATTATTAAGTACTATCCTCCCTCAGCTGATGAATCAGTACTCCAGTTTGATCACTACTGGGAGGAAACATTGAAGGTGGCGGGGCGCAGAATGTACTCTGGGTGGGGGACTTCAATGTTCATCGCCAAGAGAGGCCTAGTAGCACCACTACAGACCAAGCTGTTCTGGTCCTAAAGGATATAGCTGATAGACTAAGTCTGTGGCAGCTGATGAGGGAACTAACAAGAGGGAAAAAACATATTTGACCTCATCTTCACTGAGCTTCCTGCCGCAGTTGCATCTGTCCATGACAGTATTGGTAGGAGTACAATCCTTGTGCAGACAAAGTCCCATGTTCACATTGAGGGTACCTCCATCATGTTGTGTGGCGCTACCACTGTGCTAAAGGTGATACATTTAGAACAGATCGAGCAACTCAAGACTGGACCACCATGAAGTGCTGTGGGCCATCAGAAGCAACAGAATTGTACTCAGCTACAATCTGTAACTTCATGGTCCGACATATCCCCGATGCTACCATTACCACCAAGCTAGGGATCAACTCTGGTTCAATGAAAAGTGCAAAAGGCCATGCGAGGAGTAGTACCAGGAATAAAAGTGAGGTGTCAACATGGTGAAGCTACAACACAGGCCTACTTGCATGCCAAACAGCATAATTGGAAAGCGAGAGATAGAGCTAAGCGATTCCACAACCAAAGAATCAGATATCGTGTGTGATTCAAGAGCCTCACTGTGCCCGATTTGGTGACGAGACGAGGCCGATGAATCTCACAAGATTTACGACGTTCTAAATGTCTCAAGATTCAATGGAAGTGCCGACTGGATAATCCATCTCAGTCTACTCTGGAGGTGACCAGGATCACAGCTACCAGTCTTCAGCCAATTCAATTCATTCCATGTGATATCAAGAAATGGAGGAAGGTACTGGGTACTGCAAATGGCATGGGAACTTATAATATTCTGAAGACTTATCCTGCACCCTTAACCAATCCAGTCCGGACAATTATTGCCCCATCTCGATCGTCAGCAAATTGATGGAAGGTGTCATCAACAAGCTATCATGTAGCACTAGCTCAGCAATAACCTGCTCACTGAGGTTTGTTTTATTACCCTTCTGTAGTATGTTATGATATACTACTGAATGTAATATATGTTACTCAATACCTGATGAGGTTTTTTGAATCTTGATAAAAAAGACTCGAAGTCATCCAGTAGTAACAAAATATTTATTGAGTAACTAAAACAATAATTTTGTAAGTTCTTTACTTTAATATTAATACTAGCAATAAGGTTTAAAAAAAAAAAAAAAATTATTTATTGAAGTTTTTTAACACAATTTTTCACCCTTACAAACAAACCCCCCCCCCCCCCCCCCGTAACAAAATAGAAAGAAAACGCACATAGCAAGATATAAACATGGTAAAACTATATGTTACAGAGCTTTGTACACTGGATTCCTCCCGTACATGCCAGGTTTTCAGATCTTTCATGTGTTCTCTTGCTCAAATACCCCCCAGGCAGACCCCCTTCCCCCCTCCCTCCCTCCCCCCCCCTTCACAAGAACCCCCCCCCCCCCCCGGGGTTGCTGCTGCTGCTGACCAACCTTCATCTAACGCTCCGCGAGATAGTCTAGGAAGGGTTGCCACCGCCTGTAGAACCCCTGCACAGACCCTCTCAAGGCAAACTTTATCCTCTCCAGCTTAATGAACCCAGCCATGTCCTTTATCCAGGCCTCCATGCTGGGGGGCTTCGCCTCCTTCCACATTCGCAAGATCCTTCGCCGGGCTACTAGGGACGCAAAGGCCAGAATGCCGGCCTCTTTCGCCTCCTGCACTCCCGGCCCGTCCACTGCTCCAAATATTGCTAGCCCCCAGCTTGGCTTTACCCGGGCTTTCACCACCTTAGATATTGTTCCCGCCACTCCCCTCCAGAACCCCTCCAGTGCCGGGCATGAAATCTATGGATTTCAGTAAAGCGTTTGATAAGGTTCCCTTATCAAACCTAGGCTATTGCAGAAAATACGGAGGCTGGGGATTGAGGGTGATTTAGAGATGTGGATCAGAAATTGGCTAGCTGAAAGAAGACAGAGGGTGGTGGTTGATGGGAAATGTTCAGAATGGAGTTCAGTTACAAGTGGCGTACCACAAGGATCTGTTCTGGGGCCATTGCTGTTTGTCATTTTTATCAATGACCTAGAGGAAGGCGCAGAAGGGTGGGTGAGTAAATTTGCAGACGACACTAAAGTCGGTGGTGTTGTCGACAGTGTGGAAGGATGTAGCAGGTTACAGAGGGACATAGATAAGCTGCAGAGCTGGGCTGAGAGGTGGCAAATGGAGTTTAATGTAGAGAAGTGTGAGGTGATTCACTTTGGAAGGAATAGCAGGAATGCGGAATATTTGGCTAATGGTAAAGTTCTTGGAAGTGTGGATGAGCAGAGGGATCTAGGTGTTCATGTACATAGATCCCTGAAAGTTGCCACCCAGGTTGATAGGGTTGTGAAGAAGGCCTATGGAGTGTTGGCCTTTATTGGTAGAGGGATTGAGTTCCGGAGTCAGGAGGTCATGTTGCAGCTGTACAGAACTCTGGTACGGCCGCATTTGGAGTATTGCGTACAGTTCTGGTCACCGCATTATAGGAAGGACGTGGAGGCTTTGGAGCGGGTGCAGAGGAGATTTACCAGGATGTTGCCTGGTATGGAGGGAAAATCTTATGAGAAAAGGCTGATGGAATTGTGGTTGTTTTCGTTGGAGAGAAGAAGGTTAAGAGGAGACTTAATAAAGGCATACAAAATGATCAGGGGGTTAGATAGGGTGGACAGTGAGAGCCTTCTCCCGCGGATGGAAATGGCTGGCACGAGGGGACATAGCTTTAAACTGAGGGGTAATAGATATAGGACAGAGGTCAGAGGTAGGTTCTTTACGCAAAGAGTGGTGAGGCCGTGGAAAGCCCTACCTGCAACAGTAGTGAACTCGCCAACATTGAGGGCATTTAAAAGTTTATTGGATAAGCATATGGATGATAATGGCATAGTGTAGGTTAGATGGCTTTTGGTTCGGTGCAACATCGTGGGCTGAAGGGCCTGTACTGCGCTGTATCGTTCTATGTTCTAAAACATATGGACATGGTTTGCCGGACTTCCTGAGCACCTTCCACATCCGTCCTCTACCCCAAAGAACCTACTCAGCCTCGCCCCCGTCAAGTGCGCTCTGTGAACCACCTTAAATTGTATCAGGCTAAGCCTGGCACACAAGGAAGAGGAATTAACCCTACCTAGGGCATCAGCCCATAGCCCCATCTCAATCTCCTCCCCCAGCTTCTCCTCCCATTTACCCTTCAGCTCCTCTACCAACGCCTCCCCCTCTTCTTTCACCTCCTGGCATATTGCCGACAACTTGCCCTCTCCCACCCATACGCCCGAGATCACCCTGTCTTGAATTTCCTGTGCTGGGAGCAATGGGAATTCCCTCACCTGCCGCCTCACAAATGCCTTCACCTGCATGTATCTGAAAGCATTTCCCGGGGGTATCCCAAACTTCTCCTCTAGTGCCCCTAGACTCGCAAACGTCCCATCAACTAGCAATAAGGTTAACAAAATCTAATAACAGTAACTATGTTTAACTACACTAATGCTCTGAGCTAATCTATACTCCTGCTCTCTCGTCACAGTACGCCCAAAAGCAAGAGAGGAGCTGAATGAGGTTGCATTTATACCCCTGTTGGTACTGCCCTCTAGTGATCATCTGATTCTACTGATTACACATTAAGCCCTTATGTACATGCACATACAGAGATCACTACATCCCCTTTTTTTTCCTTTGTGTTACATATTTTCTGTACGTTGTAAAGAAAATTGAACAAACATAATTGAGAACAAACATAATGCAAATGCATTACATAAAATCAATGAGTTAATCAGTCCAATGCTCACAAGTTCAAACAATTGGGTTTGCGTCTTCTTCTAGTTGATCTCCTGAGTGAACATTGAGTCACTGAAGTTTTAATGCCCTTCTGTTGACTGATGGATGGTTTATAGCGTTGCCGAGTGAGTAAATCATGCAGATGCAACTCTGGAAAGTCAGGCTTAGGAAGTTGAACCTTTAGTAAGTCTCGCCGATTATGTCTAAACAGCACACCCTCATCAGACTTTACAATATAGGAGTGTGGTGCTGCTTGTTGTGTTACTTGTCTGACGTTGTCTTTTTCTTGTGCTTGTGGTATTGATTCTGTGTGTCATCAGCCTTGAAAATTGTGTTGCTTCTTTGTCTTGGAGCAAATATGAATTTGTGAAATTCGTTGGTTTGACATTTGTTTTGTGTGACCAATCTCCATGTTATGTTTTTACTCTTGCCATTGTTTTGAACTGTGCTGTTACATTGTCCTTCATGTGCAGAGTTGTACCATGTTGTACAGGTTGTTGTTTCATTGTTGTTGTTGTTTGTTGTAGTTTTCATTGTTGTTTTTGTTGTGCTCAATGACTGTTCCTGGTGGATAATTTGAGTCATTCTCAAACTTCTCGGTATCAGTGTCCTTTGTGGTGTCTGATGTCTCATTGAGCGCTTTGATTTGAGGTTTGTGTGAATGATCAGATGTTGTATTCATCTTGGTAACATCAGTCATTTCTGGTTGACTTAATTCCTCTTTGCTTGCTTGGTGCTCCTCTTCTGGAGTCATTCCACATTGATTTGAGTCATCTGTGATTTCTTGGTGCTCCTCTTCTGGAGTCAACGTCTTCAAGATTTCAGTTTCTTGTAGGTTGTCAAGAGTAGATGAGGCTTTAATTGATGCGGTCACACTGGACGCATGAATAGTTTCACTTTGATTGTTGAATGCTTCTGTATCGTCGAGCTGAGATCTGTCAGTCTCGCTGTGATCTTGCTCATCTTGTATGTTTATTGTGATCACATTGTCACTATTCTCACATACAATGGGTAGACTTTAATTGTCTTCTTGTTGTTGATTAAATGAGCTGGGTAGACTTTCATAGTCTTCTTCATGCATGGTTGTCGCTCTGGAGTCTTTATTGCTTCCATTCTGGAGTCTGTCAATGAGCTCTCTGTGGAGGCTTCTGTCGCTCTCTGTGTGGAGTCGTGCAATGTTCTGTCTGTGAAGTCGATCAGCGCTCTCTCAACGGAGTCGGTCAGTACTCTCTGTGCTGCGTCATTTTCTCCTTGGCTATTTGACAGGTTGCTGTCATTCAATGTATTAACGATCTGCCATTGCATCATGGTATTGGATTCATCAACCATGAGTAGAGCCGTATTGAGCTTTTCAACTGTGTTGCTGATGCTATGATTATCATACCCAAACAACTCAGCCATGCCTGAGTAGTATTCTTTAATAAACAAATCATCGTCTTTGGTTTCGGATTTATTATTATGCTCTTCACTTTTAATTAACAAATCATCTTCTTTAGTTTTGGATTTGTTAATGTGCTCTTCATGTTGGATGCAGCAAACTGCTTGTTCCAGGTTGCTGCAAAAGTTATTTTCAACTGCTGGTTCAGCCTTTTGAGGTGAAATATTTGTGTTTTATAGCTTTAAAACTTTTATTTTTGATTTTGGGCAGTTTCCCTTTAAGTGGCGTGGTCTGAGTATTCTGACATCATGACGCTTGTGACGTCATGCGTAATCATCGATTGTGCATGTGCAAGTCGATCTTCATCCAGAGTGCGCTCTTTTTTCAACTGCGCATGCGCGCCTTCTTGCGCATGTGCAGAATGGAATTTTGCCGGTTCGCGTCTTTCATGGATAGGTGCATGTGCGTACTGGTTTGAATGCAAGCTGCTGCCGTGAAGAAGGTGTTTAGAAGGCTGCAACACCATTTTAACTTCCTCAACCACGTGGAGGATATTTGCACCTTTCTTTCTTTGTAAAAACGCAAGGTACTGATTTTCTTTGATCTTGCGATATGCACTTTTCAATCACAATTTTTAGAGTTGGATTATATTTTTGTAAAAATTATTCCCTTAAACCTTCATCACATCATCCATCAACCAATTAATTCCTTATCATTGAATCTCTTAAAGCAGCAAAATTGCAGGCTTGTGCTAGTAACTTGAGGTCTGTAACAAAATTAGTGATTGGCTCGCTATTTCTCTGGAACCTATTACGAAAGTTAAATCTTTCCAGGATCTCATTCGACTGCATTTTACAGTGTTCTTCAAATTTTGTGATTATCACTTTAAATTTAGTTTTCTCTTCACGTTCCAAGTAATTAAAGGAGTTATAGATCTCTATTGCTTGATGCCCTGCTATTGCTAGTAGCAGTGCTAGTCTTCTTTCTTCAGAGGCTGTGTTTAAATCATTAGCTGCCATATATATTTGGAACTGCTGTTTAAACATTCTCCAGTTACTGATAGTTTTCAGCTGCCGTGGAGCTTGAACGTGGTCCATCAAATAGGTCGGTCGTCGATGATCCAAATGCTGCAAAGTCTCCCACAGTCAACCAGTCGGTACTTCATTTTCTTTCTTTTTTCTCGAACCTAATCTAACCATTACTGTTCTTTTAAAGCCAATTATCCTGGTACCATGTTTCATTACCCTTCTGTAGTATGTTATGATATACTACTGAATGTAATATATGTTACTCAATACTGTTGCTGATGAGGTTTTCTGAATCTTGATGAAAAAGACTCAAAGTCGACCAGTAGTAACAAAAGATTTATTGAGTAACTGGGCTGGTTTAGCACAGTGGGCTAAACAGCTGGCTTATAATGCAGAACAAGGCCAGCAAGTCGGTCAATTCCCGTACCGACCACCCCGAACAGGCGCTGGAATGTGGTGACTAGGGTTTTTTCACAGTAACTTCATTGAAGCCTACTTGTGATAATAAAAGATTATTATTATTATCATTTTGTGAGTTCTTTACTTTAATATTAATACTAGCAATAAGGTTAACAAGATGTAAATATAGTGACTATGTTTATCTACACTAAAACTCTGAGATAATCTATACTCCTGCTCTCTCATCACAGTACAGCCAAAAGCGAGAGAGGAGCTGAATGAGGTTGCTTTTATACCCCTGTTGGTACTGCATTCTAGTGATCATCTGATTCTACTGATTACGCATTAATCCCTTATGTACATGCACATACAGCGATCACTACAAGGTTCAGTTTGTGTTCTGCCAGGGTCACTCAGCTACTGGTCTCATTATAGCCTTGGTTGAAACATGAAATGAAATGAAAATCGCTCATTGTCACAAGGAGGCTTCAAATAAAGTTACTGTGAAAAGCCCCTAGTCGCCACATTCCAGCACCTGTTTGGGAGGGCTGGTACGGGAATTGAACCGTGCTGCTGGCCTGCCTTGGTCTGCTTTCAAAGCCAGAGATTTAGTCCTGTGCTAAACCAGCCCGGAGAGAAAAGCGGAACTCAAGTGGCAATGTGAGAGTGACTGCATTTGATATCAGATATGGTGTAAAGAGCCCTAGCAAAACTGGAATAAATGGGAATTAAGGGGAAAACTCTCCACTGATTGGAATCATACCCAGCACAAATAACGGTGGTTGTTTTTGTTGGAGGTCAATCATCTCAGCTGCAGGGTATCACTGCAAGAGTTCGTCAGGGTAGTGTCCAAGTCCCAATCACCTTCAGCTGCTTCATCAATGACCTTCCTTCCAACATAAGGTCAGAAGTGGGGATGTTTTCTGTGATTGCACAATGTTCACCATTTGCCACTCCTCTGATACTGTAGCCACCTAAAATGGCTGATTCCCGATTAATTTGGCCAAAAACCCGATGTAACGTCAGCAAAGGTGACAGAATTAGAGCTAATAAAACTAAGGCTAATAAGAGCAACATTTTGGCGACATCCTGACGGGACCTGATCTAGAAGTGGAAAACCACTCTGGGAGAACCCAAGAAATTTGAATAGAATCCAATTGGAAACAAAAAAAACAACCCACAAGTGTTCAAGCGGTTCTGATTAATAATTCACAATTCGGAAGTGTGTGTATGCATGCGAAACTAACAGGGCTATAAGGTAAAACTGATAGATTTTTGTTGCGTCAAAACTGTCGGAAGTCTGTATTTTCGGAAATTAGCGCAAGACGTACCCGCATCTACGCCCCCTGTTCCAAATTCGACCGAAGCAAGCAGATAGGAGAGATGGCCATGCAGGCAATGCAATGCCTCATGAACCCCGAGGAATTGGCAGTCGCAGCGACCAGCAGCAGTAGAGTGGGACAGTGTCCCATTTGGGAGGAGGAAATTCGGAAATATCTCAAGGGCAAAGGATGGCCCATGTGGGATGATTTCTGCAGGAATGATGACTCAGGTCCCGGAAGTATAGGGCACACTTGGTGGGAGAACATGAGTGAAATCCAGAAGAAGAGCTTAGCAAAAGTGCGCAAGCCAATGGCAATTGTGTCCTGTCTGGCACAATTGCGAGACACAGAGGAGGTTGTCAGGACGCTCCGCAAAGAAGTAGAGGGCATACATCGTATGAGTAAAGTCGATGTATGCGAGGTGGAGAAAGAGAATTTAGAGTTAAGGAGGAAATTGGCAGCAAAGGACGAAGAGGTGGCTGACGCCAAACGGGGTCACCAGTCTTGTCTGGCGCATTTAAGCAGTTTCCAAACCCAGTACGAGAAGGCTTATCAGGACACGCAGCGTGCAGTCCTGGTAAAGAAAGAGACCGAGAAGCAGGTGGCGACGCTACAGAAGCAATGTAGTGATCTCAAGGCAGCCTTGAGAGCGCTCCACACTGCAACCACAGAACAAAGGCAGAGCACCATAGACCATGCGAAGTGCCGAAAGCAAATTGCAGACCTGCAATCACTGCTTTCTGTCCAAAAGGGATTCCAAGAAAACTTTGGGGGAAGTTTAGAACAGGAAGACGGCCCTGATTGGGAAGAATTGCAGGAAACAGCATAGAGATATGTTCAGGGAACATGTGAGCAGGGAAAGCCCCAAAGGAGAAAAGCACCCCACCCCCTACACAGCAGGTAGTTCAGGCTCCGATGAACCCTGTAACAACCCACCGCACCGCCACATCAGACGAAGCGGAATTCCTATATTCCACCCCCCTCACAGTAACCCAATTACGGGACGTGTGTGCAAAAATCACACCGTTCCTCCCCGCTTCAGACCCACACCATTTCTTTGCCACCGTCAAACACCAGGCGACCATGTACGGCCTGGATGAGAGAGAGCATGTAAAGCTCATGGTTCTAGACTTAGACCCATCGGTAGCAGCAGCCCTTCCCGACCCACAGAATGTAGGAGGAGGCACCCTTGCAGAAATGCATACCGCGATCCTGGATGCGATCGGGTATAACCGGGGCGACCCCGTAGATGGCCTAAATAAGTGCAGGCAGAAGAAGTTTGAACACCCCACAGCGTTCGCAGGACGCTTGTGGATTCACTTCGAAGCCGTTTTCGGAGACGTAGACCGTGCCCAGATAATATGGCCAAATGGACCCGCACCCTTATCTCCCATGCCACAGAGGCAGGACAGAATGCCTGTAGTAATTATAATCCCTCGGAGGAGGCTCATAATGAGAAGTGGGTGGTTAAAAGATTGTCCCGCATTTGGGAACAGTCTGTTCACAATAAACCCGCCGCTAAAACCCCCGAGGAAAAGCAAGCCGCCGCAGGCAGGAAGAACCACTCCTCACATCCCCGCCTGGGTAAATGAGGGAAAGAGCAGCCCGCCAGCAAAACCGCAAGAATGTTACAACTGCGGACAGTTGGGACATTTTGATAAAGAGTGCATGCCCCTAAAAAGCCACAGAGAGCCCAACAGACAGGCACTCTCAGTAAGAAAAAGGCAGAGCCCATACATAGCGTTAGCGCACAGTCGGATCAGACAGACTTGACCGGAATGGACTGACGGTGTACAGGCTCCCCAGTTGGATCTGCGATACCCTTTGGGATAGGTCAGGGCGACCCGTAGTCGCAGCGAAAATTCGGGGACAGCCTATCGAGTTTCTTTGGGACACAGGAGGGTCCCGCACCACCTTAAATTCCTCCACCCTTGGTAAGGACATGTGGCCCACTACAGCCACTATCACCCTCAGTGGCTTGACAGGCCACTCACAGCAGGGACACATCACAGCCCTTGTACCCATTCAAATAGGAAACATTACCACAAAACACCCCGTAGTTTTAGTCGACCTGCCCCCCACAGCAGAACACATTCTGGGAATCGACTTTATGAATTCCCACCACCTATCTTTCGATCCAGTCAACCAATGTGTCTGGAAGATGGTGAAATCCGCTCAAGCCCCCGCAACGCTCACCATCGGGGACTACATGAACAAAATTAGCGCAGTTTTGGTTCAACCCCACCACACACAGCACGGACAGACAGGTTAGGGCAGTCCTGCAAAAGAACAGGGCAGCATTCGCGACCCACAAGCACGACTGTGGACGGATGACTGGCTCCGTACAAATAACAGGACCGGACCCTAGACCCCAAAAGCAGTACGGATTCCCCCTAGAAGCAGAGGGAGAAATCCTAAAGGTTATAGAGAGCTTATTAGAGCAGGGCGTACTAAGATCGGTAGCCTCTACTAATAACGCCCCGATTTGGCCAGTGAGAAAGCCCGACGAATCATGGCGCTTAACCATTGATTATCGGGAACTCAATAAAGTCACCCCCGCAGCAGCACCCACCTTAGCAACAAGTCCCGAGACCATGCTCAAACAGGGACTCCATGCCCGATATTTCACGGTTTGGGACGTCAGTAATGGATTCTGGTCCATTCTTTGGCAAAGGCGTGCCAGTATAAATTTGCCTTCACTTTCAGAGCGCAGCAGTACACGTGGACATGCCTGCCACAAGGCTTCCACAACTCCCCCTCCATTTTCCACCGACAGCTGGCAAATGGACTAGCAAAATCTTATCGCCCCGAATGTCTGGTACAGTATGTAGATCATCTACCGCTGCAGACAGACACCAAGGAAGAGCACATTGAGCTTCTGTCCGAACTCCTGGAAGTACTACATTCCATTGGATGTAAAGTCAACCCCAGAAAGGCCCAGATATTGGAAGAGAAAGTGGTATATTTGGGTACTATTATCACACACGGCAAACGCGAGATCGAGCATAAAAGAATTGACTCGATCGCTAAATTGCCCCTTCCCCAGAACGTTTCAGCCCTCCGGTCGTTTTTAGGACTGGTTGGCTATTGCCGAAACCACATTGACGGTTTCGCCAGCAAGGCAGCGCCCCTCTCAGACCTCCTAAAGAAAGGAGCCCCCTGGGAATGGCTTCCGCAGCATACGGATGCTGTGGAATCATTAAAACAGGCACTCATAGCCTCCCCCGCACTACAAGTTCCAGACCCGCTTTCCCCTTACGCAATAGAGGTAGCGACCACAGACCGCACCCTTTCAGCCGTGCTCTTACAGGAACGGCATGACCAGCTAAGACCCGTGGCTTATGCCTCCTGGATTTTAGATGCTGTGGGGCAGGGATTCTCAGCCTGTGAGAGGCACCTGCTCGCAGTTTTCTGGGCAGTCCAGTACTTTTCCTACATTACCGGACTGAACCCCATCACCATTCTGACCGAACACACCCCCACCCAAACTTTACTGGACGGACGACTTAAAGACGGTACTGTCAGCCAAATCCGCGCAGCTAGGTGGACCCTTCTCTCACAAGGACGGGACATCACAGTAAAACGGACAAAGACTCACACCTACTTAGCGGATAATTTACAGTACCCCGGAACCCCCCATGAGTGTGAAATCATCTCTCCCCACCACAACACAGGCCCCTTTATAGCTAAAACACCCCCCAGAAAATTAGCCACTCCATCTCAGAGCCCCCCTCACCCGAACACGTGTGAACCCATAAGGATCTATGTGGATGGATCTTCCACAGTCTTAGATGGGCAACGCATAACAGGTTGTGGGATTTATGTTGAAGACGCGCAGGGACGCGCCCTCGAGGCAATCGCATTAAAATTACCCGGATACTTAGGCGCGCAGGCGGAAGAGCTTGCGGCCATCGCATACATTGTAGAGCACCCAGATTCCTTCCCCAGCCCAGCAGACATATATTCAGACAGCCTATATGTCTGCAACAGCCTCACGGTATTTCTGCCCCTCTGGGAAACAAGAGGATTTGTTTCCGCGGATGGGAAACCCCTCCCCTCTGCCCCATTACTCCGCCATATTTTGCAAAAGGCCAAGGGCAGGACATTTGGCATTATAAAAGTCCGCAGCCACCATCGTTCCTCCCCCCCTGGAAATGTAAAAGCCGACGCACTGGCTAAGGCAGGATCCAGACATGGGTACTTTTGGAAGCCCCCCGAAAGCGCCCTAGTGAGTACGCCAGTGAGTGCAGTTCAGGTCACGCAGACTAGGATCGAAGATCTAGTAGAGGCCCAGAAGCAGGATAGCGCTCTCACTGAGATCGTGAAAGGGAAGTTTCCAGCCTCCTACGAGAGGTTCAGAAATACACCGACCACACATGACGGTGTGGTGTTAAAGGACACCCTTTATGTAGTTCCTGAGAAGGATAGGAACCAATTAATCTGTTTATTCCATGATGGTCATGGACACCAGGGAATCGATCCCACTACAGCGCACCTCAAACAGCTTTGTTGGTGGCCAAATCTCAAGGAAGATGTATCCCATTACATTGAGAAATGCCTCATCTGCGCACAGAACAACTCAGCCACACCTGACCCGTTAACGGCCCCTGGACTAACCTCCAGATTGATTTTATAAGTCCATTGCCCCCTTGCAGGAATGGCTATAAATATGTTCTGGTGGTCATAGACACTTTTACAAAGTGGGTGGAAGCATTTCCAGCTCGCACCAACACCGCGAAAACCACAGCCAAGATCCTAACACACCACATCTTTACAAGATGGGGACTCCCCCGCAGTATTGAATCGGCCCAAGGTTCTCACTTTACGGGACGGGTCATGCAGAATGTCCTCACGATATTTGGCATTACCCAAAAATTCCACATTGCGTACCACCCACAGTCGAGTGGTATAGTGGAGCGCATGAATCGGACCCTAAAAACCCTCAGAAAAATGGTCCAGCAGAACAACACCACTTGGGACTCAGTCCTCCCCTTTGCGCTGATATTTTTGCGTAACACTGTTTCCACCTCCACAGGTTACACCCCACACACTCTCATGACCGGATGCCCCATGAAAGGGACAGAGTACTTGTTAGATTTAGACCTGACCAGCCCTGAAGTAACGGCCCTCACCCACGAGAAAGCCGTTCAGCAATTAGTTGCGAATGTAAAAACGACTCAGTTAGCAGCCGCAGTTAAATTGGGCACCAAAAAGAAACAGAGCAAGGCCTGTTTTGATAAGGCAGTACATGCAACGGAGTATGATATAGGACAACAAGTGATGTTGTCTGTGTACAACCCCAGCACATGCCTGTCTCCGAAATACTCGGGTCTGTACTCCATTACGGATAAAGTAAGCCCATCGGTATATAAAATCAAATACCCAAATGGTAAGACTGCGTGGTTTCATATCAACCAGTTGAAGGTTTATGGAGCACAGTCAAACCACGCCCACCACGTCATGCTTGACGCAGCAGACCACCCCGCCCCCCCCCCCCCCCCCCCCCCCACAGCCACGTAACCAGACCAACCCCCACCACGTCCAGCCCAGACACGGACTCACCCTCGACTCCACTCCCAAAATCTACACTCCGCCCCGGAACACCCACAGACTGCAGCAGCAGAGACAGCGACTGTGACTCGGACGATAGCCACAGCACGCCTCCCTACTATCCCCATACAACCGGACCCACACCCAGCGACTCCGATTTCGACTCCAGTGATCCCTTCATGATCACTTTTCTAAACAAATCCCACCACCGACCACCAAACCACACGGACAACCCCGACTTTGTCCCCACACAACTCGACACAACCCATTGGTACCGCGACAACTCCTACAGACTCGTCCGCAACGACGAGAGCAACCCCAACTCACACCAAGCAGCCCTTTCAGCCTTAATTCACTCCAGACTTTGGCACCCGGGAGAAGGGGACGACCTCGAGTCGGACCCCCAAGCCGCCAACCCCTTTGCGACCCTGTTCGCAACCGAGAACTGAGGTGTCCACATGATGATTTAAAGGAGACACTTGGGAAGTGTTGTCCTTCCTGATGGAACCTGCAGGATGTTTTATGTTGTTCGTACGTTTGTTTTATGTTGTTCGTCCCACAGTAAATTTTTTTCCAGCCGCTTGTTCAGCGGTACCAACTTGTCTACAGATACCTGGTCAACAGACCAGACGCTTGTTCAGCGGAACTAGCTTTTCAGCAGATACCTGCTCACCAGATGCCCGATCGTAGCTGCTCTTGTGATTCGAGGATAGAATCACTGTAGCAACCCCACCACGATGACTCCATTTTTGCCCGTTCTTGTCGGTTGCTCAGGCAGTGGAGAAACGGCGTGAGACCCGCCCTGCCTGGGGACCCCCCCCGTTGGTCAAAAACGCTCGGGTAGGGGAAATATGGCATTGGTAGCCGTCCTACCCGGGGACTCCATCCAAATCTTACCCGTCGCGGCCCATACGCACCTCATTTGACATTTTCATTTCAAAAAGTTTTATTTTTGGGGGGCGACCTTTAGGTTGCTGCCATATGTTATTTACATCCTGGAACATTCGGATGGTAAATCAGCACTGGTCCGTCATTGGGAAGTGTGCCGTGTCCTAAAAATTGTTTTGAAAAAAAAAACGAGGGAGTCACACATAGTGACCAATTATAAGGGTATAATTGGCCCCTAAAGGACAGACACACTAACACACTGGATATTAAACCAAGGTAGTTACAGATACTATGCTTGTTTTCACAGAACTCCAGAGGCTCCAGAACCGGAGAAAACAAAAGACCATGAGAAGGAAAAGGAAAGAGGACAGCCAGGACAGCCATGAGGACCCCTTTCATCGTGCTCAACATCTTTGTGATGAACATTTGGTTGCGCGGGAACGCGGACCCCATTACTCCAAACCCCCCTGCCGTTAATGTTTCACTGCCCCGCAGTACCCAAAGCCCAGTCACCGGCGACACTGCATCTTCCTGGTGTGCCAGGTTCATAACCTGGTACTCCATGTCTTACGTGATTGAAGCACTGTTAGCGTTGCAGACTCTGCGCCTCCGCAAATGGAGAAGGAGAGCGTACCGCGCTCGAACCCCAGTATATCGGATCCGATCCCCTATATCCGGTTATGACCAGACCCCCGACACCCGCGACCTATAACACGATAATAAAGAACATGCACTTGCGTTTTTCTGTAAATGAAAGATGTACAAAACTTTCCATGAACAAAAAAATGTATGATCCTGAGCTTGACTGCCAAGCCAGGAAAGAGTATATTGAATGTTATGATTGTTGTTGTATGTTGTGGGAAGATAGGATAATGCAATGTTTAGTGAGTATAGTGTATTTAGGTAAAATTCGAGGTGCCAAGTTTTTTATTTTGTAAATGCATGCCCCTGCCTGACATAGCGCCCTTAGAATTGTTTAGGTAAAAAATTTTGTGCATAACTAGGGTCAGAGTAGTGGCCATGTAGGAGGTGTCCCCCCTGGTCAGGGAACCGAAAGGACAAAATTTATGTCATCCTTCACGCTTCGCGTTAGGATCACAAGGAGGAAATGTAGCCACCTAAAATGGCTGATTCCCGATTAATTTGGCAAAAAACCCGATGTAAAATGGCTAACCGAAAAGGCTGATGGGAAAATCAGCCAACAGGGCACAAACGGACAGCTGCAGATAGAACAGTGTATTCGGCTCTGGGGAAGTCGGCCCAGATCGATACCTGCAACCATTAGCAGCACATCAACCTAGCCATCTGCAGTTTAATCGGCTATCCCCAGGAACATTGCAATAAATTAGCAATTGAAAGCCGATCCAGACCTCTCGGCGCCAGCAGAGGCCGAGACAAAGAAAGGTGAACGACCAGCCCCCGATCAAGGAATCGCCCCATTATTGGAGCATATCGAACCCAGTGATTGGGACCCAGTCCAATCACTTGGGACCAGGGTCAAGGTCCGCCCCGAGAGGCGGGAAGCCCCTGGGAACTATAAGAGTAAGGGGCCAAGTTCAGATCGACCCTTCTCTCCCTCCTTCTCCTGCTCGCAACCTTCGCAAGAACCATCGACAAGAAACCTTAAGTTTGACTCCAGCGATCGCTACCCGATAGAGACTCCTAGCCATCGACCTGTATCAGCCTTTGAATCCCGCAGGCCAGACCCAATTCGATAAGCTATTCGTTTCCCTGACCTGGTGGGCCATTCCCAAAGTTAAGTATTGGCCTGTAGTGGTAGGTAGTAGTCTAGAAAGTAGGATTATTGTATAAGTATTGATTGCTATATATAATAAATGACCGTTGATTTTACTCTTACTAAGCGGTGTGCTGTCTTATTAATCATAACTAGAGCTTGAACCACGTGGCGGTATCAGAAAGATACCTGGCGACTCGTGAACAAAAGTGACAGAATTAGAGCTAATAAAAGTAAGGCTATTAAGAGCAACAATGCGGAAGTAGTTCATCTCCAAATGCAGCAAAACTTGACAATATCCAGGCGTGGACTGACAAGTAAAATTCACACCACACAAGTGCCAGGTAATGACGGTCTTCAGCAAGAGAGATCTAATCATCACCCCTTGACATTCAATGGCATTACCATTGCTGAATCCCTGAGTAACTCACCTCCTGACTGACCAAAACTTGTCTACAAGTCACAAGTCAGGAGCGTGATGGGATATTCTCTACTTGCCTGGATGAGTGCAGCTCCAACTACACTCAAGAAGCTTGACACCATCTGTTGTGTTATGCTGCTTCGGATAACGCAGGCTGCTACTTGATGCAGTCTTAACTAAAGGATGCTCCAGACTCTGAAATGAGTTCAACGTGTTTATTGAACTATTAACACAGTTCTCAAATGAGTTCGACTCTCTGCTAATCTAACTGTAGTAACTCAGTCTAACTGTACCAGCTTGCTCTAAGCCACGTGCTGGGATGTGAGGCTGCTGATCAACCCTGTCTAACTCTCTAGATGTCTGTCTGTGGAAAGAGGCAGGGTGTGTGTGCCTCATCCCTTTTATAGTGTTTATGTCATGCCTCCTTGTGGTGATGCCACCTCTGAGTGTCCTGACTGCCCATTGGTTGTGTCCTATTCTGAGTGTTCATTGGTTGCATGTTTGCATATCATGACACCATCCAGGCCACAACAACCTGCTTAACAGACACCCCAGCCACAAACATTCACTTTCTGTACCACTGATGCACAGTGTGTACCATGTACAAGATGCCCTGCAAGAACTTACCAAGGCCCTTTAAGGCAGTACCTTCCAAACATTTGACCGTAATCATCTAGAAGGACAATGATAGCAAATACCTGGGAACACCAGCATCTAGAAGTTACACTCCAAGCCACTCTGCATCCTGACTTGGAAATATATCGCCATTCCTTCACTGTAACTGTGTCAAAATACTGGAACTCCCCAACAGCACTGTGGGTGTACCTACACCAAATGGACTGGGATGGTTCAAGGAGGATGCTGACAATCACCTTCTCAAGTGCAATAAATACTGGCCTCGCCAACAAAGCCCACATGTCTTGAATGAAAAAGGGACTGTAAATTAAAGATGTCTAAATGTGATGTCAACTATTTAAAGCTACATATTTGCAAAGGTGCATCATATCAAAAAAGCATATCATAAAGTATTGTGGTATATTGCTTTTAATGAAGGACCTCTAAAAATAAAAATAAAAATTGCAAAAGAGAATTGTAGGTTGTCACTGGTTTATGCATTTTTACAAAAAATTTGTCAGTTCATTCCTTAAAATTTGCTTCACAGTGTTGGTATCTCAGAATGCAATTAATCAAAATCCTGGTGTTTGGTAATTTCAAAATCACTAGTTTGAATGTGATTATCATTTTATAGTTTGAATTGATGAGTGGGGTTTATTGATCACCCCGCCGTGTGTTTTTGGTGGCGGAGGCAGCTCGCCAGCGGGATCTACAAGTCCCTCCATTGTCAACGGGATTTCCCATTGTCTGCACCCCTCATCGCTGGGAAACCTGTGTGCCGGTGTGGGACTGGAATTTCCCGCCGGCATGAACAGCTCTTAATCCCGCCCAATATGCTCTTAAGCATTTTCTGCTAAAAACTAAACCAGTATTATTAGAAACCAGCTAGATTTGTTAAGCAGACAGCCTTAATTGTGAGACAATTAAATAATAAATAATTTATTTCTGTTAGAAAGGCTGGAAACGTAATTTAGAAGATAAATATATATATTTTTTCTTTTGAAACTCTTTTTATTGGCTTTTCTCATATTTATAAACATTTACTGTGTATATATATATATTACATTTTTCTTGCCCGCGCTAATTTACTTTGTTTTACAGAGGTTTGTTTTGTCCGTTATAAGGGGCTGGTTTAGCACAGGGCTAAATTTTCATTTTCACTTAACTAACTCTATGTAACTTTTGTTGCCTAGGTCATTGATTCCCCCCCCCCCTCTTCCTCAACCCCCCTTCCTTCCCTCCCTTCCTCCCCCCCCCCCCCCCCCTCCTCCATTGGCTTCAGCACCCTTCCGCTTCTCTTGTGGTTTCCCCACCTTCCTTCCGCCCCCCTCCTTCTCGGGTTGTGCAGTCCTTTGGTTCCCCATCTATGTTTTTTCCCCCCCCTTAGCTTACTCCTCGCTGCTGGCCTCGAACAGGTTTTGGAACAGGCCGACGAACTGTCCCCAAGTATCCAGGAAGCCTTCCTCTGACTCTCGGAAACTGGACTTAATCTTCTCCAGGTGGAGAAATTCCAAGAGGTCAGCGAGCCAGTCTGCAGCTGTGGGTGGTGCTGCCGATCGCCAGCCGAGCAGGATTCTCCGGCACAATTAGGCAAGCGAAAGAAAGGGCGTTGGCCCCCTTCCCCATGTATAACCCTGGCTGCTCCGATACCCTGAAGATTGCCACTATCAGGCCTGGCTTCACCCTCATCCCCACAACCTTGGACATTGTCTCGGAGAAGGCTGTCCAGAACCCAGCAAGCCTGGGGCAAGCCCAAAACATGTGGGTGTGGTTGGCCGGGCCCCTCAGGCACCGCTCACATTTGTTCTCCACCTCCGGGAAGAACCTGCTCATTCGGGTTCTGGTCAGGTGCGCTCTGTGCACCACTTTGAGCTGCATGAGGCTGAGCCTTGCGCAGGAGGAGGTGAAGTTCACCCTGCTCAGTGCTTCGCTCCAGAGTCCCCATCCTACCTCTGTCCCCAGTTCATCCTCCCATGTTTGTCTGATCTAATCCAGTGGTGTTCAGGTTCCACTTGTGGATCTGTGTCCAGTCTCTGGCTATTTGGATCCCCAGGTAACGGAACCTGTTCTGGGCCATTTTAAATGGGAGCCCCTTCAGCTCTGTCCCTCCCCCTTTTGGGTCCACTGGGAATGCCTTGCTTTTGCCCAGGCTACGTTTGTTCCAAACTCTTTCACTATTTGCAGTATTGCCTTCAGTCCCTCCTGTGGCTTTGAGACATACAGGAGCAGGTCATTTGCATCGAGTGAAACTCTGTGCTCTCTGTCTCCTCTCCCGATTCCCTTCCAGCTTTTTGCGTCCCATAGGGCTATCGACAGGGGTTCGATCGCTGGCGCGAACAAGAGTGTGGACAAGGGGCAGCCCTGTCTTGTTCCTCTCTGTAGCTGGAAGTATTCAGAGCTGATGGTGTTAGTTTGGACACTTGCTTTGGGAGCGTTGTACAGGAGCCTCACCCAGGCGGTGAACCACGCTCCTAGCCCAAACCGTTCTAGTGCGTCGAGGAGGTAGTTCCATTCGACTCTGTCGAAGGCCTTTTCTGCATCCAGGGAGATCCCTGGGGGGATCATTATCACATTCAGCAGCCGCCTGAAGTTCGCTGTGAGCTGCCTACCCTTGACAAAGCCCGTTTGGTCCTCCGCAACCACCTTTGGTACACAGCCCTCCAGCCTTTTGGCCTGGACCTTTGCAAGAATTTTTGCATCCACATTCAGCAGTGAAATGGGTCTGTATGATCCACATCCCGTAAGGTCTTTATCTTTTTTGGGTATCAATGGGATTGTGGCCTGCGCTAGCGGGGGGGGCGGGGGGTAGGGTGCCCCTGCCAGTGAGTCCGCGAACATGTCCCTTAGGTGTGGGGCTAGGACTGGTGCGAATTTTTTGTAAAGGTCCGCTGGGAACCCGTCGGGTCCCAGTGCCTGGTGCTGAAGCTCTCCATGATTTCTCCCAGGTCTATTGGTGCTTCCAGCTCCCCCTTTTGTCCTCCCCCACCACTGGTAGTTCCAGTCTGTCTAGGAACTGTTTCATTCCCGCCTCCCCGTTGGGGACTCGGAGGTGTACAGTCCCCGGTGGAAGGTTTCAAATGCCCGATTGACCTCCTTTGGCTCCGTTACCAGTCTGCCTCTGCTAGAAGGTAAATATTTAACTTTATAATTCTAAACATATTGTCAACTCTTGAATATTAATACAGACTCTTAAAGTACAGTTGGAATAAGATTATTGTGTGCTTCTCAGGCCACAGAATAAAGAGATAACTTGAATGTTAACCTTCACTCGGAGGAAGACTGAATAGACCCTTGTCTAAGGGACCTCAACTCCAAATGACAGACGGCTATATTGGCTGACACTTCAGCCTACCTCAAGATAAGCAATATCGGGCTGGATTCTCCGCACCCCGACTCCAAAATCGCATCCGGCACTGGGGCGGAGAATCCATTTCCACGCATGGAATCGGGACCGGTGGCGGTTCCTCGATTCCCCGGCACCCGAAAAGCGGCGTACCCTGGAAGTACGCCGCGTGTCCCCCATCTGCGGCCATTGCCAGAGGCCAGCCCTGCTATTCTCCGCCCACAACCAGCCGAAGTCCCAACGGCATGGATCTAATGTGGTCCCAGCCGTTCGGGAAACTCGCGAGGCGGCTGCGGATGATTGGAGGGCAAGGGGGGCCTCATACGAGACCGGGGTATTTTGGGGGGATTTTCCGGGTCACGTGCACAGCCGATTGGGGGCACTAATTCCGCAGCCCAGCTCTGCGGTCTGAGTCCGCCATGGAGCACGATGTGGCCGCTGCCATGCACATGCGCAGCCTCTGACCCGGAGGTGCAGGGGGCCGTGTCTTCAGCTGGAGCTGGGAGCTTCACGAACGCTCCCTGCTAGCCCCTGCAGGGCTGTGACTACGTGGCCTTTTTGACGCCAGTTTTTCTGGTACTCAGTAATCAATTTCAGGTTCATAACAAAGGCAGCAATAGATTCTTCTGGAGCACAAACTCTTGTGTTGAACTTGAAGCTTTGTATAAATACAGATGGTTTCCGCAAGAAATAGGACTTCACAAGCTTCATTAAATTGTTGTAGGATTTAGTACTGTGTACGTCTGATAAAGTTATACATTTTTCTTCAAACCAAACTCAGCAAGATAGATCTATGTTTACCCTCATTGGTAATTTCATTCACCATGAAATAGCCTTTCGACATACTGAGTCTATTCCTCAGAACCTGCATCATACAGATTGATCCTCCTCATCAATGGTATCATCAGGAAGTCTGCATTTTTCTATTTGCTTCTGCAAGTGTTGGCTATGTGTTTTTTTGTGTGTTTAACATTCTCAGAGCTTTCACTGCAGGTTGTGTTTCTGTGCTTCATGGGAAATCATGGGTTTTCTTTGCCAAATGTTTTGAGGTCAGAACACATTCCTTTTTATCTCTCTGCAGGTCCAGTTTATGTTGAATTCTGTCAGCTTTCTCAGTCTTTGATCCTTCTGCACTTTTGAAGTCTCAGCGGGTAGCTTTTTGGAAAGTTGCAAGTTGTCAACTCTGTAAAAATACGGTTCTTTGTTCAACTTTTAAAACTCCAATTTAAAACAAACACAGCAGTCACTTGAGGAACTTCAGGGCAATTCTTTGTTCCGATTTTGTGAAGTTACGGGTGTTTTCTCTCTTCTTTTCCCCCGAATTCCCTTCAAGCCTGCCAAACATATAAAGCTTCTCTCCTGTTTTTTTGGACTATATGCAGCTGGATTCTCCGATTTTGAGACAAAGTGCTGATGCGAGTGTGGGAACAGTGGCGTTTTACACCCGGAAAAATGGCACACAACCTCCACCAATCCTCTGTCTGGTGGGGGACTAGCAGGCATGCAGCGTCGAGCAGCCAGCTCTAGCTGTGATATGGCCGGAGAATTGCCGGGCCTGTGGCCACGCATGTGCACGGCGGCGGCCTGCAGCAGCCGCGCCATGCAACATGGTGCCGGTCACGCGTGGACCTGGCCTGCCAATTAGTGCTCCCCCTTTGGCCAACTTGCCACCCCAGGACCACCCCCCAACAGTGCCCCCATTCCCTGCCAAAGCGCCCGCTGCCCGCGGACTCAGTCCGCAGCTGCCATGCCGGGTTCCTGAAAAAAATAGCGTGAGTGACTCATACGCGGTCGGAAACTCGGCCCACGGGGTGGAGCATCTGGGAAGGGCTTTCAGGTAACGTCCTGAGGCTGTCCCAATGGCATGCTCCGTGCACCTCGATGACGTCGTTTTAGAGAGGGCGGAACATCCAAAAACAGGACCCCGGATTTACTCGTAAAGGGGGATTCTCCGCCCGATCGCCGATTAGGAAATCGGCGTGGGGGAACGGTGAATCCAGCCCATAGTATCAGGATGGGAGAATATCGCCCACAATTATTCTTTAACGTTCAACGGGCGGGATTCTCCATTTCAAAGATTAAGGGCGGGCTTCTCCGTTTGCCGACGCTGAAATCCCGAAACGCGATTGGGCGGCGAATAGCTTCCGACACCAAAATCACGGTAGCCGCTGGTTTGATGCCAAATCGGAATGCTCCGAAAATGGCGTTGCTCACCACCGCGGGGTTAAAGTACAGTAGGCATATCATTAGCGGGCCTGATACCCTGGCCTGGTTTCTCCGATTCTGAGGCTATGTCCTCATGCCGGGGAGGGAACGGTGGCGTTTTCCGACCGAAAATTCCGTGCAAAATGGCCACTGATCCTCCGTTTGGCTGGGTGTAGCATGCCAGCAGAGTAGAGCACACGCGGCTCTAGCTGTCGATACGGCCCGGAGAATTGCCGGATCCATGGCTGCGCATGCAACATGGTGTCGGCTGCGTGAGGACCCGGCCTGCAAAATAGTACCCCTTTTGGCCGGCACGCGAGCTCCTGACCACCTCCCAACAGTGCCCCCAGCCCGTGACAAAGACCACCCTGCCCGCAGATCGGCCCTCCCCCGACTGGAGTGGAGAAATGAAGTGGAGTGACTGTAGGCTGCCGGCCTGGACACCGGCTGTGCCGACTGCGGTGGGGGGCCCCCTACCACATCTGAGGAAGGGGAGGAAGGGGACAGGCCAAGCAGCTGTGGTGCACCCCCCCCCCCCCCCCCCCAGGAGCTGGAGGGCTGGTGTTCGGGCTGCTCTCTCAGTCAGTGCTCGGCTGTCGGGGCCACCGGCTCCGGCACTGGCTGGGGGGGGGGGCAGCGGGGGAGCGGGTTACAGGTGTGTGGGGGTGCGGGGTTAGTGTCAGGGGCACGGAGCAGCCGACTCATCCTGGACACCCTGAGAACGTTGTGCAGTTTCTTCGGACGACATTGCCCACGGCGCTGACCGTGCGCACAAGCACGGCGAACAGCGACGCCTGGTGGCCTTGCTCCTAGGTTTGGGTACAGGGTCACTGTTCTCTCCTCCACGGCATCCAGGAGGGTGTCCAGCTCAGCATCCCTGAACCATGGCACTGCTCTCCATCCAGCCATCTGGTTGGTGTGTGTGGCGAAGGACTATTTAAGTGTGACTGCGGCGTGTGATCCTCATGTGCGCCAATCACAGACCCGGCGAATCCAGCACCGTTTTCCAAGTAATTGTTTGTGCTCCACATGGCGATGGTGCTAGCCCATTTAAAGCTGATGAATTGGTTCAGCTGTTGCGCCGTTTTCTCTGTCATAAAATGCCAGCATCTGCATTTAGTCTCAAAATCGTAGAATCCAGCCCTAAGTGTTGACATTAGGACTGAATCGGTGGTCTTCTACAACAACAAAATAGGTGCGGTGATGTGCATCAATGTAAATGCATGTAGGCTAGCTAGACACTAGAGGGAGCACCAGAAACATCACACGCACACACACTCAACCAATAGATCAGTTAGATAGGACACGACCAATGGACATTCACGATACACAAGGAGGTGACACGACCACAGGAGGGCATTCCACCAACCCATTTATAAAGGACACCACACATATGATCTGACTCTTTCCAGTGGAGACAGTCAGTGAGTAGGACAAAGGGTTGATTCAATATTACACCCACCACGTGGATTGCAGCAACTGGTTAGTCAGTCTGGGTAGCTATAGTAGGATTAGCAGTAATAGAAGTGTAAATAGTTTAATAAACGTGTTGAAGTTATCTCCACGTCTGAACCTTCCTTTGTCAAGTGCACCACAAGGAAGCCGCTTATGTTACACCTAGAACATAACAAATCATGGTACCAGGACTGAACTGTTTCAATCCATATTGCCATACCTCAATGTACAGTGACAACCAGCAATGATACCCAGGCAAGATTTTCGAGATCTGGGTTCCGCAGCAGCTCCAGTGCCACGCCGATTTCCGCGAAAACTGGCGGGTATTCCGGCAAATGTTTGAAATCTTCATGGTAGCAGCCGAACTAGAAGACCTGGCCGATGCTGAAAGGACAGAGCTTCTGCTCCCCATCGCTGGTGCCAGAGCAGAAGAAATCTTTTAAAATTTCAAGTTCTCCAAGGGGCAAAACAGGAGCGACTTCCAGGCAGTCCTGGACAAATTCGGCATATACTGTGAGGAAAACACACTCCAACCAGCAAGAAAAGGTAAGAGAAGCGCCAGTACTCACCACGAGGCCGAGATCCCGGAGCAGAGAACAATTTTGATCGGCGGCCATCTTTCTAAAGGGACTGCACTTGTGCAGTTGCGCGAGAAGCGCACAGAACGGGAAGGTCCGTTTGCACATGCGCGAGACGCCGCGCATGCGCAATCACGAAAACGGCCATCGATTTGCGCATGCGCAAACGCTTCCTCCGTATGATGTTACATGCGTCATGACGTCAGAGACCCGGACCACACCCATTTAAAGTGGAAACATCCCAAATCAAAGAAAACATCTTTTAAAGCTGTAAAACAACCTTCTTTCACTTGGAATGACAGCACAATGCCTCAAATTGAACCAGGAAATGAAATTAACCTCCAAAGAACCCTGCAACAAGCAGTTACCTACCCCCAAACCGATGATTCCGACCTTGACTACTTCAAAACCGACCTTTACCTTTTCTCTGGACCTCGCGAGCCCAATGCCAGCTCCGACGCAAACAGTGATGATATGATCCTAGAAGACAACGACTCAGACGAACCTTTCACCTTGGGAGGCTACCCCAGTACCAAATCCGAACCGCTACTAGACGTGATGCACATTGACGACCCCGATGACGAATTCTTCGGATTTGAGGATCTTCAGCCCAGCAGATATGACATCCCAACTCGTGAGTGCAGGATGATGCTGCAGCCTGAAACCAAGAGACAGAGAGAGGTACACGCCCCCAGAGAGCGGCCTGCTGCCACTCAGAGCGTGGTCCACGCACTGCTCAGGGTTCCCGATTCTACGAAAGAAGACACGCAAGACTCCACACTGCAGTCCTTGCATGAACAAGAAGTGACTCCAGTGTCACAAGCCTCCACAGCGAGCTCGTGGACAGACTCCACAATTGCAAAAACGCAAGATTCCGGAGCGCAGTCCTTACACGAACAAGAAGTGACTCCAGTGGCACAAGCCTCCACAGAGAGCTCTTGGACAGACTCCACGATAGAAGAAACGCAAGACTCCAGAGTGCAGTCCTTGCACACACAAGACGTGACTCCAGTGTCACAAGCCTCCGCAGCGAGCTCATGGACAGCCTCCACGATAGAAGCAACGCAAGTCTCTGACGTGCAATCCTTGCAGGAACAAGACCATGAGGGTCTAGCAACCTCCTCTGACCAACTAGCGGCAGATGATGCAAGTCTGCCATGCTCAAGTAAACAGCAAGAAGACTACAACAGTCTACCACGCTCCAGTGCATAGCAGAACGACCATGACGGTCTATCATGCTACAGTGAAGAACAAAGCGACGATGACAGTCCAAGCCCAAATGAAGGACAACAGCAAGACAATGACAGTCCACCCACATTGTTTGCACCACCAGATGAAGACTCTGACAATTTACCCAACCCAAGTGAACAACAAGCAGCTACTGAGGATCTACCCACGGTATGTGTGACGAATGACGACAGCATCCCACTTCCTATGCAAGATGTGCAAAGTGACAGACCTCAGCCAATGTGTACAAAGGCACTCGACGATCATTGTGAGACCACTGCTGACTCCGGTGACACCATGATACTTCCACCCTCATTCGCTCGAACCTCTCCACAAGTCAATGCATTCCTGCAGGTTCCGACTGCAGACGTGCAGCTTCAAGAAATCTCAGCTGACTCCAGTGACTCCGGATGGGGAGCATCAACAAACCAACACTGACTCAGTTAAAATAGACCAGACTCCAGATGGGGAGCAACCAAACGCCGACTCTGATTTACGTAAGCTGGACTTTACTCCAGACAGGGAGTGCTGCAACCTCAGTGATGGCACGCTCAGGGTGACAGCAGATGCCACAATGACAGGAGATGGAGCAATCACATCTCACTGGGTCACACTGGGTCAGTAATAACAAGCAGCGGCTACAGTCCAAGAGGAATACACCAATATTCACCACAGCTATATTCACACATTTTTTCCACACCAGCAGTGCAGCCAATGACAGCTCATCATGGACAAACCCAGTATTCAGGCATGCAGCAGCCAGCAGTCTATGCAGCATATTCTCAAACAGGCCAGCACTACGGATTGCCCACTAATGGAATCAAGACCGAAGGAGGACTACCCCAAGCGCAATCTGCACTACAGACTGGATGCCTTAGTTACAGCCCAGGATTTGCTGCACCCCAGCCTGGCCAGACGGCATATTCCTATCAGATGCAAGGTTCTAGTTTCACACCATCACCAAGTATTTATGCGAGCAGCAATTCTGTTTCCAATTCGACAAGCTTCAACGGTTCTCAGCAGGATCACCCTTCAAGCACAGCATGTGGCCAGAACCAGTATGTACAGTCTTATCCAACTTCATCATAGGGCACATCCATGACCTTGAATGATACTGTTGATGGTACCTCTTCAACGTCAACGACTTATCAGCTGCAAGCTGCCATCCGACAGCACCATCACAAACATCGAAAAAAAAAAGACTCCAAATCAGACAGCGAAGTGATTTGACCACTTCTTGGTTCCTGTGGCACAGGGACGTTGATGGCGTTCATAACCAAGAGAGACATTTGACCATGATGATTGATGGTTTTTGGACTCACACGAATGATTTGGACTTATTGTTTAATCACTGTTCCCATGACTTGTATATACATTAACGTATCTACCTGTTTTTTGTTCAATTTTCTGAAAGTGTACAGAAAATATGTAACATATAAAAAAGGGAGGATGTGGTGATGTGCATCAATGTAAATGCATGAATGCTAGCTAGACACTAGAGGGAGCACCAGAAACATCACACACACACACTCAACCAATAGATCAGTTAGATAGGACACGACCAATGGACATTCACGATACACACAGAGGTGACACGACCACAAGAGGGCATTACACCAACCCATATATAAAGGACACCACACACATGATCTGCCTCTTTCCAGTGGAGACAGTCAGTGAGTAGAGACACAGGGTTGGTTCAATATTACACCCACCACGTGGATTGCAGCAACTGGTTAGTCAGTCTGGGTAGCTATAGTAGGATTAGCAGTAGTGTCGAACCCGAGTAATAGAAGTGTAAATAGTTTAATAAACGTGTTGAAGTTATCTCCACGTCTGAACCTTCCTTTGTCAAGTGCACCACAAGGAAGCCGCTTATGTTACACCTAGAACATAACAAATCAATAGGCACTGGTCTCGGACCGTTAGTAGGCTAACACTAGCGCCACGTGGAACAAGGGAGATTCCAATGAAAAACAGGATCAGATTTGCTGGGGACGGGATTGCCATTCGAGAAGCTGACAGGTTGCAGTCGCATATCAGCTCTCCAGACCCCACACACACTCATCCCAGTCAACAAGAGGGCAGCGCAGAGAGCAGCACCCCGGTTCGTGGATGCGGAGCTCGAAGCCTTACTGGACGCCGTAGAGAGGCGGGCCACCCTGTTCCCTGGGGTGGGAAGGAGGCTGCCACCCGCTGCCCTACACCGGGGCTGGGTGCAGGTGGCAGAGGCCATGAACACAATGGCCTCACCGTCAGGACCGGACAGCAGTGCAAAAAGAAGCTGCACAACCTCCTCAGGGCAGCTAGGGTAAGTCAGTAGCATTGAGCTGCGGCACCAACCCCCATCCCAAACGCACAGAACCCACTCTATTCCCCAACAGGAGAGCAACCGAACCCCACATGCCGGTAGTGCGCACGTACCCCACCCTGTACCATATGCCAGCACTCATACCAGCTGCCATGACCGGGTGCCCTGGCCACAAAGGCCACCAGCTGCCCACCCCCTGTGCTGCCCGGCATGTCTGACTGTCTAACACTGTGCGCTTTCTGTCACCCCACCACCCCACCTGCCCCACTAGAAGAAGTCAGCGCTTAATCGCAGAGGGAAGACTGGGGAGGGACCGCGAGACATACGGCCTCTCACCGCAGTGGAGCGGTGGGCACTGGACCTGGTCGGGGGGCCTGAAGAGAGGGTAGTCACCAGGGCGGAGGTCGGCAACGGGCACCCAAGTGCGACCCTGCAGCGGTGTGGTTTCCCATGGAATGTGTGGCATGACCCACATCCCACACCCCCCTATCGTGTATCTTGCAAGATCAAATGGTGATGAGGCGGGGCCCTTCTGGTGTCCCCGACCCCAACCCCAATCAAATGCCAGCAACGAGGAGGCAATGGACAGTGATGCGAGTGCCCGGACACCAGCCCGCGACATCCCTGATCACCAGTCCGGTGATGACACCTATTTCCTGTCACAGCTGTCTCCAATACCCTCCACCATTACAGAGACACTGACCTCGGTTGGGCACTTTAGTGAAGTGGCTCCTGGGACATTATCTGATGCGCACCACTCTCACGCAGTGATACGTCAGGTGGAGGTAGGAATCCCCGAGGAGGCGGATGGTCAGAGGGTGGCCCAACCCCAGGGGGTAGCTGCTGTCCAGGCGGGTCTCAGACCTATGGCAAAGGGAGTTCCCATTGATAATGGAGATACAGAGACAGAGCCGGGGCGACAGGGGTAGTTGTTAGCAACCATCCAATGCCTGCAGGTACATCCAACCGCATGCAGGGGCACGTGGTGGTAGCAACAATGCGTGCTGCCCAGGCCAACATCATACAGGTGGCATTCACAATGGAGGCTATGGGGGCAAAGGTATTGCCATGGGCCTGGGTGTACAAAGCAGGGTGCACTCTGTGCGGGCGGTGGCCGAGGCACAGCACAGGGCTGTCGTGTCACAGGCATCTATGTACCAGGATCACCTGGACATTATAGCGGCGCCCAGTCACAATGGTTATGGCTGAGGGCGTTGTTGGCCTTGCTCGGGCGCTGGCTTACCTGCACCAGTCCTGGAGGGAGGTGGCACAGTCCCTGTGCTCCATGGACGTGAACAAGGAGACCCTGGTCAAGATGAGAACAGACCTCCAGGGGTGGTGGCGCCAGGTGGCGGGGGAGTCAACAGAGTTCATTCAGGTCACCCCCCATCTCATTGAGTAGCCTGGGGGCCATTGGGAATCGTGAGAGAGGAGGAGGTGATGGGGCCTGTGCTGCTGACTCCCGCAGAGCTTCCAGAACACCACAATGCTTCAGAATCCCCCACCCCCACCCTGTAGGTGAAAATATTCACAAATAGACCTTTGAGTGAGTAAAGTAGCAATTTATTAATTTTCAGAGCTCTGGGAGAAAAGGCTTTTGACCCCCAAGGTCTATGCAGCACCTTCTCGCCTGAGCTGAGGTTGCACTGGGTTAATATACAGAAGGAAAGCGGAATTATTTTGCATTCGCATTTACATATACCCAATCAATTCTGTTCGCGTCACAATTCATATCATGCATCTTCAATGACATAAATGGCTACAAGTTAGCTCCTATAGCCTCTAATTGGCAGTTTGCCTGACCCGATCAATTCATTACATTGATAACGGTTACATAAAGTCATGCGGTCAATAGTCCAGCCACGTATACATGTCCTTCCTCATTCCTTGCTAGTTCCTTAATTTGGGGCCCCTTTGTCGGTTACAAGTAGCTAAGAATACAGACATTGGGCAAAGGTTGCCAACGGCTCATTGTCTCTCCGGATGCAGCTGGTTGTGGATCACTTGTTGATGCACGATCAATTGCACAGAGATTTACTCTAAGATGTGTGGCCTCCTACAGCAGCTGGCGAAATGGCTGCTGTATAGGGAGCACACATATTTATACTCCACCTACTGGGCGGAGCCAGCAGGCAGGGACCACCCCATACCTGTAGTACAGGGCCTTACCACACATCCCATAATATATACAACAGTGGTGATTACCACACTTGTTTTGCACAAAGCTTTACTAATTCAGCAGCAGACACTGATAGTAACATAGGGTCAAGAACATTGACAGAGTCCATTTTATATCAGGTGGCATCCATTTTGTATCTTCTGTAGTCCGTTCGGAATTCTACCTCTTCAACCCCATCCACCTCCTGTCCCTGGCGCATCCGATGAGCAGCGTGCAGAACAGGGTAGCACCACGCCACGTGGGATACCCGAACAACTGGAGGGCCTATCAAGGCCTGGTCATTCCAGAGGATGGCCGCCGAAGGGGAGGGGTGGTCAGCCAGAGGGTGGGGGGGGGGGGGTGGATTGTGGGGGAGGGATGGAATATTCGTGCTATCAGATAGGCCCCCGAATCAGTGAACCTGGAGACAATTAGAATGTCCCTTGCACGGAGGCCCTGGCGCACACATCGTGCAACATCCTGTGCCACCTCCTGTGCCTGCCTGGGCCCCCAGCCCTGCCCAACCTGGTCATCCTCCTCGTTGACGAGGCCTAGCATTCATCCTCCTCTTACAGCACGTCGCCCCTCTCGCTGTGCGATGTTGTGGTACAGTAGGCCACCACGATGTGGGAGACTCTCCGAGCACTCTATTGGAGGGCCTCTCCAGGCACCTGAACCGCATCTTCAGGGCGCCGATGCACTGATCGATACTGCCCTGGGTCGCTACATGGGCGTCATTGTAGTAGCTCTCCTTTCGGTCTGTGGCCTCCGGATAGGTGTCATCAGCCAGTGTGTTTTCTCCTTACCAAGCAGGTTGGTGCTGCTTTGCTGTGAAATTTTCCTTTGTCTTACTGTTTTTCCTGCCAAGAATTATATATCATATCGTGGCTCAGACGCGTGCCTAACAGCCTGATCTATGACCTAACTCAAAACAATAGTCCATCAATGGAACTTGGCAATTATCAGAATAGAGTCGTTTAGAATTTGAGAATGACCAATTTCACATCCAATTCAAAACATGATATTGGCCTAATCTTAAATCAGCCTGCCTTGCGGGTTAAAAATTGTATAAAATTCTAAGCATGTAGTGATAATTATTTCTTTACTGCTGCCAAGTGTTATCACCTCAATTAAAATTAAATGTGGTTCATATTTCAAATAAAGATCACGGTTGAAGGTGCAGTCAAAGAACAGGATTGTTACAGTGTGATAATAAAACTTACAAGTAATAAAGCACTTCAAGGTACACTGGCATAGGTTCTGTTACAGTGAGAGATTATTGGCTATTTGACTTAGCAGGCAGTTTTGGTTTAAATTAATATGTTTCTGATGTGAAGTCTGGTTCAGAATTGTTAATGATTAAACAATTAATGATCGAGCATTCTATCGGTCACTTTGACAGAGGGCTGTAATCAAGTCAAAGAAATGATTGGTGAGATCATGGTCTCACCTGAGAGTTAATTGGCCCTATGTTAATTCTTGCCCAGGTCAAGGGAACAACACTTGATAGGGGAAATTAAAAAAAAAATCAGTTGAGCAATTCCTGGTGCATTCTGTTCATGCTCGCCATCATTTTAAAAATACTGACATTTGTTATTTTGGATAGACACCAGCCACAATTAGGCAGAGGCTCGTTATATCACATCGACCCTCACACAATACTGCAGAAGTATTGAAACTAGATGGACTTCAGCGCTTCAGGTAGGCAGCTGACTACCACCTTCTCAAGCGCAATTAGGGATGGACAATAAAGGCTGACATTTCCAGTGCTGTGACCATTGACCATTTGACAAAAAGTGTTTTTTTTCAATAATTTAATTTTTTTTTATAGTATTCAATTTTTTTTTGCCCAATTAAGGGACAATTTTGCGTGGTCAATCCACCTACCCTGCACATTTTTGGGTTGTGGGAGAAAGACCCATGCAGACACGGGAGAGTGTGTAAACTCCATACAGGCAGTGACCTGGGCTGGGATTTCATAGAATTTACAGTGCAGAAGGAGGCCATTCGACCCATCGAGCCTGCACTGGCTCTTGGAAAGAGCACCCTACCCAAGCCCACACCTCCAGCCTATCCCCATAACCCAGTAACCCCACCCAACACTAAGGGCAATTTTGGACACTAAGGGCAATTTAGCATGGCCAATCCACCTAACCTGCACATCTTTGGACTGTGGGAGGAAACCGGAGCACCCGGAGGAAACCCACGCACACACGTGGAGAACGTGCAGACTCCGCACAGACAGTGACCCAAGCCGGAATCGAACCTGGGACCCTGGAGCTGTGAAGCGATTGTGCTAACCACCATGCTACCGATTGAACCTGGGTCCTCAGTGCAGTAGGCAGCAGTGCTAACCACTGCGCCACCGTGCCGCACAGTTTGACCAACAATTGAACAAAAACCCATCAAACTATTCTGCGTCCACTTTCCACTTCATCCTGCAGATACAGTATTCCACTGGAAAAAATAAATTACTGCGGATGCTGGAATCTGAAACGAAAGAGAAAATGCTGGAAAATCTCAGCAAGTCTGGCAGCATCTGTAGGGAGAGAAAAGAGCTAACGTTTCAAGTCCGATGACACTTTGTCAAAGCTAACAGACAGAGAAAGTAGGAAATATTTATACTGTGGAGTGAGAATGAAAGATGAGTCAAAAGCCACAGGACCCCAGGCAATTTCATTTCATCCTTCGCATCATTCGACGCCTTAACAAGAAACATCTAGTGTAATAAAGCCTCCAATTGTCTCCAATCTCGCTTCTGAAGTTATTGATCGAGCATCAATTTATTACACTAGATTTTAAAGAATGGAGCTCCGCATCAAGCCGGAGTGTCTGCAATTCAGCCCTGACGTGGCAAACTCAGCGGCAACCTTCAAGCACTGGCTGGCGTGTTTCAACGGATATCTCAGGGCGGCCACAATTACAACCACGGAGGACCAGAAAATGCAAGTTCTGCACTCGAGGGTGAGCCCAGAGATCGACAATCATCGAAGATGCGGACAATTTCGAGGCAGCAATGATTCTGCTGAAAGGACATCATATTCGCCCTGTAAACCAGGTCTACGCCCGACTTCTACTAGCAACGAGGCGACAAATCCCTGGGGAATCATTGGAAGAGTTCTACCGTGCGCTCCTGGTGTTGGGGAGGAACTGTAACTGCCCGCAAGTTTCAGCCAGCGACCACATAGAACTTTTTATCCGGGACGCATTTGTTGCAGGTATGCTGTCCTCCCAAATCCGCCAGCGATTTCTGGAGAAAGAGTCACTAGGCCTCAAGGAGGCACGGGCCCTTGCTAGCTACCTGGATGTGGCCTCCCGAAACGCCCGCGCTTAGGTCCCCGACCGCGCGGCAACCCCTTGGGCAGTGTGGAACACCCTCATCGACCGACTCCGATGCATCCCCCATCCCCCCAAAAGCTTGTGCTGCGAGACTGCCAGGCAACTCCAGGGGGTCCCGCTGCTATTTTTGTGGCAAGGCAAGCACCTCTGACAGCGCTGTCCGGCCCGCTCATCCCTCTGCAAAGGATGCGGCAAAAAGGGCCACTTCGTGGCGGTATGCCAGGCCCGGGCGGTCGCTGCAGTCTCTGGAGGCGAATCGGGACCGCCACCACATCCCTCTCCATCAGCCACGCGCAGCCAGCGGGCGCCGCCATCTTCCTCCTTCAGGGCCACGGGTGGCCTCCGGGCGCTGCCACCTTGTCTCTCGGACACCACGTGTGATGGATGGGCGCTGCCATCTTGTGCACCCCCAGCCATGTGCAACCAGTGGGCGCCACCATCTTAGCTGGACTCTCAGGACCCCGACTCGGATGACCACACACCACCCGAGGAGAACATCCAACTCCTGCCACGACTAGCCTCGGTGACCCTGGACCAGTCTCGGCCCCGAACACTCTCCACTGCAACGATGACCATGCTCATCAATGGGCATGAAACATCCTGTTTGATCGACTCTGGGAGCACGGAGAGCTTCATACACCCCAACACCCAGTTAACCAAAAAATCTCCCTGGCCTCCAGGTCTCATTCAGTGGAGATCAAGGGGTTCTGCATAGCGAACCTCACGGTCCAGGAGAGGGAGTTTAAAAATTACCCGCTCTACGTCCTTCCGCACCTCTGCGCTGCCACACTTCTAGGGTTAGATTTTCAATGCAACCCCCAAAGCTTAACCTTTAAATTCGGCAGCCCTATACCCCACCCCTCACTGTCTGCAGCCTTGTGACCCTCAAGTTCAATCCGCCTTCCCTGTTTGCGAACCTCACCCCGGATTGCAAACCCGTCGCCACCAGGAGCAGACGGTACAGTGCCCAGGACCAGATCTTTATTAGGTCGGAGGTCCAGCGATTACTGAGAGAAGGTGTAATTGAGGCCAGCAACAGTCCCTGGAGAGCTCAAGTAGTGGTTGTAAAGACCGGGGAGAAGCATAAGATGGTCATCGATTATAGCCAGACCATCAACAGGTATACACAGCTTGACACGTCCCCTCTCCCCCGCATATCCGATCTGGTCAACAGGATCGCACAATACAAGGTCTTTTCCACGGTGGATCTAAAGTCCGCCTACCATCAGCTTCCCATCCGCCCTAGCGACCGCAAATACACTGCTTTCAAAGCAGATGGGCGGCTCTACCACTTCCTAAGGGTTCCCTTCGGTGTCACTAATGGAGTCTCGGTCTTCCAACGAGAGATGGACAGAATGGTTGACCGGTACAGTTTGCGGGCCACGTTTCCGTACCTCGATAACGCCACCATCTGCGGCCACGACCAGCAGGACCATGACACCAACCTCCGAAACTTCCTCCATACCGCAAAAATCCTTAATCTCACATATAACAAGGATAAATGCGTGTTCAGCACTGACCGTCTAGCCATCCTCGGCTACGTAGTGCATGATGGAGTTATAGGCCCAGACCCTGAACGCATGCGTCTCCTCATGGAATTCCCCCTCCCTTACTGCTTCAAGGCCCTGAAACGCTGCCTGGGAGTTTTCTCTTATTATGCCCAGTGGGTCCCCAACTATGCGGACAAGGCCCCCCCGCTAATCCAATCCACGGTTTCCCCCTGTCGACAGAGGCCCGCCAGGCCTTCAGCCGCATCAAAGCGGACATCGCAAAGGCCACGATGCACGTCATCGACGAGTCCCTCCCCTTCCAAGACGAGAGTGATGCGTCCGACGTAGCTCTGGCGGCCACCCTCAACCAAGCGGGCAGACCCGTGGCCTTCTTCTCACGCACCCTCCACGCTTGAAAAGAAGACCCAGGCCATAGTAGACGCTGTGCGGCATTGGAGGCATGACCTGGCCGGCAGGAGGTTCTCTCTCCTCACTGACCAACGGTCGGTGGCCTTCATGTTCGAAAATGCACAGCGGGGCAAGATAAAGAATGACAAGATCTTACGGTGGAGGATCGAACTCTCCACCTACAACTATGAGTCCTTGTATCATCCCGGGAAGCTAAACGAGCCTCCTGATGCCCTATCCCGCGGCACATGTGCCAAGGCACAAGTGGACCACCTCCGAGCCCTCCACGAGGATCTCTGCCACCCGGGGATCACTCGATTCTTCCATTTCATTAAAACACGCAACTTGCCCTACTCCATCGAGGAGGTCAGGACAGCCACCAGGAATTGCCAAATCAGCGTGGAGTGCAAGCCGCACGTCTACAGGCCAGAGAGAGCGCACCTGATAAAGGCTTCCCGTCCCTTTGAACGCCTCAGTATGGACTTCAAAGGGCCCCTCCCCTCCACCGACCGCAACACGTACTTCCTGAACGTGATTGACGAGTACTCCGGGTTCCCATTCGCCATTCCTGCCCCGACATGACCGCAGCCACCGTCATAAAAGCCCTCCACAGTATCTTTACGCTGTTCGGTTTCCCCGCCTACATACACAGCAATAGGGGGTCCTCCTTTATGAGCGACGAACTGCGTCAATTCCTGCTCAGCAAGGGCATTGCCTCGCACAGGATGACCAGTTACAGTCCCTGGGGAAATGGACAGGTAGAGAGGGAGAACAGAACGGTCTAGAAGACCGTCCTACTGGCCCTACGGTCCAGGAATCTCCCAGTCTCCCGCTGGGAAGAGGTCCTCCCGGATGCCCTCCACTCCATTTGGTCACTACTGTGTACCACGACCAACCAAACATCTCACGAACGTCCCCTTGTCTTCCCGAGGAAGTCTTCCTCCAGGACCTCGCTCCCAACCTGGCTGGCAGCTCCTGCACCCATCCTGCTCCTTAAACAAGTGCGGGTGCACAAGTCGGACCCATTTGCCGAGAGGGTCCATCTCCTCCACGCTAACCCTCAGTACGCCTACGTGGCGTACCCCGATGGCCGACAGGATATGGTCTCCCTACGGGACCTGGCGCCCGCTGGATCCCCACACACCCCCCCACCACCAATCCCACCCTCCCTCCCACCGGCGCACCCCACAGCCGCCCCTTCCCAGGTGGATCGGTCCTCCCACCGGTCCCGTTGAGGGGTGATGAAACTGCCGAAGAAGCCGAAGCCACGCTCCCGGAGCCACAGATGCCCGAGCCGGCGCCTGCATCACCACCGAAGCTACGACGATCGCAGAGGACGACCTGGGCCCCCGATCGACTAATTGCTTCATTCTGAACTGTAAATAAATTTTGTAAATAGTAGCGATGCAACGAGACAAAACCACTGTTCTGATGTATACCGGGTACCTCCATAACCTTAACCTCTACACTGTGTAATGCGAGGCCACCACCCCCGCCGGACTGTTTTTTTTAACAGGGGGTGAATGTGGTAGTCGGTATTAGAGGTATTACGGTACCCTGTAATGCTGTAAGACCATTGGTGTAGAGGTACTGTTTTCATTAGTTAAGCCTGCCTGTTGGTTCCGCCCAGTAAGGCGGAGTATTAGAGCCCGTGTCTCCCCAGCAGCTGCCTTCTGTACCTGCGCTGCTGGGGGAAACATCTAGTGTAATAAAGCCTTCAATTGTCTCCAATCTCGCTTCTGGAGTTATTGATCGAGCATCAATCACCACTGCCATCCCAGGACCTCCAGCAGTCCCAATCCCTCATACACCATTTCTCCCAATATCAACACCACTGCTCATCCCATGCCCTCCACCAGTCCCAATCCCTCGTACCGCATTTCTCCCAGCCCCAGCTCTTGCGGCGTGTCCACCCTACCCTCCGACCTTCCCCTCTCTGAGGCAGAGCATGCTGCTCTCAGCAAAGGACTCAGCTTTGTACCCTTACGTCTCCACCTCAATGAATTCCGGGCTTGACATGATGTTGAACTCTTCTTTCGTCGCCTTCATCTCCGTGCCCACTTCTTTGGGCAAGAATCCTCCCCCCTGTTTCACTGATCCTTTCATGTGCCTCCAACATTCTTCCTCCAAGTGGACCCCCCACCGCCGAGACAATGACCTGCCCTTGATCTTTTCATTGAGAACTGTCAATGGGACATTGGCCGTCTTAATTTTTCTGCCACCCTCACCCACTCCAACCTCTCTCCTTACGAACATTGTGCTCTTCACTCCGTCAGGTCTAACCCTGACTTTCTCATCAAACCTGCCGACAAAGGGGTGCTGTTGTCCTCTGGCACACTGACCTCTACCTCGCAGAGGCTGAGGGCCAACTCTCAGATACTTCCTCTTACCTCCCCCTGGACCATGACCAGACCACTGGACATCAAGCCATCATCACCAACACCGTTAGCGACCTCATTTCCTCCGGATGCCTTCCCCCTATGGCTTCCAACCTCATAGTCTCCCAACCCCGGACAGCCCGCCTTTACCTGCTTCCCAAAATCCACAAAAAGGACTGTCCCGGCAAGTTCATTGTGTCAGCATGTTCCTGCCCCACCAAACTTATTTCCTCTTATCTTGATTCCACCCTCACTCCTTTGGTCCATTCCCTCCCCACCTACATCCGGGATTCCTCTGATGCCCTGCGTCATATTTACAGCTTCCAGTTCACGGGCCCTAACCGCATTCTATTCACCATGGATGTGCAATCTCTTTACACCTCTATCCCACACCAGGATGGCCTGAGAGCTCTTAGCTTCTTTATTGAAAAGAGGCCCGGACAATTCATATCCACCACCACTCTCCTCCGCCTGGCTGAACCCGTTCTATCTCTCAACAACTTCTCCTTTAACTCACCTCACTTTCTCCAAATCAAAGGTGTAGCAATGGCTACCCGCATGGGCCCTAGCTATGCTTGCCTTTTTATGGGGTATGTGGAACATTCCTTGTTCCAGGCCTATCCGGGCTCCCTCCCACAACTCCTTTACCAGTACATTGATGACTATTTTGGTGCCATGTCATGCCCTCGTCCTGACCTGGAAAAATTAATCAACTTCGCTTCCAGTTTCCACCCCTCCATCACTTTCACCTGGTCCATCCCAGACACTCCCCTTCCCTGCCTTGATCTTTCTGTCTCCATTTCCGGCAATAGACTATCCACTAATATCCACTACAAGCCCACTGACTCCCACAGCGATCTGGACTTCAGCTCTTCGCACCCTACACCCTGTAAGGACTCCATCCCTTTCTCTCAACTCCGTCGCCGCTGTCACATTTGTTCCGATGATGCCACTTTCCAAAATGGTGCTTCGAAAATGTGTTCCTTCTTCCTCAACCGTGATTTCCCACCTACAATTGTTGACAGGGCCCTCAACAGTGTGCGATCCATCTCTCGCGCCACTACCCTCGACCCTCCACTCCCTCTCTGAACAAGGATAGAGTCCATCTCGTTCTCACATTTCAACCCACCAGCCTCCGTATGCAAAGCATAATCCTCCACCATTTTCGCCAAATCCAGCGCGATGCCACCATCAAACACTTCTTCCCTTCACTCCCTCTGTCAGAAATTCCACAGAGACCGTTCCCTCCGAGATAATCTAGTCCACTCTTCCACCATACCCAGTACCTCTTCCATCACCCATAGCACCTTCCCATGCAATCACAGAAGGTGTAACACCTGCCCCCTTTACCTCTTCCATGCTTACCATCCCAGGCCCAAATCACTTTTTCCAGGTTGAGCAGCGATTCACTTGCATCTCTTCCAATTTGGTGTACTACATTTGCTGCTCCCAATATGGCCTCCTCTATATTGGAGAGACCAAATGCAGACTGGGTGATCGCTTTGCTGAGCATCTTCGATCTGTGTGCATTCAGGACCCTGACCTTCCCGTTGCTTGCCATTTTAACAAAAGACCCTGCTCCCATGCCCACATGTCTGTTCTTGGCCTGCTGCAATGTTCCAGTGAAGCTCAATGCAAACTGGAGGAACAACATCTCATCTTTCGGTTAGGCACGCTACAGCCTTCCGGTCTCAACATCGAATTCAACAACTTCAGATGATTAGCTCTACCCCACCTCGACCCATTTGTTTTCATCCCATTTCATTTCAACTGTCTTTTACCATTTCTTTCTTTCTTAATATTTATTTAATCCACCCCCCAATCTTATCCACCTTTCATTCACCTTTCTCCTCTTTGCTTCCCCCTTCCCCTCCCCCCACATCTACAGTTCACCCTCAGATGTTATTTCTCTGCTGTTTGACCTTTCACACCTTTTGTTCTCTCTGGGGACTGCCATTAGCACTCTTTCCCCTTGGTTTCTGTGGCCATTAGCATCCGGTTTCCCCGGGTTTCTGTGGCTATGACTCATCTTTCATTCTCACTCCACAGTATATATATTTCCCACTTTCTCTGTCTGTTAGCTTTGACAAAGAGTCATCGGACTCGAAACGTTAGCTCTTTTCTCTCCCCACAGATGCTGCCAGACCTGCTGAGATTTTCCAGCATTTTCTCTTTTGTTACAGTATTCCACTGCATTTGGAAAGGAACAGATTATTTGTTAATTGGATTAAATTCAGGTATCAGTCAAGTTGGGCGGGATTCTCCATGAATCGGCGTGATGGCCGAACCCAGCGCCAAAAACGGCGCGAATCACTCCGGCGTCGGGCCCCCCGAAACGTCGCAAATTCTCCGGCAGGGAATGGGCGAGTAGCGGCGTGACGCTATTCGTGATGGCGTCACCAACCATGGATATGCGTGCAGGCATTGACGCCGCGCGGTGTCACTTCACAAAAGACAGCACAAAAGACAGCCTGGAGACTCGGTAAAATGGCCCCCCGCGCACAGCGCCAAGTGAGACCCCCCACTGCCTGTCCCCTTTTCCCATTCCCCATCCCCCTTCCCCCATAGCCCCCTTCCCCCACATCCCCCCTTCCCCCACATCCCCCCTTCCCCATAACCCCCCTTCCCCATATCCCCCCTTCCCCATATCCCCCTTCCCCCACATCCCCCCTTCCCCATAACCCCCCTTCCCCCATATCCCCCCATCCCCATATCCCCCCTTCACCCATATCCCCCTTCCCCATGTCCCCCTTTCCCCCATATCCCTCCTACCCCCATATCCTCCTTCCCCCATATCCCCTTTCCCCCTTCTCCTCCTCCCCCATATACCCCAGATCCACGTTCCCCCATATCCCCTTCCCCATATCACCCCTTCCCCATATCACCCCTTCCCCCATATCTCCCCTTCACCCATATCCCCCCTTCCCCATATCCCCCTTCACCCATATCTCCCTTCCCCCATGTCCCCCTCCCCCATATCCCCATCCCCCATATCCCCCATCCCCCATACCCCCCTTCCCCCACATCCCCCCTTCCCCATAACCCCCCTTCCCCCATATCCCCCCATCCCCATATCCCCCTTCACCCATATCCCCCTTCCCCATGTCCCCCTTTCCCCCATATCCCTCCTACCCCCATATCCTCCTTCCCCCATATCCCCTTTTCCCCTTCTCCTCCTCCCCCATATACCCCAGATCCACGTTCCCCCATATCCCCTTCCCCATATCACCCCTTCCCCCATATCTCCCCTTCACCCATATCCCCCCTTCCCCATATCCCCCTTCACCCATATCTCCCTTCCCCCATGTCCCCCTCCCCCATATCCCCATCCCCCATATCCCCCATCCCCCATATCCCCCTTCCCCATATCCCCCTTCCCCATATCCCCTTTTCCCCATATCCCCCCTTCCTCCATATCCCCCATATCCCTGTTCCCCCATATCTCCCATCCCCATATCATCCCTTCACCCATATCCCCCTTCACCCATATCCCCCCTTCCCCATATCCCCCTTCCCCATATCCACCTTCCCACATATCCCCCTTTCCCCATATCCCCCTTCCTCCATATCCCTCTTCCCCCATATCCACCTTCCCCCATATCCCCCTTCCCCATATCCCCTCTTCACCCATATCTCCCTCCCCATGTCCCCCTTCCCCCATATCCCCATCCCCCATATCCCCCATATCCCCCCTTCCCCATATCCCCCCTTCCCCCATATCCCCCCTTCCCCATATCCCCCCTTCCTCATATCCCCCTTCCCCCATATCCCCCGTCCACCATACCCCCTTCCCCCATATCCCGCTTCCCCATATCCCCCCTTCCCCATATCCCCCTTCCCCATTTCTCCCCTTCCTCCATATCCCTGTTCCCCCATACCCCCCATCCCCATATCCCTCTTCCCCCATATGCCCCCATCCCCCATATCCCCCCTTCCCCATATCTCCCCTTCCCCCATATCCCCACTTCAACCATATCCCCCTTCCCCATATCCCCTTCCCCATATCCCTTCATCCCCCATATCCCACTTTCCCCATATCCCCCTTCCCCCATATCCCCCTTCCCCCATATCCCCCTTTCCCCATATCCCCACTTCCCCCATAGCCCCCTTCCCCCATATCCCCCTTCCGCCATATATCCCTTCCCCCATATGGGGGAGGGGGATATGGGGAACGGGGGATAATGAGGAAGGGTGCATATGTGGGAATGGGGATATGGGGGGAGGGGGGTATGGGGGAGGGGAGATATGGGGGCGGGGGTGCCAGACCCGGCCCACCAGGCATATGGCGCCCCCAGGACGTTCCAGGGCGGCCACTGATGTGTTCGGCTGACTGGTTCGATGTGGACTGCACTTGATACAGGGAAGCTAGAAGCAGACATCTAACACTGGAGAAAATCCAACACTGTTTTATTCAACGAGAGAACTGATATACATATTCAGCTGTGGGTCGACACTATACTGAACTGACTGGAGACCTTGTACTAGCCTGACCAGACTTACTAGCTACCGCATGGTGTTTGCACTGTGCTAGCTCGTGGACTCTGACTGTCTCAGTGGCTGGGTCCAGAGACAGCGGGAAACCTAGTGCCCTCTGGCTTTATAGTGGTGGTGTCCTGTCTGGTGATTGGCTGCACTGTGCTGTGTGCTTACTGGTCATCCTGTGCGTCAATCACTGCCTGTCTGCACTTCATTATATACATGCGTGAAGTTTGACAGCCACTGCGCCATGGAAGTGAATGAGAGCTTTGAACGGTACGTTTTCGGCATCTGTGGAGAGAGAAACGGAGGTCTCTGTCATGTTCCTCACAGGGTTGAATATTAGGGTGGTTGGGGCCGGGTGGGGGGTTGGTGCTAGTCGTCTCAGGCTTAATGCACTAAGGTGGTTTCCTGGCTAACTTGTACAAACTGTACAAAGCTGCATTATGGTGTTGCTGCCATCAAACCATTGCTAGACATTGATGGATGACAACTGTTAATAACGTATGTTCTGCGGGGAGCTAAAAGAACATGTTTTCAGTCAATTAAGCTTTGGACAACAGGGAAGGTGATCACTTCTGCAAACACCTGAATTCTCTCCTGTGGAATGTTGAGGTCAGGGAATGTGATGCGCCACATAAACACAGAGAACATGGTTTAATGCAGCTGTGAACATGCAGATAGTGATTTGCCGATAATGCCGCCTGCAGCAAACTGACAGCAAGAAAGTTAAATATACTGATGACTTCTTGAAAAGTATTGACACCTCATGGGAAGCATATAGTGAGTCCTATTGCAGCAAGCTGCAGCAGCCTTCCTCACAATGCACAGCCTGCTTCTATGGTTGCATGTGGTTGTAGCTTCCATCCCTCCATAGAGGCCACAGGGTGTGTACCATTTGATCCCCATGACCTCCAATGGATATGAACTGCCACGGGAATGGGGAAGGGCTTCCCCATAACAAGAGGAGCCCTCACAGCATAATAAACCAGACCTTGGTGCAGGTTGGGGAGGGAGGCCTTTCGGGAGAGGAGATTTGTGTATTGTAATAAAAGAGTATCATTTGGCATCCTACTTGTCATTCATGGCTATTCTCTCAGCGTGCTTACTGTACATGTTCCCAGCGCATCGCTAGAAGCAACCCTGGGAGAACAATGAAGAGTCATTAATGGTTAACACAGCTCTAGGGTCCCAGGTTCGATTCCTGGCTTGGTCACTGACTGGAGACCTTGTACTAGCCTGACCAGGCTTATTAGCTACCGCATGGTGTTTGCACTGTGCTAGCTCGTGGACTCTGACTGTCTCAGTGGCTGGGTCCCGAGACAGCGGGAAACCTAGTGCCCTCTGGCTTTATAGTGGTGGTTTCCTGTCTGGTGATTGGCTGCACTGTGCTGTGTGCTTACTGGTCACCCTGTGCGTCAATCACTGCCTGTCTGCACTTCATTATATACATGCGTGGATATTATGACAGTAATATTTTTCCTTGGAAATGTCATTAACTTCAACACTATTCTGTGATTAATGATATATGAGGCACACACAGCACATGTTTACATCTGTTTCTGTAGCTAATTTTTCCTGGAAGAGGTTGCTAATCTGAAGCCAGGAACTATAGTTTGAGGGGTGCCAATGCACATCTAACATCGCTGACCAGGAGACTCTCCTGCTCTTACTAGTTGCTATCGGCATCGAGTAAAGGGTTAACTCTAATGAATGCTACTGAACACCTGCATCAGGAGCTATGCCACAGCGATTGCACTCACTGGAAGAAATAGGGCTAAGAAGCACCTTACAAAACAACTCTAGCTATATTGTGATCTTCTTCAACTTTTAATTAGTATGTAAATAAATGTTTTAAATCAATGAGACTATTGTCTCTTGTGGTGATATGCCAATGGGCTATATCATAGATGAAGGGTGAGCGACCTCCAACCAGCAGGTGGCAGTGCAGACACACCATGCGGTCTTAAGACCAAGGTCATATGACAAGTGACTCCCATATAAGGAGAGACACATCCGGCCATCTCGAGAAGAAGTTTGAGAGGCTAGTAAGACATATAAGTGAATGGTCTGTGATAGGTGCAGATTCCAAATGATTAATAAGCAGACTCCATGATAACGTGCTCTGTTACAGATTGCTACCTTACCACACGAGACTCAGTAAAATATCCTGGTTTGGACAAGTTGAAGTATTTGGTGGATTCCTTCATAAAGTATTAAGGACCAAACACAACATCTCTATCAAGATCTCTTCTCGAGTAAGAAGCTGATGAATCCCAAGATAAAACCACGATAACAGATGGTGGCAGCAGTGACTACACCCACATGGAAACAATAGAAAATAGCAGGTAAAGCCTCAAGTGAAGTCCATCAACAGTGCAGCTCAGCGGGTAAAGGTCTTTGAGCCTCACCCAGCAACCACACGAGAGACAACAAAATAACAAGGGCAACCCAGAAGCTAGCAAGGCAAGCAGAGTAGGAAAAGACAACCTTCAATCAGGGTGAGAAATGGCTATGACTTTGTCCCTACCAGAACCATTTAAAAATATTGAGGGGCCCACAAAGGCTCAGCAATGGCAAAATTGGAGATGTTTTACCCAGAACCACAATGCCTCAGGTCTTGCAAGTAAAGAGAACAAAGTTCTTCAGCTGTGTCACCTCTGCCATCTACAGGCAGGAGCAGAAAGAATCACTTCTGCCCTTCTCCTTCCAATGAGTTTGGATGCCTTGGCATGGGTTTGTTTGACCATAAAGGGATAATGTTTCTTATAGTGGTAGACTATTATTTCCATTGTACAGTGGTGCAAAGGTTATGGGGCCTCACGTCTGAAAACGTTACTACCTCCTTGAAGAAATGGTCTCTGCAAATGTCAATCTCCGATAATAAATCACAATTCGCCAAAAGATGCTTTCAATCCTTTGCAAAGTCCGATAGATTTATACATGTCACAAGCTCCCCAAAATACCCACAGAAGAATGGTACCCAATTCAATTTTTCCACTTAAGGGTGTTCAATTCACCTACCTTGCACATCTTTGGGTTGTGGGGCGAAACCCACACAAACACGGGGAGAATGTGCAAACTCCACACGGTCAGTGACCCAGGGCTGGGATCAAACCTGGGATCTCGGCGCCGTGAGACTGCAGTGCTGCCACTGCGCCACCGTGCTGCCCTCCACAGAAGAATGATGACTTTGAATTTGCTTTACTTAGCTATTGTTCAACGGCATTACATAATGAGTTTACCCCATGCAAGTTTCTGACAGGCTGCAAGCTAAACATCGAACATACTTTCCTGCCCCATACCTTACTATCAAATGTCACTGTGAAAGACTATCTTCATACTAGGAAGAAGGAAGAAGCTTACCGAGTGCTGAGGCTCATTCGTTCAACCAGAGGCTTAGATCTTCCAATTCTTAGAAGGGATAGAGGGTACTGATCAAAACACAGTCAGGCATCATTCAAAGGAGCAGACCTGCCCTAATCTCAATAGACTGAAAGCTATTAGCAGCATGGGCAGAGAGTATCATAGAATCATAGAATTTACAGTGCAGAAGGAGGCCATTTGGCCTATCAAGTCTGCACTGGCCCTTGAAAAGAGCACCCCACCTAAGCCCACACCTCCACCCTGTCCCTGTAACCCAGTAACCCCACCTAACCTTTTGGACACAAAGGGGCAATTTACTATGGCAAATCCACCTAACCTGCACATCTTTGGAGTGTGGGAGGAACGTGGAGCACCCGGAGGAAACCCACGCAGACACGGGGAGGAAGTGCAAACTCCACAGACAGTCACCCGAGCCTGGAATTGAACCCGGGTCCCTAGAGCTGTGAGACAGCAGTGCTAACCACTGTGCCACCATGCCGTCTACCTTGAACCTTAAGACTGTGTCACATCTACTGAGCGACAAATGAGATAAACCCGGAGTGATAACACCACCAAACTGACTTCAGAGCATTTACCTCAGAATGAGCTCTGCATCTGTTCAGGAAAAATTATGCAACCGCTAAACAAACGTTTCCTTTCAGAGAAAAGGCTTTGTGGGGAGGTGGAGGGGATTGTGTGTATAATAGTATGGGGATAAAGACTCGGAGGGGTGGAGGGGGAGAGGAAGAGGGGTGGTGGGGGGAAGATGAAGAGTAAAGGATTAACTCTAATAGTAGCTACTGAGCATGTACATAAGAAACTATGTCACAGTGATGTCATTCACTAAAGGAAGAGGACTGTCAGCGAGCCACCATCCACGGCAGGATAATAATGATTACTCAATGTGAGGAAAGCGCCTCAGTTTCTGCTGAAGTCTGACTCCGGTTGTTTGCTGAATGCGCACTCATACCTATTCTTTAGTACCCGGTCTAGGTGTGCCCCAGGATGCACATCAGAGGTGTAGGCAGCCGGCTGCTATCCATGCCCTGTGGCCTTTAATGCCCTTGACTGATGTCATCTGGAGGGCCTAGAGCCGGGGTCCCCAACCGACTTACTCGTGTTACTGGTGTTGCCGTGCCACCCTGTTCTGTCCGCTGCCCTTGAGATGCGCCAGTGTCAGGATGGGGGGTTTCAGAAAAGCTGGAGAACACCATTGTCTCCTTGCTGTCAGGCCCCAGGTTCGCCTCTAGCGCTTCCTCCTCCCAGACCATACCCGTATGTCCATGGGACAGAGGGACAGCTGGAGTGAGCTCCAGAAGCCTCTGAGGCATCTGGCTTTGCCAGTCCTGGAGGTTCCCCATTGTCTGCACCATGGTGCCCATGCCCTCAGCACAACTACGGATGGCCTGGCCTCATCAGATGGAGATCCTGTGAGAGAATGGCCATATGAGTGGGAAAGTTCATTGTGTTTGACATGAACAACTTACTGGAGATAGATCATCTAGGTGAAGGGGCAGTGGACCTTCACCTCTGTGGTGCAGCCCAACCTCAGTGACTGCTCTCTCCTCAGTCAACCCTGCGATCTCCAGGGTCTGTTTTTAGAGGGGGTGAGGACTCGAACCTCGCAGATTCCTCCCCACATCTTAGCTCTTTCCCATTTATTATAGGATATCTTCTCCTGCGGGAACAAAGAAAGGGTGTGTGAGCCACACACTTGATAAGTCAGAGAGGTTTATAGCAGGTGGCATGTGTGGGCATTGCACCTAGACATGAAGGGATTGCGCTGGTGGTTCTGAGGATCAAGCACGAAGATCGGATGTGAACAGAGTGTGAGGTATCAGGCAGTTGATTTGTGGGAGGATGGAGATTTGGGAATTTGAGGGGTGACAGGTGGAACTGATGTCGGGACAGAGGTGGTAACTTACCCTTGCAGCTCATTGGAGGTCATTGGTTTTCTTCTGACATTGGACGACATTGGTGGACATGCTGCCATCACTGACAGCTGCTGCCACTGCCTCTCAGGCGGCATTGCTTACCCTGCTGCTGATCCTCTGACCCCCTCAGGGGAACAAGGTGCCCCGTTTTTCATCCACAGTGTTGAGAAGCCTCGTTATTCCCACAACGAGGAGCAGATTTGTGCTGCCATGCGTCTTTCTTCATCTTTTATTGTCACAAGTCTGAAGTTACTGTGAAAAGCCCCTAATCGCCACATTCCGCCGCCTGTTCGGGGAGGCTGGTATGGGAATTGAACCCGCGCTGCTGGTCTTGTTCTGCATTACAAACCAGCTGTCTAGCCCACTGAACTAAACCAGCCCTTGTGTTTTGACTGCCAGTAAGTTATGAGGGAGCGCTTAAAAGCAGCTCCCCCTTGTTAGCGGCAAGATGCTGAGGATGAATCAGACGGCAAGGGAACCAGTAATGTCAAGAAACTTGTGGGTGCTCAATTTTGGGACTAAGTGCCATTGAATATGGGCTGTGATCTCAGCACCGCTGTGTCGTGAAACACCCTGCCAAATGCGTCCAAAACTGCCCCAGAGCCACTGGCTTAGAGACAGGGACACTACCCACTGCGCCACAAGTCCACCCCTATTAAAATTTACCTTACTGCTAATTTGTGACATCAGATGTAAATCATTGCGGGAAATATTCTGCTGCTTTGATATCCTCTTTTGCAACAATGTCCAAATCAACTTTTGTTCAGTGAAGGTGTTTTGAAGTTCTTTCTCTGGTTGTATTTTAACTTTGCATATTTTGTGTACATTGTTATCTGGATGGTGACAGACAGCTGGTGCTTGAAAATGTGCAATTATACAGGTTGGCTGATTACATATGCTTGTGGAATTGAAGCAGTGATTCCTCACCAAACCTTTGATATTTATGATCTCACTAATATTTTAATACTTGTAAATGTAATGAATTATGTGATTAAATGTAAACAATTCAAATATTTTGATTTATCCAGACATGAATAATAATTTCTCATTTTCATAAGACCTTCATTGCAGATAACTCGTCATACAGGGTACATTGTTTTTCTGAATGAGAGCCCTATTTAAATCATATTCATAGTTTTCAGTTGTAAAGTTGTCACAATTGAATGCTGCAAAACCATTGCACTTTATAAGTTCTATCGAGGATTTTACTTTGTAACATATAGCCAGGAATAAAACAAGCTCACTTTTTTCCATCAAAGAGATTCTGACTAAAGTTAATTTAAATATGGTGATCAATTTCTAAAAGAAGCAACCTCCAAGAAAACGAATCACAGAAATTTTCTTAAGTGGCTCATTATTTTCCTAAATTAAATCGAGTAATTCTACATGAGTTTTATCAGGGAACAATGTGATTTACTTTGGGCGCGATCATACGGCCTCGTTGTAGCCAACTCAGTGATGCAACAAGGCCGTTAAATCTCACAAGAGGTCTCTCGCACGATTACGATGCTTGGGATGCCTCGCGAGATCTAATGACATCTTGCGAGACATCCCGATCTGCATCTCGCCCTCACTTGGCGGGATCCAGATTTGCATATTTAAGTGAACAGTTACCTTCACTTAAATATGTCTGTGCTGGAGTATCCCAAGGCCCGGGATCGAATTCCCATGCCCGGGTGACCTGGCTCTGGTGCCATTTAGGACTGGTTACCACAAATGTGGATCAGGCGTAAAGGAGCTTGGGGGGCTCCCAGGAGATCAAGTGGTCTGGTTCTGTGCAGGGTGGTACGCTGGCACCCCTGATGTCATCTTGGCACTGTCAAGCTGGCACCTCTGGCATGGCCCAGTCACTGAGGACCATCGCTGAGGGCGTTGACACCATGGTGCAGGCAATGTGGAGCCTCCAGAAATGCAGTGCCAAATGACACAGAGGCCTCTTGAGTTCACTCCAGCTGCCTCCCTGTCCCATGAAGACCCGCAGGGCCCTAGGGCAGAACAGTGTGGTAAGGTGATGTCAGTGCCACTGGTAAGTTGGCTGGGGCCCCCCGGTTCCAGACATTCAAGAGGATTTCCACCAAGGTCATCAAAGACTTCAGGGCATGGAAAGCAGCAGGCTGCCTCCACTTCTGCTGTGCACCCTGGGGACATACCTAGACACAGCATTACACCATGGAAGATCAAGAGAGTGAGGAGCACTGAGTGGGTACTGGGGCGGGGAGGGGGTGCAGGGGGTGGTCATCATCTGTAGCTAGGGGAAATGGAAATCTGTCACAATGAAATGTTCATTATTAAAACATGTCACAATTCATACATGTGAAGCATCTGCCATGTTAAAATCTTCACAGCAAGCTTGCCTGCACCCACACCCCCTGTTCCCCCCATTCACCCTGTTACCACCCCCCACCCCCAGGCACAGTGATCCGAGATCAAAAGCCCCCACTGCAGGCTCCATTATGAGGATGGGTGTGAGCGTGCTGTCAGCAGAAACTGTCAGACTTAATCAGATCCTGAGGAGCACCAGAGCTTTCCTCATAATGAATGATCATCACTCTGCTGCCTTGTACAGTGACCTGCTGACAGTGCCAATGCAAGCCCTTTACCCGTGGAGGGAGAAACAGGGTGGTGGAAGAGGAGGCGGTGTGATGGGGGAGTGGGGGGGTATGTTGAGCTGACAAACGCAGCCTGATCTCAGGGGAATTTGAAGACAATGAGGGCCTCCCTTGTCCTCCAGGTATGTTGGACCCTTACCGCCGCTGCCTGTCTTCCATCCTCTAACTCCTCCTCAGGGTCGTTCTCCAGTCTATCCTGGTCCTCCTCCTCAGACGAGGCCACATGTCTCTCTTCCTCCCCATCCACGTCCACTGTGCTAGATTGTGGAGGCACAGCAGACCACAACAAAGTGGAGACCCTCTAAGGGGTGTACTGAAGATCCCCAGCAGAGCGCTCCAGGCACTGGAACTGCATTTACAGCAGCCCAATGCACCACTCAATGACAGCAGGGGTGGAAACATGGGCCTCATTGTATCGGGTCTCCACCTCAGTCTCAGGCGTCCGCTCTGGTGCCATCAGCCATGTCCTCAGCAGGTATCCCTCATCCCCCACAAGTCAACCTGTTATCCTGGGGTAGTCCTCGGAGATACCAGGGATCGCTAAGTGCTGCAGGATGTAGCTGTCATGCACACTCCCAAGGTAGCAGGCAGTGGTTGTACACAACCTGAACAATCAGAGAGGGGAATCCCTTCCTGTTAATACAGGGTACACCCGAGTGTCCCGGTGCTCACAAAGTAACATGCATGCCATCAATGCCTCCCTGGACCTGAGATATCCGGGCGATGGCGGCGAATCTTGCAGCTTGGGCATCTTGGTGGGCCTGACCCAGATCGAAGTTGATATAGTCGGTTGCCTGGGCATTTCTTTTTTGTTCATGGGACATGGGCATAGCTGGCTGGGCCAACATTTATTGCCTATCCCTAATTGCCCTTGAGGTTCTGGAGTCACATTTAGGCCAGATCAGGTAAGGATGGCAGATTTCCTTCCCTAAAGGACATTAGTGAACCAGATGCGTTTTTAAAACAATTGGCTATGGTTTCATGGTCATCATTAGACTTTTATTTCAGATTTTTGTTGAATTAAAATTTCACCCGGGTCATAGAATCATAGAATTTACAGTGCAGAAGGAGGCCATTCGGCCCATCGGGTCTTCACCGGCTCTTGGAAAGAGCACCCCACCCAAGGTCCACACCTCCACCCTATTCCCATAACCCAGTAACCCCACCCAACACTAAAGGCAATTTTGGACACTATGGACAATTTAGCATGGCCAATCCACCTAACCCGCACATCTTTGGACTGTGGGAGGAAACCGGAGAACCCGGAGGAAACCCACGCACACACGGGGAGAACGTGCAGACTCCACACAGACAGTGACCCAAGCCGGGAATCGAACCTGGGACTCTGGAGCTGTGAAGCAATTGTGCTATCCACAATGCTACCGTGCTGCCCGTCCCCAGAGCATTACCTTGGATTTCTGGTTTACAGTCCAGTGACAATACCACTACGCTGCTGCCTCCTCTTAAAGTACATCTATCACCTCCTGGATGCAGCTGAGGGCTGAAGATTACAAAATGCCACCTTCACGGTCACTGGGAGTGGGTGTCCTCCTCCACGGGGTGCCATATCTGCGAGTACAGGTGCCACACTATCTCTTTGTTGAGACACAGTCTTTTGCGGCATACACTGTCCATTCACTCATTGAAGGGTCAATGCCTCCTGTACGTGGTCGCACACAATCATGTCACTGGACTTCTCTTCGAGACCCTCCTCAGCCTGGTGTCAGTCCCAGTCCCAGGAGGAACTACTCTGCAGCTCAGCTCATACCTGGACCAGCTTTTAATGTCCAGCGTTAACTATCCCGCTAATGGGCCTCTGCACCTCAGCGTGGGAGCTCGTACTCCATGAGGCTCATGGAAGATTAATCAGGTCATCCCCGTGGGGCTCGTGGGGGTTATAACACTGCTAGTCGTAGTTTATGGCCCCTTAATAGGAACTACACAGCAGGGGAAAGTATGCATCAAGAAATGATGGGGGTTTGCAAGAAATGTATAGAAATAGATGTGTATGATTTTATTCTTCACATTGATTGGACATATCAAATTGACAAAAGCAACCTTGTTCTCATGTTTTGCTTTCAGACAGCATTGACCTTCTGCTATTAACACCTTCTCTGGATCGATGTTTTGTCTCTTTATTACTATTTATTACTATCAATACCACTGCCTTTGCCTTTGTTCCATGATATTTTTTGATGTCATTTCATCTCCCCACCCTCTAACATATATCTGGCCTTCTCTTTTACTCCATCTGTTCTGCTAAACTTTTCAACAGCGTAAAACCCATCTCATCCATACCTCTCTTCAGTTCCGAAGAAGCGTCATATTGGACTTGAAATGTTAACCCTGTTTTTCTCTCCACAGATGCTGCCAGACTGGCTGCATTTTTCCAGCACTTTGTTTTTAGTTCAGGTCAACTGCATCTGCAATATTTTGCTTTTAATTAGGAAGTCAAATGGCATATTGGCCTTTATTGAAAGGGGGGGGGGGGGAGGGTGGAGTGTAACAGTAGGGTTGCCTTGCAATAACTGTACAGGCCATTGGTGAAATCACACTAACGGGGAGAGGATTTTATGGAGCTGGTAAAATCAGGATACGTGTTGGATGGGTGTTCTAATTAGGTGGGAGCTGAACTACCGAATCATAGAATTTACAGTGCAGAAGGAGGCCATTCGGCCCATCATGTCTGCACTGGCTCTTGGAAAGAGCGCCCTACTCAAGCCCATGCCTCCACCCTATCCCCGCAACCCTGTAACCCCACCTAACCTTTTTGGACACTAAGGGCAATTTAGCATGGCCAATCCACCTAACCTCCACATCTTTGGACTGTGGGAGGAAACAGGAGCTCCCGGAGGGAACACACGCAGACATGGGGAGAATGTGTAGACTCCACACAGACAGTGACCCAAGCCAGGAATTGAACCTGGCACCTGGAGCTGTGAAGCAACTGTGCTAACCACTATGTTACCGTGCTGCCCACTGAAACTGTGCTTTCCAAACTGGATTTGACTTTGAAGATTAACTCAGCAGCGTGTTTGCAGTGGGGCCGGACCTCACATTATTTTGTGCCAGTTGCCATGAATACTCACTATATTGAAACCGTTTGTAATTACATCCTGCCTTCATGATTAAATCATCAGCGCTCAAGAATCCCATGACACCCAACTCATGTTCATTTAAAGGTGACATGCAACATCAGCTTAATGCAACTGTTCCTGAGGTCAGTGGTTTTCCTTGTTGAATTCTGCAACACAAGGGAGAGGAGCAGGAGAATGGCAGCTTGTATGGAGGCTCGGGATCGGCAAGGGTGAATGGGATGTTGAAGGTGGGATGTGTTGAGTCGCGTTGGGGGCATGGAATAGTGAAAGAGGGATTCAAAGGATGACAGAGGGTGGGGTTCAAGGAATGGGAAAGTGAAGAGACAATGGCTTTGCACCTTGTGTGTGGTGGGAACAATATAACAAAATGAAGGGCCTAAAGGCCCCAGTCCTGTTCACATGTGGGTCCATACCAGGGCTTTAAGCGCATCTACAATATTTCAATTATCCCCGCTGAGAATGATTTCGGACAATGTCCTTTAGAATGCACTGAAGGGAGGATCAGCTGAGCCTTCAAGTCCAGCCATGTCCCACAGGCTGACGAGTACAACGCCAAACACTAACATGAACATTCAATAAAAAGTGAACAAAACATAGAAATTAGGAGCAGGAATAGGCTATTCAGCCCTTTGAGCCTGTTCTCCCATTCAATATGATCATTTCTGATCCTTGATCTCAGTGTCATATTCCCACTTTCTCCCCATACCCCTTGATCAGTGGCACGGTAGCACAGTGGTTAGCACTGTGGCATCACAGCTGCAGGGTCCCAGGTTCAATTGCCTGCTTGGGTCACTGTCTGTGTGGCGTCTGCACATTCTCCCCATATCTGCATGGGTTTCCTCCAGATGCTCCGGTTTCCTCCCACAAAGCCCTGAAAGATGTGTTGTTAGGTGAATTGGACATTCTGAATACTTCCTCAGTGTACCCAAACAGGCGCTAGAATGTGGCGACTGAGGGCTTTTCACAGTAATTTCATTGCAGTGTTAATTCCAGCTTATTTATGACAATAAAGATTATGATATTATTACGCCATTAAAATATTTTTAAAAGTCCATCTCTTTCTTAAATGCATTCAGTGACTTGGCTTCAACAGCTTTCTGTGGTAGAGAATTCCATAGGTTCACTACCCTTTGAGCGAAGAGGTTTTCCCTAATCACAGTCCTAAATGGTCTACACCATATATTGAGACTGTGCCCGTGGTTCTAAATTCCCGAAGCAGGGAAAACATTCTTCCTGAATGTAGTCTATTCAGCCCTGTTAGAATTTTATATATTTCAATCAGATCTCCTCTCATCCTTCCAAACTCTAGTGAATACAGGTCCAGTCGAACAAATCTGATTTGAAAAAACAAAACATTATTGTTTCCACAAGAAAAGAAATGCCCCAACTCCCTGTGACCACCAGTTTGTGTCAACCATGAGACGTGCCAATACATTTAGCTCTCTGACTAAGCTAATCTCAACAAATAACAATGATACCGACATGAATAAAGCAAGATCAATGTAATGTGAAATATTTACAAGGGAGATTTTAGCTTGAAAAGCATCCATCCCACATTTGTGGTCTCAAAAGTCTGATGTTAATGGTAATTGAGTTGGGCAAGAAAATAGTGCCTGGGGAATAGGTTCTTATTCAGTCTGTACCTGCTGTCCTGTCACTTGCTGGCATGTTTCACCGCTGAGAGATTTCCTCTTGTGATTGTACATGTCTGTCATCCATGTCTCTGGCATTTTAAATTGTAATTGTAATTCCATGTGAGCAAAAAGAAAGAGAACAGAAGTGGCACCCACTTCATATTCCGCTGTGAGGAACGGTTCGCCGTTCCACCCCTAGCGTATGGTGTACTGTTTGGCCAGCTTACTTAGGAAGGGGCATCATTCCATTAGATGCCGTTCAGGGAACGTTCATTAGGCTGATTTCTGGGGTAAGGGGTTTTCCTTCTGAGGCAAGCACGAGCATGTTGTGCCTATAGTCATTGGAGTTTAGAAGAATGAGAGGTGATCTTATTGGAACACATAAGATTTGGAAGGTGATTGAGGAATTTAGAGGAAATTTCCCCTCATAGAGAAATCTGGAATGCGGGTGCATAGTTTAAAAATAAGGAGTCTCCCAATTAAGAAGGCGATGAGGAGGAACTTGCTCTCTCAGAGAATCATTGGTACTTGGGAGTTCTCTTCAACTGAGAGCAGCAGAGGTTGGGTCATTGATTACATTCAAGGAATTAGAAAGATTTGTATTTGATAAGGGAGTCAAAGATTATGGATGCTGGCAGGAAAATATAGTTAAGGCCACTATCATAAGAGCCATGATGTTACTGAAAGGAAAAGCAGCTATTTCTTGTGTAGCATTAGTAAACGCAGGATGGGGAAATCACAATGTATAAACCCACATTCTATTACTTGGCGACGAAGCAGGTCATTACTGGAATGGACTGTGTGCTTTGTCAGAAAATTAGACCAGTTTTGCAGAATTTTTTCAGAACGGTGTATTACGGAGTAATCATTTCATCAGCAATTATAATGGAGAGGAGACAGCTGTGCCCTCCATCGGTCCTCATTGTATTCGTAATCCCCTTTACTGACAGATTTTATTCACCTGCTGATCAAACATCAGTGAGCTTGTTTTCAATTATTTTCCTTCCATCTCCTGAGGAAAAATCTTACATTCTCTTCCCATACTTTAAATAAGATGAAGAACCATTCTTCAGAGAAACCATAGAGTCAAACCAACATATTATTGTGTGGCTCCAGCAGGTTCACCAACAGTGTTGTTTTAGTTGCACACATCAACAAGGCATAAGACTATGAACAAACAAATCCTGAATCTCCTAGGTAATATCTTATCAGAATATTCTCAAAGTGATTTTAACTGATGAGCGATTCTTTGAAACTAACAGTTTCCATGTTTGCAAAAATTGTGAAACTGAATATTTGATTATAAAACTGGTACACTGTACACCATGACCCTCTTGTGAAACACTTAAGCTCATTTTCAAGAGCTCTGCACCACAGACCTTATTCCTAAAAATTCTGCTTCATTACTTCATGTTGCCTTCACTGGCACAGGTCTGGATTTATGCCAAAATGGAAATACCCAAAATGTCTAAGTCCCACTCCCAAACACAGCAATTCAAGGAGAGTGTGGTTGTCCCTGAGGTCAGGCATGTGCAATTCAAAGAGGCAGCTTGACATTTAAACTATTGGCTGCCTCCATTAAGTGAGATTTTATAAGCCCAGGAATGTGAATTCAAGAGAGTGTGGATTAGTACAGGTAAGTCGAGGTCTGAACTTGGTAGATTCACTTGGATAGAGTGGAGAGGTAGGTACCCTTTTAGATAGGAACCTGGGACATATTTGGATAGTAGGAGAGATAGGTACCCTTTTAGATAGGGACCTGGGACATTTTTGGATAGGTCGGAGAGGTAAGGTACCCTTTGAGATAGGGACCTGGGACATATTTGGGAGAGGGCAGACTCCTTTTGGGATTGTTAAAAGTGAACATAATTATGCATTAACTCATTGGAATTATTAAGCTTTCTAATAACTGTCGAGCTGTCAAGAAACTGTTAAAGAGCTGTCCAGCTGTCAAGAAACTGTTAAAGAGCTGTCCAGCTGTCAAAGCTGTCCAGGAAGTATAAAACCTGTCAAAGCTGTCCAAGAAGTGTCAAAGATGCCAAGGAATTGTTCTTGCTGGTTCTGCATTACGTGATGTGTAGTGACGTCAGTAGACTGTTTACGCGAGCTTTGAGCAGATCACATTCTTGATTGTATGAGCAGCATCTTTAATAAACCTTTCATTGTGTTTTACACGATGCCAGTGGGCACCTCCATAATAATAATCATAATTATTGTCACAAGTCGGCTTACATTAACACTGCAATGAAGTTACTGAAACCCCCTACTTGCCACATTCCGGTACCTGTTCGGGTACACTGAGGGAGAATTCAGAATGTCCAAATTACCTAACAGCATGCCTTTCGGGACTTGTGGGAGGAAACCGGAGCACCTGGAGGAAACCCATGCAAACATGGGAAGAACATGCAGACTCCGCACAGACAGTGACTCAAGCCGGGAAACGAACCTGGGACCCTGATGCTGTGAAGCAACAGTGATAACCACTGTGCCACCGAGCCATCCCTAACGTTTCTCATCTGAGTCAGCATATGGGGGTGTGAGAGGCCATTGGGGGGGGGGGGGGGGGGCGGTGTCAGAGCATGGATTGGCATAAGCTGGCATGGATGGGACAAAGGGAATTTGTGAGAGGGCGAGGAATGGAAGGATTTTTTGCTTTATTATTATTTATTTATTGAAAAACCTCAACTTGTTTTTCAGCCCATTCACAATCCACACATTGACTGAAAATTCAATCTTTAAAGGTTGTGTTCGAGCTGGGAAATTCCCAACTCTGTGAACCCGACCCAGGGTTGGAAATCTGGGACAGAATGTATGGCCAAAGTTTTGTTACATGTCATGGACTGAATCTTCCAAACTCTCATAGGTTTCATGACAATCTAACCTTTTGTGCAATATTTGCTTCCATCTATCTCTTCAATATGAAACTACTTTTAGAAGTAGTGGACATGGTGGCGCAGTGGTTTAGCCCTGCTGCCTCATGGCGCTGAGGTCCCAGGTTCGATCCGGCTCTGGGTCACTGTCTGTGTGGAGTTTGCATATTCTCCCCGTGATTGCGTGGGTTTCGCCCCCACAACCCAAAGATGCGCAGGCTAAGTGGATTGGCCACACTAAATTGCCCCTTAATTGGAAACAATGTACTCTAAATTTATTTTTAAAAAGTAGTGGATACAGCTCCAGTGAAGTTAGCATTGTTTACTATGTTCTCAGGCACCCAGACAGATTAACACCAAAAGGCTCCCAAAATTATCTTCATTCTAATGTCAACTTACAATGCACAACATCTGTCCACAAGACAGCTACAGGCCCGTTACTTTTGTACAATCTTCTGGTGTATGGAGGTCGTCTACCGCACAGATGCATCGGAACTATGCAGGAGTCCCGATGCATGAACAGACATGCTGAAAGTACGGCAAGTTCGAAATTCTGCTCCTGTGTTTGTCAAGTCCGTTGCTGCTAGCACTGCGCCGAAGTAGCTGAATGTGAAATCTTGGGCCTGCTGTCCCCGATGTCAGGTAAGTTTGTCTGCTCCTAGATTTGCACTTTTCTTTTCCATCCAGAATCATAGAGCAGAGGCAGGATCCATGGGAAAGTATTTTTTCCATGGGTTAATTTTTTGTTACAGCATTTATAAATATGTTTGAAATGCACATAAAGTGAAACAAAAATATATAATTTTTAAACTTTGGTCGCTAACTCATATGATTGTCCACCTAAGAAACTCCATGTTACTGGTTATGAGTTCTGTGGGTCCTTGTGTGGCTAATGAACCCAATCATTGAGCCGCATCTTCGATCGCACACTTGGCAGGTGTTTCTGGAAGGTGTGATCAGTCCTTGGACTCTAGGTAGCAGGTATTCCTTTTCAGGCTCCTTTTCCAGACCTCCTCTTGCCATTGAGTGTCCTTGAAGAGTTGTGTCCCTTCAGTCAGGATGTTCCTCCAAATAGGATTAATCTGAACAAGGGTCTCCCAGGCATTGATGTCTACGTTGTATTTCTTGAGGTAGGTCTCCAGGGAGTTTCCGAAGCTTTCCTTTGCCCTCCTCTTGTTCCTTCCTCGAACTGGGCAAATAAGATTTGCTTTGGCAGTTGCGACTGACATTCTAAGCACATAGCCGGCCCAGCGGATTTGGTTTTAGGTAATCATGGCCTCAATGCTGGTGCTCTTAGCTCCTTCAAGGACGCTGATGTTAGGACACCTGTCCTCCCAGCTGATGTGGAGTTAAAGTACATTTGTATTTTGCAATGGATTTTAATCTGTGTTTTTTAAGTGTCTCCTTGATATAATGTTGATCCTTACAAGCCTCAGTGATTACTTCAAATGCTTTAACAAAGTTCAATGCCTTAGTTGAAGTGTGTAAGTTGCCTGTCAGGTAATGTGAACTATCTCTCTGACAGGGATTGCAGAATCCAGTTCAGATTAAAAATATGTAGTCAGGCTACATCTCTGCCTAGTGAGGAAACAAATCTATTACCTACTAAGTGCATTAAGTGCGTTACAATCACCCATGCATGTGATTTCACTGCACTTACCTCTCTTTGATGTAAATTTGCATGACATGGAACACACATTTGCATTGCGCTTTATGGCCACAAAGGGATCGTAAAACTGGTGCAATTCAGCTCCGGTGGGAGAACATCGGGCGGGATTCTCTGTCGGCTGACGACGAAATCGGGAAACGCGATTGGGCGGAGAATAGCCTCCGACGGCAAAATTGTGGTAGGTGCCAGTTTGACGCCACGCGATTCTCTGGCACCCCGAAAATGGTGTAAATGAGCCGTGTGCGGCATTTAAACACCATTGGCATATCATTAACGGGCCTAACCCTGTATTCTCCGGGGCCTCCGCGATTCACTGCCTCCAATCTAGCGCGGATCACTTGTGGTTTCAAAAATCGTGAACCTGGTAAGAGAGAGAGAGGAGGCAGGACACAGCGAGGAGTGACTTGAGCTGCTGGCCTGGACACTGACCATGCTGTCTGGGGTGGGGGGGCTTCTTCCAGGGCTGGGGGAGGAGGAGAACAGGACGATGGGCTGGGGTGAAGCCCCCACGGGACTGAGGCCGTGCCCAGCCACGACCGCCATACGGCCATCTTGCTGAGCACCCACTGACCACCCACCCTGGTCCCTGGTTCTAAACAGTGACACCGGCCATATGGGTGCGCCCACCACCGCACCCCACCACCCCTGCCACATCGCCCCCCTCCCATACCCAACCGGCCGCCACTCACAGGCGAAATACCCAGGGGCACACTCACGGCAGCCCCCAGTGAGGGCAGTGCCAGCCAACGGTACCCCAGGCATCAGGGACGGACCAGGGGCCCTCACGGTTCTGGCCACCGACGAGGAAGGGGTGAGGGGGTGGGGACATGTGGGACTGGAGACCGCAGTGCCAACCAGGGCCACCGTGTAGCCCATGGAACCTGGATGGGCACAGGAGTACGCACCATGCTATAATGTTGGCCTTTCACCCCTAGCAGACAATGGCGTTTGGAGTTCGACCAGCAATGGTGGCTGCCCTGGTGGTTTTTGAAGCTCTGCGGGAAGCCGTGCGGCTGTATGATTGGGAGCCGCTCGAAGACGAGGTGGAAGCTGCAGCAGTGGAGCAGGCAACAGCAGAGTGGGAAGCCGCTGAGAGTGCAGCAGCTGAGCGGGCAGCAGCTGAGCGGGCTGCAGAGGGGCAGGTGGCAGCTGCCCAACAGGCCGAGGAGGAAGAGGTACCAAGGAGGAGCCATAGGAGGCCTTGTGTGTACTTGCAGCGCCTCTCATTCGAGGACATGCCGGACCAGGCATGCCATTGGAGACTCTGGATGAGCAGAGAGACAGTGCGACACATCTGCCATACGATGGCACACCTGGCACCGTGGGGGTATGGGGGAGGACACCCGCTCCCGGTGACCATCAAGGTCACCCTGAACCTCTACGCCATGGGATCCATCCAGTCGGCGAGTGGGGACCTGTTCAGGATCTCACGGACCTCGGTGCACAGGAGCATCTGCACCATCACGGAGGTCCTATAGGCCCAGGTGGATCAATACATCCATTTCGATGTGCATTGAGCCCACCAGGATGCTCGGGCAGCAGGGTTCGTCACCATCGCAGGATGCCCCATGTCCAGGGGCGAACGACGGGATGTATTTTGCCCTACAGGCACCTCTGGATAGCAGGCCGCTCTACACCAACCGGAAGGGGTACCACTTACTGAACATCCAGCTGGTCTGTGAGCATCAGCTGCACATCGTATACCTCTGCACCCGATGCCCGGGCAGCATGCACGATCCTGGCACACTTGGCAATCCCTGACAAGTTCGAGGCACACCACCCCCCCCCGGCTGAGGGGTTGGCTCCTGGCTGTCAGGGGTTACCCACTGCGGCCGTGGCTGATGACAACTATCCGGAGGCCACAGACCGATGCGGAGACCCACTACAACGACGCCTGTACAGCGACCAGCAGTGTGATCGAGTGGTGCTTCGGCATCCAGAAGATGCGGTTCAGGTGCCTGGACCACTCTGGAGGGCCCTCCAGTATGAGGCTGAGATGGCTGCACGCATCATGGCGGCCTGCTGCATCCTCTACAACATTGCACAGCAGAAAATAATTCTCAAAATTTTTAACTACCAGTTCAAAGTTTTTATTTTCAGCATCATTCTCAAAATGGAATGTGTTATATATTTCTATGGTCTGTTGCCCAGCCATTAGTAATAATAAGGCAGTTTTTCGCTCATCTCTGGCAGTTTCTAGATTAGAGGACGAGAGATAGAGTTGAAGCTCAAGTTTTAACATGCGCCAGTTAACATTACGATTACCATTGATCCAGAGTCGTCGTGAAGCGTGAGCTTTCGCCATCCGTCCTGGATTCATCGATGTTCCACAGTCACAGGTTGGTGCTTTGAAATTCGAATTGCGTCTCTAATTATTCTTATGAGATCCTCACTAAACTAACTAGTTATCTACAGTAGATACACCTGGTACCATTTATATTTCAACACCTGGTAGCATGTTATATTACCTTTGGTGGTAATATGTTATTGTTCTTTGCCTTTTGATCCACAATGGTCTGTTGAGTTGATGACAAAGAAACCACCAATCTTTAGATTGAATCAAAACTAATTTATTGGACAATGATTAATTAAATAAAGTTCGCACACACTACTGAGCTATAACTAATAATAAAGTAAGGTTGAATCTGTCCAGCAGTCATCTATAATCTAGTAATTACAAATGATGTCCTTGTGTTAACTCTCTCTATAATCTAAACTACTCGTGCTATGATCAATTTGTCTCCTCTGCTAACTCTCCACTAACTACCCAGCATTCCCTGATTTATATGCAGATTTATATGGTGGTATCCTCTCCTGTTTTAATTGCATTGAGATGTAATAATTAACCCTTCACTAACTTATCTATCTACATATCATTACAGGGTGCTCTTGCTGTACCGGATGAGCTGTGTGGTGCCCACCATTAAGTGTCCCAGGAGCCTCTTCATGAATGTGCCCAACTGAGATGAGAGTCTCTGGGATGGTGGAGGATGTTGGAGACAGCTGTGACAGAAAGTCTGTGCCCTCCTCCCACCCAAGCTCCGGTGACCTCCCTTTCCTCTGGGCCACCAGCCACGTTCAGGGCCCTCTGCTTGGACACATTGAGGGGCCGCAGTCTGGTGGTCCCCCTCCGGTCTTCTCCCGCTCCCGCGATTGTGCGCGGCCTTCTCCTGAGGGTGGGGATGGGGGGTGGAAATAAATACAACAGAACCTTTAGACGATCCGATGCATGCAACCCAGAGGTTGGGTAGATGGTGGCCTCAGTGGCCCGGACACCCGGCCATGGTGGCTGGCATGGGTGCTAGTATGTGGGGCAGGGGATCGGCTGTCACCGGGGGGGGGGTTAGTGCCAGGCACATGGAACAGCCAACTCACCCTGGCCGCCCTGAGGAGGTCATGTAGTTTCTTCCCACACTAGATGCTAGTCCGGAAAACATTGCCCAGGGCGCTGACTGCCTCTGCCATTTCCGCCCAGGCACGGCGAATGGTGGCGCCTGGCGGCCTTACTCCCATGTCGGGGTATAGCATCATCTGCCTCTCCTCTACCGTGTCCAGGAGGGTCCCCAGCTCAGCGTACCTGAACCGTGGTGCTGCTCTCCTTCCAGCCATCCTTTTGGCGGGGACGGTGAGTGTGGGGGGGAAGGACCGTTTAAGTGCGACTGTGGCGTCTCAGCCTCATGAGTGCCAATCACAGACCCGACGAATCTGGCACCGTTTTTCGTGGAATGATTGTGTTCCAAGTGGTGCTGGTGCGAGCCCATTAAAAGTTGCTGAGTCGGTGCAGGTGTTGCACCGATTTTTCTGTCGTAAAACTCCACACGTGCTCCGCTGGCGTCAACACTTAGCCTGAGAAACGGAGAATCCAGCCCAACATCTCCCAAACGGAGAATCCTCCCCAGAGTCTTTCAGTGAATCCTATCAGTCTTGACTAGTTTGTGTAATGTGCCAGTTGTGAATCCTCAAGAAAAAAAAGGGGAAACAGAAAGATCGTCACAATTTTTTGAGCGCAGTTAGGTGGACACTTTTCTCCCTCAGTATCGGTTAATGTTAATGCTTCCCACCAATACACGTAATCGGCCATTTTTAAAATTAACCCACCAGGCACAAGGTACCAGACCCAGCTGAAATGCGCTTTGAATGAAATTCCCACATTTACCACCCATAGAACCCTGAGAAAATTGGTCTTTAAGCTTCTATGGAAGAATATCCAGCTCTTTGATTCTTCAATTTTTGTAGTTGGTGGACACACCGCCCTGTTCGGGGCATACCAGCAGGGGCTGGTTTAGCACAGTGGGCTAAGACAGCTGGCTTGTAATGCAGGACAAGACCAGCAGCACAGGTTCCATTCCCGTTCCAGCCTCCCCGAACAGGCGTCGGAATGTGGCGACAAGGGGCTTTTCACAGTCACTTCATTGAAGCCTACTTGTGACCAATAAGTAATTATTGAATATTATTATTACATAATCGTTGGTTGGGTCAGTATCCTAGAAGTAGCTATCTCCTATCATTGTAGGAGCATTATTACCACAAGAAATTCAGCCATGCAAGAAGGATTACCACCATCATATCAGGGCATCTTTGGATGGACAATAAATGTAGACTTGCTTGCATTGGAAGATCCTAAAAACAAAGCTACATTGCCATTTTGTTCAGAATGCAAGTTTACTTTTCTTTGTTTTTCACCTTCCACATGATTTGTTTCCTGTTCTTAAGTCTAAAAATAATCTGTGGTAAACACTTCTTATTCATTTTCTGTGTTGATATACCATGCTCCATTGATATTCATGTTAGGATTAGATATTGCACTCATCACACCCAAAACCTATAAATAGTGCCTCTTGTTTCCATTTAACAGCTCCAATGAACAATTATGTATATTAGCAGTGCAAGCCAGTGCAAGTGCCCATTCACATGTGAGTTATCCAGCTCGAGTGATTCTTCTCCCCTGTGTTTCTCTTTACCATTTAGTAAGTGGAACTAATGGTATAATCATAAATATGTTATGTGAATTCTTGCAAGCCCACTTAATTATAATCTTTATTTGTGTCACAAGTAGGCTTGCATTAACACTATAATGAAGTTACTGTGAAAATCTCCGAGTTACCGTACTTCAGCGCATGTTCGGGAGAGTCCAGAATGTCCAAATCACATCTTTCAGGACTTGTGGGAGGAAACCGGAGCACCCGGAGGAAACCCACGCAGGCACAGGGAAAATGTGCAGACTCCACACAGGCAGTGACCCAAGCCAGGATTGAACCTGGGACCCTGGCACTGCGAAGCAACAGTGCTAACCACTGTGCTACCGTGCCACCCTACTTGTCTGAGTGGATTTGTAGGAGGTTAAGTGTTCTCCAAATAGGTCTGCTCAGAGCCAGCTGTTTGCAGTGAAACAGCTCCCAAACTGGAGCACAGATGTGCTGCGGCTCTGGTGCGGCTTCAGGCCATCCACTCGTCTCTCTCTTGCTATCAACTTAAAGATTTCATTTTGCTAACTGTAAGGTTTGATTCTTCTAATTTGCTTCCCTTCTTTCTTGAAGCCAGTGACTCAATCTAGGGAGTTGTGCAGTGGGCAATGCCAACCCGGCCGACTGAATGTCCTCTACTCAACCAAGAGACTGCTTTCTATGAGTCATCAGATTAACTGACCTTGAAAGACAAAAAAAACCTCCGATTTATATAATGCCTTTCATGATCACAGCACATCCCAACGCTCTTTACTGCCGATGAAGGTCTTTTGAAGTGTAGTCACTCTTATAATAAAGGAAATGAGGGAACCGATCTGTCTACAGCAAACCCCCACATCAGTAATGTAATATTGCCCAGATAATCTATTTTAGTGACGTTGATTCAGGCATATAAATTGGCCAGGGTTAACTTCCCTGCTGTTCTTCCAAATAATGTCATGGGATTTTTGCATCCGCTTGAGTGGGTTGACAAGGTTTCATATTACTATCGCAAGCCTCATCCAAAAAAACAGCACCTCTGACAGTGCAACACTCCCTTAGTACTGCACTGGACTGTTAGCCAAAACATTTGTGCTTCAGTCTCTGGAGTGAGACTTAGTACAAATACCTCCAACTAAACCACAGTTATTACAGTTTACTGTTGATCACAACTGAATGTATTTATTGCCTCATCCAACATCATGGGTGACTGTCAGGCAGTCCAGGAGAAGCAGGCAATTAGGGCAGGAGTCCCCTGAGTCTATCTTGCTTGCTAATCTATTTTCCATTTTAAATACTTTTGAGGGCAATGGTTCCTCAGTGGAGTGCAGCTAGAACCAAATCTGTGGCATCAAGGGTGGTTCAGCTGCACAGGTTGGGATGAAGAAGAAGAAGAATGGAAGAGCAATGTTGATAGGTGATTCCATAGTTAGGGGATTAGACAGAAGTTTTTGTGGCTGTAAACATGACTCCAGGATGGTGTGTTACCTCCCTGGCGCCAGTGTGCTGCCAATCGCCACCAGAGTCACCAATAATGTTGCCAATTAATAATGATGCTCTTTAGAGTCGCCAGGTATCAAATGATACCGCCACAAAGCTTGACTGGCTATCGACCACACAACCAGTTAGTCAGTTCAAGTTCAAAGATGGTTTATTTACCCACAAGGATTACTTCGACATGCAACACAAAGCACTACAAGTTAAACTACACCTAACAACAACAATAACCTATACTTAACTTCAGGGCAACCGGCTCTATGCAGATGGACAAGGCCTTTGGCTGGATCTTGCATGACTGGGTGGAAGAAGTGCCTCTGTTTCTGCTGGGCTCATCCGTCTGGTAGCGATCGTTGGTCTTGAACTTGTCTGTCTGGTCGTTATGCTGCACTTGGGTTGGCATAGGCCAGATCCAAGAGAGCCCAAGCACATGGCTGTGACTCTTCTTATCCCTCTGGGATTTTGCACTCTTTGGGGCAGTCCTTAACTTGGACCCAATAATTCGACAGGCTTCGATCACTGCCTTTGATTTTGGCCAATAAAGAGGCGGATGCCTTGATGGCTGGGCATGTCCTTAGTGGTCATTGACCTTGGCTGTTTGGGCTCCCTGAGTAAAGGGAGTGGCGCTGATTAGTCTGTATCTGTATCGGTTACCTGAGTACAGTTCTTTTGTTCTGGGGAAATGGGCCATTAGAATGCAAACGAGCGGGGTTTCCGATTGCGTCTAGCTATCTGGGTTGCAAGTACACACACAAGCTCTGGGTCTGTCTGAGTCCTGGGTTGGCCATAATTCCCATGGTCCTTTGCAGGTGGTCATCTGAGATGGCTACATCCCGTCCTCTTGATCCTGAACGTGAAGCGTGGTGGATCACACTGTTGATCCCTTACCCATCTCTGGTGTGCCGGTTACCCTTGGTCAAGGACAGGTTCTACACTACTCTGTCCTATGTTTTTGGAGCATTTACCTAACATTTATATTAACCCATCATACATTCATAATTTCTAACAGGTCACTATAAAACATTTCACTGTTCCGCACAATTGAATATCTAACTAACACTATCTAAGCTACTCTCATGTTGCTGACAAATATCAAAAAGAACTTATGTACAATACAAGATTTCAAAACAGCAGCATCACATTCCTACCGAATCCATCAAAGTTAGAGAGGTATACGGTTTTTATTTTTATCAGCGATCACAGTGTTTGTTGAGTTGGCTGAATTCCAAAGAAGGGGGCTCGGAGTGTATGTATCGGGGAGTGGGAGGCTCCTTTTCACCATTTTGCGGAGTCTAAGTGTCTCGATGACATTTCAGATTATTGCAATTACCAGAAGGTCCTCTACTGTGTATGAAAGGGGGTACCATTTGGCAATGTTTTCGCACCAAGTGGGGGTTTCAGTGTCTATCTCTATGTGTGGTGTCCGGGCTAGGGGTGTCATGTTGTGTGGTGGTGTTCGGGGCTGGTATGGTGTGTGGTACAGAGGCTGGTAACGTGCGCAGTTGTAGGAGTCCAGCGATGATCACAATGTAGGTCATCAGTCCTCTCTTCATCTTGCCTTCTGTCTTCCGTTTTCCGTATGTTCCTTGGGGTGCAAGCATAATATCTGTTATTATCGTTGGTTAATATCTTGTTTATTTGTCTTTCTCTCCTTAACCTCAAGTACCCATTAGAATCGCCACCATGTGTGACTCCCTCATTTTGAGAAACAAGACATTGCCCCAAAAAAATTTCTTTGTAAGTGCAGAGATTCTCACAGCTGGTGGTCGATGCGGGGAGTGGGCAGACAATTTCTCCGTCCAGTCTTTCCTTTACTGCAACCAATGATGGCTGATGCTCATCTTACTAGCCGAATTTTAAGGCGGGTACTTTTATAGAGTTTTGTCATCCCACGGTCCAGAGGCAGTTCGCGTGTAGCAGCATATGTGGCAACCAAGTGTGTCAAACGTGTAAATAGCAGGTGGGGAATGACCAGAGGGTCACGGAAGGTAAAGGGATGAGTGTACAGACTATGACAAAGGGCATTATTTAAACCACAATAAAAGAGCAGCAAAGGGAAAACTAAGACCTGCCAAAGACAGTGAAAAGTGTAAAGAACCATTCCAGAGTACTCGAAGTGACGGGAACCTGAGGTGCATGTGGGCCGCGGCAGGGCAAGAATGGGTGGAATCCCCGGGTAGGGCAGTGATCAGTGCCCTTGCTCCACTACCCGAGCTTAACTGACCGGATGCATTTGGGGTCCTCAGGCAGGGCGGGGATTAGTGCCGTTATTCCGTACCTGGGTGCCCTAAATGAGCGGAAAGAATTTGTAACACATGTGAGATCCAACAATTGTTCCTTTAACGGCCATTGGTCAGTAAATGGCGTCGGAAGAGTAACTATGACTGTATCAAGAAATTGGGCGTGTGGCTGCCATTAATTAAAACCATGTAACAAGAAGAAAGAAAGAAGGAAAGTAAAAAGGCAGGCAGGCTCCATGAGAAAGTAGGACACCGTAATTCTTATGCGGCGTCTTTTTCTCATCATCTGGACACCTCAGGGTTCTGTATCAAAAAGCATTGTAAAAGGATTACCCATAACCAGAGTCAGAATCTGTATCATCACCATCTCCCTGTTGCCAGACTCGTGTCTGCCGTTGTTGTGCCATGGCCGCGTGGGCCGTCGTAGAATCCGAATCGTCATGTCTAACCAGTCTACAAGAGTTGTCGCGGTGCCAAAAAGGGGTTCGTTTGTCATGAGGCGTAGGGGCGGTGGCAGTGAAGGGCAAGTTACTGTTGTCGGGCGGTGGCGGTGGCTGTGGCTGTGGCTGTGGAAGGGGGTATAGGGGGCCAAACATGTCTTGGTCGTGGTACCGGGAGCTGGAGTGACTGGGGCCGGGTAGGTTGTACCAGTGGTCAGTGATCGTGGTCAATTCGGGGAGGCTGGCGCTGTCATTGGAGTCAAGCTCAGGGTGGAAGGTCGTACCTTTGGGCGGAGACAAGGTTGGGTCTGTGGGCGTGGACGTGCTGTCAGGGCTGGGGGAGGGTTGGACTAGGTTGTCGATGGGCGGGGTGGAATCGACTGCTATTGCCAGGGAGATGTGGTGGGAGTTTTATTGGGTTGGAAATCGGACAGACTAAGTAAGGTGCTTCTTTACGACATCAATCTTATTTGGTGAGCATCAGACAAATAGCAATTAGTCGTAGTCGGACTTCACAAAAAGTCTCAGTGGTTTCAAAGACGGAAAAAGAGGAACTGCGAAGTTTAATTGGGCAACTGAATTGGACAGGTAGACAGACTAGACCGGATGTTAGTTTTGATGTCCTAGAGTTGAGTACAAAAATGAATGATCCTAAACTGGAAGACATAATAAGAGCTAACAAAATGTTGGCCAAACTAAAAATGCAGAGTGTGTATTGAGGTTCCCGTTTTTAGGTGATCTTAGGCACTTGAAACTTGTTTATAGTGATGCAACCTATGCCAATTTATGTTGTGGGGTTTTGAGCGCAGGAGGTTCTATAATTTTTCTTTTGGGGGCAAAACCCCTTGTGTGGGAAATAAGGAAGGTGGTTAAAAGCACACTGGCCGCTGAGACATTAGGCCTTGGAGAGACAGTGGATATGGCCTTTTATGTATCCCAGATATTAACAGACATTTTTGGATTAAGGGATTTGGGTAAAATACCCATTGATTGTCACATTGACATTAAATCCCTGTGGGAAAATGTGCACTCCACAAAAAGTGTAAATGAGAAAAGAGTGAGGATTGACATCACCAGTTTAAAACGGATGCTGGACAAAGGGGAGATATCAAAAATTAAATGGGTCGACAGTAGCTATCAGTTATCCAATTGTTTTACTAGATGAGGGGCTAGTTCAAACACACTTTTGGACATGATTAAAATAGGGTGTTTCTGAATGTTTTTTGTTCTTCAAGAAATTAATTTTTTAAAAAGGGGAAATTGTGTGTTTTGTGTTTCTTGTATTTTCTGGGAAAACCAATATTCATCAATTTTTATTTTCCTCCAAGCAAGGGAGACTGTTAGGAATGGGTTAACAGACCTTCCAATTAAATGCTAATTTGATGTCAATTATCCAATAGAAGCCACTGATATATAAAGGGGTTGCAGGTGGCACTATTTGTTGATGGGGATTTGTGTTTTAAGTTGGATCAAAGAAATAAAGGTGCTTTGTGGAGAAGCAGAACGATTGCCTCCTTTGCTCGACAGCAACCCAGAAGCTTGAACATGTTGACCAGGGTCCCTGCCGTGGCTGGCGGTGTATGGGCAGGGCGCGGTGGATGGCAGGGGATAGGGTGTGGGGATAGGGTGGGGGGATGAGGGGTGCAATGGGGAATGGTGACAGCTCAAATTGTACAAGCATCGCTAGTCTTTCAAAAAGATGATGGACAGCGTGTGCCACAGGAGGCTGCTCCTCAACAAGGGCAGAGTGTGGCATCTGCGCCATGACCTTACGGACTTGGCACCACGTGGAGGAGGAGGATACCTGCTCCTGGTGGCCGTTATTGTCACCCTGAACTTTTACACCTCAGGGTCATTCCAGGGCTCGAGTGGGGACATGTGAGGCAACTCACAAGCTACAGCCCACAAGTGCACCCGAGATGCCCTTTTATCCGGGCAGCAAACTATACAAACCTTGATCTGGACCAAGCCCAACAAGATGCCCTGGCAGCAGGATTCTCTGCCATCGTAGGGATGCCCCAGGTCCGGGGCTAATAGATGGCAAACATGTCGCCTTGCACTCACCTGGTGTGTGACCACCACATGGAAGATCATGCACGTGTGTGCATCCTGCCCAGAGGTAGTTGGACACCCCGTGCATCTTTGAGGACCACCCCAGGATGATCGATTGGCTCTTGGGGGATAAGTGGTACCCGCTGTTGATCTGGCTATTGACTCCAGTGTGTGAGCCAGTGACCGATGCAGAGACCCAATTTAAGAAGGCCCATGTGGCCACTGGGGCTGTCATTGAGCAGTGTTTCGGACTGTTCAAAATGCAGTTCCGATGCCTCGTCCACTCTGGTGGTGCATGGCAATACACCCCCCAGAGGATCACCCTCTTTGTGGTGGTCTGCTGTGCCATCCAGAACCTGAGAAGCAGCAGGGCAACCTGCTGGAGGTGGATGGGGAGGAACATGTGGCCACCTCTGAGAAGGACGACAAGGAGGCATCAGACCAGGATAGGCTGGGAGACGAGCCCAAGGAGGACCTGCAGGATCAGCCAGAGGATAGAGGACAGGCGGCAGCACTGACCAATCTCGACCCCCGCGAGACTCCTTCCATGCCCCCCACCCCTTACGTGCCATGGGACTCGCCCCACTAACCCCCATCTTCCAATCCCTCAACTTGCTCCCCCACCCCTCCCAAATCCCCCAAGTACACCCCTGAACCCCTACAGGACTCCTGGCTCCCAGACTATTCCCATCCCAACCCGAGTACAATTCAACTCCATGGACATCCCTGGGATCTCTTGACACTTGATGAACCCACTGACAACTCCCCCGAAAGTCCACAAGCTTCTTGACCATCCACTGGATTCCCTGACGACATAAACAACATCCAAATTCCCTCCGCACCACTCGACTACACCCCTAGCTGGATCTGCACTCGCCCAACGCCAGAAAAGACTTTACTCACTGGCTAGCATGTTTTGAGGCCTACATCAACGCGGCGGACCCCGCGCCAATGGAGGCCCAGAAGATAAATGTCCTGTACTCCAGACTGAGCTCCAGCGTGTTCCCGTTGATCCAAGACGCCACGAATTACACAAAAGCAATGGAACTCCTTAAGGAACACTACGCGCAGAAGGAGAACATGCTCTTTGCCAGGCATGTACTCGCCACCCGCTCGCAACTACCTGGTGAGTCCATCGAAGACTTCTGGCGGGCCCTAATGCCACTCATCCGGGACTGTGACTGTCAGGCCATTACGGCCACCGAACACGCGAATCTCCTCATGCGTGATGCCTTTGTGACGGGGATTGCGTCGGACCGCATCCGAGAACGATTACTGGAAGGGGCCACACTCGAACTGGCGGAGACGAAAACCTTGGCGCTCTCCATGATGGTCGCATCCCGTAACGTGCAATCGTACCTCTCCAGCCGCGCTGCCCACCCTTCTACTCCGTCCTCCCCCTCCTGGACCCCGCTGACGATCTCCTCAGCCGGGGCCCTGCCTTCCCAATATGCCTGCGCCGCACACCGATCTGCGAAACCCCGGGGTTCCCCGCTGCTACTTCTGCGGTCAGCAGAAGCACCCCCGTTTGTAAAGCCTGCAGTAAAAAGGGCCACTTCACGGTTGTGTGCCAGGCCTGTGCAATCGCTGTGATCGTGCCCGCTATCGCCCCTGCTATTGCCCCCTCCCCCACGCCAGACGCTAAATGGGAGCCGCCATCTTCTCCTCCCAGGTCCACGTGCCACCAATGGGCGCCGTCATCTTGTCCCTCTTCGGTCACGTGCACCCCATGGGTGCCGCCACCTTGTCCCGACCCCGCAATGTGCGCACCGTGGGCGCCGCCATCTTGTCTCCCACAGGGTCTCCGGACATCACAACATCAGAACCGCACACGCTCGCCACCCGAAGCATCCGACGGCTACCCGCAGCTCGCTTCGATGACGCTGGACCAGTCTCGCCCGCACAACCTTGCAAGCCCGTTGCCACTAGGAGCAGACGGTACAGCACCCAGGACAAGACCTTCATCAGGTCCGAAGTCCAGCGGCTGCTTAAGGAGGGTATTATCGAGGCCAGCAACAGCCCCTGGAGAACCCAAGTGGTAGTGGTTAAAACTGGGGAGAAACACAGGTTGGTCGTGGACTACAGTCAGACCATCAATCGGTACACGCAGCTCGACGCGTACCCCCTCCCACACATATCTGATATGGTCAATCAGATTGCGCAGTACCGGGTCTTCTCAACAATGGACCTGAAATCCGCCTACCACCAGCTCCCCATCCGGAAGTCGGACCGGCCATACACGGCCTTCGAGGCGGACGGTCACCTCTACCACTTCCTTAGGGTCCCTTTCAGCGTCATAAATGGGGTCTCGGTCTTCCAAATAGAGATGGACCGAATGGTCGACCAGTACGGTTTGCGGGCCACCTTTCCGTACTTAGATAATGTCACCAACTGCGGCCATGACCAGCAGGACCACGATGCCAACCTCGATAAATTCCTCCGCAATGCTACTCTTCTCTACCTGCCCTATAACAAAGTGAAGTGTGTGTTCAGCACAACCCGGTTAGCCATTCTCGGCTATATAGTCCAAAACGGACTTCTCGGGCCTGTCCCTGACCCCTTGCACCCCCTCATGGAACTTCCACTCCCCCACTGCCCCAAGGCCCTCAAACGCTGCCTGGGGTTCTTTTCCTTCTATGCCCAGTGGGTCCCAAACTATGCGGACAAGGCCCGCCCACTCATTCAGTCCACCCAATTTCCCCTCGCGGCCGAGGCACAACATGCTTTTGCCCATATCAGAGCAGACATCGCCAAGGCCGGGATGCGCGCAGTGGACGAATCACTGCCTTTCCAAGTAGAAAGCGACTCTTCAGACGTTGCCCTTGCCGCCACTCTAAACGAGGCAGGCAGACCTGTGGCATTCTTTTCCCGCACCCTTCACGCCTCTGATATCCGACACTCATCCGTCGAGAAGGAGGTCCAAGCTATCGTTGAAGCTGTGCGGCATTGGAGGCATTACCTGGCCGGTAAGAGATTCACTCACCTTATGGACCAACGGTCGGTAGCCTTCATGTTCAAGAACACACCGGGGCAAGATCAAAAATGATAAAATCTTGCGGTGGAGAATCGAGCTCCCCACCTATAATTGCGAGATTTTGTATCGCCCCGGTAAACTCAAAGAGCCCCAGACGCCCTCTCCCGAGGTACATGTGCCAGCGCACAAGTGGACCAACTCCGGGCCCTACACGACAGCCTTTGTCACCCGGGGGTCACTCGATTGTACCATCTGGTCAAAGCTCGCAATCTGCCCTACTCCATCGAGGAAGTAAGGACAGTCACCAGAGACTGCCAGGTCTGTGCGGAGTGCAAGCCGCACTTCTACCAGCCAGACCGTGCGCGCCTAGTGAAGGCTTCCCGCCCCTTTGAACGCCTCAGCGTGGATTTCAAAGTGCCCCTCGCCTCCACCGACCATAACATGTACATTCTCAGTGTAGTCGACGTGTATTCCAGATTCCCCTTCGCCATCCCATGCCCCTATATGACGTCTGCCACCGTCATCAAGGCCCCCAGCACCATCTTCGCTCTCTTCGGTTTCCCCAGCTACATCCACAGTGACAGGGGATCCTCATTCATGAGCGATGAGCTGCGTCAGTTCCTGCTCAGCAGGGGTATAGCCTCCTGCAGGATGACCAGCTACAACCCCAGGGGAAACGGGCAAGTAGAATGGGAGAATTGGATGGTTTGGAGGGCCGTCCAGCTGGCCCTACGGTCCAGGAACCTCCCAGCCTCTCGCTGGCAGGAGGTCCTCCCTGACACTCTACACTCCATCCGGTCACTATTGTGCACTGCCACTAATAACACACCCCATGAACGTGTTTTTACCTTACCCAGGAAGTCCACATCCGGAGTGTCGCTCCCGACTTGGCTCACAGCTCCAGGACTAGTCCTTCTCCGTAGGCACGTCCCTACCCATGGGCCCCCCCCTTCCACCGCGCCGCCAATATTGACCCCACCAGACCACCCCCCTCTCCCCTTTTCCGCACAAGAGGACAAAGAGGACTTCGGCACTCTCCCGGAGTTTCCCGATGACTGGCCAGCATCAGCAGTGCCACCACCGCCATCGGTTCCACCTCCACCACCGCCAGCACGAAGCACCAAAGCACCGGACCGGCTGAACTTTTGACGGTCTCCGGACCGTCAACATGGACTTTTCTTTTCCTACACTGTACATAATTGCACTAATTGTATATAGTTTTACTTCACCCCCGCCGGACTCATTTTTAACAGGGGGTGAATGTGGTGAACCACTGTAATAGGAGATGTAAGGTAGGACCTGCACTACAGGTTCGCCGGTAGCTCCTGCCGGCTGGCTCTGCCCATGGAGAACTGTATAAATATGTATGACCTCCAGTGCCCTGCCATTTCGACAGCTGTAGCAGGAGGCCACGCATCTGACTGTAATAAAGCCACAGTTGTACCCAACTTTAGTCTTTGTGCAATTGATCGTGCATCAACCACCTCACTTGACAATGCATTCCAGGCCACCACCACCTTCTGTGTAAAAAAAATTTCCCCCGCTCATCTCCACCGAACCCTTCCTCCCTCACCTTGAACTTGTGCCCCCTTGTAATTGTCATTTCCGCCCTGGGAAAAAGCCTCCAACTGTTCATCCCCTATCTGTACCCCTAATAATTTTATAAACTTGTATCAGGTCATCCCTCCACCTCTGTCTCTCTCTCTCTGGAGAACAATCTCAGTTTGTTCAATCTCTCCTCCATAGCCAATACCCTCCGTACCAGGCAACATCCTGGTAAAACTTTTCTGTACACTCTCCAAAGCCTCCACGTCCTTCTAGTTACCTGACCCACAACTTTTAATAGATTATGGCATGGGAGCACACGGCCCACTCTTCAGATGTGGTACGGCAGACATGGAAAAGTATTTCTTTAAAGCAAAACAATCTTTATTCTATGAACTCAAGTTAACCTTTTTAAAACATACAGTGAACATCTTATCATAGAATCATAGAATTTACAGTGCAGAAGGAGGCCATTCGGCCCATCGAGTCTGCACCGGCTCTTGGAAAGAGCACCCTACCCAAGGTCCACACCTCCACCCTATCTCCATAACGCAGTAACCCCACCCTACACTAAGGGCAATTTTGGACACTAAGGGCAATTTAGCATGGCCAATCCACCTAACCCGCACATCTTTGGACTGTGGGAGGAAACCGGAGCACCCGGAAGAAACCCACGCACACACGGGGAGGATGTGCAGACTCCGCATAGACAGTGACCCAAGCCGGAATCGAACCTGGGACCCTGGAGCTGTGAAGCATTTGTGCTATCCACAATGCTACCGTGCTGCCCGTCTTAGCAACCATTAATTCAAATGCAACCCCCAAAGAATACAACATTAAGCAACCCTTAATACATTCCCAAACAACATTCAGAAGACAAAAGACCCTTTTAACACACAGATCACGTTTAAATTCACTATTGAGAGCAGTTACCATTTTGAAAATCCCAAATGAACATTCATAAGCTTGCAGAGATTCATACACATCCTGCTGTGATTTCAGCTTCTCCAAAATTAAAATGAAACCATACCCACCCTGCAGCAAAAAGCCTAAAGTGAAAGTAAAAAGCTGACAGACAGCCCAGCTCCACCCACTCTCTGACATCACTGCAGTAGTAAACACCCATTTCTTAAAGGTACTCTCACTACAGATATTTATATACATACCCATTTGAACATCCATTTCTTAAAGGTACTCTCACATGACACCACCTCAAAAAATTAAATTAAATTAGTGAGACATGACCTCCCTCGTACAAAACCATGCTGTCTCTCACTAATAAGACCATTCACTTCCAAATGTGCATAGATCCTATCTCTGAGAATCTTCTCCAACAATTTCACTATCACTGACGCCAAGCACATGATCTTTAATTACCCGGATTATCCTTGCAACCTTTCTTAAATAATGGTACAACATTGGCTATCCTCCAAGCCTCTGGGATCTCACCTGTGGCCAATGATGACACAAAGATTTCTGTCAGAGGCCCAGTGATTTCATCTCTTGACTCCCTCAGTAGGCTGGGATATATGCCATCTGGTCATGGGGATATATCTAGCTTAATGCTTTTTAACACACCTAACACTTCCTCCCTCGTAATAACGAGCTGTTCTAAAGTGTTTACACATCCCTCTGAGACACCACGGGCGGGATTCTCCCCTAACAGGCGGGGCGGGCCATACCAGCACCGAGGAGTGGCGTGAACCACTCCTACGGCGGGCCGCCCGGAAGTTGTGGAATCCTCCACACCTTCAGGGGCTAGGCCGGCGCTGAAGGGCTTGGCGGCGCGCCAACCGTCGCCGAAGGGCCTCCCCCGGCCAGCGCGGGTTGGCGCATGCACGGGAGCGCCAGCATGTGCGGGCGTCATCCCAGCGCATGTGCAGGGGGTTCTTCTCCGCGCCGGCCATGGCAGACCGTTACACCGGCCAGCGCGGAGGGAAAGAGTGCCCCCATGGCATAGGCCTGCCTGCGGATCAGTAGGCCCCAATCGCGGGACAGGCCACCGTGCCCCCCCCAACCCTCCCCCCCCCCCCCCACAGGCCAGATCCACCCATGCCGCCCAGAGGACTCTGCAGGCCGCCAACAGAGCCAGGGCCCGCCGGTACGGACCTGGTGTATTTTACGCCGGCGGGATCCGCCAAAAACGGGAGGGCACTCGGCCCATCGCGGGGTGGAGGATCGCCGGGGGGGCCGCTACCAATGGCCCCCGAACGACACGCCGCAATTCCTGCCCTCGCTGAAAAACCGGCAATGGAGAATCCGGCAGCTGGCGGCGGGGCGGGATTCACGCTGCCCCCCGGCGATTCACCGGCCTGGCGTGAGAGTCAGAGAACCCCCCCCACCAATCAACATGTCCCTCTCCTTTGTGAATACCGATGCAAAATACTCATTAAGAACCTCACCTACTTCCTCTGGTTCTACACATAATTTCCCTCCTTTGGCCTTGTGTGGGCCAACTCTTTCTCTAGCTACCCTCGTATTCCTAATATACGTATAAAATGCCTTGGGATTCTCCTTAATCATAGAATCATAGAATTTACAGTGCAGAAGGAGGCCATTCAGCCCATCGAGTCTGCACCGGCTCTTTGAAAGAGCACCCTACCCAAGACCACACCTCCACCCTATCCCCATAACCCAGTAACCCCACCCAACACTAAGGGCAATTCTGGACACTAAGGGCAATTTAACATGGCCAATCCACCTAACGTGCACATCTTTGGACTGTGGGAGGAAACCGGAGCACCCGGAGGAAACCCACGCACGCACGGGGAGGATGTGCAGACTCCGCACAGACAGAGACCCAAGCCGGGAATCGAACCTGGGACCCTGGAGCTGTGAAGCAATTGAGTTAACCACCATGCTACCGTGCTGCCCACAAATGAAAGTGGGGAATGTGGGCATCGATCCTGTCTGCCAATGACATTTTGTGACCCCCTTTTTGCCCCCCTAACTCCCTGCTTGAGTTCTTTTCTACTTCCCTTGTATTTCTCAAGTGCTGCATCTGTTTTTAGTTGCTTGTACCTCACGTATGCATCTTTTTTCTTTTTGACACTATTCTCAATTTTCCTGGTCATCCATGGTTCGCGAATCCTGTCTTTCCTGTCCTTCCTTTTTAACGGCACATGCCTGTCTTGCACTCCCATCAACTGTTCCTTAAAAGACTCCCACATGCCAAATGTGGATTTACACTCAAATAGCCTCTCCCAAACAACAGCCTCCAAATCCTGCCTAATCTGGTTGTAGTTCTCCCAATTGCCTTCCCCCAATTTAGCACCTTGACCCTTGGACAACATTCATCCTTTTCCATGAGTATCCGAAAGCTTACGGAATTGTGTTCACTGTTCGCCACATGTTCTCCCACTGCAACTTTGATAACCTGGCCCGACTCATTCCCTAGTACTAGGCCCCTCTCCAGTCAGACTCCAATATAGACCCCTCTCCAGTCGGACTATCCACATATTGTTCCAAAAAACCTTCTTGGACACACTTAACAAATTCCTTACCATCCAGACCCCTAACCCGAAGGGATTTCCAGACAATATGAGGAAAATTAAAGTCTCCCACTACAACAACCCTATTATTTCTACATCTATCCAGAATCTGCTTACATATCTGCTCTTCAACTTCCTGTGGGCTGTTGGGAGGTCTGTAGTACACCCCCATCGTAGTGACTGCCCCCTTCCTGTTTCTGTGTTTAACGACAGTGTCTCGTTACTTGATTTTTCCATGGTGTCCTCCCTCTGTATAGCTGTAATTTTTTCCCTAACCTGTATTGCAACTCCCCCACCTCTTTTACCTTCCTCGCTGTCTCGCCTAAAACACCTATATCCGAGAATATTTAGCTGCCTGTCCTGTCCCTTTTTTAACCAAGCCTCCGTTACAACCACATCCAAGTTCCGACCGTGAATCAATGCTTTAAGTTAATATGTCTTACCTGTTATACTCCGTGCATTGAAGCAGATACACTCCAGACCTCCAGGCCCACTGAGTTCGACCTCCCCCAACCGACCCTTCCTCTTAGCCAGCCTGACCCTGGTACCATGCTCATCCCCAGTCTCTACGCTTACTGTCCTGATTCCCACCTCCCTGCCAAATTAGTTTAAACCCACCCGAACCATACTAATAAACCTCCCAGCCAGGATATTAATGCCCCTCTAGTTCAGGTGTAACCTGTCCTTCTTGTACAGGCCCCACCTGCCCTGGGAGATATCCCAGTGATTAAAAAAACTGAAACCCTTCCTCCTGCACCAGTTCTTTAGCCATGTGTTCCACTGCGCTATATCCCTTTTGCTAGCCTTGTTAGCATATGGAACAGGGAGTAATCCTGAGATTACTACCCTCAAGGTCCTGCTTTTTAATCTTCTACCGAGCTCCCTAAATTGCTGTTGCAGGACCTCGCTACTCTTTCTACCTATGTCATTCGTTCCAATGTGGACAATGACCTCTGTCTAATTTTCCCTCCCGCTTTAGGATGCTTTTGTACCCACTCAGAGACATCCATGACCCTGGCATCAGGGAGGTAAATTACCATCCTGGAGTCCTTTATGTGCCTATCTGTGCCCCTGACTATTGAATCTCCTACTACTATTGCTTTTCTACACTTTTCTACACGTCTGTGCAGTCGGGCTGGTCGTGGTGCCTTCGCTCTGGCCACTGCTGCTGCTCTCCTCTGATGGACCTTCCCCCTCATGAGTATCCAAAATGGCATACTTGTTAGATAGGGTTACAGCCATAGGGGACCCCTGCACTGTCTGCCTACCCTGTCTGGTGGTCACCCATCTACCTTCCTGTACTTTGGGTGTGACCACATCTCTGAAGCTATTATCTATCACAATTTCAGCTAATTGTGTGCTCCTCAACAAACCCGTCAGACCTAAGACTGCCCTTCATTCTCCCAACTACACATCCACCCTCTAACTGTACGCTCCACATCTGGCTACACTCCCACCCCACTCGACTATTTCTCAACCTCTCCGATTATCCTTCCCATACCAATCCCTGACCACACTCCCACTCTATTCCCCCCCCCAAACTGCCTTCCCCAATCTCAAATATATTCCTGCAAAGTGCGTATCCCCCCCACTCCCTGACTGTTCTCCCCACCACTGACAATCGCTCAACCTCCCCGACTGCCCTCCTCACAAATCAAATCAACTACAATCTTTGCAGCCCCCCCCCCCCCCCCCCCGACTGCACTCATCATTCTCCCAACCACACCATCATTTAAGTGAAGACTGGTTGTGTTTCTGTTAACAGGAGCTCCTTCTATGAATTTCCATGGACAGAAAACCTTTACTTGAGGCAACCTCATCAGTAACAACAAAAAGCTGAGAGTAACACGGGACCAGTGGTGACATTTCCCACATCAACGCAGTTAAACAAAGGCAAAATTGTTGTTCAAGTTGCCTGACTTCAATCAGACTTCAGGTACTTTTCTGTTTTTGAGTATTATGTAGTGTTGGAAATCTGTACATTCTATGGAGACTATTTTCTTGTCAAAGAAATTGATTATTTAGAAATTCATTGATGAGATAAAAGATCCCAACTAATTAAACTGCAAAGCCAGATGGGGGATGGTGGTCAATCTGTGCCTTGATGTTTGCAGCAAAAAGGTGTGTCTGCTGGCACCACACATTGAAAATTGGGAATACATTGCACATGACTTTGGATCATTAAATTTAATGGTCAGTGAATCATCCGCAGTAAATGCATCGATTTCCAACAGGTCCTATGTCTGGCGAAACCCCCCTGAAGTAGCAATTAAATCATAAAATGAACCCTTATGATTTCAGAACATAATTGTTTTTTTGGGGTTAAAAGAAACCTATGAAAGGTACTTTTTGGAATTTGCTGGCATGGCGCCCCAGACACACATTGGGCACGTCAATGAACTCCCAACATGTATGTGAGCCTAAGTAATGGTAGCTTTAAAAGTCAACTTGATATAAACTGGTACACCCTGCAGTTAATCTTGTGGCTTTGATTATCCTTGCTCCAAAAACATGAATAATTGCATGGTCATAGTGATAGTTAATGATCATTATCACTTTAGAGATTGTCCAGCCAGCCTCATTATTGAAGAACATTTAACTGATTGTGCAGATGACAAATGCCTTCAACTAAAATAAAGATCAAACCCATGTTCAAATGTATTCAGTGACATGGCTGAACATTTTCTTCAAGGCTACAGTGATATAGGCAATGGTTGGTATTCTGATTATTTTGAGGTGATGCACATTCTACATTCTTAAAAATATATGGCTCGCTCCATAGCCCAGCGAACAGTATCAGTACAGTTGGTTATTTTCAATAGGTTAATGCTTTTGCTCAGATAGTGAAATAGGTGGAGCAATGTCAAGTGAGCACCTCAGGCACTTGTCCACCAATACTGCCATAGAAACATTTAGCCTATAATTTTATAGATGGTTTCAGCTGACTTAAGGGGTAAGAGAGAGCGAGAGTTTCCCAGCCGTACCCAAGGTTCCTTATGAGGGGTGGAAGCACGACCCACTCCAAACGAGGTCAGCAATGTAGGAGGGTAACTTGTTGGCGCAGGTTCTATCAGGAAGTAAGCGTGCTATCAGAATTGGGACACATCTACTCTTCTGAATCTAATCTGTGGCCAGCACTGATGAAAAAAGAAATTTTATAGGCATATTTTGGTTCTCTTTGTAATAGGGTATCATGAGGCAGATGGGTTCTGGAGGTATATCCCTATGTGGCTTTTCTATATAATAGGGTATAGAACATAGAACATAGAACAATACAGCGCAGTACAGGCCCTTCGGCCCACGATGTTGCACCGAAACAAAAGCCATCTAACCTACACTATGCCATTATCATCCATATGTTTATCCAATAAACTTTTAAATGCCCTCAATGTTGGCGAGTTCACTACTGTAGCAGGTAGGGCATTCCACGGCCTCACTACTCTTTGCGTAAAGAACCTACCTCTGACCTCTGTCCTATATCTATTACCCCTCAGTTTAAAGTTATGTCCCCTCGTGCCAGCCATATCCATCCGTGGGAGAAGGCTCTCACTGTCCACCCTATCCAACCCCCTGATCATTTTGTATGCCTCTATTAAGTCTCCTCTTAACCTTCTTCTCTCCAACGAAAACAACCTCAAGTCCATCAGCCTTTCCTCATAAGATTTTCCCTCCATACCAGGCAACATCCTGGTAAATCTCCTCTGCACCCGCTCCAAAGCCTCCACGTCCTTCCTATAATGCGGTGACCAGAACTGTACGCAATACTCCAAATGCGGCCGTACCAGAGTTCTGTACAGCTGCAACATGACCTCCCGACTCCGGAACTCAATCCCTCTACCAATAAAGGCCAACACTCCATAGGCCTTCTTCACAACCCTATCAACCTGGGTGGCAACTTTCAGGGATCTATGTACATGGACACCTAGATCCCTCTGCTCATCCACACTTTCAAGAACTTTACCATTAGCCAAATATTCCGCATTCCTGTTATTCCTTCCAAAGTGAATCACCTCACACTTCTCTACATTAAACTCCATTTTCCACCTCTCAGCCCAGCTCTGCAGCTTATCTATATCCCTCTGTAACCTGCTACATCCTTCCACACTATCGACAACACCACCGACTTTAGTATCGTCTGCAAATTTACTCACCCACCCTTCTGCGCCTTCCTCTAGGTCATTGATAAAAATGACAAACAGCAACGGCCCCAGAACAGATCCTTGTGGTACTCCACTTGTGACTGTACTCCATTCTGAACATTTCCCATCAACCACCACCCTCTGTCTTCTTTCAGCTAGCCAATTTCTGATCCACATCTCTAAATCACCCTCAATCCCCAGCCTCCGTATTTTTTGCAATAGCCTACCGTGGCGAACCTTATCAAACGCTTTGCTGAAATCCATATACACCACATCAACTGCCCTACCCTCGTCTACCTGTTCAGTCACCTTCTCAAAGAACTCAATAAGGTTTGTGAGGCATGACCTACCCTTCACAAAGCCATGCTGACTATCCCTGATCATATTATTCCTATCTAGATGATTATAAATCTTGTCTCTTATAATCCCCTCCAAGACTTTACCCACTACAGACGTGAGGCTCACCGGTCTATAGTTGCCGGGGTTGTCTCTGCTCCCCTTTTTGAACAAAGGGACCACATTTGCTGTCCTCCAGTCCTCTGGCACTATTCCTGTAGCCAATGATGACATAAAAATCAAAGCCAAAGGTCCAGCAATCTCTTCCCTGGCCTCCCAGAGAATCCTAGGATAAATCCCATCAGGTCCCGGGGACTTATCTATTTTCAGCCTGTCCAGAATTGCCAACACCTCTTCCCTACGTACCTCAATGCCATCTATTCTATTGGCCTGGGGCTCAGCATTCTCCTCCACAACATTATCTTTTTCCTGAGTGAATACTGACGAAAAATATTCATTTAGTATCTCGCCTATCTCTTCAGACTCCACACACAATTTCCCATCCCTGTCCTTGACTGGTCCTACTCTTTCCCTAGTCATTCGCTTATTCCTGACATACCTATAGAAAGCTTTTGGGTTTTCCTTGATCCTTCCTGCCAAATACTTCTCATGTCCCCTCCTTGCTCGTCTTAGCTCTCTCTTTAGATCCTTCCTCGCTACCTTGTAACTATCCATCGCCCCAACCGAAACTTCACACTTCATCTTCACATAGGCCTCCTTCTTCCTCTTAACAAGAGATTCCACTTCCTTGGTAAACCACGGTTCCCTCGCTCGACGCCTTCCTCCCTGTCTGACCGGTACATACTTATCAAGAACACGCAGTAGCTGATCCTTGAACAAGCCCCACTTATCCAGTGTGCCCAACACTTGCAGCCTACTTCTCCACCTTATCCCCCCCAAGTCACGTCTAATGGCATCATAATTGCCCTTCCCCCAGCTATAACTCTTGCCCTGCGGTGTATACTTATCCCTTTCCATCATTAACGTAAACGTCACCGAATTGTGGTCACTGTCCCCAAAGTGCTCTCCTACCTCCAAATCCAACACCTGGCCTGGTTCATTACCCAAAACCAAATCCAACGTGGCCTCGCCTCTTGTTGGCCTGTCAACATATTGTTTCAGGAAACCCTCCTGCACACACTGTACAAAAAACGACCCATCTATTGTACTCGAACTATATCTTTTCCAGTCAATATTTGGAAAGTTAAAGTCTCCTATAATAACTACCCTGTTACTTTCGCTCATATCCAGAATCATCTTCGCCATCCTTTCCTCTACATCCCTAGAACTATTAGGAGGCCTATAAAAAACTCCCAACAGGGTGACCTCTCCTTTCCTGTTTCTAACTTCAGCCCATACTACCTCGGAAGAAGAGTCCCCATCTAGCATCCTCTCCGCCACCGTAATACTGCTCTTGACTAGCAGTGCCACACCTCCCCCTCTTTTGCCTCCTTCTCTGAGCTTACTAAAACACCTAAACCCCGGAACCTGCAACACCCATTCCTGTCCCTGCTCTATCCATGTCTCCGAAATGGCCACAACATCGAAGTCCCAGGTACCAACCCATGATGCCAGTTCCCCTACCTTGTTTCGTATACTCCTGGCATTGAAGTAGACACACTTCAAACCACCTACCTGAACACTGGCCCCCTCCTGCGACGTCAAATCTGTGCTCCTGACCTCTATACTCTCATTCTCCCTTACCCTAAAACTACAATCCAGGTTCCCATGCCCCTGCTGCATTAGTTTAAACCCCCCCAAAGAGCACTAACAAATCTCCCCCCCAGGATATTTGTGCCCCTCAGGTTCAGATGTGGACCATCCTGTCTGTAGAGGTCCCACCTTCCCCAGAAAGAGCCCCAGTTATCCAGAAATCTGAATCCCTCCCGCCTGCACCATCCCTGTAGCCACGTGTTTAAATGCTCTCTCTAACTATTCCTCATCTCACTATCACGTGGCACGGGCAACAACCCAGAGATAACAACTCTGTTTGTTCTAGTTCTGAGCTTCCATCCTAGCTCCCTGAAAGCCTGCCTGACATCCTTGTCCCCTTTCCTACGTATGTCGTTAGTGCCAATGTGGACCACGACTTGGGGCTGCTCCCCCTCCCCCCTAAGGACCCGGAAAACACGATCCGAGACATCACGTACCCTTGCACCTGGGAGGCAACATACCAAACGTGAGTCTCTCACGCTCCCACAAAATCTCCTATCTGTGCCCCTGACTATAGAGTCCCCAATTACTAATGCTCTGCTCCTCTCCCCCCTTCCCTTCTGAGCAACAGGGACAGACTCCGTGCCAGAGGCCCGTACCCCATGGCTTACCCCTGGTAAGTTGTCCCCCCCACAAGTATCCAAAGCAGTATACTTGTTTCTCAGGGGAACGGCCGCAGGGGATCCCTGCACTGACTGCTTTTTCCCAGTCCCTCTTACAGTTACCCACCTATCTCCAATCTTTGGTGTAACTAATTCCCTGAAGCTGCTATCTATGACCCCTTCTGCCTCCCGAATGATCCGAAGTTCTTCCAACTCCAGCTCCAGTTCCCTAACTCGGTCTTGGAGGAGCTGGAGATGGCAGCACTTCCTGCAGGTAAAATCAGCAGGGACACTAACTGCATCCCTCACCTCAAACATCCTGCAGGAGGAACATTGCACTCCCTTCCCTGCCATTCCTCTAACTTTCTACCAAGATCTGGCTAACAACTAAATTAAATTTTTTATTAAAAATTAATAATAATATAATAAAATAAAATAAAATATGGTACTTACCTCAGACCAATGGGTTTTATTATTAGGTTAGAGGAGGAGGGCGGGTGGGAGACACTACACGTGTAGTGCCTCGGGTTTCCTCTCCACCAGAATTTATTGGTGAGGGTCTTCCCAGACGTCCGCGGGTCGACTTCCTGTTCCCGCCTAAAAAACTAATTTAAAAAAAGAAAAATTCTCAGCTCCTGCTGAAATTGACTAACCAGCCAGCTCCACTCCCGCCGAAATCGACTGGCCTGCCCCTGCAAAGACAAGTGCTTTTAAAGGACAGACTTACCTCCCAGCAACCACTTCCGCAATGCTCCCGCTGAAACTGACTCACCAGCTGTTCTCACGCCGAAATCGACTGGCCTGCCCCTGCAAAGACAAGTGCTTTTAAAGGTTGACTTACCTCCCAGCAGCCACTTCCGCAATGCTCCCGCTGAAACTGACTCACCAGCTGTTCTCACGCCGAAATCGACTGGCCTGCCCCTGCAAAGACAAGTGCTTTTAAAGGACAGACTTACCTCCCAGCAACCACTTCCGCAATGCTCCCGCTGAAACTGACTCACCAGCTGTTCTCACGCCGAAATCGACTGGCCTGCCCCTGCAAAGACAAGTGCTTTTAAAGGTTGACTTACCTCCCAGCAGCCACTTCCGCAATGCTCCCGCTGAAACTGACTCACCAGCTGTTCTCACGCCAAAATCGACTGGCCTGCCCCTGCAAAGACAAGTGCTTTTAAAGGACAGACTTACCTCCCAGCAACCACTTCCGCAATGCTCCCGCTGAAACTGACTCACCAGCTGTTCTCACGCCGAAATCGACTGGCCTGCCCCTGCAAAGACAAGTGCTTTTAAAGGTTGACTTAACTCCCAGCAGCCACTTCCGCAATGCTCCCGCTGAAACTGACTCACCAGCTGTTCTCACGCCAAAATCGACTGGCCTGCCCCTGCAAAGACAAGTGCTTTTAAAGGACAGACTTACCTCCCAGCAACCACTTCCGCAATGCTCCCGCTGAAACTGACTCACCAGCTGTTCTCACGCCGAAATCGACTGGCCTGCCCCTGCAAAGACAAGTGCTTTTAAAGGTTGACTTACCTCCCAGCCAGGTATCATGAGGCTATGTGGCTTGTGTTGACTCATTTTATTTTTACTCGCCTTTAAATGTATGCATGTGAGGTCAATGCCAGAAGTGTCCATTTTGGGGGCTTTGTCCTGCTCCCTGGAACCATGGGCGGTATTTTCCGCTTGCCGACACCGAAAACGCAAAATGCGATTTGGCGGAGAATAACCTCTGATGTCAAAATAGGGGTAGACGCTGGTTTGATTCCAAATTGGGATGTTCCAGCATCCAGCAAATGGCGTAAATGCATTGCTCGCTGCGCGGCGTTAAAGTACAGTAGGCCAGTAGGCATATCATTAGCGAGCCTGACACCCTGTTCTCCAGGGCCTCCGAGATTCACCGCCGCCGATGGGCCGAGTTCCCGATGGCATGTTTCCCTTGTGGTTTCAAAAGTCGTGAACCTGGCATCGTGGCTGCTGAGGGAGACAGAGAGGAGGTAGGAAATGGAGTGGAATGACTGTGGGCTGCCGACCCCGACACTGGCCGTGCTGGCTGGGGTGGGGTGACCCCTGCCATGGCTGGGGGAGAGGGGGAAGCAGGTCGAGCAGCCAGAGTGCCCCGCCATAGGACTGGGGCGATGCCCAGGCAGCGACCGACATTACGGTGGCCATCTTGCTGTGGACCCACTGACCACCCACCCCAGCCCCTGGTTCTACACAGTCACACCAGCCGTATGGGTGCATCCACCCCGCATGCCTACCCCCCGCCACAGCGCATCCCCTCTCCCCAGCCCCAGACACCCCGCCCAACTGGCTGCCCACCCACTGGGGGACCACCCAGGGCACACCTCAGTGAGGGCAGTGCCAGCCAACGGTACCCCTGGCATCAGGACAGGCACTTATACAAGGGACCCCCACAGTGCTGGACACCGTCAGGGCAGGGGTGTGGGGTTGGGGGAGGGACATCCGGGGGCAGAGCCTGCAATGCCAACTGGGGCCACCTTGTAGCCCATGGAACCTGGTTGAGTATGGGAGTATGCACCATGCTAGCAGGTTGGCCCTTCACCCATGCAGAGTGTGGTACTTGGCATTCAACCAGCAAAGGTGACTGCCCTAGTGATGGACGCAGCCCGCGAGATGCCCTGAGGCCACGCGAGCGGGAGCCACTCTGAGAGGAGGGAGAAGCAGTAGCAGAGTGGTCAGCAGAGGACAAGGCTGCAGAGGGGCAGGTGGCGGACGCACAGGCTGGAGGGCTGGCCGAGCAACAGGCCAAGGAAGAGGAGGTGCCAAGGAGGTGCCGCATGAGGCCCATGTGTACTGGCACCGCCTGTCATGCGAAGACCTACCGGACTAGACAGGCCTTCAGAGACTCTGGCTGAGCAGGGAGACAGTGCGGCACACCTGCCAAATGATGGCACACCTGGCCATTGGGAGTATGGGTGATGGTTACGCCGAACGTCTACGTGATGGGGTCCTTCCAATCGCCGAGTGGGGACCTGTCCGGGATTTCCCAAGCCTCAGCGCACGGGTGCATCCGCGCCGTCACGGAGACCCTATATGCCCAGGCGGAGCAGTACATCCACTTCCGTGTGGACCGAGTCCACCAGGATGTCCAGGCAGTGGGGTTGCCGCCAACACTGGGATGTCCCGGGTCCAGGGTGTGATCGACGGGATGTCTGTCGCCCCATGGGCACCTGCAGATAACAGGCCGCTCTGCACAAACTGAAAGGGGTACCACTCAATGAATGTCCAGCTGGTCTGTGACCATCAGCTGCTCTTCGTACACCTCTGAGCCCGATACCTGGACAGTGTGCACAACGCATACATCCTGGCGCACTCGCCGATTCCTGACATGTTCGAGGGGTACCCCCCCCCCCCCCCCCCCACAACCCCCGGCTGAGGGGTTGGCTCCTGGGCGACAGGGGATACCCACTTCGGCACCTATTAGGAGGTCACAGACCGACACGGAGACCCGCCACAACAATGCCCAAAAAGCGACCAGGTGTGTGATTGAGCTGTGCTTCGGCCTCTGGAAGGTGCACTTCAGGTGCCTGGAACGCTGTGGAGGGGCCCTCTAGTCCGAGATTGAGAGGGTGTCCCGCAACGTGGCGGCCTGCTGCATCCGCCATAACATCGCGCAGGAGAGGGGAGATGTGCTGGAGGAGAAGGTAGAGGAGGAAGGACAGGCCTCATCCAATGAGGAGGATGTGTGGGAGGGGGATAATGAGCAGGACATGGGGCCCAGGAAGGCAGGGGAGGCCGCATGACGTGTGCGCCAGGGCCAATGCGCACGGGAGGCTTTGATAGCCTCCAGGTTCACCGACGAGGAGGGAGCAGGTGGAGGTGGGGGGTGCTGGCCAGGGGCACACCACCACATCCCAAACCTGTCGTGTTGGGTGTTCTGATGGACAAATGATCCAACACGGCTGTAGATGGTACAACTCTGTTTTATTGTCTAAACAACGGTAACAACTAACTACTGGCTTGGGTACGTGCTTCACCAGCTAACCTGTGGACCCACTATCTTAGTGAGGCACTCAGCACATGGTGTATGTCTGTGAGCTTTGTGTATTTGTACTCTGAGCTATTTCCTGGTAGAATGAGCGGGAACTGTGGTGTTCCCTGTTTTATAGTGCGTGTGCTCTCACTGGTGATTGGCTGGGATGTTATGCGTGTGCTGGTTGGTCCAACTGCCTGTCCATCAGTGTGTGTGTGATTGCACCATGATATGCTGATGTGGATATCATGACATCCCCCCCTTTCACAAAGGATATGTGCCTACATGATAATAAATAGAAATATGTACTGAGTGCATGTGAGTATGTGCGTGCAATATTTACAACATGTACATGAGGCTAAACTATACACAGAGGAAGGTGTCAGGTGCAACAGAACAACGAGGTTGTACCAATAACAGAACAAATGCAATCAACAAACGACGAGAGAAAACTTCTGGAACAATGAACGACAAGAAAAGAAACTCGTTAACAGTACTGTAAAACAATTCAGTGAGTCCAATGTGCTAACAGGCTCATAAGTCAAGTCTCTCAGGTGGGCGACGAATTCGGGTTGACCGCCTCAAGGGTGGGTCAGGATCCACCGGCTGAGGAATGGGCCTGGCCACGGGTGAGAGAGGAAGAGGCAGAGTGGCAGGAAGCTGAACAAAGTCGACATCAGTGATAACAGGAGGTCATGGCACCGGTGCATGATCTCGTAGCGAGCGCGGAACCAGATGAAGGGCCAGCCGATTACGGCGGCGAATAGAGCCATCAGGCATACGAACCAGGAATGAGCGGGGAGCCACGAGGCGGAGAACCTCGGTGGCTGCCGACCAGCCACCCTCCGGTAGGTGTATACGGACGTTGTCTACAGATGCCAGGGCAGGAAGATCAGTCGCCCGAGCGTCATGTGCCACCTTCTGCTGAGCACGCTGTTGTTGCATCCTTCGCAATACTGGAGCATGGTCGAGGTAAGGAACATGAATGGACGGCACAGTAGTCCTGAGGGTGCGACCCATCAGCAGCTGGGCTGGCGAGAGGCCGGTGGACAGTGGGGCCGAGCGATAGGCCAGCAGGGCTAAACAGAAGTCAGATCCGGCATCAGCAGCCTTGCAGAGGAGCCGCTTCACAATGTGGACACCCTTTTCCGCCGTGCCATTCGACTGAGGATGCAAGGGACTGGACGTCACGCGTGTGAAGTTGTATGACGTGGCAAAGGAAGACCATTCTTGACTCGCAAAGAAAGGCCCGTTGTCAGACATGACGGTGAGCGGAATTCCATGGCGAGCAAAGGTTTCTTTGCATGCCCGGATGACATCTGATGACGTTGTGTCGTGCAGGCGCATGACCTCCGGATAACTTGAGAAGTAGTCAATAAGAATAATGTAGTCCCTGCCGAGCGCATGAAAGAGGTCCACGCCCACCTTCGCCCAGGGGGACGTGACCAACTCATGGGGCTGAAGGGTCTCAGGGGGTTGCGCCGGCTGAAACCTTTGGCAGGTGGGGCAGTTGAGCACCATGTTGGCGATGTCGTCGCTGATGCTCGGCCAGTACACAGCCTCTCGGGCCCTCCGCCTGCACTTTTCAACCCCGAGATGGCCTTCGTGCAATTGTTCGAGGACAAGCCTATGCATGCTGTGTGGGATCACAATCCGGTCCAACTTTAGGAGGACACCATCAATGACGGCCAAGTCGTCCCGGAAATTGTAAAATTGTGGGCACTGCCCCTGGAGCCACCCTTCCGTCATGTGGCGCATCACACGTTGTAGAAGGCGGTCAGCCGCAGTCTCATGGCGAATGTGGGCCAGGCGTGCATCAATGGCCGGCAGATTGGCCGATGTGAAAGCTACTTGTGCGTCGACCTGACAAACGAACCCCTCCGAGTCGGGCGGTTTGTTGACTGCCCTGGACAGAGCATCTGCGATGATGAGATCCTTCCCGGGGGTGTAGACAAGTTCGAAGTCATACCTCTGGAGCTTGAGCAGAATGCGATGGAAGCGAGGGGTCATGTCGTTGAGGTCCTTCTGAATGATGCCGACCAGGTGGCGATGGTCGGTCTCCACAGTGAACTGCGGAAGACCATATACATAGTCATGAAACTTGTCGATGCCAGTCAACAGGCCTAAGCACTCCTTCTCAATCTGCGCATAGCGCTGTTCTGTGGGGGTCATGGCCCGCGACGCATAGGCGACCGGGGCCCATGATGCGGTGTCGTCCCGTTGCAGGAGTACCGCCCAATGCCGGAATGGCTGGCGTCAGTTGAGATCTTTGTTTCCCGTGTGGTATCGAAAAACGCCAGTACCGGGGCAGTGGTGAGCTTGACCTTGAGCTCCTCCCATTCACTCTGGTCTGCGGGCAGCCACTGGAATTCCATTGTCTTTTTGACCAGGTGGCGAAGAGCAGTCGTGTGCGAAGCAAGGTTAGGAATGAACCTCCCCAGGAAGTTGACCATCCCGAGAAAGCGCAGCACTGCCTTCTTGTCTGACGGTTGCTGCATGGCTGCGATGGCTGCCACTTTGGCGGCATCCGGCCGCACACCCGATCGGGAGATGTGGTCCCCCAAAAACTTTAGCTCAGTCTGGCCAAAAGAGCACTTGGCTCGGTTAAGGCGCAGGCCTTGATCCCGTATCCGTGCAAAGACACGCTGGAGACGACTGATGTGCTCCTTTGGTGTGGTGGGCCAGATGATAACATCGTCTACGTAGATGTGTACCCCTTCGATGCCCTCCATCATCTGTTCCATGATGCGATGGAACACTTCGGGGTCGGAATGATGCCGAATGGCATCCTATGGTAGCAGTATCTGCCAAATGGAGTGTTGAAAGTGCACAGCTTCCTGCTGGACTGATCCAATTGAATCTGCCAAAAACCCTTTGAGGCATCAAGCTTGGTGAATATTTTTGCCCGAGCCATTTCGCTCGTGATTTCTTCTCATTTGGGTATGGGGTAGTGTTCCCTCATAATATTGTGATTCAAATCTTTTGGGTCGATGCAGATCCGGAGCTCGCCGGAGGGCTTCTTGACGCACACCATGGAGCTGACCCATGGCGTTGGCTCCATGACCCGGGAAAGCACTCCTTGGTCCTGCAGGTCCGGCAGCTGCTGCTTGAGGCCGTCCTTGAGTGGTGCTGGGACCCTACGAGGTGCACGAATGATCGGAGTGGCGTCCGGTTTGAGCCGTATTTTGTACGTGTAGGGCATATGCCCATGCCCTCGAAAACCTCCTGGTTGTGCGCGAGGAGTGAGTGGAGCTGTGCCCTAACGTCTGCATCTGGGAAATCGTACGTGCCTTCTGGAGACAGAGTGTGTACCTGCCGAACGAGGTGGAGGACCTTGCACGCCTGTGCGCCTAACAGAGTCCTTCGAGGATCCTACGATTTCAAATGATAATGTGGCTTTGTGTGAGTTGTGTGTAACATCGAGCTGGCAGGCCCCCGTGGCCGGGATGACGTTTCTGTTGTAGTCAACCAGCTGACAGTGGGATGGCAGAATCGGTGGTTTAACCTTCAAGGTCTGTAAGGCTGACCATGCGAGGAATTGGCGGAGGCACCAGTGTCCAGGCGAAATGTGATCTGGGATCGGTTGACCGTTAGGGTGGCACACCACTCATCGCCCGGATCAATGCTGTGCACTGGCAGCGGCTGGTGGTTCCGACTTGGGGACATCCGGTTCTTGTGGATTACCGCAACGCGAAAGGGCTCCCTGTCTTCCGTATCGCTGGTCTGCATACTGTCTGGATATGACTCAGTGTAGGGGGGCTGAATCGCCCAAACGTCCCGGCGAGGCTGGCGGGAGTTGGCAGGTTGAGCTGCTCGACAGCAGGCAGCATAGTGGCCCATCCTGCCACAGCGAAGGCATTGTCGCGCTTTGGCCGGACATTGCCGCTTTAAGTGGGCGGAGCCACAGTTGCCGCACGTCGTGATGTCATAGCGTTTGTTGCGTTCGTTGCGCCACCCCGTGTGCGCGGTGTGGTCCTGCGTAGAGTGCGCCTGCGTGTCACGTCTCTCTGCGTCAACGTCCCCTCTTTTGCCGCGTACAAGCGCGGGAGGCCTCGGAAAGCGTGCAAAATGGCCGCTCTCATCCGGGCCGCGGGCCGGGAGGAACTCGATCAACTGGACCCTCTCCGCCTCGTAGGTCCCGTGCCGTGCCGTTTCAGCCGCCTGGATCTGGGAGTACCGGCTGGTCGTGTTCTCATGGAGGACGCAGGTCTCGATGGCAGTCGCTAGAGTGAGGTGCTTTATTTTAAGGAGCTGCTGGCGTAGGGTGTCCGAGATGACCCCAAAAACTATCTGATCCCGTATCATAGAGCCGGAGGTGGCCTCATAGCCGCAGGACTGTGCGAGGTGTGTCAAATAAGATTGGAAAGGCTCATCCTTACCCTACAGGTGCTGCTGGAATAGGTACCTCTCGAAGCTCTCATTGACTTCCACGCTGAAGTGTTCCTCGAACTTCAGAAGCACCGTCTTATATTTTGTTTTGTCCTCGCCTTCCGCAAAGGCCAGGGAGTTATAGATGTGGACGGCGTGTTGCCCCACCGTGGAGAGGAGGAGGGCGATCTTCCTGGTGTCCGATGCATTCTCCCTGTTTGTGGCTTCTAGGAAGAGCTGTGCGCTGTGTGTGATTGCTGATGTGGATATCATGACAAAACCCTCACGTCCCACACCGCCAAACCGCCGCGCGCACAGCCCTCTGTTATACATACCTGTGGCGCTACGATCTGGGGGTCCTGGGTTGGCAGTAACAGTGGGTCTGGTCCATAGGTTGGAGGATGATGACAACCCGCTCTGCGATGAGCTGTGGTGCTCCACATCGTATGACAACATCTCATGCCCACGGTAGCAGGGTGATCCCTGCATGCGAGCTGGCCAGTCCATCAGAGTACCACCAAATCCCTGGGGGGGGTCGGGGTGGGGGGGGAGGCGCCTGGGGACAGTCGGGGCCTGGGCAGGGGTGAGGGGGTGGTAGGGAGCATGATCCTCCCCCAGGGCCTGCACTGGTTCCCTGCCCCCTGCCACCCGCTCTCCCCCCACACACACCCATCAGACCGAGCACTGAGGCAGCTTTTAACGGTGTTTATTGTGAAGGAATACATACATTCAGTGCCCTAGCCCCTGTAACTAAAGTGGACCCTGCAGCATGTCAACCTAACTGGTGTCTAACTTTGTGGCCTTATGGGCCCCAGGCGGTACATAGAATTTACAGTGCAGAAGGAGGCCATTCGGCCCATCGAGTCAAGCAGGTACAGCAGGAGTGGAGGCAGCCAGCTGTGACTCCTGCCCTGCGACAAGTGTCCCCATTGGCGTGCGTCTCCTGGGGTGATGCCGGCCGTTGCCTTGGTGTCCCAGGTGATGTGGTGCCGCCCTGTTCAGCCTGCTGCCCACCAGATGCACCACGGACAGGAGGGGGTGGGGGGGGGTGGGGGAGGGGGGGGGGGAGGTGGGGTGGCGGGAGAGCTGAGTTGCTTCCGGCTCATCCCCTGTGCGAGTCACCAGCACGGGCCCCGCCACCTCCTCCTCCCCCAGGCTACTCCATGAGATGGAGCCATCCCCTGTGGCCCCTCGCCACCTGGCTCTGCCAGTCCTGAAGGCTCAATGTGGTCTCGACAGGGTCTGTACGTTCGCGACCATGGAGAACAGGGAGTAGACCATGTCCGTCTGGGACTGCACCACATCACGCTGCGACTGTGGGTCTGTGCCACATGAGCCAGTGACTGGGCCACCTCCCTCTGTCAGCGCCTGGGCAATGCCTCCTACGTTCCTAACCATGGTCTTCTGTGACTGGGCCATGCTAAGGAGCGCCGCTGCAATGTTCAGGTGGTTCTGATACATGGCTGCCTGTGAGAGGGTAGCCCTGTCCTGGGCCTTGGCTACCGCCTGCACAGAATTTCCTTGGGTACACTGATCCATAGCCAAAACCGTCGCCCCAAATGCCACCGTGCGGTGTTGGCCTGGGTGGAACGCATGGCCAGCACCACACCCTGCTCCTGCACGTGGAGGGACACGGAGCAGCCAACTCACCCTGGCCACCTTGAGAAGGTCGTGCAGTTTCTTCCGGCAATGATTGCGAGACCGGACAACGTTGCCCATGGCATTGACCACCTCTGCCACGTGCACCCAAGCACAGTGAACGGCTGCGCCTGGTAGGCTTCCTCTCGGGCCGGGTTATAGGTGTCGTGTTATTCACCCTGGGGTAACACGGACTGCAACAGGAAGCAGATGAACGGTAAAGCATACACCAAACATAGGCGTTGGTTCAATATGATTTAGTGAACTTCTGAAACAATGCACACAGCTGGCTGTAGGTTGACACTCTACTACTCTAAATGTACTAACTCTAGCTTACTAGACCAGGCTAGCTCTGACCCACGTGTAGAAGGTGCTGACTGATATAGACACCCTGACTGTCACGACAGTTGTCACCAGTGGAAAGAGGCGGAGTGCTGATGCCTCGTGTATTTTATAGTTGGAAGCCCCCCTCTGGTGTTCTGTTTGGTGATTGGTTGTGTTCTGTCCTGTATGTTCATTGGCTAACCTGGCTGTCTGCCACTGTTTTTACCTCATGATGTGCATGGGTGCATATTATGACATCCCCTTTTTAAAACAAACTTGTTTGTTGCTCAGAGCATATACGACATATTTACAGATATAACTATTTACAGCAAATGGCGAGTGAATGCATATGTACATGTAAGGTGTCTAGCGTGCAGATACAATATGTACAAAGGAAATATTTATAAGTGCAATCTCTAGGGCTGGCATTGGATCCTTGTCGACCGCCTGAGAGGTAGAGGTGGGGACGACGGCGCCTTGACAGGCAGGATTGCAGCCAGATTGGTGGCCTCGTGAAGCGTGATGTCCGGAAAAGGCATAACGACAGCTGGGAACGTGAGATCCGGTGGTGGGTAGGCAAGTTTGCGTAGTGCCCTTCTGTTGCGCCTGACAATGGATACATCAGCCATGTGAACCACAAACGACTTGGAAGCAGCCTGTCGAACAACAACAGCTGGAGCTGACCAGCCTCCACCAGGCAACTTGACACGAACAGCATCTTCTGGAGAGAGCACAGGCAAATCAGTAGCATGAGCATCGTATGTCAGCTTTTTCCGGTTTCTGAGTTGCTGCACCTTTTACAGCACTGGGAGGTGATCCAGGTCAGGTTAATGAATGGCCGGAACAGTCGTCCGCAGGTCACGATTCATAAGGAGTTGTGCCGGAGACATACCGGTGGACAGAGGTGTTGCCCTGTACGCCAGGAGCGCAAGGTTAAAGTCAGAAGCTGAGTCCGCAGCCTTGCAGAACAGTTGCTTCACGATATGGATCCCTTTTTTGACCTTCCCGTTAGATTGCGGGTAATGTGGGCGCGAGGTAATGTGCTTGAACTGGTATAGCTTCGCGAAGTTGGACCTCTCTTGGTGGTAGAAGCAGGGACCGTTGTCGCTCATGACCGTGAGCGGAATACCATGCCTGGCAAATGCCTCCTTGCAGATCTTGATGACAGTCCTTGATGTGAGGTCGGACAGTTTCACCACTTCGGGGTAACTCAAGAAGTAGTCAATTATAAGCACGTAGTCACGCCCATTGGTGTGAAAAAGGTCGATTCCCACCTTAGACCACGGAGAGGTCACGATCACAAATTACAATTACAAATTACAAAGACTGAAGGAGCAAGAAGTCTCCACAGTGGCTTAGTGGCTGGTCTTCAACGTCAGATGAGCTTCGCATCAGTGCGTATTGGACTTTATGATTATGTCAAACAATGGTACGCTAAAGAACCTGACACCATTACCATTGGTGGGCGTTTGCTTGCTGGATGTACAACAGAAGCTCTGGCAGTCACTTTGGCTCAACCAACAGATGTGGTAAAAGTAAGATTTCAAGCACAATCAAACCTAACTGGTGTGAGTAAGCGATACAGTGGGACTATAGACGCCTACATGAAAATAGCTAAGGAGGAAGGGCTTCGAGGATTGTGGAAAGGTACTTTGCCAAATATTGTTCGCAATTCTATCGTCAACTGTTCAGAGCTGGTGACTTATGATCTGATCAAGGATGCACTGTTAAGGCAAAATATGACTGACAACCTTCCATGTCACTTCTGTGCTGCATTTCGTGCTGGATTCTGCACAACCATTGTAGCTTCACTTGTCGATGTGGTGAAGACGAGATACATGAACTCTCCTCCCGGCCTGTACAGGAATGCCTTGAACTGTTCCTTCCTCCTGCTGACGAAGGAAGGTTTCACCGCTTTCTACAAAGGGTTTATGCCCTCCTTCCTGCGCCTGGGGTCCTGGAATGTGGTAATGTTTGTCACTTATGAACAGTTGAAACGTGCCTTGATGCTGGTCAAGAAGTCCCGGGAATCTTCCTAATGGTCCATTTGTTTAAATAATAGTTTAACCATTTATCAACTAATCCAAAGGGCATGGATTTCTTAAACATTCTGTTCTAAAGAGTGATTTATTATGTGTGCATAGTCGCTGGTCGAATTGTAACACACCAAATCTTGTTACTGTCTTTATTCCTTCAATTAAGATAGTTTTTTGTGAATATATTTTTATAAGCTGAATAAAGATAATTTTTAGTTTTGTCTATTTTGGAATGCAGAAGCAAACAAATTTCCTTCACACCTCTTAATTCTCCTCCGTTATATTGGAAATAACAAAATTCAGTTTGAGGGAGGGGGCATCTGTACCTGTTTGCACTTAAATGGATGAGGTTTGATACAAGGCCCATGTTGCTCAGCAGGGGTTTGTCCACATTTGAAATGTGCATTAATTCTTTCTCTGGTCTTAGCTTGTTCTGTGCCGATGTTTTCAGAAAATAAAATTCTAACTCTGATCTTTAATTTAGCCACTTCCCCATGTTCCAGTTGTCCATATGGAGGGAGATTGATAAGAATGTAAAAAAAAAAATAGGGGCAGCACGGTAGCCTTGTGGATAGCACAATTGCTTCACAGCGCCAGGGTCCCAGGTTCGATTCTGGCTTGGGTCACTGTCTGTGCGGAGTCTGCACATCCTCCCCGTGTGTGCGTGGGTTTCCTCTGGGTGCTCCGGTTTCCTCCCACAGTCCAAAGATGTGCGGGTTAGGTGGATTGGCCATGATAAATTGCCCTTAGTGTCCAAAATTGCCCTTAGTGTTGGGTGGGGTTACTGGGTTATGGGGATAGGGTGGCGGTGTTGACCTTGGGTAGGGTGCTCTTTCCAAGAGCCGGTGCAGACTCGATGGGCTGAATGGCCTCCTTCTGCACTGTAAATTCTATGATCTCGTGTTGCTGGAGTGTTTCTTTGGGCTGAGCAGGCTGGAAACACTGGCAAGTCGCACAATTGAGGACCATGTTGGATATGTCCTTGTTGACGCGAGGCAAACAGACAGCCTGCCTGGCCCTGCGCCTGCATTTCTCGATACCGAGGTATCCCTCGTGGATCTGTTTGAGCACTAAGCTCTGGAGGCTGCGAGGAATAACGATACGATCCAGCTTGAGGAGGATCCCCTTGACAACTGTTAGGTCATCCTTGACATTAAAGAACTGGGGCATTGCCCTTTCTGCCAACCATTTGCACGGTGATGTATGACCCGCTGCAGAAGAGGGTGCTTGGCAGTCTCTTCTCAAATGCTGATGACTCGTTTGTCTGTTGCCGGGAGGTTGCTGGCACACAGTTGCACCTGTGCCTTAATTTGGCGGATGATGTTGACCTGTTCACAGGGCGAGGTGATGGAGCATGACAGGGCATCCGCAATGATTAGCTCCTTGCCCGGTGTGTAAACCAATTCGAAATCATACCTGCGGAGTCGAAGGAGAATGAACTGAAACCTGGGCGTCATGTCATTCAAGTCCTTGTGAATGATATGGACTAGGGGTCTGTGGTCAGTCTCTACTGTGAAGGTTGGTAGACCGTAGACGTAGTCATGGAACTTTACAATACCGGTGAGGAGGCCCAGGCACTCTTTCTCTATCTGAGCATACCTCTGCTCAGTGGGAGTAATGGCCCTGGACGCATAGGCCACTGGAGCCCAGGACGAGGAGTCATCCTTCTGGAGGAGCACCGCACCAATGGCTGGCGTCCGTGGAGATTTTTGTCTCCCGCTCTTGGTCAAAAAACGCTAGTACCGGAGCCACTCTGCTTGATGTGTGGGTAGCCACTGAAAGGCAGTGGACTTCTTCACCAGATGCCTGAGAGTCGTGGTGTGTGATGTGAGGTTGGGAATGAACTTTCCCAAGAAGTTAACCATACCCAGGAAGCGGAGTACTGCCTTCTTGTCTTCCGGGGTCTTCATGGTGTTGATGGCCTTGACTTTGTCCGAGTCTGGTTGCACGCCCTGCTGGGATATTTGATCACCCAAAAATTTGATTGATGACATGCCAAAGGAGCATTTGGCCTTGTTCAACTTGAGGCCGTTGGCATGTACGCGTCTAAAGACTTGTTGGAGACGAGATATGTGTTCCTCTGTGGTCGTGGACCATATAATGACATCATTAACATAAACCCACACACCCGCAATGCCCTCCAGCATCTAGTCCATGATTCTGTGAAAGATTTCAGAGGCTGAAACAATACCAAACGGCATGTGGTTGTAACAGTACCTTCCGAAAGGTGTATTAAACCTGCAGAGCTTCCTGCTGGACTCGACCAGTTGTATCTGCCAGAAGCCTCGCGTTGCATCTAGCTTCATGAAGAATTTGGCATGTGCCATCTCACTGGTTAGCTCCTCCCGCTTCGGGATCGGGTAGTGTTCCCGCATTATGTTTCGGTTAAGATCCTTGGGATCTATACATATGCGCAGTTCTCCAGAGGGCTTCTTCACATAGACCATCGAGCTGACCCAGTCAGTCGGTTCCGACACTTTAGAGATTATGCCCTGGTCTTGGAGCTCTTGCAGCTGCGCCTTTAAACGTCCTTCAGAGGAGCCGGCACCCGGCGTGGTGCATGGATCACAGGCGTGGCATCAGGCCTGAGTAAGATTTTGTCGCGATACGGCAGCGTGCCCATCCCACTGAACACATCCGGGTATTGTGACAGGATTTCATCAATGTCAGCCTGAAGATTCATATTGGCAGAGGACATGGCATGGACTTGCTGTACGAGATTGAGTAGCTTGCATGCATGGGCACCAAGCAGGGAAGCCTTGTCAGGCTTGACCATTTCGAATCGCAGTGTGGCTTTGATGGCCTTGTTGGAGACATGCAGGTGACAAGACCCTAACGCAATAATGGCATTGCCATTATAATCAAGCAGCTGGCAGGCCGACGGAAGAATTTTTGGTTGCCTTTGGATGCGAGCAAGATCTGCTTGAGATACGAGATTGGCTGAAGCACCAGTGTCCAGCCTGAACCGGATGCTGCATTGGTTAACGTGTACGACAGCACGCCATTCGTCCGCAGAATCCACGTTGAGGATGGATAGGCATGTTGCTGAATTTGAGGAGGCCTTGTCATACATGGTAATGATGCCCACACAATATGGGGACTCCATGCAGTCGTCCTCTGGATCCGTGGTGTTACCAGGTTCCGAATCCAGCAGCCCTTGCTGCTCACTTCAAATGCGTTTGCGTTGGAGCTGGGATCGCTGGCCCATGATCGGTGGTGCAGATCTGCACAAGGTTGCATAATGTCCAGGCTTCCCACAATTTAAACATCGCCTGCCTCTTGCAGGGCATTGCCGCTTTAAGTGGCGGTGCCGCAGTTTGGGCACGTCATGACATTGACGTCATAACGCTCCGTGCGTCGTCGCACATGCGCAGTGCAGTCAGCCGCTAGTCGCACCTGCGCAGTGTGGTCTTCGGCCGCTTCATTGTCCCGTCCGTGGTGCGCATGCGTGGGACCCCGGGAAAAGCGCGCGAAATGGCCGCCTTCATCGATGCTAAGGCGCGGCATTCGGGCGATGGCCTGTACTCTCTCTGCCTCATGGGATGCAAGTTGGTCCTGTTCTGCCGATTTAAGGCGGGAGTAGCAACTTTTCACCTGTTCAGGCACTTTACACGTCTCGATGGCTACTGGCAGGGTCATGTTTTTTATTTGTAGGAGCTGCTCCCGCAGGGTGTCGGAGTAGACCACAAACACAATCTGATCCCTGATGAGGGAATCAGCGGTGTCACCGTAGTTGCAGGATTGCTCTAATATGCGGAGATGAGTTAGAAAGGATTGGAAAGGCTCATCCTTACCCTGAAGGTGTTGCTGGAAGACATAGCGCTCAAAGCTCTCATTCGTTTCGACTTAAAAGTGACTGTCGAATTTGGCTAACACGGTCTGGAACTTGGTCTTGTCCTCGCCGTCGGCAAAAGTGAGCGAATTGAAGATTTGGATGGTCTTGTCCCCTGCAGTCGATAGAAGCAGCGCAATGTTTCTGGCATTGGACGCATCCTTGAGGCCCGAGGCCTCTATGTAGAGACTGAATTTCTGCTTGAAGACCCGCCAGTTGGCGCCGAGATTTCCGGAGATCCGGAGCTCTGGAGGGGCCCGGATCTTCTCCATGCCGCTGGAAGGCACTTGCTGGTTGTCACTGAATTATTCAAGGTAAATTGCTTAGATGAAGTAGACTCCTGCTATCATGTCGTGTTATTCACCCTGGGGGTAACACGGACTGCAACAGGAAGCAGATGAACGGTAAAGCATACACCAAATATAGGCGTTGGTTCAATATGATTTAGTGAACTTCTGTAACAATGCACACAGCTGGCTGTGGGTTGACACTCTATTACTCTAAGTGTACTAACTCTAGCTTACTAGACCAGGCTAGCTCTGATCTACGTGTAGAAGGTGCTGACTGATATATACACCCTGTCTGTCACTACAGTTGTCGCCAGTGGAAAGAGGCGGAGTGCTGATGCCTGATGTGTTTTATAGTTGGAAGCCCCTCTCTGGTGTTCTGTCTGGTGATTTGTTGTGTTCTGTCCTGTATGTTGATTGGCTAACCTAGGTGTCTGTCACTGCCTGTGTTTACCTCATGATGTGCATGGGTGCATATTATGACAATAGGGTCATCCGTCTCTCCTCCACGGCATCCAGGAGGGTGTCCAGCTCAGCACCCCTGGACCAATGCGCTGCTCTCCATCCAGGCATCTTGTTGGTTGGGACGGTGTGTGTGGGGGGGAAGGACCATTTAAATGCAGTTGCCGCATGTGAGCCTCATGAGTGCCAATCACGGACCTGGTGAATCCGGCACCATTTTCCATGGAATTGTTTGTGTTCCACGTGGCGCTGGTGGTAGCTGAATTGGTGTAGTTGTTGCGCCAATTTCTCTGTCGTAAAACGCCAATGTTCCGACGCCGGTGTCAACAGTTGGGCAGAGAAATGGAGAATCCAGCCCCCTCTCTCCAATTCTAGTAAGAGGTGCATTTTATGTTTGTTTAATAAACAAAAAATAAACAAACAAAGGTATGGGGCGAAAGTTTCAAAGGAAACTAAACTAACAAAACCAAATACCATTTTCGGGGTGATCATGTACCCCAGTCCCTGCGACACCCCTTCCAGGTCCACCTGGCCATGAACATAGCCACAGTAGAGTGGCAAACAGTCAGGTTGCATGGGCCCCTCCACTGCCCGCTGCCTGGGTCTACTTATAACCAGCGTAATTGGCCACGTTAGGTGCAAAGCTCCTGTGGCTATTAATTCCTGAAGCAAGCCTTGTACCTGGAGCACCGGATCTAGAGGCATGGTCGGAACCCACTATACTACTACATTGTATGCATTATGAGAAATCATGAGCAAGAATTGCCGTTGCAATTCTCAGGCTAATGGATGTCCGTTGTTGGTTTGTACCACAATTTCTTTGTGCCTTCCTTTACTTTCAACAACCACTTACCAGTTTTGTAGATACCTGCCCTTGTTACAATATTAGTCAGCCACAATTATAGCATTATGTGTTGTAGAAAACAAGCAATTTAGAGATAGAAACATTCAATGGAGTACCCTGGTGTGCGATTATTAACTTATTATCAAAGTAATTTCTCTGTCGGTTCATCACAGAGTGCTTGAAATTGAGCAAGGATATAAGTACACCCATAATGAATATAAAACCAGGGATAAACAAATTAGCAGTTTTAAATTGGTGCGACACATTGCATTAGCAACATTTCTGGCTCAATAAGCTATGTCAATCTCAACAGCTGTAACCATTAGCATCTACTATTTAGTCCCAGTGTCTCCTGCGGCCTTTTAATGGATTTTTGCTCTTCTGGACAGCTAAGAAGAAAATAAAGGGACAAAAACAGTCAATGAAATAAGGAAAAAGTAGTCTACATGGTTTATCAATCAATAATAATCTGGAAACACTAATATCACTAACTTTTTCAAAGGCTCACTGTGGCAATGTGATCCGGGCCACTGAAGCATTTTGAGCAGGGCAGGACAACACCTGCTTTGTTCATCTCAGATTCACTTTACGGAGGGCTTTTTATACTTGCTAGATCCCTAACGTAACATAGGAGAGGGGCCCTGTGCCTGTTTCAGGTGACCTGTGAAGCTGCTTACACTGATAGGACAGGGCTTTTTTCCCCCCTTTTTAAAAAAACTCAGAGTACTGTTGTGGGCCAGGGTTTAGAGAGCCCCAAAGTATATCATGGAGTTCACCTGACCCACAACTTTTAATAGATCGTGGTTATGGGGAGCACATGGCCCTACTCTGCAGGTGTGATGCAACAGAAATCTACAGTACTTTTAAATTAAAACAATGTTTTACTTATGAAACCAGTTAACACTTTATAAACCCACAGTAAACATCTCAACAACTATCAACACCAATAAATCCCCCAAAGAATACAGCACTCTCTAAGTAATTCTTAATCTTTCCTTGCAACATCCAGAAGACAAAAAGAACCCTTTTTACAGAAATACATCAGGTTTAACTTCACTACTGAGAACAGTTACCACTATGAAATCACCAAATGTACATTCATAAGCTTGCAGAGATTCATACACATCTTGCTGTGACTGCAGCATCTCCAAAACTAAAACAAAACTAAACACACCCTGTAGCTGCGAGCCCAAAGTGAAAGTAAAAGCAGACAGACAGCCCAGCTCCACCCACACTCTGACATCACTGATAAACACCCATTTCTTAAAGGTACTCTCACATGTCAAGTACCCAATTTTGTTTCCAATTAAGGGGCAATTTAGCGTGGCCAATCCACCTACCCTGCACATCTTTGGATTGTGGGGGTGAAACCCATGCAGACACGGGGAGAATGTGCAAATTCCACACAGACAGTGACCCAGGGCCGTGATCAAACCTGGGTCCTCAGCGCCAGGGGGAGCAGTGTTAACCATTGTGCCACCATGACAGAGCTTTTAACAGGTGCTGATGGGGTATGTGATATGGTGCCTAAAGCTAATCTTTTTAGCTTCCATTTCCAGCTGAAAAATGGAAAAAACAATGGCCAATGGAGTTTTTGAGCCTTGTGTAACTCTCCTCAGCAAAGCATCTATCCAGAGGGATTAGCTTTTTCTAACAGTCTCAGAGCAGTAACTAGTCAGAGCTAGTGCAGACAAGCTAAGCTGTTTTAGTACAGCTATAGCCACTGGTATACCTGCCAATGTTGGAAATTGCCTCGGTATGTCCTGTACATAGGAAACAGGACAAATACAGCCCTGCCAATTACTGGCCCATCAGTCTACCCTTGATCACCAGTAAATTGATAGAAGGGGACATCATCAGTGCTCTCAAGCAGCATTTGCTTAGTAACAACCTGTTCACTGATGGTCAGCTTGTGTTCCATCAGGGTCACTCAACTCCTTGTCTCATTGCAGCCTTGGTTCAAACATGGGCAAAGGAGCTGAACTCCAGAGGTGAGGTGAGAGTGACTGCCCTTGACATCAAGGCAGCATTTGACCAAGTATGGCATCAAGGAGCCTTTGCTGAACTGGAGTCAATGGGAATCAGGGGGAAACTCTCCGCTGCTTCGAGTCATTCCTCTCACAAAGGAAGATGGTTGTGGTGCTTGGAGGTCAGTCATCTCAGCTCCTAGTGTCCGACATCATTTTCAGTTGCTTCATCAATGACCTTCCTTCTGTCATCAGGTCATAAGTGCGTGTCATGATATCCATATTAACATAGCATGGTGCAATCACATACACACACACACTGATGGACAGGTAGACGGACCAATCAACACACACGCAACATCACAGCCAATCACCATTGAGAGCACATGCACTATAAAACAGGTAACACCACAGTTCCCGCTCAGACCACCAGGAGATAGCTCAGAGCACAGAGCTCACAGCGTGTCACTCAGACATACACCATGTGCTGAGTGCCTCTCTAAGTTAGTGCTAGGGCTGGGTCCACAGGTTAACTGGTGAAGTACGAACCACAGCCAGAAGTTAACAGTTGTTATTGTACAGAATAATAAAACAGAGTTGTACCATCTACAACCGTGTTGGTTCGTTTGTATATCGGAACACCCAACACGACATAGTACCAGGATTGGAAACTCGCCAGCAACTGTGAGACCTACCTGCACCTCTTCAGAGATCCGCCATCCTGCGCCATGGACACCATCAGCCCGCCGCAGCCACTCCGAATCGCTGGAAATCTAGGCGTCAACTGGAAGCTGTTTAAACAGCGCTTCTAGCTCTTCCGAGAAGCCACAGACAGGGAGAATGCATCGAACACCAGGACGATCGCCCTCCTCTTCTCCACGGTGGGGCAACACGCCATCCACATCTACAACTCCCTGGCATTCGCGCAAGGCGAGGACAAGACAAAGTACAAGACGGTCCTTCTAAAACTTGAGCAACACTTCAGCGTCGAAGTGAATGAGAGCTTCGAGAGGTACCTCTTCCAGCAGCGCCTGCAGGGTAAGGATGAGCATTTTCAATCTTTTTTGACACACCTCCATATCCTCGCGCAGTCCTGCGGCTATGAGGCCACCTCCGATTCCATGATTCGGGATCAGATAGTTTTTGGGGTCACCTCGGACACCCTACGCCAGGAGCTCCTCAAAATAAAGAGCCTCCCCTAGCCACCGCCATCGAAACCTGCGTCCTCCACGAAAACGCGACCAGCTGGTACTCCCAATTCCAGGTGGCCGAATCGGCACGGCAGGGGTCCTACGAGGCCGAGTGGGTCCAGTCGATAGAGTTCCCCCTGGCCCGCGGCCCGGATGAGGACGGCCATTTTGCACTCTTTCCGAGGCCTCCCGCGCTTGTACGCGCCAAAAGAGGGGACGTCGACGCAGAGGGATGTGACACGCAGGTGCGCTCTACGCAGGACCGAACTGCGCATGCACGGTGGTGCAATGAACGCCATGACGTCATGACGTGCGGCAACTGTGGATCCGCACGCTTAAAGCGTCAATGTCAAGCCAAAACTCGACAATGCCTCCGCTGTGGCAAGGTGGGCCACTACGCTGCCTGCTGTCGAGCAGCTCAACCTGCCAACGCTCTGCAATTCCGCCAGCCTCGCAGGGACGTGCGGGCCATTCAGCCTCCATACACTGAGTCATAGCCTGACGACGTACAGACCGGTGATACTGACGACCGGGAAGCCTTCCGTGTTGCGGTAATAGACAGAAATCGGATGTCCCCAAGTAGGACCCACCAGCCGATGCACAGCATTAATCCGGGCGATGAATGATGTGCCACCCTAACGGTCAACCGATCACCATCACATTCCGCTTAGAAACTGGTGCCTCCGTCAATCTCATTGCATGGTCAGCCTTCTACACCTTGAAGGTCAAACCACCGATTCGGCCATCCCGCTGATAGTTGGTCGATTACAATGGTAATGTTATCCCGGCCATGGGGTCCTGCCAGCTCGAGGTTGCACACAATTCATACACAGCCACACTGTCTTTTGAGATAGTTGGATCCTCAAAGGACTCTCTGCTAGGCGCACAGGTGTGCAAGATCCTCCACCTCGTTCAGCGGTTACACACTCTGTCTCCAGAAGGCACGTCCGATTTCCCGGATGCAGACTACGAAAGACCTGAACAATAACATCATGAGGGAACACTACCCCATACCCATACGGGAAGAGATCACGAGCGAAATGGCTCCGGCTAAAATTTTTACCAAGCTTCATGCCTCAAAGGGCTTTTGGCAGATTCAGCTGGATTAGTCCAGCAGGAAGCTGTGCACTTTCAACACTCCCTTTGGCAGATTCTGCTACAATAGAATGCCGTTTGGCATCATCTCGGCATCCGAGGTGTTTAATCGAATCATGGAACAGATGATGGAGGGCATCGAAGGGGTGTGCGTCTATGTTGACGACGTCATCATCTGGTCCACCACACCACAGGAGCACATCAGTCGTGTCCAGCGCGTCTTTGCTCGGATACGAGAGCACGGACTGCGCCTCAACCGAGCCAAGTGTTCTTTTGGCCAAACTGAGCTAAAGTTTCTGGGGGACCACATATCCCGGTCAGGGGTGCGTCCGGATGCCGACAATGCGACAGCTATCGCAGCCATGCCGCAGCCGGCAGACAAGAAGGCAGTGCTACGCTTTCTCGGGATGGTCAACCTCCTGGGGAAGTTCATTCCCAACCTTGCCACGCACACAACGGCTCTTCGCCACCTGGTGAAGAAGACTACGGCGTTCCAATGGCTGCCCGCACACCAGAAGGATTGGGAGGAGCTCAAAATCAAGCTCACCACTGCCCCAGTATTGGCGTTCTTCGACACTGATCGAGACACAAAGATCTCGACTGATACCAGCCAGTCCGGCATTGGGGCGGTATTCCTGCAACGGGACGACACTGCATCATGGGCCCTGGTCGCCTCACGGGCCATGACCCCCACAGAACAGCGCTATGCGCAGATTGAGAAGGAGTGCCTGGGTTTGTTAACCGGCATAGATAAATTCCACGACAATGTGTATGGTCTTCCTCAGTTCACCGTGGAAACCGACCATCGCCCCTTGGTCAGCATCATACAAAAGGACCTCAATGAGATGACCCCTCGCCTCCAGCGCATTCTGCTCAAGCTCCGGAGGTACGACTTCCAACGTGTCTACACCCCGGGAAAGGAACTCATCTTCGCTGATGCCCTGTCCAGAGCAGTGTGCACACCGCCCGAATCGGGGGGGGGTCGTCTGTCAGGTCGACGCACATGTAGCCTTCACATCGGCTAATCTGCCAGCTACTGATGCAAGTCTGGCCCACATTCGCCGTGAGACTGTGGCTGACCCCCTTCTACAACATGTGATGCGCCACATGACGGAAGGGTAGCTCAAGGGCCAGTGCCCACAATTCTACAATGTCCGGGATGACTTGGCCGTCATTGATGGTGTCCTCCTAAAGTTGGACCGGATTGTGATCCCACACAGCATAGATCATAGATCATAGAAGTTACAGTGCAGAAGGAGGCCATTCGGCCCATCGAGTCTGCACCGGCTCTTGGAAAGAGCACCCCACCCAAGGTCAACAACTCCACCCTATCCCCATAACCCAGTAACCCCACCCAACACTAAGGGCAATTTTGGACACTAAGGGCAATTTATCATGGCCAATCCACCTAACCGGCACATCTGTGGACTGTGGGAGGAAACCGGAGCACCTGGGGGAAACCCACGCACACACGGGGAGGATGTGCAGACTCCGCACAGACAGTGATCCAAGCCGGAATCGAACCTGGGAACCTGGAACTGTGAAACAATTGTGCTATCCACATTGCTACCGTATAGGCTTGTCCTCGAACAATTGCACGAAGGCCATCTCGGGGTTGAAAAGTGCAGGCGGAGGGCCCGAGAGGCTGTGTGTTGGCCGGGCATCAGCGACGACATCGCCAACATGGTGCTCAACTGCCCCACCTGCCAAAGGTTTCAGCCGGCGCAACCCCCTGAGACGTTTCAGCCCCATGAGTTGGTAACGTCCCCCTGGGCAAAGGTGGGTGTGGACCTTTTTCATGCGCTCGGCAGGGACTACGTCATCATAATAGACAATTTTTCCAATTATACGGAGGTCATACGCCTGCACGACTTGACATCATCAGCCGTAATCAGAGCATGTAAAGAAACCTTCGCTTGCCATGGCATTCCGCTTACCGTTATGTCGGACAATGGGCCCTGTTTTGCGAGCCAAGGATGGTCTTCATATGGCTTCACACACGTGACGCCCAACCCTCTGCATCCCCATCAAATGGCAGGGCGGAAAAGGGCGTCCATATCGTGAAGCGGCTCCTCTGCAAGGCTGCTGATGCCGAATCTGACTTCTGTTTAGCCCTGCTGGCCTATCGCTCAGCCCCACTGTCCACAGGCCTCTCACCAGCCCAGCTGTTGATGGGTCGCACCCTCAGGACCACTGTGCCATCCATTCATGTTCCTAAACCCGACCATGCTCCAGTATTGCGAAGGATGCAACAACAGCTGCTCAGCAGAAGGTGGCACATGACACTCGGGCAACTGATCTTCCTGCCCTGGCGCCTGGAGACAACATCCGCAACACCTACCAGAGGGTGGCTGGTCGGCAACTGCCGAGGTTCTCCACCGCGTGGCTCCCCGCTCGTTCCGGTTCGCATGCCTGATGGTTCCATTCGCCGGCGTAATCGGCGGGCCCTTCGGCTGCTTCCGCGTTCGCTACGTGATCATGCACTGGTGCCATGCCCTCCTGATGTCGACTTCGTGGAGCTTCCTGCCACTCTGTCTATTCCTCTATCGCCCGTGGCCAGGCCCATTCCTCAGCCGATGGATCCTGACCCATCCTTGAGGCGGTGAACCCGAATTCGTCGCCCACCTACTAGGCTGGACTTATGAGCCTGTTTGCACATTGGACTCACTGAATTGTTGTGCAACAATGTTAACGTGTTTCTCTTTTTGTCGTTCCAGGAGTTCTCTTTCGATATTTGATGATTGCACTTGTTTTGTTTGTGGTACAACCTCGTTGCTATGTTGCGCCTGACACCTTCCTATGTATATAGTTTAGCCTCATGTACATGTTGTAAATATTGCACACACATACTCAGCCGCACTCAGTACACACCAATATTTATTACCATGTAGGCACATATTCTTGTGAAAAGGGGGATGTCATGATATCCATATTAACATATCATGGTGCAATCACACACACACTGATGGACAGGTAGACGGACCAATCAACACACACGCAGCATCGCAGCCAATCACCAGTGAGAGCACACGCACTATAAAACAGGGAACACCACAGTTCCCGCTCAGACCACCAGGAGATAGCTCAGAGCACAGAGCTCACAGTGTGCCACTCAGACATACACCATGTGCTGAGTGCCTCACTAAGATAGTGCTAGGGCTGGGTCCACAGGTTAACTGGTGAAGTACGAACCACAGCCAGAAGTTAACAGTAGTTATTGTACAGAATAATAAAACAGAGTTGTACCATCCACAACCTCGTTGGTTCGTTTGTATAGTGGAACACCCAACACGACAGTGGGGATGAAAATTGCAGTGTTCAGAATCATTTGTGGCTCCTCAGACACTGAAGCAGTCTTATGTATAAATGCACAAGCCCTGGACAATATCCAGGCTGGGGCTGATAAGTGACAAGTAACATTCCCGCCACACAAGTGCCAGGCAATTAACATCTCCAACAAGGGAGGTCTCTAACCATCACCCCATGACAGTCAATGACATTACCATCACAGAATCCCCCACCATCAAAATCCTGGGGATTACCAATGACCAAAAATTGAACGAGACTAGCCATATAAATACTGTGGCTATCAGAGCAGATCAAAAAGTAGGAATCCTGCAGTGAGTAACTCACCTCCTGACACCCCAAAGCCTAACCACAATCTACAAGGCACAAGTCAGGATTATGATGAATACTCTCCACTTCCCGAGATGAGTTCAGCTCCAACAACGACTTCAAGAAGTTTGACACAATCCAGCACAAAGCAGCCCACTTGATTGCTAACCCTTCCACAAACATTGAAACCCTCCACCGCCTACAAACATTGGCAGCCGTGGTGTTCCATCTACAAGACGCATTGAAGGTGCTCACCAAGGTTCCTTAGGTAGCATCTTCCAAACCCATGACCATCACCATCTGGAAGTACAAGGTCAACAGATACCTGTGAGTGTCCCCTCCAAGTTACTCACCATCCTGACTTGGAAATATATTGACTGTCACTGGGTCAAAGTCCTGAAATTCTCTCACTAACAGCACAGTGGGTGTATCTACACCTCGAGGTCTGCAGCAGTTCAAGGAGGAAGATTACCATCTCAAGAGCAAGTAGGGATGGCCAATAAATGCTGATTTAGCCAGCGATGCCCACATCCTGTAAATTAATTTTTTGAAAGACTTAATAATTCCAGTTAATGCCGGGCAATTTGGGAACAAGTCCTGTGGCGGGGCTGGAATGGGGAGTGTTTCCTGCTGTGGAGGCGGATGGGAAACCATGGCATACATTTCATTCCTGATCTCTTAATTATGCATTGGGAGTTTAGCACCATATTTCATGGTGGGACAGGCTTGACATATATGGGTGTCGTATTTACTGACGCACTGCTGAGGAAAAAAGATGGATCTACTGAAGAAAGCAGATGGATTTCTACATGCTGAGGCTGGAGAATGCACTTCCTCGATGTCAATGAAGCAGGAGCATTCACATGATTGGTATTTCCCCCATCCACTGCCGTGGTGCTCCAGAACCCAGGGTCACTGGCGCTCTCCATCCCAAACTCCGGAGGCAGCCCCAGGCCTTCTTCAGGCAAGCCTGACTTCTGCACACCGTGTTATCCCAGACGTGTTCTGGACCGGCGTATTTTCCTGCTGGTGGAGGCATTGGAGAATTGGGCACAGGTCTTGCAGGTTCAGTGAAAAAGATACCGTTGCAGTCTGAAAGTTACAGAACTGAAATGTTAACTCTGTTTCTCTCTCCACATTTGCTGCCATACCTGTTGTGTATTTCCAACACATTCTGTTTTTAAATCTATTGCAGCATTCTTAGCTGCCTCTTCAGAAGTTATTTTTGCTCTCAGAAGTACTTCCTACTGTTTTGATACTTCGTGATCTAGACGGTTCCCATTTTTAAGGTTGTTCTACAGATTGCAGGAAACCTAATTTAACACGCTGCTGATAATGGACTCTTTTCATTTGGATGTGGTCTCAACTTTATGCATGTAATCCGTCTCCATTGCCTCCATATCATATCGGTGCTCCTTGATCACAACTCTTTTCACAGAATCCTAGAATTTACAGTGCCATTGAGTCAGCACTGCCCCTTGGAAAGAGCACCCTACTTAAGCCCACCCTATCCCCATAACCCCACCTCACCTTTTGGAGGCTAAGAGGAAATTTAACATGGCCAATCCACCTGACCTACACATCTTTGGACTGCGGGATGAAAACGGAGCACCCGGAGGAAACACACGGGGACAAAGTGCAAACTCCACATAGACAGTCGCCCGAGGTCAGAATTGAACCTGGGACCCTGTGAGGCAGCAGTGCTAACCACTGTGCCATCGTGCCACCCTGAGATCTTGATTCTGTAATTCTTCAGCTCAGGGTAGCACTCCAGCTCCTCATTTTCAATAGCACTTATTGTTTCACCACAGTGATTTGGTTGTGTCTGTACAAGCCCTTATGCAGGTTAGATGTCCACGAGAAGATTATTCAGAAAGTGACAGGAGTTGAGGCTGCTGACTTCCCAGTGAACATGCCTGGATGGTCAAGTTTAACAGTGAAGAAAGTGAAAGTTCAAATCAATTTAAGTGATTTTTAAGACGTACATCTGGGAGGGCATCAACAGTACACGTTGAAGGGTGGAAAATCACTGATAGCAACTTTCCGATTTCTATGTTTACCTGCCCATTTGTAGATGCCAAAAGTCACTGCCAGTTTCAGAGTATAGATAGAAAATGCTCAGAGCAATTTCATCTTTAAAGACCAGGCCATTAAAACCTCAGCGACATGAGGAGGGCTAAGGCTGAGTGCTATGTAACAAGTGGCTCAGTTGCTGCGTTCGAGAAGTCGCAAGTCAAAATTGCAAAGGCACTTGGGAGTCTCTTCACCATTCTCCATATACCATCGTTTATTTGTTTGGTAAGCCTGCCATTGGACCCAAAGGCTTTTACCCCCAAGGTGAACAAGAACAATAATGCTGTGGAACACCATCACTTTCAAGTTACCCTCAAAGCCATACATCATCCTGTGCTATATCGGGGGGCACCAACCTACTTGGTACTCAGCCATGGCAGGAGTCCCCCAAGGGGACCACAGAACTGGAACAGAAGACCTATGGCCACGTTTTCAAGGGTAACTAGGAATGTGCAATAAATGTCCGGCCTTGTCAGCACCTCTCATAGAGAACGTTTTTTAAAAAAACACCATAATAATTATATTAAATACTCTGAAATGTACAGTTTGGATACAGCAGAGTAAATTACGATCAAATGGTTCGCCAAAATAATTGAACATAAAACCAATTCCATTCAGCAATTTGTTTTAACTTTTTTTAAATCTTGAAGCTGCTAAAATGTTTTGTAATAAAAGAAAATGAACAAAAGCTTAGAGCTTGTATTTATTGCTTGAGATTTAATAATGGTTTTTGGATATGATCTTGAGCTTATTTTCGGATATTTCTTCACAATAATTAGTTACATTTAGTTTCATCTCAATAGTATGTTCGCTTGCCTGCGAAGTGTGATATTGCTCAATACTCAAAACATAAAGTGCTGTACGATATGTTGAATAATGCAGTATCTTTTTAGTTGAATGGATTTCAGGGGCGAAATTCTCTGGAAACGGCGCGATGTCCGCCGACTGGCGCCCAAAACGGCGCAAATCAGACGGGCATCGCGCCGCCCCAAAGGTGCGGAATACTCTGCATCTTTTGGGGCTGAGCTCCAACCTTGAGGGGCTAGGTCGGCGCCGGACGAATTTCCGCCCCGCCAGCTGGCGGAAAAGGCCTTTGGTGCCCCGCCAGCTGGCGCGGAAATGACATCTCCGGGCGGCGTATGCGCGGAAGCGTCAGCAGCCGCTGACGGCATTCCCGCGCATGCGCATTGGAGGGAGTCTCTTCTGCCTCCGCCATGGTGGAGACCGTGGCGGAGGCGGAAGGGAAAGAGTGCCCCCACGGCACAGGCCCGCCCGCGGATCGGTGGGCCCCGATTGCAGGCCAGGCCACCGTGGGGGCACCACCCGGGGCCAGATCACCCTGCGCCCCCCCCAGGACCTCGGAGCCCTCCCGCGCCGCCTTGTCCCGCCGGTAAGGTAGGTGGTTTCATTTACGCCGGCGGGACAGGCATTTTAGCGGCGGGACTTCGGCCCATCCGGGCCGGAGAATCGAGCGGGGGGGCCGGCCAACCAGCGCGCCGCGATTCCCGCCCCCACCGAATATCCGGTGCCGGAGACTTCGGCAACCGGCTGGGGCGGGATTCACGCCAGCCCCCGGCGATTCTCCGACCCGGCGGGGGGGTCGGAGAATCTCGCCCCAGGTTGCAATTGAGCAGCTTGCTTTGTAATAGTTTCACTCAATGTGCTAAACTGGAACCCAGAATAAGAAAATTACGATTCGTACTGACTTCGGCCCTCCATTCTTCCTGAAAGCGTTCAAAAACCATACTTGACATCAGCTGATCACTGCTGCTTAGCAGTGTATTTAATCACCTTTCCTTTTATTAAAACAAGATGACGTCCCACTCTATGGCATTTGCATCTTCATGTGGACACTTGCATGATTGCAACGTACCACTGAATAAAATTAATGTTATTCATATTTTTACTGAGGAGACTCCATGGGCTAGATTCTCCGATTTGAAGACTAAGTGCTGACACCAGCGTGGAAAGAGTGGCGTTTTACGCCAGAATAAACAACGCAAAAGCTGCACTGATCCTCCATCTGGTGGGGGGCTAGCAGGCACGCTGCATAAAGCCCTTTACCTGCGGATACAGCCGGAGAATTGCCGGGTCCGTGGCGGCGCATGCGCACGCCGTCAGCCTGCATTGACCGTGCCGTGCCCCATGGCGCCGGCCGTGCATGGACACAGCCTGCCAAAACTGCCCTCCCTATGATCAGCCTCTTAACCCCCGGAGCATACCCCCAGTGCCCCTGCCCCCGCCAATGTCCCCCCTGTGGATCGGCATCCATCGACTGTGGCAACGCCGGACACAGTCCGCAGCCGCCATGCCGGGTTCCCGAAAATAAAAAGGACAAGTGTTCCACGCCACCAGGAACTCGGCCCATCGGGGACGGAGCATCGGGGAGGACCTCGGGTGATGTCCTGAGGCTGCCCCAACGGCGTGCGGCGTAGTACACCATTTTTGAGGGGGCGGAGCATCGCAAAAGCGCCGCCACCCCCGGGTTCAGCGCAAATGGGGATTCTCCGACCGATCGGCGAACGCGATTTCGCCGTCGCCGACCGGAGAATCCCGTCCCATATTTGCAAACCAGCAAATTTCTATTTCTTGCACTTAATTCGCAGCCAAGTTTGATAACATTGCCAATGGCTCATAATTAATGGTGGTTTGGAGCAGGCTAGTCTGATTAATATTCCTGGCCTTTCGTTTTCCTCTTACAAATCTCAGCATGAGAGCTGAAGAGACAAATGGATACCCACTAGAGTATGTTTGAGGCTTAAAAAATGTGTAGAACAAATAATAAAGAATAAAGAAAAGTAGAGCACAGGAACAGATCCTTCGGCCCTCCAAGCCTGCGTGGACCATGCTGCCCGACTAAACTACAATCTTCTACCCTTCCGGGGTCCGTATCCCTCTATTCCCATCCTGTTCATGTATTTGTCAAGATGCCCCTTAAATGTCACTATCGTCCTACCTTCCACCACCTCCTCCGGCAGCGAGTTCCAGGCACCCACTACCCTCTGTGTAAAAAACTTGCCTCGTACATCTCCTCTAAACCTTGCCCCTCACTCCTGTCATGATATACACCAGTATATCATGGTGCAGATACACACACACTGATGGACACACAGCAAGACCAATCAGCACACACAACACCGCAGCCAATCACCAGTTAGAGCACACTCACTATAAAGACAGGGTGCATCAGAGTTCCTGCTCATTCGGGTCCAAGCAATCGAGCAACTCCAGGGCCTCAGCCTGGATGAGGGCAGCCATTTTGCGCGCTTTTCGCGGACTCCCGCGCTTGTGCGAACCGAATGAGGGGATGTCGACGTCGGTGAACGTACTGCGCAGGCGCGCACCACGTACGGCAGCACCGCGCATGCGCAGTGGCGCAGCGAACATACTGACGCTACAATGTGCGGCAACTGTGGCTCCACCCACTTAAAACGGCAATGCCCTGCCAAATCCCGACAATGCCTGAGATGTGGCAAACTTGGACACTATGCTGCTTTATGCAGATCAGCTTGTGCCCGATATTAAGACCGAGGACCCGAAGACACCTTTTCGAATCGGTATCGTTACAAAAAACAGGGTGTCCCCGAAGCAAAGAATCCAGCCTCTATCGGTATACAGCATCGATCCGGACGATGAGTGGTGTGCCACCCTTACGGTCAACCGGTCCCAAATACGATTCCACCTGGACACTGGTGCCTCCACCAATCTCATTGACCTTCAAAGCCTTTGTGTCAAACCAGACATCCTCCCATCAGCCTGCCAGCTATTAGATTATAATGGCAATGCCATTGCTGCCAACGGCTCGTGTCAGCACGAAGCAACGCACAAGTCACGCAAAGCCATCCTTCCTTTTGAAATCGTGGGCTCCTCGAATGCCTCCCTGCTTGGCGTGCCGGCATGCAAGCTGTTGAACCTAGTTCAGAGAGATCACTCCATCTCTTCTGCTGACGCGTCTGCCTTTCAGGACACCGACTTCAGGGCGCAGCTCGACGCCATTATCAACCAGTACCACAAAGACTTCGAGGGCATGGGCACGCTCCCGTACACCTACAAAATTGAATTAAAACCGAATGCCACACCTGTGGTGCACGCACCTCGCAGGGTCCCAGAACCCTTTAAGGACCGCCTCAAGCAGCAGCTGCAGGACCTCCAGAACCAAGGAGTGATTTCCAAAGTCACAGAACCGACCGACTGGGTCAGTTCTATGGTATGTGTAAAAAAGCCTTCCGGCGAATTGAGAATTTGCATTGATCCCAAGGATCTAAATCACAATATCATGAGGGAGCATTATCCAATTCCCAAGTGCGAAGAGCTCACATGTGAGATGGCTCGCGCCAAGCTCGTCACCAAACTCGACGCCTCAAAAGGAGTCTGGCAAATCCAGCTCGATAAATCCAGCAGGAAACTTTGCACATTTAATACCCCCTTTGGCAGATATTGTTATAACAGGATGCCGTTCGGGATCATATCTGCATCAGAAATGATCCATTAGATTATGAAACAAATTATGGAAGGCATTGAAGGTGTTCGCGTCTATGTCGATGACATAATCATTTGGTCCAACACCCCGCAGGAGCATGTTAGTCGCCTCCAGCGTGTATTCAGACGTATACATGAGCATGGCCTCCACCTCAACAGGGCCAAATGCTCTTTTGGTCAGATGGAACTCAAGTTCCTCGGGGACCACATCTCCCAATTTGGTGTGCAGCCGGCTGCGGACAAGGTAGCTGCCATCACAGCTATGAAAACACCAGAGGACAAGAAGGCGGTCCTCCGATTTCTGGGCATGGTCAATTTTTTAGGGAAATTTATCCCTAACCTCGCCTCTCATACCACGGCTCTCAGGAACCTGGTCAGGAAGACGACAGACTTCCAATGGCTCACTGCCCCCGAGCGCGAATGGAGAGAACTCAAGGCAAAACTGACCACGGCCCCGGTCTTAGCTTTCTTTGATCCAGCAAAGGAGACCAAAATTTAGACCGATGCCAGTCAATCCGGCATTGGGGCAGTGCGCCTTCAACGTGATGAGGCCTCATCATGGGCCCCCGTTGCAAATGCGTCACATGCGATGACCCTCACGGAGCAGCGCTACGCGCAGATAGAAAAGGAGTGCCTGGGCCTTCTGACCGGTGTGGTTAAGTTTCACGATTATGTGTACAGACTTCCTCAATTCACCGTCGAGACCGACCATCGCCCACTGGTCAATATAATACAGAAAGACTTGAACGACATGACACCTCGCCTCCAACGTATTCTTCTCAAGCTCCGGCGATATGACTTCCAGCTGGTATACACCCCAGGCAAGGACCTCATCATTGCTGATGCTCTCTCCAGGGCAGTCAACACTCTATGTGACCCAGCAGGATTTGTCTGCCAGGTTGACGCCCATGTGGCATTCGCGGCCTCCAATCTACCTGCCACGGATGAACGCCTCGATAATTCGCCACGAGACAGCGGCTGACCCCTTGCTACAGCGTGTCATGCGCCACCTAATGGACAGGTGGCTCAAGGGCCAATACCCTCAGTTCTATAATATCAGAGATGAGCTGGCGGTAGTAGACGGGGTTCTTCTAAAACTGGACCGCATTGTCATCCCGCATAGCATGCGCCAACTTGTCCTGGAACAACTACACGAGGGCCACCTTGGCATGGAAAAGTGCCGCCGACAGGCCCGAGAGGCAGTGTACTGGTCCGGCATTAATGAGGACATAGCCAACACAGTGCTCAACTGCCCCACTTGTCAGCGCTTCCAGCCAGCCCAACCACGTGAGACCCTGCAACCCCATGAGTTGGTTACGTCACAATGGACCAAGGTGGGCATCGACCTTTTCCACGCGCTGGGTAGAGACTATGTCCTGATCGTGGACTACTTTTCGAATTACCCGGAGGTGATACGGTTGCACGACATCACTCGTCTGCTGTCATTCGTGCATGTAAAGAAACATTTGCACGACACGGCATCCCGCTCACGGTTATGTCGGACAATGGCCCCTGCTTCGCCAGCCAGGAATGGTCCAACTTTGCCAGGCGGTACAATTTTGCCCATGTGTCATCCAGTCCCCTGTACCCCCAATCCTGCGGCAAAGCGGAGAAGGGAGTACATATAGTCAAACGGCTCCTATGCAAGGCTGCCGATGCTGGGTCCGATTTCTACCTTGCCCTGCTGGCCTATCACACCGCCCCGCTGTCCACTGGCCTGTCGCCAGCCCAGTTACTCATGCTTCGTACCCTGAGGACGACGGTGCCGTCCATTCATGTCCCAGACCTCGACCACGCTCCGGTCCTTCGCCGATTGCAGATGTCTCGTGCACAGCACAAGGCGGCTCATGACTACCGTGCAGCTGATCTCCCTGCTCTGGCTCCAGATGACAACGTCCGCGTCCATCTTCAGGATGGGGGCTGGTCTGCGACTGCTGTTGTCCTTCGGCAGGTGGCCCCCCGCTCGTTCCTGGTTCGTCTACCAGATGACTCTATTCTGCGCCACAATCAACGCACCCTTTGTCTCGTTCCATGCTCGCCACATGATCCTCCAGTATCGCCTCGCCCTCCTGCTGACCCTGCCATGGACTATGCAGAGCTCCCTGCCACTCTGCCTCCCCCTGACTCTGACGCAGTCCAGCCCGCTCCTCAACCGGCGGCTCTCGACCCACCCTTGAGGCGGTCAACCACAATTCGTCGCCCACCTCAGAGACTTAATTTATGAACTTTGCGGACTTATAGACTCTCTGAATTGTTTTGTTGCTTTGTTTGATCGTTTCCCTGGTTTGTATATAGTGTTGACCTCGTTATTCTTGTTGCATACTGCTTCTCTGCACCAGGCATCTTCCCACGTAAATAGTTTAGTTCTCATGTACGTAGTCCTGTAAATATGTCTTTGCACCCCACACGTAGTTAGGAACATTCTCACCATACATTATTTATTGCCACACACATACATTCTTTTATAAAAGGGGGACTATCATGATATACACCAGTATATCATGGTGCAGATACACACACACACAGCAAGACCAATCAACACACACAACACCGCAGCCAATCACTAGTTAGAGCACACTCACTACAAAGACAGGGGGCATCAGAGTTCCCGCTCATTCGGGATGCAGCCTCCTACAAGGACAGAGATTACAGCTTACAGCACAGGTCCTCACCATGTGTTGAGTGCATAGACTGGTTAGGACAGGCATCGGTCTTTAGTTTAATCTAACATCGTGTTAACCCACAGTGAAAGTATGTTCAACAGTTTCTAACTCAATAAAATAGTGTTGCACTATTTTAAATGTTGGTGACCTGTATGTGTTCCACGGATCCAGAGCACCCAACAGATCAGCACCTTAAACCTATGCCCCCTAGTAATTGACCCCTCTACCCTGGGAAAAAGTCTCTGACTATCCACCCTGTCTATGCCCCTCATAATTTTTTAGACCTCTATCAGGTCGCCCCTCAACCTCCTTCGTTCCAGTGAGAACAAACCAAGTTTATTCAACCTCTCCTCATAGCTAATGACCTCCATACCAGGCAACATCCTGGTAAATCTCTTCTGCATCCTCTCTAAAGCCTCCACATCCTTCTGGTAGTGTGGCGACCAGAATTGAACACTATACTCCACTGTGGCCTAACTAAGGTAATGTTATACGACAGCATTCAGGTGAGATCAATTTAACCTGGTCTGAAGACATGAATATAAGCTGTTGTAAAATATAATTTTTATTATCAATTTTGCCCCTTGATTCACTTGTTGCTCCACAAGCAATATGCACCATTAAATACCTTTCATGTAACCCTTGTGAGCATCACACCTGAGGTAATCCTGTCTGCCACACATATGTACCATCACTAGCAGTTCTCGAAAGTGATCAGGAACATAATCCTTGGCTGTCTACGATGAACGAATTTGCAATGTTTCTCACCTGCAGAGCACAAGAGCGATGTTTACATTTGAACTCTTGGAGGAGCATGTTTGAGTGGCCTATTTTAACATTCATCACAATTTTCTTTCCCGCTTGATTCTAAACAGTTAAGCTCACTGAATATTTATTTTTATGAAAACTGAACACCCATTACTCTTTGTACCATGGGCTGGATTCACCGCTTCCCGACGCAGAATTCTAGGCGTACGCCGCGCCGAGTATCCACCGCCTCAGGCCATTGCCTGAGGTCTGCCCCGCGATGCTCCATTGCCGACTGACCTAATTCCCGATGGCGTGGCTTACGTCTGCTCACACCGTCCGGGATCCTCGAGTGGCCACTGCGGACTCAGTCCGGGGCCGCCACAGTCGGTGGAGGGCCGATTGGCGGGCGGGGGGAGCTTCATTCGGGGCTGGGGGCACTACTTTGGCGGTCCAGGTCCGCGGGCTGAGTCCGTCATGGAGCACAGGGTGGCCTCTGCAGGACGCTGCCGTGCGCATGCGTGACCTCTGAACCGGAAGTGCTGGGGGCCATATCGGCAGCTAGAGCTGCAAGCTCTGCAATGCTCCCCCAGCAAAACAGGGGATCTGTGGCCTTTTGACACCAGTTTTCCTGGCGTAAAAGAGCAGTTTTCACAACGGCGTCAGCACTAAATCTCAAAATCGGAGAATCCAGCCCCATATATTAGAAGCAGGTGTGGTGTTCTTTGTGATTTTATTATCAGGATGGATGTCATAATTTTAACAAAGACCACAGAAGCTAAGTTCAATAACACAGATAACATGTATTGCACTACTTATTAAAGCTCAACCACTTACTCCTACAGCAAGCAATAATCTAGTAATCTACAATCTGCACTCTACTAACACTATATCTATAACTGTACTCTGCACTCTCTAGACCTCTCCCACAATCCTGAGAGTCAGTGCTTTATTTAGTTCTGCATCTAGCTCCATTTAATGGTCAATTATGATATTACATTAACCCTTTATAATCTGGACATTCTACATAATATCACAGTAGGTACATGGATATTATTTTGTCTGGATGCTGGAAATCTGAAATAAAAACAAAACGTACTGAAAAGGCTCAGCAGATCTGCCAGTATCTGTGGAGAGAGAAATAGAGTTAATGAGTGGTATGTTCCATTCTCTGCAAAGTTTACTGGCTGAGGCGAAAAAACCAGCCGACAGCTCGCAGGCTGCACAGCTAGATTTTCTCTCCTGTTAATCCAGCATTCTGTGCAGAAAACGTCTGCAGGCATGACCCAGGCTGTGACACTGGCTGGTGGGGGGGAAGCCGGCAGCCTGGAATCCTGAGATCAGGAGCCCTTTAAAAAGGGTGCCCTGATCTCCAATATAAAACACAGGAACTACCATGCTCCCCGCACATACAAAGACCCCTCCTCTCCATGGACACTGAGGACCACCCCCCTCCATGTGCAAAATGCCACCCCCCCCCACCCCCCCCACTGGAGTTCCCCAGAAGGCCCCCTCCCCCAACACAACCCTGGCACTGCTTCCTAGGGGATATTGCCAGGGACCATGTTAGGTGCATTGCCATAGGGCGGTGTCGCAATGCCTGGCTCTCTCCCAATGGAGGGGATGGGGGGCAGCCTACTTACCTGTGCACCCCAGTGGGTTCCCTTTGCCTTGTTCCTATTTTTTTAAAGCAGTTGTATATTTTGACGGTGTGATATTATGTCAGTGAGGGGGGAGTTCCAAATGTGGGGGATGATATGGCGAGGAAACTTGCTGATAATATTAAAATTTACTGAAATGAAGAACTCGGCCTTTCAGGGGGAACCTTGTCACATCACTGGGGTGGTGGTTGGGGAGAATTGGAAAACGAGACCCCACCAGTGAGATTCTCATTTTCCGAGCCTGGCGAGATTTTGCGTCCATGTCACTGTTTGCACTCGTGGCGGACATGGGCACAAAACTATGGCAAATGTTTGAAGTCCAGTCTGACTCTTCTTCTGAAATTACATCAATACTGATGATACAGAGATGCCGTGTTTTAATGTCCTACAGTCAGACTTTCATGAGCTAGTGTGTAAATTTAAAACTAGGAACTCAGAAGCTGTATGGATTTTAAAAATTCATTCACGAGTTCTGGCTGGGCCAGCATTTATTGCCCATGCCTACTTTCCCTTGAGAAGTCAGTGATGAGCCGTTTTCTTGAACCGCTGCAATCTGTGCGGCGTTGAACATCTACAGAGTTGTTAGCAAGGCAGCTCCAGGAATCTGAACTAGCGACAATGAAGGGCTGGCGATATATTTCCAAGTGAGGATGCTGTGTAGCTTGGAGCGGTACCTCCAGGTGGTGATGTTTCCATGTGTCTGCGCTCCTTGTCTTTCTAGATTGTAGCAGTGATGGGGGCGATTCTCCGAGACCCGCGCAGGGCCGGAGAATCGGAGCAACCGCGCCACGACGCCCAAACGCCAGCGCGCGATTCCCCGAGGTGCGGAGAATTGGCGCCATTTGCGCCGGCGCATTTGGCGCGGTGTTGGCCGCTAGAATCGGCGGGGCCGCCCATTCTCCGGATCGGAAGGGCCGAGCAGCCGCGCCGACACGACAGAGTCCCGTCGGCGCCGTTCACCCCTGGTCGCTGCCAGTGGGAACTCTGCGGGAACGCTCGGAAGGGCGGCATGTGGGGGGGGGGGAGGGGGCGGCCTGTGGGGGGAGGGCCCTTCACCGGGGGGGGCCTCCGAAGGGGCGGGCCGGCCTCTTCTCTGTCGGCGGGCCTCCTTTCCTCTGCCGGCAATTTTATAGACCTGCACCATTGTTGTGCGGGGCGGCCTGGGGGAGGACGGCCACTGCGCATGTGCTAGTTGGCGCCTGCCCAACTGCGCATGCACGGGAGCCAAGACGCCGTGTCTTTTACGTGGCGCCGAGTCTCCGATGCCGCGCCGAGGCCCCGCCCCCGCAAATCGCACCACGCCCCTGCCAGCCCCAAGGAGGCCCCAGAATAGGGGTCTGGGAACGGGTGCCGACGCCGGAGTAAAACATTCCAGTTTTTATTCCGGCGTCGGGGCTTAGACTCCCGTTGAGAAAAACCCGCCCCATGAGTTTGTAAGGTTCAGTATCTGAGGAGTCATGAATGGTTCTGAACATTGTACAATCATCAGCGAACATCCCCACTTCTGACCTTATGACAGAAGGAAGTTGAAGCAGCTGAAGATTATTGGGACACTACCCTGAGGAACACCTGTAGTGATGTTCCGGGACTGAGGTGACTGATCTCAACACGACGACCATCTTCTTTTGTGCCAGATATGACTCCAACCAGCAGAGTGTTTTCTCCCTGATTTCCATTGACTCCAGTTTTACTAGGGCTCCTTGATGCAAAACGCAGTCAAATGTGGCCTTGATGTCAAGGGCTTCTGGAGTTTAGGTCTTGAGGCGTGGGACCATTTCCAGGGCAGGAGGTATTTGTTAACCCAGGACAGGCTATACCTCAACAGGGCTGGGACCAATGACGTCATATTCACATTCACTAGTGTAGTTGGGGATAGTGTAGTGTAGTTCGGGATAGTTGGGGATAGTGTATGTCATAATATACACCAGTATATTATGGTGCAGATACACACACACACACTGATGGACATGCAGTGGGACCAATCAGCATACACAACACCGCAGCCAATCGCCAGTGAGAGCACACGCACTATAAAGACAGGGGACAGGAGAGTTCCCGCTCATTCCAGTAGCAGCCAGCTCGGAGCACAGAGCTCACAGCCTGCAACACAGACATTCACCATGTGCTGAGTGCATCACCTGGTTAGGACTAGGCAAGGGTCAACAGTTAAAGCTGATATTGCATTTACCCACAGTTCAAGTATGTTAATATAGTTAATCTTATAATAAAATAGAGTTGCACCACTTCCAATGTTGGTGACCTGTTTGTGATCCAGAACACCCAACACATCAGTGTAGTGTAGTTGGGGATAGGGATAGTTGGGGAGAGTGTATCTTAAATTATCACGCGTATAAGCGTCAGCATATAGAAGTTGAAAAGTGGAATAAGGAATAAATGCTTTCATTCATGGGATGTGGACACCACTAAGAATGGGAGTGATAAATGTTTTCACTCAGAGTGGTGAACCTGTGAAATTCTCGACGACAGAAAGCTGTGGAAACCAAGTCACTGATTATATATTTAAGAAGCACATTTCTACACTCTAAAGACATAAACGGGTATGGGGAGAGTGCGGGAGTATGGCGTGGAGATAGAAGATCAGGCATGAATGACCATATTGAAGGTCATTCCCGAAGGTGAGCATGCCCGAAGGGCTGAATTACTTACGCATGCTTTTATTTTCTATGCCATTTCATAGGGCATTTAAGAGTCAACCATATTGCTGTGGATCTGGAGTTACATGTAGGCCACACCAAGTGAGGACAGCAGATTTCCTTCCGTAAAGGACATTAGTGAACAAGTAGGGCTTTTATGAAAATCGACAGGGGCTGGTTTAGCACACTGGGCTAAATCGCTGGCTTTGAAAGCAGACCAAGGCAGGCCAGCAGCACGGTACAATTCCCATATCAGCCTCCCCGAATAGGCGCCGGAATGTGGCGACTAGGGGCTTTTCACAGTACCTTCATTTGAAGCCTACTTGTGACAATAAGCGATTTTCATTTCATTTTCATTTTCAATGGTCATCATTAAACTTTTAATTTCAGATGTTTTTTTATTGGATTCAAATTCAACACGTGCTGTGGTGGAATTCATACCCCAGTCCCCAGTGCAAATTTGACAGGAACAAACTAAGAAGGGATGTGAGGAATACAAATACAGGTTTATAATGCAAGTATCTGATGAACAATGTTAGTTAGCTACAAGAACAAAGTACTGCATGGGATTAAAATGTGGTGGCACAACAAAAATGTGGCTTATAAATGATGTGGACTATGTGCTTAATATTCAATGTTCAGAGAAGAAGCGAAGGATAAAAGGGAGGCGGAGTGGCATTACTGATGAGTGGAGACAATGCAGCGTTGGTTAGAGAGATTTTTCTAGAAGGAGCAGAGATGGAATCCATTTGGTTCGAGTTGAGAAGCAGGAAAGGTATGATCATGCCACTGGGGGTAAACTGGGGCTTCCAAAAAAAGAAACAGGGGAACAAATTTTCAAAAGTTCAGGTAAATCGGAAGTATACGTAAGAAATATATTGTGGGGATATCTAGGATGTGGGGGAAGCTCTCTTCAAGTTGAAGCTCCCTAAAGGTGAAATACTGATTTGGCTCAAACTTAAACTCCAGAGTGAAGCTCATTGGCTGTTCAAGCTCTGAACATTTAACATTCACATCTCGTAGATGCTTTAATACACATTCATCATGCTCCTGCACCATTCCACTGAATATGCACACATTCTTGAAGACTGTTAACCAGAAGTCTGGAATTCCTTTTGGCTCGTCCATCTTTTCATCTGATTTGTCAATATGCGCCTGCTCTTTTGCTTGTTTCTTATTGAATAACTGCGCCAGCATATCTCGTTGACAGTCTCAGTAAACGTCTGGCAACTCACTGTCTGGAACTACAGCTGCTCAACTAAGTTGAGGGCCTCACAAGCAACTACTCCTATGATGGACTTGCTTTTCGTGTCCACAATGGAAAATGGTAATATGTGAGTGTGGTAGTATGTATTGGGGGTCATGTGGGACTGGAAGCCCTAATGTCATTGGCTGACAGATCCCGGGTCCTGGTTGGCCGTTGACCTCTAGCTCCGCCCTGAAGGCGGAGTATAAGAAGCCAGAGTCTTCCCCCGCAGGCCAGTTTACTATCGAGCTGCGGGGGAACAGACATGCTTAATAAAGCCTCATCGACTTCACTCTATTCGTCTCACGGAGTCTTTGTGTGCTACAATTTATTAAGCGTGCCTAAAAAGGACTATGGAGCTCAGGATCATTCCGGAATGCCCGAGGATCAGCCCACACGCAGTGAACGCAGCAGCAGCCTTCAAGCACTGGCAGACTTGCTTCGAGGCCTACCTCAGAACGACCACCGGCCGGGTCACAGAAGACCAAAAACTGCAGGTCCTGCACTCGAGGGTGAGCACAGAGATTTTCTCCCTCATCGAAGACTAGGAGGATTTCCAGACGGCGTTCGCAGCACTGAAAAGTCTGTATGTCCGCCCAGTTAACCAAATCTACGCTTGCTACCAGCTCGCGACGAGACGGCAAGCTCCCGGAGAATCGATGGACGAATTCTACGCTGCGCTGCTGATTTTGGGACGAGCCTGCAGCTGCCCGTCGGTGAACGCAAACGAACACACGAACATGTTAATGCGCGATGCTTTTGTGGCAGGTATGCAATCCTCCCAAATCCGCCAAAGACTTCTAGAAAAAGAGTCGCTAGGACTCTCAGAGGCACGGGCCCTAGCAGCCTCCCTAGACGTGGCCGCGCGTAATACCCGCGCCTACGGCCCCGACCGCGCGGCAACCCATTGGGCCCCGTACGTACCCGTCGCGGCAAACCCCCTACCCCCCCCCCGGACACCCCACAGGCTTGCGCGGTCCAAACGCCGAGTCGCACCGGGGGCGCCCGCTGTTATTTCTGCGGCCAGGCGAAACACCCCCGACAGCGCTGCCCGGCCCGCGCAGCTATCTGCAAAAGCTGCGGGAAAAAGGGCCATTATGCGGTTGTGTGCCGGTCCCGCGAGGTCGCCGCTGTCCCGGGAGCACAGGGAGCCCTGCAAGCAGTTTACGCGCCCCAACTCCCCCAGCACGCCATGTTCGACCCGCAGGCGCAGCCGCTCTGGGTCCCGACCACCGCGGTCCCGGGAGAACTGGGAGCTCTGCATGCCGCTTACGCTCCCCAACCCCCCTCCCCGCAGCCCATGTATGACCCGCCGCCGGCGCTACCGCTTTGGGTCCCGGCCAACACTCTACACGGAGAGGAGGGAGTTTTGCGCGTCCCTAACGCCACCCTAACCCCCACCCCGCGCCCCACGCCTGACCCGCCGGCGCCACCTACTTGGGCCCCGACCACCGCTGTCCCCGGTGAGGGAGCTCCGCGCGGTCCTAGCGCTCGCGGTCCTAGCGCTCGCGGTCCTAGCGCTCCCCAGCCCCCCCAGCACACCATGTGCGACCCGCAGACGCCGCCATTTTGGGTCCCGGCCACCACGAGGGGAGGAGGGGCACCGATGTGCGACCCGCAGACGCCGCCATTTTGGGTCCCGGCCACCACGAGGGGAGGAGGGGCGCCGCCATCTTGGACCGCCCCAGACCTGTACGACGCGTGGGGGCGGCCATTTTGTCCACCCCCGCCGCCATCTTGTGACCCCCAGCCACGTGCGATGTATGGGGGCGGCCATTTTGTCCATCCCCGACGCCATCTTGGACGGCAACAACGGACCCCACTCCACTACTACAACCACGTCTCGCTTCAATTACGCTCGATCAAGCTCGGCCCCGGACATTCCAGACGACGACGACAACGGTGCTAATAAACGGCCACGAGACGCCATGCCTAGTCGACTCCGGGAGCACGGAGAGCTTTATACACCCCGACACGGTAAGACGCTGTTCCTTGACCACCTATCCCAGCGCACAAAATATTTCCCTAGCTGCAGGATCCCACTACGTACAGATCCAGGGATTCTGCATAGTTACCCTAACGGTGCAGGGGAGGGAGTTCAAAAACTACAAACTAAACGTCCTTCCCCAACTCTGTGCCCCCACCTTTCTGGGATTAGATTTCCAATGCAATCTACAGAGCCTTACGTTCAAATTCGGCTGCCCAATACCCCCACTCACTATCTGCGGCCTCGCAACCCTCAAGGTGCAACCCCCGTCCTTGTTTGCGAACCTCACCCCGGATTGCAAACCCGTCGCCACTAGGAGCAGACGGTACAGCGCCCAGGACCGGACCTTCATTCGGTCCGAAGTCCAGCGGCTACTAAAGGAGGGCATAATCCAGGCCAGCAATAGTCCCTGGAGAGCGCAGGTGGTAGTAATGAAGACAGGGGAGAAACAAAGGATGGTCATTGACTATAGCCAGACCATCAACAGGTACACACAACTAGACGCGTACCCTCTCCCCCGCATATCCGACATGGTCAACCGGATTGCCCAATATAAAGTCTTCTCCACCGTGGACCTCAAGTCCGCCTACCATCAGCTCCCCATCCGCCCAAGTGACCGCAAGTACAGCCTTCGAGGCAGACGGGCGATTATACCATTTCCTACGGGTTCCTTTTGGCGTCACAAACGGGGTCTCGGTCTTCCAACGGGAGATGAACCGAATGGTTGATCAACATGGGTTGCGGGCCACGTTCCCGTATCTCGACAATGTAACCATCTGCGGCCACGATCAGCAGGACCACGACGCCAACCTCCAAAAATTCCTCCAGACCGCCAAAGCCTTGAACCTCACGTACAACGAGGACAAGTGCGTTTTTAGCACCGATCGGCTAGCCATTCTGGGCTACGTAGTGCGCAATGGGATAATAGGCCCCGACCCCGAACGTATGCGCGCACTCATGGAATTTCCCCTCCCGCACTGCCCAAAAGCCCTGAAACGCTGCTTGGGGTTCTTTTCATACTACGCCCAGTGGGTCCCCCAGTACGCAGACAAGGCCCGCCCCCTAATACAGACCACGACCTTCCCTCTGTCGACAGAGGCTTGCCAGGCCTTCAGCCGCATCAAAGCGGATATCGCAAAGGCCACGATGCGTGCCATCGACGAGTCCCTCCCCTTCCAGGTCGAGAGCGACGCATCCGACGTAGCTCTCGCGGCCACCCTTAACCAAGCGGGCAGACCCGTGGCCTTTTTCTCCCGGACCCTCCATGCCTCAGAAATCCGCCACTCTTCAGTAGAAAAGGAAGCCCAAGCCATAGTGGAAGCTGTGCGACATTGGAGGCATTACCTGGCCGGCAGGAGATTCACTCTCCTCACGGACCAACGGTCGGTAGCCTTCATGTTCGATAATGCACAGCGGGGCAAAATCAAAAACGACAAGATCTTAAGGTGGAGGATCAAGCTCTCCACCTTCAACTATGAGATTTTGTATCGTCCCGGAAAGCTGAACGAGCCGTCCGATGCCCTATCCCGCGGCACATGTGCCAACGCACAAATTAACCGCCTCCAAACCCTCCACGAGGACCTCTGCCACCCGGGGGTCACTCGGTTTTACCACTTCATCAAGTCCCGCAATCTCCCATACTCTTTAGAGGAGGTCCGTACAGTCACAAGGGACTGCCACATCTGCGCGGAATGCAAGCCGCATTTTTTCAGGCCAGATGGAGCGCACCTGATTAAGGCTTCCCGCCCCTTTGAACGCCTCAGTCTCGATTTCAAAGGGCCCCTCCCCTCCACCGACCGCAACGCATATTTTCTTAATGTGGTGGACGAATACTCCCGCTTCCCTTTTGCCATTCCCTGTTCTGACATGACCGCGGCCACAGTCATTAAAGCCCTGAACAGCATCTTCACACTGTTCGGTTACCCCGCTTACGTCCACAGCGACAGGGGGTCCTCTTTCATGAGTGACGAGCTGCGCCAGTTCCTGCTCAGCAAGGGCATAGCCTCAAGCAGGACGACCAGCTACAACCCCCGGGGGAACGGGCAAGTAGAGAGGGAGAACGGCACGGTCTGGAAGGCCGTCCTACTGGCCCTACGGTCCAGGGACCTCCCAGTTTCACGGTGGCAGGAGGTCCTCCCGGACGCTCTCCACTCCATCCGGTCATTATTATGTACGAGCACTAATCAAACGCCTCATGAGCGTCTCCTTGTTTTCCCTAGGAGGTCCTCCTCTGGAACGTCGCTGCCGACCTGGCTGGCGGCCCCAGGACCCATCCTGCTCCGAAAGCATGTGCGGGCACATAAGGCGGACCCGTTGGTTGAAAGGGTTCACCTCCTCCACGCGAACCCCCAGTACGCCTACGTGGAGTACCCCGATGGCCGACAGGACACGGTCTCCCTGCGGGATCTGGCGCCCGCTGGCAACACGCACACCCCCCCGACACCATCAACCGAACCCCCCTCCTTCCTGCCACCACCGCACCCCGCGACCGCCCCCTTCCCAGGAGGATCGGTTCCCCTCCCCTCAGCACCGACCAAGAATAAAGCCCAAGCTGAAACCGTAAGGCTCCTGGAGGCGACAACACCGGTACAAGCACCACCACCACCGGGGCCGAGGCGATCGACACGGACGACCAGACCACCCGACCGACTCGTGGCGTCGATCTAAAACTAAATATGGACTTTTCACAAGAACATTTTGCTTTTCTTCCCCTACCCTCTGTAAATAGTTGCAACAGGACAAAATTGTACAATACTGTATTGCCTTGTGAATGTTTTTTTTCCTCCCAGGACCAGCCCTGTAAACCCTTACCACCATACGAAGCGTCACCCCGCCGGGTTCATTTTTGACAAGGGGTGAATGTGGTAGTATGTATTGGGGGTCATGTGGGACTGGAAGCCCTAATGTCATTGGCTGACAGATCCCGGGTCCTGGTTGGCCGTTGACCTCTAGCTCCGCCCTGAAGGCGGAGTATAAGAAGCCGGAGTCTTCCCCCGCAGGCCAGTTTACTATTGAGCTGCGGGGGAACAGACACGCTTAATAAAGCCTCATCGACTTCACTCTATTCGTCTCACGGAGTCTTTGTGCGCTACAGTGAGTTCTATCGTGCACCCACAGTTCGAGTTCACATACACCCAGTGTCTCAATCTTCTTCCCATCGTCGAGTATCAGCAGTCTCGGTTGATCGACAACGCTTGGTTTAACCTGCAGCCCGTGCAAATCGGACAGATTGAGGAGGTTGGCCCTCGTTCCCATGTCGAGGTTGCATTTTATCAATGTGTCGTTCATCAACACCAGAGTTGTCCACCTGCTTTCGATGTCATCAGGTTTGTCATTATTATTGTGATGACTGGTCAGTAAGACTTCTTTACTCATCGTGTCCTTGGTTGAAATGAGATCAATGAAGAACTGTTCCTCTGAGGACATCTTACCAACTGTGTTGACTGAACTTATTTGGTTCACTGTAGGATACTAAAATCATTGTTTCGCAAAATGATTTGTGCAGCCACACTTGGAACATATTTTTCCATATGCTGGACAATGCCTTGGCCCATGTTATTGCCATATTGCTGGCATAAAATGGCAGAACTGGGCGGCCGCTAACAATGGCTGCCCGCACTCAGACCACGTTTTTTTATTTAACTGCGTCACAGTGCTAATGGCGCTGGCGTCTTCTTCCATGTTGGCGTCAAAATGTTTCAAGTTGAGTGTACTGATCTGTTGTACAGCCAGCTCACTTGCATAGCACATCTTAATATGGTTTTATGATTGAAGCTCTTATTTTTGGGTATGCGTATTAAATGTGCAACGTTCACATGCTTAGTTTTATTTCAGACAGCACTTCTGATCGAAGCACTTTATCACCTCATTGTAGCTCCTCTTCGCCTCTTCGCTGTTGCAGATGAAGGTATTGTATAGTTCTGTTGCTTGAGGACCTGCTACTATAAGCAGCAATGCAATAAGCCTCTTGTCAGGCTGTGCCCTTATAGCACACCAATTTGTTTCTACTTTACCCGAGACTTGAAGCTGGTGGGGTGCCTTTAAACCTTCCATCTCCAACTTCATCGTCGTTTACTGCGTCGAATTGCAGATGGCCGTACTTCACCAGGTCGGTGGAAGAACTTTCTCTTTTCGTTCTTCAACCTATTTTGCCTCGTCTTTTATGTTGTTACCTTTACATGTTCTGGACACCTGGTGCCATGTTGTGTTCTGTGGTCTTACCATTGCAATGATGCACAGAACATTTAGTTGTTTAACTAGAAAGATGATTTGTTGATGAAACGTGGAAAGATAACAAGCAGATTACTAGACAGACAAAGTTACTAAATGAGTTCAGTAAACTCTCCTGGCGAATGTTTCACATCACGTGACTGATGTCTGACACCACCAGCGGGTTGGAGGTCGCATCACTAACTATGTACAAAACTATTCACAGGCATATCATCACACCCCATACCCCCCCCCCCCTCCCTTAGTGATGCTGGTCCCTGAATGTTATATTTCTTTGTTGCCGTAAAGAGAAAGAATATGGAGGTGCCCACACTCAGGATTCTTGTAAAACATGATGGGAGGTTTATTAAGGGTGTTGCTCACACAATCAAGATGGTGATCTGCTCAAAGCCTGTGCAAGCACTCTATCGAAGTCACTACACCATGTGATGCAGAATCAGCAAGAATGTATTCGCAGATACATGACATTCAATAAGGCACTGAATGGATTTTCACCCACCAGGAGCCCAGAATAAAACACAATAGAGTTTGCTTGTCATGCACCCTGAATGGTGAGCCCTCCAACCACCACCTTGTTAGTACTCGCAACAGCTGGATTAGCATTAATTGCCCACTTAAGAGCTTCATTTGGCAAGAGAGTGGGACAGTCATGCATGGTACTTCGCATCACATACTTAATCGGGGTGAAGGTGGGAAGGGTGGGCAGGTCCTCACCCGCCACCTTCCTGCTTGGTTAAATGCCACACCTCCACCGCAATCTCCGCTTCCTTGCTAGCCTCCCTGTGCCATTCCCCCTTACCCTATGTCACCAAACCCACCACAGTGGAGGGAAGAAAATGATGCCCAATGACACAGTTCTAAAGAGTATATAGGGGTGGAGGAACCTTGGGGGTTTATATGCATCAGTCTTTAAAGTGGCAGAAGAGAGCAGTTAGCCAAGTATATGGGATATGGAGCTTCATAAATAAAGGCATTGAGTGCAAAAGCAGGGAGATTAAGCTGAGCCTTTATAAAGCTCTGGTTAGGACACAACGAGAGCACTGCCTCTAGTTCTGGCCACCAATTTAAATTGAGCCCAGCGACTCTGACATTAAAGAATACAAGTGCTGTCACGGTGTAATTTACTGCTTACTCAAGTTCTGTGATGTTTTTAGTCCATTATGACCAATAAAATTTGAGTATTAAACTTTATAAAACAAAATTCAGATATGTCCCTTCAGAAGTTGGTTTACGTTGAACTACTTTATCCCTTTACAGCAATGGGACTAAATTCCAAGGAAACACTTAGGAACCAGACTAGAATTGAGAAGAAATGGTAAATGTGTCAATGTTGTTGAGTTTTGCTTGGATTGCCTTGGTTAGAAATGTTGCAGAATTTCTCCTGAAGAAGTTAAATGATCAGGTAAATTTCACACTGTCTGTAAAATTGGTGGCTTCATAGTTAAAACTACCTCCTTTCACTTCATACTAAAAACACAAGTGTTGGAAATACATAGCAAATCTCTGCATATCAGAAAATAGAAAAATAGGTTAACTTTTTAATGGTGATCTTTCATCAAAACTCACCTGCCATGATTGAAGTACCTTTATTTTTTACAAATGTCACAAACATATTCTGTACCTGTAAAAACCTTCAAGGCTCTTTTTCCTAACTTAGTGTTTCCTTGGAATTTAGTCCAATTGCTGCAAAGGGATAAAATGGCTCAACTAAACCAATTTCTGAAGGGACATATCTGGGTTTTGTTTTATAAAGTTTAATATCCAAACCCGATGAAGAAAATTAATAGAATTGTGGTAAATTGTGTAATTCAGATGTTGTCATAAATGAAAGTGCGATGTTCGCTCTGGTTAATGTAAACCTGTATCTAGTTAAAAATATTTTCTTAGCGTTTACATTTTCTTAAATTTATGGAGATTTACAGCAGTTTGTATTCTATTCTCAATGTTGTTGCAGTTGGAATGAGGTGGATCTATTATGTTCCCAGGTAGTATGGCGATATTAAAAAAGCAGATTAATTATACCTCAGTGCCTGAAACAGACACTTGGATGTACTTTTGTTACCCACAGCAGCATTTTAACCAGCAGAATACATTGTGCAATACATGTTTCTATCCTGAAAACAAGCAGGGCCACATAAGGAAATATACGCATGTGCAATAAAATGTCCAAAGATGGAATATCCATCTTTGTGAAAAGCTGCAGAGAATTCTCAATGTTCTTCCTGCCCTGTTGTAAGGCATGGATAGCATCTTAACTCTTCCTGCTCTGTCCATAGGCTTTACGAACCACATGCATGGCACTGGCATTACCAAAGTCAAATAACTAACCTCCAATCACTCCTTCAGCCCTGAAATCACACTCGCTGTTTGCGATGCATTACAATTAAATCTGCTCTTACATTTCATGACCTTATTGTGGAACATAGAACATAGAACATAGAAAATACAGCACAGAACAGGCCCTTCGGCCCACGATGTTGTGCCGAACCTTTGTCCTAGATTAATCATAGATTATCATTGAATCTACAGTGCAGAAGGAGGCCATTCGGCCCCCTGAGTCTGCACCAGCTCTTGGAAAGAGCACCCTACCCAAACTCAACACCTCCACCCAACACCAAGGGCAATTTGGACATTAAGGGCAATTTATCATTGGCCAATTCACCTAACCCGCACATCTTTGGACTGTGGGAGGAAACCGGAGCACCCGGAGGAAACCCACGCAGACACGGGGAGGACGTGCAGACTCCGCACAGACAATGACCCAAGCCGAAATCGAACCTGGGACCATGGATCTGTGAAGCAATTGTGCTATCCACAATGCTACCGTGCTGCCCTTAAGAACAAATAAATCTACACTATATAATTTTCCCGTAATCCATGTACCTATCCAACAGCTGCTTGAAGGTCACTAATGTTTCCGACTCAACTACTTCCACAGGCAGTGCATTCCATGCCCCCACTACTCTCTGGGTAAAGAACCTACCTCTGATATCCCTCCTATATCTTCCACCTTTCACCTTAAATTTATGTCCCCTTGTAATGGTGTGTTCCACCTGGGGAAAAAGTCTCTGACTGTCTACTCTATCTATTCCCCTGATCATCTTATAAACCTCTATCAAGTCGCCCCTCATCCTTCTCCGCTCTAATGAGAAAAGGCCTAGCACCCTCAACCTTTCCTCGTAAGACCTACTCTCCATTCCAGGCAACATCCTGGTAAATCTTCTTTGCACCTTTTCCAGGTGGAGTAGGCAGGAAAGTGGAGTTGAGGATTATCTTATCATATCAGATCTCATTGAATGGTAGGGTAGACTTGATGGGCTGAATGGCCTACTTCTGCTCCTCCGTCTTATGGTAATTACTAAGCAGTTTATGGTGATCTGTATTCATTGACTTCTTAGTAAAGCTCCTATTTGGTTGGGCGCTAACGAGGTCCTGAATTAACAAGGTCCTGAATGTCAGCATATCTTCTGACTTATTGCGAGCAGCAGCAGTAAAATTTGTGAGATACAACAAGAATGAACACTGAAAAAAGGATAAAGGTTTGAGTGAAAATTTTCAATGGAAATCAAATATGAAGCTATTATTAACAAGACTTACCAGGTACTGGAATACTGCTCACATACATTGGACTACATTTTTCTCAAAGATGGATTTAAATCTAATAATGCACTAGAACCACTTATTCATCTACCAATATTATGTCAGTATAAATAAGTCCAATCTTCCTCAATGTCCCTTTGCTATAAATTAACGGTGGCTCCAGGCACTAGTAATTCTCAATGCAGGCAGCCACCCTGAGATGAAGTGGAGAACTAAGTGTTGCTGGATCAGTTGAAATGATCAAGACAGCCATTCTGATTATTTGCAACCTCATTTACTGGAACATTTGAGGCTGCAGATTTCCGCAATTGGAATGTTGCTCTTTGTCATACAAGGAAAGATCCAACTTTCTAGCTCCAAGAGAAGGAAAACATATCATAGCCTAATCAACATTCCTGGCAGATAAGCTTGGCTGTGAAATCCAGATGTTGCAAACTCTCACACGGCTGTTCAGTACTGGACGAAGTTCACTGTCCTTTCCACAAGATTTTTCCAGGAGATGGGTGGTGGCACAGTGGTTAGCACTATTACCTCACAGCACCAGGGGCCCGGGTTCAATTCCAGCCTCGGGTGACTGTCTGTGTGAAGTTAGCACTTTCTCCCCAAGTTTGCGTCAATTTCCCTCAAGTGCTCCTGTTTCTGCTGACGTCCAAAGATGTGCAGGTTAGGTGGATTGGCCATGCTAAATTACTCCTTCGTATCAAAAAGGTAAGGTGGGGTTTCTGGTTATGGGGATAGGGTGGTAGGCCTAGGTAGGGTGCATTTTCCAAGGGCCGGTCAGACCCAATGAGCTGAATGGCCTCTTCAGCACTGTAGAGATTCTATGATTCTATGATTCTATAATTCTGTGATTCTATGATTCTGTGATTCTATGATTCTATAATTCTGTGATTCTATGATTCTATGATTCTGTGATTCTATGATTCTGTGATTCTATTTACAGCAATAGGAAGCAGTCAGAAAACTAGAAAATGCCTGAAATACACAGCAGATCATGAAAGCTCAGGACCAGAAATGTTACCTGTTTGACTCTTCACAGCTGCTTCCAGACCAGCTGAGTATTTCCAGAATTTTCTGTTTTTATTTCAGATTTCCAGCGTCTACAGTGTTTTACTTAAGGAAGAAGTCATAGCTTGTAACTGTTGTGAAATTATGTGCATATACCTTTGAACAACTATTAGGATCCAGTCCAACCAACTGTCCTGGCTTGCGACAATTCACACCTCTTTAACCTGGGGTTACCCCTATCTCTGGATCTGTAAAGACTTAATTACCTGCAAATGCTCGCATTCAAAGCATTGTCTGGCATCTTTGACTTTGTCTATATATATGTCTTGGGAACAGACCTCTTCATTCACCTGAGGAAGGAGCAGTGCTCCTAAAGCTAGTGTTTGAAACAAACCTGTTGGACTTTAACCTGGTGTTGTAAGAATTCTTACTGTGCTTACCCCAGTCCAATGCTGGCATCTCCACATCATGTAAGGAGCAGAACTGAGATTAGATGTACTACACTTAGCTCCCAGTGAAAATTATCTGTATGTTGTCTTATCTTCGAATAGAGAACCCACATTGTTGTTTCACAAATTCTTGTGTATGTTTGGTAGGTTTACATCGAACAGAAGAAGAATATGACATGGTAGCGGGGGAGGGGAGGCAGCATGGCTTTTGAAGATTTGACCACGCAAAATACAAGCTTCAACCCCTTCACATCCAGCAGGATCGAGCTGATATGAAATGAAAAAGCACAAGCCTCTCAGTGTGTAAAGCTTCTGTAACTCTATAGGGGTCTACAAACATTGTATCTTCATTCTGAGATCAAAACTTACTGCAAGTAGTGCGAATCCAATCCCAGTAAAATTATTAAAAGCTATGAGAGTTTAAATCGTAAGGTTAACAGTAGAGTCTGAAGGGTCTGATTTCAAACAGAACTCACAGACAGGAGAGAGTCCATTATTGCTGGTCTGGGGAAAGTGAATACTGCAGGCTGGACTGAAAAGCAAAGTTCACCCACCAACAGTTTAAAAAGTTCTGAAAAAGCTTTTTTCATTGTTTCACTTATCCTTTGAAGCAGATATCTCCATTTCATGCCAAAATTACAGTTTTGTTGGTGGAAAAATCAAAAAGAGCTTAACAACTTCATAATTTCAATCAAGCAATAACCTATCGCAAGCTAAGGCAGTAACCATTGAAGGTATTGCAAATCAGAACTAGATTAATTCAAAAAGAGTTGAAGCAAATTTTCATAACTGTAAACAGTTCCGGATAGCATTAAAAGTCCTGAGAAAAAGCGAAAAAATTACAAAATCTACAACATTCAGTTGGCGTCTCCTATCGGAATTTACTTTATTCCTATATACACATCAAGATGTATTTTCTGGGCCTCTATATTTCTGAACTAGATAAACAATCCATCAAAATTAAAATTGCCATAGATAATGAAGGCCTCCATGACTGAACATATCAGGTCTGTCAGACAACTATCTTAAAAAATCAGGTAAATATGGTCAACAGTTGAAGATCAATTATGAATGGAACTTAACTTCAGAGTACACCATCGGGAATTCATGTCTTTTGGGCAACAACCAACAGAGACCATTGATTAATTCAGAAGTAGATGATGACAAAAGGGGCATGATTGTGACTTCAGAGCAGTAGAACTAGTCAACAGAATAATCGAGCTCATGATAGCATCTATCCCAATGAAAGTTATTCAAAAAGGCATCTTGTCCTACCCAAAGGTGGGATGCACTATTACAATGCATATAACCCATCCTGGATATGTGTAATTTGTCCACTATTGGCACAATAATCAATGCAGGAAAATCTATCAAGCAGTACAGGTGGTGCACGCTCATATATGGACCCAGAAAATACCTAGCTTTTAACGCTGTAATAAAGACTTGTGTCAAAAGAGGACATTGGAAGTGCCAATGCAGAAAGCAAAGGAAAGAACAAATTGTTCAATGTCATGAGAAGCCATCATCAGAGGCCAGACAGATACAACATTCTTATGATACAACATTCTAAGATCACATATCAAGCAGCATAAAAAATCCACAAAATATCTTGACAAGCTACATGGTCAGATGATGTGGATGACCAGACCATAGAGGCACAAAATGAGCTGACACTTAGCACGATAAACATCAAAAAATGTATTGGAACAGTGGTACTGTCATGAAAGTGTCCCTTTAAGAAAGGTTTTTGTCTTATCACAGGACTTCAGTGATGTCATTGTGTGGGTGGAGCTGGGCTGTGGCTTTGTGTTGTTTTAGTTTCACTTTCATTTTGACTGCTGTGGACTACAGACAGAAAAAATAAGTGTTTTGGTCTGTCTCTCTCTGTTTTCATTTTAAAGATATGTTATAGCTACCATTGATTATAGCTACCTGCTTTGGTAACTTAAAAGATATAAGGCGGGATTTGACAATCATGGGGCTATGTCCCCACGCCAGTGTGAAAAGCGGCGCAAACCACTCCGGCGTCAATGGTCCCCGATAATGGGGAATGCTCCCTTTCCTAGGGGGCTAGGTCGGCGCCGAAGTGGTCCCCGCAGCTCCAGCCGGCACGGAATGGCTGGCGCGGGTTCATGCATGCGCGGAACGGCCGGCGTGATTCCCCGCATGCGTGCTACGGCCGACGTGATGCCGTGCATGCGTGCTACGGCCGGTGTGATTCCGCACATGCGCGGGGCGTCCCTTCTATGCACCGGCCCACGGGCAATATGGCATAGCCCGACAGGGGCCCGGTGCGGAGGAACATAGGCCCCCACAGAACCAGCCCGCCTGCCGATTGGTAGATCGCGGGCCAAGCCGCCATGGGGCCCCCCCCGGGGTCGGATCCCCACCCCCCCCCTCCAGGATGGCCCCGCAGACACACCTTCCAGGTCCAGGTTATCTTTGAAGAGATAACAAATAGGTTAGACCAAGGAGAGCCAATGGATGTTATCTATCTTGACTTCCAAAAGGCCTTTGATAAGGTGCCTCACGGGAGGCTGCTGAGTAAAATAAGGGCCCATGGTATTCGAGGCAAGGTACTAACATGGATTGACGATTGGCTGTCAGGCAGAAGGCAGAGAGTTGGGATAAAAGGTTCTTTTTCGGAATGGCAACCGGTGACGAGTGGTGTCCCGCAGGGTTCAGTGTTGGGGCCACAGCTGTTCTCTTTATATATTAACGATCTAGATGACGGGACTGGGGGCATTCTGGCTAAGTTTGCCGACGATACAAAGATAGGTGGAGGGGCAGGTAGTATGGAGGAGGTGGGGAGGCTGCAGAAAGATTTAGACAGTTTAGGAGAGTGGTCCAAGAAATGGCTGATGAAATTCAACGTGGGCAAGCGCGAGGTCTTGCACTTTGGAAAAAAGAATAGAGGCATGGACTATTTTCTAAACGGTGACAAAATTCATAATGCTGAAGTGCAAAGAGACTTGGGAGTCCTAGTCCAGGATTCTCTTAAGGCAAACTTGCAGGTTGAGTCCGTAATTAAGAAAGCAAATGCAATGTTGTCATTCATCTCAAGAGGCTTGGAATATAAAAGCAGGGATGTACTTCTGAAGCTTTATAAAGCATTAGTTAGGCCCCATTTAGAATACTGTGAGCAATTTTGGGCCCCACACCTCAGGAAGGACATACTGGCACTGGAGCGGGTCCAGCGGAGATTCACACGGATGATCCCAGGAATGGTAGGCCTAACATATGATGACCGTCTGAGGATCCTGGGATTATATTCATTGGAGTTTAGGAGGTTGAGGGGAGATCTAATAGAAACCTACAAGATAATGAATGGCTTAGATAGGGTGGATGTAGGGAAGTTGTTTCCATTAGCAGGGGAGACTAGGACCCGGGGGCACAGCCTTAGAATAAAAGGGAGTCACTTTAGAACAGAGATGAGGAGAAATTTCTTCAGCCAGAGAGTGGTGGGTCTGTGGAATTCATTGCCACAGAGGGCGGTGGAGGCCGGGACGTTGAGTGTCTTTAAGACAGAAGTTGATAAATTCTTGATTTCTCGAGGAATTAAGGGCTATGGAGAGAGAGCGGGTAAATGGAGTTGAAATCAGCCATGATTGAATGGCGGAGTGGACTCGATGGGCCGAATGGCCTTACATCCGCTCCTATGTCTTATGGTCTTATGGTCTACAACTAACAGGCCTATACTTAACTTCGGACTGGCCCACCAGGTCAGGGGAACAAAAGGCCTTTCGTTCGGGTCCTGAGTCTGCGGGATTCGAAGTTGGTACGGATTGGTAGCTAGGAACACCTATCTCGTAGCGAGCATTGAATTAAGACTTACTTCGTTCGGCGGTCACTGCACCGGTCACGGTCAATGTTGGTTCGTGTTGCTGGGTGACCCGGGCAGGACGAAGAGGTGAAGAGAGCGATTTGAACTTGGAGCTTCACTCTTATAGTCCCCAGGGGCTTCCCGCCTTTCGGGGCGGACCCTGTACCTGGTCCCAAGTGATTGGACTCTGTCCCAATCGCTTGGTTCGATTTCGCCAATACTGGAGCGGTTCCCTGATCGATGGGCGGTCTTGAGGTGCTCGTTCACCTCCTTTGTGTTGGCTCCTGCTGGCGCCGACGAGTCTAGCTTTGCTTTGTGTCCCAACTGTTACTTATTGTTCCCGGGGATTGCTCATCAGTATGTAGATGGCTGCTACATTGTTATGCTGATGGTCACTGGTATCGACGTTGTCTGGCCTTTGCAGATGTAAATACACAGCAAACCTGCACCTGCTGGTTTCTGTCTTGTTGGCTGACTTTACCATCAGCCTTTGGCGTTCGCCATTTTAAATCGGGAGCTGGCCAATTTAGGTGGCTGCAGGATCCACTAAACAAGTGTTGTTATAAAAACTCATCATGCTCATCCCACAAATTTTATATTGTGGACACCACAGATACATTGCTTGCAGGTCTACCAGCACTGACCATGGCATTGTCAATACAATGATGAGGATAGGGAGACCACAAAGAGCATCTTCAGAAACTCTGTGCTTATGCTGGGAATAGAACTCCTAACAATGCATTGCAGATCATGAACCAACAGGATACATGACACTGAACCTGAATACATATACCCGTTGCAAACTTCATGCTGTGGAACCAATACAGAACTATGATTTGACAGAGAAGTGGGGTCAAACCTCCCAGTCATCACTCATCAATATTCCGGGGAATATGTGATTCATTACTTAAAAAACAGGGGAAGACGTAATGAATTGCCCAACCCGAATGTTGGAGACAAATTTCAAGTACAACACTCAATTTATGGCAGGAATCCTCAGCATGTGCCCACAACCAAGATTGTATAAAAGTATAAACACCCAATGACATAACAGTGAAATGAAACAGATTCCTAATCAGAACAATAACACAACCAGAAATACTGAGTAATCCTTTTGAGGATAAGACACAATCTAAGGCATAATACAAGCAAAGCACCTGCAACCAGCATTCTGAAAATATACAGCTGCCTCGAATAAAGATCACGGTAACAAAGTTTGCACGGAAAGGCAAAAACGTAGATACATTTCAGAGACTTGTAAATTTATTGCTGTGTGTTAATGTGCATTCAGACACAATGGACAGGATTCTCCAGTCTCCCAGCCATGTTTTTCTTGGCCGCATGCAGTTTGCTAGCCGCAGCATTCTATCCTCCCGTTGCTAATCAATGGGATTTCCCATTGAAACACTCCATGCCGCTGTGAAACCCACTGGCGAGAGTGCCAGTGGGAAAAGTGAATCCCATCGACCGGAGATTTCGGCCCAATGTTATTTCCTTTTGCTTTCATGTAAATAATTTGATTGCTTAAAGGTAAACCTTTAGGTTAGATAAAGGAGATGTTACGATACAATGTGCAGATACTTTTAAGAGAGCATATCTGAAAGTACTGTTAATTATTACACACCTTGACAGGATGTGATGTATTCATTCCATGACTTGTAGGCAATCGACAAGCAGCAGGGTAGAGATTAGATTTCCTCGCTTCCACGGAACATTGTCTGTATACATAGCCTTATTTGTAAATAAAAACCCACATTGTTGTTTCACCCACTGTGTGTGATTGGTACGTTTATGTCGAACAGAAGGATAATGTGATAGTAACGGTGCAATAGTGAATGTTTCCCAGCTGCAGTCCTCAATGTGCTAAATCTTCCAGCAACTTACCACCTACATTCCAGAGGTACCACAATACTTTGTATCTTTCTTACTCTTGAAGGTGTTCTTTTCTCTCAAAGCTGAATGTGGAGGGAAGCCGCCAAAATTCTTTAGAGTGCCTTTCAAAAATGGATTGTCTTCTATACGCTGGCTTGAGGAGTGCCATCACACGTTACACCTTTTTCTTAAAGAGGAAATGGTTTGCAGCCAAAGAAGGAAATGTTTGTGACATTATCATAAATGTAAGAACTGCAAGGGTTAATGAAATGTCTAGATCAGCCACTAGAGGGAGCTAGAGTTGCAAGTATATAAGTCATTGATGTTAAGCCTTGTGGGGAGAGAAGTGAAGGAGATAGGTAGAGTACAGACTGAAGGAAAGATAGTGTGGGTGAGAGCAGATCATAGTTTATAATAGTGTAGAGGTGAGTTTAGATTATATGTTAACTATCAACTGTGTGTTATGTAGGAGTAAGTGTCAAATCCAATTAAGTACTGTTAATAAATGTATTGCTTTGTTCAGTTAAAGCTATTTTGTGGGCTTTGTGAATACTACGCCAACCATCCTGAATTTAGCAACACATAGAACACCACAGTGTTTTCTCTATTTCCCATGGACTCTAGTTGCAAATCATCAGCCAATTATCTCAGAACTGGCTACTGGAGGGAAAGTATGAGGAAATAATTTAATGAGTACACAATTACAGGCATCAAGAGGAGATATGGAACAAGAAGGTTGTCAGATTTATTTTTAGTGAGTTTCCTGTCACTGATGGGATCTATGTGGAGTGATCTAATCCAAAGTGGGAGAATGTATACATGAAGAAGTTGATTCGCTGGGAGCTAAAATTCAATTGCCCCTATTCTCAATTTCTGTGGATATAACTGAGAGGCTTGCAATGTCTCTTCAGTGGGCCATTAAGAGCCACATTTGTGTGGGGCTGCAATCTAGTAGGCTAGGTCAACAGGCAGCTTCTTGCACGAAAGGACACTAATGAACCAGCTAGGTTTTTCCCGACAATCTGACAGCTCCATTGTCACTTCTGCTGAAGCCAGGGTAGTAGATTAATGTTGGTAGTTCCAGACGAGAGCTACATGTCATCAGGTAACTGAATTAGGTTAATTGCCCAAGGGGGACAGAGCTAGTAGGACTCATTTAGCAGAGAGTTTGGATCTTCTTACTTGTAAGCTGTGTCTGTGACTGGCAGTCAGCACAATTCAGTTATTGTTTTATGAAGAAGTGTCTTTCACAGCATTGTTGAAAGACCAGTGATCCGGCTTAGATTTGTAAATAGTGACGGATGAATACCAACAGTCAAAGTTGAGAGGCCTCATTGGCACATGTTCAATTTGGTATTTCTGTGGTTCAGTCCTGTTCCTGCCCCCTATTCTTCTCAAAGCAGATGAACAGGGAAGGTTCAAAGAGGGATTATATTCATGTACCAAGTATAATCTGCAAGATTAATTTTTAATAATGTTTTCAACGAATTTAGGGAGAAACAACATGGAGAGGCACTATAATCGAAATCATAGAATGGAATCTCTGCAGTGCAGAAAGAGGGCATTCGGCCCATCAAGTCTGCCCCTGGAAAGAGCACCCTACTTAAGCCTACGCCTCTACTCCATCCTCACAGCGCAGCAACACTACCTAAACCTTTGTACACTAAGGGCAATTTAGCATGGCCAATCCACCTGACCTGCACATCTTTGGATTGTGGGAGGAAACCGGAGCAGTCGGAGGAAACCCACGCAGACATGGGGAGAAAGTGCAGACTCCACATAGACAGTTACCCGAGGCCGGAATTGAATCTGGGCCTCTGGAGCTGTGAGGCAACAGTGCTAACCACTGTGCCACCATGCTGCTCATTTTTTTTTCTTTTTTTAAATTCCAGATATTTTTTAAAATTTGAATTCAACCACCTGTTGGTATTCGAACTCAGATCCCCAGATCATTATCCTGGGTCTCTGGTTTACTAGTCCACTGGTACAAAATTGAAGGATGTGCAAGAGTAGATGGATCTGGGGGTACATATTTACACATATTTGAAGGTGACAGGTCAAGTTCAGAAGGCAGTTAAGAAAGTCTTTGGGATATTCGGCTTTATAAATAGAGGAGTTGAATACGAAAACAAGAAAGTCAGGTTAACCATTCACAAATCATTGGCTTGGCCTTACGTGGAGTATTGTGTATAATTCAGTGCACCACAGGAAGGATGCAAAAGGCTTGGAGAATGTAGAGATGACACCAGGTATGAAAAACCCATTAATTTGGAGAGGCTGGAGGAGCAGGGATTGTTCTCTTTACAGCGTAGAATGTTATGGGAAGAGGTAATAAAAGCATTCAAAATTATGAAGAATTTTAGAACAAGTAGGAAATAAATGCTTCCTCCAGCAACGTGTTGGTGACCAGAGGCCATGGGCAGGATTCTCCGCCGGCTTGATCCTCCGTTATGCCGGGGCCCGGGGGTGTCCCGACAGCGTGGGGCTGCCCCACAATGGGAAACCCCATTGACCGGCTGGCGTAACGGAGAATCCCGCCGGCCAGTCGGGACAGAAATGTGGCACTGCGGGGCGGAGAATCCCACCCCATAGATTTCAAATAATTGGCAAAAGAACAAAATGGTAAATATGAGAAATTATTTCACACAGATGGACTTGTCAGGACCTGAAACACATTAGACTAGATTCACTGTCGGAGACTCCCGGAATGCGTTCCCCAACGGGACGGAGAATCGAGCATTGGGGCAAAATCTGGATCAGCGCCCTTCGCCATCCTGCACATGATGCGCCGACAGTCCACTGGTGCCGTGAACGGGATCCACACTGCACGGCAGTGGGAGCATGTAAATAAATGCAAATGATTCGTAATGACCCATTTGCATCTATTTAGCAGGCCTGGCACCATATGCCTGGGCCTCCCAAGATTCTCCGGTCCACATAAGAACATACGAACTAGGGGCAGGAGTAGACCATCTGGCCCCTCGAGCCTGCTCTGCCATTCAATGAGATCATGGCTGATCTTTTGTGGACTCAGCTCCACTTTCCAGCCCGAACACCATAACCGTTTATTAGTTCATTCTTTAATAAACTATCTATCTTCATCTTGAAAACATTTAATAAGGAGCCTCAACTGCTTTACTGGGCAGGGACTTCCATAGGTTCACAACCCTTTGGGTGAAGAAGTTCCTCCTATGCTCAGTCCTAAATCTACTTCCTCTTATTTTAAGGCTATGCCCCCCTAGTTCTGCCTTACAACCTCCCCACATCTATCCTATCTATTCTTTCATCATTTTATATGTTTCTATAAGATCCCGCTGCATCCTTCTCAATTCCAACGAGTACAGTCCCAGTCTACTCAACCTCTCCTCATAATCCAACCCGCTGAACTCTGGGATTAACCTAGTGAATCTCCTCTGCACACCCTCCAGTGCTAGTACACCCTTTTTCAGGTAAGGAGACCAAAACTAAGCACAATACTCCAGATGTGGCCTCACAAACATCTTATACAGTTGCAGCATAACCGCCCTAGTCTTAAACCCCATTCTCTTGCAATGAAGGACAAAACTCCATTTGTCTTCTTAATCACCTGTTGCACCTATAAACCAACATATTGCGACTCATGCACTAGGACATCCAGGTCCCTCTGCACAGCAGCAAGTTTTAATATTTTATCATTTAAATAATAATTCCTTTTGCTGTTATTCCTACCAAAATGGATAATCCCACATTTGTCAACATTGTATTCCATCTGACAGACCCTAGCCCATTCACTCAAACTATCCAAATCCCTCTGCAGACATTCTGCATATTGTCACAGTTACACTTAGATTGCTCCAAGTGTCTTGAAACTTGAGTTACAGTGCACCTCTCGCCCATAACAAGCATGTTGTCTTTTTCTGAGAGAAATGGGTCCCTTCAAAAAACCTCACCCATCCATTGTTTTTTGCAATCAATGACAAAAGAAGGCCCACTCCAGTGAGGGGCACAGGAAAATTAGCACATTTCATTTGGGGTATAAATTCAGTGAAAAATATCACTGCCCCACTTTTCTTGATGCTTCGCCCTGCGACTGCCTATTTTCAGTTGATCAAAAAAGCTCTCTGCCATTCAATCGTAAGCTGACTCCAACTATGCTTGGAACTGACCGGCAAGACTAAATGTAGAATATTATGTGCAACTTGGTGTCTTTTACTCATTGTTAGATTGATAATTATTCAGAGAGCAATGTAAAGGTTAATTTCTAATGCAAAATTTTAAAAACTGAACCACAAAACAGGAGTTATTTTCCTGGTAGCAGTGGAGAGATGTGATCCACAGCTTTATACATTGGGAAACATGAATCATTCACTTAAATCTTGAAAACTGTTGCTGTACAAAAATTGACAAGATTCATTGTTACAAGTTTTATTACCAGTCAAAGTAAACAGAGCAGTTACACTTCATGGCAACTGTGATGCTTCCAATGGAAATCAAAATGAAAGAGTAAGTGTTTTTGCCTAAGATTCTTTTCAGGGCATCAGTGGGATATTGCCAACATTTTAAACAGCGCTGTTTCACACTACATAAAATAGGTGATTGATACTAACATAGGAATAAGAGTGAGCCATTTAGCTTCTTCAGCCTGTTCTCTACTTCAATAGATCATGGCTGATTTCTATCCCAAATCCATTTTAAAATATTAATTGAACTAATATCTACACATTTTTGTGGAAAATAGAATTCAATACTTTCAAAAAACTCTGTATGAAGAAGAATTTCCAAACCTCTTTCCAGAATAGCCTGTCTTCCATTTTAAGGCTATTGTCACTTATCTTAAGCGCTCCACCAGTGGAAAATGTTTCATTATTTCTACCCTCTCAATTACACTTGAAATCTTAAAAAGAAATTCAATCTAATCAAACTTCCTAAATTACAGGGAATATAGGCCTTGTTAATGTAACCGCTCCCCACCATTGGAGCCTTGGTAACGTTTAACTGTACATAGTACTCAAGATATGGGCTCAGATTCTCAGTTCCTGAGTCTAAGTGCTCCCACCAGCAGAGAATTGGGACTGTGTCTTGCCGGGGCCAGGAACATCGCCAAGGTGGGATTCTAATGTTTGACTACGCAAAAATATGCATAGAGTCGAATATGCCAATTTCTCCGCAGTTACTGGGGTCCGGCTGCCATTTTGAATGGGCACCCTATTCCCAGCATCCAGGCCCCCTTCCTCCCACATTTTTCAATGATATGGTCGATAGTCCTTGTCATGATATCCATATTAACATATCATGGTGCAATCACACACACACACTGATGGACAAGTCGACGGACCAACCAACACACACGCAACATCACAGCCAATCACCAGTGAGAGCACACGCATTATAAAACAGGGAACACCACAGTTCCCGCTCATTCCACCAGGTGATAGCTCAGAGCACAGAGCTCACAGCGCGCCACTCAGACATACACCATGTGCTGAGTGCCTTTCTAAAATAGTGCTAGGGCTGGGTCCACAGGTTAACTGGTGAAGTACGAACCACAGCCAGAAGTTAACAGTTGTTATACAAAATAATAAAACAGAGTTGTACCATCTGCAACCGTGTTGGTTTGTTTGTTTATCGGAACACCCAACACGACATGATACCAGGATTGGAAACTGCTCAGCAAATTTGAGACCTACCTGCACATCTTCAGCGATCCGCCATCCTGCGCCATGGACACCATCAGCCCGCCGCAGCCGCTCCAAATCACTGGAAATCTCGGCGTCAACTGGAAGCTGTTTAAACAGCGCTTCCAGCTCTTCCTACAAACCACAGACAGGGAGAATGCATCGGACACCAGGAAGATCGCCCTCCTCCTCTCCATGGCAGGGCAACATGCCATCCACATCTACAACTTTCTGGAATTCGCGTAAGGCGAGGAGAAGATGAAGTACAAGACGGTCCTTCTAAAACTTGAGCAACACTTCATCGTCAAAGTGAATGAGAGCTTCGAGAGGTACCTCTTCCAGCAGCGCCTGCAGGGTAAGGATGAGCCTTTTCAATCTTTTTTGACACACCTCCATATCTTCGCGCAGTCCTGCGGCTATGAGGCCACCTCCGATTCCATGATTCGGGCCCAGATAGTTTTTGGGGTCACCTCGGGCACCCTACGCCAGCAGCTCCTCAAAATAAAGAGCTTCACCCTAGCCACCGCCATTGAAACCTGCGTCTTCCACGAAAACGCGACCAGCCGGTACTCCCAATTCCAGGCGGCCGAATCGGCATGGCAGGGATCCTACGAGGCCGAGTGGGTGCAGTCGATCGAGTTCCTCCCGGCCCACGGCCCGGACGAGGGTGGCCATCTTGAGCGCTTTCCGAGGCCTCCCCCGCTTGTACGTGCCAAAAGAGACGTTGACGCAGAGTGACGTGATGCGCAGGCGCACTCTACGCAGAACCGAACTGCGCATGCGCGGTGGCACAACGAACGCCATGACGTCACGACGTGCAGCAACTGTGGATCCGCACACTTAAAGTGGCAATGTTTAGGGGCTGTTTAGGGGCTGTTTAGCACAGGGCTAAATCGCTGGCTTTGAAAGCAGACCAGGGCAGGCCAGCAGCACGGTTCGATTCCTGTAACAGCCTCCCTGAACAGGCGCCGGAATGTGGCGACCAGGGGCTTTTCACAGTAACTTCATTTGAAGCTTACTTGTGACAATAAGCGATTTTCATTTTTCATTTCAATGTCCAGCCAAAACTCGACAATGCCTCCGCTGTGGCAAGATGGGCCACTACGCTGCCTGCTGTCGAGCAGCTCAACCTGCCAACGCTCTGCAATTCCGTCAGCCTCGCAGGGACGTGCGGACCATTCAGCCTCCATACACCGAGTCATACCCTGACGACGTCCAGACCGGTGATACCGACGATCGGGAAGCCTTCCGCGTTGCGGTAATAGACAGAAATCGGATGTCCCCAAGTAGGACCGACCAGCCGATGCCAGTGCACAGCATTAAACCGGGCGATGAATGGTGTGCCACCCTAACGGTCAACCGATCACCAATCACATTCCGTTTATACACTGGTGCCTCCGCCAATCTCATTGCATGGTCAACCTTCTACACCTTGAAGGTCAAACCACCGATTCGGCCATCCCGCTGTCAGTTGGTCGATTACAACGGTAATGTTATCCCGGCCATGGGGTCTTGCCAGCTCGAGGTTGCACACAATTCATACACAGCCACACTGTCTTTTGAGCTAGTTGGATCCTCGAAGGACTCCCTGCTAGGCGCACATGCGTGCAAGATTCTCTACCTCGTTCAGCGGGTACACACTCTGTCTCCAGAAGGCACGTCCGATTTCCCGGATGCAGACTTTAGGGTACAGCTCCACTCGCTCCTCGCCCACAACCAGGAGGGTTTCAAGGGCATGGGCACACTGCCCTACACTTACAGAATACGGCTCAAACCGGACACCACCCCGGTAATTCACGCACCTCGTAGAGTCCCAGCACCACTCAAGGACCACCTCAAGCAGCAGCTGCAGGATCCCCAGGACCAAGGAGCCATGGGTCAGCTCCATGGTGTGCGTAAAAAAGCCCTCTGGCGAACTCCGGATCTGCATCGACCTGAAAGACCTGAACAATAACATCATGAGGGAACACTACACCATACCCAAACGGGAGGAGATCACGAGCAAAATGGCCCGGGCTAAATTTTTTACTAAGCTTGATGCCTCAAAGGGCTTTTGGCAGATTCAGCTGGATTAGTCCAGCAGGAAGCTGTGCACTTTCAACACTCCCTTTGGCAGCTACTGCTACAATAGGATGCCGTTTGGCACCATCTCGGCATCCGAGGTGTTTAATCGAGTCATGGAACAGATGATGGAGGGCATCGAAGGGGTGCGCGTCTATGTTGACGATGTCATAATCTGGTCCACCACACCACAGGAGCACATCAGTCATCTCCAGCGCGTCTTTGCTCGGATACGAGAACACGGCCTGCGCCTCAACCGAGCCAAGTGTTCTTTTGGCCAAACTGAGCTAAAGTTTCTGGGCGACCACATATCCCGGTCAGGAGCCACATATGTCCGGATGCAGACAAAGTGACAGCTATTGCAGGCATGCCGCAGCCGGCAGACAAGAAGGCAGTGCTACGCTTTCTCAGGATGGTCAACTTCCTGGGGAAGTTTATTCCCAACCTTGCCTCCCACACAGCGGCTCTTCGCCACCTGGTGAAGAAGACTACGGAGTTCCAGTGGCTGCTCGCACACCAAAAGGAATGGGAGGAGCTCAAGATCAAACTCACCACCGCCACGGTATTGGCGTTCTTCGACACTACTCGAGATATCAGGATCTCGACTGATGCCAGCCAGTCCGGCATTGGGGCGGTACTCCTGCAACGGGACAACACTGCATCATGGGCCCCGGTCGCCTATGCCTCGCGGGCCATGACCCCCACAGCACAGCACTATGCTTAGATTGGGAAGGAGTGCCTGGGTTTGTTAACTGGTATAGATAAATTCCACGACAATGTGTATGGTCTTCCTCAGTTCACCGTGGAAACCGACCATTGCCCCCTGGTTGGCCTCATACAAAAGAACCTCAATGAGATGACCCCTCGCCTCCAGCGCATTCTGCTCACGCTTCGGAGGTATGACTTCCAATTGGTCTACACCCCAGGAAAGGACCTCATCATCGCGGATGCCCTGTCCAGAGCAGCGAGCACACCGCCCGAATTGGGGGGGTTCATCTGTCAGGTCGACGCACATGTAGCCTTCACATCGGCCAATCTGCCACCTACTGATGCAAGTCTGGCCCGTATTCGACAGGAGACTGCGGCTGACCCCCTTCTACAACATGTGATGCGCCACATGACGGAAGGGTGGCTCAAGGGGCAGTGCCCACAATTCTACAATGTCCGGGACGACTTGGCCATCATTGATGGTGTCCTCCTAAAGTTGGACCGGATTGTGATCCCACCGAGCATGCACAGGCTTGTCCTCGAACAATTGCACGAAGGCCATCTCGGAGTTGAAAAGTGCAGGCGGAGGCCCCGAGAAGATGTGTACTGGCCGGGCATCAGCGACGACATCGCCAACATGGTGCTCAACTGCCCCACCTGCCAAAGGTTTCAGCCGGCGTAACCCCCTGAGACGCTTCAGCCCCATGAGTTGGTAACGTCCCACTGGGCAAAGGTGGGTGTGGACCTTTTTCATGCGCTCAGCAGGGACTACGTCATCATAATTGACTATTTTTCCAATTATCCGGAGGTCATACGCCTGCACGACTTGACATCTTCAGCTGTAATCAGAGCATGTAAAGAAACCCTCGCTCGTCATGGAATTCCGCTTACCGTCATGTCGGACAATTGGCCCTGTTTTGCGAGCCAAGAAGGTCTTCTTTTGCCACTTCATACGGCTTCACACATGTGACGTCCAGCCCTCTGCTTCCCCATCAAATGGCAAGGCGGAAAAGGGCGTCCATATCGTAAGCGGCTCCTCTGCAAGGCTGCTGATGCCGGATCTGACTTCTGTTTAGCCCTGCTGGCCTATCGCTCGGCCCCACTGTCCACAGGCCTCTCACCAGCCCAGCTGTTGATGGGTCGCGCCCTCAGGACCACTGTGCCGTCCATTCATGTTCCTAAACCCGACCATGCTCCAGTACTGCAAAGGATGCGACAGCAGCGTGCTCAGCAGAAGGTGGCACATGACACTCGGGCAACTGATCTTCCTGTCCTGGCGCCTGGAGACAACGTCCGCATACACCTACCAGAGGGTGGCTGGTCGGCAACTGCCGAAGTTCTCCGCCGCGTGGCTCCCCGCTCATTCCTGGTTTGCATGCCTGATGGCTCCATTCGCTGGCGTAATCGGCGGGCCCTTCGGCTGCTTCCGCGCTCGCTACTTAATCATGCACCGGTGCCACGCCCTCCTGTTATCCCTGATGTCGACCTCGTGGAGCTTTCTGCCACTATGCCTATTCCTCTATCGCCCGTGGCCAGGCCCCATTCCTCAGCCAGTGGATCCTGACCCACCCTTGAGGCGGTCAACCCGAGTTCGTCGCCCACCTACTAGGCTGGACTTATGAGCCTGTTTGCACATTGGTCTCACTGAATTGTTGTGCAACAATGTTAACGTGTTTCTCTTTTTGTCGTTCCAGGAGTTCTCTTTCGATATTTGACGATTGCACTTGTTTTGTTTATAGTACAACCTCGTTGCTATGTTGCACCTGACACCTTCCTATGTATATAGTTTAGCCTCATGTACATGTTGTAAATATTGCACATGCATATTCAGCCGCACTCAGTACACAACAATATTTATTACCATGTAGGCACATATTCTTGTGAATAGAGGGATGTCATGATATCCATATTAACATATCATGGTGCAAACACACACACACACACTGATGAACAGGTAGTTGGACCAATCAACACACAGGCAACATCACAGCCAATCACCAGTGAGAGCACACGCACTATAAAATAGGGAACACCACAGTTCCTGCTCATTTCACCAGGAGATAGCTCAGAGCACAGAGCTCACAGCGTGCCACTCAGACATACACCATGTGCTGAGTGCCTCTCTAAGATAGTGTGAGGACTGGGTCCACAGGTTAACTGGTGAAGTATGAACCACAGCCAGAAGTTAACAGTTGTTATTATACAGAATCATAAAACAGAGTTGTACCATCTACAACCGTGTTGGTTCGTTTGTTTATCGGAACACCCAACGCGACAGTCCTAGGATTCTCTGGGAAGCTAGGGACGAGATTGCAGAGCCTTTGGCTTTGATCTTTAAGTCATCTTTGTCTGCAGAAATAGTGCCAGAAGACTGGAGGATAGCAAATGTTGTCCCCTTGTTCAAGAAGGGGAGTAGAGACAGCCCTGGTAATTATAGACCAGTGAGCCTTACTTCTGTTGTGGGCAAAATCTTGGAAAGATTTATAAGAGATAGGAAGTACAATCAACTGGAAAGGAATAATTTGATTAGAGATAGTCAACACGGTTTTGTGAAGGGAGGTCATGCCTCACAAACCTTCTTGAGTTCTTTGAGAAGGTGACCAAACAGGTGGATGAGGGTAAAGCAGTTGATGTGGTGTATATAGATTTCAGTAAAGCATTTGATAAGATTCCCCACGGTAGGCTACTGCAGAAAATACGGAGGCATGGGATTCAGGGTGATTTAGCAGTTTGGATCAGAAATTGGCTAGCTGGAAGAAGACAAAGGGTGGTGGTTGATGGGAAATGTTCAGACTAGAGTCCAGTTACTAGTGGTGTACCACAAGGATCTGTTTTGGGGCCACTGCTGTTTGTCATTTTTATAAATGACCTGGAGGAGGGCGTAGAAGGATGGGTGAGTAAATTTGCAGATGACACTAAAGTCGGTGGAGTTGTGGACAGTGCGGAAGGATGTGACAAGTTACAGAGGGACATAGATAAGCTGCAGCATTGGGCTGGTAGGTGGCAAATGGAGTTTAATGCAGAAAAGTGTGAGGTGATTCATTTTGGAAGGAATAACAGGAAGACAGAGTACTGGGCTAATGGTAAGATTCTTGGCAGTGTGGATGAGCAGAGAGATCTCGGTGTCCATGTACATAGATCCCTGAAAGTTGTCACCCAGGTTGAGAGGGTTGTTCAGAAGGCTTACGGTGTGTTAGCTTTTATTGTAAGAAGTCTTACAACACCAGGTTAAAGTCCAACAGGTTTGTTTCGATATCACTAGCTTTCGGAGCGCTGCTCCTTCCTCATTCACCTGAGGAAGGAGCAGCGCTCCGAAAGCTAGTGATATCGAAACAAACCTGTTGGACTTTAACCTGGTGTTGTAAGACTTCTTACTGTGCTCACCCCTGACTGTGCTGGCATCTCCACATCTTAGTTTTTATTGGGAGACTGATTGAGTTTCGGAGCCATGAGGTCATGTTGCAGCTGTACAAAACTCTGGTACGGCCGCATTTGGAGTATTGCGTGCAATTCTGGTCGCCGCATTATAGGAAGGATGTGGGAAGGGTGCAGAGGAGATTTACCAGGATGTTGCCTGGTGTGGAGGGAAGATCTTATGAGGAAAGGCTGAGGGACTTGAGGCAGTTTTCATTAGAGAGAAGAAGGTTAAGAGGTGACTTAATTGAGGCATACAAGATGATCAGAGGATTGGATAGGGTGGACAGTGAGAGCCTTGTTCCTTGGATGGTGATGTCTAGCACGAGGGGACATAGCTTTAAATTGAGGGGAGATAGATATAGGACAGATATCAGAGGTAGGTTCTTTACTCAGAGAGTAGTAAGGGCGTGGAATGCACTGCCTGCAACAGTAGTGGACTCGCCAACACTAAGGGCATTCAAATGGTCATTGGATAGACATATGGATGATAAGGGAATAGTGTAAATGGGCTTTAGAGTGGTTTCACAGGTCGGCGCCACATCGAGGGCCGAAGGGCCTATACTGCGCTGTAATGTTCTATGTTCTATAGTTTGCTCTCACTCGCAGTCACTATTGTAACCTGCCAAAATACAATTGGCTGGGGACAATTAGTTATCACATGGCTCTTGAATGACATGAAATGAAAATCACTTATTGTCACAAGTAGGCTTCAATTGAAGATACTGTGAAAACCCCTAGTCACCACATTCCGGCGCCTGTTCGGGGAGGCTGATACGGGAATTGAACCATGCTGCTGGCCTGCCTTGGTCTGCTTTCAAAGCCAGCGTTTTAGCCCTGTGCTAAACAGCCCCTGCTTGTGGTGTATGAGTTCCCCCAATGAGGGGGCGCAGGACAATCACTAATAGTTGCAGCTATATAAATAGAGCTGGCCAGTGTGGTACCAGCTAGAGAAGGAAGCAGTGGTGAATTACTGCTGCTGTGTACATATCATTGTAAATAATGTTAATTTCTGTTTGACTCTACAAACCCGTTGATGTGTTATGTACTCTGGGATAACACAGGCTGCAACTGGATGCAGCTTTAACCTAAAGATACTCCAGACCTTGAAGTTAGTTCAATCTGATTGATTGAACCAGTAGCACAGTTCTCTATGAGTTTGACTCTCTGCTAACCTAAGTGTGATTACTCTGTCTGACTGAACCAGACTAGCTCTTAGCCACGTGCTGGAGGTGTGATACTGTACATACACCCTGACTCACTCTGTCGATGTTCATCAGTGAAAAGAGGCAGAGTGTGAGTGCCTCGTGCCTTTTATAGTGAGATACCACCCCTGAGTGCCCTGCCTGCTCATTGGTCATGTCCTGTTCTCTGTGTTCATTAGCTGCCTGTCTGTGCCTGTCTGTATATCATTATCTGCATGTCTGCACATCATGACATCTCCCCTTTTTTCATGTTTTGTTGGCACATAGGAACATACTTACATGTGGTGGCATATATTAACATATTTACAAGCGGTGGCATATGTGAACGTATTTACATGTGAAGACAGCTGTCTAATGTGAGAAAACAGAACATAGCAAACAAAACAAATGCTCATAAGTCCAGTCTCTGGGGCATGCGTCTGATCCTTGTTGACCGCCAGAGAGGTGGTGGTGGGGACGACGGCGCCTTGGCAGGCGGGATCGAAGCCTGACTGGTGGCCTCGTAGTTCGAGGTATCAGGAGGTGGCAAAACAACGGACAGAAACGGAGAAGAAAGCGGTTGCGGGCAGGCAGCTTTGCGCAGTGCCAGTCTGTTTCGTCGCACAACAGAACCATCAGCCAGACCCACAACATACGAGCGGGACGCAGCTTGTCGAACAACGATGTCATGATATGCGGACACATACATAATGATATGGAGACAAGCAGCTAATGGACACAGAACAGGACATGACCAATAAGCAGGCAGGACACTCAGGGGTGCGATCTGACTATAAAAGGCACAAGGCACTCACAGTCCGCCTCTTTCCACTGATGAACATCTAGAGAGTCAGTCAAGGGTGTTGTTACAATCTCACACCTCCACCACGTGGCTAAAAGCTAGTCTGGTTCAGTCAGACAGAGTAACCACACTTAAGTTAGCAGAGAGTCGAACTCATAGAGAACTGTGCTAACTGTGCTATTAGTTCAATAAACCAGATTGAACAAACTTCAAGGTGTGGAATATCTTTCTGATCTAAGCTGCATCTAGTTGCAGCCAGTGTTAGACCAGTGTACCTAACACGACATGATGCCAGGAGACTACTATTTGAAGGTGGCTTACCTTAGTCCATTCTGTGATGACCAGCAAATGTATCCCGGCACCGTGAAGAAGATTCAAGCTCCTCACCAGCTCAGGACCTCCGGCAATCTCAGTGCCAACTGCGGACATTCAAGCAAAGGTTTCTGCTGTACATTGAAGACCTCGAGGGTGCGTCTGGTGCAAGAAAGATCGTGCATCTCCTCTCAACAGCGGGTGATCAAGCCATCAAACTCTTCAACTCATTTAACTTCACCGAAGATCAGGACAAGACAAAGTTTCAGACCATCCTGGACAAGTTCGATACTCATTGTGAAGTGGACACCAATGAAATCTTCAAGCGCTACATATTCAAACAACGTCTTCAAGGTAACGATGAAGCTTTCAATGGCTTCTTAACTAGCCTCCGCCTGCTCGCGCTGTCCTGCACCTTTGTGATATTGCTGACTCCATGATCAGAGACCAAATCGTGTTTGGAGTTCACTCTGATTCTCTGAGAGAACAGCTCTTAAAAATCAAGCACATGACCCTGCCAGTCGCGATTGAAGCATGTACAGTGCATGAGCACGCAAAAAATCGGTATTCCCAATACAAATCGGCTGAAAATGAGAAACTTGCCTCGCACTTTTAGGTTAGAACATTACAGCGCAGTACAGGCTCTTCGGCCCTCGATGTTGCGCCGACCTGTGAAACCACTCTAAAGCCCATCTGCACTATTACCTTATCATCCATATGTCTATCCTATGACCATTTGAATGCCCTTAGTGTTGGCGAGTCCACTACTGTTGCAGGCAGGGCATTCCACGCCCTTACTACTCTCTGAGTAAAGAACCTACCTCTGACATCTGTCTTATATCTATCTCCCCTCAATTTAAAGCTATGTTCCCTCGTGCGAGAAATCGCCATCTGAGGAAAAAGGCTCTCACTGTCCGCCCTATCCAATCCTCTGATCATCTTGTATGCCTCAATTAAGTCACCTCTTAACCTTCTCTCTAACGAAAACAGCCTCAAATCCTTCAGCCTTTCCTCATAAGATCTTCCCTCCATAGCAGGCAACATCCTGGTAAATCTCCTCTGCACCCTTTCCAATTCTTCCACATCCTTCCTATAATGCGGCGACCAGAATTGCACGCAATACTCCAAATGCTGCCGCACCAGAGTTTTATACAGCTGCAACATGACCTCATGGCTCCAAAACTCAATCCCTCTACCAATAAAAGTTAACACACCGTAAGCCTTCTTAACAACCCTCTCAACCTGGGTGGCAACTTTCAGGGATCTATGTACATGGACACCGAGATCTCTCTGCTCATCCACACTGCCAAGAATCTTACCATTAGCGCAGTACTCTGTCTTCCTGTTATTCCTTCCAAAATGAATCACCTCACACTTTTCTGCATTAAACTCCATTTGCCACCTCTCAGCCCATCGCTGCAGCTTATCTATGTCCCTCTGTAACTTGTAACATCCTTCCGCACTGTCCACAACTCCACCGACTTTAGTGTCATCTGCAAATTTACTCACCCATCCTTCTACGCCCTCCTCCAGGTCATTTATAAAAATGACAAAACAGCAGTGGCCCCAAAACAGATCCTTGTGGTACACCACTAGTAACTGGACTCCAGTCTGAACATTTTCCATCAACCACCACTCTTTGTCTTCTTCCAGCTAGCCAATTTCTGATCCAAACTGCTAAATCACCCTGAATCCCATGCCTCCTTATTTTCTGTAGTAGCCTACCATGGGGAACCTTATCATACGCTTTACTGAAATCCATATACACCACATCAACTGCTTTACCCTCATCCACCTGTTTGGTCACCTTCTCAAAGAACCTGGGTTGTCTCTAATCCCCTTCTTGAACAAGGGGACAACATTTGCTATCCTCCAGTCTTCTGGCACTATTCCTGTAGACAAAGATAACTTAAAGATCAAAGCCAAAGGGTCAGCAATCTTCTCCCGAGCTTCCCAGAGAATCCGAGGATAAATCCCATCCAGCCCAGGGGACTTATCTATTTTCACACTTTCCAGAATTGCTAACACCTCCTCCTTATGAACCTCAAGCTCTTCTAGCCTAGTAGCCTGAATCTCAGTATTCTCCTCGACAACATTGTCTTTTTCCTGTGTGAAGACTGACGAAAAATATTCATTTAGCACCTCTCTTATCTCCTCGGACTCCACGCACAACTTCCCACTACTGTCCTTGACTGGCCCTACTCTTACCCTAGTCATTCGTTTATTCCTGATATATCTATAGAAAGCTTTAGGGTTATCCTTGATCCTACCTGCCAAAGACTTCTCATGTCCCCTCCTGGCTCTTCTTAGCTCTCTCTTTAGGTCCTTCCTAGCTAACTTGTAACTCCTGAGTGCGCTAACTGAACCTTCATGTCTCTTTACATAAGCCTCCTTCTTCCTCTTGACAAGTGTTTTGACTGCTTTAGTAAACCACGGTTCCCTTGCTCAACCACTTCCTCCCTCCCTGACAGGGACATACTTATCAAGGACACGCAGTCGCTGTTCCTTGAACAAGCTCCACATTTCCATTTATCTTCTCTTATCTTCTCTTACTTTCTCTTGCAGGCTTGAACATCCTCCGAGGCCCGTGGAGACCTTTTGACCCGACCCGACCTGACCTCTGCGACCTGGAAGAAGATTGGGCCCAAATCGGAAGTGAAGCCCCGACCTCGATTTGGAGCCGACCCGGACCTCGGAGCTCCCAACCCGGCCTAACTACCGACGCCAGCCCACGGATCGCCTTGCCCAGTCTCCGGAGCTCCCAACCCGACCCCCAATGGCAAGACCCGGCCCAACGTGACCCCCAGAGACCCGCCCAGCGACCTGACCCGGAGAAGCACGCCCAACAACCCAACTTACCTGGTGATGGAAGAAAGAAAAATCCACGTGGAGGCTTGACCGGGCCTACTTCAAGATCCGACCCCAGGAGCGCCCAGGGAAGGAACAGACCACGGAATTCACCAATCTGCCTCAGGAAGCCCCTGCCCACGACCCAGGACCCCCGAAACGGCGGAGACCGCGCACGAGGACCCGAACGCGCTGCAAGGTATTCCCGCACCTGCAGAACGCTCATCCGGACCGTAAACATGTCCCCCTAGCAATCCCTCTACTTCAACCAGCGCCAGATGCGACCCCAGATAGGTAAACAACGCCCTGTTCCCCGCCAGTGCCCTGGACCCCACCAGACTCGACCATCTACCTTCCGACTGACATCTGCCATCGGATCCCAGGATCATCCAGCAGCAGCCGCCGACCGAGGAAGTGAGGGAAACGCGTCGGTCTGCAGGTTAGACTGAAGCAACGCGGTTTCCAGATCCCTCTCCCCAGCGTTCTCCTGGCAAACGTCCAAGCGATCAAAAACAAGCTGGAATAACTTAACGACAGACTTACCTCTCAGAGGGAAGTAAGAGACTGCTGTGTGCTCTGTTTCACAGAGACATGGCTCACCCCTGCCTCACTGGACTGTGCCATACAACCTGAAGGCTTCTCAATTCACTGGGCGGACCGCATCGTGTCATCAGGCAAAGCGAAGGGTGGAGGGGTTTGCCTCCTCATCAACTTCTCCTGGTGCTTGGATGTGGCGACTCTGGCGACCTACTGCTCCCCAGACCTGGAATACCTGACCGTGAAGTGCCACCCATATTAACTTCCATGTGAGTTCACTTCAGCCATTATCACAGCGGTCTACATCCCACCCCAGGCAGTAGTGAGGAAGGCGCTGGACGAACTATACCCAGTAATAAACAACTATGAAACAGAACACCCGGAGACCTTGTTCATCGTGGCCGGAGACTTCAACAAGGCCAACCTCAAGAGTGTACTGCCAAAATTCCAACAGCACATCTCCTGTCCCACCAGGGGTGACAACACTCTTGACCATTGCTACTCAAAAATCAAGGGCGCCTACCGTTCCATCCCCCGACCGCACTTTGGGAAATCAGACCATAAGACGGTGCTCCTTCTCCCAGCATACAAGCAGAAACTCAAGTGGGAGAATCCAGCTAAGAAGGTTGTGCAGTGCTGGTCCGAGGAGACAGAAGAGCTCTTACTTGAATGCTTAGAGACAGTGGACTGGTCCATATTTAAGAACTCAGCGATCAACTTAAATGAGTATGCCATCACCGTCACAGATATCATCAGCAAATGTGTGGACGACTGCGTGCCAAAGAAAGCAGTACTTGCGTTCTCCAACCGGAAACCATGGCTCAATCGCGAGATTGACTCCCTACTGAAGGACAGATCTGAGGCGTTCAAGGCAGACGACCCTGACCTATACAAGAAATCCAGGTAAGACCGCCGCAAAGCCATCCGGAATGCCAAGAGAGAATATCAAAACAAGCTAGAGTCACAGACAGACTCTCGGCGGTTGTGGCAAGGACTAAACAACATAACGGGCTACAAAGCGAAGCCGAACAGTATCGCTGGCAGCAGCGCACCCCTCCCCGATGAACTCAATGCATTCGATGCTCGGTTCAAGCAGGTAACCAACAATCTGCTGGCGAGTGCCCCAGCAGCCCATAATTCACCCATACCCACCATCACAGATTCCGAAGTCAGATTGGCCTTCCGGAAAGTGAACCCTCGGAAGGCGACGGGCCCAGACGGGATCCCTGGTCGTGCACTCAGAGCCTGCGCGGACCAGCTGGCAGAGGTATTCACGGACATCTTTAACCTGTCCCTACTCCACTCCGAGGTCCCCACCTGCTTCAAGAAGACCACCATCATACCGGTACCAAAGAAGAACCAGGCAATGTGCCTCAACGACTACCGACCAGTGGCCCTGACTTCAGTCGTAATGAAGTGCTTCGAGAGGTTGATCATGAAGCGCATCACCTCCATACTCCCAGAACGCCTTGATCCACTACAATTCGCATACTGCTGCAACCGGTCCACATCAGACACCATTTCCCTGGCCCTACACTCAGACCTAGAGCATCTTGAAAACAAGGACTCCTACATTAGACTCCTATTTATTGACTACAGCTCCGCCTTCAACACCATAATCCCGGCCAAGCTCATATCAAAGCTCCAAAACCTAGGACTTGGCTCCCCACTCTGCAACTGGATCCTCAATTTTCTGACCAACAGATCCCAATCAGTAAGAATGAACAACAACACCTCCTCCACAATAGTCCTCAACACCGGCGCCCCACAAGGCTGCGTACTTAGCCCCCTACTCTACTCCCTGTACACACACGACTGTGTGGTAAAACTTGGTTCTAACTCCATCTACAAGTTTGCTGACGATACGACCATAGTGGGCCGGATCTCGACTAACGATGAGTCCGAATACAGGAGGGAGATAGAGAACCTCGTGGAGTGGTGTCGCGACAACAATCTATCCCTCAATGCCAGCAAAACTAAAGAGCTGGTCATTGACTTCAGGAAGCAAAGTACAGTACACACCCCTGTCAGCATCAACGGGGCCGAGGTGGAGATGGTTAGCAGTTTCAAATTCCTAGGGGTGCACATCTCCAAAAACCTGTCCTGGTCCACCCACGTCGACGCGACCACCAAGAAAGCACAACAGCGCCTATCCTTCCTCAGGAAACTAAGGAAATTCGACATGTCCACATTAACCCTTACCAACTTTTACAGATGCACCATCGAAAGCATCCTATCTGGCTGCATCACAGCCTGGTATGGCAACTGCTCGGCCCAGGGCCGCAAGAAACTTCAGAGAGTCGTGAACACCGCCCAGTCCATCACAAGAACCTGCCTCCCACCCATTGACTCCATCTACACCTCCCGCTGCCTGGGGAAAGCGGGCAGCATAATCAAAGATCCCTCCCACCCGGCTTACTCACTCTTCCAACTTCCTCCATCGGGCAGGAGATACAGAAGTCTGAGAACACGCACGAACAGACTCAAAAACAGCTTCTTCCCCACTGTCACCAGACTCCTAAATGACCCTCTTATGGACTGATTTCATTGGCACTACACCCTGTATGCTTCATCCGATGTCAGTGCTTATGTAGTTACATTGTATATGTTGTGTTGCCCTATTATGTATTTTCTTTTATTCCCTTTTCTTCTCGTGTACTTAATGATCTGTTGAGCTGCTTGCAGAAAATACATTTCACTGTACCTCGGTACACGTGACAAAAAGCAAATCCAATCCAATCCAATCCAATCCACGAGGCAGTGAGTGTGCAGGCCATCTCCCTGATGCAGCGCCTCAGCATTGAAGACAGCGGCCATCTCGCACGCTTTTTCCGGAGCCCCACACATGCGCGATGCGAACGGGATAACGAAGCGGGCGACACCCACACTGCGCAGCTGCAGACATTTACCGACCGCACTGCGCATGTGCGACAATGTACACCGCATCACGACGCCGACTTCATGACGTGCCCGAACTGTGGCAACGCCCACTTAAAGGGACACTGCCCTGCAAGAGGCAGGCGATATTTAAACTGCAGGAAGCCTGGATACTATGCAGCCTTGTGCAGGTCTGCACCACCAGTCAGAGGCCAGCGCACCCAATTCCAACGATGGTGCGTCCAGAATATGCAACGACGGTTACAGGATTCTGATCCTGGCAGTACAACAGATCCAGCGTATGAGTGCCTGGAGTCCGCCTACCGAGTGGGCATCATTACCACACGTGAACATGCCACACCTAACTCATCTCGCATTCAGTTCATCCTCGCTGTGGATTTGGAGGACGAATGGCGAGCGGTGATGCAGGTCAACCGCTGCTCCATCCAGTTCAAGCTGGACACAGGTGCTTCTGCCAACCCCCTCTCACAGGCAGACGTCAAAAGCATCAAGAAGCCCCCAAGGTCCTTCCAGCAGCCTGCCAGCTCCTGGAATATAACGGTAATGCCATCACGGCACATGGGTCCTGCCATCTACTCGTCTCCAACTGGAGTACCCATGCACGGCTAAGGTTTGAAATTGTCAAGCCGGACAGGGCATCCCTACTGGGCGCGCATGCCTGCAAAAAGCTAAACCTGGTGCAGCGGGTTTATTCAACAACATCCTCCAACGTGGATCTTCAAGCTGGCATTGACAACATCCTCGCTCAGTATCGAGTTGTGTTTGACGGGATGGGCACTTTGCCATATCGGTACAAGATCCTACTGTAACCTGATGCCAAGCCAGTGGTCCACGCACCACGCCGGGTCCTGGCTCCGCTGAAGGAGCGCCTGAAGGAACAGCTCAAGGAGCTGCAGCAGCAGGGGATCATTTCCAGGATAACCGAACCGACTGACTGGGTCAGCTCGATGGTGGTGGTTAGGAAACCCTCTGGAGACCTGTGCATCTGCATTGATCCCAAGGATCTCAAGCAGAATATAATGCATGAACACTACCCCATCCCGAAGCGGGAGGAACTCACCAGTGAGGTGGCACATGCCCGGTATTTCACCAAGTTAGATGTGTCACATGGATTCTGGCAAATCCAGCTGGATGAGTCCAGCAGAAGGCTCTGCACCTTCAACACACCGTTTGGCAGGTACTGCTATAACCGTATACCATTCGGCATCGTCTCGGCATCGGAGATATTTAATCGCATCATGGAGCAGATGATGGAGGGCATTGAAGGGGTTCGTGTGTACATGAACGACTTCATCATATGGTCCACGACCCCTGAGGAGCATGTTCCCGTTTCCAGCAGGTATCCCGCCGTGTCCACGCCAATGGCCTGAAGCTGAATAGGGCCAAATGTTGCTTTGGCATGTCGACACTCAAGTTCCTAGGAGACCAGATCTCTCAGCAGGGCGTGTGCCCCGACACAGACAAGGTCAAGGTCATCGCAGCCATGAAGGCCCTGGAAGACAAGAAGGCGGTATTGCGCTTCCTGGGCACGGGTAATTTTATCATAGAATTTACAGTGCAGAAGGAGGCCATTCGGCCCATCGAATCTGCACCGGCTCTTGGAAAGAGCACCCTACCCAAGGTCAACACCTCCACCCTATCCCCATAACCCAGTAACCCCACACAACACTAAGGGCAATTTTGGACACTAAGGGCAATTTATCATGGCCAATCCACCTAACCTGCACATCTTTGGACTGTGGGAGGAAACCGGAGCACCCGGAGGAAGCCCATGCACACACGGGGAGGATGTGCAGACTCCGCAAAGACAGTGACCCAAGCCGGAATCGAACCTGGGACCCTGGCGCTGTGAAGCAATTGTGCTATCCACAATGCTACCGTTTCTGGGCAAGTTCATCCCAAACATGGCCTCACACACCACGGCCCTACGAAACCTAGTGAAGAAGTCCACTGCCTTTGAGTGGAAGGCGGCCCATCAGACAGAGTGGTTGAAGCTGAAAGCCAAGCTCACCACTGCACCCATCTTGGCACTTTTCGACCCAGACAGGGAAACAAAAATCTCGACACAGATGCGAGCCAGGATGGCATCGGTGCGGTCCTGCTGCAACGCGATGACACCACATCCTGGGCACCGGTTGCCTACGCAATGGCCCGTGCTTCAGCAGCCATGAATGGTTTCTGTTTGCCCAGTCGTATCAGTTCAAACACGTCACTTCCAGACCACCGAACAAAGGTATGCGCAAATCGAATATTTCGCAAAGGAATTCACAGACGAGACGGATCACAGGCCCCTGGTACACATTATCCACAAGGACCTTAATGACATGACGCCTCGGTTGCAGCGCATCCTCCTCAAACTCAGAAAGTACGACTTTGACCTGGTCTACACGCCTGGCAAGGAGCTCATCATTGCCGATACACTGTCCCGCTCCATCACTGTGCCTAGTGAACCACTGAACGTCATCCGGCAAATTGAGTCACAGGTTGAGTCACAGGTGCAGCTGTGTGCTAGCACCCTCCCGGCATCTGATGAGAAGGTGATTCGTATCCGTGAGGAGACAGCAAAAGACCCCCTCTTGCAGAGTGTTATGCAACACCCAGCCAATAGCTGGAAAAAAGGGAAGTGCCCTCAATTTTTCAATGTAAAGGAGGGCCTGACAGTGGTTGATGGTATCCTCCTCAAACTGGACCGGATTGTAATTCCACACAGTCTCCAGAGCTTGGTGCTCCGTCAAATCTGTGCCAGCCACCTGGGTGTGGAAAAGTCCAGACGCAGAGCCAGGCAGGCTGCCTACTGGCCCGGGAACAGCCAGGGCATGGCGAACATGGTCCTTAACTGTGCGACTGGTCAACGCTTCCAGCCAGTGCAGAGTAAGGAGACACTTCAACAGCATGAAATCGAAACCTCTCCGTGGTCCAAGGTTGGCATCGTCCTCTTTTATGCAAATGGTCGTGATTACGTGTTAATCATTGATTATTTTTCCAATTACCCTGAAGTCATGAAGCTCTCAGACCAGACATCTCGGACCGTCATCAAGTCCTGTAAGGAGACGTTCTCCAGGCATGGTCTCCCACTCACTGTCATGAGTGACAATGGCCCGCACTTCAGCAGCCATGAATGGTTTCTGTTTGCCCAGTCGTATGAGTTCAAACACGTCACTTCCAGCCCACACTATCCGCAGTCAAACGGAAAAGTTGAGAAAGGGGTGCACATAGTGAAACAGCTCATCTGCAAGGCCGTGGATTCTGCGTCTGACATTCACCTCGCGCTGCTTGCGTACAGGGCGACCCCACAGTTCACTGGCATGTCGCTGGCTCAACTCCTGATGAACAGGGACCTGTGAACGACACTTCCAGCCATACACATGCCCAAGCTGGATCACCTCCCGGTGCTGCAGAAGGTGCAGCAACTCCAAGACCGGCAAAAACAGGTCTATGATGCTCATGCCACCGATTTGCTCGTGTTATCCCCGTCAGACACTGTTCGGGTCAAGATCCCTGATGGAGGCTGGTCAGCTCCGGCTGTCATTGTTTGACAGGCTGCCCCCCGCTCGTATGTTGTGCGTCTGGCTGATGGTTCTATTGTGCGACGAAACAGACGGGCACTGCGCAAAGTTGCTGCCCGCAACCACATTCTTCTCCGTTTCCTTCTGTTGTTTTGCCACCTCCTGATACCTCGACTCACGAGGCCACCAGTCAGGCTTCAATCCCGCCCATCATGGCGATGTCATCCCCACCGCCACCTCTCCGGCGGTCGACCAGGATCAGACGCAAGCCACAGAGACTGGACTTATGAACATTTGTTCTGTTTGCTTTGTTGTGTTCTCGCATTGGACAGCTGTTTTCACATGTACATATGTTCACATCCACTGCATGTATATATGTTAATATTGGCCTATTCCTCTAAATACGTTCACATATGTCATCCAAACATTAAAAAAAAGGGGAGATGACATGATTTGCGGACACACACATAATGATACACAGACAAGCAGCTAATGGACACAGAGAACAGGACATGACCAATAAGCAGGCAGGACACTCAGGGGTGGGATGTGACTATTAAAGACACGAGGCACTCACACTCCTCCTCTTTCCACTGATGAACATCCAGAGAGTCAGTCAAGGGTGTTGTTACAATCTCACACCTCCACCACGTGGCTAAGAGTCTGGTTCAGTCAGACAGAGTAACCACACTTAAGTTAGCAGAGAATCAAACTCATAGAGAACTGTGCTAACTGTGCTATTAGTTCAATAAACCTGATTGAACTAACTTCAAGGTCTGGAGTATCTTTCTGATCTAAGCTGCATCCAGTTTCAGCCAGTGTTAGACCAGTGTACCTAATACAACAAACGACAGCTGGAGCAGACCAGCCACCATCCGGTATCTTGACCCTGACAGTGTCTGCCGGGGATAACACGGGAAAATTGATGGCTTGAGCATCATAGCCCTGCTTTTGCTGGTTTCGGAGCTGCAGCACCTTCTGTAGCACTGGGAGGTGATCCAGGTTGGGCAAGTGTATGGCTGGAAGTGTCGTCCGCAGCTCCCTGTTCATCAGGAGTTGAGTCGGCGACACGCCAGTGGACAGTGGGGTCGCCCTGTACGCAAGCAGCGCGAGGTAGATGTCAGAAGCAGAATCCACGGCCTTGCAAATGAGCTGTTTCACAATGTGCACCCCTTTTTCAACCTTCCCATTGGACTGTGGATAGTGTGGGCTGGAAGTGACATGTTTGAAATGGTATGACTTGGCAAACAGACCACTCGTGGTTGTTGAAGCACGGGCCATTGTCACTCATGACAGTGAGTGGGATACCATGCCTGGAGAATGTCTCGTTACAGGCCCTGATGACAGTCCAAGATGTGAGGTCTGAGAGCTTCACGACTTCAGGGTAATTGGAGAAATAGTCAATAATCAACACGTAGTCACGACCATTCGCACAAAAGAGGTCGAGGTCAACCTTGGACCACGGGGAGGTCTCAATTTCATGCTGCTGGAGCGTCTCCTTGCTCTGCGCTGGCTGGAAGCGTTGACAGGTCGCACAGTTGAGGACCATGTTCGAGATGTCCTGGCTAATACCGGGCCAGTAGACAGCCTGCCTGGCTCTGCGCCTGCACTTCTCGACGCCCAGGTGTCCCTCATGGATTTGGAGGAGCACCAAACTCTGGAGACTGAGTGGAATGACATTCCGGTCCAGCTTGAGGAGGATACCATCAATCACCGTCAGGTTGTCCTTGACATTGTAAAATTGTGGGCACTGCCCTTTCTGCCAGCCATAGGCGAGGTGGTGCATGACACGCTGCAAGAAGGGGTCTTTGGCTGTTACCTCGCGGATACGAACCACCTTCTCATCAGATGCCGGGAGGGTGCTAGCACACAGCTGCATCTGTGATTCAATCTGCTGGATGATTTCCAGCGGTTCACTAGGACATGTGATGGAGCGGGACAATGCATCAGCGATGATGAGCTTCTTGCCAGGCGTGTACACTAAGACAAAGTCATACCTTCTGTGTTTGAGGAGGATGCGCTGCAACCGAGGCGTCATGTCGTTCAGGTCCTTGTGGATAATGTGGACCAGAGGCCTATGATCCTTCTCGACAGTGAATGTCGGCAGGCCGTAGACATAGTCGTGAAACGTGAGAATGCCAGTGAGAAGACCCAGACATTCCTTCTCTATTTGCGCATACCTTGTTTCGGTAGGCGTCATGGCCCTCGATGCGTAGGCTACCGGTGCCCAGGATGACGTGTCATCGCATTGAAGCAGCACCGCACCGATGCCATCCTGGCTCGCATCTGTCGAGATCTTCGTCTCCCTGTCTGGGTCAAAAAATGCCAAGATGGGTGCAGTGGTGTGCCTGATGTGCTGCCTTCCACTCAAAGGCAGTGGACTTTTTCACCAGGTTTCGTAGGGCCGTGGTGTGTGAGGCCAGATTTGGAATGAACTTGCCCAGAAAATTGACCATGCCCAGGAAGTGCAACACTGCCTTCTTGTCTTCAGGGACCTTCATGGCTTTGATGGCCTTGACCTTGTCTGTGTCCGGGCGCACGCCCAGCTGAGAGATCTGGTCACCGGGTGTCGACATGCCAAGGCAACACTTGGACCTGTTCAGCTTGAGGCCATTGGTATGGACACAGCGGAATACCTGCTGGAGACAGGAAACATGCTCTTCAGGGGTCGTGGACCATATGATGATGTCGTCCACATACACACGAACCCCTTGAATGCCCTCCATCATCTGCTCCATGATGCGATGGAAGATCTCCGATGCCGAGACGATGCCAAACGGCATGTGATTATAGCAGTATCTGCCAAATGGTGTGTTGAAGGTGCAGAGCCTTCTGCTGGACTCATCCAGCTGGATTTGTCAAAATCCATGTGACACATCTAACTTGGTGAATAAACTTGGTGCCATCTCACTGGTGAGTCCCTCCCACTTTGGATAGGGTAGTGTTCACGCATTATATTCTTATTGAGATCCTTGGGATCAATGCAGATGCGCAGGTCTCCCGAAGGCTTTCTAACACATACCATCGAGCTGACCCAGTCAGTCGGTTCTGTAACTTTGGACATGATGCCCTGTTGCTGAAGATCCTTGAGCTGTGCCTTCAGGTGCTCCCTCAGCGGAGCCAGGACCCGGCGTGGTGCGTGGACCACTTGCTTGGCATCAGGTCGTAGCAGAATCATGTATCAATATGGCAGCGTGCCCATCCCATCAAACACATCCGGGTACTGAGCGAGGATGTCGTCAATGCCGGTCTGAAGATCCACATTGGGGGATGTAAACCCACTGCACGAGGTTCAGCTGCTGCAGGCCTGCGCGCCAAGTAGGCTTGACAATTTCAAAACGTAACCGTGCATGGGTGCTCCGGTTGGAGACGAGTAGATGGCAGGATCCCAGTGCCCTGATGGCATTTCCGTTATAGTCCAAGAGCCTGCAGGTTGCTAGAAGGACCTTAGGGTGTTTCTTGATGAGTTTGAAATCTGCCTGTTAGAGGAGGTTGGCAGAAGCACCTGTGTCCAGCTTAAACTGGATGGAGCAGTGGTTGACCTACATCACCGCACGCCATTCGTCCGCAGAATCCACAGCGAGGATGGATTGAAATTGTGATGAGTTGGATGTGGCATATTCACATATGGTAATGATGCCCACACAGGAGGCCAGACATTCTTCCTCTGGACCCGTTGTGCTGCCAGGATCAGAATCCTGTAATCGTTGTTACACACTCTGAACGCGCCATCGGCGGAATTGGGAGCGCTGGCCCCGGACTGGTGGTGCAGACCTCCACACGGCTGCATAGTGTCCAGGCTTCCCGCAGTTTAAACATCGCCTGCCTCTTACAGGGCAGTGTTTCTTTAAGTGGGCGTTGCCGCAGTTCGAGCACGTCATGACATTGACGTCCTGATGCTCCGCGCGTCCTCGCACATGCGCAGTGCGGGCGTTGGCCACTTCGTTATCCCGTTCGCATCGCGCATGCGTGGGGCCCGGGAAAAGGGCGCGAAAGGGCTGCTTTCATCAAGGCTGAGGCGCTGCATCTGGGAGATGGCCTGCACACTCTCTGCCTCGTGGGAGGCAAGTTTCTCATTTTCAGCTGATTTGTACTGGGCATAGCGATTTTTGGCGTGCTTGTGCACTGTGCATGTTTCAATTGCGACTGGCAGGGTCATATGCTTGATTTTCAGTAGCTGCTCTCTCAGAGGATCAGAGCGAACTCCGAAAACGATTTGGTCTCTGATCATGGAGTCAGCAATATCACCAAAGTTGCAGGACAGTGCTAGCAGGCGGAGATTGTTAAGATGGAGTTGAAAGATTCATCTTTACCTTGTAGACGCTGTTTGAATATGTAGCGCTCGAAGATTTCATTGGTGTCCACGTCACAGTGACTGTCAAACTTGTCCAGGATGGTCTGAAACTTTGTCTTGTCCTGGCCTTCGGTGAAGTGAAAAGAGTTGAAGAGTTCGATAGCTTGATCACTCGCTGTTGAGAGGAGAAGCGCAATCTTCCTTGCATCAGACGCACCCACGAGGTCGGAAGCTTCGGTGTACAGCAGAAACTTTTGCTTGAATGTCCGCCAGTTAGCACTGAGGTTGCCGGAGGTCCTGAGCTGGTGAGGAGCCTAAATCTACTCCATTCGATGGTCGTCACGGAACGGACTGAGGTAAACCACCTAGATTAAGCAGTCTCCTGGGAGCATGCTGTGTTATGTACTCTGGGATAACACTGGCTGCAACTGGATACAGCTTTAACCTAAAGATACTCCAGACCTTGAAGTTCGTTCAATCTGATTTATTGAACCAGTAGCACAGTTAGCACAGTTCTTTATGAGTTTGACTCTCTGCTAACCTAAGTGTGGTTACTCTGTCTGACTGAACCAGACTAGCTCTTCGTCACGTGCTGGAGGTGTGATACTGTACATACACCCTGACTCACTCTGTACATGTTCATCAATGGAAAGAGGAGGAGTGTGAGTGCCTCGTGCCATTTATAGCGAGATCCCACCCCTGAGTGTCCTGCCTGCTCATTGGTCATGTCCTGTTCTCTGTGTTCATTAGCTGCCTGTCTGTGCCTGTCTGTATATCATTATCTGCATGTCTGCATATCATGATACTCGTGCTGGATTCTTCGTGGCCCTCACAAAACTGGCAACGAAGATGGGATCATGTTGTGGGGGATGGGCATGGTTACCCTAGATAAAGGGCAGGAGTTGACACTAAAGGACCTCCACAATACTCTCCGGGCATGACAAAAATTAAAATGTTGGCACAAAGTTATGTCTGGTGGCCAGTCCTCAACGTCGACATTGAGAAGGTGGTCCACACTCATCAGTTTGCCAAGAGCATCAGAAGCTTCCGCCGGCCACACCCCTGAATCACTGGGAATGGCCAGGGCGGCCTTGGGCACGCTTACATGCAGGTTTTGTTGGCCCTTTTCAAGGATCCATGTTCCTCTTATTGATTGATGCCCATTCGAAGTAGCTCTAGGTACATAGGATGGCGGGAACAACATCCTGCGTGGGGCAGGATGGTGGGCATAGGGAAGATGCATTTATTTAACACGCATGGCCTCCCCAATCTGCTGGTCACTCACTGACAATGGCACTCCTTTCACAAATGCAGATTTTGCGGGGTTCATGAAGATGACTGGTATATGCCATAATTCGCATTGCTCCGTACTGCCCAGCTTTCAATGGGTTGGTGGAGCAGACGTTAAAATGGAGTCTCAAGAAAGTCTGTCGGGTCAATAGACAATAGACTGGTTTGTTTTTAGTTTTATTATAGGACTACTCCTATGCGGTGACTAAGTGGTTCCCGCAGAACTCCTAATTAGTCGCAGACTTCGTACCGCCTCGGCATGGTTTTCCTGGACATTGGTGCAAAAGTACACCAAAATCAGGAATGGCAGGGGCGTTTCACCTCTCGACACTGGCTGGCCCAGCAATTTGCAGCCAGCGAACTAATGTGTGTTCGAAATTTTGCTGCCGATGCTCAGTGGGTCCCCAGCGTTATCCTTCGACAAATGGTGCAAGCCCAGGGTCATTTTCAACGCAAGTATTTAGACCATGTTCAGTCCAGAAGGTCGCCTCTTCCACAGATTCCTCTTCCCCAGAGATTATTTATCCTGCCGCAGCAGCTACTGGATTCAGATATAGTGGATGCTCCTCCTCGAGATCTCCCTCTGGCACCACGCTCATGACCTGCTCGGGTCGCTACAGAATCCCACGGATATAGGGACGCCAAGATGACGGAGGTTCTCAGCTCCGAGATGGACATGCAGGCTGCTTGGAGAACACTTACCCAAAGATCAGAGGCTGAATGCTCTTGACTGCTGAAGTGTTCCCCGACTGGAAGGGAACATAGGACTGTCAGCAGACGAGAGGGTGTGCCAGTGTGTGAAGGAGTCCATCCAGAACTATCTGGAAATAAACGACATGGAGGAAGTCTCAGCAGCAATGGTTTGGGAAGCGGGACTGAAAGCAGTGCTCCAAAAGCTAGTGATTTGAAACAAACCTGTTGGACTTTAACCTGGTGTTGTAAGACTTCTTACTGTGTTCACCCCCCGTCCAACGCCGGCATCTCAACATTATGTCTACGGGAAAGGCGGTGGAACAGCTGAGGAAGGCGAGGGGGGCGTTATATGAGTATGGAGAGAAGGCCAGCAGAATGCTTGCACACCAGCTAAGGAAAAGGAGGCGGCCAGGGAGATAGGTAGAGTGAAAAACGGAGCTGGAAACATGGTCTTGGACCCCGTAGTGTGAACGGGGAGTTTTACAGCCGGCTATATGAGTCGGAACCCCCAGCTGGGGTGGAAGGGATAAGGCAGTTTCTAGAAGGGCTGGAGTTTCCGAGGGTGGAGAAAGGGTTGGTGGATGGGCTGGGGATTGAAGAAGTAGCAGAGGGGCTAGAGACCATGCAGTCGGGTAAGGCCCCGGGAACGGACGGCTACCCAGTGGAATTTTACAAGACGTTCTCTGAGATGCTGGGCCCAATGCTGGTGAGGACATTTAATGAGGCAAGGAAGCGGGGGGTTCTTCCCCCGACAATGTCATAGGCCTCAATCTCACTGATCCTGAAGCGGGAGAAGGACCCTGAGCTATGCGGGTCATACAGGCCAATCTCCCTATTGAATGTTGATGCCATACTGTTGGCTAAAATCTTGGCCTCAAGAATAGAGGATTGTGTCCCAAAGGTGATAAGGGAGGACCAGACGGGGTTTGTTAAGGTCAGGCAACTAACGGCTAACGTTAGAAGGCTCCTAAATGTGATCATGATGCCCCCTTAGGGGAAGGAGGTGGAAGTAGTGGTCGCGATGGATGCAGAAAAGGCCTTAGACTGGGTGGAATGGAACTATTTGTGGGAGGTGTTGGGCAGTTTGGGTTTGGGCGGGGCATTATTGATTGGATCCGGTTGTTGTACCGGTTGTTGCGCGGTTTAGGTCGTTGACCATCTTTCGGCACTGAAAGCCTGTCCTCCTCGTCACACTGCCCGAGCTGACAGCCTCTGCCATTTCATCCAGGTCACGCTGACTGCCCTGCGACTCACCCTCCGGGATCAGGACAACCCTCCTGACCTCAACTGCCTCTAAGGGCCTCCCAAGTCTGTGTCTCTGTGGTAGTATGTATTGGGGGTCATGTGGGACTGGAAGCCCTAATGTCATTGGCTGACAGATCCCGGGTCCTGGTTGGCCGTTGACCTCATACTCCGCCCTGAAGGCGAAGTATAAGAAGCCGGTGCCTTCCCCCGCAGGCCAGTTTACTATCGGGCTGCTGGGGAACAGACACGCTTAATAAAGCCTCATCGACTTCACTCTTTTCGTCTCATGGAGTCTTTGTGCGCTACAATTTATTAAGCGTGCCTAAAAAGGACTATGGAGCTCAGGATCATTCCAGAATGCCTGAGAATCAGCCCCCACGCAGTGAATGCGGCAGCAGCCTTCAAACACTGGCAGACTTGCTTCGAGGCCTACCTCAGACCGACCACTGGCCGGGTCTCAGACGAACAAAAACTGCAGGTCCTGCACTCGAGGGTGAGCACGGAGATTTTCACCCTCATTGAAGACACTGACGATTTCCAGACGGCGTTCGCAGCACTGAAAAGTCTCTATGTCCGCCCAGTTAACCAAATCTACGCTCGCTACCAGCTCGCGACGAGACGGCAAGCTCCCGAAGAATCGATGGACGAGTTCTACGCCGCGCTACCCGCGCCTACGGCCCCGACCGCGCGGCAGGCCATTGGGCCCCGTACGTACCCGTCGCGGCAAAACCCCCCCCCGGACACCCCACAGGCTTGCGCGGCCCAAACGCCGAGTCGCACCGGGGGCGCCCGCTGTTATTTCTGCGGCCAGGCGAACCACCCCCGACAACGCTGTCCGGCCCGCGCAGCCATCTGCAATAGCTGCGGGAAAAAGGGCCACTATGCGGTGGTGTGCCGATCCCGCGAGGTCGCCGCCGTCCCGGGGCCAGAGGGAGCCCTACAGGCAATCTATGCCTCCCAACCCCCCCAGCACACCATGTGCGACCGGCAGGCGCAGCCGCTCTGGGTCCCGACCACCGTGGCCCCGGGAGAACTGGGAGCCCTGCACGCCGCCCACGCTCCCCAACCCCCGTCCCCGCAGTCCATGTATGACCCGCCGCCGGCGCTCCCGATTTGGGTGCCGGCCAACACTCTCCACGGAGAGGAATGGGTCTTTCGCATCCCGAACGCCACCCTCACCTCCTCCACGCAAACCCCCAGTACGCCTACGTGGAGTACCCCGACGGCCGACAGGACACGGTCTCCCTGCGGGATCTGGCGCCCGCCGGCACCACGCACACCCCCCCGACACCATCAACCCAACCGCCCCCCTTCCTGCCACCGCCGCACCCCGCGACCGCCCCCTTCCCAGGAGGATCAGTCCCCCTCCCCTTTGCACCGACAGCTGAAACCGTGCGGCTCCCAGAGGCGACAACGCTGGTACAAGCACCACCACCACCGCGGGGGCCGAGGCGATCGACACGGATGACCAGACCGCCCGACCGACTCGTGGCGTCGATGTAAAACAAAGATGGACTGTTCAATGAACATTTTGTTTTTCCTATACCCTCTGTAAATAGTTGTAACAGGACGATACGGTCCAATACTGTACTACCATGTAACTGTTCTATCCTCCCAGGACCAGCCCTGTAAACCCTTACCACCATACGAAGCATCACCCCGCCGGGTTCATTTTTGACAAGGGATGAATGTGGTAGTATGTATTGGGGGTCATGTGGGACTGGAAGCCCTAATGTCATTGGCTGACAGATCCCGGGTCCTGGTTGGCCGTTGACCTCATACTCCGCCCTGAAGGCGAAGTATAAGAAGCCGGTGCCTTCCCCCGCAGGCCAGTTTACTATCGGGCTGCTGGGGAACAGACGCGCTTAATAAAGCCTCATCGACTTCACTCTTTTCGTCTCATGGAGTCTTTGTGCGCTACAGTCTCCAAATCTTGGGGCTGGCCGTCTTGGCGCAATGGCTGCGAGCTCTGTGGCAATGGCTGTGTGAGAAGAGTTTAAGTGCTTCTCTACTTTGTTAACGGGGAAGGGGGGGCCGCTGGCGAGCACAGTCCCGGAGAATCTGCTGACGAGCTATGATTTGCAATGTGAAGCCCCTGGGGCCTCCTTAAGTGGACCAATTGAGGCTGAATTGCGATGACGGCCTCGCCAGGTCGAGCGGCGGGATGCTTGCGGCAGTTCCTGCTTGCTACCTGATGCACTATCAATTACGACGAGGCGAGAGTAGAGAGTAATCGAGGCTTTATTAAGCAGAGATGTGTTGCCTGCTACAGCTGCTGCTGAAATGGCTGCAGCTCGGTGAGCACACATATTTATACTCTACCGGGCAGAGCCAGCAGGCAGGGATCTACCCCCGTACCTGTCGTACAGGAGCCGTACCGTATTACTTCTCATATACGTCATATTTACAAACAGTGGTGACGACCATATTCACCCCCTGTTAAAAAAGAGTCCAGCGGGGGTGGTGGATAAACTATTTGCATGTATGTGAGCATTTTTAAAGTGTAGAGCTTGGGGGAAAGTTCACAAATTTAGCCAGTCGGGTGCCTTGATCCTCCGTTGTGAGAGCCGCAGTCCCGGTGGCGATGCAGGCACCGGCTTGGTCGCCGGTGACTCCGGGGGCATGTAGTCTTCATCTTCAACCCCGGGTGGAACCAATGGGAGGCCGGATCGTCCTGGAGCGCGGGCTGTGGTGTGGTGCGCTGGGGTGAGGAAGGGTGGTGCCGGGGAAGTTTGGGGGGGGCGGGGGACGACCCAGCTGGTGCCAGGTCCCTGAGGGAGACTGTGTCTTGGCTGCTGTCGGGGTAGGCGTACTGCGGGTTCGCATGTAGCAGCTGTACCCTCTCAACCAACGGGTCCGCCTTGTGGAGCCGCACGTGCTTGCGGAGGAGAACAGGTCCTGGAGCTGCCAGCCACGTTGGGAGCGAAGCCCCGGAGGTGGACGTCCTAGGGAAGGCAAGGAGGCGTTCATGGGGGGTTGTATTAGTCGCAATGCAAAGTAGCGATCGGATGGAGTGGAGGGCGTCGGGGAGGACCTCCTGCCAGCGGAAGACCGGGACACTTTTAGACCGTAGGGCCAGCAGGGCAGCCTTCCAGACCGTCCCGTTCTCCCTCTACACCTGCCCGTTTCCCCGGGGGTTGTAGCTGGTCGTCCTGCTCGAGGCAATGCCCTTGCTGAGCAGGAATTGACGCAGCTCATCACTCATAAAGGAGGATCCCCGATCGCTGTGGAAGTAAGCGGGGAAACTGAACAGAGGGAAGATTCTATTGAGGGCTTTGATGACTGTGGCAGACGTCATATCGGGGCCTGGAATGGCGAAGGGGAATCTGGAGTATTCGTCGACCACGTTAAGGAAGTACTTGTTTCGGTCAGAGGATGGGAGGGGCCCTTTGAAGTCCATGCTGAGGTGTTCAAAGGGACGGAAGGCCTTCACCAGGTGCGCTCGGTCTGGCCGGTAGAAGTGCGGTTTGCACTCCGCGCAGACCTGGCAGTCTTTGGTGACCGCCCTGACTTCCGCAATGGAGTAGGGCAGGTTGCGGGCCTTTATGAAGTGAAAGAACTAGGTGACGCCTGGGTGACAGAGACCGTCGTGTAGGGCCCGGAGTCGTTCCACTCGTGCGCTGGCACATGTACCTTGGGATAGGGCATCGGGGGGCTCGTTGAGCTTACCGGCGCGATACAAAATCTCATATTTGGAGGTGGAGAGCTCGATTCTCCACCTCAAGATTTAATCATTTTTGATCTTGCCCCGCTGTGTGTTATAGAACATGAAGGCAACCGACCGTTGGTCAGTGAGGAGAGTGAATCTCCTGCCGGCCAGGTAATGCATCCAATGCTGCACAGCTTCAACGATGGCTTGGGCCTCCTTTTCGACGGAGGAGTGCCGAATTTCAGAGGCATGGAGGGTGCGGGAAAAGAATGCCACGGGTCTGCCTGCCTGGTTGAGGGTGGCGGCTAGGGCGACGTCTGATGCATCGCTCTCGACTTGAAAGGGGAGGGTCTCTTCGACCGCGTGCTTCGCGGCCTTGACGATGTCGGCCTTGATACGGTTGAAGGCCTGGTGAGCCTTGGCCGTCAGGGGGAAAACTGTGGAGTGAATGAGTGGACGGGCCTTGTCCGCATAGTTAGAGACCCACAGGGCATAGTATGAGAAGAATCCCAGGCATCGATTGAGGGCCTTGGGGCAGTTGGGGAGGGGGAGTTCCATGAGGGGGCGCATGCAATCGGTGTTGGGCCCTAGAACTCCGTTCTGGACCACATAGCCGAGGATGGCTAATCGGTTTGTGCTGAGCACACACTTCTCCTTGTTATACGTTAGGTTCAGGAGTTTGGCGGTGTGCAGAAATTTGGAAAGGTTAGCGTCGTGGTCCTGCTGGTCGTGGCCGCAGATGGTGACGTTATCGAGGTACGGGAAGGTGGCCCGCAGTCCGTACCGGTCAACCATTTGGTACATCTCCCGTTGGAAGACCGAGACCCCATTAGTGACGCCGAAGGGAACCCTAAGGAAGTGGTAAAGGCGGCCATCTGTTTCGAATGCAGTGTATTGGCGGTCCGCCTTGCGGATGGGGAGCTGGTGGTAGGCAGATTTCAGGTCCACTGTAGAGAAAACCCGGTACTGTGCAATCTGATTGACCATATCAGATATGTGTGGGAGGGGGTACGCGTCGAGCTGCGTGTACCGATTGATGGTCTGACTGTAGTCAATGACCATCCTGTGTTTCTCCCCAGTCTTTACAACTACCACTTGGGCTCTCCAGGGGCTGTTGCTGGCCTCAATAATGCCTTCCCGCAATAGCCGCTGGGCCTCCGACCTGATGGAGCACACGGCTTACTCTACAGGTATGGTACAGCAGAAAATGGACCAGTGGTTTTCAAAACAAAACAATGTTTATTCTATGAATTCAAGTTAACCTTTCTAAAACAAACAGTGAACATCTTAGCAACCAGTAAATCAAATACACCCCCCAAAGAATACAACACTAAGTAACCTGTATGCTGTCCTTTTAACATCCAAAAGACTTAACAAACCTCCAAACAGGAGCACATCAGGGTTTATATTCAAGACTGAAAACATCTATATTTTTTCTGTATACACCAAACGATCCATAGATAGTTTTTGGATGGCAGACATCAACAGCAGTGCAGCTCACTTTTAACTTCAGATTCAGCTCACTGAAAGACACAGACACACCCAAGCTTTCTCAAACTGAAAGTAAAAAGCAGAAGTGGAGCTCAGCTCCACCCACACTCTGACATCACTCCAGTAACAAGAGCAGCTCCATTTCTTAAAGGTACATTTGTTAAACACCCATTTCTTAAAGGGTACTCTCACATGACAGTATAAAAAGCCTTGGGATTTTCCTCAATCCTGTTTGTCAATGGCTTTTTGTGACCCCTTTTAGCCCTTCTGACTCCTTGTTTAAGTTCCTTCCTACTTTCCTTATATTCCTCACGGGCTTTGTCTGGACCTAGCCTTCTCGCCCATAGAAATGTTTCCTTTTCTTATGGACTAGGCTCACAATATCCCTCGTTATTCAAGGTTCCTGAAACTTATCGTTCTTCCTCACAGGGACATGCCAATCCTGGATTCCTGCCTGAGGAGTGTTTCCTGGCAAGACGGAAGTATTGATGTCCCTGGTCAGGCGTCCTGTTGAGAGAGCTCTCGCTTCTTTAGGTGGTTCACTTGCTTGTGTAGGGTCTTCCCTTGGGCTTGACCTTCTGTGAGATGGGCCCTGTTTTCTCTACTTGGACCCCTGGGAGCCAGAGTGCCATCTCCAACATTGCGTGCGTAGATCGTGGCTCCCGGTTGGAAATTCTGCCCTGGCGTCCTAGTGTCATGATGCCGCCTCTACACATCTTTCTGTAGTTCTACTTTGCCACTCAGGTTTGGCAAAGTTAGGCTTAACCTGGTTCTGGCGACGGTTCATCAGCAGCTCCACTGGTGCCACCCCTGTTGTCACGTGCAGCGTTGTCCAGTAATTAAAAAGGAATCGCACCAGTCATGTGTCCAGGGAACCCGCGGTCTGTTTCCTCATGCCTCTTTTAAATGTCTGAACTACCTGTTCAGCCACGCCGCTAGATGACGATATTACGGGATGTGTCTGATTTTGTTCATCTTCCTGAATGTGGTAAAGTCTACGCTTGTGAAATGTATTCCGTTGTCGGTCACGAGGATGCCAGGGATCCCATGAATGCTGAATGAGCACCTTAATGGTGGACCATGATGTGGTTGAGGCCATCTTTTAGACATCGAGCAGCTTGGAAAGGGTGTCCACAATGATAAGAAACATGGATCCTATAAAAGGCCCAGCAAAATCTACATGTAGCCTTACCCAGGGATGTCCGATCCACTCCCAGGGGCGGAAAGAGGCTGCAGGTGGAGGCTTTTGGTGTTCTTCATAAGCTGAGTAACTACGCATTACTTGCTCTATGTCCCCACTGATTCCAGGTCACCCGTAACTTTGAGGCAGCATTTTCATTTTCGAGGCACCCAGATGTCCACTGTGTAAATCCTTCAGGATCAATTCCTAACCCGGCAGTGGGTTAACTATGTGAGGCCCCCCCACAGGAGGATACAATCTTCCACACTCAAATTTGGTAGTTTTTTGATATAGGGCTGTCAGGCTTCTTGGATGTCCCCTGTAACCCGCCATATAATACATATGGCTGAGCTTCGCCAATTTGAAATTGTGTTGTGTCCATGCTCGTATCTGAATGGCCATCCTTGAAATTCAGACTCACCGCGACTTCATCCGCCATTGGTGGAGACAAGGGAATCACGGGCAGCGGGAGATGACTAGGGCTGCCAGTGTGGGCTATCTAGGCCCCTGGGTAATGTTGCAAAGAATACTCATTTGCTTTGAGCATGAATTCCCAGTGCTGAATCTGGGCTGATGCTAAATTGTAGGGCAGCACGGTAGCACAAGTGGATAGCACTGTGGGCTTCACAGCGACAGGGTCCCAGGTTCGATTCCCCATTGGGTCACTGGCTGTGTGGAGTCTGCATGTTCTCCCTGTGTCTGTGTGGGTTTCCTCCGGGTGCTCCGGTTTCCTCCCAAAGTCCAGAGACGTGCGGGTTAGGTGGATTGGCCATGATAAATTGCGCTTCGTGACCAAAAAGGTTAGGAGGGGTTATTGGGGTATGGGGATAGAGTGGAAGTGAGGGCGTAAGTGAGTCGGTGCAGACTCGGTGGGCTGAATGGCCTCCTTCTGCACTATATGTTCTGTGTTCTGTGTTCTACTGGGGGGATTTCCCTTGTCCACTTTAAAGAAGTTCAGAGTGGTTGGTAATGATGAAGCAGAGTTGCTCGTAGACATACTGATGAAATTTCTTGACCGCAAATACCACTTCCAAGCTTTCCTTTTCTATTTGAGCGTAGCAGTGCTCTGCGACTGCCAGAGTTCTTGATGCAAAAGTAATAGGGCGCTCCATCCCATCATCCCATCTATGGGCCTGCACTGCCCCGATGCCAGATTGGGAGGCGTCGCAAGTAAGGACAAGCAGTTGAAATGGATAATAGCGGGTGAGGAATTGAGGGGGTGACAAACACCTCTTCACCGCAGCGAATGCTTCTTCCTGTGGGGATCCCCAGATCCATTTTATTTTAATATAAATTTAGAGTACCCAATTCATTTTTTCCAATTAAGGGGCAATTTAGCATGGCCAATCCACCTACCCTGCACATTTTTGGGTTGTGGGGGCAAAACCCACGCAAACACGGGGAGAATGTGCAAACTCCACACAGATAGTGGCCCAGAGCCGGAATCAAATCTGGGACCTCGGCGCCGTGAGGCAGCAGGGCTAACCCACTGCGCCACCTGGCTGCCCTTGGTTCTTTTTTAACAATAGGCGAAGGGGTGCCAACTGAATGGCCAAGTTTGAAATGAATTTTCCGAAGTAACTCACAAGGCCGAAGAATGATCACAGTTCCGTGACCTTCCGCAGAGTTGGGGTCCCTTTTATGGCCTGAACCTTCTCCTCCACAGGTTGCAGGCCATCTTTGTCCACCCTGTATACCAAGTATGTCAACGTATTTGCTCTGAAAACACATTTGCCTCTTTTCATATGAGTGCCAACCTGGCAGAACCGCCTGAGCACTTCCACCAGGTTTTCCATGTGCTCCTTGTTGGTGGTCCCCATAATAAGCATATCATCCAAATACACTGCTACCTTTGGCAGCCCCTGAAGTATGCCTTCCATCACCCTTTGGAAGATCGTAGGAGCTGACGAGACCCCAAACAGGAGGTGAGTGGACTCGAATAATCCCGTCTGGGTGTTTATATTTGTGCACTTTCGGGATGTGGAGTCCAGTTCCAACTGCAGAGAAGCATGGCTCATGCGCAGTTTTGTAAAGGAGCACTCAACAGCCAGTTCCACATATCAGTCTTCTGCCCTAGACATAGGTTAATGGATCAGGCAGGAAGTGCTGTACATCGTGCGTTTGTAGTCCCCACAGAGTCCACCTTCACAACCGACACGTGTGCGGCCCACTCTGCAAACCCTACTGCACGTATGATTCCCAGGTCCTCTAGGTGCAGTGGCTCTGCATCAACCTTGGCGAGTAAGGTTAAAGAAACAGGCTGTGTCCTGAAATTTCTGGGTTCAAGCTTTGGGTCTACGTAGATGCTTGCCTTGGCCCCTTGACTCTACCCAGGCCCTCCTGGAATACTTCTGGATTTTTGCCCAGGACTTCATAAAGGTTTCCAGTGCCCACCCGGAAAATCTGTAGCCAATCGAAACACAGGGCTTATAGACAATCATGCACCAGCAGGTTAGGTCCCGGCCTCTACACTATGACTAAAGGTAGCTTAACTATATGCTGCCTGTGGGTCACGGTGGTTCCAATGTTGCTAAGCAGTTCACCTGTGTAAGTCGCTAATTTGGTCTTGGTGTCATGTTGAGTTAGTGGCAAAAACCCTGTACAGAGTTGGTGAAAGGTTTATTGGCCAATGATGGATACGACGGCTCCTGTACTTGTTTACCTGTAGCGTGATGCGAATTGGCACAACCTTCTGGGTCAGTTTAGCTGCAGCATATTGTCTTTCTCGGTGGGGCTATGTGCCATGTCCTGACTCTCGATAACATCATTGCCTGCCCTGGGTGTCACTCTCTCCGCTGATTCTGGCAGCCCTGACTACTGTGTGTTCTCTGTCCATGCATCTGGCAATGTGTTCGGAATTCTCGCTCGTCCTCTTGAGAGGTAACTCACTGGTCTGTAGAGGCTCCTGAAAACTAAGTCCGACTGCGGAACTGCACCTTTGGTTGTCAACATGGAAGTGACCTGGCCATTTGGGGACTGTCCTGGGATGTCGCAGAAGTCCAATATGGCGGTTAGGTCACACTATGATCCACATAGTCCATGGACCCTTGAAGTTCCTGCACTCCTTTCACCGTCTTTTCGCGGGACAGTGTTACCTCAATACGCCCTGCTCCAGGTCATTTATAAAAATGACAAACAGCAGTGGCCCCAAAACAGATCCTTGTGGTACACCACTAGTAACTGGACTCCAGTCTGAACATTTCCCATCAACCACCACCCTTTGTCTTCTTCCAGCTAGCCAATTTCTAATCCAAACTGCCAAATCACCCTGAATCCCATGCCTCTGTATTTTCTGCAATAGCCTACCGTATCAAACGCTTTACTGAAATCCATATACACCACATCAACTGCTTTACCCTCATTCACCTGTTTGGTCACCTTCTCAAAGAACTCAATAAGGCTTGTGAGGCACGACCTACCCTTCACAAAACCGTGTTGACTATCTCTAATCAAATTATTCCTTTCCAGATGATTATACATCCTATCTCTTATAAATCTTTCCAAGATTTTGCCCACAACAGAGGTAAGGCTCACTGGTCTATAGTTACCGGGGTTGTCTCTACTCCCCTTCTTGAACAAGGGGACAACATTTGCTATCCTCCAGTCTTCTGGCACTATTCCTGTAGACAAAGATGACTTAAAGATCAAAGTCAAAGGCTCAGCAATCTCCTTCCTAGCTTCCCAGAGAATTCTAGGATAAATCCCATCCGGCCCAGGGGACTTATCTATTTCCAGAATTGCTAACACTTCCTCCTTATGAACCTCAAGCCCTTCTAGTCTAGTAGCCTGAATCTCAGTATTCTCCTCGACAACATTGTCTTTTTCCTGTGTGAATACTGACGAAAAATATTCATTTAGCACCTCTCCTATCTCCTCGGACTCCAAGCACAACTTCCCACTACTGTCCTTGACTGGCCCTACTCTTACCCTAGTCATTCGTTTATTCCTGACATATCTATAAAAATCTTTAGGGTTATCCTTGATCCTACCTCCCAAAGACGTCTCATGCCCCCTCCTGGCTCTGCTTAGCTCTCTCTTTAGGTCCTTCCTAGCCAACTTGTAACTCTCGAGCGCCCTAACGGAACGTTCATGTCTTATCTTTACATAAGCCTCCTTCTTCCTCTTGACAAGAGTTTCGACTGCTTTCGTAAACCACGGTTCCCTTGCTCGACCACTTCCTCAGTGCCTGACAGGTACATACTTATCAAGGACACGCAGTAGCTGTTCCTTGAACATGCTCCACATTTCCATTGTGCCCATCCCCTGCAGTTTTCCTCTCCATCCGATGCATCCTAAGCCTTGCCTCATCGCATCATAATTGCCTTTCCCCCAGATATAACTCTTGCCCTGCGGCATATACCTATCCCCTTCCATCACTAAAGTAAACATAATCGAATTGTGGTCACTATCACCAAAGTGCTCACCTACCTCCAAATCTAACACCTGTCCTGGCTCAATAACCGGTACCAAATCCAATATGGCCTCGCCTCTTGTTGGCCTATCTACATACTGTGTCAGGAAACCCTCCTGCACACATTGGACAAAAATGGACCCATCTAAAGTACTCGAACTATAGCGTTACCAGTCAATATTTGGAAAGTTAAAGTCCCCCATGACAACTACCCTGTTGCTTTCGCTCCTATCCAGAATCATCTTTGCAATCCTTTCCTCTACATCTCTGGAACTTTTCGGAGGCCTATAGAAAACCCCTAACAGGGTGACCTCTCCTTTCCTGTTTCTAACCTCAGCCCATGCTACCTCAGTAGACGAGTCCTCATCAAACGTCCTTTCTGCCACCGTAATACTGTCCTCGACCAACTATGCCACTCCTCCCCCTCTTTTACCACCTTCCCTGAGCTTACTGAAATATCTAAACCCCAGCACCTGCAACAACCATTCCTGTCCCTGCTCTATCCATGTCTCGAAAATGGCCAGAACATCGAAGTCCCAGGTACCAACCCATGCCGCAAGTTCACCCACCTTATTCTGGATGCTCCTGGCATTGAAGAAGACACACTTTAAACCACCTTCCTGCCTGCCGGTACACTCCTACAACTTTGAAACATTACTCATGACCTCACTACTCTCAACCTCCTGGATACTGGAGCTACAATTCAGGTTCCCAAGCCCCTGCTGAACTAGTTTAAAACCTCCCGAAGAGCATTAGCAAATATCCCCCCCAGGATATTGGTACCCCTCTGGTCCAGGTGTAGACCATCCCATTTGTAGATGTCCCACCAACCCCAGAATGAGCCCCAATTATCCAGAAATCTGAAACCCTCCCTCCTGCACCATCCCTGTAGCCACGTGTTCAACTCCTCTCTCTCCCTATTCCTCATCTCACTATCACGTGGCACGGGTAACAACCCAGAGAAAATAACTCTGTTTGTCCTAGATCTAAGTTTCCACCCTAGCTCCCTGAATTCCTGCCTTCCATCCCTATCCCTTTTCCTACCTATGTCGTTGGTACCTCTGTGGACCACGACTTTGGGCTGTTCCCCCTCCCCTTAAGGATCCTGAAAACACGATCCGAGACATCACGCACCCTGGCACCTGGGAGGCAACACACCAACCACAAGTCTCTCTCGTTCCCACAGAATCTCCTATCTATCCCCCTAACTATGGAGTCTCCAAAGACTAATGCTCTACTCCTCTCCCCCCCCTCCCCTTCTGAGCAACAGGGACAGACTCTGTGCCAGAGACCTGTACCCCATGGCTTACCCCTGGTAAGTCCCCCCCTCCAACAGTATCCAAAGCGGTATGCTTGTTACCAAGGGGAACGACCACAGGGGATTCCTGTACTGACTGCTTCCTCCCAGCCCCTCTCACCATCACCCATCTATCTTTATTCTTCGGAGTAACTACATGCCTGAAGCTTCTATCTATGACCTCCTGAATGATCCGAAGTTAATCCAGCTCCAGCTCCAGTTCCCTCATGCGGTTTCTGAGGAGCTGGAGATGGGTGCACTTCACACAGATGAAATCAGCAGGGACACTGACGGCGTCCCTCACCTCAAACATTCTGCAGGAGGAACATTGCACTACCTTCCCTGCCATCCCCTCTAGATAAAAAAAGAAAAAGAAAGAAAGAGCTTACCTGTTATTCACTCCCCTTCTCAGCAAGCACTCACTCAGCAACCTCAGCACGATAACACCTGAGGGAAAATAAAAGAAAAACTACTCACCAGTCACCAGCCACACCAACCTGTAAAGTTGCATCATAACTGAAGACTTTGAATCATAATGGTTAGACCCTGGTGCAACCAGCTTATCGAATAACTTGGAAACCAGAGCAGCTGGTAGGTAAGGCTCTTTATAATCCCAAAGGTGAGGGCCCCACAGGCTGTTTTGAGGATAACCTTTTGTCGATCTTCTCCCAAAATACTATTGGCCTGAAAAAAGTACCTCATACATTCCGTGCATTGGGCAAATCTTCCAGGCCTGGGTCAAAGGCCACCAGTTTACCAAAAAGCAATATTTGTGAACCTTAGTTCCTCCCTTCAACACCGACCCACAGTGGCAGCCGTGTGCACCATCTACAAGATGCACTGCAGGAACTCACCAATGCTACTTCGGCAGCACCTTTCAAACCCACAACCACTAACATCTCAAAGGATAAAGGCAGCCGATACCTGGGAACACCACCATTGAGATCTTCTCCTCCAAGTCACTCACCAGCCTGACTTGGAAATATATCACCGTTCCTCTGCAGTCGCTGAGTCAGACGCCTTGAACTTCCACTTTTACAGCACTGTGCATGTGCCTTACTCCTGTACATACACTGACTTTTCAAATGCTGTTCCATATTCGACCACCTTTCTTCTGCCTTCCCAACAATTCTCTATCCCTCTTTCGACCTTCTTGTTCTCCCTATATTTTTCAATAGCCTATTTACTACAGCTTTTTGATTACTTGCTTCTTCTCTTAACTGGATCTTTTCTCACTCATTATTTTAAAACAGGCCTTGGTATGCCATTAACCAGATGGCTTTCATCGATCTCTGATGACAAGAAGACACTTGTGTCCATTGTTCATTCTCCTACATCGGATCATTACTGTTCATTATGACCAGATCTATCCTTTTCGAGGTAATTGCCCAGTGACATGCTTAGTCACCAACCCATTCTTGGTTTTTCTACTCATGTTGTCAAATCTCTTTCAGGATGTGTTTTTGGTTGCTGGATCAGTAATGCTTCACTTCTGAGATTTCACTTACTTAGGTACATAACTAGAAATTATGCGATCTGCTTAAAGGGACACATTTACTGAAGCAAATTCAAAACCCTGAATACACACCAATAGTTTCACAAAGAGCCTGACAAAGGTTTTAAGTAAGGGCCAAAATTATCCAGCCCTTCCCACTGGAGGGATCTTCTGGTCCCAGTGATAGCCACCCCCGTGGCGTCTTCTTCAGTGGCGGAGGGTGCGGAGCACGCAAAAACCTGTAGATATCGCAGGGCCGGATGATCCCACCACTGACCAATGGCCGGGAAATATGCCCAAAGAGTCCCATATACATTCTACACAAAGGCTTTTAAACAGAGTCATATATACGGGGCAGGATTCTCCATTGGCTGTCGCAGAAATCGTGAAACGTGATTGGGCGGAGAATAGGCTCATACACCAGAATCGTGGCCGGCGCCAATTTGACGCCAAATCGTAATTCTTCGTCACCTTGACAGCGGCATCAGTGCATTCCAGAATTCACGTACAGTAGACACACTTTGCGTATCATTAGCGGGCCCGACCCGGTATTCTCCGGGACATCCGCGATTCTCCGCCTCCGATGTTCCGAGTTCCCGATGGCAAGCTTCACTTGTGTTTTTTAAAATCGTGAAATCTGCGGCATGGCTGCTGATGGAGGGAGAGAGGAGGTAGGACACAGAGAGGAGCGACTGTGGGCTGCCAGGTCGGACACTGGCCAGGCTGGCTGGGTTGGGGGGGGTGGGGGTGACATGGGACAGGCCGAGTGGCTGGGGTGACCCTCGACGGGACTGGGGTGGTGCTCAGGCACGGACCGCCATTATCGTGGCCTGCAAGGCAGCCATCATGATGCACATCCCACTGACCAACAGACTTTGTCCCTGGTTTTGCAGAGTGACACTGACCTTATGGGTGCCCCAACCCCCCTCTACCTCGCACCCCACCCTCCGCCATATCCCTCCCCCCACCCGGCCGCCACCTGCCAGCGGCCCAACCAGGGCAACACCCACAGTAGCATCCACGAGGGCAATGGTGCATACCTTTGGCGAGGGCAGTGCCAGCCAATGGTACCCCTGGCATCAGGGACCAGCGCCAGGGCCTGAGGTACCCATGGTGCCAGCCACCGTAGGGGCCAGAGGATCGGGAATAGTGGGGGGGGGGGGACATGCGAAGACAGAGCCTGTAGTGCCAACCGGTGCCACCATGTAGCCAGGTGAACATGGTTGGGCACAGGGGTAAGCACCATGCGGACATGTCAGCCTTTCACCCCTTGCAGACAATGGATATTGGAAATCAACTAACAATGGTGGCCTTCCTGTTAGTGGCCGCAGTCCTGGGGAATGCCGTGCGGCTGTACAAGTAGCCGCTGGTCGATGAAGAGGAGGAAGCTGCAGCAGCAGAGTGTGCAGCAGCGGAGTGTGCTGCAGAGGGACAGGAGGCAGCCGCCCAGATTGGAGACTCGGTGGCCAAACAGGCCGAGGAGGGGGAGGTGCCAAGGAGGCGCTGCACCAGGCCTCGTGTGCACCAGCACTGCCTGTCATGCTTTCCATATGTTTCTGCTGAGCAGAGAGACAGTGCGACATATCTACCAGATGGCACACCTGGCACTGCGAGGGTATGGGGGAGGACACCTGCTCCCCCTGGCTATCGAGGTGACGGTCACCCTGAACTTTCACGTGACTGGGTACTCGTGGCGCTGAGTGGGGACCTGTCTGGGATCTCACAGACCTTGGCCGTCACGGAGGCCCTACATGCCCAGGCGGCTCAATACATCCACTTCAATGTGGACCGGGCCAACCAGGATGCCCAGGCAGCGGTTTTCACCACGATTGCCAGGATGCCCGTGTTCAGGGCATGTCACCCTCCGAGGATCTGCAGATAACAGGTCGGTCTACCCCAACCAAAAGGGGTACCACTTGATGAACATGCAGCTGATATGTGACCATCAGCTACACATCATTCACTTCTACGCCCAATAACCTGGCAGAGTGCATGATGCCTTCATTGTGGCACACTCGACGGTTCCCAACATGTTCAAGATGCCCCTCTGGCTGGGCAGTTGGCTCCTGGGGGACATGGGGTTATCCACTCCGGTCGTGGATGATGACACCGATGTGGAGACCGGTTACAACAGGGACCAGGAGCGTGACCGAGCAGTGCGTTAGCCTCCTGAAGATGCGGTTCAGATGGAGGGGCCCTCCAGTATGAGGCTTAGAGGGTCACCCGCATAGTGGCATCCTGCTGAGTCCTCCACAACATCGCGCAGCAGAGGGGTGATGTGCTGGAGGAGGAGGACGAACGCCAGTCCAATTCTGACAAGGAGGATGCAGAGTAGGGGAAGGATGGGCAATACATGGGATCCGGGCAGGCATGGGAGGCCGCACGACGTGTGCGCCCCTTCAGCCCTCCCCCTCACCCCCCTCACACCCCCCCCAACACACACACACACGACCCTATGTCTAATCATACATGTCATCTTGTGTCTTACAGGACCAGTCAGGGATGGGGGCCAGTGCATCCGGAGCACCCCGACTCTAGCCAGTGCCAGAGACGGTGCCCCCCAGAAAGCCGAACACTGATAGGGAGAGCTGCCCGAACACCAGTCCTCTGTCCGAGACTCTGGACACCCCAGACCTCGGATCGGAGGATACACTGGCTTTCCATCACAGCTGTCTCCAACACCCTCCACCATCCCAGAGACTCTCACCTCGGTTGGGCACATTAGTAAAGAGGCTCCTGGGACACTATCTGGTACGCACCACACTTTGCATCCGGTACAGCAGGTGGAGGTAGGAGCAGCCGAGGGGCCGGATGGTCAGAGGGCAGGTCAGCCCCAGGAACCAGCTGTTGCCAGATGGGTCCCGGGCTTCTGGGACATCCCGTCCCAGCCACAGTGTAGGTGCAGTCAGAGACCCAGGGACCACAAGATGGGATGACGGCGGTCATCCGGCACCTGCAGGCGAGGGTGGAGGAATCCAAGGCTGAGGCATTCTGTGCAGGCGTGGCCAATGCCCAAGACAGGGCTGCCCTCTCACAGGCAGCCATGCGCCAGAAGCATCTGGCCATTGCAGCGACGCTCCTCAGCATGGCTCAGTCACAGCAGGCCATGGCTGGGAACATCGGCGGCATTGCCCAGGCACTGGCCGGCGTTGCGCAGGCACTGGGTGGGGTGGCCCAGTCCCAGAGAGAGGTGGCCCAGTCACTGGCTGCTGTGACACAGTCGCAGCGTGATGTGGTGCAGTCCCTGACGCGATGGTCCACTCCTTGTGCTCCATGGCCGCAAGGGTGCAGACCCTGGTCAAGACTAGAGCGGGCCTCCAGGACTGGTGATGGGGGAGCTTCAGGGGATGGCTCTGCTCGAACCCCCGTCCAATTGAGTAGCCCGGGGGCCATTGGGCACCCTGAGGGAGGCGGAGATTATGGGGCCTGTGCCGGTGATTCCAGCAGGGTAGTTGCCGGAACACTGCAGCACCTCAGGATCCCCCGCCCTGTCCCTGATGCATCTGGTGGGCAGTGGGCAGAGCAGGGTGGCACTACGCCACCCGGGACACCTGAGCAGCGGCCGGGCCCATCCAGGCCAGGCCTAATCACGGAGCCGGCGAATCCGGCACCATTTTCCATGGAATTGATTGCGTTCCACGTGGCAATGGTGCTAGCCCATTTAAAGTAGCTGAATTGGTGCAGCTGTTGTGCCATTTTTCTGTCGTAAAACGCCTCAGTTACCACGCCAGCATCGGCACTTAGTCTCAGAAACGGAGAATCTTGCCCACACTCTAGCCAAATCAAATAACTCTGTCGTTTACCTACAGTTCAAGGTAGTTGGCCAAATTTTCTTCTCCAACAGTAGTAATGATTATTCCTTCTGCAATATCTTTTACAGCCCTTTTCAGGTTTGTTCTGAGTTGTTATGGTGAAAGCCTTTCTTGTCCTTTAAAAGTGTCAATACAAAATGTTGAATATGTGCCGAGTTCTTTATTTATACCATGGAGATAAAGCCCACCTTGATGTTCACCACTTTCCATATGTTTCTGGAGTGTTGGTCCATCAGGTTTCAGACCATCTCCCTTAGCTCATCCTGCAACATATCCTACAGCTTCCTGGAAATATTCCATTTTTGCCCTTCAAACTATCTTTCAGGGATCTCTGTTCTCAAAAATTCATGTTTTGAGTTGTTTCTAATGGTTATCTAAGCCAACCTTTTTCATTTATTGTCGACAATTGAAACATAAATGTTTGAATCAGAGACGAGGTTCAGGTAAAACACCATCATTCATTTTCTCCCTATCTTTTTATACTTTAGCTCTATCCTTGAGAAATAATTACGGCAGTAATTAGGGTTACAGGATTTTCCTGATCTTCATTTGTGCTCACAGTAGCTGACAAGTGCAATAAGTAGTATTCTAAGCTATTCTGATGAGGTTGAAAATAATATTTGCCAATATTGTTTGGAATTTTCATTAGCCCCCAAATTAATTTTCAAGAAATTGGAAATTACCTGCGAAAGAAAGCCCACAAATTAAATGTAAAAGATTACTGTTTCTGATATAGTTAAATGTTTGAAGTCATTTCATCATCGAACCACATAAGGGATTGCAATTGCGTTTGCTGTAAATTTATGAACTAATGGAACATTGAAGTGATTGGTAACAGATAAGCATTTCTCTTCTTGTCAGGTTATTGCTACCCAAGGCATAGAGGTTATGAAGAATTGTAAATCCTGCTGCTTTTCATATCCTTACTAAATCCCTCAGAAGGTGTTTGTAATTTTAGATTCTGGTGGAAAAGCAAAAATGAAGATGAAAAGGCAACTGTGACAAATGTGAAATTAATTCAATCATGCTAATTTTGAAACTTGTAGTTTTGGATATACACATCTTCAATTATATGGCTTGTTGTGTTCCAAAATATGTTGGCTATTGTAAGTTATTGGAAACATTTGCATGATGTGCGCTGTCTAAATTCAGGGGGCTGGATTCTCCGTTTTTGGGACTATGTCCCCACGCAGGCGTCAAAATGGTGGAGTATTACTTCTGAAAATCCTGGATTAAAGGGACACAAATTCACAGCCCTGCAGGGGGCTAGCAGGGACCTGGAGAAAATCTCACAGCTTTTGATGCAAATACGGGCCCCCGCACTTCCGCGTCAGAGGCTGCGATGGACTTCTACGACAGGAAAAGTAGCGCCAGTCCCGGAGCAATTCATCAATCATTAATGGGATAGCACCGGCACCATGTGGAACACGAGCGATTCCAATGAAAAACTATGTCCGATTCGCCAGGATTGGGACTGACATTCAAACCCGCATGACATTCAAACTCCATGGATGGCAGCATGGAGAGCGGCACCCCGGTTTCGAGACCATGTTGGACGCAGTGGAGGAGAGGTGGCCATCCTGTACCCTGGGATGGGAAGTCACCACTGTACACCGGCCTGGTCGCAGGTGGCAGATGTTGTGAGCAGCGTAGGCCCTGCTGCCAGGACCGGACAGCAGTGCCACAACAAGCTGCATGATCTCCTCAGGGCTGCCAGGGTGAGTAGGCAGCATTGTGCCTCTGACACCAACCCCCCTCCCAACACATGTAACCTCTCCCCACCCGGAGGGTGACCGAACCCTACCCACCGGCAGTGTGCACGCTCCCCACCCTGCACCACATGCCAGCACCTCTATCAACCACCATGGCCGCTGCCCTGGCCACGGAGGCCACTAGCTGCCCACCCCCAGTGCTGCATGTGCTCGACAGCCTAATACTTTGCCCTTTCTGTTTCCCCCGCAGGAGAAGGCGGCGCATAACCGCTGGGAGAGAGAGAAGAGTCAGGGTGACTGCCGGACTGCGGCACCTCAGTGCGGTGGAGCGGTGGGCACCAGACCTGGCCGGCGAGCCCGTAGAGAGGGCTGTCGTCGAGGCAGACGTCGGCATCGGGCGAGAAAGTGAGCCCCCGCAGAGTTGCGGTTCCCCACGTATGTGTGTTACCACCCCATCACCAACTCCACACCATCCCACATACCCCTCAGAACCCTCACACCACACCCTTTCACCACCCCAACATCACCCCCACACCACCACCTACCAACCCAATGCTTGATCCAATCATGTGTTGTGTCTTGTGTTGTGCAGAATCGCCTGGCAAAGAGGCGGGCACTTCTGGTATCTCCCTCCCCCAGCCACAATGGCAGGAGAAGTCGAGCAACGAGGTGGGACCGGACAGCGATGCGGGCTCCAAACGCCAGCCCGTTACACCCTCGAGGACCAGCCCGGGCACGACACTGACTTTCCATCACAGCTGTTTCCAACACCCTCCACCATCCCAGGGACACGCACATCGGTTGGGCACTTTAGTGAAGAGGCTCCTGTAGCACGGCCTGGTGTGTACCGCACATATGCAGCAGTACATCAGATGGAGATAGGAGCCCAAGGGGGAGTTGGCACAGTTCCTGTGCTCTACGGCCGTGAGCATTGCGACCCTGGTTGAGATGGCAGCAGTCCTCCAGGATTGGCAGCACCAGGTGGCAGGGGTTGGCTCAGTGGTTGGCTCCAGTCGCACCCCATTCCCAAAGAGTAGCCCAGGGGCCATCGTGAAAGAGGAGGATGTGATGGGGCCCGTGCCGGTGACTCCTGCAGGGGAGGTGATGGAACACTGCAGCACCTCAGACACCACCCTCCTGTCCCTGGCGCATCTGGTGGGCAGTGGGCAAAACAGGGTGGCACAGGGAGGGTGGTCATGGGAGGGGTTGGTCAGCCAAAGGCTGGTTGGAAGGTTGTGGGGGTGGGTGGAGTGTTCATGCCGCTGGCCAGGCCCCCCAGTCAGTGAACCTAGAAGTGATGAGAGCGTCCCGTGAGCGACGGCCCAGATGGACAAATTGTGTGGCCTTTTGTGCCTGCCCAGGTCCCATGTCCTGCCCATCCTCACCTTCCGTTGCATCCTCCTCATCAGACGAGGCCTGGCTTTCATCCTTCTCCTCCAGCACATCGGCCCCCTGCTGCGCAATGTTGTGGAGGATGGAGCAGGCCACCATGATGTTGGAGCTCCCCTAATGGCCCTGGCAACTGAACCGTGTCTTCAGCATGCTGAAGCAACCCTCGATTATGCCCCTGGTCATTGCATGGGTGTCATTGTAGTGGGTCTCCACATCGGTCTTTGGCTTCCAGATAGACGTCATCCAGCACGACCACAGCGGATAACCCCTGCCTCCCAAGAGCCAACCCCTGACCTGGGGTGTGCCTCGAAGATGTCAGGAACCATTGGGTGTGCCAAGATGAAGGCGTCATGCACACTGCCTGGGTATTAGGTGCAGACATGCATGATGTTCATCTCATGGTCACAAACTTGCTGCACGTCCATCAAGTGGAACCCGTTTAGGTTTGTGAAGACCAGTCCATCATGGGCCGATGCCTGTGGGGCAACATGCATCCCGTCGCTCATCCTCTGGACCTGGGGAATCCAGGAAATGATGGCAAGTGGAGAATATTCCATCACACTCCTGACTTGTGCCTTGTAGATACTGAACAGGATGACACTGGAAGATATGGCCCATCATGGGCTTTCTATTGGAAAATGTAGATAATACTGCTGCCTATTCACAACGTACTGTAGTTGCTGCATTACTGTTGTCAAATACAATTATATCTGCAGGTTGAGCATCTTAAGTCATACTTTCCATTGGCACTCTTGGTATAGTTGGCTTGATTTGGCTCAATACAATGTGAAGTTTCCTCCCACTCTTTGACAGTCTCAAACAGAAATGTACACGGTCTGTAAAGGGAGGCAGCAGCTTAGTGGTATTGTCGCTGGACTGGTGATCCAGAGATACAGGGTAATAGTCTGCATTCGAATCCCGCTATGGCAAATGGTGGAAATGGAATCCAATAAATATCTGGAATTAAAAGTCTATTGTCGATTTTCGTAAAAGACTCAACTGGTTTACTCGTGACTCCAGATCCACAGCAATGTGGTTGACTCTTAAATGGCCGAGCAAGCCACTCGGTTGTATCTAACCACTATGAAGTCAATTAAAAAAAAGGAAAGAAACCAGACGGACCACTCGGCATCGGGCCAGGCCACTGGAAACAAAACCCATCCCTGCCGACCCTGCAAAGTCTCGCTTCCTGACATTTGGGGGCTTGTGCAGAGGGCTGTCTCACAATCGAGTCAAGCAACAGCCTGACATAGTCATACTCAAAGAATTATATCTGCAGACAATGTCCCAGACAGCACTATCACCATCCCTGGGTATATCATGACCCACTTACAAGACAGACTCAGCATAGGTAGCGGCACAGTGGTATACAGTTGGCAGGGAGATGTCATGGGAGCCCTCAACATCGACTCTGGACCCCATGAAATCTCATTGTTTCATGTCAAACATGGACAAGGAAACCTCCTGCTGATTACCATGTACCGTCCACCATCAGCTGTTGAATCAGTACTCCTCCATGTTGAACACCACATGGACGAAGCACTGAGGGTGGCAAGGACACAGAATGTACTCTGGGTGGGGGCCTTCAATGTACCAATAGTGGCTCAGTAGCACCACTACTGACCAAACTGGCCGAGTCCTGAAGGACAAAGCTACGAGACTGAGCCTGCGACTCCTCGAGGGAGTGGCTGATCGAGGGAGAGAGGAAATGTATGCAAGGAGGAAGAAACAAGGACAAAAATAAAAACAGAAAAGGGTATTAAGAAAAGTGATAGGCAGAGAAACCAAGGGCCAGATTTAAACAGGGGCACAGTGAAAAATATTGGGAGCAGGACAAGTAATGTTAAAAAGACAAGTTTAAAGGCTATGTGCCTTAATGCACGAATGCACTAATCGCGCAAATGGATGTAAATGGGATTACAGAGACATGGCTGCAGGGTGACCAGGGATAGGAACTGAACATCCAGATGTATTCCTTATTTAGAAAGGACAGACAAAAAGGAAAAGACAGTGGAGTTGCAGTGCTAGTTAAAGAGAAAATTAGTGCAATAGTGAGGAAGGATATTAGCTCCAACAATGTAGAATCTGTATGGGTAGAGCTGAGCAACACCAAGGGGCAAAAACGTCAGTGGGCATTGTAAATAGACGCCAACATTGGAGTGGTGATGTTGGGAACGGCATTAAACACAAAATCAGATATGCAATGGTAATAAGGGAATATTGGTGATCATGGGTGATGTTAATCTTCACATAGATTGGGCAAATCAAATTAGCCACAATGCCATAGAGGAGGAATTCCTGGAGTGTATACAGGATGGTTCTCTTGACGAATATGTGGAGGAACCAACTAGAGAGCAGGCCAACTTAGAGTGGGTACTGAGTAATGAGAAGGGAATCATTACCAACCTGGCTGTGCGAGACCCCTTGGGGATTAGCGATCATAACATAATAGAATTTTTTATCAAGATGGGGAGTGAAGTAGTTGATTCAGAGACTAGGATGCTGAATCTTAATGAAGGAAACTGTGAAAATATGAGGCATTAGTTGGCCTTGATAGATTGAGGAGAGTTTAGAATTCAGCAAAGAAGAACCAAGGGATTGTTTAAGAAGGGGAAAATACAGTACGAAGGTAAGCTTGCAGGGACCATAAAGATTGTACACCAGTCGCTGAAGGTAATCATGCAAGTGCAGTAGGCATTAAAGAAGGCTAATGGTATGTTGGCCTTCATTGCAGGAGGTTTCGAGTACGGGAGCAGGGATGTATTGTTGCAATCATACAGGGCCTTGGTGAGGCCATACCTAGAATATTGTGTGCAATTTTGGTCTCCTTGATGTTCTTGCTATCAAGGGAGTGTAGCGAAGGTTTACCAGACTGATTCCAAGGATGATGGGACTGTCAAATGAGGAGAGATTGACTAGATTAGGATTGTTCTTGCTGGAGTTCAGAAGAATGAGGAGGGATCTCATCGAGACTTATAAAATTCTAACAGGGTAGATATTCCCAATGGTTGGTGTATTCAGAACCAGGGGTCACAGTCTGAGGATTCAGGGTAAACCATTTCGGACAGAGATGAGGAGACATTTCTTAATAATATTTACTGTGAAAAGCCCCTAGTCGCCACGTTCCGGCGCCTGTTCGGGGAGGCCGGTACAGGAATTGAACCCGTGCTGCTGGCCTTGTTCTGTATTACAAGCCAGCTGTTTAGTCCACTGTGCTAAACCAGCCCTCACCCCAAGAGTGGTGCGCCTGTGGAATTCATTACCAATGGAAGTAGTTGATGCTAAAACATTGAATATATTCAAGAGGTGGTTAGATATAGCACTTGGGGAGAATGGGATCAAAGGTTATGGGGAGAAAGCAGGATTAGGCTATTGAGTTGGATGATCAGCCATGACCGTGATAAATGGCGGAGCAGACTCGAAGGGCCAAAAGTCCTCCTCCTGCTCCTATCTTCTATGTATCTATGTATTTATGTATCCATGTACACCCACCTTAGTCAATTGCTTGAAAATAACCAATTTGTCTATAACTTGTCAATAATGAGTTCGCCCATTGTTTTCTTTCAGCTAATTACGCACGTTATTTTAATTCAGATACTTTGCTTCAGCTATATCTCTTATCTTGAGGTAGCCTGAGTATGAAACAATAATTGGTGAACATAGCTGTCTGTCATTTAAAGTTGAGACATTTTGAAAAGGAGCCGATTTATTCCTCCAGTCAAGGTCAATAAGTCATTTTTCAGTCTGTCTGTGAAGGGCACAGGCTTATAATTTCCACAGCATTTTAAAAATCTGTATTAATAATCAAGTGTTAATAATGTGTTTATAATTATAAAAGTTAGAATCTTTTATGTCTCAGATTACATTTCCAGCTTTTCTAGCAGATACATTAATTAATTACTTATTCTTGAATTGTCTCATAATTAAGGCTTTCTACTTAACTAATCTGGCTGGTTTCCAATAATGCCGGTTTAGTTTTTATTAAAATTGCTTCTGTCAATTTGGCACAAACTATTTAAGACATATTAAATTAAACGACAAAATGGTAGTCACACTAAAACTAGTGAGTATGAAACTACCAACAATAAGCAGTTTCACAGGACACTGATGCATTGGAACCATCCATCATGGAGAAGGCAAACAATTCAATTACATTGTCTACCTGCCTATTCACTGGGTAATGACTGCATGGAAACTTGTTTTATTTTCTAGTTCATTCTGTCACTATGACCTAAATTGAGCTTCAAGGGTGTTTACCCAAAACTTTAATCAAGCCAAAGCCCTTAGCTCATGAGTCAAACTGTGAGACTGAGATTTAGTTTCACCCTCACACAGAGAGATCAAACATCATAATAGCTTCGTAAATTGGGTAAATTTGAGGCAGGGAGCTGCAGAACTACTTCTTGTGAAATAGCTGGATTGTTACTAACTCGGAGTGAATGTGATTCGCTGGAAGAACTTGGGCCCTGTTCCTGGGTTGTAGCCACATGGAAACCTGCTTTTACATTTAACTCTCATTATGACGTAAAGTGTGTTTGTCCTACACTTTTATCAAGGTGAGACTGTTTAACTGGATGAGGGAAACTGTGGCCTTATGGGGAAGTCTCATCCTCACACTGAGCATCACAGTGAGATCAGGCATCTCAGGATCTGGGTAGAGTTGAGGCAGGAGCCAGCACAACCATTTCAGTGATGGAAGTGGATCAGCACCGACTCCTACTCTCTGGATGGTCCTTTTAGGAGTGAATGCAAATGTTTAGAAGATCTGGACAGCTTTGCTTTGTGAAGGGAGCATGAACAATGGAAAAAGTGCGAGCCAGCTGACATTCTGAAGGTTTGTGCTATAAAAGGATTGTTTATACATGTAGTTGAGAACCTTCCTATAGGATCACTGATTGGTGTTGAATGTAGTTCTGGGAGAGAATGAATGACTAATAAGAGCAGAGGCTGAAGAGAGCGTGTATACAAGTGAATAACTAGCTTTTCAAATTATCCATCCATATTAAGAGGTTGGGTGGCATGGTAGCACAGTGGTTAGCACTGTTGCTTCACAGCACCAGGGTTTCAGGTTCGATTCCCGCTTGGGTCACTGTCTGTGCGGAGTCTGCAATTTTCTCTGTGTCTGTATGGATTTCCTCCGGGTGCTCCGGTTTCTTTCCACAAGTCCTGAAAGACGTGCTGTTAGGTCAATTGGACATTCTGAATTCTCCCTCAGTGTATCCGAACAGGCACCATAGTGTGGATACTGGGGATTTTCACAGTAACTTCATTGCAGTGTCAATGTAAACCTACTTGTGACACTAATAAAGATTCTAATTATTATTAGTGTCCCTTTCTCTGGGCCAGAATCTCTGGGTTCAAGTTCCACTTCAGGACTAGATAGCCATGGAAGTACATCCGTGATGTCACCAAACAGGTTGATTATCAGCCTGTACATCCTTCCATTGGGACAGTTTCCTGGTGGGTAGGGTGGGAGGTGGGTGAATTGGCAGATGGATAGATTGATAGGGTAGCAGGTGGGTGAGATTGTAGTCAGATCTGGGGGCTAGTTGGGAATGTGCCAGTGTTCGTAATTGGGGGAGTTAGTTCTGTAGATACCCAAGAGTTAGACTAGGTTTTTTCTGTATAACATTTTCTGGGTATCCATCAGAACTATCCAAAGTCTTCAATTCTAACTCAGAGTCGAGCTATTCACAGAGGGTCCCAGGGAGCAGGGGAATTCCTGTCAGAAGATGAAGCTTTCCAGGCACTGCTCACATGCATTAACATGCAGGACTTTCACAGGGTCCTGCTGCACCTCCTAATCATATATCCTACAAATCAGGAGATTTGAGCTTGAATATTTTCATCACAGTTACAGGGAATGCGAAGATTGATAATGATGCAGGCAGCATGATAGTCTATGTTTGGAACATTTTCTGGAGCTGAGTGAAGGAAGCATGCATCCAGACTGTGCTATAAATACCAGATCTTACAGTGCTAAATACTGCTAGCAGCTGCAAAATGCATTGTATTATTCAGCATTAAAACTTCAAACAAATAAGGATATAAATTCACAGTCTATTATTTTATTTAAGCATCGGCTGTTATTGTCATGGGAGTGTCCCTTTAAGAAATGTTTTTGTCTTATCACATGGCTTCAGTGATGTCATTGTGTGGGTGGAGCTGGGCTGCTACTCTGAGGTTTTACTTTTGCTTTGAGTTTGGACTGGTTTTGAACTGCACAGGTTGAAAGACGTGTTTCTCTACCTTCATTTTAAAAGCTCTTTCCAGACTACTTAGTAACTTAAAAGAGATAATTGCTTACTGGAAGGAATTCAAATCTGCTGTTTTAAAATGGGGAAAGAGTATCACTAACAGGTCTTATACCAGTAAGAATGCCGTGTGCTGGGCCACACTTTGACAAGGAGTTTCTGGTTTTACTTGGATTTTGTTATTGAATTGGAACAGTTAAGGGGGAATTCATTAAGGGTTATACATAGATTACTGTAGCTGTGTGGGGTCTTTATGTTTGTAGTTGATAAAAATTCTTACTTGTGTGTGTTCATACAAATGTTAACTAAATTTGTAGAAGAAAGCTTGTTTTTTTGATTAAAAGCACCTAAGAACTCTGTTGAATAACACCTGAAAGGCAGGCTCTTCTGCTCACCCTAGCCAAATTCGATAAACAGTTGTAGGTCAGGTGAACTCCATAGTATACTTTGGAGTTTTCTAAACCCTGGCCCATAACAGTATTCAAAACAATATCTTACTGAAATTAGAGAAAATTATGAAAACCTAGTTATAGAACAATGGGCCACTAGACAAATGACTGTTGTTTGTCACCAAGCAAAGTCTGCATAATATTAAGGACTAGCACAGGATAGAGATAGCAGGTATGAAGATTTCTAATACTAATAATAACATCATCATATTCTTAGCCCTGGGCTCTGATATAATCATCTTCCTTCACTCCAATTGGGTCAGCAAGAGATACCTTGGGACTTGTAATTCCCATAATATATCCCAGAATATTGATGTGATTATTGTGCCCAAAATAATTAGAGAAATAGAAGGGATTGCGAAACAATTGATCAATATTTCTATAGTCTTGCACAGTTAAATCTGTGAGCCATTTCTTGTTTTAAAGGTTGTTTTTGCTTGTACCCATTTGTCGCACAAATACCAAGTAAGCAAAAATTGAAAATCATGAATGATTATCATTATACACTCATTGGATTCATAAATTATGATAATTAAGCTGAATAAGGAATGCCATATTTTTCTATCTAGGCCGAATTCAGCACAATTAGTCTCACGTGGATTGGCACCAGTACTCAAGTGAGACCTACACCCCAATAACTGTTCAGCAATGCTCAGTTTGGATTCCACCAGGATCACTCAACTCCAGGTCCCATTACAGCCCCTGCCCAATATGAGCAAAAGAGACAGATTCCAAAAGGTGGGGAGAGTGACTGGCATTTACATCAAGGCAACATTTGACCAAGTGTGACATCAAGGAAGCACAGCAAAATTACAGTCAATGGTAATTGAGGGAAAACTCTACTGGTTGGAGTCAGACCTAGCACAAATAAAGCTGTTTGTCATTGTTGGAGGCCAGTCATTTCAGTCCCAGAACATTACTGTGTGGATTACTCAGGGCAATTTCCACCACCTTCCTTGCTACACCATCAATGACCTTCCCTATATCATAAGCTCAGAAGTGGGGTGTTCATGATTGCACAGCGTTCAATTCCATTCGCAACTCCTCAGATACTGGAGCAGTCTTTGCCTAATAAGTGGCAAATAATACTTGCACCACTTCCCCTTGATATTCAATGGTATTACCATAATTGAATCCTCCAAACTGTATAGTCCGGGGCTCATCGTTGACTAGAAACTGAACTGGACCAGCCACATAAATATTGCAGCTACAAAAGCAGGTCAGAGGCTGGTAATTCTGTGTTTAGTCACCCACCTCCTGACTCCCCAAAGCCTACCAGCCATTTACATGGCACAACTGAGGAGTGTGATGGAATACTCTGCACTACTCTGCAGCTCTAGCACCACTTAAGAAGCTTGAAATGGTCCATAGCAAAGCAGCCACTTGATTGTTTTCTCATTCACCATATTTAAGATTCACTTACTCCACCACTGGTGTACCATGGCTGTAGTGTGTGTCATTGACAAATGCACTGCAGCCACTCACCAAGGCTCTTTTAACAGCACCTCTCAAAAAATAAATAAGCTCTAGTACCTAGAAAGTGAAGGGCAGCAGGCGCAAGACAAGTTCCCCTCACACAGCATCCTGACTTGTGCATATACCCTTCAGCTTTGCAAAATCAAATGCTGGAACTCCCTTCCAAAGAGCACTATACATTCACCATAAGAACTGCTTATGAAAATGGCCCACCATCACCTTCTCAAGGGCAATTAATGGTGAGCAATAAAAATTGGCCTTGCTGATATCTGCACTCATCTGTATTCAATGAATGAATTAATGAATAGGAAAAAAGCACCCATATTGGCTCCATATAGGACATCTCCATGTAAGAGCGGTCGTGACGGATAAATGCATTGCATTGCATGATTCTAAATCATAAAGACCCAGGTGGTAATATAAGCAGAAAATACTGGAATAACCAATCTCAATGAGATCAAAGGTGAAATCATTGCAAGAAAATATATCAAACCTATACACAAATCATTGGTTCGATTATTTGGATGGAATCTCACCACAACTCATGCAAGAGCTTGCTGGAATGACTCAGCATCTTAACTAGGTTTTGTTGCAATGAGTGAATGGTATGCTGGGAGTGATTTTCATCTGCTGACTGCTCTAACGCATACTGTAAATTGATGGTGGTCAATAGATATATATTTAAAATAATAATAATCTTTATTATCACAAGTAGGCTAACATTAACACTGCAATGAAGTTACTGTGAAAAGCCCCTAGTCGCCACATTCTGTGCCTGTCCGGGTACAGAGAGGGAGAATTCAGAATGTTCAATTCACCTAACAAGCACGTCTTTCGGGATTTGTGGGAGGAAAGCGGAGCACCCGGAGGAAACCCACGTAAACACAGGGAGAATGTGCAGACTCCGCACAGGCAGTGACACAAGCCCGGAATCAAACCTGGAACCCTGGCGCTGTGAAGCAATGGGCCTCAGAGAGGGTGGCTGTTGCTCCTGTTGAAAACAGGATGAAAGCTTACTTAAATTGGGGTCCTACTCCAATTATAAGCTCCAAATGAAATTTTAGTGTGAAGGGAATGAGATACTGAGCTCTAAGTAGCCTAACCCGCAGCTCAATGAGATTGCTTGAAGCTTCTCTTTAAAGATAGGGGGTGGGATTCTCCGATCCACCCGGTGCATTTTTCGGCATGGCGCTGCCCCCACTAGCAGTAGGATTCTCTGTTTCCGCAGCCGGCCAACGAGGTTTCCCATTGTGGCCATCTCACACCGTCAGGAAACCCGTGGGCATGGGTGCACTGCCAGTGGAGTGAAGGATCCCGCCGACGGAGTATTCCACAGAGGGCTTTTTAAGATTCCCGCAAGACAGGAGAAGAATGACTGTGTAAATTTGGTTATTTATCAAACTCAGGTGGACTGTGTCCAGTATGATTCTTGGAAATTTCATTTACAATCATAAAGAGAGAAGTAATCAAAGGGTTGAAATTCTTGAAAGTTGATAAGTCGCATTGGCCAGATGGATCGTTTCCGAAGCTACTGAAAGAGGTCAGGGAAGAGATAGCAGATGCTCTGAGGAGTATTTTCCAATCCTCACTAGATACAGGGGAGGTATCAGAGGACTGGAGAAATGCAAACGTGATACCATTGTTTGAAAGGGGATCAAAGGAAATGCCAAACAATTGCAGGCTGATTGGTCTTATGTCGATGATGGGCAAAATTAGCATCAATCCTGATAGATAACATTAACTGTCACATAGAAAGGCATGGATTAGTCAGGGATAGTCAGCATGGATTTGTTAAAGGAAGGTCTTGCCTCACAAATTTGATTGAATTATTTTAGGAAGTGACAAGAAGGGTTAATGAAGGTAGTGCAGTAGATGTGTACATGGGTTTTTAGCAAACTGTTTGCCAAAGTCCCACATGGGAGATTGGTCAAGAAAGTGAAAGCCCATGGGATACAGGGCCACTTGGCAAACTGGATCGAAAGTTGGCTTAGTAACAGGAAACACATGGCAATGGTCGATGGCTGCCCTTGCAATTGGAAAGTTGTTTCAAGTGGTGTTCTACAGAGCTCGGTGTTCGGACCCTTATGTTTGCATTATATATTAACAATTTGGGGAGCACAATTTCAAAATATACAGATGACACAAAGATTGGTTTAGTGGCAGACAGTGTTGAGGATAGTTACAATCTCCAAAATGATATTGATGGATTAGTGGAGTGGGCAATAAGTTTCAGATGGAATTTAACACAGAGAAGTGTGAGATCATGCATTTAGGGAGGTCAAACAGTTATAGGGAGTGCACAATAAATGAGAGTACACTAAGAGATCTTAGTGTACAAGTACACAGGTCCCTAAAGGCAGAAGTTCAAGTGACAAGGTTGTAAAGAAAACATATGAAATGCTCTCCTTCATTGGCAGAGATATAGAATATAAAAGTAAGGATATAATGCCGGAATTGTATAAAACACTGGTGAGGCCACAATTGTGTGCAGTTCTGGTCACCACATTACAGGAAGGACATTATTGCTCTGAAGAGAGTGCAGAGGAGGTTTACAAGAATGTTGCCAGGGCTAGAATAGTGTGGTTATGAGGAGAGATTAGACAGGTTGGGTTATTTTCCTTGGAACAAAGAAGGCTGAGGGGTGACTTAATTGAGGTGTATAAAATTATGAGGGGATGAGGTAGAGTGGATAGGATAAAATTGTTTCCCTTGGTGGAGAATTCTAGAACCAGGGGACATACATTCAAGATAAGTGACAGAAGGTGGAGAGGGGACTTGAGTAAGAATTTTTTTAATGCAGAGGGTAGTGGGAGCATGGAGTTTAATGCCTCAGTTGGTGGTGGAGGCAGAGACGCAAAACTCTTTTGACAGGTACCTGGATCTGCACTTTAAGTGCTGTAAGATACAGGACTATGAATCGGATGCAGGAATGTTGGATTAGAAAGGGCACCATAGTGTCTTCGGGCTGGCATAGACAAAATAGGCTGAATGGCCTCCTTCTGTGCTGTAACTTTTCTATTATTCTATGATTTATGTATTGTCATAGAATCAGCTTACCACAGGATAAGGCCATTTGGCCTGTTGTGCCTGTGCTGGCTCTCTGTGTTACCAGTTAGGCGGCGGGGGTCGGGGGTGGGGGGGGGGGGGGGGGGAATCCTCTGAACATGTATGGGACACTTTGCTTTCACCACCTCTGCCTGGCATGCCATGGGAGGCTGTCTCCAGGGAGATAATATGGCTTCCACTACCTGTAGGAACCTGAAGTCAAACTGGAAAATTCTATGTGAACCTCCTTAATTGGCCTTCAGAAGCCCATAATGAAATTGATTGGCTACCCACCTCAAATAGGTGGGCAGTTCTTAGTTTCCCCCTTCTCAAATGTGGCCTGGCCCCTGCGCGGGTTAATAATCAAACCAATGGATTTTTAAAATCCCTGAGCAAATTAAATTTTAAAACCATGGCACATAACTTCGATTCCCCAGGGGTTTGTACCCAGGAGGTAACCCAGAAGGTGTGTTCAGAGATCCACAGTTGTCTCCATGGAAGGACTGCATGGTATTACCCTGGGAGTTTAAACATCCGATGGCCAATTACCATGCACTGGAAACTGCCTGAAACTCTGACTTAAATCAGAGACTTTGGATTGTTCCAACTGTCTTAGCAGGATAGTTACTCAGAAAAAGTTAGAATTAAAACCATTTCTAACTCCTGGGTAACTATAAATGTAAATGTTGCCACAGTCCCGGGAATCAAAGTCTGGTATCCCTTTTGAGAACTGACTGATGGTGATTTAACCTGAGAGTCGCCACACTTCAGGCGAGACTGACCCCAGCAACCATCCACTAAATTCTTCAACTCGCTCCCACTTCGCTCTGATCGCTCCATCCCCCGAACTACATTCCCCAACTCTCAAAAGGTGAAGTCACACGGTATCAGGGGTGAGCTGGCAAGATGGATGCAGAACTGGCTAGGTCACAGAAGGCAAAGAGTAGTAATGGAAGGGTTCTTTTCTGATTGGAGGGCTGAGACTAGTGGTGCTCCGCAGGGATCAGTGCTGGGACCTTTGCTGTTCATAGTATCTATAAATGATTTGGAGGAAAATGTAACTGGTCTGATTTGTAAGTTTGCAGACGACACAAAGGTTGGTGGAATTGCGAATAGCGATGAGGACTGTCAGAGGATATAGCAGGATTTAGATCGTTTGGAGACTTGGGTGGAGAGATGGCAGATGGAGTTTAATCCGGACAAATGTGAGGTAATGCATTTTGGAAGGTCTAATGCAGGTAGGGAATATACAGTAAATGGTAGAACCTCAAGAGTATTGAAAGTCAGAGAGATCTAGGAGTACAGGTCCACAGGTCACTGAAATGGGCAACACAGGTGGAGAAGGTAGTCAAGAAGGCACACGGCACACTTGCCTTCATTGGCCAGGGCATTGAGTATAAAAATTGGCAAGTCATGTTGCAGCTGTATAGAACCTTAGTTAGGCCACACTTGGAGCATACTGTTCAATTCTGGTCACCACACTACCAGAAGGATGTGGAGGCTTTAGAGAGGGTGCAGAAGAGATTTACCAGAATGTTGCCTGGTATGGAAGGCATTAGCTATGAGGAGCGGTTGAATAAACTTGGTTTGTTCTCACTGGAACGAAGGAGGTTGAGGGGCAACTTGATAGATGTTTGCAAATTTATGAGGGGCATAGACAGAGTGGATAGTCAGAGGCGTTTCCCCAGGGTAGAGGGATCAATTACTAGGGGGCATAGGTTTAAGGTGCGAGGGGCAAGGTTTAGAGGAGATGTACGAGGCAAGTTTTTTATACAGAGGGTAGTGGGTGCCTGGAACTCACTACCGGAGGAGGTGGTGGAAGCAGGGGCGATAGTGACGTTTAAGGGGCATTTTGACAAATACATGAAAGGATGGGAATAGAGGAATACGGACCCCGGAAGTGCAGAAGATTTTAGTTTAGACGGGCAGCATGGTCGGCACAGGCTTGGAGGGCCAAAGGGCCTGTTCCTGTACTGTATTTTTCTTTGTTCTTTGTTCTAAGACTATCTCAATCCCCCAAATGTTCTCACAGCCCCTGACTATCCCTCTGACTAGCGCAGCACGCCCCAGCTAATCCCCACCCTTCCAACCACCCTCCCAACCTTCTGACTATCCCCCCAACCCTCAAACTCCCCCAATACCTTCTACGGCCGCCACATGCCTCCCTCCGGCCTAACACCACCACCTGACGGACCATCACTCGACCGACCAGCAGATCGTCTCCGACCAACCAACTCCCCCAGCCAATACACCCTGCAGATCCCAACCAACTACCTGATCCGGACCCCAAACTACCCATTTAGCTTATATATTTACCTCCTCCTTGACTTCTCAAAGTGGCAAATTTACCTGCTTTATGGCAGCCAGTGCCAAAGAAAATGGGGTGTGTCTTCACTTCCCCTGACGCTGCTGTGTTCGAGTAACCCATTGCACTGCACTATTCTCACCAGCCTGAGTCGAAGGTCGGGTAAGAAATGTGCAGCTGCATTCTAGTGTCAACAAAAAGGACTGGAGTGGCAAGGGAACTGTGATTACCATTCCTCGGAAGTTAATGACATGCAGGAATATTCATAAAACAGTCAGTGTCATTTATTTACTACATTGCTACTTACTATTTGTACTCAAACAAACCAAGAATAAATATGTAAGATTTATCTTGGCCTTGTGAGATATCGGGAAAACAAATCAAGAGGACCATCATTTTTGAAGTAATAATTTGGTTGTGACCTTCAAATTGTCATTTCCTGTTTTTTGTTGACACTGCTGAATTTGGGTTATCATAATTACCTTGGGGAGTGGTAGAAACAAAAAATAAATACAGGCAGGCATGATTTTCTAATTCATGTCACATTGTCTGCCTGGGGAGGAAGTCTGTGTCATTCTACGTCTGCAGCATCTGTCCTAGGCCAAGAGTATACACTTGGCGATACAGTCGGGGCCCTCAGGGAAACAATAAGTATCAGCCAAGGCCTGAACCATCTGCTGAGGGGAATAATTCGTATTGTCTAAAGACATACATTTCTGTTTATATTACAGATTATTTTTAAGGTTATATAGGTAACTGAATATTTTCCAACTGCCCTGGGGAAGGTAGTTAGTTCTTTGTTGAAGAAATAAAGACTTTGCACCTTGCACATCTTCGACATGCTTCATATCCAATTTTTGAAGTGGAGTCACTGTGATGTATGTGTCTGGCAATTTATGTACAGCAAGGTCCCACCTATTGCACGATTACAATAAAAAATGAGACCATTCAAGTCTGTGTTTTCCACGTAGCATAGTCTTTATTCAAGTATATGCTGAAAAGAGAGAACTTGGGCCTGCTATACGGTGCCTCTCTCTCGTGCAGGGTTTGTGGCATATACTTATAGTTCTTACCTTCCTATATTTCATTATGATGTATCTCAGAATTTCTTAAATAACCGCACCGTTCTATTAGTAGATGTTCCCATTATCTTACCGTTCAGCCTTGGGTATGGCCTTCAATAGCACCTTAGCTCCTTGTCCTGTCCAGCAATGAATGTCTGTGAAAGCTGTTATTGTTATAACTGATGGGCTAGCTGCCCCTGGAACTCTGCTTGGTCAAGAATCCGGCGGCACGGTAGCACAGTGGTTAGCACTGTTGCTTCACAGTGCCAGAATCTCAGGTTCAATTCCCGCTTGGGTCACTTTCTGTACGGAGTCTGCAAGTTCTCCCCATGTCTGCGTGGGTTTCCTTCGGGTGCTCCGGTTTCCTCCCACAAGTCCTGAAAGAAGTGCTTGTTAGGTGAATTTGACATTCTGAATCCTCTCTCAGTGTACCCGAACAGATGCCGCAGTGTGGCGACTAGGGGAATTTCACAGTAACTTCATTGCAGTGTTAATGTAAGCCTACTTGTGACAATAATAATAACAATGGTAAAAGAATCCTTTGATGACTACAGTATTGGCTAAATTTCCCATCATGCCGAGAAGACATCTTAACTACTTTAGTCTATTAAAAACAATTAATACATGTTTAATATCAATCTTATTGAAATCATTCAATTTATCCCACTTCAGCAATGAGATAACCAGATGAACTATTTTGATGTGGTTATGAGAGGGATATATGTTCATCAGAACACTGGAGAACTCTGATGATTTTCATTAGAATATTGGCATGGGTTATGTCATGTCTAACTGAGGAGGCAGATGGACGACTCAGTTTAGATGTCAGATTGAATCTTCTTTCTGGAGGGTGAGATTGAGGTGCGGAAGTGGAGGCAGCGTAGGAGGAAACACTGCAGTTGGGCCTACAGCCCCTGGAAACAGTTCAGAGGCAGCAATAAAAGTTGCCTAGTGCTGAGCTGGGATGCTTAAAAGACCTGCCCCAGTTCCCTGTGTTGCTCAATATTAGGTTCTCTATCTCTCATCCTTCACCCTCCCCACCCACTCCCATGTCCCATCCATGCCAACTCATGCCAATCTATGCCTCATACCCATCCCCCAATGGAAGACTGCTGTAATATGCCTTTAAGGAATAGCAGTATGTCATCACTAGAATTGAAGTGTGTCTTGTGACCCAGTCTCAGTTTCATTTAGGGCTGTGTGCAGAACACAGCCCACATAGCTCTGCTGATGTCTTCAAGTATTCTATCCATGTACATTTATGTGCCTAGTTTAGATAATGAATCCAGAACATGTTTAGCATATGTTTATGAGTGATTGGTGCCTTAATATCATGATAAAAACACAAGAAAACGTATTTAAATAATTTGAGAGCATGATAGTTCCTTTGCAGCCATAATGAGCATTTACGTCTCCTTTAAAAAATCATAAGTCACAAGTTTCAAGATAAGGCCCTTGCTCCAGTGAAATCAGGTCTGTTTGAACTCAGCACTGAGTTCAATGGTCCTGCCGAGTTTGGGTTTCCCCAAGTGTGAGTCACATCGCGCCCTGTTTCCCTACCGGTAAAAATATAATCTGTTGGAATTGGAGTATGGACTTATGGATCTGGGGTCAGTACGACACTTGGTCTAGTGCATTGTCAAATCCAGCCCCACTTGACCCGGAATCACGACACTCGTAAATTTAGATTTTATTGAAAATACCTTGGCTGAGCTCAATAAACTGCAGTCACCAGGTTTGTAACTTTAACACAAGTAACCTTTCATTATGTTCAGTATTATAAATAAACAGACAGAAAATGCAAATGACTAATATCCCTTTCCCAATTCCCCCTTCCAAACAACCCCCAATCTCTACACACACACACAGACAGAAAATGCAGCGGGGAAAGGGTGGTTGAGAGGGGAAACAAATTATCTATAAAATAAAAGGATAAAGGATCTTTGAGCCACTGGGATGGCTTCTAGCTATTGTTTTTCTGAAGTTCATGCTTTCGTTTCAGTGCTTCTTCCTTCTAGGCTTGAGATGGTTTTCTCTGGAAAAGTTGTCTACTTTCTCTGTAGATTCAGGATAATTTCATAGACTCCCAAAGAATCCCCACAGTGCAGAAGGAAGCATTCGGCCCATCAAGTCTGCATCGACCCTCCAAAGGATTACCCTACCTAGGCCCAATCCCCCCACCCCATCCCCGTAACCCTATCTAGGGATTATTTAGCACAGCCAATCCACCTAACCTGCACATATTTGGACTATGTATGGAAACCGGCGCACCCAAAAGAAACCCATGCAGAGACGGGGAGAATGTGCAAATTCCACACAGACAGTCATCCGAGGTCAGAATTGAACCCGGGTCTCTGGCGCTGTGAGGCAGCAGTGCTAACCACTGTGCCACAGTGCCACCCGGAGTTTACAGCAAAAATGCATGAGGCACTCATTGGTTTTGGAACAATAAAGCAGTTTTTTCCCTCAGCAAGGAGAAACGTTCCTTCCCCTTCCAAGGTCTAAACACTTCTGCCAAGTTCTCCCCGAAAGTATCACGCTCAGGAACCAATCACTGACTGTTGTCAGATGAAACACTGTCCCTGGCTGACCCACCATTTGCCAGTTAGCCAATCGAAATGACTTCATCCAAAACCCGTTCCAAAGATCCAATCAGCACCGAAGAGTCTGGCCTCCCCTCTTCGTACATAAAACCTGGGAACACAATGTCCTGGTAAGCAAGTTGCTTCAGCTTGAGTCTTCTCCTCAAAGGCACATCCCAATTATAGGTCAATTATAGAACAAGAATAATAAAAATTAAAGAAATGGGGACAAAGGAAATAACCGGAAGGATTCTTACTAGTCGCAGCACAATCTTTACTAAGGCATCGAGTCTTATGACAATGTGAAAATCTAGGCCGCACCCGCAGTCAGAAGAGCATGAGTAAATATCCACCCCAGTGACTTGAGTAGATAACCTAGGCTGATGCTGAGTAATGCAATACTGAGAAAGTCACACTGTTTAGGTGGAGAAGATAAATCAATGTCCTGCTCGTCATCTCGGATGATTGGTACTATATGAAAAAGAGTACGGCAGTTCTGGCCAATATTTATCTTTTAAATAACATCACCAACGCGGATCAATTTTTAACATTTTAAAAATTTGTTTTCCAACTAAGGGGTAATTTAGTATGGCCAATTCACCGACCCTGCACATCTTTGGGTTGTGGGGATGAGACCCATGTAGATGCGGGGAGAATGTGCAAACTCCACACGGACAATGACCCGGGACTTGGATCGAACCTGGGTCCTCGGCGCCGTGAGGCAGTAGTGCTAATCACTACGCCACCATGCCGTCCAAAAAATGAATTAATTGGCCATATATTTCCATTCCTTTTGTGACACTTTGCTCTGTTCATATTGGCTGTCAATTTTGCTTACTTCATAATAGTGACCGCACTTCTTAATTGGTTGTTAAATGCTCTGTGATATGCTTAGGTTGTGAAACACTCCATGTAAATATAAGTCTGTCTTTCTTTACTTCTGTCTCATCTGAAAAGCAATAAAACAATTCTCCGAACTGCCATGAAAAGTCAAACTCCTATATTATGTGTTCAAGGCCTTCAGTAGTGCTTCACCCACAACTTTCTAATTTCTTGAGACCTGTTCTACAACACAATTCATGGACAATTACAAAATTTGCACAAGTAACTGCTATTATTCGTTACTGTCTTTATTGTTACAGACAGGGAGTGGGGGGGGGGGGGGGTCCGGTTCAAACAGTATTGCCTTCATCTCACCACCTGTCCTTTAACAGAAGGTGTATTGAATTAGTTTTAATAATTTCATAATCTTTATTGTCGCAAGTAGGTTCACATTAACACTCCCTTAAGGGGGAGGGCAAACAGGCAGAGGTCGTTGTACATATTGGTTCTAACAACATAGGCAGGAAGGGGCATGAGGTCCTGCAGCAGGAGTTCAGGGAGCTAGGCAGAAAGTTAAAAGACAGGACATATGGGGTTGTATTCTCGGGATTACTCCCTGTGCCACGTGCCAGTGAGGCTAGAAATAGGAAGATAGAGCAGCTAAACACGTGGCTAAACAGCTGGTGCAGTAGGGAGGGTTTCCGTTATCTGGACCACTGGGAGCTCTTCCGGGGCAAGTGTGACCTAGATAAGAAGGACGGGTTGCATCTAAACTGGAGAGGCATAAATATCCTGGCCACGCGGTTTGCTAGTGTCACACGGGAGGGGTTAAGCTAGTATGGCAGGGGGGTGGGCACGGGAGCAATAGGTCAGAAGGTGAGAGCATTGAGGGAGAACTAGGGAATAGGGACAGTGTCGCTCTGAGGCAGAGCAGACAGGGAGAAGTTGCTGAACACAGTGGGTCTGGTGGCCTGAAGTGCATATGTTTTAATGCAAGAAGTATTACAGGTAAGGCGGATGAACTTAGAGCTTGGATTAGTACTTGGAACTATGATGTTGTTGCCATTACAGAGAACTGGTTGAGGGAAGGGCAGGATTGGCAGCTAAACGTTCCAGGATTTAGATGTTTCAGGCAGGATAGAGGGGGATGTAAAAGGGGTGGCAGAGTTGCGCTACTGGTTAGGGAGGATATCACAGCTCTACTACGGGAGGACACCTCAGAGGGCAGTGAGGCTATATGGGTAGAGATCAGGAATAAGAAGGGTGCAGTCACAATGTTGGGGGTTTACTACAGGCCTCCCAACAGCCAGCGGGAGATAGAGGAGCAGATAGGTAGACAGATTTTGGAAAAGAGTAAAAACAACAGGGTTGTGATGATGGGAGACTTCAACTTCCCCAAAATTGATTGGGACTCACTTAGTGCCAGGGGCTTAGACGGAGCAGAGTTTGTAAGGAGCATCCAGGAGGGCTTCTTAAAACAATATGTAGACAGTCCAACTAGGGAAGGGGCGGTACTGGACCTGGTATTGGAGAATGAGCCCGGCCAGGTGGTAGAAGTTTCAGTGGGGGAGCATTTCAGGAACAGTGACCACAATTCAGTAAGTTTTAAAGTGCTGGTGGACAAGGATAAGAGTGGTCCTAGGGTGAATGTGCTAAATTGGGGGAAGGCTAATTATAACAATATTAGGCGGGAACTGAAGAACCTAGATTGGGGGTGGATGTTTGAGGGCAAATCAACATCTGACATGTGGGAGGCTTTCAAGTGTCAGTTGAAAGGAATTCAGGACCGGCATGTTCCTGTGAGGAAGAAGGATAAATACGGCAATTTTCAGGAACCTTGGATAACGAGAGATATTGTAGGCCTCGTCAAAAAGAAAAAGGAGGCATTTGTCAGGCTAAAAGGCTGGGAACAGACGAAGCCTGTGTGGAATATAAGGAAAGTAGGAAGGCACTTAAGCAAGGAGTCAGGAGGGCTAGAAGGGGGTCACGAAAAGTCATTGGCAAATAGGGTTAAGGAAAATCCCAAGGCTTTTTACACGTACATAAAAAGCAAGAGGGTAGCCAGGGAAAGGGTTGGCCCACTGAAAGATAGGCAAGGGAATCTATGTGTGAAGCCAGAGGAAATGGGCGAGGTACTAAATGAATACTTTGCATCAGTATTCACCAAAGAGAAGGAATTGGTAGATGTTGAGCCTGGAGAAGGGTGTGTAGATAGCCTGGGTCACATTGAGATCCAAAAAGACGAGGTGTTGGGCGTCTTAAAAAATATTAAGGTAGATAAGTCCCCAGGGCCTGATGGGATCTACCCCAGAATACTGAAGGAGGCCGGAGAGGAAATTGCTGAGGCCTTGACAGAAATCTTTGGATCCTCACTGTCTTCAGGTGATGTCCCGGAGGACTGGAGAATAGCCAATGTTGTTCCTCTGTTTAAGAAGGGTAGCAAGGATAATCCAGGGAACGACAGGCCGGTGAGCCTTACTTCAGTGGTGGGGAAATTACTGGAGAGAATTCTTCGAGACAGGATCTACTCCCATTTGGAAGCAAATGGACGTATTAGTGAGAGGCAGCATGGTTTTGTGAAGGGGAGGTTGTGTCTCACGAACTTGATAGAGTTTTTTGAGCAGGGCACAAAGATGATTGATGCAGGTAGGGCAGTGGATGTTGTCTATATGGACTTCAGTAAGGCCTTTGACAAGGTCCCTCATGGTAGACTAGTACAAAAGGTGAAGTCACACGGGATCAGGGGTGAGCTGGCAAGGTGGATACAGAACTGGCTAGGTCATAGAAGGCAGAGAGTAGCAATGGAAGGATGCGTTTCTAATTGGAGGGCTGTGACCAGTGGTGTTCCGCAGGGATCAGTGCTGGGACCTTTGCTGTTTGTAGTATATATAAATGATTTGGAGGAAAATGTAACTGGTCTGATTAGTAAGTTTGCAGACGACACAAAGGTTGGTGGAATTGCGGATAGCGATGAGGACTGTCAGAGGATACAGCAGGATTTAGATTGTTTGGCGACTTGGGCGGAGAGATGGTCGATGGAATTTAATCCGGACAAATGTGAGGTAATGCATTTTGGAAGGTCTAATGCAGGTAGGGAATATACAGTGAATGGTAGAACCCTCAAGAGTATTGAAAGTCAGAGAGATCTAGGAGTACAGGTCCACAGGTCACTGAAAGGGGCAACACAGGTGGAGAAGGTCGTCAAGAAGGCATACGGCATGCTTGCCTTCATTGGCCGGGGCATTGAGTATAAGAATTGGCAAGTCATGTTGCAGCTGTTTAGAACCTTAGTTAGGCCACACTTGGAGTATAGTGTTCAATTCTGGTCGCCACACTACCAGAAGGATTTGGAGGCTTTAGAGAGGGTGCAGAAGAGATTTACCAGGATGTTGCCTGGTATGGAGGGCATTAGCTATGAGGAGCGGTTGAATAAACACGGTTTGTTCTCACTGTAACGACGGAGGTTGAGGGGAGACCTGATAGAGGTATACAAAATTATGAGGGGCATAGACAGAGTGGATAGTCAGAGGCTTTTCCCCAGGGTAGAGGGGTCAATTACTAGGAGGCATAGGTTTAAGGTGAGAGGGGCAAGGTATAGAGTAGATGTACGAGGCAAGTTTTTTACACAGAGGGTAGTGGGTGCCTGGAACTCGTTACCGGAGAAGGTGGTGGAAGCAGGGACGATAGTGACATTTAAGGGGCATCTTGACAAATGCATGAATAGGATGGGAATAGAGGGATACAGACACAGGAAGTGTAGAAGATTGTAGTTTAGTCGGGCAGCATGGTCGGCACGGGCTTGGAGGGCCGAAGGGCCTGTTTCTGTGCTGTACATTTCTTTGTTCTTTGTTCTTTGTAATTGGGACTAGCTTAGTGGTAAAAACTGGGCAGCATGGACACGTTGGGCCGAAGGGCCTGTTTCCATGCTGTAAACCTCTATGACTATAACCCCCACTCCACATTCACACAGTAACTGGGGCATAGAGAAAAGGAGGTTTACAGGACAAGGACCACCAAAAACTGAACGTTGGTTCATATGAGTTCCAGAGTCCCAAAGTCAAAGTCCAGTGAAGAATTCTTTCACGTAGACATTTTGAGTTTGGCTGGCTGGAACTCAGTCTCGTAAGATCCACATCTCGGGTCATGTTGATATCGCAAGATGAAACAGGCACACAGAGGTTGAATCGATTCTGTAGGCCATGCCGTGAAATCTTCCAGCAGTCAGGTTAGATGGGTTGGTTGGCCTGTCTGAATAGCGCCGGTTTCTTTGTGGCTTCCCTGTCCGATGTTTAAACAAAAAACCTGGATGTGCAGCTCAGCAATGTAATATTAAACTGTTCAAAAGGCCAGGGTCTGCATAGAATCACAGATTCCCTACAGTGCAGAAGGAGGCCATTTGGCCCATCAAGTCACATGACCCTCTGAAAGATCACCCTACCTAGGCCCACTTCCCTGCCCTATCCCTGTCATCCCAGCTAACCTACACATCTTTGGACACTAAGGGGTAATTCAGCATGGCCAATCCACCTAACCTGCATATCTTTGGACTTGGGTCATGAAATTTTCCACTGCCTGTAATTGACTTTGTTTTCAGCAATGATAATGTCTTGGACATTATGGGTTGAAAGTGGAGCCATTTATGTAGAGGGCCTGGTGTTTGTCTCAGTGGACCCATCAACTACACTAACAAGGTTGGTTCATTAAATGCAAATGATATTCCTATACTTCCCTTCGAAATTGGTCTAAACAGTCGTAGGTTGCTCGTTTCTGGACCCCAGGCGTAACGATGTGTGACATTCCAGAAATCGAGAAGAGGACTCTTTTTTTGTTCTGGAGAAAAAGTCCAGTTTAAAAATAAAAGTACCAATAAGCATAACACTTTCAGTGATTGTTGGATTTATTTTCAATGCTGGAGGAACCCAACATTATTATCATTAGTCGATTTAAGAGTGCAGAATTTTCCCTGGCAATGCTCAGGATTTGTATGACATAGAAGTGAGTCATTTATCAATTAGCTAGTGAGGAGCTGCAGGTTTGGACGGGGGAGGGAGCAATAATGGGCTAATATTTAGCATATAGGGACTCACTACCACTTCCTCAATGATAATTAGTGATGGGCAACAAAGACTGACCTTGCGAGTGACGTTTACATCTCATGAACCATTTTTAAAAAAAACAGCAGTACTCTGACAAAGAGACACAACATTATCCCCATGCAAGAAGGAAAAATCAAATGTAAAATTACATCTATTCACGAAGTGATTTATTTCAGAGCACAATTTATTCAGTTGTGAATAATAATGAAATGTAGGGTACCCCAGGCTCTGAGTGAGCATTCATGATCAGAGGTATGTGGCTTAAAGATGCCATTGCAAAGCAGCAGAAGTGATTCCCTGGTAGAATTTTCACTCCCATGTTGAGTTGAGAACAGGTAGGTGCAGGTGAGTGCAAAAATGAACGCCACTGGCCAATATAGCAACTACATTAAGCTTTCAATTAATTATCAGAGACTGAGAAATATTCCAGTTGGCCTGCCATCACCCACATTCCCCCACCAATCCCCCCGCACCCCGTACCCATTCACGGCAACAGAAATGACTGCCGAGAGATGTCCCTTTTGCTGCAGACCTATGTGGTCAGCATTCCAAGCAGGCTTTGAGCTCCTCCCTTCCTAACTGGCCACAGCTGCAGCCGCAGGCCATCATGTTGAGATATTTGTCTTCCAGGATAGTCAGCTGTGGCCATTATATTAATACAAAAGTATGAGAAGTTGCTAAACGGGCCCCTCAAGATGGAAGCACCCTCTCTCATCCTTTCCTAGCTTGCTGTGCAACTCTTTCAGTGATTATATTACACAGTGTAATCCTATTGTTTTCAGTAATTTCGTCATTTGGAAGAAAAACAAATCAGAAGTATATGAGTGGAAGTTCATCTTGTCACAATGATTGGTAAATTAAAACGTTTAAATGTTTAAAAAAAGTGGGGTCTACAAGAGACAACTGAGCCAATATTGTGTGTTTTACATGAGCACTGAAAGTTTAAATTTCTCTCAACAAATCAATAAAGGCACATAAACAAACAAACTAAATTAATGAATTAATAGAGTGGCAGGCACACTCAAAGTCAATATAGGACACACCAACAAATCAATAAATCAATGGAGCACCTAGCATCAGCAAAGTAATACATTCATTGAGTTGGAGTCACACGAGCAAATCAATAAGTTAATCAAACAGTAAACAGTAAATTAAGGAATCAATGGAGCAGCAGGCAGCAAGAAGGTTAGCGTCTGAAGGCCAGGGAAAGGCAGCAACCTCAAAGAAACATGAAGTAGGTTAGGTCGGTAATGTGAGGTATTCATGTCTGTGGAGGCAGAAAACCATAGCTGAGAAAGTTAACTTAAAACTGGAAATGTTAAATTAGTGCCACAAGGGAAGGAAGTAGTGCCACTAGAAATAGCCAGAGGCCAGAGATGTTAGGGAAAGAGATCTTGGAAAAGATAGAAAGTGGATTACAGGAGCTGGAGACTCAGCTAGAGGGAGAACCAATCAAATGGATTGCCTAACAAGAAGGAGTAACAGTGGATACAGTCAGGAGAAAGTGGTCATGGGAGTACAATGGATTGACTCTAGCCTGCATGAAGTTGGATGAAATTAGTTGTCTCTTGTGCCTGCCCAGGCCCAATGCCCAGCCCATCCTGGCCCAACTCTGCATAATCCTTATCGGATGAGGCCTGGCAGTCATCCTCCTCCTGCTCCAGCATGTCTCCCCTCTGCAGCGTGATGTTGTGGAGGACACGGCAGGCCAGCACGATGTGGGAGACATTGCTAGGACTATATTGAAAGGCCCCGCCAGAGCGGTCCAGGCACCTGAATTGCATCTTTCGGATGCCGATGCACCCCTCGGTGATGTTCCTGGTTGTTGCATGGGTGCCTTTTTAATGGTTCTCCACATTGGTCTAGGGCATCCGGACAGGTGTATTAGCCTTTTCCACAGCGGATAACCCCCGCTACCCAGGAGCCAACCCCTCACCCAAGGGGGCGCCATGAAGGTGGTGGGCACCGATGAGTGTGTCAAGATGAATGCATCGTGCACGTTGCCCAGGTATCAGGCACAGACATGCAATATGTGCATCCGGTGGTCACAATTGAATTTAACATAATGTGCTGCCCACTCGACGCAGTGGGTTAGCCCTGCTGCCTCATGGCGCCGAGGCCCCTTCTCTGGGTCACTTTCTGTGTGGAGTTTGCACATTCTCCCAGTGTTTGCGTGGGTTTCACCCCCACAACCCAAAGATGTGCAGGCTATGTAGATTGGCCACTTTAAATTGCCCCTTAATTGGAAAAAATTAATTGGGTACTCTAAATTTAATAAAAATATATAATGTGCTGCCCAGGCATATAGGGCAACCGTGGAGGCCCTTCCAGTTTATAAAGGGCCCTTCCTCATGCGGCGGTGCTTGTAGGGGGTTGAAGTTTAGTCCACATTGAAGTTTATATCATAGAAACACAGAATTTACAGTGCAGAAGGAGGCAATTCAGCCCATCGAGTCTGCACCAACTCTTGGAAAGAGCACCCTACCGAGGCCCACACCATCCTATCCCCATAACCCAGTAACCCTACTCAACCAACCCTAAGGCCAATTTTGGACACTAAGGGCAATTTAGCATGGCCAATCCACCTAACCTGCACGTCTTTGGGCTGTGGGAGGAAACCGGAGCACCCGGAGGAAACCCACGCACACACGGGGAGAACGTGCAGACTCCACACAGACAGTGACCCAAGCCGGGAATCGAACCTGGGACCCTGGAGCTGTGAAGCAATTATGCTAACCACTATGCTAACGTGCTGCACATATAATGTGCTGCCTAGGCATATAGGGCATCTATAATGGCACAGTTGCACCAGTGTACAAAAATCTGCGATCTGAGAAATACCGGACAGAACTCCACTCAGCACTGGGAAGGATCCCGTGATATCCAGGTTCAGGGCAACCATCACCTTGGTGGCCTCAGGGAGCGGGTGTCCTCCCCCATAACCCTGCAGTCCCAGATACTCCATAATCTGGCATAGATGTTGCATGGTCTCCCTGCGCAGCCATAATCATCAGTGACACGCTAGTTCTGGCAGTTCCTTGAATGACGGGCGCTGCCGATATACACAAGGCCAGATGTGGTGCCCCCTTCCCATCTCCTACTCAGCCTGTTGGACGGCTGGCTCGTCAGCCGCACCAGCTGGCCCCTGCTCCTCTGGGACAGGCTCTTGTTCTGCAGGATCTTCCCCAAGCACTCCTATTCATGCAGCTTCAGTGCGTCCGCAAGTACCACTGCGGCAATGCAGATGCCAACCATTCCTGGCTTAACTACAAAATCCATTGTCTGCAGTGGGTAAAGAGCAGACATGTTAGCATGATGAGTACTTCCGTGCCCATTCAGGTCCAACGGGCTACACGGTAGCCCTGGTTGCTACCAATGCAGTGATACGCTCTACGGCCCCTATCGGGGCCCTCCTGTGGGGTCTACTGTGGATGTCCTCCTTGGGTAGGCCATGCGATAACCCCCAGCAAGGTGGCACCTGGTTGTGGGGAGGGGGGGTTGAGGGGGGTTCACCATGTGCCACCGACTGGCTCCATATTCGGCATACATGAGGGCAAGGCCCATGTATCGGACTGGGTGAGGGGTTGGGCACCTGTTGGGACCGGAGCTGCGGTGTGCTGTGGGTCCTGTGTGCGACACACAGGTTGTGACTACATGTCTGCGGGCAGAATGGATGGGAGCAGGGGCACAGAGGACAGCGGGCTCAGTGATGGCTGGTGGCCCTGCGTGGTGGGCTAGCTCATAGTGTCACTGTGGTGGGGCATCTGCTTTGAGTGGGGAAAAGGCCACGGTACATGCATCCGCTGTTCGGGTGCAGGCTGCCCCTCGCTTGCAGTGGGGCAGTGCCTCGGATATGTGCACTGAGGAGTGCCAGCACCTGATGGGCCACTGGGTGTGCTGGACCACACCCATCCCATTGATGGGTCGGCTGCGGTCTGCAAGTACCTAAGAGAGTGGCCTCGGGGAGTGGGGGGAGGGAGGGTAGGGTGGCACCCATATGGCTGATGGTGCTCTGCACATTTACAGGACACTATGGACAGTCAACTGAATGCGCAGCCATGTGGCTACTTTGCAGTCTGAGACAATGGCTGTCCGTACCTCTACACCCCGGTCCTGGGGTGACACCCCGAACCAAGACCCATCACCTGGTCAAACCCCTCTACTCCGCCCGGTCCTGGCAGATGCTGCATTGGACACCTGGCACCTACCTTGATTTTCGGCTGACGCCCGATTCTCTGCCTGATTGCATTTCACGATTCCAGTGTCGCTGCATGGAGAATTCAGACCAATTTGTTTTACTGGGCCGTCTCCTTGAATGCTGGAAATTTTAGTTCAAGAGAATTTGGCCTATCTCTTGTTTGTCTCTGATGCCCTTGTGTTTCTCTCTCTGTTCCTTTTATTTTTCTCTTCCTACTCATCTTCCCATGACCCATTGGGCAGACTATAATTCCGTCACTCTCCAAAAATAACATATTCAATCAAAACTGGGAGAATACGGGGATGGTTTTAAGCCCACATTAACCATCAGCCTCATCAGCGACGCAGGCCCGAAATCTCACGAGATTTGGGAAATGAGATTCCCGCTGACAAGATCACATTTTTCAATATTCCTCATCCCTCGCCCTGGAAAGGATGGGGAACACATTTCAATATATTTTAATAAATTTACATATAATTAAAAGGCGTCCCCGCAATATGTTGTCCCCTCACTGAATATTCATACCTCGTTGATGTGATATCACATTGACACCATCAACCTGGCAGTGTGAGGGGCAGGCCATCTGAGATCCCCATTGGGATGTTCCCCTCATGTGTGCCGGTGGGGGCATCCGGGTGCTTGTGGGGGGTTGGGGAGAATTTTCTTTCAAAGCGGATCAGGGTGCCCTTTAAAGGTGGCATTTCGATCTCTCTGGAGCCAGACACAAACCACACACCCAGATTCTCTGTCACTTCAATAGTTTCTGATCTCCTAGCCTCTAACTGTGTTCTCTTCACCTTGGGCATCCAATCCTTCTACATCTCAAGCCACCACCAGCCACCACCACCACCACCTTCCTTGATAGGGGCTCAACCAACCTAAATCAGCCATCGCCTTCCTCTGCCTGGTTAAACTTGTTGTCACCCCACTTTAACTCCACTCACTGACTCCAAATTGAAAGGTCTTGCTATGAGTACCAATATGGATCGTAGCAATGCCTGCTTTTTTGTGAGTTATGTCCAAAGATTTCTTGCACCAGTCCTAATCAGGCTCTATCCATCGCATTTTTTCCTGTATTATATGACTATATCGGTGTAATTTCCTCTTCTCGCCCCGAACTATAAAGTTTCACCAACCTTGCTTCCAAATTTCCTCCCTTCTCTCACCTGCATATGGTCCTGTTTTGACTTCTCTTTCTTGACTCCTCTGTCAACATTTCTGGGGGTAGACTATCAATGAATGTTCACTAGTTAAGCTCACTGACTTGCTCTTCACAGATGCTGCCAGACCTGCTGAGCATTTTCAGTTTTTTCTAGACTTACAATAATATGGCAATCCATCGATCCTGTCTTTGCCAAGATGATGACAGGTATCCACTTCTCACTGGTGGTATAGTTGCTTGCCAATACTTCTGTGGTAAACCACTGTGTTCCTATATTAAGGGTTGTATGGTAGAACCTGCACTACAGGTTCACCTGGGCCCCTGCATGCTAACTCCGCCCAGAAGCTGGGTTATAAATATGCATGGCCTTCAGCTCGCAGCCATTTCGTCAGCTGCTGTAGGAGGCCACACTTCAGATACTAATAAAGCCTCAGTTTGAATTCAACTTCGTCTCCAGCCAAATTGATCGTGCCTCAATTTATTAGTACCTGATTCAGAAGATGGACCTCCGGATTAAACCAGACCGACTGCAGCTGGATCCACACGCAAGCGATGCCAGAAAGGACTTCCAGCACTGGCTAGCTTGTTTTGAAGCGTATATCAACGCGGCGCCGGCCCCTGTTCCAGAGGTTCAGAAGATTTAAATCTTGTACTCCAGACTCAGCTCCAAAATCTTCCCACTGATCCAGGATGCGCCCAATTACGCTGATGCCATGACTCGACTCAAAGGGAATGATGAGCAGAAGCCGACCACGCTCTTCGCCAGACACGCGCTCGCACCGCGTACTCAACTTCCTGGTGAGTCAATCGAGGACTTCTGGAGGGCCCTGATCCCACTAGTTCGGGACTGTGACTGCCAGGACATTACAGCTAAGGAGCACTCAGATCTCCTTATGAGGGACGCTTTTGTAACTGGGATTGGGTCTGATGTTATCAGGCAGCGGCTCCTAGAAGGGGCCACGCGCGACCTCGCAGAGACTAAAACACTAGCCCTTTCCATGACGGTCGCCCTGCGCAATGTACAGTCCTACGCCCCCAACCGCGTGGCCCACTCCTCCTACTCTTCATGGGCCCCACAGGCAGCCGCCCCAGCAGGGGCGCTACCCACCCAATACGCCTGCGCTATGCGCCAGCCAGTGAACTCCGGGGGACCACGATGCTATTTTTGCGGCCAACAAAGACACCCCCACCAACACTGCCCGGCCCGCGCTGCCCTTTGTAAGGCCTGCGGGAAGAAGGGCCACTATGCAGCAGTGTGCCAGGCCTGCTCAGCGGCAGCGGTCGCCCCCACCCCCCTGGTCACGGACAATGGGCACCGCTATCCACCCCTCCTCCCCAGGCCATTTGCGAGCAATGGGCCCCGCCATTTTCTCCCCCGCACAACACGTGCGTTTCATGGGCGCCACCATCTTGCTCCACCCCCGCAATATGCATTCCATGGGCGCCGCCATTTTGTGATCCCCAGGACCTCCAGGTGCCGCCATCTTGTCCACCCCGCAGTACATGGACACCAACGGCGTTTCAGGACCCCGACGCAGCGGCCACCTCACCACCCGACGATCAACCATGACTCGCATCCATGGTAATCGACCAGTCCACACCACAAACTCTGACCAACGCGTCCACCAGCGTGAAAGTCAACGGCCACGTGACCTCCTGCCAACGGCCTCCGGGAGCACCGAGAGCTTTGTACATCCAAATACGGTAAGGCGCTGCTCCCTTAAGGTACACCCTACCAATCAAAGTACCTCCCTGGCCTCCGGATCCTATCGCGTAGCAATCCGGGGGTACTGCACGGTCACGCTCACAGTCCAAGGCGTAGAGTTCCACGGTTTTCGCCTCTACGTCCTCCCTAACCTCTGCGCTGCACTTATCCTTGGCCTGGATTTTCAGTGCAACCTCCAGAGCCTGACCCTTAAATTCGGCGGACCCTTATCACCCCTCACTGTGTGTTGCCTCGCAACCCTAAAGGTCAATCCTCCTTCCCTTTTTGCCAATCTAACTCCAGATTGCAAACCCGTCGCCACCAGGAACAGACGGTACAGCACCCAGGATAAGGCCTTCATCAGGTCCGAGGTCCAGCGGTTGCTTCAGGAGGGAGTCATCGAGGCCAGCAACAGCCTCTGGAGAGCTCAAGTGGTAGTGGTGAAGTCTGGGGAGAAAAATCGAATGGTCGTGGACTACAGCCAGACCAGCAACAGGTACACGCAGCTCGACGCGTACCCCCTCCCACGCATATCTGACATGGTTAACCAGATTGCACAGAACCGGGTCTTCTCAACGGTGGACCTGAAATCCGCTTCCCACCTGCTCCCCATCTGTAAATCGGACCGGCCATACACCGCCTTCGAGGCAGACGGCCGGCTATATCACTTCCTTAGGATCCCCTTCGGCGTCACCAATGGGGTTTCGGTCTTCCAAAGGGAGATGGACCGAATGGTCAACCGGTACGGCTTGCGGGCCACGTTTCCGTACCTAGACAATGTGACCATCTGCGGCCATGATCAGCAGGACCACGACTCCAACCTCACTAAATTTCTCTGCACCGCCACTCTCCACACCCTCACGTAGAACAAGGAGAAGTGTGTGTTCCGTACAAACTGCCTAGCCATCCTCGGATACGTGGTCCAGAACGGAGTTCTGGGGCCCGATCCCGACCGCATACGCCCCCTCATGGAGCTTTCCCTCCCCCACTGCCCCAAACGATGCCTGGGGTTCTTCTCGTATTACGCTCAGTGGGTCCCAAACTATGCAGACAAGGTCCGCCCACTCATACAGTCCACTCATTTTCCCCTGATGGCCGAAGCCCAACAGGCTTTCACCCGGTTCAGAGCTGATATTGCCAAAGCTGGAATGCATGCTGTAGATGAAACACTTCCTTTCCAAGTAGAAAGCGACGCATCGGACGTCGCCCTTGCCGCCACCCTCAATCAGGCAGGCAGGCCCGTGGCATTCTTTTGCCGCACCCTCCATGCCTCCGAAATTCGGAACTCATCCGTCGAAAAGGAGGCTCAGGCTATCATTGAGGCTGTGTGACATTGGAGGCATTACCTGGCCGGCAGGAGGTTCACTCTCCTCACTGACCAATGGTCGGTAGCCTTCATGTTCAACAACACACAGCGGGGCAAGATCAAAAATGACAAAATCTTGCAGTGGAGAATAGAGCTCTCCACCTATAACTACGAGATTAAGTATTGCCCTGGCAAACTCAACGAGCCCCCAGATGCCCTACCCGAGGTACATGTGCCAGCACACAGGTAAACCGACTCCGGACCCTGCACGACAGCCTTTGTCACCCAGGGGTCACTCGGTCGTACCACTTCATTAAGGCACAAAATTTGCCCTACTCCATCACGGAAATAAGGACGATCACCAAGGACTGCCAGGTCTGTGCGGAGTGAAAAACACACTTCTACCGGCCGGACCACACGCACCTGGTGAAGGCCTCCCGTCCCTTTGAACACCTCAGCGTGGATTTCAAAGGCCCCCTCCCCTTCTCCAACCGACACACGTATTTCCTCAGTGTGATCGATGAATACTCCCGTTTTCCCTTCGCCATCCCATGCCCCAACATGATGTCTGCCACCATCATTAAAGCCCTTAATTCTATCTTCACTCTGTTCGGCTTCCCCGCCTACATCCACAGTGACAGGGGATCCTCATTCATGAGTGATGAGCTACGTCAGTTCCTGCTCAGCAGGGGTATCCCTTCCAGCAGAACGACGAGCTACAACCCCCGGGGAAACGGACAGGTAGAAAGGGAGAATGGGACGGTATGGAGGGCCGTCCAGCTGGCCCGACGGTCCAGAAATCTCCCGGCCTCCTGCTCGCAAGAGGTCCTCCCTGATGCACTACATTCCATTCGCTCATTACTTTGCACTGCTACTAACAGTACACCGCATGAACGTCTTTTTGCCTTCCCCAGGAAGTCCACATCCGGGGTATCACTCCCAACTTGGCTCACAGCTCCGGGAACCGTGCTTCTCCGTAAACATGTGCAGCTCCACAAGGCGGATCCGTTGGTGGAAAGGGTGCACCTGCTCCACGCAAACCACCAGTACGCCTACGTGGCGTTCCCTAATGGCCGTCAGGATACCGTCTCCCTCACGACCTGGCACCAACAGGTTCCACCCCCACACCACCCCTGTCGCCCCCGACGCCACCCTCCCCTCCCTCATCACCCCCCTCGGACTGTCCGCCCTCCCCCTGCCCACCCCCGTTGATGAAGAGGATTTTGACACGCTCCCGGAGTCAACTTCAACCACGACAGCACCAACATCGCCGGCTCCACTTCGTCGATGCCAGAGGACGATCAAGGTGCCGGACCGGCTGAATCTCTGACCGGCCCACCGCATGACCAGAGACATTTTTTTTCACTGTTCTGTAAATATTAAAGATTGCGAATTGTATATAGTTATCCACCAGCCCCGCCGGACTCAATTTTAACTGGGGGTGAATGTGGTAAACCACTGTGTTCCTATATTAAGGGTTGTACGGTAGAATCTGCACTACAGGTTCACCTGGGCCCCTGCATGTGAGCTCCGCCCAGGAGCCGGGTTATAAATATGTGTGGCCTTCAGCTCGCAGCCATTTCGTCAGCTGCTGTAGGAGGCCACACTTCAGATACTAATAAAGCCTCAGTTTGAATTCAACTTCGTCTCCAGCCAAATTGATCGTGCCTCAATTTCCTGACCTCACATCGCAAATCCTGACTTTGTTGTTTCTTCTCAACAATTTCTCTTGTAGACAGCTTCAGCAGGTCAAACGCTATGCGTAACTGATGTTTTACCATGAGTAATGCCCGAGAACTTTGAGCTCTCAAATGTATTGTATTCCTGTATGCCATCAGGAATTGGCTTAATCATTTTGACCATGAACCATGCTCATGAGTTACCTTCACTGAATGCTTCATTGCCTGAACAAATCTTTCAGCTAGTCCATTTGGGGCAGGATGATAAAGAGCAGATCAGATGTGTTGGATTCCATTCTCCCTTTGATAATTTGTGAAATCTTGCAAAATGATCTGTGGCCCATTGTCACTAACTAGTCGTTCAGGATAATTGGACCCTTGAAAAATCTCACCCAGTCTTTCTATTGTTCTCTCCAAGGATGTGATCTTCATAATGGTGACTTCCGGCCATTTTGAGTACACGTCTACCAGAAAGAAAAACAGTTGTCCTTCGAATGGTCCGGCATAATCTATATGAACTCTTTGCCATGGTCCTTCTGGCCATTCCGATGGGTGTAATGACGCTAATGGCAGCAGGTTTTGAACCTCTGCACAAGTCGAATACATGCCCACCTTCACCCCGATTTCACTATTGAGGCCTAGCCATCAAAAATAGCTTCTGGCTATCTCCTTCATCCTTAATATCCCTCAAGGACCTTCATGACATTGGTTTAACCATGTTTCCTTAACAATGGTGGAATAATGATCTTCATTCCCCAAAGGAGACAGGTTTGGTAGGTGGTGGTTGATGAGGTGGGTTTGACGCTCTGGATTCTGCGCTCTCTTTCCATTGTTTGTACTTGGCCTCCGTGTTCTCCATCCTGTGACGCTCGAGGTGATTGGCGGGTTTGCAGATGCTTCTTCTTCAGTTTGTGCATTCTAAGATAAGCAATTCCCATGTGTCCATAGGGATGTGGCAGTTATTTAGGGAAGCTTTCCTCTGCCCTCCTCGCGATCACTTGCCATTGCGGATTAGAATACTTGTTTCGGGAGTTTCATGTCGGGAATGTAGACAATGTGGCCCACCCTGACGGTTAGTAGGCCTATCGTGCCAGTGGATTTGTAGGATTTTGCTGAGGCAGCATTGGTGATATCGCCCCAGGGATTTGAAGTGTCTGCTGTACATTGTCCATGTTTCTGACACATACAGGAATACGGGGACCACTGCTGCTCTGTAGACCATCAGCTTGGTGTTGGATTCGAGGTCTTGGTCTTTGAACACTCTGTTTCTCAGGCGTCCGAACACTGCAGTCAAGCATTGGAGTCGATATTGGATTTCATCGTCAATGTCTCCTCACACCGAGAGGAGGCTCCTGAGGTATAGGAAATGTTGCACATCATCTAGGGGCTTACGGTGGATCGTGCTGGTCAGGGGGTAGTTTTGTGTGGCAGGAGCGGGCTGGTAGAGAACCTTTGTTTTCTGGATGTTTGGTGTGAGACCCATTCTCTCATGCCTCGGTGAATGCGTCGACGACAGTTTGCAGATGGGCCTCTGAATGTGCGCACACACAGACATCATCTGCATACTGCAGCTCTATGACAGAGCCTCAGGTGGTCCTAGCCGATGAGGCATGTCTTCGGATGCATCGGATGGAGAGGAAAACTGCAGGGGATGGGAACAATGGAAATGTGGAGCTTGTTCAAGGAACAGCTACTGTGTGTCCTTGATAAGTATGTACCTGTCAGGCAGGGAGGAAGTGGTCGAGCAAGGGAACCATGGTTTACTAAAGCAGTCTAAACACTTATCAAGAGGAAGAAGGTGGCTTATGTAAAGATGAGACATGAAGGTTCAGTTAGGGCACTCGAGAGTTACAAGTTAGCTAGGAAGGACCTAAAGAGAGAGTTAAGAAGAGCCAGGAGGGGACATGAGAAGTCTTTGGCAGGTAGGATCAAGGATAACCCTAAAGCTTTCGTGAGATATATCAGGCATAAACGAATGACTAGGGTAAGAGTAGGGCCAGTCAAGGACAGTAGTGGGAAGTTGTGCTTGGAGTCCGAGGAGATAGGAGAGGTGCTAAATGAATATTTTTCGTCAGTATTCACACAGGAAAAAGACAATGTTGTCGAGGAGAATACTGAGATTCAGGCTACTAGACTAGAAGCGCTTGAGGTTCATAAGGAGGAGGTGTTAGCAATTCTGGAAATAGATAAGTCCCCTGGGCCGGATGGGATTTATCCTAGAATTCTCTGGGAAGCTAGGAAGGAGATTGCTGAGCCTTTGACTTTGATCTTTAAGTCATCTTTGTCTATAGGAATAGTGCCAGAAGACTGGAGGATAGCAAATGTTGTCCCCTTGTTCAAGAAGGGGAGTAGAGACAACCCCGGTAACTGTAGACCAGTGAGCCTTACTTCTGTTGTGGGCAAAATCTTGGAAAAGTTTATAAGAGATAGGATGTATAATCATCTGGAAAGGAATAATTTGATTAGAGATAGTCAACACGGTTTTGTGAAGGGTAGGTCGTGCCTCACAAACCTTATTGAGTTCTTTGAGAAGGTGACCAAACAGGTGGATGTGGGTAAAGCAGTTGAAGTGGTGTGTATGGATTTCAGTAAAGCGTTTGATCAGGTTCCCCACGGTAGGCTACTACAGAAAATACAGAGGCATGGGATTCAGGGTGATTTAGCAGTTTGGATCAGAAATTGGCTAGCTGGAAGAAGACAAAGGTTGGTGGTTGATGGGAAATGTTCAGACTGGAGTCCAGTTACTAGTGGTGTACCACAAGGATCTGTTTTGGGGCCACTGCTGTTTGTAATTTTTATAAATGACCTGGAGGAGGGCGTAGAAGGATGGGTGTGTAGATTTGCAGATGAGACTAAAGTCGGTGGAGTTGTGGTCAGTGCGGAAGGATGTTACAAGTTACAAAGGGACATAGATAAGCTGCAGCGCTGGGCTGAGAGGTGGCAAATGGTGTTTAATGCAGAAAAGTGTGAGGTGATTCATTTTGGAAGGAATAACAGGAAGACAGAGTACTGGGCTAATGGTAAGATTCTTGGCAGTGTGGACGAGCAGAGAGATCTCGGTGTCCATGTACATAGATCCCTGAAAGTTGCCACCCAGGTTGAGAGGGTTGTTAAGAAGGCGTACGGTGTGTTAGCTTTTATTGGTAGAGGGATTGAGTTTCGGAGCGCTGAGGTAATGTTGCAGCTGTACAAAACTCTGGTGCGGTCGCATTTGGAGTATTGCGTGCAATTCTGGTCGCCGCATTTTCGGAAGGATGTGGAAGCATTGGAAAGGGTGCAGAGGAGATTTACCAGAATGTTGCCTGGTGTGGAGGGAAGATCTTATGAGGAAAGGCTGAGGGACTTGAGGCTGTTTTCGTTAGAGAGAAGAAGGTTAAGAGGTGACTTAATTGAGGCATACAAGATGATCAGAGGATTGGATAGGGTGGACATTGAGAGCCTTTTTCCTCGGATGGTGATGTCTAGCACGAGGGGACATAGCTTTAAATTGAGGGGAGATAGATATAAGACAGATGTCAGAGGTAGTTCTTTACTCAGAGAGTAGTAAGGTCATGGAATCCCCTGCCTGCAATAGTAGTAGACTCGCTAAGGACATTCAAATGGTCATTGGATAGACATATGGGCGATAAGGGAATAGTGTAGATGGGCTTTAGAGTGGTTTCACAGGTCATCGCAACATCGAGGGCCCAAGGGCCTGGACTGCGCTGTAATGTTCTGTGTTCTATGTTCTCCTGGTCAGTGCCCAAAGGGCCCTGGATCAAGCTCCCGCTGCTCCTTCATCGTCTGGCTCTGCCAGCCCTGGCAGTTCCCCATGGTCTGCACCATGGTGTCCACGCCCTCGGCGATGCTCCTCAGTGACTGGGCCATGCTCTGCAGTGCCTTAGCAATGCTCACCTGCGACTGGGACAAGCTCCGTAGCACCTAGGCCATTCCCATCTGAGAACGGGACATGTCCCTCAGAACTTCATAAAGGTCAACCTGGTACTGGGTGGCATCCCCTTGTCAGGCAGACATTCTGCCAAGACCCTCAGCCATGGCCGTGACCAACTGCGAGACGCCTTGGACACCTTTACTCATGGTGCCGCCGTCGGCACCCTGCGCCCGTAGTCTCTGGGACTCCTCCAGGTGGCTATGGATCTGCTGGAGCGACACTGACATCACCTTCTGAACGTCCCGGCCTCTCCTTATCGTCTCCACCAGCGCGGGTAACCCGCTTCCAGAGGCTCAGCATCAGGCTGGGACCCAGCTGGGTCTTGGGATCCAGAAGCCCTCTGACTTCTGTCTCGCTAGGGGTTTCCTGCCTCCATCAGATGTGTATCATCAGTGGTGTGATGCTCACCAGACTGTGCCCGACCACTAGTATTTCTCACTAAGTTGTATGTATCTGCATTGGTGGAGGCTGGGGATGACAGCTGTGCCACGCCTATAACAGTTGTATCCATGGAGCTCCCCTCCGCGCTTTTCTCCTCGGAGTCAGGAGAGGGGGCCTCCCAGGATGGTTGGCTCCGTTGCCTGGTGGACCTGCGGGAGAATGGACATGTGGTCAGTGGGAGGGATGGGTCAGTAAGTAAGGTAATTACTACTCATGTTTGACAGGTCTTCTGGGTGGAGCCCGATGGTTCCTCGCCCCTGCGGTGTCCGCCAGCCATTGCGTTGGTGACCGCCCAAGACTGGGCCACACTAGCCACTTCCAGGACCCATTCCTTGAAGGAGGTCTTTACTCAGAGAGTAGTAAGGGCGTGGAATGCTCTGCCTGCAACAGTAGTGGTCTCGCCAACACTAAGTGCATTCAAATGGTCATTGGATAGCCATATGGACGATAAGGGAATAGTGTAGATGGGCTTTAGAGTGGTTTCACAGGTTGGCGCAACATTGAGGGCGGAAGGGCCTGTACTGCGCTGTAATGTTCTATGTTCTATAGGTGAGGATTCTGATATCCGGCACCCCACCACCAGTGTGGTCGCTCTCCCGCTGATTGTGAGATTTCCTTGAGGAGACACAGAACACAGAACATAAATCTTTCCAAGATTTTGCCCACAACAGAAGTAAGGCTCACTAGTCTATAGTTACCTGGGTTGTCTCTACTACCCTTCTTGAACAAGGGGACAACATTTGCTATCCTCCAGTCTTCTGGCACTATTCCTGTAGACAAAGATGGCTTAAAGATCAAAGCCAAAGGCTCAGCAATCTCCTCCCTAGCTTCCCAGAGAATCCTAGGTTAAATCCCATCCGGCCCAGGGGACTTATCTATTTTCACACTTTCTAGAATTGCTAACACCTCCTCCTTATGAACCTCAAGCCCTTCTAGTCTAGTAGCCTGAATCTCAGTATTTTCCTCGACAACATTGTCTTTTTCCTGTGTGAATACTGACGAAAAATATTTATTTAGCACCTCTCCTATCTCCTCGGACTCCAAGCACAACTTCCCACTACTGTCCTTGACTGGCCCTACTCTTACCCTAGTCATTCATTTATTCCTGACATATCTCACGAAAGCTTTAGGGTTATCCTTGATCTTACCTGCCAAAGACATCTCATGTCCCCTCCTGGCTCTTCTTAGCTCTTTCTTTAGGTCCTTCCTAGCTAACTTGTAACTCTTGAGCGCCCTAAATGAACCTTCATGTCTCATCTTTACATAAACCTCCTTCTTCCTCTTGACAAGTGTTTCGACTGCTTTAGTAAACCACGGTTCCCTTGTTCGACCACTTCCTCCCTGCCTGACAGGTACATACTTATCAAGGACACGCAGTAGCTGTTCCTTGAACAAGCTCCACATTTCCATTGTGCCCATCCCCTGCAGTTTTCCTCTCCATCCGATGCATCCTAAGTCTTGCCTCATCGCATCATAATTGCCTTTCCCCCAGATATAAATCTTGACCTGCGGTATATACCTATCCCTTTCCATCACTAAAGTAAACGTAATCGAATTGTGGTCACTATCACCAAAGTGCTCACCTACCTCCAGAATCTAACACCTGTCCTGATTCATTACCCAGTACCAAATCCAATATGGCCTCGCCTCTCAATGGCCTATCGACATACTGTGTCAGGAATCCCTCCTGCACACATTGGACAAAAACAGACCCATCTAAAGTACTCGAACTATAGCGTTTCCAGTCAATATTTGGAAAGTTAAAGTCCCCCATAACAACTACCCTGTTGCTTTCGCTCCGATCCAGAATCATCTTTGCAATCCTTTCCTCTACATCTCTGGAACTTTTCGGAGGCCTATAGAAAACCCCTAACAGGGTGACCTCTCCTTTCCTGTTTGTAACCTCACCCCATACTACCTCAGTGGATGAGTCCTCATCAAATGTCCTTTCTGCCACCGTAATACTGTCCTTGACTGACAATGCCACCCCTCCCCCTCTTTTACCACCTTTCCTGAACTTACTGAAATATCTAAACCCCGGCCCCTGCAACAACCATTCCTGTCCCTGCTCTATCCATGTCTCCGAAATGGCCACAACATCGAAGTCCCAGGTACCAACCCATGCCGCAAGTTCACCCACCTTATTCCGGATGCTCCTGGCATTGAAGAAGACACACTTTAAACCACCTCCCTGCCTGCCGGTACACTCCTACAACTTTGAAACCTTACTCATGACCTCACTACTCTCAACCTCCTGTATACTGGAGCTACAATTCAGGTTCCCAAGCCCGTGCTGAACTAGTTTAAACCCTCCCGAAGAGCATTAGCAAATTTCCCCCCCAGGATATTGGTACCTCTCTGGTCCAGGTGTAGAACATACCGTTTGTAGAGGTCCCACCGACCCCAGAATTAGCCCCAATTATCCAGAAATCTGAAACCCTCCCTCCTGCACCATCCCTGTAGCCACGTGTTCAACTCCTCTCTCTCACTATTTCTCATCTCACTATCACGTGGCACGTGTAACAACCCAGAGAAAATAACTCTGTTTGTCCTAGATCTAAGTTTCCACCCTAGCTCCCTGAATTCCTGTCTTACATCCCTATCCCTTTTCCTACCTATGTTGTTGGTACCTATGTGGACCATGACTTGGGGCTGCTCCCCCTCCCCCTTAAGGATCCCGAAAACACGATCCGAGACATCACGCACCCTGGCACCTGGAAGGCAACACACCAACCGCGAGTCTCTTTCGTTCCCACAGGATCTCCTATCTATCCCCCTAACTATGGAGTCTCCAATGACTAATGCTCTACTCCTCTCCCTCCTTCCCTTCTGAGCAACAGGGACAGACTCTGTGCCAGATACCTGTACCCCATGGCTTATCCCTGGTAAGTCATCCCCCCCAACAGTATCAAAAGCGCTATACCTGTTACTAAGGGGAACGACCACAGGGGATCCCTGTACTGACTGCTTCCTCCCAGCCCCCCTCACCGTCACCCATCTATCTTTATTCTTCGGAGAAACTACATCCCTGAAGCTTCTATCTATGACCACCTCTGCCTCCCGAATGATCCAAAGTTAATCCAGCTCCAGCTCCAGTTCCCTAACGTGGTTTCTGAGGAGCTGGAGATGGGTGCACTTCCCACAGATGAAATCAGCAGGGACACTGACGTCGTCCCTCACGGCATCCCTCACCGGAGAGGGCATCGTTAGCCACACACCTGGTTCAATGTGGTGGGAGAGGGGCTTTTCAGGCAGGGTTGGGGGTATTGAGGGGTGGGAGGAAGTGCTGGGGGTTGCCTGTGTGTGGATGCTCCCTTGTTGGAGGGTGGGAGATGTTGGTGTCTACTCATCCATGCTGCCCGGTCGTTGCCCTTTTCCGGGTACTGAAGGCCTGTCCTCCTGGTCTCACTGCCCGAGCTGATGGCTACCGCCACCTCGCCCCAGACAGCACTGGCTGCCTTGTGGCTCACCCTTCAGGACCCTCGGGGGTACAGGACATCCCAACTGGCATCCGCCGCATCCAGGATCCGCCATTGATCAGCGTCCCCGAATCTTGGGACTTGTCTCCTTGGCACCATTAATGCGAGCTGGCTGGGATTGGCTGAGCAAGTGCAGCTTAAGTGCTGCTTGAACTTGTTAGAGGGGTGGGGCTGGCGAGCGCGATCCCGGCGAATCAGTTGGCAAGCCGCATTTGCGGCGAGAAGCTCGTGAGGCCTCGTTAAGTGGACCAATTCACGTTGAATTGCGTTGCATTCAATTGCATTGAATTATGTTGAATTGGGCGAGCGCCGGGAAGCTCGCCGGAATTTACGCTCGCTACCGCACTCAGAAACGTTTCCGGAGAATCACGGTATTATCGTAGAATTCTTCCATTTTGAGACTGAGTGCAGCGGCGGGCGTCTCTGGCGGTGCCTGTCCTGCTGATCAGACTGGCGGGACCCTGCACCTGATTTAGCACTGGGAACCTCATGGACAGGCGTGTTCCCTCCAAATCTCCTGACAGGCCAGCAACCGATTTGTCTGCCTGCCCTCAGCTGGCAGGTCTGAAGGTCACTGTTGTATCTTGTACTTGCACCATAAAAGAATAAAATGCTGCAGTATGTGGGTTGAAGATAACAATCAATAGAGGTTTATTAAAAAGACTGTGAGCTGTACAAGGGCTGAAAATAGACTGAAGGCAATGGCCCGTGGATCAACCGGTGGCGCATGGACTGTCACATGAATTCATTCTTAAAGAGACACTGTAACATAACAGCAACAACCCACAGATATAACATCCCTCCCCCTTTATTTCTGAGGTCCAACACAACTAATAACTGATATTTCTACATATTCCTCGATATACGAATACAGGTATTAAGTTATTACATGGTAGCACTACGTCAAGGACAGATGATCAGGTGGCCGTCTATTCCACACCAGTTGCCTGCTTACTTCTGAGATTTTGTTCTTCTTGACTTCAGATGTATGTTCAGGTTCTTCAGCAGATGTCTCCACCCTGGAAGGCATTACAGTTTCTTTTTCCGAGGGAAGACTAGTAAGAGTTGCTAATTCTTGTGCAATCTCTGCTTCTGCAGATGAACTGGAAGTCACACAGTCGAGAGGTCATTTCCTCCAGAGGCAGTTCTGGCTCTGGCACACTGATATACCAATGAACCAGAACACTTACGGAACTTAGAAGCCACATTTAGATGCCTTCAGATGGATGGTCTTCGTGTCAGGAAAGATAAATATGGCATAAATATTGGGCTGATGTTTTAAGTAAGTCACACTTATCTTTTCTGACATGAAGACCATGCATCATTGGTATCATTAATTAGTATATCATCAAGGTGACACTGTGTCCCCTGTAGGCCACTAAGGATCTTGTTCCAATAACCGTTGAAATAAAGCTGGTGCCAACGTTATACTTAAAGGTAATATTTATATTTTCTAGTGGAAAAGGCCTTTATATGTTATGATGGTGAGCAGGTGTTGAGATTCAACTGTAACATTCATTTGCAGGTAGGCCTGTGAGAGGCAAATCTCAGTGAACGTCTATCTTCTTGATGGCCAACAAACAAATCCTCAATCAACGGTAGCAGCTATTGATCCACGCATAGAATCGGATTGATGGTTGTTTTAAAATCCCCACAGATATGAATTGTTCCATCCTGCTTCATTACAGGTACAATAGGGGTTGCCAGTATTGACTGGTTCTGAAACTTCTGTGTCCACTCGTTCATATTTTACCTTTGGACATATAACGTAGCGTATTGTTTGAGCCTTGAGACACTTTGGCTGGCCATTTTCCTCGATGTTAAACAGGATTTCTATTTTCCAGTGTGAAATGGTTTTCACTTTAGATTAATTCAGATCTCTGTAGTTTCTGAAATACAGCAGCTTTTCTGAAGAAAACATGAGAGAGAGCAGGTCCTTTCCTCTGAGTGTCCAGGATTCAAACTCTGCTTCGCTATCCGGTCCCACCTCATCACTCGACATGTCCTGGGGTTGTGGCCAGGAGTTGGAGACACCAGAAGGGCCCGCCTTGTCTCCAGGTGTTCCTGCAAGACACAAGACATGTCACATGGTTGGATCGCAAGTTGGGGTGGTGTGGGGGTGGTGGGTTGGTGTGGAGGTGGTGAAGTGCTGGGGTTGGCATGGCCTGGAAGAGGTGAGGTGGTGTGGGGGGTGTGCTACCATGCCATAGGGTCACAGCAGCCCAGCAGGGGCTCACTTGGTTCCCTGATGCCGACTTCCGCCTCGGTGACTGCTCTCATATCGATCTGGTCCAGTGCCCACCGCCTCACAATGGTGAGGGACTGCACCTCTGGCAAGTCCCCTCCAGTCTTCTCTCTTTCCTGTGGTCATGCACCACCTCCTCCTGGGGAGGGGAGATTGAAAATGCACAGTGTTAGGCTGTGGGATGCAGACAGCTGGTGGGCATCTGGTGGCGTTTGTGAACAGAGCACTCGGCCATGGTGGGCATTATGGGTGATGGCATGTGTTGCAGGGTGGGGTGGAAGCAAACTTCTGGCATGTGGGGTTCCGTCACGCCCTGGTTGGAGGGGTGTTAGGAGTGTGTGGGACAGGGATTGGTGCCAGCAACTAGCCTCTGGCTAGTCATCTTGGCTGCCATGAGAAAGTTGTGCAGCTTTTTCCGGCACTGCTGGTCAGTCCTGGTGATGGGAGCCACGGCACTCATGGCCTCTGCCACCTGCACCCAGGCCTGGTGGACAGCACTAGTTGGTAGCCTCATTCCTACCGCAGGGTACAGGTTGCCTGCCACTCCTCCATGGTGTCCAGCAGGGCCTTGAGCACCGCATCTCTGAAATGGGGTTCAGATCTTCGCGTTGCCATCTTGTTGGCTGGAATGAGTGTGTGCGGGGAATGGAGTGCTTATATGCGGCTGTAGCTTGCGAGCCTCTCAAATGCCAATCCTGATTCTGGCGAGTTGAACACTGCTTTTCATTGGAATTGCTCTAGTTCCATGTGGCACCGGTACTAGCCCATTAATGGATCCTGAATTGTGCCGTATCTATGGTCATAGAACACCACTGATTCAGTCTTGGTGTCACCACTTAGACTCTGACATGGTGACAAGCCCACGGTGCTTGCTACTGCACTCTGTAAGCTGACATAAGTCTGAGGGTGATCATATATGTTTGTACTGCATGACTGATTTTGCAACCTACCGTTATCACAGCAGGGTGCCTGCCAGTTCACAGTTTGACTGACACTCCCAAGTTGTTTTAGCAAACTAGCAGTGATTCCCATTGGCATTACTAACAGGATGAACATCTGACAGGAGCAATGGCATTCAGCCATTTATGAATATTTAAATTCACTTAAATTAATGGTAATCAGGTTCACAGCCTCATTGGGGGGGGGGGGGGGGGGGGCAGTGCGATGGGGGGCTGAAGATCTCAAATTGCGAACTCACTGCAGCAAATCCCGTAATGGCCCTCTCGCAAGAGTTAGCATCCATAATGGGGTTTGTGCCATTGCCAGCGGTCCCAGGAAAGAGCACCCTCTGTGTCTGAATTCAGAGGATGCTGCAAAATATAACAGTAAAGGGGAATTAGTGATTTAGGACAGTGTAAAGGTGTAGATCAAGAGGAGGTATTTATAAGGATGGCAATCCTTAAAGTAGAAAAGTCATCCAGTCCAAATGGAAAGTTACTGAAAAATGTCTGAGTGAAACAAGTAGAAGTTCAGGCCACAATTCTCCGTGAATATTGTAGTGGTGTGAGAGAACTGGAGGTTTGGAAATGTTACATTTTCGATTTAAAAAGCAAGTAACAAAATTTATAAGTACAGGCCAATCAGCTGAATGTTGGCAGAAGGTACATTAATCAGGGGCGAAGTCAATTAGCACTTGTAACAGTATGGGTTAATAATTCCTCAAATTCATTTAGTGTGTAGTGTTAGTCAGTGAATTAATTATATGCTTAATTAATTAAGAGAGCCATTGCTCAAGGCATCACAATTTCAAATTCTGGAAACCTAACATTTAACCGCACACTAAGTTACATCAAGTGCTCTCACTGCGGAAAAAGCTTGGTAGCAGAATATCAGGAAAAAAACATCACCAAACTGAATTTGCTTTATGCTTCTTATATGAAGCTCCTAAATTCATCAGCAGTTACTGACGTGAAACTACCAACACTTCGCCCAAGAGATATATGGAATTGAAATTACTCTGTCCAATCACAACTAGTGTTTGGAGGTGTAAAATAAATAATTACATTGAGAAGTACCTTTCCTCAGTTGAAATGGCATGGGGTGTGAGTTCCTCGCCATGCTTTACTAAGAATCTTAATGATAATGTTACATTCTGTGGCTTTATTATTATTATTGGTTTAGTCGACCGATATTTTGTTGCACAGCTATGTTTTCCCTAAAGGGCACTCTCGGATAGAGATGGTGTTGTAAATTTATAATGTTGCCACTATTGTCATGTAGACCGTGAGACTCTTAATACCAAGGTCATGATTTCAAGCCCCACATTGGATGATGAATTCTTTCTTCAATATTTTACTCAAAATACTTTTGAAACTAATTTTTATCAGCGATGAACCTCCACAGTTAAGAGCATATGGTTTTAGTTTCAAATGCCTGCTCTCACCCAAATTAATTGTTTGCTGGGGCAACAAAGACCCATTTTTGCTATTGCAGGAACCCAAGTGTTAAAATGATTTGCTCTTTGAGTCGTAGCAATTCTTTTTCATTCACTGATTTTGCTTAAATGAGACAGTTATAAAACAGCAGCTTGCAAAAAAATGCATAATTCAGTAACCAAAAGCTGAGCTGCACATAAACACGTCTCCCATTTTAAACAGACTGACAATGACATCTCATCTGCACATGTGCAGGGCGCACTTCCTCGAGTGTTGCAGCACAAACAAAAGCAGCCTTTTGTTATTTATGGCATGTGGGCAACAATGGCAAAGCCAACATTTACTGCCCCTCCCTAATTGCCCTTGACAAGGTACTGGTGAGCCATCATCTTGAACTGCTGCAGCCCATGTGGTGTGGGTATACACTTTTATGCCATTGTGGACAAGTGCACGGTCGATTTCTGCCTCGGGTGCTTGGAGTCACAACACAAGTGAATTAACCAATAATTCTTATTAAAAAAACCAAAAACCTTTGGCCCTTGGGTGCCTAATAATTACAGTCACAAGGTTTGTAAATTTAAATACAATTGCTGTTTATTTATGACTAGAACAAATATGAAATATGCCATGAATACAGTTGGTTAATTGTCTTTTAAAACCTGAACCCCCTTAACTGCCCCACCCTCTACCCACAAGCAAAAGACAGGCAAACACAGAGTGGAAGAAAAAGAGAGGGAGAAAATGAGAAGGACTAAGGTCAAAATATATGGGTCCTTGCTTCAGATGATGGTTCCTTCAGTGCACTCTCTTCACAGTATGAATGCAGTTTAAAGTCTTTGGACTATGGCTTCTTTGAAGTTTAGCAGCATATCTTACTCAAAGCGCTTCCTGGGGAGGCCTCAGAGTCATAGAATCATAGAATCTACAGGGCAGAAGGAGGCCATTCAGCCCATCAAGTCTGCACCAGCCCCTGGAAAGAGCATACTATCCCAGAACCTAGTAACCCCTAACCTAACCTTTTGGACACTAAGCGGCAACCTAGCATAGCCAATCCACCTAACCTGCACATCTTTAGACTGTGGGAGCAAACCGGAAAACCCGGAACAAACCCAGGCATACATGGGGTGAAAGAGCACTCCACACAGAAAGTCTCAGACTTCACATCAACCTGCTCACAGAGAGAGTTATCATATCCTGGTCTCTGATTCACATCAACCGTTTTTGCAGAGAGAGAGTTATCAGATTCTGGATTCTGCTTGCACAGCCTTTTCTGGAGAGTGAGAGTTATCAGATTCTCACAGTGGCCTTTTGATGAGAATTTATGGAGTATTTGGTTAGATTCCTCCATCCAGCCTATAGAATCAAAAGTGAAACTACAATGGAATCTCTTGACTCTGAGAAAGGTTCCAATGAGGTAATATCCAATCACCACCTGTTACCAGGCAGGGGAAAGTCTCCTGGACCCATTCATTGGCCAGCAGCCAAATTAATCAGATTGAGTCATCACTGATTTCTCCTGCTGCTTCAAACCTCTGCTTGAATTTAAAGGTGCAAGCGACTTAAAAGCCGTTTTGCCTTAAAGTCACAGGTCCATTAATAATATATGGATCAAAACTGTATTGGAAAAATAAAAGAAAGGGAAAATAAGGGAATAAATGGGAAATATACAGGAGGGACTCTTACAACACACTACACTGTTGGTGGAGAGCTCCCCCCTTCTTCATTCTCAGTGACCTTAATTTTCCTAGGGCTCCTTGATGCCACTCTTTGCAAAATGCTGTCTCAGTGTGAAGCTTGCAATCACTCTCACCCCACCTCTGAAATTCAGTTCCTTTATCCATACCTGGACTAAGGTGTAGACTTTGATGTTGTGGCCATTTCGGAGACATGGATAGAGCAGGGACAGGAATGGTTGTTGCAAGTGCCGGGGTTTAGATATTTCAGTAAGCTCAGGGAAGGTGGTAAGACGGGGAGGGGTGGCATTGTTAGTCAAGGACAGTATTACGGTGGCAGAAAGGACATTTGATGAGGACTCGTCTACTGAGGTAGTATGGGCTGAGGTTAGAAACAGGAAAGGAGAGGTCACCCTGTTAGGAGTTTTCTATAGGCCTCCGAAAAGTTCCAGAGATGTAGAGGAAAGGATTGCAAAGATGATTCTGGATAGGAGCGAAAGCAACATGGTAGTTGTTTTGGGAGACTTTAACTTTGCAAATATTGACTGGAAACGCTATAGTTCGAGTACTTTAGATGGGTCCGTTTTGGTCCAATCTGTGCAGGAGGGTTTCCTGACACAGTATGTAGATAGGCCAACGAGAGCCGAGGCCATTTTGGATTTGGTACTGGGTAATGAACCAGGGCAGGTGTTAGATTTGGAGGTAGGTGAGCACTTTGGTGATAGTGACCACAATTCAATTACATTTACTTTAGTGATGGAAAGGGTTAGGTATATACCGGAGGGCAAGAGTTATATCTGGGGGAAAGGCAATTATGATGCGATGAGGCAAGACTTAGAATGCATCGGATGGAGAGGAAAACTGCAGGGGATGGGCACAATGGAAATGTGGAGCTTGTTCAAGGAACAGCTACTCAAAGCTCCTCAAAGGAGTATAGAAGATTGTAGTTTAGTCGGGCAGCATGGTCGGCACGGGCTTGAAGGGCCGGAGGGCCTGTTCCTGTGCTGTACATTTCTTTGTTCTTTGTTCTTTGTGTGTCCTTGATAAGTATGTACCTGTCAGGCAGGGAGGAAGTGGTCGAGCAAGAAAACCGTGGTTTACTAAAGCAGTTGAAACACTTGTCAAGAGGAAGAAGGAGGCTTATGCAAAGATGAGACATGAAGGTTCAGTTAGGGCGCTCAAGAGTTACAAGTTAGTTAAGAAGGACCTAAAGAGAGAGCTAAGAAGAGCCAGGAGGGGACATGAGAAGTCTTTGGCAGGTCGGATCAAGGATAACCCTAAAGCTTTCTATAGATATATCAGGAATAAACAAATGACTAGGGTAAGAGTAGGGCCAGTCAAGGACAGTAGTGGGAAGTTCTGCTTGGAGTCCGAGGAGATAGGAGAGGTGCTAAATGAATATTTTTCGTCAGTATTCACACAGGAAAAAGACAATGTTGTCGAGCAGAATACTGAGATTCAGGCTACTAGACTAGAAGGGCTTGAGGTTCATAAGGAGGAGGTGTTAGCAATTCTGGAAAGTGTGAAAATAGTTAAGCCCCCTGGGCCGGATGGGATTTAACCTAGGATTCTCTGGGAAGCTAGGGAGGAGATTGCAGAGCCTTTGGCTTTGACCTTTAAGTCATCTTTGTCTACAGGAATGGTGCCAGAAGACTGGAGGATAGCAAATGTTGTCCCCTTGTTCAAGAAGGGGAGGAGGGACAACCCAGGTAACTATAGACCAGTGAGCCTTACTTCTGTTGTGGGCAAAATCTTGGAAAGGTTTCGAAGAGATAGGATGCATAATCATCTGGAAAGGAATAATTTGATTAGAGATAGTCAACACGGTTTTGTGAAGTGTAGGTCGTGCCTCACAAACCTTATTGAGTTCTTTGAGAAGATGACCAAACAGGTGGATGAGGGTGAAGCAGTTGATGTGGTGTATATGGATTTCAGTAAAGCGTTTGATAAGGTTCCCCACGGTAGGCTACTTCAGAAAATATGGAGGCATGGGATTCAGGGTGATTTAGCAGTCTGGATCAGAAATTGGCTAGCTGGAAGAAGACAAAGGGTGATGGTTGATGGGAAATGTTCAGACTGGAGTCCAGTTACTAGTGGTGTACCACAAGGATCTGTTTTGGGGTCACTGCTGTTTGTAATTTTTATAAATGACCTGGAGGAGGGCATAGAAGGATGGGTGAGTAAATTTGCAGATGACACTAAAGTCGGTGGAGTTGTGGACAGTGCAGAAGGATGTTACAAGTTACAGAGGGACATAGATAAGCTGCAGCGCTGGGCTGAGAGGTGGCAAATGGAGTTTAATGCAGAAAAGTGTGAGGTGATTCATTTAGGAAGGAATAACAGGAAGACAGAGTACTGGGCTAATGGTAAGATTCTTGGCAGTGCGGATGAGCAGAGTTATCTCGGTGTCCATGTACATAGATCCCTGAAAGCTGCCACCCAGGTTGATAGAGTTGTTAAGAAGGCATACGGTGTGTTAGCTTTTATTGGTAGAGGGATTGAGTTTCGGAGCGCTGAGGTCATGTTGCAGCTGTACAAAACTCTGGTGCGGCCGCATTTGGAGTATTGCGTGCAGTTCTGGTTGCTGCATTATAGGAAGGATGTGGAAGCATTGGAAAGGGTGCAGAGGAGATGTACCAGAATGTTGCCTGGTATGGAGGGAAGATCTTATGAGGAAAGGCTGATGGACTTAAGGCTGTTTTCCTTAGAGAGAAGAAGGTTAAGAGGTGACTTAATTGAGGCAAACAAGATGATCAGAGGATTGGATAGGGTGGACAGTGAGAGCCTTTTTCCTCGGATGGTGATGTCTAGCACGAGGGGACATAGCTTTAAATTGAGGGGAGATAGATATAGGACAGATGTCAGAGGTAGGTTCTTTACTCAGAGCGTAGTAAGGGCGTGGAATGCCCTGCCTGCAACAGTAGTGGACTCGCCAACACTAAGGGCATTCAAATGGTCATTGGATAGACAGATGGACGATAAGGGAATAGTGTAGATGGGCTTTAAAGTGGTTTCACAGGTCGGCGCAACTTCGAGGGCCGAAGGGCCTGTACTGCGCTGTAATGTTCTATGTTCTATGTTCTATGTTCTAAGGTGGTAATGAAGTCTGGAGATGGATGGTTCTGACGCAATCCAAACTGAGAATCAGTGAGCAGTTTATTTGTGGATGGCTTATGCTCGATGGCACAATCGATAATATCATCTGTCACTTTCCATGCGATTGAAAGAAGATAATGGGATAGCAATTGACTGGTTTAGGTTTGTCTTACACTTTTTCAGACAAAACAAAGCTGGACAATCTTCCACAGTGACGGTTGTTACCAGTGTTGTCACTGTACTGAAGCAGCTTAGCTGGTTGTTATATTTTACCAGAGTAGTCTGTCGAAAACTCCATTTAAGATTTCCCACTCCTCCTTTTCCCCCTCTTTGGGTTGATTCCATTTTCCCTGAAACATTCTGGGGCCTTCAGAACGCAGAGTGTGGAAATTTTGGGCTTATCACACAGTCCATTGACTGGAATTGCCAATGTAGCCTGGAAAGAGCTCCCTCCCCCTCAGATGTGCACCAGTTCACTGCCATATGGAAGGATTCGACACTGAAAAGCCATTCACCCAAAATCCCTGTTCCCCAAGAGCGGTGTAATTGTGTTGCTTCTTCAGGACAAGTAACTCTTCTATTTTCCTTAACTTTTCTGAGGGCAAAGGCACGGCCCCTCATATATTCAATGCCTCCTTCTGTGTTTTGCTTCAAGGACAAGAAGCTGTGGGATTTCATTATATAAATCAGATTAAAACTTTAGTGGAAATAGTGACAGTTATGACATGGAAATGTTTTTAAAAATTGTTTACATGTTAACTTGACAGGCTATATAGCAAAACAATTATCTGGTCGCATGAAATCTTTTTGATTAATTGGACTGGAATCTCATGAAGAATTTGTCCCTCTGGACCATTTGAGGAACAAAATTCATTTCTAAATTGTCTCAGCTGGTATCCTTCCTCTAAACGGTTTCACACAGAAAAACTTGCCAGATCTCCCAAACAACGTATTCCATTTCATAGCCAAACATATCCATACCGTATAGAAGTGAAATACATTGCCATACATAAGACTCCTTTATTTATTTTTTTAAGAATCTTTCTTCTACATAAACAAAGTTCTTGTTACATGAATATGATTTACTTAAAACCAGATCCAGGTTTGTAAAAAGTAGGCAGGTTCCTTTCCGTGCCACGTTCTGCAACTACTCAAGCGATTATGTTGAAGACATCATCATCTTCATTGTTTAAACAAATGACAGAAATTGATGCCAAAGGTTACTGTCACACAATCTAATATTTTCCCTATTTATTTCCTCTTGTGTACACGTGAATTGACTTCCTTTCAGGGGAATGGTCGATGGTCAGAATTTCTCTCCAGTATTATGTCCAGGTGGCCACTCTTTTGAATTTTGGCAGTAAACATTAACAGGACATCAGATGTCAGATCATAGCTGAGCACCAATGTCATCTTACTCAATGATCAGAAAAGTGCTGATCAGAATCAAAACCTTTGCTTCGGTCACTTCTTTACAAATGAGAGATGTGCAGCCAGTAGCCATACCTGACCACATAACTTCAGAAAGAATAGTAAAGAACAGAGAGGGTTCAAAAGATATTTACAAAGATTACATCAATGCCAAGAAGTTATATTTACAAGGGGAGTTTAAAGGAACCAACTCTTTCATTTGAACAGAGAAGGAAATAATGGAAACAGATTTGGTACAGATTTCCCCCTGCATTATCTGTAGCAAAATCACAAATGAGCTCTTTCAAATGGGCTTACCATCTTTTGCTACACATGGTACAGAGGAGAATTTCCTGCATATGCGTTCTGTACCAAGCAAACACATTTAATCAAAAAGTAATTATTACCAAACTGCATTTTGCAATTTTTGGTGTGTGTATGAGTTTTTTATAAGATGGATCACAAGAAATCTGGATAAATTTTTAAATAGGAATCAGGGGCTGGGTTAGCACACTGGGCTAAATTGCTGGCTTTTAAAGCAGGCCAGCAGCACGGTTCGATTCCCGTACCAGCCTCCCCGAACAGGCGCTGGAATGTGGCGGCTAGGGGCTTTTCACAGTTGTTGTACCGTCAATATGACGCAAGGCAGGTTGAAGTAACGTCAATTAAAGGCTTTATTAAGCAGAACTTGATCCCCAGCAGCTTGGTTACAGAATGCAGCTGCTGGGGGAAATGCCGGGTCTTATACCGGCATTTCTGGGCGGAGCCCAGTAGGCGGCCGAACCTATCAGGACCCGGCATCCCTCCACCAATAGCCTGTCGACACGTGGTGTACCGTATTACCCCTAATACATACCACCACAACAGTAACTTCATTGAAGCCTGACAATAGCGATTTTCATTTCATTTTCATTTCATTTCATTTTTCATTTCAGGAAGGCAGAAGTTAAATTATGTGACAAAGAGCAAAAGAGTCATTTTCACAAAAATGCACCTGGTTGACTAGTGTATGTCATCCCAAATTGTCGCTATTGATACTTAATTGCTTGAAGTCTTGTCAGGGTCATTACACTGAAAATATGAGGTTTTCTGAAAAAAAGTGCTATTGATTGTGTACTCTCCGAACTGAACAGACCTGCGGTCGCATATTCTCCCCAAAGAATATTGATGTAAATTAGTCTGAACTGATCAGTCTGTGTTTGTTTTTATCACTGAACATGATCATATATATCGTTGGGCGGGGTTTCCACACCCCCCGTGGCCTGATCAGCAGCAGGATTGTCTGGCTCCACTGCTACCAATGGAATTTTGCATTGATTCCAACCCCCCTCCCCCACCCCCCCACCCCCACCCCCACCACCCCCCCCCCCACCCCCCCAGCACCCCCCACCCCCACCCGGCTGTTGGGAAACCCACAGCGAGGGTTGACCATCAGTGGGACAGGAATATCCCGCTAGCAAGAATGGTTGGAAAATCCTCCCCAATATCTTTGTAAAAAAGTGCCTTTATATCACCTCTGAAATCACTGATTCCTTATCTTATAATCAATAGGCGCTGTAATATAAAAGACTGTAGTTCGAGGAATGATTTGGAAACATTTGCAAAAAATAATATTTGCAAGTCTTATTCCAGTAACTGCAGGGCTAAGTCTGAAATTAATGTTTTGCAGCAAAGAAAATCTTAAGTTACTGGAATTAATGTGATGACTATAGCTTCCATTCGTAGAGGACATGTGCATTCAGAATGTTGATTCCCTATTTCCATGAGTTCAGTGGTGGACTGAATTCTGAGTTCAATTCACAACACGTAATATCAATAGCATACAGTTCATTTACACGTATCATCTCCCAGTCTTTTCATCAAGATATTTCATTTCCTATAATCTGCTATTAATGTTTATGGGTTTTTAACAATCTCCTTTCCTTTCATGATCAATATGTCAATATGCAAGCTTTACATTTTCCATATTCCATATTTGCAGTCTTTTAGAAACTAAGACAATTTGAGTCATGGAAGTTTACAACTGTCTCTGCATTTTCTAAAAATCTATTCATTTAGTTCCATTCCTCTGCCGATTGTCAATACCATTTACTTTTCAGATGTTTATCTGTTTTTCTCTTAAAAGCTATTATGGATTATGCTTCAACTTTGCTTCCATGAAATTTATGTCTTTACAATGTCTGGATATATTCAAAAAATACTTGTAGCCTTTCCAATGACAACTTATATTACAACACCTTTTACAGGATAAAATGTACTAAAATTGTTCACAGGATCATCATGAAACAAGTTGGACATTGAGCTGCATAAGACAACATTAGGGCAGCTGGCCAAAAGCCTCAGAGGTAGGTCTTAAAGTGTCTTCAAGGTGGAAACAATGGTAGAGAAGCTTAGAATTTCAGTGAGGGACTTCCAGAGTTTAGGTCCTAGGCAACTCAAGCTGTGGTCACCAGTGAGACAGCAATTAAAATCATGGATGTTCAAGAGGTAAGATGATCACAGATATGTGGGGCCAGAGGAGATTACAGAGAAAGGGAGGGGCAAGGCCATGGAGAGAGTTTATTCTGTTCTCTCCTCTGGTGCTAGTCTTAAATTTGTACCTTCCAGCTATTGATTCACCGGCCAATGAGAATTGCTTATTTAATTTACGTAAAGAAAACACTTCATAATTTTGAGCATTTTTATCAGATCCTTTTCTCTGCTTGAATCAAACAGCACCATTTTGTGCTGGATTTTACACTGAGGGTGGGCTCCCCACATTCCGCTTTATTATTTTTGGGCGACAACCCTTTACTTTGGATGGGATGGGGTTAATTAGGATGTGCTGCCAGGAGAAAGTGCTATCTCATAGAGCTACTGGCCAATCAGAGGATGAAGCTCTGCACAGCACAGCAGCAGGAGCAGAATCCATTGCTGGTGTTGCACAGAAGGCAGGAGGTGACATTCAGCGATGGGTCTGGACATTCAGATAAGTCGAAGATCTCACTGGAGGCAGATTGACAGGCCCCATTAAGGGCTATGAGGAATGTTGTACATGGCAGGTGAGGGGGGTGGGTGGGCATGTGGGGGTCAAAACTGTGGTGAGAAGAGCTCTGATTGGGACAGTGGTCTCAGGAGGGAAGCACCCTCCCTTTTACTGACCAGCAGCCCACAGGGTTAAACCTGTCGGACTACACATTGTGCCTGGTCCTCTCCCTCTGCCCTTTATATTGGAGTGGCAGTAGGATGAAGCCGTTAACTGAACATTAATTGCCCATTTATGGGCCATGACTGGGCTACACTTAGTGGCCCACTTGGCACCTCCCCCTATACCTGTAAAATCAAGATGTGAGTGGGTGGAAAGGCAGAAGGTACACTGCCGATGGCACGGCACCCTTATTTCCATGCCCACTTACTGATTTTCCCATTCTGTGGTAGGCCATAAAACTTAGCCCTTTGTTTCTCAGTTCTAATATTGTTCTTGTTATCAGCTGGGGACGATAATTCTCACGCACAATGGAGGAGAGAAGAAGGTAGAGATTTGTTGCCCCACAATTTCCAGGGTTTTACCTGAGGGAGACTGGATTGCAATCTTCTTCTGACTGAAGGGCATCCATTTTTAATGGATGGTGGGAAAGGCGATTGGTTGTTGTTTGCTCATACATAGTACAAAGAGGCAGCTGCATATTGAAAAGTACAGAGGCGGATCTTTCACACTGCTCACTTCTACACCCGGCAACCTATATGGCTACCTACAAACTCTTTCCCGTGGTAATGGATCTTACTTCCATTAAGGACTCCATCCGGCGGGAGCTCAGAGGGGCAGCTGCAGGCTCCATCCCTTTCTCTCAGCTCCTTTGTCTCCGTCGCATTTGTTCCGATGATGCCACTTTCCAAAAAGGGCTTCGAAAATGTGTTCCTCCTTCCTCAACCGTGATTTCCCACCTACACAGGGCCCTCAACAGTGTGCGGTCCATCTCCCGCACCACTACCCTCGCCCCCTCCCCTCCCTCCCAGAACAAGGATAGAGTCCCCCTCGTTCTCACATTTCACCCCATCAATCTCCATATGCAAAGCAAAATCCTCCACCATTTTTGCCAACTCCAGCGTGATGCCACCACCAAACACATTTTCCCTTCACTCCCTCTGTCAGCATTCTGCAGAGACCATTCCCTCTGAGATAATCTAGTCTACTCCTCCTTCATACCCAGCACCTCTCCCATCACCCGTGGCACCTTCCCATGCAATCACAGAAGGTGTAACACCTGCCCCTTTACCTCTTCCATGTTTAACATCCCAGGCCCAAAACACTCATTCCAGGTTCAGCAGCGTTTCACTTGCACCTCTTTCAATTTGGTCTACTGCATTCGCTGCTCCCAATGTGGTCTCCTCTGTATCAGAGAGACTAAGTGCAGACTGGGTGATCGCTTTGCTGAGCACCTTCGGTCTGTGCACATTCAGGACCCTGATCTTCCCGTTGCTTGCAATTTTAACACAAGACTCTGCTCCCATGCTCACATAGAATCTCATAGATTTTACAGTGCAGAAGGAGGCCATTCGGCCCATCGAGTCTGCATCGGCTCTTGGAAAGAGCACCCTACCCAAGGTCCAGACCTCCACCCTATCCCCATAACCCAGTAACCCCACCCAACACTGAGGGCAATTTTGGACACTATGGGCAATGTAGCATGGCCAATCCACCTAACCCGCACATCTTTGGACTGTGGGAGGAAACCGGAGCACCGGGAGGAAACCCACGCACAAACGGGGAGAACGTGCAGATTCTGCACAGACAGTGACCCAAGCCGGGAATCGAACCTGGGACCCTGGAGCTGTGAAGCAATTGTGCTATCCACAATGCTACCGTGCTGCCCTTTGTCTGTCCTTGGCCTGCAATGTTCCAGAGAAGCTCAACGCAAACTTGAGGAACAACATCTCATCTTCCTGTTAGGCACGCTACAGCCTTCTGGTCTCAACATCGAATTCAACAACTTCAGATGATCAGCTGTACCCCACCTCGACCCATTTGTTTTCAACCCATTGCATTTTAACTGTCTTTTACCATTTCTTTCTTTTTTGCCTTTCTTTATATATATTTACACCCCCCCCAATCTTATCCACCTTTCATTACCCTTTCTCCCCTTTGTTTCCCCCTTCCCCTCCCCCCACATCTACATCTGTCACAGTTTACCCTCTGATGTTTGTTTCTCTGCTGTTTGGCCTTTCATGGGCGGAATTCTCTGATAATGGGGCTATGTCCCCACGCCCACGAGAAAATGGGCGCAAATCACCGTTTTGCAGGGGGCTAGCAGGGCTCCAGAGTGCCCCTCACAGCTCCGGCTGCCGATACAGGGCCCTGCACTTCTGGCTGTGGGTCCGCGCAACATGACAAACCCACGCGGGCCGACCACGACAATATAAGCTCCCCCGAGATCGCGCGCACCTGCCGATCGGTGGCCCCTGATCGTGAGCCTGGCCATCCTGGAGGCCCCACCGGTGACGTTTCCCCCCGCCCCCCACCAGGGCGGCCGCCAGTTGGAAACATGAGTGAACCACACCGGTGGAAACTTGGTCAGTTGTCGGCGGAGAATCGCCGCGGGTGTGTCTTTCAATGGTCCCCGACCGGCGCCGCGTCGACCGCGTGCACGATTGGCAACAATTCTCCGGTTGCCGGAGAAATGTGGGAGCGGCGTCGGACCCGATCGCAGGTCTGACGCATATTCTCCGTTCCCGCTCTGAGCACGATTGCGGCGCGGAGGCTCAGAGAATCCCGGCCCTTACCATTTGTTCTCTCTGGGGACTACCGCGAGCACTCTTTCTCCTTGGTTTCTATGGCTATGACTCATCTTTCATTCTCACTCTGCAGTATAAATATTTCCCACTTTCTCTGTCTTTGAGTTTTGACACAGGATCATCTGGACTCAAAAAGCTCTTTTCTCTCCCTACAGATGCTGCCAGACCAGCTGAGATTCTCCAGTATTTTCTCTTTGGTTTCTACTTCCATTAACACCTTTCCCCAGAATGAAAATGAGAACATCGAGGCCACTTCCTCCTGAATCAGGTTTTGCAGAGTTAGGATTTTTCCAAAATTTTGGCTCTGAGTCACTCCAACATCTTCAGCATCTGTCCTTGGAAATAATTCTAAACAATTATAAATTTGAATAATTCAAAACAGGCAGCTATTTTACACTGGTTACTTAGTGATATTAGAGGTTAAATGGTATTATTTACAAACATCCAAATTTAAAATGGAGGGCCAAGGAATAATTCAATAATTAATATCACAAGCATATTGTACTTTAAGTTGGAGTCACGCTATTTGTAATTATTAAGAGTGACACTAGAATGAAAGAAAGGTACTAAAATTGGAAACCAGTAAATCCAATTATCATTAACTGACTGTCAATTTTTGTAGAGTTCTTGCTAATACAGTTGAATTACTTTGCTATTGTTCGCTACGGAATTAAGCTGATTGCATCAGAAACATTATCCTGGGGGTTTCTGATCAGGATATCCTCCCAATTTTATTAGATTGCGAAAAAAGTGCCTGTTGATTGTGTAGTGAAACGTTTCCTTCATATACATTCATAAATTACAGTGGTTCTTTACATGTGATCCATTGATTAATGAAAGCTTTATAATCTCCACAATAGATTCAATTACCAGCTGCGATGACATACAATATCGACTTCTAACTGAGAATTCTACAGGAATATAATTAATAGCCTGTGTCCTTCTTTGACGTACAGTACTGATATTGAAAAAGCAATATTTATTTTTAAATGATAATCTAAACAATCACAAACTACTGCTAATAGCTGCTGACATTTAAAAAAAAACCAGGGCAGGATTCTCCGTTTGTGATACAGGTTTGTTCTCCTGCCGGAGCTGAATTGAACCTGATTTTGTGCTTACATTGGGAGTGCAAATCCGGAAGTGATTTCCAACCCTTAGCCATGCAAAATTCTGCGTGGCGAAGATTGTGAGGGATTTCCTGCGGGATCCCACTATCGGGCTACCATTTTGAAGAGAGATAAGTCATTTCTGTTAGTTTCATTGCTGACTACTCAAAGTCACTGAAGCGTGAAGGGAGATGACTGGAAAGCACTTAACTCTCCTTGATGTGGTCCAGGAGCTGTCAATCAAAACTTGATGTTGATGAACATACCAGTTAGTTTTGCAGTTGACTACTTCAAAATCACTAGAGCATGAAGGAAGGTGAATGAAACAACGCTGACACCTGGCGATGTGTGGAAGCTGTCAATCACAGCCTAGTAAAATCAATATCAAAGGGAAATGAATGAATGGCTTACAGGTCAAAGTTCTGAGGTGGCTTATACCCAGCTGACTGGTTTTCTCTTTCCACAAATTGATATGTGCTTCTTCCACTGCCTGAGCCAGCAGGTCTATTGCACAAGTGACTGTTAAAGCAGTGATTATTTTATCTGCCTCTGTCTGGGCTGCTTTCTAGCTTCCAGACAGGGGTCTCTCTTCTGGGGGCTATCAGACAGGGGTTTCCCTTCTGGGGGGTCGACCCAGGGGTGGGGGGTCTCTTTAATACTGAGTCTCTGGTGGAAGGGCAGTGGATGGGGGTCCGATGGGTGTGGGGTGGGCAGGTCTTGAATTATGTGGGGGAGGTGGCCCTCGGATGGAATTTGGGGGCAACTCCCTTAAAGAATTATCCCCTTGGCCCATCACGAGGTCCACAGCATCAGGTACATGCTCGTCAATACCTGCAACAATTCTCGTCCACGTGGTTCTTGGTCCAGAGGACCAGATTATCACAAGGACCCGGAGAATATGCTGCCTGGTCAGGTACTACGCCCATTTGCATCCTCCCATTGGCATGGGCGCCAACCTTGATCCTGGTGCCTGCTGGTGACAGGAGCATTGGAAACCGATCCCGTTTATCCCCCCTGAGGCTGGTTTCTCTGCCGCATCGGGAACTCCGCTACTGGTGGTGGGCAACTCAGAATCCAGCCCCTAATCTATGCTCTGAGGCCTCAGACCTGATCTGCTTTGAAACCATGAGCATGTGATTCATACCGGCCATTGTGGGTGGACCTGCTTCTGTGTGACTTGAATGCTACTTCAAGCTGTACTGATCAACTTTGCTGATGTATTTTTATGTCATTTTCAATTTTTACTAGCCCGCTACCAACAATATATTTCAAACCCCTGGCAGAATTAATTAAAGTAAAAGTTATACTTTGTGCAGTTAAGTTTAATTAATTTAGCTCTTGAATGCACTGTACAGACTGAAAATTAAAAGCTTCCTTTTACCTGAAGGCTACTCTGACTATTTTGTTTCACGTGAACCCAGGGAGTCGACTGTGTCCCCACTGGTCAGTGTCAATAACTCAATGACCCACTTGCTGGCAAAGCACTTCCAAAATACTTAATTAATTGATGACAATACATTTCTAGTTCAAATCCTTCAAAGAACAGTCTTTTTGCCTTGGTACTTGAATCATTATCTATGCAATTATTTTATTCCTGTTCTGATCACAAACAGAATTTAAAGGTAAGAATAATTTTGGGCACTTGAGCACACCTGTTGCTGTCATAAATGAAAGTTCCAACATTGTCTGTTTCTCACTAATTTGGCATTAAAACTACTTTGTACAGATATGTCACTAGGTGGTTATGGTACAAAGCTTTCCTGGGCCCTTGGTAAGTGGAGGGTAGTTGTTGCACATTGCTTCAAACAGATTTACCACAGAGATTAGGGGCTAGATTCTCAACCGCCCACCACCAGTAGCAGAGTTCTTGATGCAAATTGAACAATTTGACCCATTTGCATCCTATTACCGAGCTGGATACCAGATTCTCCAAGCCCGTGTGAATCTCCGGTCTACTGGGTCCACGGGATTCATGTGGGCGAGAATTGGTGCAGGTATTTTCAAGCATGGCGCTGATGTGGCGGACCTCACGGTGGACCAAGAGGATAAGTCTAAAAGGGAATTGCCCCAACGTCCATCGAAGGTCCACCCTCCCCCCCCCCACAATGAAAATCTTCCCCCATAAGAGACTCTTCCATAAGAGTGACCCCCACCAGAGACCCCCCAATTACAGAGAACTCCCCCCTCCCCAAAAAGAGAGACTCCTGCCTGGAAGCCCCCTATCAGAGGGACCCCTGTCTGCAAGCCCCCCATAAGCGAGACCCCTGCCTGCAAGCTCCCCATAAGCGAGACCCTTGCCTGGAGGCCCCCTTAAGAGAGACCCCTGCCTGGAAGCTAGAGAGCAGTCCAGAAAGAGGCAGTGAAAAAAATCACTGCTTTAATACTTAGCTGTCCAATACACCTGCTGGCGCAGGCAGATGAAGCAGCACCTACCAATTCTCGGAAACGAAAAACCAGCTGGGTTTAAACCCCTGCAGATCTTTGATCTTCAAGTCTTTCATTGATATCACTGTGAAATTACTTTAACTGGGCTGTGATTGACAGCTTCCACACAGCCAGCTGTCAGGCTTGTTTAATTCATTACCCTTCACGCTGGAGCGGATTTCAAGTGGTCAGCTGTGAAACTAATAATATTTATAAACATGTAGCTATGACTGACAGCTCTTGGACCACCTCAAAGTCATTTAAGTGCTTTCTGGAAGCGTTTATGGAGGGCTTGGGTGTTGCCTTGGACTCGTGGTTGTAATCGGTGCAGGTCTCTGTAATTGGTGGTCCCTTGTGGGGGCCTTTGTAATGGGGCCTCTCTGGTGAGAGTTTCACATTTGGAGGGGTCTCTGGTGGGGGTCTCTCTGGATGTAGGAGCAGTTTCAAGACCTGTGTATTGAGTCAGCTTCCATGTGGGGTTAGTCCCTGTGGCTCAGCTCAGAACAGAGAGGAACAAATCACCATAACCTGGACAAGATGGCTTATTTAATCAAGCTTGTTACGTGTACACGGAGAACAGACTGGATATCGGCCAAGACCTGTTCTGTCAAACAAAGACCCAAACACAGTAATTATACAATGTTCAAAAATCAATAGCCCACCCGCTCGACATTAGTATACATGCGATCGCTGGACTTGGCTACAGCAATGTCCGGCTCCTTCCGCGTCCCTGGCGAGGTGGTCGATGTTGATGGCTGCAACCAGAGATGAGATGGGATCCTGAGGTGTGCTAGCAATAGAATCCTGTAGTAATAAACAAACACCTTCCGGCGCTCAATTAGTATTATATCATTCGCAAATCCAGATAAGTCCCAGACTTACAAGTGCCACAGCTGGCAATGCCATGGCTACCCCCCGCTCCCTGGATCCGCTGACCCACCGGAGGGTTCTCTCAATCCTTGTGACTATGGGATGACTCATGAGGGTATGATTTCAACTGCGTCCAGTGCCACCAATGTGGACTGGATTTCTCGTCTATTGAGACACTTATGTCCAGTGCTGATTACTGCACAGGGTTCCTCCCATCAAACACCTGGTCCCTTTTTACCTGTCATGAATTTGACCATGACCCTATCCCCTGGTGTCAGTAGTTCTGGGGTATCCTTTCCAGTCAGTTTGGTCCAATCTCTACGCTGTTGCCGTGCAATTACCTGACCCTTAAGGGCATGCAAGCGGTTCACCAGATCTTGGATGCATTGGAGTACAGTGCCTTTGCTTATCTCAAGGCCCGCTCCTCCAGTTATCATCTCCTCTGGGAGGCGCATTGCTCTTCCTGCCATTAACGCAAAAGGGGTTAGGTCCATTCCCCGCGGGGGTGGCTCTTTGTCGCAACAATTTTGCAGGCAGGGCCCGTACCCAATTATTCCCTTTCTGCAATATAGATTTGGCTAGGCTATTTTCAAGGGTTGGTTCATCCGCTCTACCATTCCCAAACTTGGAAATGAAAAATGAAAATCGCTTATTGTCACAAGTAGGCTTCAAATGAAGTTACTGTGAAAAGCCCCTAGTCGCCACATTCCGGCGCCTGTTCAGGGAGGTTGGTACGGGAATTGAACCGTGCTGCTGGCCTGCCATGGTCTGCTTTCAAAGCCAGCAATTTAGCCTTGTGCTAAACCAGCCCCTAAAATGAAAATCGCTTATTGTTACAAGTAGGCTTCAAATGAAGTTACTGTGAAATGCCCCTAGTCACCACATTCCGGTGCCTGTTCGGGGAGGCTGTACGGGAATTGAACCCGAGCTGCTGGCCTTGGTCTGCTTTACAAGCCAGCTGTTTAGCCTACTGTGCTAAACCAGCCCCTCTTGAAAATTGCTTATTGTCACAAGTAGGCTTCAAATTAAGTTACTGTGAAATGCCCCTAGTCACCACATTCCGGTGCCTGTTCGGGGAGGCTGTACGGGAATTGAACCCGAGCTGCTGGCCTTGGTCTGCTTTACAAGCCAGCTGTTTAGCCCACTGTGCTAAACCAGCCCCTCTTGAAAATTGCTTATTGTCACAAGTAGGCTTCAAATTAAGTTACTGTGAAAAGCCCCTAGTCGCCACATTCCGGCACCTGTTCGGGGAGGCTGGTACGGGAATTGAACCGTGTTGCTGGCCTGCCTTGGTCTGCTTTAATAGCCAGCAATTTAGCCCAGTGAGCTAAACCAGCCCCTTTGAGGATGGTGTGGGATGTGGGATGTGGAATCTTTGCTGGATGCCAAAAACCCCACAAGCCTCCCTCATGACTTTCCCCGTGAAATGGGCCCCTTGGTCAGAATCCAGTTGAAGTGGCACCCCCCACATTGGTATTATTTCATTAGCCAATATCAAAGCCACGGTACTAGTGGTGGCGGGCGTCCTTACACAGGAATGCTCCCACCCACCGGGTGAATTGATCTACAATCACCAAACAGTATGTTCTACCCTGTACCTGAGGCAAAGTCCTAGTAAAATCAAGTTGCAAATTTCCCCCTGGTCCCTTGGGCCGGGGGCTGACTTCCCATTTATCTTGCAGGGACGGCCTGGTTCCACCAGGGCTCACTGTATGCATCGCTGGCAGAATTTGGCCACATCCCTGTCCATTCCCTTCCACCAGCAACATTCCTTTAATAGTTTGATCATTTGTCTCTCCCTGTGTGCGCTTGTCCATGGTATATGTCCAACAGGGATTGTTGCACTGCCTCGGAGGCTATTATTGTTCCCTCTCTCCTCCACATTCCATCATGGCCTATCCATCCCCTGTTATTTCTCCACCCCCTCTTTTCCTCCACTAGTGCTTGCTCTTGCACCTGCCTCACATCAATATCAGCATTGCCTGCGGCCTCCCACAGTCCAAGGATCTGCAGGTTAGGTGGATTGGCTATGATAAATTGCCCTTAGTGTCCAAAATTGCCCTTAGTGTTGGGTGGAGTTACTGTGTTATGGGGATAGGGTGGAGGTGTTGACCTTGGGTAGCGTGCTCTTTCCAAGAGCCAGTTCAGGCTTGATGGGCCGAATGGCCTTCTTCTGCACTGTAAATTCTGTGATAATCAAACACATTATGAGCGACCAAACCTTTGTTCCCTCACAGGCATGATGCATGCTTCAAATTTCTACGTTTAACTAGAAGTTATTGAATTTCCATACATCCACAATTTGATTTTGTATCAAGTAATTTACACACATGTTTCAGGGTAATTTAAATACCAATCAATAGCATGCTAAAACAGTTAACCTTTGTGCTCCAATTCATGTTCCTTTGTCTTTTTTTTTTACCTCCCTTTTCTCCACAGCTTCCCTGAGCCGTGGGGTTTCAAATCCTGCGACACATACGACCTCAGAATAATGACACCAGCTTTGTCTGACTGGTCACTTACTCTGAGCCCCTTTGGGGATCCCTGTTTTGGCCTCCATCGAATCATCGTGGGGCCCTACCCTATCCAATTTTTTTAACACGTGGCGGTTTATCCTGTTCTGCTCATCGGCGTGGCACTAAAAGTCCGTCTTTGCCCACCCAACATTAGCGCATTCTCAGTGTTGATTGTGTCCACCGCTACCTACTCGCAACTTTCGCACAAATTATGGATCCGACCGCCTGATCCGTAACTCCTCTATCCACTGGGTGGTAAATTAAAATGTACTCACCCATATTTAGGAGGCGGATCATTCGACCAGAAACCCTTGCTCATAGCGCCAAATGATGTAGGAGCAGTTTCAAGGCCTGTGTATTGAGTCAGCTTCCATGTGGGGTTATTTCCTGTGGCTCAACTCAGTACAGAGAGGAACAAAACACCACAAACTGGGCAAGATGGCTTATTTAATCAAGCTTGTTACGTGTACATGGAGAACAGACTGGATATCGGCCAAGACCTGTCCTGCCAAACAAAGACCCGAACACAGTAATTATACAACGTTCAAAAATCAATAGCCCACCCCTGTTGGACGCGATCCAATCCCTGAAGCTGCTACTTTTAAACTTATCCAATAGAATTGCAAGCAGTGTTTAAACTTCACCCAATAGAATCGCAAGCAGCGCATGATTGATCCTCATCCTGACAGCTGCTTGCACTGACTGTTTGTGAGAAACAGAACAGAACCAGCACCCTGAATTGTTTCACAAAGCCAAGGGGCGGCATTTTCTGACCCCCCGTCGGGTCGGAGAATCCCCGGGGAGCAGCGTGAATCCCGCCCTGCCGCTCTGGCACCGGCTGCCGTATTCTCCGGTGCCGTTTTGCGGGCGGGGGCAGGGTTTATGCCGCGCCGGTCGGGGGCCGTTGGCAGCGGCCCCACCGGCAATTCTCTGGGCCCTGATGGGCTGAGTGGCCGCCCGTTTTCGGCCAGTCCCGCCTACGTGAAATGCACATGGTCCATCACGTTGGGACCTGGCTTGTCGGCCGTCTAGCGGGGTCCTCGGTGGGGGGGGGGGGATCCTGCCCCGGGGGGGGCCCACGGAGGCCTGCCCCACAATCGGGGCCCACCGATCTGCGGGCGAGCCTGTGCCGTGGGGCACTCTTTCCCTCTGCGCCGGCCTCTGTAGGGCTCCGCCATGGCCGGCGCAGAGAAGAACCCCCCTGCGCATGCGCAGGAAACACGCTGGTGGTTCTGCGCATGCGCCAGAACACGCCGGCAGTTCTGCACATGCGCGGGACCACTGCGGCTCTTTGGCGCTGGTTGGCATGGGGCCAACCCCTCCGCCGTCGGCCTAGCCCTCGGAAGTGCAGAGGATTCCGCAACTACCGGGTGGCCCGACGGCGGAGTGGTTCGCGCCGTTTTTGGCGCCAGCGTCGGGCCATCACGCCAAGTGCGGGAGAATGCCGCCCAAGATGTCAGAAGTAATGTCCTTTTGGTCACGTTTCCTATTTGATTATTTATTACTTCTATGTCCTAAAAATACATTTTTAGTGCTTAATAATGATTACTCAGTCCGATAATTCATCTCAACCCTTAATGAAATAACTTATGTAAAACTACTCTCGTGGTTTGCTAACGATTCAGTTTTAAGAGGTATCATCGCTGAACCCCCCCTTCATCTCCCATGGGGTTTGCTGGTGGTGAGTCATGGGGGTTGATCCAGAAATTCCTGTGGTGGGGAGGAAGGAGGGGTGCAATTGCATTGGGGGTGGCAGTCCAGCCACCGGAACTCGCTATTGAGCCGCCTGCTCAAAATGGCGGCCCAATAGTGGGATTCGCTAGGGAATCCCTTGCAATCCCCACCACACATAAATTTGTATGGCAAGGAATTATGAATCGCTTCTGGATTTGAGTATAAGTGTGATCGCAAATCAGTGTTGATTCATCTCCGGCGGGAGTCTCCCAAACGGAGAATCCTGCTCCAGAGGTTTACATAGTATTTTTAAAAATCCTTCTGCTTATCAAATAACAAAAATGCACTTTCCCTGAATTTTCATTCATCTTTTCCTGACCTTAAAAAACAAAAACACCCCATATTTTTATACCACTGTTTTCACATCCTGGGGTGTAAAATTGGGCAACTCACTTCACTGGTAGGTACATCGGGGTAGGAGCAAAAGGTGTATGTCTCCCATCAAGGGACTAAGTTCCATGGTGGTGGTGTGAACATGGAGTGTTTCCTGTTGTGGAGGTTGCTGGGAAAACGTGTCATATCCTCTGGCCCGACCTCATTAATTATGTAACTGTTTTGAGCCGTGTTCTGTGGTGGGTGAGACCTGATAAGGCGTGGTCTGCCATCGTACCTGGGCACCATATTGAAAAGGTACCCAACATCACTGACCCACTATTGAAGGAAGAAGAGTGACCTCCTGAAGATGCAAATCTTCAGGGGCTGGTTTAGCACAATGGGCTAAATCGCTGGCTTTTAAAGCAGACCAAGCAGGCCAGCAGCACGGTTCAATTCCCGTACCAGCCTCCCCGAACAGGCGCCGGAATGTGGCGACTAGGGACTTTTCACAGTAACTTCATTGAAGCCTACTTGTGACAATAAGCGATTTTCATTTCAAATCGATCTCCAGGAGCACTCTCAGGCTCGAAGATGGACCTTATCAATGACAATAACTCTGGAAGATCCACTTATTGATGCTCTCCCACCCACTGCTGTGATGTTCTTGGGTCCAGGGTTTCTGGCGTCCTCCATTCCAAACTCTGAAAGAATTTGCATGATGAGTCCTGACTTCAGTACACCACGTTGTTCCATACTGTTACAACTGGATGGGAGGATCCCAGAATGCAACCCCTGCTCAAAAACTTTTATTTCTTTACACACAAAAAAAAGAAACATTGGATTATTAAAAAATACTCCTTTACTCGCTCCTTATCTTAACAAATACACACAGATTTAAAGAGTAACATGGATTACAATGTACATTAAACTACAATGGTCTCATTAACACACAAAGTCCCTTTTAAGCTCAAAAGATGACATGTGGTCAAATACACGCAGTTCTGCTCTAAATCCAAGTTAGTGTCTGTGGATTTCTCCTCAGAATTCCCCCAGATGATTGTCTTGTGAAAGTTTCCAAACTCATTGCATTCCAAAATACAGACGAGCTTTTCGAAAAGTCACTTTAATTAAAGCCCCTGCTCCACATTTAACAGTGAATCCAGTCTAGGATGTTATACCAACCCCTTTAGATTTCTTTGTCTTGACTGTTGTGCAAACTGCTCACTACTGCTTCAAGTCTCGATTACCAGATTATATTAAAATGGAATAAGACATTTGATTTACCTTTGAAGGCTGCTGTCCCACTTTGATTGCATTGTCTCTTTAACTCAGAACACTTTATTTTGTCTTCATTGTATTCTTCTGAATAATATGTTGCTCTCTGCTCACGTCATTCTAAACTTCATGGACGTCATTCTAAACTTCATAAACTCCTTAACTAGTTGGTCTTTAGATTTCCACCATCTGTTTCCTTATCCATTACTCCATTGTATGACTGTTCTTCCAGCAAGGCTGGGAGAGATGTTCCCTCTTTAGCCTTCTATAACCAACTGCTTCTCACAAAGCAGGGAGAGCTGCCTTCTGTTTCACTATCTAGTTCTAACTGCAATCAAATTAGTTAAACTGGCACTTGAAAGCCTCTCTACCTTAAAAGACCCCAGTTGCTAAGCAATGCCTACATGCTCATACCTTTTACTTATTCTTCACACGGTAGCCCTCTCTAAGCACAATAGAAACACAGTTGAAACTTAACCTCACACACATAAACACCTTTTCCAGCATGAATCTAACTATAGGTTTCACCTTTTCAGGCACAGAAACATTAAACACACTTAAAACTATACCTTATTTCTAATGTTTACCAATATAAATTTAAATCCCTTTAAAACTACCTTTATTTTCCTAACACTGGCATGTTTTACTAATGGCATTGGGCAGACATTCGAGCGTGGGGGCAAGATTCCAGTTGAACCTTTATCTACATCCCATCAGTGGTATGCAAATCAATTTTACATTGGCCTCCAGCAGGTTTCCTTATCTGCCAAGACAGGCATCAGTGAATGATCCCATGGGAAATACACGCCAATGTGAAACCAATTTTTGGACCTCCTGGCAAATATGACCCTCCACCCTACCACCACCATTCCAGCCAGCGGGGATATGGAAGAATTCTACTAAAAGTGCTTAAATTTCCAATGCAATTTGGTATTTCTCAAAACAGGCTCACAAAGTGACTGTGTTGTAAGGAATTGGTTAAATCCTTGTCTCTTTCCTGTATCTCTTTTCAATACTTGTCCCTGCAATGTTGCAGTTTTATTTTAAACCTCCAGACTTCAGTCAAACTGCAAACACCCCTGGTCTAATGTACTAGCCAGACCTCCCCTTGATACTCTGTGGCACAACCCTTGATGGCATTTTGATGGACTTGGCAAGCAGCCAATCGATGCCTGAGATTCTGGGATATCTTTTGTTCTCGTTTGGGATATTGGTCAAGCTTGTCAGAGAGTTGCTGGAAATTCTGAAACAGCCAGGCAAGCTCCATTTTGTTCTCAGTTCTGTGGAGGCAAGGAAAGCAGCTCACGGCAAGACCAAGTCTCATTATCAGATTTCAGCTTGGCAACTTGAACGCTTCCAGCCAGCCTGGGGAAGTAAACTCTGCCTTAAATGTCTCCAGCCAGGTTGGTGACAGTGTAAAACTCTGTTTGAAAGGCCTGCCCATTTAAATGTCGCCACTTGTCCTGTGAAAGTTTCCAATGAGAGGAAGGAGCTGTGGGCAAATAGACATTTCTATCCAGATTAAAAACTTGAAGCTAGTGCTCCAAATTCTCTCTCCCCTGTTGGATCCTTCCTGAGGGTTCAGAGAAAGCAGAGGGGCTGTTTAAAAGCCCACTTAAAGCCCCCTTGCTGGGAACTGTAGTTTAAACTCAGTGAGGCTGATAGTCCATCTGGTGGATGCAGGTTAGACTTGCACAGACCTCAGAGGGGAATTCTCCGCGTGAAGACCCCGATTGTTAAAAGTGGAAGTGACTTACCTGAGAGCATTCTACAACCTCCAGGTACTAATTGAAAGTCATCATTAGAAGACTGCTGGCTACCAAGACCATTACCTCGGCAGCAAAGAATCATCTCATGCTTCTTAATCCCTGTTATTTTCAATCCTTTCCCAACTTCACTGTATGTTTGTCTTGTGTGTGTCTAGGTGGAGGGTGGGATGAAATTTGTGGATTAGTTAAGATTCGCAGACCATTATACTATTCTTACCATTATATGTTCTACTTTTTCTTGTTACAAATAAACAATCTTTTAATGCCTTACTTATAAATTAGGTGTCTGTAACTCATTGAAGCAGCCAAGGGTTAAGGATCTCAGGAAAATACATAAATTATTGGTTAATTCACTTGTGTTGGGACTCCAGAGTCTGTGGGGCTGGCATTTGACCACAAACCTGCCGAGGGTGTCGTTACAATGCACATATTTACCACACATTAAAATGAAGAACTGTTGTGTGAGAAAAATACTCTCTGTCCAAAACTCTGTCCTGGTCCACCCATGTCGACGCTACCACCAAGAAAGCACAACAGCGCCTATACTTCCTCAGGAAACTAAGGAAATTCGGCATTGTGGTGATATGCATCACTGTAAATACACAAGGGGTTAATGTAAATACACGTAGACTAGCTGTACACTAGAGGGAGCACCAGAGACATGACACACAGACAGTCAACCAATAGGTCAGTAAGATAGGACATGGCCAATGAGCATTCACGACACACGCAGAGGTGACACTACCACAGGGGGGCATTACACCACCCCATATATAAGGACACAACACACATGATCTTCCTCTTTCCAGTGGAGACACTCAGTGAGTACAGACACAGGGTTGATTGAACATCACACCCACCACGTGGATTGTAGCAGACTGGTTCGTCAGTCTGAGTAGCTATAGAAGGATTAACAGGAGAGTCGAATCCAAGTAGGAGAATTGTTAATAGTTTAATAAAGCTATCTCCAAGTCTGAACCTTCCTTTGTCAGAGTGCACATCAAGGAAGCAGCTTATGCTACGTCAAGAGCATAACAAAATATGTCCACATTAACCCTTACCAACTTTTACAGATGCACCATAGAACGCATCCAATCTGGCTGCATCACAGCCTGGTATGGCAATTGCTCGGCCCAGGACCGCAAGAAACATCAGAGAGTCGTGAACACCGCCCAGTCGATCACACAAACCTGCCTCCCATCCATTTATTCAATTTAGACCTCCCGCTGCCTGGGGAAAGCGGGCAGCATAATCAAAGACCCCTCCAACCCGGCTTGCTCACTCTTCCAACTTCTTCCATCGGGCAGGAGATACAAATGTCTGAGAACACACATGAACAGACTCAAAAACGGCTTCTTCCCCGCTGTTACCAGACTCCTAAACGACCCTCTTATAGACTGATCTCATTAACACTACACCCTATATGCTTCATCTGATGCTGGTGCTTATGTAGTTACATTGTAGACTTTGTGTTGCCCTACTATGTATTTTCTTTTATTCCCTTTTCTTCCCATGTACTTAATGATCTGTTGAGCTGCTCGCAGAAAAATACTTTTCACTGTACCTCGGTACACGTGACAATAAACAAATCCAATCCAATCCATCCAAATATAAGATGCGGCTGTTGTTCGGATCAGCCGATACTGGTGGAAAGGAGGATTTCTTGAGGCTGTAGACTTCTGAAAGTTTTATCAGAGATGTTTTTCTTAATGTGGGAATCACGAAACAATCATGCCAACTAATGGCTTGTAGGTGACAAGACCTTTCCCCTACTTCCTGGATAAAAAACATGCAAAGAGTTACCGGCACATGAACAGTGTCAGAGGATTCCAATAACAAGCTACATGCTGTTAATAAACAATTAATTGAGAGGACCATCAGGGTTATAAAGTGGTGAATTTACTACAGGCCGTTACAGATCAGTAATCCTCCTCTGAATGTTAAGGAGCTGGTGCTTCATTCTATGTACCCTTGTGTTGTGCTGTGAAGGGAGCTATAGACCTGACACATATCAATCTCCTGGGAACTGGCAGTCTCTTGCACATTGCCTTCAGCCAATTACTGTTGTGTTTTATGCCTTGGAGATATGATGACACACCAGCTGTTATGTGTGCAGGAACTTTATTTACAGTGCTTTTAAAATGTCTGCTCTCTCATAGCTTCTTTTCTCACTACACCCACAGGCTTGACATGCATAAACAAATACCAAACAATTATACACTACAATCCACATTCTCCCAGACCTCCGATCTGTCCTGCCACTGATCGGCAGATGGCTGCTGTAATGGCAGCTATTAAAACCTGAAAGCCCTGAGAAACAGCAGCTGAATTGCTGGTGTCAGGGTCTTGAGGTTGAAATGTGGAGCACTGTCTATTCTATCTCCTACTGTCAGTACAGCAAATATTTCCTTTCATACAGGGGAAGGAAGTGACTGGTCCCTGGTCACTTATTAGTTCAAGGTCTACAACATGTCCCGTAACTTCCTGGCTCACCAGCGTCCGATTGGGAACCATTCGACAAAGAGATTTGAATTGTTCACTACGGATGGTGCTACCAGTTTTACCCTCATAGTTACTTTGAAAGGGTTGAAGGAAAGAAAGTAATTCTAACTGTAGTAATCTGCATAATCTGTATATATACAAAGGGTTAATGTATAGATGTAACAATCAAGTAATCACTAGAGGGCAGCACTAGAGACTTGATTTGATTTGATTAGATTTATTGTCGCATGTACCGAAGTACAGTGAAAAGTATTTTTCTGCGACCGAGGGAACGTACACAGTTCGTACATAGAAGACACAAAGAATAATCAACAGAGAGCAGGGCAGCACGGTAGCATTGTGGATAGCACAATTGCTTCACAGCTCCAGGGTCCCAGGTTCGATTCTGGCTTGGGTCACTGTCTGTGTGGAGTCTGCACATCCTCCCCATGTGTGCGTGGGTTTCCTCCGGGTGCTCCGGTTTCCTCCCACAGTCCAAAGATGTGCAGGTTAGGTGGATTGGCCATGATAAATTGCCCTTCGTGTCCAAAATTGCCCTTAGTGTTGGATGGGGTTACTGGTTTATGGGGATTGGGTGAAGGTGTTGACCTTGGGTAGGATGCTCTTTCCAAGAGCCGGTGCAGACTCGATGGGCCGAATGGCCTCCTTCTGCACTGTAAATTCTATGATAATCTATGAACATTGACAAATGGTACGTCGACAAACAGTGATTGGGTACAGTGCGGAACAAGGGGCCAAACAAAGCAAATGCATGAGCAAGAACAGCATAGGGCATCATGAACAGTGTTCTTACAGGGAACAGATCAGTCCGAGGAGGAATCATTGAGGAGTCTTATAGCTGTGGGGAAGAAGCTGGTCCGATGTCTGGATGTGCGGGTCTTCAGACTTCTGTACCTTCTGTCTGATGGAAGGGTCTGGAAGAAGGCAATGCCTGGGTGAGAGGGGTCTCTGATAATGCTGTCTGCCTTTCTGAGGCAGTGGGAGGTGTATACAAAATCAATGTGGGGGTGGCAAATGTGTGTGATGCAATGGGCTGAGTAAATAGACAGACTGAAGCTGGGATGAGTCTCTTCACAGGAACAGGGTCTAGTGATCACATGCATACAAGGAAAGCTTAGCACAGGTATAGATAATCATAAGTATTTCTTAATCAATCATGTTCATGTAACATCAAGTTTAAGCATTGGAGAGAGAATGAACTCACAGTTAATTAGTCAACGTTACTTTATAAAGTATTTGCTCCAATTGGAAGACTACAAGTGTTGATCACTATCGAGTTAAAGATCATCCTGGAAGAAACAAGTGAGTAACACATGTTGCACAAAGCAATACAACATTACTATCAGAAATAGTAATATAATATGGTACCAGGACTTGAATTCAAGAAAGCTTACTAGATAGATTAGATAAGGACCAGAAAGAAAAAATTAAGAAGACTTTGGAAGGTTTCGCAGAATTTGGATCCCTCGAAGAACAAATGGCTCGATGGACCAAGTTCAAGCTCCATGTCTACTCCAAACTAACGGCAATCTTAAATCTAATTGGAAACTTTTTGAACAGCAATTTCATATCTTTCTGGAAGCACACGATTTGACCACCACTTCTGAAGCTAGAACAATAGCTCTGCTTTTATCCTTTGCTGGACAGCAGGCTGTAAATATACAACCCTTTCACTTACTCTGAAAGGGAGGACAAAACCAAACTTGATGTAATAATTAGAAAATTTGAAACCCATTGCAAAATGCAGAAAAATTAAATCTTTGTGAGATTCAGGTTCACCAGACGTTTGCAAAAACATGAAGAATCATTCTTCAGCTTTGTCACAGATTTAAAGTCAATAGCACAAACCTGCAACTTTGCTGCTTTAAGAGAGTCAATGTAAAGGGCATATGTGATGAGGGACTCAGACAATCATTATTAAAAGAGAAAGATTTAATGCTGGAAATCGTGATTGAAAAGTGCATATCGCAAGAAAAAAAAATATTAACCAGGACCTTGAATTTTCGCAAAGAAAGACAGGGGAAAAAATCCTCCACGAGACTGAGAAAGTTAAAATGGTGTCTCAGTATTCAAACCAGCATCTTCATCGCGGCACCTCCGATTCAAACAAGCGCGCACATGCGCACATCAACAAATGATGCAAGCCGGCAAAATTCCGAATTGCGCATGCGCAGGAAGCCGCGCATTCGCAGTTGAGAAAACCCACATTGGCTGAAGATCGATTTGCGCATGCGCATGGAGACACGCATGCACAGTTGAAAAAGCGCACTCTGCTTGAAGATCGATTTGAAAAAAGATTGCACACCGCCCGAAGATCGATTTGCGCATGCGCTATCGATTATTACGCAGGACATCAGGAGCGTTATGACGTCAGAAGACTCAGGCCATGCCCACTTAGAGGGAAAATGCCCAACATCACAAATAAGACTATTAAAAGTACAAAACCCAAATTTTTCACCTCAAAAGGCACAACATTGCCTGAATTTCAACCAACAGTTGCAAATAACTTTTGCAGCACCCTGGAACAAAGAGTTTGCAGCATCCAATGTGAAGAGCACATGAACAAATCCAAAACTAAAGAAGATGATTTGTTAATTAAAAGTGAAGAACACAATAACAAATCCGAAATCAAAGAAGATGATTTGTTGATTAAAGAATACTACTCAGTTATTCGGACATGATAATCATAGCATCAGCAACACGGTTGAAAAGCTCAATACTACTCTACTCATGGTTGATGAATCAAATACCATGATGCAATGGCAGATCGTTGATACATTGGATGACAGAAACCTGTCAAATAGCCAAGAAGAAAACACAGAGAGTACTGACCGACTCCATTGAGAGAATGCTGATCGACTCCACAGGCAGAACACTGCACGACTCCACACAGAGAGCGATGAAAGACTCCATAGAGAGCTTGTGGACAGACTCCAGAATGGAAGCAATTAAAGACTCCAGAGCGACTACCATGCATGAAGAAGGCTATGAAGGTCTATCCACCTTATTTGAGCAACCAGAAGCAGACTATGAAAGTCTACCCAGATCATTTGAACAACAAAAAGACGGCTATGAAGGTCTATCTACTCTATTTGATGCTAGATGCAAGAAGACAATGAATGTCTAACCACTGTATATACGAATAGTGACACAGTGATCACAATCAGCATACACAATGTGCAAGATCACAGCTAGACTGACAGATCTCAGCTCATCTGTACAGAAGCACTCAACAATCAAAGTAAAACTTCTCTTGAGTCCAGTGAGATCGCAATAATTAAAACCTCATCTACTCAAATTATCCACAAGGAACAGTCATTGAGCATAACAGAAACAACAACAACAAGCACAACAAAAGCAACAACAAGAAACACAACAAAAACAAGAAACACAACAAAAATAACAAGAAGCACAACAAAAACAACAACAAGCACAACAAAAACAACAACACGCACAACAAAAACAATAACAAGAACAATGAAAACAACAACAAGAGGCACGACAAAAACAACAACATGAACAACAACGTAAACAACAAAGACAACAACAGAAAGAACAAACTGTACCAGATGGTCTAACTCTGCACATGAAGGACAATGTAACAGCCCAGTCCAAAACAAAGGCAAGAGTACAAACATAACATGGCATGACAACGAATCTCACAAATTCACATTTGCTCCACAACAAACAAGCAAACCAGTTTTCAACGCAGATGACATACAGAATTGATACCGCTAGCACAGAAAAAAGTCCAGGTCAGCCAACAAAGATGACATACAGAATCGATACCGCAAACACAGGAAATGGTCCAGGTCAGACAACAAAAGTGATTCGACCATTCGAACACCTCATGATGACTTATTGGCTACTTAAACACAAGAACACTAATGATGTTCACAAAGACATTGAAATATCAACATCACCACTTCAACAACAGAAGAAGAAAGAAACTCAACCGACTAAATTTATAAAGATTGGACTCATAAATATTAATTGGCTTTGTATAATTATCAACATCATCACAACTTGTACAGTTTATCATTGATCTACCTGTTTTGTACAATTTTCTTTCGAACAGTAGAGAAAATATGTAAAAGGAAAAAAGGGGGATGTAGTGATCTGCATATCTGTATATATACAAGGGGTTAATGTATAGATGTAACAATCAAGTAATCACTAGAGGGCAGCACTAGAGACAGGTATAAATAGACAGACTGAAACTAGGATCAGTCTCTTGACAGGAACAGGATCTCATGACCACAAGCATACAAGGACAGCTCAGCAGAGGTGTAGATAACCATAAGCATTTCTTAATCAATCATGTTCATGTAACATCTAGTTTAAGCATTGGAGAAAGAAAAATTCACAGTTAATTAGTCAAGGTTACTCAATAAAATATTTGCTCTAATTGGAAGACTACGAGTGTTGATCATTATTGAGTTAAAGATCATCCTGGAAGGAGCAAGTGAGTAACACATGTTGCACAAAGTAATACAACATTACTGTCAGAAATAGTAATATAATACTAACTTAAGTGTAACCATTTTAAAGAGCCAGACTGCGCCCTGCATGGGGCACCCCACCACATCCCTGACCTCTTCCCCACCAATTAAGTATTCCACCCCCTATGGTATTCCCTCCTCTACAGCCTGATCCCCCAACAAAATCGGGCCCACTCCCACATCGGCCTGACCACCCACTCAACTCAAACAACCTCACCCTCCCTGACCCAGCCCCAAATCCCCAACCTGACCCAGCTCGCCAAGTCAGAACGAGATTGGGGCACCATTTTTAAATGACGCCCTTAACCCTCGATCCCCCAAGGCGACCCCGGGATCCTCCCAACCCACCCCTGCACCCCATCTCATAAGGGCAGGACACTCCTGGGCCCAATACAGGCATGGGCAAAATGCCACCTTGGCACCATGGCACTGCCAGCCTTGCACACTGGCAATTCCCCAGCCAGCCTATCAGTGCCACTTGGACACCGTAGCTGTGCCAGACTGGCACCCTGGTGCTACTGTGAAGGTGTCTTGGTGTCACTTCCAGGGTGCCATTGTCAAGGTGCCTGGGTGGCATCAGCAGTGCCAGGGTGCCACCCTGCCTAGTAGCCAATCTCCCTGGGGCCTCCCATCACCTGGGCAGCATGGTAGAACAGTGGTTAGCACAGTTGCTTCACAGCCCCAGGGTCCCAGGTTCGATTCGACCGGCTTCGGTCACTGTCTGTGCGGAGACTGTACATTCTTCCCGTGTCAGCGTGGGTTTCCTCCGGGTGCTCCAGTTTCCTCACAGTTCAAAGATGTGCAGGTTAGGTGGATTGGCCATGCTAAATTGCCCTTAGTGTCCAAAAAGGTAGGGCGGGGTTACCGGGTTATGGGGATAGGGTGGAGGGTGCACTTTCCAAGGCCCAGTGCAGACTCGATGGGCCGAATGGCCTACTTCTGCACTGTAAATTCTATGATTGCTCCTCTTTCTCAACTTCTGCACTATTTCTGTCATTGATCTGGAGGAAGGGAGAGACAAAGATTGCATGAGGCTTTACATGTAAGTCTAACAAGCTCCAGCTGGGTGGCCTGTTCCACCGAACATTCCCACGTGGGAAACTTGTACTCCATGAGTCCCACGGGGAGACCAACAATGGTTTCTCCATGGTATCGTGGAGGTTATGACAGCTAGCAATCAGGAGCTGATATCAGAAATCTGGGGCTGGACTCTCCAAAAATGGGGCTCTGTCCCGTTTACGCTGGCGTTTCACTCTGGAATTTTCTTAAAAAGTCCTGAGCGATTCTCCTACCTGCAGGGGGCTGGCAGGGCCCCGGAGTGCATCTCGCAGCTCTGGCTGCGGATATGGGGCCCCGGACTTCCGGTTGGGAATCCACGGCCTGCGGCGGCCGCGCCGTGCCACATGGCGGACTTGCACCGTAATCAAAAATGTAGGCCCCCCCCCCCGAGAACGCGCGTACCCGTGGGTCCGTACCGCCCAATCATTCCCCTGACCGTCCATGAGGCCCCCCCCCCCCCCGATGTTCGATCCCCCTGACCCCACCGGGGTGGCCGCGGACACCACCTGAGATTCCCAAAGGCCGATATGTGGTTAGAACTCGTGAACTCGGCCAGTTTTGCATGGAGAATCGCGGAGTAGGCCTCTGTCAATGGCTCCCTACCCGCCCTGCGTAGATCACGCTGAAGAGACTCCCAAGCGATTCTCCGGGGCCGGAGAATCACTTCAGTGGCGCCGGTCCCGATTTCCAGGTAAAATGTGATTTTGGCACGGAGGCTCGGAGAATCCAGTCCCTGGTGTTATCGCCCTGTTAAAATGAAGGAAACATATTTAAAGCTCTTTAGGGTGATGGCTGCAAACATTATAGTTCATGTTCCCTTCACCAGGAAATTTAGTCGTACAACTCTGAATTTTAGTCAGTGAAAAATATGCTTGTGCTCAAATATTATAAATGGGAGAGTGTCCAGTGTTACCTTAGTTGGCCTGGTCAGATCATACAAGTTACTGTGGCACTCTTCTACAGATTTGAAGATGAAAGACATGTAGAACACAGTAGTAGAGACAATTTTGAAGCCCCCATGGAGGCCTGACAGACTCTCTCTGTCTCATGTGCTCAAACATTCCAATGTGTGTCTGTGGCGTGCTCTCTTTATAACTGTGAACTCCTTTTTATTCTGCTTTCTATGTACTTGTACCTTTTTCAGAAGTTGATGTCACATGTTGCAGTAAAACAAAACCATGCATCCGTCATCCAGTGACGACCTTACCCCCTGACAGTGAACTCAGTGATCACTTGTTTCATTATTTCCTGCTGCATTTGTCAGCCAGACTTGGCATTTTTAAAGACCACTCTCTAATTTCCAAGCACCTATAAGAAGCACACCCCCAGTATGTGAGAGTTGCTCTGCATATTCAAAGTTGACCCGGCAAATTCTGATGGATTCCGGTTTTGCAGATGGAATTCCAGGCACAAATCTGCAGCAAAAGTCACTGCAGGTACTCTCGGGGCCAAAATGATTTTTTTGCAGATATATTATCAAGCCTAATCAAATTTTTGAAATCATGGTGGATGACAATATAAATTCAGAAACAGAGAAATGTTCATTATGAAAGTTGTTTTTTATGGTGAAATCTGAAATGTAATTTGGTCTCTTATTAATTGCTTTGTGGAGGATTGTTCTGCAGATGTACGGTCAATCTCTTTCTTCTTCCTCTCAGATAACGTGCATTTTCTCCAATCCCAGATTAAATTTTATTAGTTCGAAGTAATAAATCTCATTGAATAACTGAGTGGTTGATGATGGATAACATGACTGTACAGCTGTGAACAATTTGCAATCAAATTTGATTTCCAGTTGTTGCTGTAAGCATCCACAGAAAATCCATTTCAAATGGTCTCTTTTGTGGAATGAGTTGATTCGTCTGGCCAACAGTGGTTAAACAGTGGTTAGCAGTTCTGCTTCACAGTGCCAGGGACCAGGGTTCATTTCCAGCCTTGGGTGACTGTCTGTGTGCAGTTGACACATTATCATGGAGTTCACCTGACCCACAACTTTTAATAGATTGTGGTATGGGGATGGCACGGCCCACTCTACAGGTGTGGGAGAGCAGAAATGGAAAAGTATTTTTTAAATCACCAGGATTGATTTACAGTCTTTAAATTACAGAGAGAGATTCATACATCTTCTGGCTGTTACTGCAGCTATCCAGCTCTGAAAACGAAACTAAAACATACCCTGCAGCAAACAGCCTAAAACGAAAGTAAAAAGCGGACAGACAGCCCAGCTCCACCCATTCTCTGACATCTCTGCAGTAATAAACACCCATTTCTTAAAGGTACTCTCACTACAGATATTTATGTACATGCCCATTTATAAACACCCATTTCTTAAAGGTACTCTCACATGACATCCCCAAGTGTGCATGGGTTTCCTTCAAGTGCTCCATTTTCTCATCAAGACATCATTTTTACGGTAATAGCACTCTGGTATACACTCAGATTCCTCTTCCGTGTATGCATTCTGATACATCCGTTTTATTTCTATATCTTTTAGTTGTAACTCCACCAATTTTCCTGAACTAAAAATATCCGCCTTATCCTCCACCTCTTCTTGTTCTTTTTCAACCATCTGATCAAAAATTGTTTCTGATAATTGCACTTCCACTTCATTTTCACTATTTGATTTCTCCTCTTGTCTTAACCTGTGACTTTGCGACCTTGTTACTACACAATCCGGAAAAATCCCAGGATATTCATCCTTGAACACTTCAGTTGTCTGATTTTCCACTGGCTGATCAACCACAGTAGGCATCACTCCCACAGTAGGTTCTCACTACATCAGGAATAGCATTTTTAAACTCCTCCAAAAGTATTACTTCTCTGAGAGCTTCATATGTTTTGTCTATTTTCAAAGCCCTTATCCACCTATCAAAATTACTCTGAGCCTTTCAAACTCCATGTATGTTTGACCAAATTATTTCCTTAAATTTCTAAACCTTTGTCTGTAGGCTTCAGGCACCAGTTCATATGCATCTAAGATGGATTTTTTCACCTCCTCATATGCCACAGATACTTCCTCTGGTAGTGATGCAAACACTTCACTAGCCCTACTTACCAGCTTTGTTTGAATCAGTAATATTCACATGTCCTGTGGCCATTTAATTTGTTTAGCTACCTTCTCAAATGAAATGAAAAAGGCTTCTACCTCCTTCTCATCAACCTTGGCAATGCATGGACATATTTAAATAGATCCCCACCAAGCCTTCGAGTATGATGCTCTTTCTCACTGTCCTCATCACTATCCTCCAACTGTATGTTTCCCTTTACGTCTGCTCATTTTAACTAACTGTTATGTTTCATAGCCATTTTCTGAAGTTCAAACTCTCTCTCTTTTCCCTTTCCTCTCTCTCTCTTTCCTTTTGTTCTGCTAGGGCTATTCTTTCTTTGTTTCTTTCTTCTCTCTCCTTTTCTTTTTCCCCGATCTGTATCTCCCTTTCTCTTTCTCTCATTGCACATTCAAGCTGCCTTAATTCTTTTTCATGCTCAAGTTGCTTAATCTGCAACTGTATCTTTGCCATTTCTAATGAGTCAGACTGAATTTCAGGCAATTTTAAATGCTTAGCCTCCGCCATAATTACCTCACCTTTTTGCATTTTGTCAGGTAATGGTAACTGCAATGTTTTTGCCAAATCTAAAAGTCTGTTTTAGTCTCTGTCCGTAAGGTACTGCATGTGACCGTCTCCACCCCCAAAAACTTCAGAGTGTCTGAAAGAGCCATTGTCCACAACACACTCCCCACTGAAACTAGAGTGCCACACTGTAGCCACCTGGAACGGCCACTTCCCTATTACAAAATGGACACTTTGCAAAGATTGCAGGGAAAATGGACAATACTGAGAAAACAAGCAGGTTCAGGGTTTGTCTGTATATTAGAGCCGCAGCTCCCAGACAAGACCAAAACTGTAGGCCCATTAGCATACTAATGGCCCATCTCCGGGAACAAAAGAGTAACATTTGAGTAACCGATACTAAGGCAGACACCCCGGCGCCAGGGGAGACCGAAACAAAGCAGGCCAACGGCCACCGACGACACGCCCAGCCATCAGGGCCATTGGACGAGATCAATATGAATGATCAAGAAATGGCCCAATTGATTGGGGCCAAGTTCAAGGCCCTCCCAAAAGAGCGTGAAGCCCCTTTGCATATAAGAAGGAGCCCCCAAGAGTGAATTATTCTCTTGGACCCGGCTCTCACCGAGGAGAGACCTGTACACCAGCTGCACCAGAAGCAAGTAAGTCCTAGGTCAACACACGCTATCAGACAGACGACCTTAGCTGTTCCCCTTCACCACTTCGACCCCAGCAGCCTCAGAACCGAACAACGGCCATTGTTCCTCTGACTGATTGGGCGCCCGAAGCTAAGTATAGGCTTTAGCAGTAGTGATAGTTTAGTCTGTAGAGTTCCGTGCATGAGTATATTTAACTGTGTCTAAATAAATAAGCATTGGCTTTGAACTAACTAACTGGTGTATCGTGTCTTTGATCAGTATTTGGTTTGAACCTTGTGGCAGTATCGAAAGATATCTGGCAACTCTAGAGCAAACGTAACAAGAATTAAGGAAAGTGACCATATTGATCGCCATATTCAGAGCCAACCAAAGAGAGCAACAACACCTGAAAAGCAACCACAATATGCTCACCCCTCACTGTCTTTAAGTTCACAAAGCCAATCCAATAGATAGACTTTTATCCCGGACGAGCCCCCAATTTGTTCTGGGCCAGGGTTTAGAGAACCCCAAAGTGTATCATGGAGTTCACCTGACCCACAACTTTTGTTTAGCACAGGGCTAAATTGCTGGCTTTGAAAGCAGACCAAGGCAGGCCAACAGCATGGTTCAATTCCCGTAACAGCCTCCCCGAACAGGCGCCGGAATGTGGTGACTAGGGGCTTTTCACAGTAACTTCATTTGAAGCCTACTTGTGACAATAAGCGATTTTCATTTCATTAATAGATTGTGGTATGGGGAGCACACGGCCCACTCTACAGGTGTGGTACAGTAGAAATGGAAAAGTATTTTTTAAAACAAAACAATGTTTATTCTATGAACTCAAGTTAACCTTTTTAAAACATACAGTGAACATCTTCGCAACCATCAATTCAAATACAACCCCCAAAGAACACAACACTAAGTAATCCTTAATACTTCCCAAACATCCATACGACTTAAAACGCCTTTTACCAGAAGCACATCAGGTTAAAGTCACTACTGTTATTAGTTTTAAATCACCAGGATCGATTTACAGTCTTTAGATTACAGAGAGAGATTCATACATTTTCTGGCTGTGACTGCAGCTATCCAGCTCTGAAAATGAAACCAAAACACACCCTGCAGCAAACAGCTTAAAACAAAAGTAAAAAGCTGACAGACAGCCCAGCGCCACCCACTCTCTGACATCACTGCAGTAATAAACACCCATTTCTTAAAGGTACTCTCACTACAGATATTTATGTACATGCCCATTTATAAACACCCATTTCTTAAAGGTACTCTCACATGACATCCCCAAGTGTGCATGGGTTTCCTTCAAGTGCTCCGGTTTTCTCCCACAGTCCAAAGATGTGCAGGTTTGTTGGATTGGCCATGATCAATGCACAAGGTTATGGAGATACGGCGGGGGTGTGGGCCTAGGAAGAGTGGTGTTTCGGAAGGTCAGTTCAGAGTCTGCAAAACTAAATGTACCAATTATGCATACATCAGCACTACTGGGACACAAATGCATAACAAAAAAATGTTGTGAAAAATTGGTACCTTCCACAGTAACAGAAATTAACGCATGATGCAAAACACAATTAAATATCAATGCAAATTTGAAAAATTTAATTTTGTGGCACATTTTCAAAGCCATTCCATTAAGAATGGAAGCAGGCTTGTGGTTTATTCATGGACCAAAACCAGGTAGTAGCTGTAAGAAAAATGTATAATTTAGTGAGATGCGTTTTGCATAATATGTGTCTACTGAAAGGAACCTTGCACTGCTACTAGTTTGATTGTATACACTGCATTCGATGGTTTGTACCCCAACTAATCAATTTATAAAACAACATGCTGCGCGAAGGTGAGTTGTTTTGGCAGTTGAGACGTTGACATCCTAAGCACATGGTCTTGATGTTGCTAATCGTGGCTCTTTCAAGGACACTGATGTTAGTAGCCCTGTTCTCCAGCTGATGAGAAGAATCTGCCTCAGACAGTGTTGATGACACCTCTCCAGGGCCTTGAGATGGCGGCTGCGCATGTGCGTGTTGGCGCCGGTGCCACTGTGAATGCGCGGATCCCGCGGCTCCCGGATCAGCAGCTGGGGCGGCGTGAACCACTCCAGTGCCCTGTGGGGGCCAGAATTAGTCGTGGGGTCGGCCCGTTCACACGGTCGTAAAATGCGACAGCATTTATGACGGCGTGGACACTCTGCCGCGGGATTAGGGAATCCCGCCCCGCATTCGGCTATCGGCCTGAGAATCCCTTTTTATGCCGAAATCGGGGCATCACCGTTTTTTGCTGCTGCGCCCCCTCAAAAACCGAGTACGCTGCACGCTGTTGGGATGGCCTCAGGGCACCACCTGAGGCCCTCCCCTGATACGCCTCCCCCCGATGCTCCGCCCCCCATGAGCCGACTTCCCGACGCCGTGGGACACGTGTCCTCTCACATTTAAGGGGCATCTTGACAAATACATGAATAGGATGGGAATAGAGGGCTACGGAAACCGGAAGTGTAGAAGATTTTAGATTTGATGGGCAGCATGGTCGGCGCAGGCTTGGAGGGCCGAAGGGCCTGTTCCTATGCTGTACTTTTCTTTGCTCTTTGTTTCGTAAAACTGTCGTGGCGGCTGCGGACTGTATTCAGTCGGCGAGGGAGGTTACAGGGAGGCAGGTTTTGGCAGGCCGGTCCGCGTGCGGCCGGCGCCATGTTGTACTGTGCAGCCACCACAGGCTGTCGCCGTGTGCATGCGCAGCCACAGACCTGGCCATTCTGCGTCCATATCGGCAGATAAAGCTGAGGGCTTTATGTGGCGCGGCTGCTAGCCCCTCACCAGCATTGGTGCAGGGTCGCCGGCGAAATTTTGGTCATAAGACCAGGAGCATCCCCCGGACATAGCTGCAGAATCAGAGAATCCAGCCCTGGATCTTGCCATGGCCTGGGGTTGTAATGGACTTGCGTCTCCTTGAGGTTGTGGGTGAGAACAATCATTCGGAATGCTTCCGCGAAGATGTCAAGCATGGCTTGGAGAATCTCTTCTGAGAGAGCAGAGATAGCGATGTCGTCCACATACCAATGTTCCAGGAGCAATGTCAGATGTTTCAATGTTTCCTTCTTCGATTTCAATTAGTTGAACATAGGACTTAGGAACATAGGAATTAGGAGCAGAGGAGGCAATTCAGTCCTTTGAGCCTGCTCCGCCATTCAATTAGATCGTGGCTGATCTCTTCCTGGTCTCAAATCCCCCTCCCCACCTCCGTCCCATATCCCTTTAACCCTTTTTTTAAAATCAAAAATATATCTACCTGTTTCTTGAAACCATTTAATGACTCAGATTCCACCGCACTCTGGAGCAGCGAGCACCCTCGGGCACAAATTCACCACCCTCTGCGAGAAGTAGTTCCTCCTCGTTAGGAATACTACTAGTTAATGTTGGGATATTAGGGGATTACACCTATTACTACCAGTGGGACTGATAGACTGGCAGTGATTGCTGTATTATTGTTGTTTGTGACGGTAATCTGAATGTTAGGGACTGGTGCAATATCAGTGAGTTCCTATTCATTACTGCTTCAATCAAAGTTCTTCCCATCCTCTGGTTTACCCAAAGTCAATCGCTTCCTCCTTACAGATGCAGCATAGAAAGCATCCTACCTGGCTGCATCACAGCCTGGTATGGCAACTGCTCGGCCCAAGACTGCAAGAAACTTCAGAGAGTCGTGAACACATCCCAGTCCATCACACGAACCTACCTCCCATCCATTGACTCTATCTACACCTCCCCCTGCCTGGGGAAAGCGGGCAGCATAATCAAAGACCCCTCCAACCCGGCTTACTCACTCTTCCAACTTCTTCCATCAGGCAGGAGATACAAAAGTCTGAGAACACGCATGTACAGACTCAAAAACAGCTTCTTCCCCGCTGTTACCAGGCTCCTAAACAACCCTCTTATGGACTGACCTCATTAACACTACACCCCTGTCTGCTTCACCCGATGCCGGTGTTATGTAGTTACATTGTGTACCTTGTGTTGCCCTATTATGTATTTTCTTTTATTTCCTTTTCTTTTCATGTACTTAATGATCTGTTGAGCTGCTTGCAGAAAAATACTTTTCACTGTACCTCGGTACACGTGACAATAAACAAATCCAATCCAATCCAATCCCCTCTTTGTTTTCACCTTTTAGTCGCTTCCCCGCTCAAGGTTTCCCACATGGCCTGCTCATAGATGGTCTCCAGATTCTCAGAAATTCTCTCACAACAGCTGCCAGCCCAAAACCACGAGGAAAGACACAAAATTATAGGCTGACTCACCTTCGTAACTTCGTAAAGTAATAGCAAATGTATTTGCTGACTTCACAGGTCCAGACAGCACATAATCAGATATCATGTGCTAAAACCTCCAGGAATACTTTCATCCAAAGGTGGCAACCCTAATTAAAATGAAAATCTTACCAGTGCCTGTCCAAAAGTCCAATTGGATCATTGAGCTTGCACAAAGGACCAAACACTTGTGACTCCACTTCAGTAACTCCACTGATGGTGAACAGAAAATGCAGTCAATAACAATCCTTCATTTGAGAGCTTTACAGCACAACTGTTTGTTTTAACATGCTTCTTATTGTAATGACTGATCCTTTTATTTGCCATTGTCTCCTTTACATAATCTAATACAAATGTGATTGTAACTAACTGTGCCATTCATATTTACCCCAGGGTTCTTACACCCTTGCATTTGGATCTGCCAGTTAATTTGCAATTGTGGTTGGAATATGTCGTCATGGCAACAATGAACTCTTTCAATAATATAGTGAAAGTTATAATAAGCCGTGACTATGGCACAAAGGTACGAGCAGATAATGACAGCTGATCAAACGCAAGTTAATATTATTTATAATAACAGTGATAACTCAAAACTCTCATCCTCTAAGGTTAGCAACAATGATCAACTAAATTTTCTATTAGTCAACCATTATGAGTGGCTCCAGAGAGTTATTTATACTATACTCTGAATACTAATCTGGATTTTTCTTTTTCGGTTTCGAAAATCTAATGATTAATTAATTCCTGTAGCAGTGTTAATCCAGAAAACTATTATTACATTTGGGATGCATAATTACTGTGATTTAGTAAAACAAGACTTCCGGGAAAAGTGATTGCTTAAGTTTTGGCCTCTTCATTTTATAGCATTGTCAATTAAGCGTCAGTTCAATACCTCAACATGAGGTACATGAACAGTACAAGGTCCTGGTATTAGTAAGATAGAATTTATAGGACCTGTTAGATCTTCTGTCATTTCAGTTGAGGAAATCTAGTGCCATTTCATTTCAGTAGCTAATATATATGGCTGGATGCCAAGATGAAGGCAATAACGTAAGACGCTCAGTTATTTAGTGTATATATTAAATGCTATACAGCACCTTTTTCATATTATTTTCACAATTACCTTTAGATATCACTGCAAAACTGCAGTTTATTTTACCTCTCTAATTCATATAGTACCACTGATGCTCTATGTGCTAATTCTCAGATTTACCCGAAACCACATGTGTTGTCCACCCCTGGAGTTGCTCTGTCTGCCTCCCACTGCTGCCTTTCAGGAAAAATCTTGCCATTCCTCTGGTCTTCTCATAGAATCGCTGCAGTGCAGAAGGAGACCATTTGGCCCATCCAGTCTGCACCGACCCTCTAAAAGAGCACCCTACTTAGGGTCAAGCCCCCACCCAATCCCCATAATCCAGGAACTCCACCTAACCTTTTGGACACTAAGAAGCAATTTTGCATGGCTAATCCAGCTAACCTACACATTTTTGGGCTGTGGGAGGAAACTGGAACACCCAGAGGAAAACCACACAGACATGGAAAGAAAGTGCAAACTCCACACAGAGGTCAGAATTGTACCCAGGTCCCTGGCGCTGTGAGTCAGCAGTGCTAACCACTTCTACCTTTGAATGCTACGCTCATAATAAATAGGAGGGGTCATCAGGCAGCCTTGGAACAAACTCCAGAGAAGTAGCCAGCTGCACCTCCCTCACAGAAACTAGTTGCCAGGACAACAATATCACACCTGTGACAGCCCCATAAGCCTTATGTAGCACAAAAGCAGCCAACTGCCTCTCATTATACCGGTCTGCAGGTTTCATCCAGGAGAGGCAATTAAACATGAGAAAGAAAACCTTGATTAGATACAGGGGAAACATGGTCCAGGAATTTGTTCAACACTATTGTCACTTCTCTGGAACTGGAATTTGCTTCACTTTACTGCAAAGTTATTAAGTGTAGTGTGAACAGCTTTGTTACAATTCTCTGTTTTTGTTCACCGAAATGGGTTGTGGAAACGTGTCCGTTTATGTTATATTACGCTGTTGATGAAGTTCAGATCTGATAAGAAAGAGTTCACTCATATATTGCTTATTCTCTCAATCAATGTAGTGTGTGTCTCTAATAGGTGAGGATGTTGGCGCCAGCAGTAAAGGGAGCATAAGTTCACAATGGATGCATGTGTTGACTGCAATGGAAATAAAAGTAGGGGGAGGTATAAAATGGATTGGCAATTCATGATCACCTATTTTATATGAATGCACAAAAGCACAACCTACCACTTTTATTATGCCCCATTCCATGTTGATTTTATTAATTCTCTCATCTTGATTTGTCATGGTATAATTTTTTGAATTAGGCAGCGAAGAATGTGGAAGAGACTAATTTAATGTGATAATTGACAAAGTTATTTATTAATTATAACGTACCACTCTCTCACTATTCCTATCCTGGAGAACTCTTTGCTTTGTGGTAGGAAACTCGTAATTAATCCACTAAATGTATTTACTAAATTTCAAAAAGCTAATTGTCATACTAACATCAAACAACAATGGGAAACATTTAAAATGGTGTTCGACAGAGCCTAAAAATGTATTTTGTTAAACAAGAACAAACCAAACATTACTGAGAAACCTTGGCCAGGATCCTCCGTTCTGGGGACGAAGTTCCCACGTCGGCGGGAAAACCGGCGCCAATGACTCCGGCGTCAACGGACCCCAAGGTGAGGAATTCTCACCTGTCTAGGGGGCTAGGTGGAGGCCGGAAGGGTTAACGCTACTCCAGCCGGCACCGAAGAGGCGGCGCGAATTCACTCATGCGCGGAACGGCCGGCGTAGTTCCACGTATGCGCAGACTGGCCAGCGTATTTTGCCGCATGCGTGGGGGTTCTCTTTTCCGTGCCGGCCATGGCGGAGCCCTACAGGGGCCAGTGCGGAAAGAAGAAGTGCCCCCATGGAACAAGCCCGCCTGGAGATCGGTGGGCCCGAATTGTGGGCTAGGCCACTGTGGGGGACCCCTCGGGGTCGGATTTCCCCCCTGCCCCCCCCCCGAGGACCGCCCCCGCCGACTTACCTGCCAGGTCCCGCCGGTACGTGAGGCGAGTGATTCACGCCGGTGGGACTGTCCAAAATTGGACGGCCGCTCAGCCCATCAGGGTTCGGAGAATCGCCGGGGGGGGCCGCTGTCAACGGCCCCCGACCGGCGTGGTGGGAATCCCGCCCCGCCCAAAAAACGGCGCAGGAGAATACGGCAGCCACGTCTGACTGGCGGGGGGGAATTCGCGTCGCCCCCCGGGGATTCACCGATTCGGCGGGGGTTCGGAGAATCCCGCTCCATGAATTAATAAAAGTATAAGAGAAAAGGTGAAGTTAAGGAAAGAGACTAACTTTATTACATTGATTATAGGAAAGCGCATGGCAAAGTAAATACAAAAAGACCACAAAAAAGTAGAAAGGAAGCAGAAAGAAACCATTAAATTAAATTATCACGGAACAGAAAAAAAAGCAGTAGAATATTCTGGAGGCACAAAAACAAAAAAGAACCATTGGGATGGGAACAGGGCCATTCAGGGTGGACACGCGAAAATCTAAAGCAGCAATATTGTAAAAGCAAAAATATTAAGAGAAACAGATCAGGTGAATAGGACATCAACAGATGATTTGAAATAATTACTGGCCTGAATACTCTGGCCATTGCGATTCACTTTTCCCGTCGGCAGTGAACCCCACCCGTGGATTTCCCAGCGGCGTGGGGTGGCTTCACTTGGAACTCCCATTGACAAGCGGTGGGAAGACAGAATTCCACCACCAGCGAACGATGCGCTGCCGAGAAACACAAGGCGGGGGAACCAGAGAATCCAAGGCACTGCCCCCCACCACGGGCACACCATGTGCAAGTAATGGGTGTGAGTGAGCATTCAGCAGAGGGGCAGGGGTCAGCCTACGGCACGGATTGAGGACCACCGGCACACAGCTCTCTGCGGGTTATCATCACCCGCCTGCCCTCGACAGTGGCCCACTGACGGTGCCGACACAGTCCCAGCACCCTGGAGTGATGTAACACATACCCTGGAAGGGTGGAAAATTGGGAGGGGGATGGGGAAGGTACCGATACAGACCAGGCCACGCCCTAAGTGAAGGGGATGAATATGAGGGCTTCCCAGGCTCTCCGGGCTTGCTGGAACCTCGCCGCTGCCACCTGTCCTGCACCCTCCAGCTGGTCCTCTGGTTCATTTCCAGCATCGGCCTCCAGCTCATGCTGGTCTGGGGCCTCCTCATCATCCTCTTCCTCCTCCTCCTCAGAGGTGGACACATCCCCCACCTCCAGCACGTCGTCCCGTTGCTGTGCCAGGCTGTAGAGGTCACAGCAGGCCATCAGATAGTGTGCGATCCTCTGGGCAGTGTACTGCAGGGCACCACAGGAGCGGTCGACACATCGGAATCACATTTTGAGCAGACCGGTGGTCAATGACAACCCAGTTGGCCACATGGATTGTATCGGGTATCAGGTCTCTGCTTCGGTCTCCGCATCGGGTATCGGGCCTCTGGAACTGCAGTACTTTTGTAGCACTGCAGTGTCAACCTCTATTTTTGTGCTTAGGTATTGGAGTGGGACTTGAACTCAGAACGTTTTGACTCCGAGGCAAGCATTCTATTTAGTGAGCTGCAGATGACAGCTCTGAGGCACTACCTTTCGCTGCTTGATGATAATGGGTGCAGTTATGGGCCAGGGTTTAGAGAACCCCAAAGTGTATCATGGAGTTCACCTGACCCACAACTTTTAATAGATTGTGGTATGGGGAGCACACGGCCCACTCTACAGGTGTGGTACAGCAGAAATGGAAAAGTATTTTTTAAAACAAAACAATGTTTATTCTATGAACTCAAGTTAACCTTTTTAAAACAAACAGTGAATAACTTAGCAACCATTAATTCAAAGAAAACCCCCAAAGAATACAACACTAAGTAATCCTAAAAGCTGTCCTTTTAACATCCAAAAGACTTAACAACCTTTAAACCGAAGCACATCAGGGTTTACATTCAATACTGAAAACATTTAAATTTCTGAATTCACCAAATGATCAAGAGATAGTCCTTCATGGCAGAGAGATCAACAGTACAGCTGCTTTGGCTGACTTCAGCTGCCACATACTGAAAAACGAAAAAAAAAAGACAGACACACCCAAGCTTTTCTCAAAGTGAAACTAAAAAGCAGAACCAGAGCTCAGCTCCACCCACACTCTGACGTCACTGCAGTAACATGAGCAGCCAAACATTTCTTAAAGTGCCATTCTCATGACAGTGCTTAACGACATATCATAACCATTCACCTTCTACCATGACCTTGATCATGGATTGGTGGGAAGCACAAAGAAATTAAGTAAACAGTTGGGGTTTGCACCAATCTTCTACAGTTTACCCATCATTTAATCTGGGCCCTCAGGTAATAGTTTTGGCACAAAAGCAACCCCTACCGCAGGCCATCAGGAGAATACCTTCTGCTGCTCCAAATGTTCCAATGTCCAATCTTTCCTCTAACATTCTCTTCCCATTTATTTAATCATGACACTTTCAGGATAAGCATGTCCTTTTTGCCAAAATTCCTCACCTAGATGAAGAATGTGTACATGCAGGACACAACATTGTATGTGGATGTCGAGAACTTCAAGGTGTTTGCATTTGTAACTACACATTATGTTGAAGAGCGATGTCCAGTGCATCATCTCTGGCAGGTTCTTCATCGCAGGAACATTGTACCAAAGCTCGATTCTGTCCTTATAGGCTGCCAGCACATGTGCATTTCCAGGAGGGATTAAAAACAATATGTATTTCATTGTCACAAGTAGTCTTACATTAACACTGCAGCGAAGCCACTGTGAAAATCCCCTCTAGATATTGATTACAAATCACAGTTCATTTTCTCCTCCCTATCCCAGTAGGTTGATGTAATTATACACCTCTGTTGAGATGAACTAACCTAGTACATATTGCAGATCAAATCAAGAACTTTTCAGGAGGAAATGTTTCCTATGTGCAGCAGGCACAGCAACATTTTCAATGCCTTAATGACTTTATTGCATGCAACACACAAAGGAAATATCTCCTGGTCTATATGAATCAGCTACTTATTCTCCACTGTGTCCACTCATCTATCTAAGGAATTGTGTTTCTTACAGAGGTGTACTTCATAAAATAAATTAAACAACATGATCAGTAGATTACAGCATCAAATAATCCAGAGCATCACTTCCTATCTTCCCGTGTCACCCTGGACGGTTTAAGAAAAGTTACTCTTCATTTGTTTCACAAAAAATGTCTCATTTGGTTTCATCGCAAGGCAATTGAATTTAATAAAATGTAAGTTATTTAATTAAGTTTTGAAATGCTACCATCGACATTGTGGTACAGTGACTGATTCCTTGCCAAAAGGAGACATGTTTTACTCACCATTAATGACTCGAGTACTGAATTCTTTCAAATGTGCAATGAAACATGGAGATAAATAAATCATTTCACAATTGGTGATCGATTGCCTCTCCTTTATATCAACAGATTTATTTCTTCAAACTATGACTTTTGCAACATGCTATGCTTGTAATGCCATAATTTGATCCCAGAATCAGACGATAGAAACAATCAATCTTTTTTTTAAACACAAGAAGATACGCAAGGCCAAGGACCATAACACGGAGCAAAAAATCTGACACAGTCCCCAAAGCTACCAACTCAGAAACTATATGCAACTGCAACATAGAAGGGCTGATTTCAAGAACCGGGGGCGGGATTCTCTTCTCCTGCGGCAGAGTGTCCACGCCGTTGTAAACACCGTCGCGTTTTACGACGGCATGAATGGGCCACTGCCAGGACTAATTCTGGCCCTTACAGGGGGCCAGCATGGTGCTGGAGCGGTTCGCGCCGCTCCAGCTGCCAATCCCGGCGCAAACTGGGCGCCGCTGGATCCGCACATGCGCAATGGCGCCGGCGCCAATGCGTGCATGTGCAGTGGCCTCCTTCAACGCACCGGCCCTGATGTAACATGGCGCAGGGCTATAGGGGCCGGCGAGTAGGAAAGGAGGCCTTCAGCCAGCGATGCCGCCCGCGGATTGGTGGGCCCTGATCGTGGGCCAGGCAGCAGCGGAGGCCCCCCGGGGTCGGCACCCCTCTCCTCCCTCACAGGCCGCCACCCGACCCTTCCACGCTGAGGTCCTGCCGGCTGAGAGCAGGTTAGAACTGCGCCGGTGGGACTCAGCGCTTCCACAACGGCCGCTCGGCCCATCCCAGCCCGAGAATAGGCGGGCCAGCCACGTAGAACGGCCCACGACGCGCTAAATACGCCGGCGCCAATGGCGCCGATTCTCTGCTCTGCGGAGAATCGAGTGCCAGCGTTCGGGCGGCAAGGTCAGGTCGCGGGGATTCTCCGGCCTGGTTCTGGGCTGAGAGAATCCTGCCCCCGTATTCCTATTAGAAGACACTCCAAAGGAACTTGCAGCCTAAATGTCAGACAAAATGGGGGCCATTCTGTTCCTTGAACATAGTCCGTTTATGTTGTAGCCACCTGAGTTGGCCTTGTCCCGATTTAAAATGGCAAACAGCAAAGGCTGAAGGGAAATTCAGCCAACACAGGCAGAAACCAGCAGGTGCAAGTTTGCTGTGTATTTAACTCTGCAAAGGCCCAGACAGCATCGATAATAGCAACCATCTGCATAATAATGTAGCAAATATCTACATACTAATAAGCAATCCCCGGGAACAATAGCAACATTTGGGACAAACAAAACTAAGCCAGATTCCCCGGCGCCAGCAGGAGCCAACACAAAAGAGGTTAACGGACACCTCAAGACCACCCATCGATCAGGGAACCGCTCCAGTATTGGAGAAATCGAACCAAGCGATTGGAATGAAGTCCAATCACCGAGAACCAGGTACAGGGTTCCCTGATCGATGGGCGGTCTTGAGGTGTCCGTTAACCTCTTTTGTGTTGGCTCCTGCTGGCAGCACGGTGGCATTGTGGATAGCACAATTGGTTCACAGCTCCAGGGTCCCAGGTTCGATTCCGGCTTGGGTCACTGTCTGTGCGGAGTCTGCACATCCTCCCCGTGTGTGTGTGGGTTTCCTCCGGGTGCTCCGGTTTCCTCCCACAGTCCAAAGATGTGCAGGTTAGGTGGATTGGCCATGATAAATTGCCCTTAGTGTCCAAAATTGCCCTTAGTGTTGGGTGGGGTTACTGGGTTATGGGGATAGTGTGGAGGTGTTGACTTTCCAAGAGCTGGTGCAGACCCGATGGGCTGAATGGCCTCCTTCTGCACTGTAAATTCTATGAATTCTATGAACCGCTCCAGTATTGGAGAAACCGAACAAAGCGATTGGAACAAAGTCCAATCACCGAGAACCAGGTATAGGGTCCGCCCCGAAAGCTGGGAAGCTCCTGGGGACTATAAAGTTAAGCCCCAAGTTCAAACCATCCCTCTTCTTGACCGGGTCACCCAGCAACGTGAACCAACATTGACCATGACCGGTCCAAAGGCCGCCGAGAGATCGTAAGTCTTAAGTCAATGCTCACTACGAGATAGGCGCTCCTAGCTATCAATCCGTACCAACTTCGAATCCCGCAGACTCAGAACCTGAACGAAAGGCCATTTGTTCCCCTGACCTGGTGGGCCAGTCCGAAGTTAAGTACAGGCCTGTTAATCGTAGAAGTAGCTTAGACGTAGAATTTGTGCATGAGTCGCGATTACTGTGTATAATAAATGTGCTTTGATTTAAATCTTATTAATCGGTGTATTGAGTTATTGGTCATTACGCGAACTTGAACCTCGTGGCAGTATCATAAAGATGCCTGGCGACTCGAGAGCAAAGGTTATAAAACAGAGCCCAGTGAACCAACCAAAAGTTAGCAACATATTACTGGTGACATTCTGACGGAACCCGAGCTTAACCACTCCGGGAGAACCCAAAAATGTGAATTAGAGGTCCAATTGGGAACAGAAAACCACAAGTGTTCAAGCAGTTCTGACCAATCCTCATAATTCACAAGTGTGTGTATGCATGCGTAACTAACAGGGCTATAAGGTAAACTGATAGATTTTTTGTTGCGACAAAACTGTTGGGAGTTTGTATTTCGGAAATTAGCCAAAGCCGTACCCGTATTTACAGCACCGCCTTAACTCCCCTGTTCCAAATTTAAAAGAAGCATTCGGACAAGAAAGATGGCAATGCAGGCAATGCAGCGCCTCATGAACCCAGTGCAATTTACGGTCGCAGGGACCAGCAGCAGTAGAGTAGGACAGTGTCACGTATGGGAGGAAGAAATTACGAAGTACCTCAAAGGGAAAGGATGGCCCCTTTGGAGCGAATTCTGTAACAATGAGGAAACAGGTCCCGGGAGTATAGGACATACTTGATGGGAGAACCTGAGCGAGATACACAAGAAGAGCTTAGGGAAGGCTCGCAAGCCGATGGCAATTGTGTCCTGCTTGGCACAGTTGCGAGGCACAGAGGAGGTCGTTAGGACGCTGCGGAAAGAGATAGAAGGCATACATCGAATGAGTAAGGTCGATGTTAGTGAGGTAGAAAGGGAGAATGTAGAGTTAAGGAGGAAATTGGCAGCAAAAGACAGAGAGGTGGATGATGCCAAGATGGCACACCAGTCTTGTCTGACACACTTAAGCAGCTTCCAGGCCCAGTATGAAAAGGCCTATCAGGACACGCAACGTGCAGTCCTGGTACGTGAAGAAACCGAGAAGCAGGTAGAAGCATTGCAGAGGCAGTGTAGTTACCTGAAGGCAGCGTTGAGAGCACTCCATGCTGCCACCACGGAGCAAAGACAAAGCTCACTAGACCACGCAAAGTGCCGGAAGCAGATTGCAGAGCTGCAATCGCTGCTTTCAGTCCAAAAAGGATTCCAGGAAACCTTTGGAGTCAAATTAGATGAGGAAGACGGCCCTGATTGGGAAGAGTTAAATGAAACAGCGCAGAGATATGTTCAGGGAACACATGCGCAGGGAAAGCCCCAAAAGAGAAAACCACCCCAACCCCCCACAGACCAGATAGTTCAGGCTCCAATGAACCCTGTAACCACCCACCGCACAGCAACATCGGACGATACGGAATTTCTGTACACCACCCCCTTAACAATGACCCAATTACGGGATGCTTGCGAGAAAATCACACCGTTCCTCCCCACCTCAGACCCCCACCATTTCTTTGCCAAAGTAAAGCAGCAGGCGACCATGTACGGCCTGGATGAGCGAGAGCATGTAAAGCTCACAGTTTTAAGTTTAGACCCCTCAGTCGTAGCAGCCCTTCCCGACCCACAGAATGTAGGAGGAGGCACCCTTGCAGAAATGCATACCGCGATCCTGGATGCGATCGGATATAACTGGGGTGACCCCAATAAGATGGCCTCAATAAATGCAGGCAAAAGAATACCGAGCACCCCACAGCATTTGCTGGACGCCTGTGGATCCACTTTGCAGCAGTTTTTGGAAACTTAGAACGTGCCCATTTGTTCCAAGACGGTATGGCCAAATGGACCCGCACCCTTATCTCCCATGCCACAGAGGCAAGACAAAAAGCCTGTACGAATTATGACCCCTCAGAGGAAGCCCACAATGAGAAATGGGTTTTAAAAAGATTGTCCCGCACCTGGGAGCAGTCTGTACAAAACAAACCCGCAGTTAAAAATCCCGAAGAACAGCAGGCAGAAGCAGACAAACCCACAGCTAGGAAACCCGAGGAAGAGCAGGCAGACATGCATCCAGTTAAAACGCACCAGAACACCACATGGGTAAACAAAGGAAGGAACAGCCCCCCACAGAAACCACCGGAATGTTACAATTGCGGACAATTAGGACATTACGCACGAGAATGTCAAGCCCCCCTGAAACAGCAACGGAATCAGCCCACATATGCCCCCCGAACCAGCAAAGACACCAACAGCCCCGACCCCCCACCCAGGGATCCATATCCAAGGGAACAATGCACCAGAGAGCCTGCTCCACCTTATGTGCCCCAGGGGTCATGTTACAACTGTGCGCAGTCAGGACACTTCGCCCGAGATTGCAGGAGACCCCCACCAGCTAGACTAGCCCCCAGATATGAAACAGAACACCACCCACAGCAGCTACAAGGTCCCAGATGCCCCATGCAAACTGTGAGTGCTTACCCACCACTTCTCATGGCAGCATTACCTCAGCAAGGCCACTTCAGTTTTGTTTCACCCGTCCTTCCTCTCTTCTTCGGTCACGCTGCACTCCCTCCATATGCTAGTTACATCCCAGCCCAAATGTGATTTACGATGTTCTGTATTCTGATGGAACCTGCAGCATGTTTTATGTTGTTTATACTTGTACTGTTAAATGCTGTATGTCAGACCGGAATTTTTTTTCCACGGCCCCACGACACCATCCTTCTGACGCCCACTGGCAGTCAGAGAAACTAGTTTGGCCAGACGCTAGTTCAGAGGAACTAGTTTGTCCACAGAGACTTGTTAAGGTCCCAGACGCCAGTTCAGCGAAACCCGTCTGTCGACGGAAACACAGACCCCCGTTCATAACTGCCCTTCTGGTTCGAGGGAAGAACCAATGCAGCAGCCCCCCCACGATGACTACATTTCTTGTCCGTTCTTGTCGGTTGCTCAGGCAGTGGAGAAACGGCATTGGGACCCGCCATGCCTGGGAACCCCCCCTCTGGTCAGCTATGCTCGGGTAGGGCACACACGACATTGGTCGCCGTCCTACCCGGGGACTCCATACAAATCGTACCCGTCGCGGCCCATACGCACCTCATTTCGGCAAAGTTTTGTTCAAAAAGTTTTGTTTTGTTTCAGGTGACCCTTAGGTTGCCAACCCTCTGCTATTTACATCCTCAAACAATGGGATGGTAAACCGCACAGTCTGCGAGACGACTCGCACTGGTTCATTATTTGTAAGTGTGTCTTGTCTTGCAATTCGGTTTTTGAAAAAAAATTAGGGAGTCACACATTGTGACCAATTATAAAGGGAGTAATTGGCACTAAAGGACAGACAGGCTATCGTACGAGATATTAAACCAAGATAGTAACAGACACTATGCTTGATCCCACAGAACTCCAGAAGCTCCAAGAACAGAGAAGAGAAGAGAAGTGAAAGAAGAAGGACCATGAGGACATCCACCGCGTGCCTCATAACCCTAATGGACATTTGGTTGCGCGCGAACGTGAACCCCCTGACCGCAACTCCCCCAGCCGTTAATGATTCACTTCCCCACAGTACCCAGAGCCCAGTCACAAGCGACACCACACCATCTTGGTGTGACAGTTTTATAACCTGGTACTCCCTGTCCTACTTGATAGAATCCCTCTTGGTATTGGCGATACTCTGCTGCATCGTGCAGACTATTCGTCTGAGAAAATGGAGAAGGTGAGCCTACCGCACTCGCACCCCGGTATATAGAATAAGATCTCCTATTTTCAGATACGACCAGACCCCCGACCCCCGCGATCTATAATAAAGAGCATTCATTTGCGTTTTGTTGTAAATAAAGAAATGAGCATGAGCAGTTCATGAGCTGACTGCCAAGCCAGGAAAATGTGTATAAAACTGCTCTGATTTTGTTTGTATGGTTTAGGAAGTTAGTGTGATGAAATATTTGAGTGAGTGTAGTTTATTAAGGATAGTTAGAGGTTCCGATTTTCTTGTTTTGTAATGCATGTCCCTGTTTCACGTAGCGCCCCTCAGAATGTCAGTTAAAATTTGCTTGCATAGTTATGGTCAGTGTAGAGGCCATTCAAGAGTGCTCGCAGGGTCAGGGAATGGAAAGCAATGCAGTTCTGTGATCCTTCACGCTTCGCGTTAGGATCACAAGGAGGGAGGGTAGCCACCTGAGTTGGTCAAGTCCCGATTTAAAATGGCAAACGGCAAAGGCTGAAGGGAAATTCAGCCAACACAGGCAGAAACCAGCAGGTGCAAGTTTGCTGTGTATTTAACTCTGCAAAAGCCCAGACAGCATCGATACTAGCAGCCATCTGCATAATAATGTAGCAACCATCTACATACTAATAAGCAATCCCCGGGAACAATAGCAACATTTTTGACAAACAAAACTAAGCCAGACACCCCGGCGCCAGCAGGAGCCAACACAGAAGAGGTTAACGGACACCTCAAGACCACCCATCGATCAGGGAACCGCTCCAGTATTGGAGAAATCGAACCAAGCGATTGGAACGAAGTCCAATCACCGAGAACCAGGTACAGGGTCTGCCCCGAAAGGCGGGAAGCCCCTGGGGACTATAAGGTTAAGCCCCAAGTTCAAAACATCCATCTTCTTGACCGGGTCACCCAGCAACGCAAACCAACATTGACCGTGACCGGTCCAACGGCCGCCGAGAGATCGTAAATCTTAAGTCAACGCTCGCTACGAGATAGGCGCTCCTAGCTATCAATCCGTACCAACTTCGAATCCCGCAGACTCAGAAACTGAACGAAAGGCCATTTGTTCCCCTGACCTGGTAGGCCAGTCCGAAGTTAAATACAGGCCTGTTAGTCGTAGAAGTAGCTTAGACGTAGAATTTGTGCATGAGTAGCGATTACTGTGTATAATAAATGTGCTTTGATTTAAATCTTACTAGTCGGTGTATTGAGTTATTGGTCATTACTCGAACTTGAACCTCGTGGCGGTATCATAAAGATACCTGGCGACTCGAGAGCAAAGGTTATAAAACAGAGCCAAGTGAACCAACCAAAAGTTAGCAACAATGCTGTAACCTACTTTCAGTGGTACAAAATGAAAGAAGACTTGCCAGAGTGACCATCTGCCAGCAAAACCTAGTGGTTAACCAGAGAGATTCACATACTGTGGTCAGGCATGATTCAATTCATCAAAAGAGGCTAAAATGATCGTTGGACCTATATTAGCCCGGACCATGAGTCTAACGTTTGTTGCAGATTAGAAATGTATTCCACCATCGAAAAAGAAAGCTTAAGGATAAATGAGGTCCAATTTTGCACCACCAATTCACTTATTTTCAAGATAAGAATTGGGGATAAATAACCAGTGATCTAGGGCATCATCTAACCAAATTGGAACAGAGTCTTGTCTCAAGCATGTTTAACCAGGTGTTTCCCAGCACTCACATCGCCGAGAAACACTATGCTATCTATTGGGACTCTGTTTCAATTCGGGGCCTCAGTGGGGATCACTTCACTTAGGCTACCCTTAGTTCCATTTTATGCACTGAGAAGCTCCACTCGCCGGAACTCATCAGTGCAGGAAAAGATCGGGACACCATTTTAAATGGCACCAGATCTCTTGACTCCCGACATGATCCCCGAACCCCTCCCAAAGCCCAGCTCACCTATCAGGGTGTCCTCGCGCCCCCCCCCCCCCAAAAAAAACCCTTCCTCCCACATGCAGGGCACTCCAGGCCGATACCAACCATGGGAAAATGCCAGCACTGCCTCTGCCAGCACCACCTGGGCGTGTTGGGAGTGCCATGCTGGCAGTGCCAGGATGGCAATGTCAACGTGTCTGGATGTGGTATTAGCAGAGCTTGGGATGCAACCCTGCCCAGAGAGCAAGCACCTGTGGGACGCCTATCCCCTGGGAGACCCCCACATGTGCCGTTCGAGCTTTGCATATGAGCAGTGGGAGAGAGGCCACATCCAGAGTGAGGCCACAGACAGAGTGAGTTTTAAACTTGGAAATTTGAAGCAGAGTAGGAATTTGATGCAAGCGCTCCTTGCTTTTTCTTCTTGCTTTGTAACTTTTAAATCTTCATAGTGTGTTTTGGCCCTGCTGCAGCTGGGGCTACAACGGAGAGAGCTGATTGGTAAGGAGTGGTCAAGGTCAGTAAGTCTTTGCAACTTTCATCAATTACAGTTTAAAAATAGGTTTTGGGGGTTATAATCTGTAAGTGCTATAATTGGTAGTAACGAGGACAAGCAAAGAAGAGGCATAGAGAATTGGATTTAATCTAATATGAAGCATCTTCCAGAGCTTTAATTTAAAAGGGCAAGTCATGGCAGGAGGACTCCAAGCCTTGGTTTTCTCCTCTTGCTCCATGTGGGAGGCTGGGAAAATTTCCAGTGCCAATGGTCAGCAGGTGTGCAGGAGGTGTCTCCAGTTACAGCTCCTGGAAACCCGTGTTTCAGAGCTGAAGAGGTGGCTGGGGACACTGAGGGGCATCTGTGAGGTAGAGAATGTCATGAATAGTACCTACAAAGAGATGGTCACACCGCAGTCTCAGACTCCACAAGCAAGTAAGGAGTGGCAAGTAAAGAGCAAGAGAGCCAGGCAGGCAGAGCAGGAATCTGATGTGGCCAATCCCCTGTGAAACAGATATACCATTTTGGACACTGTTCAGGGGAATGGTTCTCAGGCGAAAGCAACAATCAAATTTGTTGCACCACAGGTGGTTCTGTTGCTGAGGAGGGAGGTAAAAAGTGTGAGAATGCAATAGTTATAGAGGATTCAATAGTAAGGGGAATGGATAGGCATTTCAGTGGCTGCAAACACGGCACCAGGATGGTACGTTGCCTCCCTGGTGCAAGGGTCAAGGATGTCTCGGAGCAGTTACCGGACATTCTGGGGGGAGAGGGTGAACAGCCAGTGATTGTGGTACATATCGGTACCAACGACATAGGTAAAAAAGGGATAAGGTCCTAAAAGCAGAATATAGGGAGTTTAGAAGAAGGTTGAGAAGTCAGACGTCAAACGTAGTGATCTCAGAATTACCAGCAATGCCACGTACTGGTCAGAGTAGAAATAGTAGGATGTATTGGATGAGTACGTGGCTGAAGGGATAGTGTGAGGGGATTCCTGGGGAATTGGGACCAGTTCTGGGGGAGGTTGGACATGTACAAACTGGACAGATGACATCTGGGCAGGACCGGGACTGATGTCCTTGGTGGGGGGAAGAGGGGGGGTGGTACTTGCTAGAGTGGTTGGGGAGGGTTTAAACTAATCGTTTTTTTTTTCTTTTTCTTTTATAAATTTAGATTTTTTTTTCCAATTAAGGGGCAATTTAGCGTGGCCAATCCACCTCCGCTGCACATTTTTGGGTTGAGGCAGGGTAATGGGAACCGATGCAAGGATTTAGAGCAGGGGAATCAAGAGCAAGTGAAAAAGACAGAAAGGAGAATAAGAACAATGATAGACAGAGAAATGAAGGGCCTGTATCAGATAATGACATTGTAAAAAATAGTAGGGACGGGACAAGGAACGTTAAAAGGACTAGCCTTAAGATTTTGTACCTGAATGGGTGGAGCATTCAAAATAAAATGGATGAATTAGTTGCACAAATGGATGTAAAGGGATATGATCTCATTGGGATTACAGAGACATAGTTCCAAAGTGAATAAGGATGGGGAATAAACATTGAGGACTATTTAATTTTTAGGAAGGACAGACAGAAAGAAAAAGCTGGTGGAGTTGCATTGCTGATTAAAGAACACAGTGATACAATATTGAGGAAAAATATTAGTACAGATGTTGTGGAATCTCTCTGGGCTGAGTTAAGAAACATCAAGGGGCAAAAAACATTTGTAGGGGTGGTATACTGACCACCAAACTGCAGTGGTAATTTTGGGAATAGCATTAGACAGGACATCAGAGATGAAGCTGAGAAAGGAACACCTGTGAGAATGGGGGAGATTGGGTGACTCAAATTAATCACAGTACAATAGAGGAGGGATTTCTGACGTGAATACGGGATGGTTTTCTGGACAAGTATGTTGAGGAACCAACAAGGGAACAGACCATCTTGGATTGCGTGTTGTGCAATGAGAATGGATTAGTTGGCAAGCCAGTTGTGAGAGAACCCTTGGGGATGCGTGACCATAATATGGTACAATTCTTTATCATGGTGAATAATGAGGGAGTTGATTCTGAGACCAGGGTCATGAACAACAATAAAGGTTACTATGATGGTATGAGTCATGAACAACAATAAAGGTTACTATGATGGTATGAGGCATGAACTGGCTATAAAGGACAGGTAAACATTACTGACAGGAAGGAGCGGACAGGCAATGGCAGGCATTCAGGGAAAGAATAGGTGAACGCTAAAAGTTGCTTATTCCTACTATGCACAAGGGTAGAAAGGAAACTATGGCCAAACTATGGCTTACAAGGGAAATTAAAGACAGTATTAGATTATTACAAATTAACAAGAAAAAGCAATAGACCTGAGGATTGGGAACAGTTCAAAATTCAGCAAAGATAGGCCAAGGGATTAAGGGGAAAATATAATTTGAAAGTAAACTAGCGAGGAACATAAAAACTGACTGTAAAAGATTCTATAGGTACGTAAAGAGAAAAAGATTGATAAAAACTAAGGAACCTTACAGTCAGAAACTGGGGAATTCATAACAGGGAACAAAGAAATGGCTGAGGAACTAAATTTGTGCTTTGCTTCTACCTTCACAAACAAGGACATGAATAATCCATTGGAAGTTCTGAGAAGTACAAGTTTTAGTGAGGAGCTGAAGAAAATTAGAATTAGTAAATAAATTGTTTTGGGGAAATTAATGGGATTGAAGGCGGATAAATCGCCAGTGCCTGATAATCTTCATCCCAGAGAATTTAAAGAAGTGGTCCTAGAAATAGTAGATCCATTGGTGGTCATTTTCCAAAATTATTTGGACTCTGGAATGATTCCTACAGATTGGAGCGTAGCTAATGTAACCCCGCTGTTCAAAAAAGGAGGTAGAGAGAAAACAGGGAACTACAGACCAGTGAGCCTAACGTCGGTAGTAGGGACGTTGCTGGAGTTCATTATCAAGGATTTCATAGCACAGCATTTGGAAAGCAGTGGTGTAATCAGACAAAGTCAGCATGGATTTGCAAAAGGACCCCAACTTTGAAGATGATACAATGTTGGGTGGGAGGTTGGGCTGTGAGGAGATTGCAGAGATGCTTCAGTGGGATTTGGACAAGCAGAGTGAGTGGGCAGATGCATGGCAGATGCAGTATAATATGGGTAAATGTGAGGTTACCCACTTTGGTAGCAAAAATAGGAAGGCAGATTATTATTTGAATGGGTTTAATTCGAGAGATGTGGATACACAGTGAGACCTTGGTCTCCTCGTGCATCAATGCTGAAAGTAAGCAAGTAGGTACAGCAGGCAGTAAAGAAGGCAAATGGTATGCTGGCCTTCATAGCAATAGGACTTGAGTACAGGAATAGAGATGTTTTACTGCAATTGTATAGGGCATTGGTGAGGCCACATCTGAAGTATTGTGTGCCGTTTTGGTGTCCTTATCTGAGGAAGGATGTTTTTGCTATAGAGGGAGTGCAGCAAAGGTTTACCAGGTTGATTCCTGGGATGACGGTGTTGTCGATTTATCTCTACTATTTGGTCATTTCTGTGGCTTTGTTCCAATTAGGGCAATCAGTGGATTTGCCTTCTTTCTATATTGTCTATGTCCGAATGCTTAGAGTCGCCAGGTATCGAATGATACCACCACAAGTTTCAACCGGCTATCGATCTAAGAGCCAAACACCAGTTAGTTAGTTCAAGGTCAAGGGTACTTTATTTACACACAATCAGTCATGCAACATAAACACTACTGGTCAACTACACCTATTACTAAGACAACCTGCACTTAACTTCGGGCACCCGGTTTAGGTCAGGAAACAGTGGCTGCTGTTCAGGATCTCTTGGGTTCGAAGTGGTAACTGCTGCTCAGCTGGTCTCATCTGTCTGCTAGTGGGCGTTGAATTCGAACTTGCTTCTGGTGTTGCTGCAGTTGGCAATGGCCGTGACCGGGGTACCAAGGCCAAAAGAGAGCGAACATATGGCGACCTCTTCCTTTATACTCGGGGGGGGCTTTCGCGCTCTTTTGGGCAGTCCTTCGATTTGGGCCTTACTAAGTGGGTGATCCCTGATCACTCCGTTCAATTCCTTAACCAATAAGTGGGCGGGGATTTGCATGGCTTGGCGTGTCCCAAGCGGTCATTGACCCCGTTATTTGCGTTTCCCTTGGACAGGGAGTGGCGCCGAAATGTCTGGGACTGTCCCGGTTGCTGGAGTACCAATCCTTTGTGTTGGGGGAGATGGGCCATCACCTGCTAATCGGCCTGATTAACATGCTAATGGGCCGGAGTTTTGATGTCGTCTGGAATTTGCTGGCAAATATGCATTTCAGGCTCTGAGTCTGCCTGATTCGTGGCTTGTCCATTTTACCCATCAGTCTTTGCGAGTTGCTCTGTACCTAGTTGGAAGTGGCCAGATGGCTACAGCGGGACTGTCATATGAGGAGAGACTAAGTCGGTTAGGATTATATTAATTGAGGGCAGCACGGTGGCGCAGTGGTTAGCATTGCTGCCTCACGGCGCCAAAGTCCCAGGTTCGATCCCGGCCACTGTCAATGTGGAGTTTGCACATTCTCCCCGTGTTTGCATGGGTTTCGCCCCCACAACCCAAAGGTATGCAGGTAGGTGGATTGGCCACACTAAATTGCCCCTTAATTGGAAAAAATGAATTGGGTACTCTAAATTTATTTTAAAAAAGGATTATATTCATTGGAATTTAGAAGAGCGAGAGGGGATCTCATAGAAACTTACAGAATTCTAACAGGATTGGACAGGGTAGATTCAGAAATAATGTTCCCGATAGTGGGGCAGTCCTGAACTAGGAGTCATAGTTTGAGGATAAGGGGTGAACCTTTTAGGACTGAGGTGAGGAGACATTTCTTCACCTAGAGAGTGGTGAATCTGTGGAATTTGATAGCACAGAAAGTAGTTGAGGCCAAAACATTGTGTAATTTCAAGAAGGAATTAGATATAGCTCTTGGGGCGAAAGGGATCAAGGGATCTGGGGGGAAGGTGGGATCAGGTTATTGAACTTGATGATCACCCATGATCATAATGAATGGTGGAGCAGATTCAAAGGGCTGAATGACCTCCTCCTGCCAACTGCTTCATTTAAGTCAGCCTTTTTTTAAGGATTCTCCAGTTAATCTCTGTTTGTTCCTTGTTTTTTCCGTTTAATTTCTGTTATTCTGTTATTTCAATTTTTGTACCTGGACACGTAATAAGACGTAATAAGACTTTCAGATGAACTGCAACTATAATTCAAGTAGCTGGTAAACTGAGGATTGACTTATGACCTCAGGCAAGGGAGGTTGCAAAGAGCTGTTTATTTTTCAGTTCAGAAGATTTAAGGGAGATCAGTGGGGACACATTTTGATGGACTTGGATGTCGGCCATCGGACTCTTTCGAATTTGACAAAGAGTCATCGGACTCGAAACGTTAGCTCTTTTCTCTCCCTGCAGATGCTGCCAGACCTGCTGAGATTTTCCAGCATTTTCTCATTCGACTCTTTTGAATTGCCAGGCCTTATCAATTGCCCCTGCAAGGGCAGCATGGTGCTGCAGTGTTTAGCACTGCTGCCTCACTGTGCCGAGGACCCGGTTCGATCCCAGCCCCGAGGCACTGTCCATGTGGAGTTTCCACATTCCCTCCTGTCTGCGTGGGTCTCTCCCCCACAACCCAAAGATGTGCAGCATAGGTGCATTGGCCACATTAAATTTCTCTTCAATTGAAAAAAAAGAATTGGGCACTTTAATTTGTTTTTAAAAATCAATGGCTCCTGCAGACTGGTCAGGCTTTTTGCTGCAATGTCCATCCTCTGTGTGACTGTGTTTGCTTTTACTTTTGTTTTGGTCAGAAGCTGGAGGGTCACAATCCTGATCTCTTTCTCTCATCTGATGGATTATTTCTAAAGATCCAAAGTAAAAAGCTTTCTCTATCCACAGTGTTGCTCTATAATAATGTTGGTGAATACAAGCCTTCCCTTATATCGATCAAATGACCACACAGCCAGTTAGTTAGTTCAAAAGATGGTTTATTTACATACACAAGAGTTATCTCGACATGTAAACACAATATCTACTACGAGTTAAACTACACCTGTCAGCTGAAATAACCTATGCTTAACTTCAGGGCGACCGGCACTGTGCAAATGGATAAGGCCTTTATCTGGATTTCACTTGGCTGGTTCGAAGAAAGTGGCTCTGTCTCTGCTGGGCTCATCCATCAGGTATCGATCATTGGTCTTGAACTTGGCTGGCTGTTCCTGCTGCAATTGGGTCGGCACAGGCCGGATCTAAAAGAGACAGAACACATGGCTGTGTCCTCTTTTATCCCTCTGGGATTTCGCACTCTTTGGGGCGGTCCTTAACCTTGGACCCAATAGTTCGACAGGGCTCTGATCCTTGTCTTCGATTTCGGCCAATAAAGGGATGGGTTCCTTGGTGGCTGGGCAGGTCCTTAGCGGTCATTGACCTTGTCAGTTGGGCTTTCTGAGTAAAGGGGGTGGCGCCGATCAGTCCGTGGCTGTACCGGTTGCTTGATTGGAGTTCTATTGTCCTGGGAAAATGGGCTATTAAAACGCAAACGAGCGGGGGTTTTGATCAGGCCTGGTTACCTGTGTTTCAGATACACATAGGCTGTGTATCGGTCTGAGTCCTGGGTTGGCCATAATTCCCATCGTCCTTTGCAGGTGGCCATCTTCAATGGCTACAACAGCCAGATTGAATTGCATGGAAATTCAGTCCAGCCACTACCTGCAGACAGGGTAAGTTGTTTAAAAGCCCTTTCTAAAATCTCATGTGGGGAACTCTGTTCATATCTCAGTAAGACTGTCTGTCATTTTGGGGGAGTTGGAAACATGTAAAAATTAAACAGGCCTGAGGTGAATCCTTTGAGTGAATGCCCAGATTAATAAAAGTTAAAGTGACTCCTCGGAGGGAATCCTACAGCCTGGGAGGTCTGAATGAATCTTAATGCCAGAAGATCCTCACTAGCAATCCAACTGGTAGCTTTGATCCCTCAACATCCTCGGTGGACAGCCTGCTGCAACTACCTTGACATTCATCTTTCATTTCACTTTAATTCCTATTATTTTTACCGTTCTCCCTCCTGATGTGTCATTGTGTGTGTCTTTCTTGAATGTGTTTGGGAGAGTGTGGAATGGTAGAAGTGGGAAGTATTGGAATAGCTGGCCGTTATTCTATTATAATTATGGTATATTTCAATTTTCTTCCTGTTATGAACAGTTATTGTGTTCAAATTAAAACCTGATGGCTGTAACTTATTGAGCAGTCAAGGGGTCAAAGAGTCTGCAAATTATATATGAACTATTGGTTAACTTACTTGTGTTGGGACTCCGGAGTCTGTGGGGGCTTGAATCAACCACGCTCTAGCCCAGGATGTGGTAACACTTCGCACAGTTCCCTGGAAATCAACAAACAAGAATGACGGGTTGGTTTTGTCCTTTTTGTGGAAAACTGAGAAGAGACGGGGAGGCTGGAAACCTGGGGGCTAAAACGTTGGACAGAATCTAAGTTTGGTGGTGGATGGAAAAGTCAGCGCAATCTTACTGGGTGGCGGGACAGCTGAACATGTGTGATCTTCTGCTGTTTTAAACGAATGTGGCAAATAAACTAGACATCAGCCATGAAAACAGTGAAACTCATGGTGGGACGGACAGGATGTGTGTGGATACATTGGAGGGGGAGGGGGTGCAAATGGTGGGGGATGAAGGCGGGGTGGAAGGGGAGCAGTGCAGATCTGTGGCACTGGTACAATTGCTGTGCTATTGCTATAAATATTATGAGCTCCTTAATTAGCTTGGTTGCATATCCATCATCACCAGGCAGGCTGCCATCATTACTGCTCACTCACCTCCGGAAAAAACACAAGGAGCATTTTGGGGAGCGGGTTCAATGCTTTTTAATGCAATTTTAACCAGATCCCCCCACCCACCTTGTCATAATATACACCAGTATATCATGGTGCAGACACACACACTGATGGACACACAGCAAGACCAATCAACACACACAACACCGCAGCCAATCACCAGTTAGAGCACACTCACTATATAGACAGAGGGCATCAGAGTTCCCGTTCATTTGGGATGCAGCCTCTCAGAAGGATAGAGCTTACAGCTTACAGCACAGATCTTCACCATGTGCTGGGTGCATAGACTGGTTTGGACAGGCATAGGTCTTTAGTTTAATCTAACATCGTGTTAACCCACAGTGAAAGTATGTTCAACAGTTTCTAGCTTAATAAAATAGTGTTGTACTATTTTGAGTGTTGGTGGCCTGTATGTGTTCCACGGATCCAGAGCACCCAACACATCACACCTTGCCTTCAAAGCTGCCTCCATTGGGTTCGAAAAATCCTTCCCAAAACAACTCAAAGAAAAGCAGGGCAGTTTTCTTTGCCAAACGTTATCCGAAAACAAAGTGACTGCTTATCTAATGTGCTGCTTACTGGACCTTGACTTGTGCTAATTTGTCATCAGTCATAGCTCGGCTGGACCACCGTTGCCTTTGAGTCAGAAAATTGTACACCTGAGACACTCCAAATGCTTCAGAACAAAATCTCAGTTGACAATTGATGCTGTTCTGAGGGATTGATGGACTGTCGGAAGTGCCATGTTTTGGATGAGATATCAGACTGATGTCCTGCCTATCCTTTCATGTGGCTATAAAAGATCTCATGGTCAGGCCAATCTTTATCCCTCAGCACATCATGAAAAACAAAAAATAGAACAGAAATGTCCATGGAATCCTACAATGCAAAAGTAGGTCATTCGGCCTATTGAGTCTGCATTGACCCTCTGATAGAGCATCCTTCCTAGGCCCACTCACCGGCCCAATCCCCGTAACCTCATAACTCAATGCGCGGCACAACATCGAGGGCCGAAGGGCCTGTTCTGTGCTGTACTGTTCTATCTATCTATCTATCCACATAACCTGTGCATCTTTGAACACTAAGCGGCATTTTAGCATGGCCAATCCTCTGAACCTGCACTTCTTTGGACTGTGGAAGGAAATCAGAGCATCTGGAGGAAACTCACGCAGACACGAGGAGAAAGTGCTATCTCCACAGACAGTGACCCAAGGCCGGAACTGAACCCGTGTTCCTGGTGCTATGAGGCACCAGTGCTAATCACTGTGCCACCGTAATCCAGTCATTATCACCGTGCTGTTTGAGGTATGTAAAACTGGTTGCCACGTTTCCTACCTTACAACAGCAACTCCAATTCAAAAGTACTGAATTGGTTGTAAAGAGGTTTGGGAAGTTCTGAGGTTCTGAAAGAGACAGAGAAAGTGCAATTTTTTCTTTTTCTTTTAATGGGCTACTGCACAAGTGTTTGCTTTGAAAGGAATATTTGGAAACACTGTTCAAGTAACTGCACTGATAACAGATCAAAATAAATGCAGCAGGAAATATAGTGTGAAATTACCCATGTTGTGGGAACGAGTTGTAGCAGAGATGAAAGGTAACTGAAGAAGTGACGGTTCACAAAACTTTAAATGCGTGCAAAAGAAATTTCACGCAATTTATAAATAAATGATGCTGGAAAATTGAGCAGTTTATCTATTTGGCCAAGTTGTTAGCTCTGTGGTACATGGTATATATTTTAAATGCAACTTCCAGCTTTGTGGAATTATCCTCCGTCCCTCCTCTGCTGTACCTTCCTATTCTCCGCATCCTTGCTGCCTGGTTTACCACTCTCCTCACTCCAGTTGTACAATTACAAGTATTATTGCCCCTCTATCTTCCTCCTCTCCTCCCGTCCCATGCTCCTCTACCCCTGCCTTTAATCTTCTCTCTTTTCTTTCTCCTCTCCTAACCCACACTCTCTTCATCCCTTAATCTGCTCTTAACTTTTAAGTCTCCAGTGTCCCCCTTTCTGGGTTTGAAAGCTGTAACTAGTGGAGTACAGTACTAGCGGAGTGCTAGAGGGATTAGTGCTGGGGCCACAATGATTTACATTCTGTATCAATGACTTGGATAAATGGACTGAATGTGTGGTAGCTAAATGTGCCGATGGCACCAAGATAGGTCAGAAAATAAGTTGCGACTCTGGATCAAGCGGGGCTGGAGTTGACTGTGCACAAGCCCAGGATGTCATAACATTATACAGCAAGGCTTTTTGTCTGGAAACCTTTTCATTGCCAGGAATGGATCTTCAGCCTTTGTGCCAATGAAGTAAGAATGAACTCACAGATAGCAGTACCAATGGCAGGGAGTCTGGGCAGACTGAGGGAGTGGGGCTCATGAAGCTGGGGGAAGGGAGAGATGAGATTAAATGTCACCAGCCTAAGGGGCTGGCTGGATATGACTCTGATAGAGAAGGCAGGACAGTGATGATTAGGCTGGGATGATTGAGGGAGGTGGGGGTGGAGATAATACAATGGCTGCCCAGGAGTGTTAGGTGTTCAGGCATGACAGCAATTAAAAAACAGGACGACAAAGCCTGAGTATGAACTGTGCTATTAGTGTAGCTATTCCCTGCTTCAGAGAGTAGTTGTTCCCCCATAACAATCCTGAGAGTCTTTCTCGGTCAACCAATTGGTCTTCATCATTTGACCCTAAGCAATGTCAGCTGCCCACAGTTTCACAGTTAAGGTGAGGGGTTGAAACCTTAAGTCAAGGGATGAAGGTTGGGTGCAATGCTTCAGGGGGGAGGGGAGGGGAGGGGAGGGGAGGGGGTGTATTAGTGTTGAGCCTTGCAGCTGCGACCACTCGAATGTCCTGGGAGATCCAACAGCCCTCAAGGTTCACATGAGCGTTCATTTGCCTCAGCACATGGTTAACCCCACTGCTGCTGGCATTACGGGAGGGAGCAACCCGATGCAAGCACATAGGCAACACTGATGGGATGAGGGCAGTGACCATGACCGATGGTAAAGCGATGAAGTATGATGGACAGCAGACAAGTGAGGCAGCACCGGCCACCAGAGACAGCTTCATGGACCAGGAGGACAAGGGGTGTTGGAGGGAGTGAGTGTCGTGGGATGGATCACCTAACTGACTGCCTCTTTCTCTTTCTTCCATTCCTCATAGAATACCAATTTGTCTCGGTATGGAGCTGGCTAACAGAACTGTAGACAGAACACTGACTCCAAGAAGCCCAACCCAGGGAGGACCCTGTGCCGAGGGACCAGGAGGCTGCTGGTCAGGCTCAAGACCTCGCTGGCCATCAGGCCAAGGAGGAGTGTCGAAGACATTGGAGATGTGACCTCGGATTTAAAGTGCCCGCAAGTCATTCCTGGAGCATTTGGACACCATGTGCTACTGAAGACTCCGTCTGCACAAAGAGGCAGTGCAAAAGCTCCGCCACATTATTGCAGATCCCCACGCTATTTGGTGGAGGAGGGTACCCGCTCCCTGTGGCCTTAAAGGTCATGGCAGCCCTGAACTTCTTCACCACTGGCTCATTCCAGGGTTCCTTCGGTGTTTTCTGTGGGATATCTCAGTCATCAGTGTCGTGTTGGGTGTTCCGATACACAAACGAACCAACACGGTTGTGGATGGTACAACTCTGTTTTATTATTCTGTACAATAATAACTATTAACTTCTGGCTGTGGTTCGTACTTCACCAGCTAACCTATGAACCCAGCCCTGGCACTCTTTGTGAGGCACTCAGCACATGGTGTATGTCTGAGTGGCACGCTGTGAGCTCTGTGCTCTGAGCTATCTCCTGGTTGACTGAGCGGGAACTGTGGTGCTCCCTGATTTATAGTGCATGTACTTTCACTGGTGATTGGCTGTGATGTTGTGTGCGTGTGTGTGTTGGTTGGTCCATCTACCTGTCCATCAGTGTGTGTGGGTGATTGCACCATGATATGTTAATCTGGATATCATGACAATCAGCCCACTAGTGCATCCGAGAGATCACAGGTTCCCCGTATGGCCAGCATCCGATTTTGTCCACTTTGACATTTGACTTTGACCAGGTCCATCAAGATGACCAGTCTGCAGGATTCACCACAATCGCTGGGATGCTGCAGGTCTAAGGGGCTGTAGATGGAACACATGTAGCCTTGAGAGCACCATGGCTCATGCAGCATGTGCACTGGTCAAACAGATGTATGGCCTCTTCAAGATATGGTTCCAGTGCCTGGACAAATCGGGAGGAGCCCTCCAATACAGCCCTAGAGGGTGTCCCAAATCATTGTGGTCTGATCTGCTCTGCACAACTTGTTACTGCAGCGAGGCAAGCAACTGGATCAGGAGGAGATGGAGAAGCATCACATCTCCTTCGATGAGGAAGAGCTCGAGGAGTGCAGGGGACAACCTACGTAGGAGGCGGAGGAAGATCCCGGGCGATGGTCAGGGCCCACATGGGACATAGGACTAGGGACGCCCTCATAGCCTTTTGGTTTGGGGATGACCAGGATTAAGGTGTGAAGATCTCTTCCGCCATGGGGGTCTGACATCTGCTCACTACTGTGATGCCTGAGGGAGGTCATAGTGATGGTGGCTACATTCATTGGCCTGCTCCTAAAGCAATTGGCTGGATGCTGCAGGAGAATGATGATGACTTGCGGTGGGGACAGAGCAATGCTCCTCTTATTCACTGTGAAATGGCTGACAGAGAGCTGAACATGACCTGCCAATGAACGTGGCGATATCGGGGCTAGAGAGGCTGAATGATACATCTCATCTTCTACTGTGACTGTCACACACATTCAGCCCTTGGTATCTTCATAAACTAGAGAATTCTGGCAGACATGAGAGGACTGAGCTTTGCTGTGGGGGTGGGAATGAACGCTCCATGGATGGGGGATTGTGGGGTCTGGGCCAGGGATGACATGGTTTTACTGCATCATCAGTGAGAGAAGTGGGAGACACAATGCGCTGCCATTCTCAGACTATAGGGGTTGAAGCGCCGACTTTACATTGAGATTTGCGGAGCATGTTGCAATGATATCGTGGAGGCTCCGCATGGATGAACAAAGTGATTTTTAATATAAATGTACTATTACAATGGTGACTTATCTCGAATAGTGCCCAGGTTCACCCGTTCCCACTCAGCGCCTATAGTTTCTTACTCTTGCTCACCCTCCCACTACATCTAGGTGTGTCGCCAGGATCCACAGCTGAGATTGCGGGGAACATCATCAGCCTAGGGTTCAGCAGAGCCCTAGGCTCTGGCATCCTTCCAAGTGCCAGATCCCACCTGCTGTGGATCTTCAGCTGTGAGGTGATCACTAGTGAGTGACCCAGAGTTCTGCCTACTAGCTATTCCCAATGAGGTGTGAGTATCTGTGCTAGTGGAGGGTACGAGTGACAACTGTGACACCTCCTCAATGCTTGTGTCTGAAATATTTCCCCAGGAGCTCCTCGGGTTTGTGGTCTCCAGAAGGCAGGAGGATGGTCTGGGCTGGTTGGCTGATTGACCTACAAGGATTTGAGATTGCATTAGTGTATCACAGGGCAGATTGATGGGAGAAATTTAACTGAGGTGAGGCTTGCACCATGGCTGCATGTGTTGACAATTCTCACTTTTGTCTGCTACCCCCATCTCACCCTTTGCAAAGGTGTGATCATGCACCTCACCGGCCAGTTCAAGGGCGCTCCTTAAAAGGTGTTGGGGTGGTCAGCTCGGGCATGACCCCAGCAGGCTGTGCCTGCTCACGCCGCGTTGTCCTGCAGTAAGACAGATGGGGAAAGTATAGGCTGGAGTGGAGCCAGTCAGATAGTAATGAAGTTGGACATGCTTGGGAGTTGGGTGGGAGCGGGGATGTGAGGAGCAGATTATCTACTAGGGAATGTGGAGAGGGGAGGGGAGGGTAGCATGACAAATTTGGGACACAATGAAGTGGAAGAGTGTATGTCCGGGTTGCGTGGGGTCCTTAATTATGCTGGCTTCCTTTCCGAGGCAGCGGGAATTGTAGACAGAGTCAATGGATGGGAGGCTGGTTTGCGTTATGGATTGGGCTACATTCACGACCTTGTGTAGTTTCCTGCGGTCTTGAGCAGAGCAGGATCCATACCAAGCTGTGATACAACCAGAAAGAATGCTGTAAAAGTTGGTGAGAGGTGTAGCTGGCATAACAAATTTCCTTAGTCTTCTGAGAAAGTAGAGTCGGTGGTGGGCTTTGTTAACTATATTGTCGGCATTGGGGGATCAGGACAGGTTGCTGGTGTTCTGGACACCTAAAAACTTGAAGCTCTCGACCCTTTCTTCTTTGTTCCCATTGATGTAGACAGGGGCATGTTCTCCACTATGCTTCCTGAAGTCGATGACAATCTCCTTCGTTTTGTTGACATTGAGGGAGAGATTATTGTCGTTGCACCAATTCACCAGATTCTCTATCTCATTCCCATACACTGTCTCGTCATTGTTTGAGATCCGACCCACTATGGTGGTGTCATCAGCAAATTTGAAAATCGAGTTGATGGGGAATTTGGCCACACCAGTCATAGGTGTACAAGGAGTATAGTATGGGGCTGAGGACACAGCCTTGTGGGGCGAATAAGTGGCAAGATGCCATGAGCACGGCGTGAAACACTTGGAAAAAAAAGTTTGTTAAAGAGGCAGCGAGTTGTCCTGCCGTGCTGATGGTGGGATTCTCACTGGTTTTCTCACCGGGACCGACATGTTGAAAAAATATTGGAGAATTCTGCCCATTATGTATTGGCTGACCAATTGGGCATTCTGGAGGGATTAGCTCATGTTTTGTTTGTTACACTAATATCTAACATGGATTATTGAATTCCAATGTGGAATTCTGGCTACAAAAAATAATTCGAGTGTATTTGTTAAGGGAAAAAACTCCAACCATTTTACCCTGGAGACCAAGTGCAAATATAGCACGTTGGCACGGACAAATAGTGGGAAATGGTGTTTTGCTATTATTGTGGAATACATTGTAGCTGCATTGAACAAAAAGTAATGACTGTGCATCGTAGTTGAAAGGTTCTAAACATATTAATTTTTTAGATTAAAACCTGCGACTATAGGAGTCAATATTTTCAATTATAAGGTTCACTTTGCAGATAGAGTAAAATGACACTAGACCCCAATACAATTATGTTGCTGTCACAGTGTGAGGGATAACTGCTCCTTTAGTGGAACATTAAAATATATGCAGACACTGTAGGACTGCTGATAAGGAAGGACTTGAGCCAATTCACCACAAAGTTTGACAAGAATACTGTATCTTGCCATTCTCTGAATCAGTTTTACAGTGAACTTCTGCAACCATGAATCAAATAATGGTGTGCATTCAATAAGATCAATTAAATTATAACGACTTCATTAAATAGGAAGCCAAGAAACAACAGATAAGCCTTAGGTCTTCTTTCTATCTATTGTAGCCACCTGGGTTGGCCACTTCCCGACTTAAAATGGAGAACTGCAAAGACTGAAGGGAAATTCAGCCAACACAGGCAAAATTGAGCAAATGCAGAAATCATGTGTATTAGAACTTGCAAAAGCCCAGACAGCACTGAAACCAGCAGCCATCTGCATAGTAATGAGCAATTCCAAGGCACAATTGCAACACTCAAGGTGAATAAAGCCCAAGCCAGACTCCTCGGCGCCAGCAGGAGCCAAGACTAAGGAAGGCCAACGGACATTTAGGGACCGCCCAGCGATCAGGGAACAACTCCAGTATGGAGAAATTGATCCAAATGATCGGAACGCAGTCCAATCATTTGGAACCAGGTACGGGGTCCGCCCCGAAGGGCGGGAAGCCCCTGGGGACTATAAAGTAAAGCCTCCAAGTTCAAATCGTCCTTCTTTGACAGGGTAACTCAGCAGCTTGAATCAACCCGTGAGAGTGACCTGTCTACGCTGCCGCATCAACCAAGTAAGTCTCCAGTCAACACTCGCTACGAGATAGGGGCTCCTAGCTACAGGTCCATACCAGCTTCTGAATCCTGCAGACTCAGGACCTGAACAAAAGGCCATTTGTTCCCCTGACCTGGTGGGCCAATTCCGAAGCTAAGTATAGGCCTTTTAGTGATAGGAATAGTCTAGAAAGTAGAGTTTATGCATGAGTCATGATTTACTGTGTATAATAAATGTGTTTTGATTTGAATCTTACTAATTGGTGTGTTGAGTTATTGATCATTACTTGAACGTGAACCTCGTGGTGGTATCATAAACATACCTGGCGACTCTAGAGCAAAGGTTAAACAAACAGAGCAAATTACGAATTAAGAGCCAACCAAAAGTTAGCAACACTATGACTTGCAAATCATTCAGTCCAAATTATAGCTGAGAATTCTTGAGGCAAAAATTTACAGCAACTAATAGGTTTTGAACAAATTTAATCTGTGATCTGTGACCTCTGCTCCTCTACATGTTGGGATGGATTCTCCACTGTCTACCGCCGGTAGCGGGGTTCCCGATGCGGCAGACAATTGGGCGTCGTTAAGAAAACGGGATTGTGCCCTGCTTCCGATGCTCCGGCTCCCCCTCAGGATAGAGGTGCAGCCCACACACCAGCGAGACGATGCAAATGGGTCTTAATGACCATTTGCATCCACTTTGCAGACTAGGCACCATAGTCTCTGGGCCCACATGATTCCCTAGTCCTCTGGACCGAGAATCACGAGGGCGGGTTTTACTATTGGTATTTCCCAGCAAGGCTCTCACATGGTAGACCTCGCGGTGTGCCAAGGGATAACTCCTTAAGGGAGTTTCCCCCAAGACCATCCGAGGGCCACCCTCCCCCACTATAAACGACCTGCCCAACCCACCCCAGCAAAGCATCCCACTACCCTCCCTGAGATCTCCTAAATAAAGAGAACCCCCCAGAGACCCCCTAGATAATGAGACCCCCACAGAGACTCCTTAGATAAAGAGACTTCCTCAGAGACTCCCTAGATAAGACCTCCCAGAGACCCTCTAAATAGGGAGAACCCCTCACAGACCCGCCAGAAAAGAGAAATCTGTCAGGAAGCCTGAGAAAAAATAAACCTGTCTGGACGCTAGAGAGCAGTGACAAAATTACTGTTGTACACTCACCTGGGCAATACACCCGCTGGCTCAGACACAGGAAGCACTATGGATCAATTCTTGCAAAGAGAAAAGCGGTCGGCTGTGTTTAAACCCCTTAAATCCTTAAGCTGCAAGCCATTCTTTCATTTCCCTTACTAGGTTATGATTGATAGCTTCCACTCACACACAGCTATCAGCCTTGTTTCATTCATCTTCCTTCACTGTTGAGTAACTCTGAAGTGCTCTGACTGCAATGTTTATAAACACCAACCACTTCAAAAAGATGGAAATCAGGATATTGTGACGATTTAACTGGAACATTGTGGCGATCAGTAAAAGGGCATTGACTAACATCTATGTAGTGCATACTGTCTGAAATGCTGTTGAGCATGTCCTAAATAAATGCTGCATTATTTGACAGAAAGCAATGCCACTATTTGAAAATAAATCTTATTTTATGTCAGATCGTAAGATTAAAAGAAACTGAATCAAAATTAATTTAATTGAAGATGTGAAGTGACTAAGTCTCTACCTCTGTGTAGGGACTAAAGCATTCTGAATCGAGAACAGATGTTTTTTTAACATTAATGGAATATACAGAAAGAAGGAAATTGCCCAGTCACTCAGATGTAGGCAGACTGAATTCATGATATAGTGAAGCAGTTTTGAAAGCCACTCATTTATTGGATCAATTTCACCAGTTGTGAGCTAGATCAATAATTGGAACAATTCAAAGCTGCATCTCGCTTCAACCCAGGATTGAAGAATGAAGAATGAAAAATGAATACAGTCGGAGATTTTTTTCTTTTAAAAAATGTGTTCACCAATTTTCTACGCTCAAAGCACATGGGAACTATTTCTTTTCTCAAGTGTTGAATTTAGTTGTTTTCATGTAAGTGTTGTTTACCATTGTATAATTATACACATGGTAAGAAGTGAATGTCATGTGACTCATTTTTTGAGGATTGCAAAGTGCTTGGAAATTTCAAGTTATAATGTTATTGAAGCTATGATTATACACACAAAAAAACACAATACTGTGTTTCCTGCTTCACCGCTGTGCTTTGGCGTTTACCCCATCTTAATTCGCAAGATGGGGTCGTTGGATGTTCAAGTGACACCCTACTCCTATAACAGGGATTCCCAGAGCCTAGGAAGAGCCAAATAATAAAATAGGCAACTCAATTTTCTTCTGCTCCTGGTGAGCAACATAGCAGAATTTGAAAGATAATTAATCCTGGTGTTTCTCAATGTCCAGCACCCGCAACTTTAGCCTGTTTTAAGCACAGATCCTGGAGAACCATCTGATAGCTTACTGTGCATAATTTCTCTGACTCCAAGAACGCCCAACATCAGGCCTCCAAATTTGGGGCGTCTGTAAACCTTGCCCTGCTATACTCCCATCCCTCATCCCGAATTTAAATTTATGATGCTCCTTTATTGGTGTAGGGGTGGCAGAGCAGAAACCCAGCAGATCCAGGATCTGCTCAAAATTCCTGTCTCTTCCATGAATTCCATTCTTCCCCAAAATTTGGGGCCATAAATATCTACTGTCAGGATGATATTGAACAACAGTTTGAAACAGAACAGAATAGAGTCATAGAGGTCGACTGCACAGAAAACATCCTACGGCCCATCATGTCTGCGCTGATCAAAAACAACCATCTAACCATTCTAATCCCATTTTCCAGCACTTGACCCATAGCTTTGTATGCCTTGGCATCACAAGTGTACATCTAAATACTTCTTCAATGTTATGAGGGCCTCTGCCTTCACCACTCATTCAGGCGGTAAGTTCCAGACTCCCACCACCGTCTGAGTGAAAGTTTTTCCTCAGATTCCCTCTAAACCTCCTGCACCTTCCCTCAAAACTATGCCGCCTGGTCATTGATCCCTCCACCAAGGGGAAATGTTTCTTCCTGTCTACTCCATCTATGCCCCTCATAATTGTATACATCTCAATCATGCCCCTCTCAGTCTTCTCTGCTCCAAAAGAAACAACCCCAGTCTATCCAGCCTCTCTTCATGTCTGAAACTCACCAGTCCAGGCAACATTCTGGTAAATATCCTCTGCACCCTTTCCAGTGCTATTACATTCCTCCTATAATGTGGATTCCAGAACAGCACAAAACACTCTAGCTGTGGCCTAACCAACGTTTTATACAATTCCAGCCTAACCCCCTGCTCTTAAACTCTTTGCCTTGGCCAATGAAGGCCAGCATATCAATTGTCTTCTTAACTACTTTATCCACCTGCCCTGCTATCTTAAGGGACCGATGTACGTGCACACCAAGGTTCCTCTGAACTTTGGTGCTTCTCAGGGTCCTGCCATTTATCCTTTGCCTTGTTTATCCTGCCCAAGTGCATCAACTCACACTTATCCGGAATGAATTCCATTTGCCACTGATCAGCTCATCTGACCAGCATGTCTATATGCCCCTACAATCTAAGGCTATCCTCCTCATTATTTACCACCCCACCAATTTTCATATCATCCGCAAACTTATATTCAAGTTTAAATCATTCACCTCAAACAGCAAGGGTCCCAACATTGATCTCTGCGGGACCCCACTGGACACAGACATCCAGTCAGAAAAACACCCCTCGAACATCCATTCCTGCCACTCAGCCAATTCTGGATACATTTTGCCAAATTTCCTTGGATCCATGGCCTCCTACCTTCGTGGGACCTTATCAAAAGCCTTACATGAAGCCCAAGTAGATTACGTCAAAAGCATTGCCCTCATCTACACCTCTGGTCACCTCTTTGAATAATTCAATCAGGTTGGTCAGACATGACCTCCCCTTAATAAAACCATGCTGACTGTTCTTGATTAATCCTGTCTCTCCAAGACTGATTGATTCTGTTTCTCAGAATTCAACACTGAAGTTAGACTGACTGGGGCATAGTGGTTAGAACTGCTGCCTCACAGCTCCAGGGTCCCAGGTTCAATTCTGGCCTCGGGTGACTGTCTGTGTGGAGTTTGCACTTTCTCCCCCGTGTCTGCATGGGTTTCCTCCGGGTGCTCTGGTTTTGTCCCACAGTCCAAAGATGTGCAGGTTAGGTGGATTGGCCATGCTAAATTGCCCTTCGTGACCAAAAGATTAAGTGTGGTTACTGGGTTACAGGGATAAGGTGGAGGTGTGGGCTTAAGTAGGGTGCTCTTTCCAAGGGCTGGTGCAGACTCGATAGGCCAAATGGCCTCCTTCTGCACTATAAATTCTATGATTCTATGACTAGCTTCATGGTTTTCTCCTTCTTGAATAATGGTACCCGTTGGCTATCTTCCAGCACTCCAGCTCCTCTCCTGTGGCTGCAGAGGAATTGAAAATGATTGCCAGCGCCCCTGCAATTTCCTCTCTTGCCTCACTGAACAGCCTGGGATAACTTTTATCCGGCCCTGGAGATTGCCTGCCAGACCACACGGAACCTCCTCTCTGTCTATATTAACAGTCCTTCTCCCTGATTTCAATACCCACACTGTCCCTCTCACTAGTGAACACCAACACAAATTATTCATTTGGAACCCTACCTACATCCTCTGGCTCTACACAAAATTGCACTGTGGTGCTTAATGGGCCCCACTCTATCTCTACTTATCCCTTTTACCCTTAATGTTCTTGAAAACTTCAGATTTTCCTTTCTTTTATCTACCAGTATCCTTTCTTGTCTCCATTTTGCTTTGCAAATTTCCTTTCTTAAGTTCCCTCTTGCACATTGCATGCTCCTCTAGGGCTTCTGCTTTTACTCTTTATCTAATAAAGTCTCTTACTCAATACCCAGGGTTCTCTGGATTCGGTGGTCCCACCCTATTTCTTGATTGGGACATTTTGGCCCTGAACTCTCCCTATTTCCTTCTTGAATGTGTCCCACTGTTCGGTCACTGATTTACCTAAAGGTGTCTGCTCCCAGTCCACTCCAGCAAAATCAGATCTGATCTTATTAAATTCCTTAAAATCGACCTTCCCCTAGTTTAAAACTTTGATTTCAGGCTCATCCTGGTCCTTTTTCATATTAATCTTTAACCTAACGGAGTTATAATTACTGTCTGCAAAATACTCCCCCACTGATAGTTCAAACACTGGCCTGGCTTGGTTACCTAAAATTAAGTCCAAGACCATGCCCTCTCTTGCAGGACCATCTACATGTTGGCTTATTTTCCTTGACGTATTTCATGAATTCTGTCCCCTCTAAATCTTTCACACTGTGACTACTCCAGTTAATGTTGGGGAAATTGAAATCCCACTATCACTACACTATTACGTTTACACTTCTCTGAAATTTGCCTACAATCTGCTCTGCTCTTTCTCTCGGACTGTGAGGGCGCCTATAGAACACTTCCAGCTTGCTCCTTTTTGTTTTTTAAGTTCTAAGTTCTATAAAGGAGAATAACTGAGGAATGTGCTGGTATCTTTCTTTACAATATTTATGATTACGTGACAATTTCCTGAAAAACAGTCTCCTCAAAAGATGTACCTTCGCAAATGATCAATTATTCATATTTATTATAAAATTGCAACACACCATGCTGTGAAGCTACTCTCTTTGCCTGTATGTGAATTTGGAAAAAATATTTTAAGATTGCTTCAGTTTTGCTGTAATTTTGGCTTGTCATTTTGAAAATTTTTACATTTGTGTGCGTTGAAGAGTAAAGCAATATAAGGCAGGTTAATGCATTATTTCATAGTTTTGCAGTTCATCATTTCTCCATATGTATTAAACAAGTTCAATAAAAAACTCAATGTTCTAAGCGTAAAGTATATTAGTGTTGATATCCAGTCTGAATTCCGGCACTGATCCCTTCTCCCAATAGTATTGTCTTCTTTATTCATGGGACATGGATGTTTCTGGCAAGGTCAGCAAATATTTTCTAGTCCTATTTGCCCTTGAGAAGGTGGTGGTTAGGTGTCTTCTTCAAATGCTGTAGTATGTGTGGTGAGGGTACTCCACACAGTGGAGTTATATCGGGAGTTCCTGGATTTTAATTCGATGATTGTGAACCACATATGTCCATGTAAGGCTGGTGTATGATTTGCAATGTAACTTGGAAGTGATGATGTTTCCATCTGTCCACTGTCCTACTTCTCAGTGGTAGACGTTGCATGTTTGAGAGTTGTTGTTTAAGAAGCCTTGCTGAATTGCTGCAGCGCATCTTGTAGGAAATAAACACTGCAACCACAGTGCACTGTTAATGGAGGAATGTTATGTTTAAGATGGTGGATGGAGTGCTGATCAAGCTTTGGCTTGGTTAGTGTCCAGCTTCTTGAATATTCTTGGAACTGCACTCAGCCAGGTAAATGGGATGGATCCCATCACAGTCTTGACTTCTGCGTTATCGATGGTGGACAGGCTTTGGGGAATCAGGAAGTGAGCCATTTACCACAGAATACCCAGTCTCTGATCTGAACTTGTACCCACAGTATTAAATTGGCTGATCCAGTTGGATTTCTGTTCATTGGTAATCCTCAGGACATTGATGGTGGGGGATTCAACAGTGGGAATGTTATTGAATGACAAAGAATAATGCTTAGTTTCTCTCTTGTTGGAGCTTATCATTTTTTTGAAACTTGCGATATATATGTTAATTATCCCTAATTAGTCCTCCACCTGTTGTAATGGTATGTATAATCTAAGGAGAGTAAAAGGCTAACTAGATGATGTTCATGGATATCAACACTAGATGGCATCACTGAGTAGTCTGATAAAAGGCTGCGTCTCTAAGCATTCTGGGAGAAGCTGAGGAGAAACTGATGCAGAAGGATAGTGTGAGGTTGAGTTAGAGTTGTAGGTTGTATTAGAGAGAGATAATTAATTACTGTAATATAGATTCAATACTATTATTTTGTTAGTTATTGCTCAATAGAGTGTGTGAACCATTTCAAGTAGTGTAAAATAAACTAGCTTTGGTTTAAACATATAGATCTATATTCTTTGTAAACACTACGGCCGGGATTCTCCCCCAACCGGCGGGACGGCCGTACCAGCGGCAAAGAGTGGCGTGAACCACTCCGGCGTTGGGCCGCCCAGAAGTTGCGGGAGCGCCAGCATGTTCCGGCGCATGCGCAGAACCGCTGCCGTGATCCCTGCGCATGCACAGGGGGTTTCTTCTCCGCGCCGGCCATGGCGAAGCTTTACAGAGGCCGGCGCGTAGGGAACGAATGCCCCCACGGCACAGGCCTGCCTGCAGATCGGTGGGCCCTGATCGCGGGCCAGGCCACCGTGGGGGCCCCCCTGGGGCCGGATACCTCCCCCCCTCCCGAGGACACCGCAGGCCGCTCTCAGAGTCAGGTCCTGCTGGAATGGACCTTATGTATTTCACACCGGCGGGACCAGCCGAAAACAGGTGGCCACCCAGCCCATCGGGGCCTGGAGAATTGCCGCGGGGGCCATTGCCAATGGCCCTCGACCGGCGCGACGTGATCCCCGCCCCCGCCAAAAGACCAGCGCCAGAGATTTCGGCAGTCGGCGTCGGAGCGGTGGGGCGGGATTCACACCACCCCCGGTGATTCTCCGACCCAGCGGGGGGGTCGGAGAATCCCGCCCCATGACTTTGGCTATCTTGGAGAACAATACAAGGAACATAACACCTGGATGATGTTCAAGTCACATCTTGTTACAGTCGCAGGTCCTTATCTTGGAACAGGCCTGTCACATTCCCAGGTTCTGGACAAAGGAAACTGATGTTATCTGCCATTCCCGTTTGGTTTCTCTTCTTCCTCTTGAGTTTATTTTCCTCATAGGCAGGTACCGAAGACAAATTTACTGCCATTAGCTATACTCCTGAACTCAAATTTGTAATGTGGGAACTTTTGGCTGGATTTGCCTACATGCCCCCAGCAAAAGTTTATACCTTCAATCAGAATTCACTTAGGAATATAATTTTTGTAGGGATTCTATGGATTTGAGAATACAGTTGTTAAAATAAAAAGTATGTCCAATCTAGGTGAGCGTCAAACAACCTCTTCCTCCACAGAAAGAAATAATTATTAATTAAAAAAAACAAGATGGACTGTTCATATTAAAAATAAACACAAATAAATGAAAGATCTATAATTTGGCACTGATGTTAGATAAAGAGTGGATGTCCTGGAAGATTTTAAATGCATTAGTAGACACATATAGTCAATCTCCATGGAGTGTGTACCAGAGCACTTCAGTTAATGTCAATTTGCCAGATTTTTGTCTTTGGTGCCTTCGGGCAGCATGGTAGCAGAGTGGGTAGCACTGCTGCCTCACAGCTCCAGGAACCCGGGTTCAATTCTGGCCTCAGCTCATAGTTTGTGTGGAGTTTGCACGTTCTCCCCTTGTCTACGTGGGTTTCCTCCGGGTGCTCCAGTTTCCTCCCACAATCCAAAGACGTGCGGGTTAGGTAGATTGACCTTGCTAAATTGCCCCTTAATGTCCAAAAGGTTAGGTGGGGTTCCTGGGTTACAGGGATAGGGTGGAGGCGTGGGTTTAAGTAGGGTGTTCTTTCCAAGGGTCGGTGCAGACTCAATGGGCCGAATGGCCTCCTTCTGCACTGTTGGGATTCTATGATGGGTGTAATCTGGTGAAGTGGATCACACACCCCTGGTAAACCTGCTTGATTTTCAGTCCATTAATTTCATTGGTTTTTATAATGGGTGAATGATCAACTCATGCAATGAAGCTGGAGATTACCCCAATAGTTCCTATTAGTTTGCAGCTGGTAGCTTACTGACAATTCATTTATAATTATTGTCCAGCAGTATATTAAATATACAGAATCAGCAGGACTGGACTGGACAAATATGTCATCTGTGAGATGCAATTCAGTTTAATCCTAAATAAATGTGACATTTTGTTAGTCAATCTATGTTTGTAATGAATCCGAAAATCATTTCAATATAAGAACACTGCAGTAATCGTGAGATATGTTAATTATATACCGATCAGTGGTAAGAGTCCATAGATCTGGAGGTAGAAGATGATAATTTGTTTTAAGGATTGAATGCTGACTTCCTTTTTTATAGGCTTTCTAAAGATATCCATGATGCGACCATCAATTCACTGAGAGACACGTTGAGAAGTAAACCGTGGTTTTAATCAGCTTACAACTGAGCCTGCCTGTGACCGGTACAACAATGAATGCGGCCCCGCAGGTCAGCTGCCTTTATACTTCCTGTAAGGGGTGGAGCCATGGGCGAGCCCGTACATGCCCCGACATATCCCCCTGTGGGTGAAGCCGTACAATGGCCCATAGGTGGAGCCCACAGGGTTAAACACATAACGTAACACGATACAGCAGTAACATGATATCACAGTGCACTGGTGAATTAACAGTAGTTCCATTCACCACAATCCAAAAAAGGGTTATCTGTTGTTACTGTTGTAACCTTATATCTGTGAACAGGTACAATAGTTTCATATCTACTCTATCAAGATTTGAAATTTTGCTTTAATGATAAATAGGTTTGGCTATTTAAAATGATAGCCAATAAAAATGAACGGAAGAAAATTCTATAGTCGTTTTGATGTGTGTTAGGGCAGGGCCCCTACAGATACCAATGAAAATGAGCTGTAGTATAGGATAATAAAAACAGAAAATGGCAGATAAACACAGAAGGTCTAGCAGCATCTGTGGAGAGAGAAGTAGAGTTAATGTTTGAGTCCATATGGCCCTGCTACAGAATTGAAGAGGGGTAGAAATGTAAAGAGTTACATAGGTGGAGAGGTGGGTAAACGATGTGGAGGTAGAATAGAAGGCAGGGATAAGTGGGAGCAGAGAAGAGATTGACAAAGGTGTCATGGCCATAAGACAAAGTGGTGCCATTAAGGACTGAAGAGTGTGAACAATGGCAAAAGTTAAGATCGCAGAATGTGTTTTTGGATTGGATTTGTTTATTGTCACGTGTACCGAGGTACAGTGAAAAGTATTTTTCTCTGTGCAATTCAAACAGCTCATTTAGTACATGAAAAGAAAATAGGGCAACACAGGGTACACAATGTAAATACATAGACACTGGCGTCGGGTGAAACATACAGGAGTGTAGTATTTGGAGGAACAAAGATCAGTGCTCAGTGGGAACAAACCTGAATAACAAGGAACAGGTGACCATGTGGGGGAGGGGTGAGGTTGTGTTGGGACAAGCCAATGGTACTGAAAATTAAGATACAAACGGTTGGGGAGGTGTTGGGGGGACAAGATGGAGGGTAAAGTTCACAGTCTGAAGTTCTTGAACTCATGCCTAACTGAAGGATGAGGTGCTGTTCTTCCAGTTTGGATTGGGCATCAGTGAATTGCAGCAGGCCTAGGACAGACATATGGGCATGAAAGCAGGATGCTGAGTTGAAATGCAAGTGACCTTGGAGTGAGGGTTATAGATGGAGCAAAGGTGTTCCACAAATTGGTCACCCAGTCTTCGTTTAGTCTCTGCAATGGGCGGCATGGTGGCACAGTGGTTAGCAATGCTGCCTCATAGGGCAGCACGGTGGCGCAGTGGTTAGCAATGCTGCCTCATAGGGCAGCACGGTGGCGCAGTGGGTTAGCCCTGCAGCTTCACGGCGCCGAGGTCCCAGGTTTGATCCCGGCTCTGGGTCACTGTCCGTGTGGAGTTTGCACATTCTTCCTGTGTTTGCGTGGGTTTCGCCCCCACAACCCAAAGATGTGCAGGTTAGGTGGATTGGCCACGCTAAATTGCCCCTTAATTGGAAAAAAAATGAATTGGGTGCACTAAATCTATGAGAAAAAAAAGCAATGCTGCCTCACAGCTCCAGGGTCTGGGGTTCAATTCCGGTCTCGGGTGACTGTGTGGAGCTTGCATTCTCTCTCAGTGTCTGTGTTGGCTTCCTCCAGGTGCTCCGGTTTCCTCCCACAGTCTAAAGATGTGCAGGTTAGGTGGATTGGCCTTGCTAAATTGCCCTTTAGTGTCCAAAAAGGTTAGATGGGGTTACTGGGTTACAGGCATGGGGTGGAGGCATGGGCTTAAGTAGGGTGTTTTTTCCAAGGGCAGGTGCAGACTTGATGGGCTGAATGACCTCCTTTTGCACTGTAAATCCTGCGACCTATGTAGTGGAAAAGGCAGTGGAAACAGAGGGCTGAATTCTCCGGCGTCGGGATTCTCCATTTTGCCGGCAGCCTGAGGATTTCCCAATGCCGTCGGGCTGCCCCACAATGGGAAACCTCATTGACCAACCGGCGAAATGGAAAATCCTGGCAGCGTGCTGAACCAGAAATCTGGTGCGGTGGGATGGAGAGACCCGCCCAGAGGTTCAGTAAATAAATCAGAGTAGAAAGATTCTTGATTAACAAGAGAGTGAAAGGTTATCGTGGGTAGGCTAGGACTGTGGGGTTGAAGTTACAATCAGATCATAATGATCTTATTAAATGGCAGAGCCTCGATGGCAGAGCCGTCGAGGTTCACGACGGCGCGGAACGGCCCCGGTCCCGACCGATTCAGGCCCTGACAATGGGCCAGGATCGGGGCCGCGTCATCTACACATGCCAGGCCTTGTCGCCCGCGTAAAAGCGGCGCCGCATAGATGACGCGGCCGGCACGCATAACGGGCGTCATCCGCGCATGCGTGGTTGCCGTCCTCTCTAAATCCGCCCCGCAAGAAGATGGGGGATGGATCTTGTGGGGCCGCGGAAGGAAGGAGGTCCTCCTTCAGAGAGACGGCCCGACAATCGGTGGGCACCAATCGCGGGCCACCCCACATTCCAGCTGAAGCCCGGTGCAGGATCCCCCCTCGCCCCCCCCCACAGGCCGCCCCCCCCAGCGTTCACGCACCGCCCACGACTGCAGCGACCAGGTGTGTACGGCGCCGGGGGGAACCCGCCGTTTTGGCCTGGCCACTCGGCCCATCCGGGCCTCAGAATAGCGGGGGTGCCGGAGAATCGCCATTTTGGGTGTCTCCGGCGATTCTCCGGCCTGCGGCTCGCAAAACTCGACCGGGCCGTTCCCGCCGCTTGGGAGAATCGCGGGAGGGCGTCGGACCGGCATCCCCGGAAATTTTGGCGGCCCAGGCGATTCTCCCAACCGGCGTGGGAGTGGAGAATCGCGCCCAAGATTCCAAAGCTTTTGTATTCTCATCCTCTAACTATAAAGACCTGTAGTACTTGATTCAGACTAAACGTTGCCAAACATACTTAATAGAAGCAATGCAAGATGAGTAAAACAAATTGATTGCAGTCTAATGAAGAGAGTAAAAAGTGAATTAAACAGTTTAATCAAATCACAAAATGAAGCCACAAAGTCATTTAATTGTTCATCCTACTGACAGATGGTTGCTTCTAATAAATGCAATGCTTCTCCTGATCTACGAATGTTACTTTTGCTAACATGTCAGATTACTAGTTTGTCCCAATTATGTATATAATTTCAGCTTATTTCACAATTGGAAATAATTCAATGCATAATTCAAAGCAATGACTGATTTAAAATGAAAACACACGTTCCACCTTTATTTCAGCAAATTTTCGCATGAGAAAGTATTATTATCGAAGATAAAGTGCATGCTTCCTTTTTTAAAACATCTTACAATTAAGCAGGCTATGTATGTATTGCATGTGAATTGTGATCTCATCGGTTTTTTGTAAATAACTGTATACCTTTCATTTCTGCAGAATGCAGAATGTTAATAGCTTGTGCTACTGGCATCTATTAAATCTGTCATTACACAAATGTAATCATAGCTTATAGCCATTTGGTGTATTCATTGTACTGTACAAATCACTGAATGTTTCTGTTGCACCTTTTACCCATTTATATCATTCTACCTCCTGCAAATGGCTTTGTATTTTGCTCCTAGCTACATTTGGAAATGAAAATCACTAACACAGTCATTCTTTTGTAACACTACAATGCACATAGATTAAAAAATGGTGAAAGTTTCATGTAACCTTAAAACTTGCAATAGAGCAGTCTTGCTTGAATAATGTGTTTTCATTATTATAAGTAAAAATCAATCAAAGGGACTGAATTGTGAAGTACGTGACTGAATGGATGCTGATCTTATTTCTACTGTCTTATCTAAAGGTTGTGTGCCCAACATAAATGATGTGGCAATAAACTTAAATGAACTCACAATAAGTCATTGTGTAATTTGGATCTGAGAGAGTCTAAATTTTAGTGATACACTAGTTACAGAACTGCAGCATGTATTATCCATTTTTTTACTATTGATTACTTTATAACTATTTAAAATAACTTTCACCTTCACAGTAACCTTCTAGTGTTTTATGATAGAGGAAAATGCTACAATAAATTGTTACTTTAAATAATTGAAAATATCTCTAAAATTGAAGCATGTTTTGAATCTTCAGAAATCTAATAGGATGACGTTTCTTAAAACAGTTGATAAATGAGTAACTTAAAAAAATCTTCATGATTATCCCATCAAAGAACCGGTTACCTGCAGGTACCATTAGATCAAAGTGCTGTATTGTAGTTACCCAGCAGTATTCTGTTTAAACCCATGGAACTGCAGTCATCCCTGAACATCCGGCTGTAGCTTGAAATATCAATGCATTTAGTCATTCCAAACATACTTTCAGATTTTCTTTTGGTTTATTGTTAGCAGGTTTCCTGCTTTCCACAAATTCTCTGCAAATATTAACAATCTTCAAAATGTGACTTCAACAATAAGGTGCTTAATCCAGACTTTTACATTGTTTGGGGGTTGACACAAGCCTCACCCGGAAGTATGTGAAATTGCACGAGAAGATGCCAGGTGCATATCCGCACAATATTCCAGTCAGCGTGCACATACGCATGGGCTGGAAGTTTGCCCGCCGACAATAAAGCAGGCAATTGAGCCCATTAAGGGGCCAATTGGATGCAATTTCACATGGCTCATCTGCTTTTACAGTTAGTAGGCTGATTAGCCACATGGCCTTTATGTTTTTGCTGTAACCACGATTCAGGAAGGGATGAAATGTCGGGTATGAAATAAAACTGAAGTTTGTGTTTCAATTTGCTGCATAGACACTCTAGTTTTTCTATCACAATTTATTGTTTTTTTTGCAGGTCAGCAGCTCCCTGACACAACTCTGCAGCCGCTGTCCCCATAGGTCAAGCACTTTGGAAGTGCCAGCCCGCACCCTGCGTTTTCTTTATGTCCACCCTCTTCCTGTCATCGCCAGCAGCACTGAGCCTTTCCCAGTGCACATTTCACATTGGTTTCTCATTAATTGGCTGATGTGCAATCAATTGCACAAAGACGCAGATTGGGTAAAACTGTGGCTTTATTGCAGTCAGATACGTGGCCTCCGGCTGCAGCGAAATGGCAGGGCACTGGAGGTCACGCATATTTATACAGATCTTAGTGGGCGGAGCCAGCCGGCAGGGGCTACCGGTGAACCTGTAGTGCAGGTCCTACTTTACATCCCATAATACAGTAATTCACCACATTCACCCCCTGTTAAAATTGAGTCTGGCGGGGGTGATGTGAAACTATATACACATAGTGCAATTATGTACAGTGTTAGAATGGGGAAAACAAGGAAGAAAAAAAAAAGAAAAGTCTATGTTGACGGTCCGGAGTCCGTCAAAGGTTCAGCCGATCCGGTGCTTTGGTGCTCCATTGGGAGCGGCATAATGGTGGCGGCGAAGTCGGTGCTGGCGGTGTTTGAGGTGGCACCGATGGCAGTGGTGGCGGTGCTGATGCTGGCCAGTCATCGGGAACTCCGGGAGAGTGCCGAAATCCTCTTCGTCCTCTTGTGCGGGAAGGGGGGGGAGGGGTTGGTCTGGTGGGGTCAATGTTGGTGGCGCGGTGGGAGGGGGGAGCGCATGGGTGGGAGATTGTGTTGGGGTGGAACCTGATGGTGCCAGGTCCCTGAGTGAGACAGTATCTTGGCGGCCGTCGGGGAACTCCACGCAGGCATATTGAGGGTTGGCGTGGAGCAGGTGAACCCTGTCCACCAAGACTCCCTTGTGGAGTCGGACGTGTCTACGGAGAAGGACCGGTCCTGGAGCTGCGAGCCAAGTCGGGAGCAACACCCCGGATGTGGACTTCCTGGGGAAGGTAAAAACACGTTCATGGGGTGTGGTATTAGTGGCGGTGCACAATAGTGACCGGATGGAGTGTAGAGCGTCAGGGAGGACCTCCTGCCAGCGAGAGGCTGGGAGGTTCCTGGAACATAGGGCCAGCTGGACGGCCCTCCAAACCATCCCATTCTCCCGTTCTACTTGCCCGTTTCCCTGGGGGTTGTAGCTGGTCATCCTGCTGGAGGCGATACCCCTGCTGAGCAGGAACTGACGCAGCTTATCGCTCATGAATGAGGATTCCCTGTCGCTGTGGATGTAGGCGGGGAAACCGAACAGAGCAAAGATGGTGTTGAGGGCCTTGATGACGGTGGCAGACGTCATATAGGGGCATAGGATGGCGAAGGGGAATCTGGAGTACTCATCGACCACACTGAGAATGTACGTGTTACGGTTGGTGGAGGGGAGGGGCCCTTTCAAATCCACGCTGAAGCGTTCAAAGGGGCGGGAAGCCTTCACCAGGCGCGTACGGTCGGGCTGGTAGAAGTGCCGATTGAACTCTGCACAGACCTGGCAGTCCCTGGTTACTGTCCTTACTTCCTCGACAGAGTAGGGCAGATTGCAAGCTTTGACCAGATGGTACTATCGAGTGACCCCCGGGTGACAAAGGCTGTCGTGCAGGGCACGGAGTTGGCCTACTTGTGCGCTGCCACATGTACCTTGGGAGGGGGCGTCTGGGGGCTTGTTGAGTTTACCGGGGCGATATAAAATCTTGTAATTATAGGTGGCGAGCTCGATTCTCCACCGCAAGATTTTATCATTTTTGATCCTGCCCCGCTGTTTGTTATTGAACATGAAGGCTACCGACCGTTGGTCAGTGAGGAGAGTGAATTTCTTACTGGTCAGGTAATGCCTCCAATGCCACACAGCTTCAACAATAGCTTGGGCCTCCTTTTCGACGGATGAGTGTTGAATTTCAGAGGCATGAAGGGTGCGGGAAAAGAATGCCACTGGTCTGCTTGCCTGGCTTAGAGTGGCGGCAAGTGCGACGTCTGAAGCGTCGCTTTCTACTTGAAAAGGCAGTGACTCGTCCACTGCGCGCATCCCGGCTTTGGCGATGTCTGCTCTGATGCGGGCGAAAGCGTGTTGTGCCTTGGCCGCAAGAGGGAATTGGGTGGACTGAATGAGTGGGCGGGCCTTGTCCACATAGTTTGGGACCCACTGGGCGTAGTAGGAAAAGAACCCCAGGCAGCGTTTGAGGGCCTTGGGGCAGTGGGGGAGGGGAAGTTCCATGAGGGGGCGCATGCGGTCGGGGTCGGGCCCGGGCCCGAGAAGTCCGTTTTGGACTACATAGCCGAGAATGGCTAACCGGGTCGTGTTGAACACACAGTTCTCTTTGTTAGAGGTCAGGTTGAGAAGAGTGGCAGTGCGGAGGAATTTATCGAGGTTGGCATCGTGGTCCTGCTGGTCATGGCCGCAGATGGTGACATTATTTAAGTACGGAAAGGTGGCCCGCAAACCGTACTGTTCGACCATTCGGTCCATTTCACTTTGGAAGACCGAGACCCCGTTTTGTGACGCCGAAAGGGACACTAAGGAAGTGGTAGAGGTGACCGTCCGCCTCGACGGCAGTGTATGGACGGTCCGACTTCCAGATGGGGAGCTGGTGGTAGGCGGATTTCAGGTCAATTGTTGAGAAGACCCGGTACTGCACAATCTGATTGACCATATCAGATATGCGTGGGAGGGAGTATGCGTCGAGCTGCGTGTACCGATTGATGGTCTGGCTGTAGTCCACGACCATCCTGGGTTTCTCCCCAGTTTTAACCACTACCACTTGGGCTCTCCAGGGGCTGTTGCTGGCCTCGATAATACCCTCCTTAAGCAGCCGCTGGACTTCGGACCCGATGAAGGTCTTGTCCTGGGTGCTGTACCGTCTGCTCCTGGTGGCGACGAGCTTGCAATCTGCAGTTAAATTGGCAAAGAGGGAGGGGGGTCGTCCTTGAGGGTCACAAGTCCGCAAATGGTAATGGGGGGTAGGGGCCCGCTGAATTTGAGGGTGAGGATCTGGAGATTGCACTGGAAGTCAAGGCCCAACAAAAGTGCAGCGCAGAGATTAGGAAGGACATAGAGGCGGAAGTTACTAAATTCTACGCCCTGGACAGTGAGGGTGACTATACAGAAGCCGCGGATCTGGACGGAGTGGGATCCGGAGGCTAGGGAAATCCTTTGATTGGCAGGATGGACGCGAAGGAGCAGCGCCTTACCATATCTGGGTGTACGAAGCTTTCGGTGCTCCCGGAGTCCAACAGGCACAAGGTCACGTGGCCGTTGATTTTCACCATCGTCAGTGCGGTGGCCAGGTTGTGCGGGTGAGATTGGTCCAGCGTCATCGAAGCGAGCTGCGGATAGTCGTCGGATGCTTCGGATGGCGAGTATGTGCGGTTCCGATCTCAGGATGCCCGGAGACCATGTGTGGATCAAAATGGTGCGCACATTGCGGGGTCGGGACAACATGGCGGCGCCCATGGGGCGCACGTGGCCGAAGGGGGTCAAGATGGCGGCACCCATTGGTCGCACATGGCCCCGGGAGGAGAAAATGGCGACTCCCATTGGGCGTTTGACGTGGGGGAGGGGACGATAGCGGGCGCGATCACAGCAACTGCGTGGGCCTGGCACACAGCCACGAAGTGGCCCTTCTTACTGCAGGATTTACAAACGGCAGTGCGGGCTGGGCAGTGTTGGCGGGGGTGCTTCTGCTGACCGCAGAAGTAGCAGCGGGGATCGCCAGGGTGCGCGGATCGGCGTGCGACGCAAGTGTATTGGGAAGGCAGGGCCCCAGCTGAGGAGGGGTCCAGGAGGGGTAGGAAGGATTAGAAGGGTGGGCAGCGCGGTGGGAGGGCAAGACTGTACATTACGGGATGCGACCGTCATGGAGAGTGCCAGCACCTGCCCCCCACCCCCACCAGACTCCCCCCCTCCCCACTAGAGACACCCCACCAGAGACTTTGTGGGGGCTCGCTGATGGAGGTTTCTGGTGGAGGCCTCTGTTGGGGATCTGGTGAGTGGGGCTCTGGTGGGGGTCTCTGGTGAAAGTGTCTCTGGTGGGGGGGTCTCTGATGTATAATAATCTATAATGGAATTTACAATGCAGAAGGAGACCATTCATAAGAACATAAGAACATAAGAACTAGGAACAGGAGTAGGCCATCTGGCCCCTCGAGCCTGCTCCGCCATTCAATGAGATCATGGCTGATCTTTGTGGACTCAGCTCCACTCTCCGGCCCGTACACCATATCCCTGAATCACTTTATTCTTTAGAAAGGTATCTATCTTTTACTTAAAAACGTTTAAAGAAGGAGCCTCAACTGCTTGACTGGGCAAGGAATTCCAGAGATTCACAACCCTTTGGGTGAAGAAGTTCCTCCTAAACTCGGTCCTAAATCTACTTCCCCTTATTTTGAGCCTATGCCCCCTAGTTCTGCTTTCCCCGACCAGTGGAAACAACCTGCCCGCATCTATCCTATCTATTCCCTTCATAATTTTATATGTTTCAATAAGATCCCCCCGCATCCTTCGAAACTCCAATGAGTACAGTCCCAGTCTACTCAACCTCTCGTCATAATCTAATCCCCTCCACTCTGGGATCAACCTAGTGAATCTCCTCTGCACTCCCTCCAGTGCCAATATGTCCTTTCTCAGGTAAGGAGACCAAAACTGAACACAATACTCCAGATGTGGCCTCACCAACACCTTATACAATTGCAGCATAACCTCCCTAGTCTTGAACTCCATCCCTCTAGCAATGCAAGACAAAACTCGATTAGCCTTCTTAATCACCTGTTGCACCTGCACACCAACTTTTTGCGACTCGTGCACCAGCACACCCAGGTCCCTCTGCACAGCAGCATGTTTTAACATCTTACCGTTTAAATAATAATCCATTCTGCTGTTATTCCTTCCAAAATGGATAGCCTCACACTTGGCAACATTGAATTCCATCTGCCAGACCCTAGCCCATTCACCTAACCTATCCAATCCTTCTGCAGACTTCCGGTATCCTCTGCACTTTTTGCTTTACCACTCATGTTAGTGTCGTCTGCAAACTTTGCCACATTGCACTTGGTCTCCAACTCCAAATCATCTTCTACCATTTGGCCCATTGAGTCTACACCAGGCCATGAAAGAGCACCCTACTAAAGCCCACACCTCCACCTTCTCCCCGTAACCCCACCTAACCTTGTGGGGAGGTCTCTAATGGGGGGGGGGGGGCGGGGAGGGGGGCTGTAGGGATCCAGGCAGACAGGATGGGTAGGATTTACATTGTGGGTGAGAGGGGGCCCTCCAATGGACTTGGGGGTGGTGCTCCTGCCTTAAATACCTACCCCCTTGGCTAACTGAGCGGTCCACCACATCAGGGCCACGCTGATAAATGCTTGAACCAATCCATGCTCACGTGAATCCTGGCCCAGATGGCTAGAGAACCACTAGGCATGTGGCGAATCTGGTGCTCAGCCCATTAATAGAATGCAAATAGGTCAATTTGATCTATTTGCACCCTCTTGCTTGCATGGAGCACAAGCATCAATGCTGTCACCAAAGGGGGATGCTGGATTTTCCTCCGCATCAGTTGACAGTTGGCGGCAGAGAATCCAGCCCCATTTATGCAAAAAAGTGGACGAAGATAGGACCATTTCTCTGGTAATATTAATTTTTGGAGTTCGGCCCTCGCTTCAATTTCCCGGTTTACAGCTACTTCTGGGATTTTACTTGTATCCTTGATGGCGACGTCTGAATCAAAATATGTGTCCAATTCGTCTGTCACCCTCCTACTTTCCATTATCAATTCTCCAGTTACGTTTTCGAAAGGACCAATGCTCACTTTGTTAACTAATTTCCAGAGAAACTTACTGTCCATCTCTATTTTTCTGGTTGGCTTTCTCTCATACTCTAATTTTTCCCTCCCTATTAATCTTGTCCAATTTTCTGACCTACCACCTGCCTTTAGCAATTATATGCGCAAAACTGAATTGTTAGATATATACTGATAGAAGTATTACCACTATTTTTAAAATATACTGCATGGATGTCTAGATTTTGAATGGACATTCTGAAATGTTCTTTCACAGAATTAAATGGTTATTATGTTGCATGAACAACAATAATATTGGGATGGATTCTCCACCTCGCGACACCGGCAACGCGAATAGGGAACGGGCAGAGAATCGAGGTTTGCGCTTGGCGTCGGACTGAACGCCTTGATCCCAGGCCCCGCTGGTGGTGAAAACACGATTTGCAAATCAGCATTTGCATGCATTAACATATGATTACCAGGTTCGATCCAGTGTACTCTAACCCTGTCAGGTGGAAGTCACGCAGGCGCGGTTCACCCTTTAGTCTCTCAAACAGAGAATTCCGACCATTATTTTGCACCCAGGGGTGGCACGGTGGCGCAGTGGTTAGCACTGCTGTATCACAGCACTGAGGACCGAGGTTCGATCCCGGCCCCAGGTCACTGTCTCCGTGTAAAGTTTGCACATTCTCCCTATGTTTGTGTGGATCTCACCCCCACAACCCAAAGATGTGCAGGGTAGGCGGATTGGTCACGCTAAATTGCCCCTTAATTAGAAAAAAAAAGAATTGGGTTCTCTAAATTTATATTTAAAAAAATATTTTCCACCCAACACAGGATGAGAATCATTTAATCTAGCTGAACAGGTGGTCTACATCTTTTACCGGTCAGTAAGTTGGAACAACAGGGTGCCAACCATAGGAGGATATATGGATCCTTGAAGGGTTGAGCAGGTGTGATCAAATATTTTTCTATTTCAATTTAAATGGATATTAAAATTAGGTAAAGATAAAGTCGCCATTGTCCCAAATGTCCATCGGCTGCTTTCCACTTTGAGGCGGAGAGCTAACTGATGGTGATTTAACCTGAGGATCACCACATCTCAGGTGAGGGGCAAGATTGAGAAGGCAAGGCCTTCATGGATAACCTCAGCCCGATCAGCTGGCCTTGCTCTGCATCATGAACCAGCTGTCTAGCCAACTGAGCTAAACCTGTCCCAATTAAAGTAATGAGACCACTTAGGCTGATTACATGAGGGAGCATTTGGAGCCTTTCGAAAGCCCAGCATGGAACTCACAACTGTTCTCACCTTGGGATTGAGCCCAGGTAGGGTGGTTTTACGAAAGGGTTGGTGCAGACTCGATGGGCTGAATGGCCTCTTTCTGCACTGTAGGGATTCTATGATGTCCCAAAGCAATATTAGCCTGCTCCCTTCCCTAACCAGAATTTGGGGCGGACTTTACATCGGACTTTACTGGCAGATCTGTGATTCACCTCAAATGATAAGTTTCTACAGTCAATCTACTTCACTTCTGCTCCCTCCTTGTTGGCATTTTCAGATTTATTTTGTTTAAATATAAAACCGTTCCTTTATGGTGGCCAAAAGTATTCTGTGATCAGAGGGCTGAAAGTTACCTAAACTATGGTGTTACTGGACAGCAGGACTTGAACCTTGAATCAATCCTGAAATTCATAAGAAAATTAGTTCAAGTTAAATACTTAATAGTTGAATTTGACAGAACTTTGGGATGTGTTGTCCTCTTTAACGAAGTACAAAATTCCCTTATCTGTCTTTTAATTTAAATGTATTAAGAATTTCCATGCAAATGTCTAATCTAAGATTCTAATTTTAAAACATTTATTGCTAAAATAATGAATAATTTCATTGAAATTTGTGTGTGGTGATTTTAATTGAGTAATTAAAGGCTCAGTGATATTGTCAGTGAAAATTGAAAACCTCCATGAATAATAGAGCACCAACTCAAGCAACTAACAAATCACTTAACCAACATGTTTATTAAAATTGTTTCATATTAATACATTTTCACATTCTTAAGCATTCACAGTTTGCATAGAATCATAGAATTTAGAGTGCAGAAAGACATCCCTGCTTCCGAACTTAAATCCTCTTGCAATGAAGGCCAACATAACTATTTCCCTTCCTAATTCCTTGCTGCAGTTGTCTCTCCACTTTTATTGACTGATTTACAAGGACACCCAGATCCTGTTGTACATCCACATTTCCATATAGATCACCATTTAAGTAATACCCTTCCTTTCTTTTTTTCACACCAAAGTGCATAACTTCAAATTTAGACACATTGTACTCCATCTACTATCTGTTTGCCTACTCACTCAACTTGACTAAATCACATAGAAGCCTCCTTACATTCTCCTCATAATTCACAATTTTGCCCAGTTTTGTATCATCAGCAAACTTGGAAATGTTAGATTGGTTCCCTCATCCAGGTCATTTATATACATTGTGAACAGCTGGGACCCGAACACTTTTCCTTGCAGTGTCCCGCTAACCACTACCTGCCACTCAGAAAAAGACCCATTTTATCCCACTCTGTTTCCTGTATGTTAACCAATTTTCGATCTATGCCAATACACTGGGAGGGATGCTCCGATCCTGGGGCTAAGTGTTCACGCCATCGTAAACGCCGGAGCGTTTTAGGACGGAGTCATCTGGCCAGCACACCACTGGAGAGCCTCACGCTGCTCCAGCTGCCGATATGGGCGTCAGCATGGGCGGCGGGGGTCCGCGCATGAGCGCCATTGCCGGCGCGAGTTCGCACATGCGCGTGGGTTGCCGTCTTCCCGCCAGCCCCGACACAACATAGCGGAGACGTACAGGGGCCCGGCGCGGAGGAACATAGGCCCCCACCGGGATAAACCCGCCCGCCGATCGGTAGGCCCCGATCGCGGACCAGGCCACCGTGGAGGCCCCCTCCGCTCCCCACCAGGCTACACCCCGCAGCCAGAACGTCGAGGTCCCCCGGGTAGGACCACACGAGAATGATGCCGGCTGGACTTGGCCGAACTCGGCGGGCACATGGGCCATCGCACGGGTAGAATCGCCGGGGGGGGGGGGCCGCATTGAACGGCCCCCGACTGGCGCCTTGCCGACCGCGCCAGCGCCATTGGCGCCAATTCTCCGGAGAACGGAGTATTGGCAGACCGGCGTCGGAGAGGCATCGTGTGATTTGCGCACCCCCCCCCCTCCCGGAGATTCTCTGACCCGATGTGGGGTCGGAGAATCCCGCCCACTATCCCCTATCCATGTGGTTTAATTTTGCCTACGAACCTCTTATGAGCTACCTTTAAACAGCCTTCCGGAAGTCCAAATACATCACATCCACTGGTTCTCCCTTATCTATTCTGCTAGTTATTTCCTCAAGAAACTCTAGTAGATTTGTTAAGATAATTTGCCTTTCATCAAGGAGGAGTCTCAGCCCTTACAATTGTTCAACAGGTTCAATATTCTTATAGCTTGTGGCATTGGAGTGTCCCTTTAAGAATGTTTTGGCCTTACCACATGACTTGTAGCACGGCTTCAGTGATGTCATTTGTGGGTGGAGCTGGGCTGCGGCTGTCAGGTGAGAAGAGGTTAGGCCTTTGTGTTTCAGTTTTAGTTTGTTGCTTTGGACTGCAGAAGAGAAGCAGTGTTTTCCTGTTCTCATTTTAAGGCTGTCCCAGAGAACTGAAAGCACATTGCGTGTGGCAAACTTCTTTGGTAACTGTAAAGAAAGAGTTACTTTCTGGAAGGAGTTTTGAATCTGCTGGTTGGAACTGGATCAGAATCTCAGGGAAAGGACTAGTCTCCTTCAATAGAGATCACAGTGTGCAGGGCCACACCCTTGAAAGGGGTTTTTGGTTTCTTGGATTTTGTTAGTGAATTGGAACAGCTACTAATGGGGATTCGGGTAGATTAATGTAGCTGTTGTGTTTTCTTTATGCTTGTAATTGATGACAAATTATTGCTGTGCTTTATATGTTAACTACATTCTTATAATAAACTTTGTTTTGATAAAAGCGCCCAGGAAATCTGATGAATCACACCTGAGTGAAGGCTCTTGTGCTTACCCTTGCTAAATTCAACATAAAAGTTATAGGTCAGATGAGCTTCATAATACACTTTGTAGTTTCTAAGCCTTGGCCCATTACACTTGTGTGAAGCAGAGCAGGGTTTTGTAAGGGCCATGAAGAATCCAGCATGAGTTTTAAGGCCAGCTTATTTATACTAGGAGTTTCTCCGCCCCCCTCATTGGGGAAGTTCATACTCCCATAGGATTGTGGGATAGTCATTAGTCCCCAGCCAATCGTAAGTAGGCAGGTTATAACACAGGGGCTGCAGGGAAGATGAGCAAACTGACCACAGCACCATGACACAGGAAACCATTGAAGTGAGGGGAGCAAAGAGGAACGTAGTTGTATTAGGGGACAATATAGTTATGGATATATAGACACTTCTCTGCAACCAAGAGTGTCAGTCCTGAAGGCTGTGTGGCCTGCCTGGTGTCACGGTTACGATATATTTGCTGGACTGGAAAGAAGCTTGGAGTAGGAGGGGAAGGATTCAGAGTTCTCACAGTCCACATGGGTGCCAATGGCATAGGTAGGATTCAGGAAGAAGTTTTGCTGAGGGAGTCTGAGTCGGAGTCTGAAACTAGTGCCCTAAACTTAAATGGAGAGTTACAAGGGTAAATAAAGACAGTTACAAGGATGTGAAGAAATATTACCATACAGATAACTCTCTTGTCTCCTGATGGGTTTTTCTTCTGCCATTTCTTGTTGTGGCTCTCTTATTGGTCAGTCGGTCACCATGTCCTTGATGTGGAATGGGAAATAGGTGAAAAGATAGAAAAACAATAGAAAAACAGTTGGGGGCTAAATTGAAAAGCAGATTAACTGAGACACAAGCAAATTGGCACAGGGTAAATAAATTCAGAGAGTTGAATGTATGGGTCAAAGGTTGATGTAGGAAAAATGAGTTTCCATTTCCAAATAGGTGGGGGAGGGGGTGGTGAGAGTTCCTGTGAGGAGAGATTTGGAAAGTTAAAGAGAAAGGACAAGTAAAGATTACAGGATAGTGATACGGGTAATGATAAGCAGAGTGTGATAAAATGGGACAGAGCATAAAACCAGAAGAGCATATGAGCAAATAAGGTCAAAAAAGGAAAAAACGCTAAAAAGTCAGAACTACAGACTCTTAGTGTACAAAAAATTCATAATAAGGTGGGGAATGGGTTATATCAGTGGAGAAGTTTTGCACAAGGCATTGGTGAGATCACATTTGGAATACTCTGTAGAGTTTTGCTTTGTTATTTGAACAAAAGGTATAATTGTGTTAGAAGCAGTGGACAAAAGTTTCCATTGGCTTCTTTCTGGGATGAAGGGCTTCTATTGAGAGGCTGAACGGGTTGGGCCTATACTTTTTGGAGTGTAGATGAATGTGCTGTGACCTTATTTTAGCAAGTAAGATTCTGGGGGGGCTTGACTAGGTAGCTGCTGAGGTTACTCTCATGGGGGAATCTAGATTTGGAAGGCACAGTTCAAATATAGGTCTCTCATTTATGTCTGAGACAAGGATGAATTTCTTCTCTTTGAAATCTTTAGCCTTTGGTTTCTTCCCCAGCGGCTTGTATATATTCAAGTTATACAGAGTTTTGATTGACAAAGGAGTCAAGGGCAGCACGGTAGCACAAGTGACTAGCACTGTGGCTTCATAGTGCCAGGGTCCCAGGTTCGATTCCCCGCTGGGTCACTGTCTGTGCGGAGTCTGCACGTTCTCCCCGTGTCTGCGTGGGTTTCCTCCGGGTGCTCCGGTTTCCTCCCACAGTCCAAAGACGTGCAGGTTAGGTGGATTGGCCATGCTAAATTGTCCTTGGTGACCAAAAGGTTAGGGGGGGTTATTGGGATACGGGGATAGGGTGGAAGTGAGAGCTTAAGTAGGTCAGTGCAGACTCAATGGGCCGAATGGCCTCCTTCTGCACTGTATGTTCTATGTTCTAAGGGTTATGTGGGGAGGGGGGGAGAAGGCTTGAAAGTGGAATTAAGGCCACAATCAGATCAGCCATGATCTTATTAAATGGCAGAGCAGGCTTGATCAGTGGAATACCTACACCTGCTCTTGTTTCTTATGGGGTAAGATCTTCTGGCTGTCCACGCTGGCGGGATCTTCTGGTCCCGTGATGGTGCACACCCAGTGGCATGGAGTGTATTCAATGGGAAATCCCATTGGCAGTGACAGGACCGGAAGATCCCGTCGCCAAGCAAAAGCGGGCGACACCCAGAAAATCTTGCCCATGGTCTTCTTAGTGGTTGACTCTGCAGATTGTTGTGTTTGGTCCCTTGTACTTTATGAAGTAACTCACCAAACACTTTGATTGTCCAAATTAGGATCCTTTTATTGTGTCTCGTGTGGTAAGATGGTCATCTGATACAGAGCACGTTATCATGAAATCTTGCTGCTCCTCTGGAAATTACACACAGCACTGACCAATGACATGTACGTCTTATTACCCTCTCCACCTTCTTCTGGAAATGGCCGGATGTGTCTCCCTTTATATCTGAGTCCCAGGTCACGTGACCTTGGTCTGGAGACCACATGGTTTGTCTGTACCACCACCTGCTGGTTGGGGTTGGAAACCATCCAACTATGATATAGCCCATAGGCATATTACTACACAGATAACTCTTGTCTCCTGATGGATTCTTCTTCTGCCATTGCTTGTTTTGGCTGTCTTATTAGTCAGATCAGCTAGGTCACCATGTCCCTTAACACCGTATTTTCACTGCTGGTAGGGCTCATGCTAACTGTACACCTGCCCCTTTAAAATCTGGACCAGGAATTATTCTCTAGTATTTCTCCCCACTTAGGGAACTGGAATAGTCTCACCCAGCTCCTACATGTTCCAGACTAATTGCCAATGATTTGAAAATTGCAGGGGAAAAAAAGCTGAGCACCGCAGCAGCCAAATTGCCATTATCAGTTTTGTATTTTTCTGAAGGTCAACTTCCCTCTCTGAGTTTTACATAATTTTCCTCCCAGGCCTTTAATCAGCGAAAAACAGGCACACTCCTATTTCTCATTCACAGGTTTCCTCTCCAATTCGACCATGTTCATTGAATGTATCCCAAAGTTTAAAATAGTGGGCACGATCTAACCAAAATGAAATGGAGTGCTGTTCTGGGTGGGATTAGCGGGGTCTCTGCCTTGGGTTTGTGCCTCGGTGGGGAACACCCCACTGAGGTCGCACTTAGCCACATTTCTTGCATTGAGAAGCTCCGATGAGTGGAGCTGCTCAGTGCTGGAAGGGATTTTTAAATAGCGTCCCGATCTCACGATCCCCCAGGAACCCCTCCACTGCTCCAACTCACTTATTGGGGGGTCCTTGGCCCTTCCCCACCACATATGGGCAGGTCACCCACAGGCCCGATTCCTGGCATGGGCACAATGCCAGCTTGGCACCTTGGCAGAGTCTCTGCCAGCCTGACAGTACCAGCTGGGCCCCCTGACTGGTGGCTGACCACCCGGGGCCTCTGATCGTCTGGGAGACTCCTGCAGCTACCTTTCTGCCTGGTCCCTGTTTGTGGGGACCAGTACTGGACAGCGTCCGACTGCGTTCTCCTCGGTGAGGCCGGTCGATGCCGGGTGGCCGTTTGATTCGTCGAAGGCAGAGGTAAGTCAGCTTCGAAGTCGAATTCACTCTGAGAGACTGGATCTCGCCCATTGTGGATGGGAACCAATTCACAACGTCTCGCAAGATCTGGTGAGGCATAACGGCTGTTGTGAAGCCTGGGGGAGGCCTGTACCCGTTTGGGCACAACATGGCTGATAGATTGGACCCAGTGTGTAACCTCGGCCAGAATTTTATGTTGCTCGGGTGAGCGCTTGCCTGACCCAAAAGGGTGTGAATTTGCATGAGATGATACCAGGCGAATGTCCCAACATCGGCACGTGATATTTCAGACGGCAAGCACACGTGATAGTTAGAAGCACGCCCGCTGACACACAAGTAAGCAATTAAGCCTTTTAAGAGGCCAATTGAAAGCAATTTTATTTGGCCCATCTACATTTACCGTTGACGGGTGGGCAAATTGGCCAGGTGGCCTTCACGTTTTACGTGCAACCTCAATCCAGGCCGGGATGAAATTTCAGTGCATAAATAAAATTAGAAAAGGTGTCTGGGGAGTGAGGATTGTGATTGAATGTGCTGCCTAGACACCGTTTGCTGCAGAGGGATTTAATATATAGAGAGTAGCAGAGTCGTGAACAGCTCCGCAGCAGCTGTCTGTCTTCAGCAAGTCCATTAGAAGCACCAGCCCGCACCCTCCCTTTAATCAGTACCTGCCCTCTACCCACCCTCCCGGATAGTGCTGAACCTTTCTTAGCGCACAATTCACGCTGGCTGCCTGCCCGACTTCATGTGCCTGACAGGTGCAGAATTCAGGCCCCAGTAATCTTGAGATGAAATGTATGATGCGCCAGAGGGGTGATAGCGTAACTTAATGTTCCTTTCCTGGGAAATAAATTAGTAATTTTTGATCAAATACTTATACCTATTTATTTTATGATGTTAGCATTGTTTTATGGATTTTAAGAGTACAATTAAACCAAATTGGTATATTCTGTACATACAATGAAGGAAGACATCAAGATTAATGGGCCGAAGGCTACACTTTCATGAGCTGAACCAGAAGAAATGTAGAAGCCTTGGATTTTAAATGAATAATCAACGTGATGGAAATAAACTAAAGGGAAATTAGACATGGTTTGCTTCAAAGTGGAGCTGAATCTGAATTATTGTCAGTTATAGTCAGGGGATCTTCTCTCAGGTTAGAATTATGGGTTTGTGAGCTGGAAGGTGCAAAACAAAAATTACAAGTTAATGGAGGCTCGAGAGCCACACAATGACTAAACTCCCATGTGTCAGCTCAGCAGCAACAACAGAGCTGGAATTATGGGACCAGGGGAATCATAACTGCAGCAGGAACATAAAATCGATGAGGTAAACTGAAAGCTTAGGAGGATTTATAAATGGTGAATTTCTGAGCTAAATTATTCACAAAATATTAAGAAGGTTGCGTGATGTGATCTTGAAATTTGTTTTTGGAATAAAGCATTCAACAAGTGGAAAAAATGAGTGACAAGGAGGCAGAAATTGGAGTAGTGCACAATTTTGTACAATTCCCATCCACTGTATGTCGGCACAGGTACAGTGCCTCAAATCTGACTGTTCAGGAACCGGAGGTGTGCAAAAATCAGACACTTTTATAATGTTGCATGCATCAATTTTATTTCAGCAAAATTTGGAAAAAATTATTTTGTTAGGATAATTCAGCAAGGAGCTGCATTGGTGTGGTGTAGCTCCAGATCAGTAATTGGCTTGGCCGCTTCATGCGTCACTCTCCAAGCAAACCTTGACTCTACCTGACCCAGCTTGACCTGAACTACCACAGCCTGACCCACTCAACCCAAAATCTGTCAATAGATGAAATCTAGCACAGCCTTGGCCCCAAAGAAAAAGGTGCTGTGCATGTAATATGTTCTTTTCTTAAGCACTGACATTACTTTTTAAAAATAAATATTCCTTTCACAGTTACAAAGCTTATGTGCAGAGTGGATAGGGTTAGCTCTTGATCCATCTCCTTGCTTGCTCCAAAAAACAATTCAAATGGGACTCCTCAGGGGGTTTGGGCTTGTTCGGGTGGCTGATGCATTCCAGGTCAGGGATTGACCCTGGGCCAGGGGGCTTAGGGCTTTAAATCTGTAAGGCCTTCAAGCATCTTTAAATATTGTGAAGACCCATCACAGGGGCAACACAGCTGCAGTCTCTCTGTCCTACCAAACACTTCCAGATAGAGACCTGCTGCAGCTTATCTCCTGAAAGTCAGTTTCACCCCCTTTGACTGTGAGCAGCCTCTAGCTTCACAGCGAGGAATTAGCCTCGTCAGTTGTGAGAGAACTTAACGTTCTTAAACACTCAAGTGCCTCCTCGAAGGCTCAGGCGCCATGTCCCAGAGGGTGATTAGCACACTGCATGTCCAGCAAACCTTAACAGTGAGCCTGAACTCGAGGGGCATCAGCACCACAGAGGTAGCTGCCATCAATCAAACAGTAAAGAGCAGGGCTTCACCACTGAACATCCTCTCGCGGACACAGGGTAAGTGTGTGGATGAGCGGAGGGCAGCTGAGCTTGGCCTCCCTAATGTTCCCAGCAGAGGTCTGTAATCTAGGGCTCCTGATCTGGCCAGGGTGAGTGTGCAGGGCAAGATTGTCAGCACAACTGGCTGGCTGGATGGCACACTGAGAGGAGGTGGGACAGTCATAGTAAAGGTGAGGGAGGCTTGGGGTATTTGAGAGTGCGGGGATAGAAACCCTAATGTGTTATTGGTCTCTCTCCTTCTCCAATTCCTTCCAGTATGTCGCTCTGCAAGCACTGGGGTATCAGGGAGTGCCCTCTATTAACAGGAAGGGGTTCCACTCCCAGAATAATCATATAATGCGTGACCACCATCTCAGAATCATGCACATGTGTCCCCGTTACACTAGGAGCATGCATGACAACTACATCGTGGGGCACTCAGAGAACCTCGGTGTCTTCCTGGACCCCCCCAGAATGACAGGTTGGCTTCTGGGGAACAAGAGATCCCACTGAAGACATGGCTGATGATGCCGGTACGGAGCCTGAAACCGAGGCGGATACCCGATAAAATGAGGCCCACATTGCCACCCATGCTGTCATTGCTGCATCAGGCTGCTGAAAATGCGGTTTTGATGCCTTGACCACTCTGACAGTGCCTTGCAGAACACTCCCAGAGGGTCTACTTTGTGGTGGTCGTCTGTACCCTCCACATTCTGTCACAGCAGCAGGGCAACATGCTTCAGGAGACTTCCAGTATCCTCTGCACTTTTTGCTTTACCATTCATCTTAGTGTTGTCTGCAAACTTGGACACATTGCACTTGGTCCCCAATTCCAAATCATCTATGTAAATTGTGAACAATCCTCACTGCTCTGGCGCAGGCCAACCTCACTGTCAGTGACTGCTCTCTACTTGGGCAATCCCATGACTTCCAAGGCCCATTCTTCACAGGAGGTGGGGACTCGAATCTCTGTAAATCTTTCCCCCATCTTGGCCCTTTCTTGGTTATTATGTGCTATCTTCTCTTGTGGGGCAAAGAGAGGGCATTGTGAGCCGTGTTCGATGAGTCAGGGCGTCTATAACAGGTGGCACGTGTGGGCACTGCACTTGGACATGAAGGGGTTGTGCTGGTGGGTGCCGTGGAGTTCTGAAGAATAAGCTTGAAGATCATTGTGGGGATGGTGCAGGATGTCGGGGTTGTTGACAAATTTAACGGTTGGCAGGTGGCACTGATGTCAGCAGAGAGGTGGTAACTTACCCTTGCAGCTTATTTGAGATCGCTGGTCTTCTTCTGACATTGGACAGTGGTCCTCCTTGTCATTCACAGCTGCTGCCACTGCCTCCCAGGCGGTATTGCTGACCGTGCATCTGGTCCTCCGACCCCCTCGGAGGAACAGGGTGGCCCGCCTCTCATCCACAATGCTGAGAAGCCTGGCCAGGTTGTTATCCCCAAAGTGAGGAGCAGGTCTGCATGCTGCCATGCTTATGTGTTGACTGGCAGTGAGTGGTGAGGGAGTGTTTAAAAGCAGCTCCAGCTCGTTAGCGGTGAGCAGCTGAGGCACGGGTCGGGGAAATCAGACGGTGAGGGAGAGAATCATGTCGAGAATCTCATGGGGATTAATTTTTGGCATTAAGTAGGGTTGAATACAGGCCATGATCTTGCCAATGAAACTATCACAAAACTCCCTGCCAAACATGCCCAAAACTGGACATCTTTGGTCCTATTACGACACCCTGAGTGAGTGCGCGGTCAATTCCAACTCCACAGACCCCGGAGCCCCAGGATAAGTGAATTAACCAATAATTTGTGTGTTTTCCTGAGATCTTTGACCCTTGACTGCTCCAATGAGTTACCAGCACCAGATCTGTAAGTTAAACATTTTGTAAGCTGTTTATTTGTAACAAGGAAAAAGAATGGAATAATGGTCTGCTAATCGAAATACTCCTTAAACCCCGTTCCACCCTCCATCCCATAAAATAACAGTGAATAAAAGAGCCTGAGAGGTTTCTTTGCTGCTGAGGTTGTGGTCTTTGAAGCCGGCGATCTTCCACAGACGCAAAGCATTGCAATCATCGGTTAGTTAGGATCTTCTAATGAGTGGCTTCAATTAGAACTGGCAGGCTGTAGAATTCTCTTTGAGAAGTCACTTCTACTTAGCTGCCCTCCAGCTAACGCTATTGGTCCCCCTCAGGGCTGTGCAATTCTAGCTTGTATCTATCAGATGGACTATCAGCCTCACTGAGTTGAGACTACAGGTCTCGGCAGGAGATTTTTAAGTGGGCTTTTAAACATCCCTCTCTTTGTTCTGAACCCTCTGGAAGAACCCAGTAAGGGAGAGGGAATTTGGTGCACTGGTTTCACAGTCCTCAATCAGGATAGAAATGTCTACTTGCCCACAGCTCATCTCACAGGTCAATTCACAGTCTCGCTGGAAGCATTTAAATCAGCCATTTCAAACAGAGTTTTATGCTTTCACCAACCTGGTTGGAGACATTCAAGGCAGAAGTTACTTCCCCAGGCTGGGTGGAAGAATTCAAATTGACAGGCCTAAAGCTGTTAGAGGGAGAGTTTTACTGTGTGCTACTTTCCAGGCAGAACTGAGAGACAAAATGGAGCTTGCCTGGCTGTTTCAGAATATTCCAGAATTTCTGACAAGCTCGACCAACCCCAAATGGAAACAGAAGATGTTCCACAACCATCAATTCACATGAGATGATTAGTAGAAGTGAACAGTGGTTTTAATAAGCTACATCTGTGCCTACCTGCAACTGCTCTGTACTGAGTGCCGCCTACAGGCTGCAGGTTTAAATACCACCCCCGAGGGGGTGGAGCCACAGGCAGAGCCCACAGGGGCATCAACATAGTACAGTACAATACAGTGGTGAATTGCAGTAGCAATACGTTCACCACATTCATCCCCTGTTAAAATTGAAGTCTGGCAGGGGTGAAGTGGGCTCACATATCGAGTCTGTCCGGAGCCTTAATCGTTCTCTGTGAACACCTCAGCTCCGGCTTCGCTGCGGGCACAGGTGTTGGACTCGTTGACTCCGGGAGCGTGTCGTCTGGAGCTTCATCGCGGTGTGTTGGTGATGGGGGAAGGCGGGGCTGTAGGCCGTGTAGGGGTGGGGGCGGTGTTCAGGATCCCCAGGGGGGCAGCTGGTAGCCCACCATGAGGGATTCGGTCGGTGGTGATAGGTGGTGGAGGGGGGGGGGGGCGCTTTGGTGATGGTCGCTGTGGAACCGGCGAGTGCCAGATCCCGGAGGGAGACTGTATCCTGTCATCCGTCGCGGTGCGCCACGTAGGCATACTGAGGGTTGGCATGTCGGAGCTGGACCCTCTCGACCAAGGGGTCAGACATATGGCTCCTCACGTGCTTCCGGAGGAGGACAGGCCCCGGTGTTGTCAGCCAGAACGGAAGCGAGACCCCGGAGATGGACTTCCTGGGGAAGACAAATAGACGGTCGTGAGGGGTCTCATTCGTGGCTGTGCAGAGGAGTGCCCGAATGGAGTGGAGTGCGTCGGGGAGGACCTCCTGCCAGCGGGAAACCGGGAGACATTTAGACTGTAGGGCCAGAAGGACGGCCTTCCATACCAACGCGTTCACCCTCTCCACCTGTCCGTTTCCCCAGGGGTTGTAGCTGGTAGTCCTGCTCGAGGCAATGCCCTTACCGAGCAGGTACTGACGCAACTCATCGCTCATAAAAGAGGAGCCCCGGTCACTGTGGACCTAAGTGGAGAAACTGAACAGGGTGAAGATGCTGTGCAGGGTCTTAATGACAGTTGCCGCGGCCACATGGGACGGCGAAGGGGAAACGGGAGTACTCGTCAACGACGTTGAGAAAGTACACGTTACGGTCAGTGGAGGGAAGGGGCCATTCAAAGTCGACTCTGAGGCGCTCAAAGGGGTGGGAAGCCTTCACCAGGTGGGCCTTGTCTGGCCGATAGAAATGCGGCTTGCACTCCGCACAGACTTGGCAGTCCCTGGTCATGGCCCTGACCTCCTCGGTGGAGTAGGGCAGGTTGCGGGCCTAGATGAAGTGGAGAAGCCGGGTGACCCCCGGGTGACAGAGGTAATTGTGGATGGCCCGAAGTCGGTCATCTTGCGCGCTGGCGCATGTGCCGCGGGACAGGGCATCTGCGGGCACATTGAGCTTCCCAGGACGATACACGATATCGTAATTATAGGTGGAGAGTTTGATTCTCCACCTCAAGGTCTTATCATTCTTGATCTTGCCCCGCTGTGTGTTAAACATAAAGGCTACCGACCATTGGTCGGTGACGAGGGTGAACCTCCTACCGGCCAGGTAGTGCCTCCAAGGTTGCACAGCTTCCACAATGGCTTGAGCTTCCTTTTTAACAGAGGAGTGTTGAATCTCGGAGGCGTTGAGGGTACGGGAAAAGGCCACGGGCTTGCCTGCCTGGTTAAGGGTAGCGGCCAGGGCGACGTCTGACGCATCGCTCTTCACCTGGAAGGGGATGGACTCATCCACCACGTGCATCGCGGCCTTGGTAATGTCTGCCTTGATGCGGCTGAAGGCCAGGTGGGCCTCAGTCATTAGGGGAAAGATGGTGGCTTTGTTAAGTGGGCGGGCTTTGCCCGCATAGTTGGGGACCCATTGGACATAATATGAGAAGAACCCCAGGCATCACTTCAGGGCCTTGGGGCAGTGGGGAAGGGGGAGTTGCAGGAGGGGGCGCATGCGGTCGGGATCGGCCCTAGGACTCCGTTTTCCATGACAAAGCCGAGGATCATTAGTCGGGTTGTGCGGAAAACGCATTTCTCCTTGTTGTAGATGAGATTAAGAGATTGGGCGGTTTGGAGGAACTTCTGAAGGTTAGCGTCGTGGTCCTGCTGATCATGGCCGCAGATGGTGACATTATCCAAGTACGGGAACATGGACGGCAGCCCGTACTGGCCAACCTTCCGGTCCATTGTTCTTTGGAAGACCGAAACCCCATTGGTGACGCCGAAGGGGACCCTGAGGAAGTGGAAGAGGTGGCCGTCTGCCGCAAAGGCAGTGTAGTGGCGGTCTTCCGGACGGATCAGAAGCTGGTGGTATGCGGACTTCAGATCTACTGTGGAGAAAACCTGGTAGTGTGCAATCTGATTAATCATATCCGCTATGCGAGGAAGGGGGTACGCAACGAGTTGGGTGTACCGATTTACGGTCTGGCTGTAGTCTACAACCATCCGGTTCTTTTCCCCGGTCCTGACGACCACCACTTGGGCTCTCCAGGGGCTATTACTGGCCTCGATGATCCCCTCCCTCAAGAGCCGCTGGACCTCCGACTTGATAAAAGTCCTGTCCTGGGCACTGTACCGCCTGCTCCTGGTGGCGACGGGTTTACAATCGGAGGTGAGGTTCGCGAAGAGCGAGGGAGGGGTGACCTTAAGGGTCGCAAAGCTACATACGGTGAGCGGGATAGGGGTCTGCCGAACTTCAGAGTCAATTTCTGAGATTGCACTGGAAATCCAGTCCTAACAAGAGAGGAGCGCAGAGATGGGGAAGGACATCGAGTTTAAAATTGGCGTATTCGGCGCCCTGTATCGCGAGGTTCGCGACATAGTACCCCTGGATCTGGACTGAATGTGATCCGGAAGCAAGGGAGATTGTTTGAAACGCGGGGGAAATCTGGAGGGAGCAGCGCCTTACCGTGTCCGGATTGATGAAGCTCTCCATTCTCCCGGAGTCGAACAGACAGGACATTTCGTGCCCATCGACCTGGACGGTCATCATGGAGTTCCTGAGGTGCTTGGGCGGTGACTGGTCGAGAGTGACCGCGCCGAGCTGCGGGTTCGGTAGTAGCAAGGGGGTCCCAAGGTCGCGGCCAAGGTGGCGGCCCCCGTCGGTCGCACGTGTCGGGTGGTGTTGAAGATGGTGGCCAAGATGGCCGCCCCCATGAGTCGCACATGGCGGGCAGGGTTGAAGATGGTGCCCAAGATGGTGGCCCCCAAGAGTCGCACGTGTCGGGCAGAGATAAAGATGGCGGCCCCCACAGAGAGCACGAGGCGGATGATGCATCAGAAGGGGGCATTAACGGCAGGCACGCAGCCACGCTGTAGGGTCTACGGGCCTGTGAGTCTATGAGTCGGGCCTGCGATTTTGGAACTTTGTGTCGGGCCAAGCAGACTTTGGCCCGATCCAAATGTCGCAGTCGCTGCAGGTCGCGTTCCAAGCTGGGCAACGCTGTCTGGGGTGCTGGTTCTGACCGCAGAAATAGCAAGACGGCCCCCCGGGTCGGGTGACGACCGCGCCTCCGGCGCCGTGAGGAATTCGCGTGGTCGGAGGGGAAAGCATTTAGGCTCTGGAAGGCTACCTCTTAACGACGTGGATAGTTTTACCGTCTCTTCTAGGTCAAGGGCGCCCTTTTCAAGCAGGCGCTATCTGACATCGCTGGACCGGACTCCAGCCACATAGGTGTCCCGGATGGCGAGTTCCATGTGCTGTGAGGCCCTGTCGTCCTTGTAGTTACAGTTCCGAGCGAGCACCCTCAGGTCGCGTAGATATTCCTCCAGCGATTCCCTGGGGCATTGACGACCTGTGGTGAGGAGATGCCGTGCGAACTCTTTGTTCACCGGCCTCACCTAATGTCTTTTCAGGATCGTGACCACATCTGCGTACGTGGTCGCATCCTCGATTAGTAAAAAGATTCTGTGGCTCACCTGGGCGTTGAGGAGACTCAGCTTGTGTGCTTCGGTTGCGGCGGGCAAGGAGGAGGAGGCGAGGTAGGCCTCAAAGCAGCGGAGCCAATGTGAGAAGATTCCTTTGGCTTCAGCTGCCTGTGGGTCGAGTCCAGTCGATCAGGTTTGAGGGCGGCTTCCATTGCGATATCTTAGCTTATTAAATTGATGCGACCATCAATTCACACGAGACGATTAGTAGAAGTGAACAGTGGTTTTAATAAGGTAGATCTGTGCCTGCCTGCGATTGCTCTGTACTGAGTGCTGCCTACAGGCTACAGGTTTAGATACCACCCCCGAGGGGGCGGAGCCACAGGCGGAGCCCACAGGCGCATCAACATAGTACAGTACAATACAGTGGTGAATTGCAGTAGCAATACGTTAACCACACAACTTCGGGGCACCGATTGGCTGCATGCCAAGTCCATCAATATGACATAATGGGCTATGCCACAGAGCATCAAGGGGAGTACTGGGCCAGTACATTAAACCAGGGCTGTTTGACCACAGTCTGCAATTTAAAACAAAATTTGCAATGTTGCAAGACAGAAATGAAAAAAAACCCACACTGAACAGGCAATATTTAACAAGTTCCTTAAAGTCCGCTGAATCATGCCCAATGTTTGAAAAGTTTATTTGTGTTCATTGGGGAAGTAACAAGAAGCATAGATAAAGGGGAACCTGTAGATGTGGTGTACTTATATTTCCAGAAGTCGTTTGACAAGGTGTTTTCTGAAAGGTTACTGGTAACTTATTAGCCTGGATGCAGGTTTGGTTAGCTAGCAGAAAATAGAAAATAGGCATTAATGTCATTTTTGGGTTGGCAAGATATAATGAGTGGAGTCCACATGGTGCACTGCTGTGGCCTCAACTATTTACAATCTATATTAATGACTTGGCTGACAGGATCGAATGTATAGTTGCTATATTTGCTGATGACACAAAGATGGGTAGGAAAGTAAGTTGTGAAGAGAACATAAGGGCCAGGTTTTGCTGGCCGTTGGGATTCTCTGTTCCTACTGGCAGCACGCTCACGCCTGTGGATTTCCCAGGGGTGTGGGGTGTCTTTAGTGGGAAATCCCAATGACAGAAGTGGGAACAGACAGTCTCGCCACCAGTGAATGGCCTGCTGCTGATAAACACACGGCTGGGGGATCGGTGAATCTGATCCAAGGAGTCTGCAAAAGAATACAGATCAGTTAACTAAGTGGGTAAAAGATTTGGCAGATGGAATATGATGAGGAAAAATGTGAATTTGTCCATTAGACAAGAAGGATAAAAACCCAAGGGCGGATTTCTCCATTTCTGAAACTAAGTGTTGACGCTGACGCAAGAATTGTGGATTTTCACGACAGCAAAACTGGTGCTGAACCTGGATCAATTTAGCAGGAGCGGCTAGCACTGGTGCCATGTGAATACAATCGATTCCAATGAAAAATGGTGTGGGATTCGCCGGTTCCGTGACTGACACTCGGGAGGCTGACAAGCTGCAGCTGCATATAAGAACATAAGACATAGGAGCTGAAATAGGCCACTCAGCCCATTGAGTCTACTCTGCCATTCAATCATGACTAATATTTTTCTCATCCCTATTCTCATGCCTTCTCCCCATAAACCCTGATCCCCTTATTAATCACGAAACTATCAATCTCTGTCTTTAAGACACTCAGTGATTTGGCCTTCTGCGGCAAAGTGTTTCACAGATTCACCAGCATCTGGCTGAAGAAATTCCTCCTCATCTCTGTTTTAAAGCATGGCCACATTACAATCCCCACACACACTCACCCCAGCCAACAAGATGGTACTGGTTGGTCTGGAGCATACCCATACAGCTGATGGGTCGGCTGGAACCAGAGGGCACAGAGGATGTTGCCTTGGAGGAGAACTATATGACCCATGGCCCTACGTACACAGTGGGCTGTCAGCAGCGTGTGCAGCTGCATGGCTCCCTTACCGGCTGCGGGAATGGTGTTCTAAGCCCGTCCACTCCCAACCCACAGCCCACTTCCTGGCCAACCCCCCTACTCCCCCGGCCCCGGTAGAAGCTCCCCAAACCAGTGGAACACCGTCACCATACTATGGCGATGTTGGACACTTTTCGTACCCCTCCCCCCCCCCACCTCTCCCTCAGCAGCAACGATGTCGGTTTCACGATTTTTAAAAGTATGAGTGAACCGTGCCATCATGAACTCGGCCCATCGGAGATGGAGCATCACGGAGGCCCTGGAGAATACAGGGTCAAGCCCGCTAATGACATGTAAACGGTGTTTACTGTGCGTGCATTCTGGGCCGCATTGACGCCGCTGTTGAGGTGACAGAGAATTGCGATTTGGCGTCAAATCGGTACCCGCTTCGATTTTACAGTTGGAACCCATTCTCCGCCCAATCAAGTTTCTCGATTTCGGCGTCAGCCAATGGAGAATCCTGTCCAATGTATTTTTTCATTTGGGAGAGATTGCAGAATTCAGAGGAACAGAGGGATCTGGGAATCCTGGTACATGCAGCACAAAAAATGAGCACGCAAATGCAGCACGTAATTAGGAAGGCAAATGAAATGTTGGTATTTATTGCAAGGGGAATAGAATATAAATGTAGGGATATTTTGCTGTAGTTGTGCAGGGTATTGCTGAGACCGCATCTCGAACACTGTGTAAAGTTTTGGTCTCCTTACTTAAGAAAGATAATTACAATAGAAGCAGTTCAGAGGAGGTTCACTTATCTAATTCCTGGGATAAAGGGGTGATCTTATGAAGAAAGGTTGACTGGTTGTCTCGATAACATTGGAGTTGACAAGATTATGAAATAAGATTCTGAGGGAACTGTCTCCAAGTCTGCTTATGTGGGCGACACTAGACTGACCCCTAGGCACAGATCGTGTTATCTTACATCATTGCGAGGGTGATACTCCAGTCACACCCACATTAACCCCATATGTTCCAGACACTTAAACTACAGCATGTAAGCGTGAAAGCTGGGGAAAATAGGAATTGCAGCCTGTGGAATTCTACAATATAACCTTGGTATTACCAGCTACATTTTACGTTCTGCAACAACCAGTTTCAGTTTCGAGTGACTAAAAGCTACAAACTTAAATTGAGATTCTGGAGGCATTCTACCCGATTAGCCAGGTGCTTCCCAGTGCTTGGAGCACTGAGAAACACCCCGCTATCTAATGCCCATCCAGGTAGATCAGGGGCCTCAGTGGTGAATACGCGATCGAGGCCGCACATAGCCCCATTCCCTACACTGAAGAGCTCCCCACGCTGGAAAATGGCATCCCGATTTTCTGACCCGCCCCAAACACCAACCCATTTGTAAGGGGGTCCTCGGGTCCCCCTCACACTCACGCAGGGTGCCCCCCGGCCCGATCCCCACTGTACAGAAATGCCAGCTTGGCATGTTGGCAGTGCCAGCCTGGCACCCTGGCAGTAACCCACCAGCTGGCAGTGGCACCTGGGCACCTTGTCAGTGCCGGGTTGCACCAAATGGCAGTGCCAGGGTGAGAGAATGGCAGTGCCAGGTTCCAGTTGGCACCAGCAGTGCTAATGTACCACCCTGTCCAGGGGAAAGCACCTGGGATCCTCCCGTCCCCGAGGAGACCCCTGTGAGTGCCATTCCATCTGGTCCCCGTTTGTGGAGGCCAACATTGAATGCCGCTTGCCCAAGGTCCCCAAGGTGAGTGGGATAGACCCACGCCTTGGTTAGACCTCAGAAATGCATATTAGACTGAGACTAACTGTCTCACTCTAATATGCAGATTTGCCAGAAGTGATCTGCCCACAATGGGTGGGATTCACATTGCGGCATCTCACGAGGTCGTATTAGATCTCGGGAGGCGTGGCGAGCAAGGTGGATCCTGGAAGGGGGATCTCCCGGCATCTATAGGCCATGCATCACTGCTTTTCGGGCGTAGCACGACTGGTAGATCTCACTTCTAGTCTGAATTTCCCTGCAACAGTGCAAATTGAAGTTAATTAACTTCAATCATTTGATTCTTATTTTCAAGTTATTCTACTGGTCCTAGATAAAAAACTTTAACATGATAATGCTCAGGAAATTCCTCAGAAGCGGGGGGGGGGGGGGGCACGGTAGCACAGTGGTTAGCACAGTTGCTTCACAGCTCCAGGGTCGCAGGTTCGATTACCTGCTTCGGTCACTGTGCGGAGTCTGCACGTTCTCCCCGTGTCTGCGTGAGTTTCCTCCGGGTGCTCCGGTTTCCTCCCACAGTCCAAAGAAGTGCAGGTTAGGTAGATTGGCCATGATAAACTGCCCTTAAAGTCCAAAAAATTCAGGTGGGGTTACTGGGTTACAGGGATAGGGTGGAGGCATGGGCTTAAGTAGGGTGCTCTTTCCAAGGGCTGGTGCAGACTCGATGGGCCAAATAGCCTCCTTCTGCACTGTAAATTCTATGATTCTATGATAACTGTTCCTACACAATCCACTAGATCTGAGGTGGTAGAAACAATATTCAAAGAAATCCTCTAGAATTTTTAATTGAAGCAATATGGAGTTATTAGAATCATTTGTCTTTAAGTGTATTTTAACCTGAAAGGATCAAGGAGAAAACGGAACTGCAGCTGGTGACAGGGCAAATAGGAGAAGTGATGTTGGGAGAAATCTTTCTTTACCCTCCAATAATTCTCTGAGGAACAGTACATATTTCACCTGCTTCAGCTAAACAAACAGTACCATTTGCTGGTTCATTCCTCAGGACAATGCCTTGATCACCCAGAGTCAAGTTGCCTGGTTTGAATTACAAATAATGCTTGGAAGTTAGCTGTCAGATGCCATCAACTGATGCATTTTACATGCCAATGTGTCTCCAGTCAATCTGCCAACCAATCAATACTTTCTTCCCTTACACTATAAATTTGTTGATTTCCCTGATGAATGCAAGATGAAAAGCCTCGACAAAAAGTCCCTTTTTTCAAAAAATGCAATAATTGTTGCAGGGAAATTTAGACTATAGCGCGACCTAACAAAAAAAAAGGGTCCGTTTTGGACGGCATTACCGGGGTTGGTCGACGCTTGTAGTGCCAGGAATGACCCCAGTATCAAACGGCACTCTGGGTTTTTTTCAGTCCTCAGTGTGGAACGCTCAGTTGCATTTCCTGCACTGGGCAGACACCACCCACCCCCCCTGTTGCTGATTTTCTCCTTGGTTCAATTGCTCGGTTTTATTACCTTTGCTCTCGAATCACCAGGTATCTTCATGATACTGCCATGAGGTTCAAGTCCGAGTAATGATCAATAATCCAATACACCGATTAGTAAGATTTAAATCAAAGCACATTTATTATACACAGTAATCGCTACTCATGCACAAATTCTATGTCTAAGCTACTTCTACAACTAACAGGCCTATACTTAACTTCGGACTGGCCCACCAGGTCAGGGGAACAAATGGCCTTTCGTTCGGAATCTGAAACTGCGGGATTCAAAGTTGGTACGGATTGGTAGCTAGGAGCGCCTATCTCGTAGCGAGCGTTGAATTAAGACTTATGGGTTTCGGTGATCACTGGAGTCACTGCACCGGTCGCGGTCAATGTTGGTTTGTGTTGCTGGGTGACCCGGGCAGGAAGAAGAGAGCTGAAGAGGTGAGGAAGAGAGCGATTTGAACTTGGGGCTCAATTCTTATAGTCCCCAGGGGCTTCCTGCCTTTCGGGGCGGACCCGGTACCTGGTCCCAAGTGATTGGACTTTGTCCCAATTGCTTGGTTCGATTTTCTCCAATACTGGAGCGGTTCCCTGATCGATGGGCGGTCTTGAGGTGCTCGTTCACCTCCTTTGTTTTGGCTCCTGCTGGCGCTGAGGAGTCTCGCTTTGCTTTGTGTGTCAAAATGTTACTTATTGTTCCCGGGGATTGCTCATCAGTATGCAGATAGCTGTTACTTTGTTATGCTGATGGTCGCTGGTATCAATGTTGTCTGGTTTTTGCAGAGGTAAATACACAGCAAACCTGCAGCTGCTGGTTTTTGTCTTGCTGACCTTCCCATCAGCCTTTGCCGTTCGCCATTTTAAATCGGGAGTTGGCCAATTAAAGTGGCTACACCCCCCCCCCCCCCAATGCTCCACCACACCTGTTGGGGGTCCTGGAACTCCCCACACACCAAATAATATGGGAAGAGCACGTTTCAGCCCGATCCCTGGCATGGGCAAAGTGCCACATAGGCACCTTGGCACTGCCAGCTCACTTAACTATGTGTAACGACCATTTGGAATCCCGGAAAAGGCGTCTCGCGGGATCTACCGGCTGTGTCCCGTCCCAATTCTGGTGAGATGGGGCCGGTAAATTGCGCCCGATATTTCAATTTAGGCTTATAGGTTTTAAACTGTATTAAACGGTTGTCTTTTAAAAAAAAGAGTAAATGAGTCGAATTTTGTTCTTTGGACACCTAGAAGAAGCAGGATGGGGTACTGTGTTTTGAAGGATTGCAGGATTCCTCCATGCTATGCAACCATGTTACCTTACAGGCTTTCATATAATGTGGCTGCCTTCCTGAATTGCAAGGATTTGCAATGTGCAACTGCAGTGTGGTGACCAGCAATGCAGAATGCACATCTGTGCCTTCGTTCCTTGCAATAACCATGATGCTTTTACATTGTGTTAATCTATCCACTCATCCATCACCCCATCCCATCCCCGACAGTTTGCACTCCACATCAAGTTAAAAGCCAACTGCTTGGAGACTTGCTGCACACTTTACCTATTATTCCTTTCTGCTGTAGAACTCTATTGCAATTAGATTAATGAACCAAGTGTGGCCCTTATTGAGTAGACTACAAAAGTTATCAAATAATGATTCAGGTGTCTGGACATTAATATGATCCCAGGCCAGACCTGGAGATCCAGTTAGAGACCAATAATGTCTTGTTCAAGTAGAGTTGCGATTTTAAACACCTGTTTTTGGAATAAAGCCACAAGATTCCATGAATTTTGTACAAAAACAAACTTTACTGTACAAGTTCAGAAAGATAAAATGATTTAAATTATGCATCTTATACTCTAATATTCAGGGTAAGTAGCAGGTACATGGCAATTAACCTGTGGTTAAATACACCACATTATAGAGAAAATGGCAGACACAACCAAGACAGAATCCATGGATTTCTCATTAGCTCATCCAAATGTCATAGATATCATAGATATCATAGAATCTACAGTGCAGAAGGAGGCCATTCGGCCCATCGAGTCTGCACCGGCTCTTGGAAAGAGCACCCTACCCAAGGTCAACACCGCCACCCTATCCCCATAACCCAGCAACCCCACCCAACACTAAGGGCAATTTTTGGACACTAAGGGCAATTTATCATGGCCAATCCACCTAACCTGCACATCTTGGACTGTGGGAGGAAACCGGAGCACCCGGTGGAAACCCACGCACACACGGGGAGGATGTGCAGACTCCGCACAGACAGTGACCCAAGCTGGAATCGAACCTGGGACCCTGCAGCTGTGAAGCAATTGTGCTATCCACAATGCTACCGTGCTGCCCCTGTCAGTAAAAATAAAGTTAAACAATCTTGTTGAAGCTCTGTCCCATGAAGGATTCCCAATATCTACCTTTGATGACCTCTCTTAATTCTCTCCAAAGGTCACTCCCACTCGAATAGCTTTAATAATGACCCACATCACAGGGATTTAATATTACTTTCTGAGATTCCTTTTCCCTGGGTTTCTGAATCTTCACTACAGCCTTAGTGGCATAATTTCAGCTCTTTTCTGTACAGCTAGCTTCACTGAGCTGGCAATGACCCTGACTTTCTCCAAACTCCTGCCTCATGGCTGTATCCAGCTTTTTGTGATCCCAGGGCTTCTCTAAGCCCTCTTTGATTACTAGGTCTTTCTCTGAAGTCTCTTCAATCACCAAAGATTCCCCCGAGTGGGCCATGTGCTCCCCCTACCACAATCTATTAAAAGTTGAGGGTCAGGTGAACTCCATGATACACTTTGGGGTTCTCTAAACCCTGGCCCATAACAATTGGGAGCTCGAGGGGGATAAAAGTCTATCTATTGGATTGGCTTTGTGAACTTAAAGACAGTGAGGGGTGAGCATATTGTGGTTGCTTTTCAGGTGTGGTATTTTAGTTTAAGTGGGGAGTGTGGTGTGGATAATGGCTCTTTCAGAGGCTCAGACGTTTTTGGGGGTGGAGACGGTCACACGCAGTACCTTACCGACAGAGACTAAAAGCAGACAGTTAGATTTGGCAAAAACATTGCAGTTAACATTACCTGACAAAATGAGAAAAAATGAGGTAATTATGGCGGTAGCTAAGCATTTAAAGTTGCCTAAGATACAGTTTGACTCATTAGAAATGGCAAAGGTCCAGATGCAGATTAAGCAACTTGAACATGAAAAAGAATTAAAGCAGCTTGAATATACAATGAGAGAAAAAGAAATGGAGAGAGTAGAAAGAAACAAAGAAAGAATATCCCTAGAAGAACAAAACGAAAAAGAAAGAGAGATACAGATCAGGGAAAAAGATAAAGAGAGAGAGTTTGAACTTGAGAAAATGGCCATGAAACATGACAGTCAGTTAAAATTGGCGTAAAGGGAAATGATAGTGATGAGGATAGTAAGAAAGAGTGTCATCGTCGAAGGCTTGGTGGAATCTATTTAAATATGTCCAAGCATTGCCAAGGTTTGACGAGAAGGAGGTAGAAGCCTTTTTCATTTCATTTGAGAAGGTAGCTAACAAATGAAATGGCCACAGGACATGTGGGTATAACTGATTCAAACAAAGCTGGTAGGTAGGGCTAGTGACTGTTTTCATCACTACCGGAGGAGGTATCTGGGACGTATGAGGAGGTGAAAAAATCCATCTTGGGAGCATATGAATTAGTGCCTGAAACCTACAGACAAAGGTTTAGAAATTTAAGGAAAGAATTTGGTCAAACATACATGGAGTTTGAAAGGCTCAAACAGAGTAATTTTGATAGGTGGATAATTGCTTTGAAAATAGACCAAACTTATGAAGCTCTCAGAGAAATTATGCTTTAGGAGGAGTTTAAAAATTCAATTCCTGATGTAGTGAGAACTCATGTGGAAGAACAGAGGGTTAAAACTGCGAGATTAGCAGCAGAAATGGCAAATGATTATGAATTAGTTCATAAATCCCTGGTAAGTGACTGATAAGTAGTGTTTCTGTTTTTCTGTTTCTTTTCATTGGTATATTTATTTATTTTTTCTTTGTTTTTTTCTGTTGAAATTGTAGTTGTTGAAGTTAACCGAAGGTTTAAGACATGGCAGGAGATCTCAGACCCGTGTCATGCTCCTCGTGTGCGATGTGGGAGCTCAGGGACACGTCCACTGTCCCTGGCTCCTTCACGTGCAAGAAGTGTGTCCAGTTGCAGCTCCTGTTAGACCGCTTGACGGCTCTGGAGCTGCGGATGGACTCACTTTGGAGCATCCGCGATGCTGAGGACGTCGTGGATAGCACGTTTAGCGAGTTGGTCACACCTCAGGTGAAAGGTACTGAGGGAGATAGTAAATGGGTGACCAAAAGACAGAGCAAGAGTAGGAAGGCAGTGCAGGTGTCCTCTGCGGTCATCTCCCTGCAAAACAGATATACCGCTTTGGAAACTGTTGAGGGAGATGGCTCACCAGGGGAAGGCAGCAGCAGCCAGGTTCATGGCACCATGGCTGGCTCTGCTGCGCAGCTGGGCAGGAAGAAGAATGGCAGGGATATAGTGATAGGGGACTCAATTGTAAGGGGAATAGACAGGCGGTTCTACGGATGCAATCAAGACTCCAGGATGGTATGTTGCCTCCCTGGTGCAAGGGTCAAGGATGTCTCGGAGTGGCTGCAGGACATTCTGGGGGGGGGGGGGGGGGGGGGTGAACAGCCAGCTGTCATGGTGCACATAGGCACCAACGATATAGGTAAAAAACAGGACGAGGTCCTACAAGCTGAATTTCGGGAGCTAGGAGTTAAACTAAAAAGTAGGACCTCAAAGGTAGTAATCTCAGGATTGCTACCAGTGCCACGAGCTAGTCAGAGTAGGAATGTCAGGATAGAGAGGATAAATACGTGGCTCGAGAGATGGTGCAAGAGGGAGGGATTCAAATTCCTGGGACATTGGAACCGATTCTGGGGGAGGTGGGACCAGTACAAACCGGACGGTCTGCACCTGGGCAGGACTGGAACCGATGTCCTAGGGGGGGTGTTTGCTAGAGCTGTTGGGGAGAGTTTAAACTAATGTGGCAGGGGTATGGGAACCAATGCAGGAAGTTGGAAGGTAGTAAAGCAGGGACAGAAATAAAAGGCAGTAAGGGGGAAAGTGTAAGGCAGAGAAGCCATAGTCAAAAATCAAAAAGGGCGACAGTACAAGGTACAGTGACTGAGGGGAGCTCAGTGAATAGGACCAGGAATACTAAAAGAAATAAAACGGGAAGTGAAAACATTAATGGTAAGCGACGCAGCAGGTTGTTACATGAAGATATGGGTTCGACGACAAGGAAAATTAGGAGAAAGGTTAAGAGGAAATATTACTTAGGAGAGGTTACTGATCGAGGTGTTAAGATTCAGAACAGAGGTAAAAAAGCCAACATAAGTGTACTTTACATGAATGCTCGTAGTATTCGGAATAAGGTAAATGAGTTGATGGCGCAAATCATCGTGAATGACTATGATTTAGTGGCCATTACTGAAACATGGTTAAAGGATGGTCACGACTGGGAGTTAAATATTTCGGAAGGACAGAGTGGATGGTAAGGGAGGTGGTGTAGCTCTGTTATTTAAGGATGACATCCGGGTAACAGTAAGGGATGACATCGGTGCTATGGAGGATAAGGTTGAATCCATTTGGGTGGAAATCAGGAATAGTAAGGCGAAAAAGTCACTGATAGGAGTAATCTATAGGCCACCAAATAGTAACATTATGGTGGGGCAGGCAATAAACAAAGAAATAACAGATGCATGTAGAAATGGTACAGCAGTGATCATGGGCGATTTTAATCTACATGTTGATTGGTTTAACCAGGTCGGTCAAGGCAGCCTTGAGGAGGAGTTTATAGAATGTATCCGCGATAGTTTCCTAGAACAGTATGTAATGGAACCTACGAGGGAACAAGCGCTCCTAGATCTGGTCCTGTGTAATGAGACAGGATTGATTCAGGATCTCATAGTTAGGGATCCTCTCGGAAGGAGTGATCACAATATGATGGAATTTAAAATACAGATGGAGGGTGAGAAGGTAAAATCAAGCACTAGTGTTTTGTGCTTAAACAAAGGAGATTACAATGGGATGAGAGAAGAACTAGCTAAGGTAGACTGGGAGCAAAGACTTTATAGTGAAACAGTTGAGGAACAGTGGAGAATCTTCCAAGTGATTTTTCACAGTGCTCAGCAAAGGTTTATACCAACAAAAAGGAAGGACGGTAAAAAGAGGGAAAATCGACCGTGGACATCTAAGGAAATAAGGGAGAGTATCAAATTGAAGGAAAAAACATACAAAGTAGCAAAGATCAGTGGGAGACTAGAGGACTGGGAAATATTTAAGGGGCAACAGAAAGCTACTAAAAAAGCTATAAAGAAGAGTAAAATAGATTATGAGAGTAAATTTGCTCAGAATATAAAAACAGATAGAAAAAGTTTAGACAAATACATAAAACAAAAAAGAGTGGCTAAGGTAAATATTGGTCCTTTAGAGGATGAGAAGGGAGATTTAGTAATGTGAGATGAGGAAATGGCTGAGGAACTGAACAGGTTTTTTGGGTCGGTCTTCACAGTGGAAGACACAAATAACATGCCAGTGACTGATGGAAATGAGGCTATGACACGTGAGGACCTTGAGAGGATTGTTATCACCAAGGAGGTAGTGATGGGCAAGCTAATGGGGCTAAAGGTAGACAAGTCTCCTGGACCTGATGGAATGCATCCCAGAGTGCTAAAAGAGATGGCTAGGGAAATTGCAAATGCACTAGTGATAATTTACCAAAATTCACTAGACTCTGGGGTGGTCCCGGCGGATTGGAAATTAGCAAACGTGACACCACTGTTTAAAAAAGGAGGTAGGCAGAAAGTGGGTAATTATAGGCCAGTGAGCTTAACTTCGGTAGTAGGGAAGATGCTGGAATCTATCATCAAGGAAGAAATAGCGAGGCATCTGGATGGAAATTGTCCCATTGGGCAGATGCAGCATGGGTTCATAAAGGGCAGGTCGTGCCTAACTAATTTAGTGGAATTTTTTGAGGACATTAACAGTGCGGTAGATAACGGGGAGCCAATGGATGTGGTATATCTGGATTTCCAGAAAGCTTTTGACAAGATGCCACACAAAAGATTGTTGCAAAAGTTAAAAATGGCATAATTGAAGTGGGTTGCAGCCAATGGAGCTCACCCATAGTGATGGTACCTAAACCAGATGGTACCCAACGGTTGTGTGTGGACTATAGAACGGTTAATGCAGTTACAAGAATGGACACTTATCCTATCCCACGTTTGGAGGATTGCATTGAGAAAGTGGGACAGTCCGCTTTTATTTCCAAATTGGATTTACTTAAAGGTTACTGGCAGGTACCTTTATCTGAAAGGGCAAAGGAGATTTCAGCTTTTGTGACTCCAGATGGTATATACCAATTCAAAGTTATGCCATTTGGCATGAAAAACGACCCAGCCACATTTCAACGGTTAACTAACACAGTTGTTTCAGGATTACCCAATTGTGCGGTATACATCGATGATCTGGTAATTTTCAGCCAGACATGGAAAGACCATTTAAAACATCTGATGGAGTTATTCGATTGACTTCAGGAGGCGGGTTTGATGATAAACTTAGCCAAAAGTGAATTTGGAAAAGCCCAAGTCACTTTCCTTGAGGAGTTTTCAATACCCTCAAGACAAAGGGAAAAATGCGATTTCTTGTCATGAGTGGATTTGTTTAAACATTTGTGCAAACGTTTTGTAGCGTGATTGCTCCACTGATGGACTTGCTTAAGAAACGTCGAACATTTCAATGGACAGCGGACTTTCGACAGGCAGTTGACTACCTGAAAGCTGTGATAACCAATACTCCTGTGTTGGAGAATTACAAGGGACTCTGTGATCAGATTGAACTAACGTATCTGACTTTAAAGAGAAATGCCGAGGCATAAAAAAATGGACGGATTGTGCAGAGATCTTCTTGATCAAAGAGACTGTCAATCAAGAAGGAGTTCAGTTGGAGGAAGAAGAACGAAAAAAAAATGGACTACATTATTACACCTGTTTGCGTGTGTTGTTTTTTTTGAAATGATAAAGTATATTTACTGTGTGCATTTCTTAAAGGATAGTGAAAAGATGAAAAATGAAACAACCTTGAAGTTGATGGTTTATTTCTTTACTTGGGGGGAGGTGTCATGAGAATGTCGCTTTAAGAAATGTTTGGCTGCTCATGTTACTGCAGTGATGTCAGAGTGTGGGTGGAGCTGAGCTCTGGTTCTGCTTTTTAGTTTCACTTTGAGAAAAGCTTGGGGGTGTCTGTCTTTTTGGTTTCGTTTTTCAGTGTGTTGTAGCTGAAGTCAGCCAAATCAGCTGTACTGTTGATCTCTCTGCCATGAAGGACTGTCTCTTGATCATTTGGTGAGTTCAGAAATTTAAATGTTTTCAGTATTGAATGTAAACCCTGATGTGCTCCTGTTTAAAGGTTTGTTAAGTCTTTTGGGTGTAAAAGGACAGCATACAGGTTACTTATTGTTGTATTCTTTGGGGGTTATCTTTGAATTAATGGTTGCTAAGATATTCACTGTTTGTTTTAAAAAGGTTAACTTGAGTTCATGGAATAAACATTGTTTTGTTTTAAAAAATACTTTTCCATTTCTGCTGTACCACACCTCTAGAGTGGGCCGTGTGCTCCCCATACCATAATCTATTAAAAGTTTTGGTTCAGGTGAACTCCATGATACACTTTGGGGTTCTCTAAACCAGGAGCAGGCCGTTAAATTAAGGCGGGAGCGGTGCGCAAGGCATTTCTGGGAGGTAAGTTTTTCCTTTAAAAAAACACTTACCTTCACAGGAGCAGGCCATTGGATTTCGGCGGGAGCGGTGCGCAAGGCATTTCTGGGAGGTACGTTTTTTCTTTAAAAAACACTTACCTTCACAGGAGCAGGCCGTTGGATTTCGGCGGGAGCGGTGCGCAAGGCATTTCTGGGAGGTACGTTTTTCCTTTAAAAAACACTTACCTTCACAGGAGCAGGCCATTGGATTTTGGCGGGAGCGGTGCGCAAGGCATTTCTGGGAGGTTAAGTTTTTCCTTTAAAAAACACTTACCTTCACAGGAGCAGGCCGTTGGATTTTGGCAGGAGCGGTGCGCAAGGCATTTCTGGGAGGTAAATTTTTCCTTTAAAAAACACTGACCTTCACAGGAGCAGGCCGTTGGATTTCGGCGGGAGCGGTGCGCAAGGCATTTCTGGGAGGTAAGTTTTTCCTTTAAAAAACACTTACCTTCACAGGAGCAGGCCGTTGGATTTTGGCGGGAGCGGTGCGCAAGGCATTTCTGTGAGGTAAGTTTTTCCTTTTAAAAAACACTTCTCTTCTGTTTTATTTTTTTCGACCCGCGGACTTCTGGGAAGGCCCTCCCCCACCCCCACCCCCCAACCAATAAATTCTGGTGGAGAGGAAACCCGAGACACTGCACGTGTAGTGTCTCCCACCCACCCTCCTCCTCTAACCTAATAATAAGATCCATTGGTGTGATGTAAGTGCCATATTATATTATTATTATTAGCATTATTATATTATATTATTAGCATTGCGCAGGTCAAGGAGACACAGTCGGAGTGAGAGAGATACAGACAGTGAGAATTTGGTAGTTTGGTTCAGTGAGGTAACCAGGAAAGGTAAGTGGTTAATCTAATTGTGCTGTTTTTCAGTTAGAAATGTAGGGTAGTGTCTGATTGGTTGAAGCTGCCCCCACCATAAACTTAAATTAAACTAATTAATTAATTAGTGATGGCTGGTCAGGTGATGTGCTTGAGCTGTTTGATGTGGGAGCTGGCAGATCCCATTGCGAGCTGCAGCGACCACATCTGCAGTAAGTGTTGGTGCTCGAAGAGCTCCGGCTCAGAGTTGATGAGCTGGAGTCTGAGCTTCAAACACTGTGGCACATCCGAGAGGGGGAGACTTACCTGGACACTGTGTTTCAGGAGGCAGTCACACCTGTCAGAGTAAGTAGTTTAAATCCGGCCAGTGGCCAGGGACAGCAGGGTGTGACTGCAAGTCAGGCAAGTAAAGGGAACCAGCAGTCAGGAACTCAGGAGCCTCAGCCCTTGACTCTGTCCAACAGGTATGAGGCACTTGCTCCCTGTGTGGATGGCGAACAGGGTTGCAGGAAGGATGAGTCAGCTGACCAAGGCACCATGGTTCAGCAGGCCACTCAAGGGGAGGGAGTAAATAGGCAAGTTGTAGTTGTAGGAGATTCTATTATCAGGGGGATAGATAGTATCCTTTGTGAGCAGGATAAAGAGTCCCGCATGGTATGTTGCCTGCCCGGTGCTAGGGTGCGGGACATCTCTGACTGACTTGAAAGGATACTGGAGAGGGAGGGGGAGGATCCAGTTGTTATGGTCCATGTCGGTACCAACAACATAGGCAAGTCTAGGAAAGAGGACCTGTTTAGAGATTATAAAGAGCTAGGATTCAAATTAAAAAACAGGTCCTCAAGGGTCATAATCTCCGGATTACTGCCCGAGCCACGTGCAAATTGGCATAGGGAGGCAAGAATAAGGGAAGTTAACACGTGGCTGAAAGAGTGGTGTGGGAATGAGGGGTTCCTTTTCATGGGACACTGGCATCAGTTTTGGGACAGGGGGGACCTATACCGTTGGGATGGTCTCCACCTGAACCGAGCTGGGACCAGTGTTCTGGCGAAAAGAGTAAATAGGGTGGTCAATAGGACTTTAAACTAAAGATTGGGGGGAAGGGAAAGTCAGGGAACCAAGAGGTGAAGTAATCAGCGGGGAGCGTAGCTGCTTAGGAATACAAAAAAACACGAACAGACAAAACTCAAGGGTGGTTACGATTGTCCCCATCCCACAAAATATGACACAGTGTCTGGAAAGGCTCAGTAAACCAAGGTCCACCACACTAAGAAAACAAAAAGTGGATGGTCAATAGAGAATTAAAGGGCTATATTTAAATGCGCGCAGTGTACGGAACAAGGTAGATGAGCTTGTGGCCCAGATTGTGACTGGCAGGTATGATGTGGTAGGCATCACAGAGACATGGTTGCAGGGGGTTCAGGACTGGCATTTAAACATCCAGGGATTCACAACCTATCGAAAAGACAGAGAGGTGGGCAGAGGGGGCGGGGTTGCCTTGTTAATTAGGAATGAAATTAAATCAATAGCACTAAACGACATAGGGTCAGATGATGTGGAGTCTGTCTGTCTTGAGGAACCACAAATGCAAAAAAACCATAATGGGAGTTATGTACAGGCCTCCTAACAGTGGTCAGGACCAGGGGCACAAAATGCACCATGAAATAGAAAGTGCATGGTCAGAAAGGCAAGGTCACAGTGATCATGGGGGACTTTAATATGCAGGTGGACTGGGTAAATAATACTGCCAGTGGACCCAAGGAAAGGGAATTCATTGAATGTTTACAGGAGAGCTTTTTGGAACAGCTTGTGATGGAGCCCACGAGGGGACAGGCCATTCTGGACTTAGTGTTATGTAATGAGCCAGACTTGATTAAAGATCTTAAAGTAAGGGAGCACTTAGGAGGCAGTGATCATAATATGGTCGAATTCAATCTCCAATTTGAAAGAAAGAAGGTAGAATCAGATGTAAAGGTGTTACAGTTAAATAAAGGTAACTACAGGGGCATGAGGGAGGAACTGACGAAAATCGACTTAGAGCAGAGCCTAGTGGGAAAGGCAGTAGAACAGCAATGGCAGGAGTTTCTGGGAGTAATTGAGGACACAGTACAGAGGTTCATCCCAAAGAAAAGAAAGGTTATCAGAGGGGGGATTAGGCAGCCATGGCTGACAAAGGAAGTTAGGGAATGCATCAAAGCAAAAGAGAAAGCCTATAATGTGGTAAAGAGTAGTGGGAAGTCAGAGGATTGGGAAGGCTACAAAAACAAACAGAGGATAACAAAGAGAGAGATAAGGAAAGAGAGGATCAAATTTGAAGGTAGGCTAGCCAGTAACATTAGGAATGATAGTAAAAGTTTCTTTAAATACATTAAAAACAAACGGGAGGCAAAAGTTGACATTGGGCCGCTCCAAAATGACGCTGGTAATTTTGTGATGGGAGACGAGGAAATAGCTGAGGAACTGAATAAGTACTTTGCGTCAGTCTTCACAGTAGAAGACATGAGTAATATCCCAACAATTCCGGAGAGTCAGGGGGCAGAGTTGAATATGGTAGCCATCACAAAGGAGAAAGTGCTAGAGAAACTAAGAGGTCTAAAAATTGATAAATCTCCGGGCCCAGGTGGGCTACATCCTAGAGTTCTAAAGGAGATAGCTGAAGAAATAGTGGAGGCGTTAGTTATGATCTTTCAAAAGTCACTAGAGTCAGGGAAAGTCCCAGAGGATTGGAAAATCGCTGTTGTAACCACCCTGTTCAAGAAGGGAACAAGGAAAAAGATGGAAAATTATAGGCCAATTAGCCTAACCTCGGTTGTTGACAAGATTCTAGAATCCATTGTTAAGGATGAGATTTCTAAATTCTTGGAAGTGCAGGGTCGGATTAGGACAAGTCAGCATGGATTTAGTAAGGGGAGGTCGTGCCTGACAAACCTGTTAGAGTTCTTTGAAGAGATAACAAATAGGTTAGACCAAGGAGAGCCAATGGATGTTATCTATCTTGACTTCCAAAAGGCCTTTGATAAGGTGCCTCAGGGGAGACTGCTGAGTAAAATAAGGGCCCATGGTATTCGAGGCAAGGTACTAACATGGATTGACAATTGGCTGTCAGGCAGAAGGCAGAGAGTTCGGATAAAAGGTTCTTTTTCGGAATGGCAACCGGTGACGAGTGGTGTCCCGCAGGGTTCAGTGTTGGGGCCACAGCTGTTCTCTTTATATATTAACGATCTAGATGATAGGACTGAGGGCATTCTGGCTAAGTGTGCCGATGGTACAAAGATAGGTGGAGGGGAAGGTAGTATGGAGGAGGTGGGGAGGCTGCAGAAAGATTTCGACAGTTTAGGAGAGTGGTCCAAGAAATGGCTGATGAAATTCAACGTGGGCAAGTGCGAGGTCTTGCACTTTGGAAAAAAGAATAGAGGCGTGGACTATTTTCTAAACGGTGACAAAATTCATAATGCTGAAGTGCAAAGGGACTTGGGAGTCCTAGTCCAGGATTCTCTAAAGGTAAAGTTGCAGGTTGAGTCCGTAATTAAGAAAGCAAATGCAATATTGTCATTCATCTCAAGAGGCTTGGAATATAAAAGCAGGGATGTACTTCTGAAGCTTTATAAAGCATTAGTTAGGCCCCATTTAGAATACTGTGAGCAATTTTGGGCCCCACATCTCAGGAAGGACATACTAGCACTGGAGCGGGTCCAGCGGAGATTCACACGGATGATCCCAGGAATGGTAGGCCTAACATACGATGAACGTCTGAGGATCCTGGGATTTATTCATTGGAGTTTCGGAGGTTGAGGGGAGATCTAATAGAAACGTACAAGATAATGAATGGCTTAGATAGGGTGGATGTAGGGAAGTTGTTTCCATTAGCAGGGGAGACTAGGACCTGGGGGCACAGCCTTAGAATAAAAGGGAGTCACTTTAGGACAGAGATGAGGAGAAATTTCTTCAGCCAGAGAGTGGTGGGTCTGTGGAATTCATTGCCACAGAGGGCGGTGGAGGCCGGGACGTTGAGTGTCTTTAAGACAGAAGTTGATAAATTCTTGATTTCTCGAGGAATTAAGGGCTATGGAGAGAGAGCGGGTAAATGGAGTTGAAATCAGCCATGATTGAATGGTGGAGTGGACTCGATGGGCCGAATGGCCTTACTTCCGCTCCTATGTCTTATGGTCTTATGGCCCATAACATCACTCACCTGATCAGTGAACCCATGAACACACACTGCTAGGCAGGACCCAATGTAACAAGCATCGGAACATCCTGTATCTTAAATGTTACAATCTCTACCGACTAATGATTTATCACACAGGGACACAAAGGTTTTGAATTCAGAACAATATATATCAGGTGTGTTGCTCAAATACAACCCAGAAAGGGTATGTCGAATGATTGTGGTTTATTGTATACTGCTCTGCAATGGGGAGAACACAGGAAGGTAACACATGAGGAAGGCTCCATCATGATAAGGGAGAAAATATTGATGATGTTGAGCAAGGGCAGGTAGTGTAAGGGTTCCTACAGGTATATGCAGGTGAGAGTTTGCAGCAATTCATTGACGAGAGCTTTTGCTGAACAAAGCCCAGAACACAAATATAAAAGATTTGGCTTTACAATCTGCTAACCACCCTCCCCCCATTACACCCCAATAATGTCTTATTCATCTACCGGTCACCAATATTCAACCCCAATCCTCCCACAATATAAGATTGAGCTGACAGTTTCTCTCTGGCTGCTTCCCCACCAGGCAGGCAGGCAGGTAAACCTGTAAATTGGCAAACCATCAGGCAGGAAACCTATTGAAGAAAATGAAAATAAGTTATGTGGTTCATTTCTACAGGATTTACATGAGATTTATTTCTCGATTTATGGGAAAAGTGGCCATTCAAGTATCCCATCCAAAAGTCACCTACTCTGCCCCCGCACCTTCCCACCTGCTCTTTTCTCAGCCAAAAGTACCATTTCGTATGAATGTTTGCATGCATATTTTTAGAACATTTTTGGAATATTTTATTTAGCAGAGAAAGCACAGATCCTGTTATGATTGGCGCTCATTAAATGCCTTGCTTCCCTCCTTTGCTTTTAATGACATTTTCAGAACTATCTAATTCTTATACACTAAAAAGTATCTTAAAAAAGCCTGACCCATTAAATTCTCTCCTTCCACACCCTATGTAATATTTATGCTTGTAGGGACTCAGAGAGAAACTTTTGCATAAGCACTGCATAATTATTAAAACTAATGAAACTAACCTGTGGAATATCCATCCATTCAGGAGGAAAGAAGAGAAGACCTAGGCTGACTGTGAGTTTGCTTCCAGAGACCATTATTTGAGATAAAATAGTACTCACAGAGATGGACATGGTTTAAGGACAATCAGCACAGATTTATAGCATGTAGGTTATGTCTGATTAAATTAAATTGCTTTGGAGGATATTGAGGACAGGAAGAAATAATAAATAAAAATAAATAATCTTTGTGTAGCAAGTAGGCTTACATTAACACTGCAATGAAATTACTGTGAAAATCCGCTAGTCGCCACATTCCGGCACCTGTTCGGGTGCACTGAGGGAGAATTCAGGATGTTCAATTCACTTAACAAGCTCGTCTTTCGGAACTAGGAGAGGAAACCGGAGCACCCGAAGGAAACCTACGCAGACACAAGGAGAACATGCAGGCTCCGCATAGACAGTGGCCCAAGCATGGAAGCGAATCCTGGTCCATGGTACTGTGAAGCAACAGTGCTAACCACTGTGCTGCCGTGCCGCCCAAAGTTACAGGAGGATATTAATAAACTTGCAGAATGGGCAAATAATCGGCAAATGAAGTTCAAGGCAGATAAATGTGAGGTAGTATATTTTGATACGAAGAATAGGGAGGTCACTTACTATTTGGAAGGAGCATGTCTAGGTGATTAGAGGGACAAAGTGATCTTGGAGTGCAAATGCACTAATCGATAAAGTTTATTCCACAGTTTAACAATTCCACAAAAAAGCAAACCCAGCACGAGAAGATTAGAATTGAAATGGAGGGCTGTTATCTGAACCTGTATTGAACCTTTATCATACTTAGAGTATTGTGTGCAGCTGCGGTCACCATAAAAGAATAAAGAGGCTCTAGGGAGGGTAATTCTGCCAACTTGACCTGTCTGGTCTACATGTGACTCCAGACCCACAACAGTATCGATGACTTTTAATTGCATTTTGAAATAGCCTAGAAAGCCACTCAGTGTTGTGTTCTGTAACCAATGTAATGATGTACACAGAACATGTAGTTGATCAACTATAAAGATGATTTATTAATAAACACATGGAAAAGATAACTAAGGAACTACAATACAGACAATGGCTAGTAAATTAATTCAGTGAATTCTCCTGGAGCTACTCTAAGTGCGGCTATCTTCTTGTACGTCTTACCACCAACTGGCAGGTGTCTTGAGTCATGTGATAGACCTCTATTGCCACCAGCTGGCTGGAGGTTGCATTACTAACTATATGCAGAACTGTGCACAGGCATATCACCACACTCAGTAGTACCAAATTGCTACAGAAAAGTTGAAGAACAATGTAAAGCTGAATAGGCTACCTAGCAATGAGCTAGACACCCAAAATGGCAAAGGCACACCTGACCCAGTCAACTCTATACAGTCCTCCTCACTAATATATGGATACTTGTGCCAAAATTGGGAGAGCTCCCCCATAGACTTGTCAAACAACAGTGTGGCATAATCATACTCACTGAATCATACCTTACATCCAATGTCCCAGACTCCTCCATCACCATCCCCAGGTATAGCTGTAATAGTTGTATAGCACAATCGTAGAACGTCAAGAGAGAATGGCATAGGGGAGTCCTCCATATTGCCTTTGGCCCCATGAAATCTCATGGCATCCAGTGAGACATGGGCTAGGAAACCTCCAGCTGATTATCCTCAACCATCCTCCCTTAGCTGTTGAATTGGTACTCCTCAATGTTGAGTAAAGATGGTCTTTCTAACCACAGTTTTTAAAAAAGAGGCTGTCTCTTTGTTCTGAAGAGGAGGTGCAGCAATCAGACTGAGCACCTGCTTTCTCTATGAAGTTCTTCAGAACAAAGAGGCAGCCTCATAGCATCATGGAATCATAGCACAGAAGCAGGTCCTTCAGTCCACCATGTCTATGCCGACCATTAAATACCGATTTATACTAATCCCATGTACCAGCCTACTATGCCTTAGCGATTTAAGTGCTTGTCCAGATGCTTCTTAAATGCTGCGAGAGTATCTGCCTCCACCACCCCCTCAGGCAGGGTGTTCCATATTTCCACCACTCTCTGGGTGAGAAGATGTTTCATCAGGTCCTCTCTTAAATCACTTGCACCTCACCTTAAACCTCTGCCCGCCGGTCCTAGATACGTCTGCCATGGGAAAAAGATTCTTACAATCTCCTCTATCTATGCCTCTCATAATTTTATATACCACTATCAGATCGCCCCTCTGCTCCAGTGAAAACAAATCCAGCCTATCCTGTCTCTCCTCAAAGCTGAAACGTTCCATCCCAGGCAACATCCTGGTGAATCTCCCCTGCGCTCCCTTGAGTGCAATCACATCCTTTCGATGGTGTAATGACCGGAACTGTACACACTATTCCATTTCCGGCCTAACTAATGTTTTATAAGTTGTACCAAGACCTCCCTGCTCCTATATTCTATGCCCCGGCTAATGAAGGCAATGTATGGCTTGTTCACCACCCTATCAACCTTTGCTGCCTCTTCAAAAATACTGAGTTTAGAAAGAACACCTGCTCAAAAGAGAAAGCATTTCAGAGTTAATGAACCATGAAGACCTATAAAATCAAGTCATGCTAATCCCTCCTGTGAAATAGCCTGGACATGTCAATCAAGATGAGTTTACATTTTCCTGTATTATACTCCTTTTCCAAATTTGTTGCTCATTCACTTAACCTGACATCTATGTCCTCTTCACAACTTACTCTCAAACCTGGGGTGGGATTTTCCCAGCCCTGGGCCAGGCAGGAGAATCCCCGCGACCGGGCCATGCCGCCCAGACGCCGGCACGCGATTCTCTACAGAGTGGAGAATTGGCGCCATTGGCGCCGGCGTGGTTGGCGCAGCACCGGTCATGGGCCACTCTATGCGGCCTCCTCCGCAATTCTCCAGCCCGGATGGACCGAACGGCGAAAGAAAAACCGAGTCCCACCGGCGCCGTTCTAACCTGCTCTGAGCCGGCGGGGGGTGGGGTGGGGGGGGGGGGGGGGGTCCGACCCCAGGGGCGCCTCCGATGTGGCCTGGCCCACGATCGGGGCCCACCGATCGGCAGGCCGGCCTCTCTAGCTGGGGGTCCCCTTTCCTGTGCGCCGGTCCCTGTAGCCCTGCGCCATGTTGCGCCGGGGCCGGCACGTTGAAGGAGGCCACTGCGCATGCGCGGATCCTGCGGCATAAACCTCTCCAGTGCCGTGCTGGCCCCCCGTAGGGGCCAGAATTAGACCTGGCAGCGGCCCGTTCATACCATCGTAAAACGTGACGGCGTTTACGATGGCGTGGACACTCTGCCGCGGGATTAGAGAATCCCGCCCCTGACTTTTCATCATCAACAAACCTAGCTACAAAACATCTATTTTATTCATTCAAGTCTTGATATAGATTGCAAATAGATTAGGCCCCTGTGACACTTCAGTGGTTGAATCTTGTCAATCTGAAAATGGTCCATTTATGCTGACTCTGTTTCCTGATAATGCTGACTCTTGTGTTTCTTGTAAGCTAACCAATCTTCTGTCCAGGTTAATATGTTACTCCTTATACCATGAGATCTTATTTTGTGTAGTAATTGAGGTGTCATCTTGTCAAATGCCTTTTAGATATCCAAGTACACCACATTTATATGTTCTCCTTTGTTCCTGTTCTTTGTTACTTCCCCAAATAACTCTAATAAATTAGTCAAGCACAATTTCCTTTCCATCTGATTGCATAAAACCCAAATGGATCATGCATCTGGCAATTTTGACGGAAAATGTTTGCAAATACATTTTCCTTTTATTTTACACGGACATGCTGGGGCTCCCCCATCATTGCAAATGGGGGTGTCTAGTTGATTATCTGGTTAGTTACTTCATTGCCCACCACCATTCATGACTGAATGTGGCAGGACTGCAGACCTTTGATATGATCTTTTGGTTGTCACATTGCCTCGGTCTTTCTAATGTATTACATCTCTTGTGTAGCAAACATGATAGCTTCACCAGATTGACATCTTATTATTATGTATACCTGGTGATTTTCCTGGCATTTTCCGACACTCCCCATGTATCAGATTGTCCTCCTGATGGAAGAGTAGGGGTGCCTTGCTATCGATTAGGTGGGGGCCCTTGTCAGCAATTTTGGGGAGGGGGGCCTTGCCAGCAATTGGAGGGGGCTGCAATATTTCTCTGAGATTGGGGAGCCCTTTTTAAAGGACGGCCCGATCTCAGATGAGCAGAACCTGGCAGCAATTTAGGCCCTGGCCCTCTGAAGTCCAGCACCAAACCTGACCCTCTCAAAAAAAGTTTAAAAGTCCCATTGAATCCCACTTGGGCTGTGATCCCAGTGTCAGTGGGAAACACTCCGGTTTTGGTGCTGGTGATAGCACTTGGAGAGAGAGAATCGCGCCTAAGATCTCAATAAAAGATTTGCTTTGGTTCGCAAGTGTCAGACATTCTGTCAACATAACTGCTGTGATCAGTGAACCTATTCATTGCTGACAGGTTTTTGTCATGCACTGAAACATTGAGCTTGAGATAGGGGTTTCCTCTAGCTGGCTGATACGTTACTTCAGTTTTCTTTATATTGATCATGAGGCCGAAGTTGTTGCATGCATCGGAAAACAAGTCCATGCTACATTGCATATTCAACTCTCAACCAACAACTATATGCATGCCCTTTGAGACCTTGGATTTTTTCTGAAGTCATTTCGGATTAAGCAGCTTCTTGCCCATGTGATATCCGATTCGATGCCAGAGTCACCATGTAAGTCATAGAAAACTAGAGCTCTCTCAATGAAAAGGCTGTGCATATTGGATCAATTACATTTTTCATGCCTCGCATTAATAATTTTTTTTTTGGGGGGGAAGGCTAACAAGAAAAATGGAAGAAACGGAGTGCAGATCCATCATTATCATCGTGATTGACCTGGTCCTATCCTTATGTTTCTTTGCAAAGCTTTGTTAGGGCATAGATTATCAAATCAGAAGTGATGAAGGGAGAAGCGTATCAGCTTTTCAAAGGAGAATATTGGCATATTGCAGAAATTGACGCTCATAAGTACTCAGGAAAAGATAATACTGAGAACAATTAATCTACAGTAAGGGGGTAGGAAAGAACAAAAAAAGCACAATGAGAATTCTGATTTGTCACATTTCCGTACAACAAAATTGATCCAGATATCTTTTTGACAGAGGAAATTTAAAAGTTCCAGAAGTGGCTCAGAGAGCTGTGAGAAAGCACAGTGGTTATAAATGGTCTGCAATAAATGTAAGTTGTACCCGATTCCAAATAATGAAGACATTGGTTCAGTGATGGCCAAATCAAAATACTGGGTGGGTTTCGTCCAAAACATTTCTCTGTCCAGTTTCGGGCGCAGCGCGGAGAAACACCTCGCTATTCAATGGCACTTTGCAGTTTTTTGGTCTTGTGGAATTTTTCTCCGCCTAGGCCGCCCTTAGAGTGATTTCCTACTGGTGAGCTGAAGTTTGCCAACAGGAAAGCCTCCTCGCAGATCGGGGCGCCATTTTGGAAGGTTGCCCCGATCTTTCTGCCTCCCCCTCTATCAGGCACCCTCCATTTTTGATCCCTTCTGAGCCCCCACCCCCACCTCCCAGCCTTGGGGAGGCCGGCGGGAACCTCCCCTCATCCCCCTCTACCTGATAAGGCCCCCGAGGCCCGATCCCTGACAGTGCCAACCTGATACCTGGGCATGCTGACACTGCCAACCTGGCAGTGCCATCCAGGCATCCAGACAGTGCCAGGCTGGTAGTGCCAATGTGCCCAGGTGCCAGAGGGAGAGCTAGGGTGCCACCCTGCCCTGTCACCGAGCACCCGGGGTCTTCAATGACCTCGGAGACCCCTGCCCCCAATGTGCCGTTACGCCTAGTCCACATTTGTGTGAACCAGTACTAAACGGCGTCCTGGTGAGGTTTTGCAGGCGTGACCATTGAGCTCTGGCCGCCAGAAGAATCTGGTGAACGTGTATACAAATGAGCTGTATGGCTCATTTAAATATGCTGATATGGGTCACACCCAGTGAGGGCGAGATCCAGATCGCAACGTCTCGCGAGATTCCATTGGATCTTGTAGGACGTTTCGAGCATCGCAAATCTCGTGAAAGACCTCATGACATTCAACAGCCTCTTCCTGACACCAAGTCTGGCATGATGAGGCCCACTGTCTTTTTTATGTAAGTATGTGGTTTTCAACACTGGAAAGTCAGGAAGGAATAAGTAATCAGGCATACCTTATCAAATCTCTGATATGCATATCAAAGTCTCTAACATGCACTGAATTACTTTGAAGTATAGTGACTATTGCACTCGACAGGATCCCGCTAACAGCATGAGATGAATGACCAATTATTTGGTTTTTAGTAATATTGGTTGAGGAAGAATTAATAAACATGATTTTGTTTTGCCCTTGAAATAGCACCATGGACCATTACATCAATTTGAACAGGCTGACAAGATCAAAGTTTAATATTTCAGCTAAAGATTGGCCACACTGACAATGCAACACTGCGGTAGCACATATTAGAGTGCCAATTTATATTATTGGGATAGGTCTTGGAGTCAATGAAGAAATTTAACCTCTAAAATCCTGTCACGGGTCTTGAAGCTTTGATTCTTTCTCTTTATCTTAGAAACAGTTATGATATAAATTGAATTGCATAGTGGTTGCTTATTTAGATCTTCCTAATAAATGTACATTTAACTTTTCATGAATTTACCATTGCTGCTGGTTCATTTTGGAATAAACTACTTTGCGTTTGGAATTCATTGGGCGCGATTCTCCCAAAAGGGAACAAAGCCCCCTAGCGAGCACGTTTAGCTACATGTTTCTCGGCGTTTGCAGTGCCAAGAAACACATGGCTATTCAACACGACTCACATTGTATAAGGGGCCTAAATGGAGAACGCGCATCCGAGCTTACACATAGCCCTGTTTTGTACAGTGGGGAGTGTCGTGTTATTCACCCTGGGGTAACACGGACTGCAACACGATGCAGTTAAATGATCAAGCATACACCAAACGTAGGCGTTGGTTCAATAATATTTATTGAACTACAGTTACAAAGCACACAGCTGCCTGTGGGTTGACTCTCTACTACTCTCAGTAAACTAACATTAACTCTCTAGACCAGGCTAGCTCTGATCCACGTGTAGAAGGTGTTGAATGAGTTGTACACCCTGACTGTCACTACAGTTGTCACCAGTGGAAAGAGGCAGAGTGCTGATACCTCGTGTGTTTTATAGTTGGAAACCCCCTCTGGTGTTCTGTCTGGTGATTGGTCGTGTTCTGTTCTGTATGTTGATTGGCTCACCTGGGTGTCTGTCACTGCCTGCTTTTACCTCATGATGTGCATGGGTGCATAGTATGACAGGGAGCTCCGCTCGCCGGAACTTCCTATTGTAGCGAGAGTTCGGGACCCAATTTTTAAATGGTGTCCCGATCTCCGAGGCCCCCAAAACCTGACCTCCCCACCCAACACAAACACACTATGGGAGGGTCCCTGTGCACTTTTTAAAAATGCCAGCTTGGCACAGTCAACCTGGCAGTGCCAATTGCAGTTGGCAGTGCCAGCTTGGCAGTGCCAGGCTGACACCCAGGTGTCACTGCTAGCGTGCCAGGCTTGCACTGCCAGGGTGCCCCTGTGGCACCAGCAGTGTCAGGACATCACCCTGACTAAAGGGCATGCAGCTGGGGCCATCCGATCCTCTGGGAGATTCCCACGAGTGCCATTCTGTCTGTTCTCTGTTTGTGGGGACCGGTGCTGAATGGTGTTCACCCGAGGTCTCAGAGGCAAAGGGGATGAATCCCAAAGTCTCAGGTACCTCGGGAATCTGCACACTAGAGTGAGGCTTACTACCTCACTCTGATATGAAGATTTGCCAAAAAGTGATCGGGCCCAATATGGGCAGGATTTACATTGCAACGACTCGCGAGATCACGTTAAGTCTCGCGAGGCATTGCGGCCCAGGTAGATCTAGGGAGTGGGGTCTTCCGGCTTTCATTGGTCACACTGCGCCGTGGTGAGCTGCTTTTCTGGTGCAGCGTGGCCATTGCATCACGCCCATGATCATTTTCACCAGTCTATTTTGTCATACCTTGTGATAATGATGCAAATGGCAACTTTGATCATTTGTAAGTGTACTAATAGCCCATATCTTCAAGCATAGTTGGGACTCTTGTGTCCAACGCTGATCAGGCTGAAAACTACCCACTTAGCTGGATACGTTCAAAAAGGACAGACTTCCGATCCATGATGCAGAAGAACTAACTCAGTGCAGAAATCCACACAGAGATCAGTGAAGAGAATCAGTGCAGAAGGCATGCCCCCTTTTATGGCATTAGCAGCCATGTAGTATTTTTTACTGTTTAGTGTAAATGTAGTGAATGGGTGATGTATAAATATTAGTGAATGAGTGAGTGGGGGGGATGGGTGAATGGGTCGTGTGGATGAGGTAAAGAGGTTGGTTGGTATGTAGGGTGTTCAGGTGGCAGGTGGGTCGTGTGGCAGGTGGTTGGGGTGGTATGATGGCAGGCGGGTATGGAGGTAGTGTTGGAGCTGAGAAGGGTGTAGGCGTGTAGGGTGGCAGGTGGGTGAGTGGTAAGTAGTTTGGGAGGCAGATGGGTCAGGTGTTAAATGGGTAGGGTGGCAAGTGGGTGTGGTGGGCAAGATGGTGAGCGGTTAGGTGGGTCGGGTAGTTAAGTCGGGTTGGGAGGGGTTGTTAGCTTGAGAATCGGGGGAGTCAGTATGCGTGAGTGGAGGGTCAGTTGTATAATTACCCAGGAGTTAGGCTAGGATTTTTCTGTCTAACATTTCTTGGATAACTATCCAGGTAAGCAAGTCAGAAATGTCCATGTCTCTGACTCACTCGAATTCGCAGTTGAAAATGTTTTTGGAGGGTCCCGAGGAGTTCAAATTTCCTGAGCAATTTCCATGGAGTCAGCGCATTGGCTCTTCCGCAGGGATCTGACACGAACCCTGTGTTATAACTCCAATGTCTGACAATCCAGAGACCAGAAAATCTGGACCAATTGGCAGGCGATTGAGAGGAAATTTTAGGAAAGGCTTTGAACCCAGAGGTCATGGGAATCTGGAACTCAATCCCTGAAAGGGCGATAGAGACAGGATCACTCACAACAGTAATGTCTGATAGAACTACAAGATGAAGCATGATACCTTGTTTTGATGGAGAGATCAAAATGATGAACCAGCAGAAAGTTCAGAAGAGGAGAAATAACCTATTTCTCTGCTATAGGGGAAGAAACCTGAGGCTGTATTGTTGAGAGAAAGGCAGCAAGAGGCCAACAGAATAAGTCACAGAATCCAGAGAACCTCATTATAGTTCAGAAAGCAAAATCAATGACTTCGCTGGGAGGATCGAAGCAAACATTTGCATGGACATTTCTTCCATATACTCTGCAACAACTAACAAGGGCATGGCCGCTTACCTCCGATCTATGCCTTCCACAAATTCCCCTTTTTACATGGTTGTTCATGCCTTCCAAATGTACATTTTCTGTAGTTAAAAAACTGAAAATGCGGGAAATGCCCAGCAGGTCTGGCAGAAACTTTGGAGAGAGAGAGAGAGAAAAAGAGAGAGGAGTGACCATGGAGCGAGAGAGAGGGGGGGGGAGAGAGAGAGAGAGGGTTTGTGGAGAGAGAGAGAGACTGTGGAGAGAGAGAGAGAAGTGACTGAGGGAGGGGGGGGGAGAGAGAGGGGAGTAACCGTTGGGGGAGAGAGAGGGCAAGAGAGAGGGGGGTGGAGAGAGAGAGGAGAGAGAGGGGAGTGACCATTGGGGAAGAGAGAGAGAGAGAGAGATCGTGGCGAGAGAGAGAGATCGTGGGGGGAGAGAGAGAGATCGTGGCGAGAGAGAGGTCGTGTGGAGAGAGAGAGAGAGATTGTGGAGAGAGAGAGAAAGATCGTGGAGAGAGAGAGAGATCGTGGAGAGAGGGAGAGAGAGAGAGGTTGTGGAGAGAGAGGAGAGACCGTGGGGGAGAAAGGGGGGAGGGGGGAGAGACAGCGAAAGCGAGGAGTGGCGGCCGTGGGGAGAGAGGAGAGAGAGAGGAGTGACCCTGGAGAGAAAGAGAGATAAAGAAAAGAGAGAGAGAAACGCAATGAATATTTTAGGTCAATGACCTTCCATCAGAAGTTGTGCATTTTCTATGACCCGTTGCCAGTCCACACCTCTTCCAACATGGGCTCATTAAGTAAGGGCATCATGGATGGAGAAAAAAATAAGAATAATTAGAAAGGACAATGGAATGTTGGCCTTTATTTGAAGAGTGCAGGAATACAAAGAAAGGAAGCAACCTTGCATTTATACAAAATTCTGGTTAGTCCCCAATTTGCGTATCACATACCATTCTGGTACTACACTTGAGAAAATATGGAGTGGATGGAGAATATGTTTATCAGAATCTGTGGAGAGGAGCTAAAGGGTTAACTTATGAGGATAGTTTTAAAGACTGGGCTTTAATTGCCTTGGATAGAGAAAATTTAAAGAGTGATTGAATTGAAGCAATTAAAGTATTTATTAGGGTACATAGAGATAAACTAGGGGCGCCCTCCCGCGATTCTCACAAGCGGCGGGAACGGCCTGGTCGAGTTTCGTGGGCCGCCGGCCGGAGAATCGCCGGAGACACCCAAAATGGCGATTCTCCGGCACCCCCGCTATTCTGAGGCCCAGATGGGCCGAGCGGCCAGGCCAAAACGGCGGGTTCCCCCCGGCGCTATCCACACCTGGTCGCTGCAGTCGTGGGCGGTGCGTGAACGCTGGGGGGGCGACCTGTGGGGGGGGCGACGGGGGAACCTGCACCGGGCTTCACCTGGAATGTGGGGTGGCCCGCGATCGGTGCCCACCGATCGTCGGGCCGTCCTCTCTGAAGGAGGACCTCCTTCCTTCCGCGGCCCCGCAAGATCCGCCCCCCATCTTCTTGCGGGGCGGATTTAGAGAGGACGACAACCACGCATGCGCGGATGACGCCCGTTATGCGGCGCCGGCCACGTCATCTATGCGGTGCCACTTTTACGCGGGCGACAAGGCCTGACGCGGCCCCGATCCTGGCCCATTGTCAGGGCCTGAATCGGTCGGGACCGGGGCCATTCCGCGCCGTCGTGAACCTCGACGGCGTTCACGACGGCGCGGCCACTTCGGCGTGGGAGTGGAGAATCCCGCCCTAGGTCTTTTGGTGGGGTGGGACAATTCAGGATAAGGGAACAGAAGCACTTCCTCTACAAAGAGTAGTGAAAATCTAGAATTCTGATCCAAAAAAGCTGCTGAAATTAGGCCAATTGATAAGTTTGACACTGGGGTTGAGAATTATTTGGTAGGGTTATTAAGGATAGTGAAGCCAAAGTGATTAGGTAAGAGTTAAAATGTATGGCTTACTCCTGTTCCTTTCTGAGGAGACATTGGACCCAATCCTCTCCATATTTACCTCTGTGGAGCCCCAAAAACGGGTGGGCCTCACAGCAAATAAGTCCCATTGTGCTGTCTCCAAACCTATCGATCTTTCACCTTGATATACTTTCCAAAATAAATATAAATTGCTTGTGTTTAGAATTTTAATTGGAAATCAACATAAATTCATTCTCCAGTTTACATTGAAATCTTCTTCAAAACTGTTAAGGAGTCTTAACATTGGATAGCCCCTGAAATCATATTAGGGGTTCAAGTTGACACTTACCCCATACCCATTCAAACTGACAAACGTAGCACACAAACTTGGTGCTACCTGCTCATTTCCATGACTGTTGCATCCAGCCCAGCACAGAACACACCCCTGAGTGGCTGTATGCTTCAGCCAATAGCCCAGGATTGCGTGAGAATAGCACCACTTAAAGCTAACTGCACCACTTAGTCAGACCACACCTCTTAAAAGTGAGGTGCATTCTAGTTACAGCTAAAATTGCTTGCACAAGATTCCAGGACCTTCAGGAGGAAAATAAATAAGACAGCAGGTGAGATTGAGCAGGTTTTTTCTGGAGTCATTGAGGCAGGAGTTGACCCAGAAGAGAGTGTCCTCAAGGGGCTAGCGGAGTGCTCTGTGTGAGGTACAATCACTGGCCGAAATTCTCTGCTTGTTGCGATTCACTTTTCTCATCAGGAGCATCCCCATGCCTGCAGGATTCCCAGCGGCGTCGGGTGGTTACAATGGAAAATCCCATTGGACGATAGAATCCCACCGCCAGCAAATGATATGCGCTGGGGAACTGGAGAATCCCACCCACTGACTCACTTTGATCTGCTTCAACGTTCTAACTTCGACAACTTCGGTTTATTTTTCACTTCGAAAAATAATCTTTTTTCCGAACCCATTCCTCCTCGTCAGTTTAATTTATCCTGCTGTGTATTTTACTTGCAGGGCAAAAAAAGGAATCACCAAAGCACATGAGTTGAACGCATGTAAACTGTCAGCCACTTAGAAAGAGATGGATTCAGGGGCCTCTTCTACAGTTGTAGATGAGAAAACATATCGTTATTAATAAGATGGGGTCCAGCCCTGAAATTAAGAAGCAGGATGGTCAGGTTAGCCATTTATATTGGGGAAGCTTTAAGGATCCGGGGAACAACCACAACACCCATGAGCTATTGGCACCAATTAGCTCAACTGCCTCTAATAGTAGTGGGAGGGCCAAGGGCTAAGGCTGATATTGGCTTTGCCACATTAGGTTAAATTGGCTAGAAATCTTCCAAATTAAAAGACTTTCATGACATCTTAAAAATTCACCAGGAGGTTTTCCAAGATGAATTAAGCAAGACACAGGGCATAAAGACAAAGATTTATGTGGATCCTCAGGCCACACCCAGGCTTTACACAGCTCAACCCGTCTCCTACGCATTACATGAGAAGGTTGAGTCTGAACTCAAGTGGCAAGAAGAATTGGGCATCATCAAGCCAGTAGAATGGAGGTTTCCGGAGTGGGCAGCTCCCATTGTGCAAGTGGTTAAGTCAGATAATACCAAAAAAAGCCTATACCAGTATAGGCCTCTTCGGAGTCACATTACCGTGTGCAATTTTCCAATGCATGATGGAAAGTTTACTGCAGGACCTACCCAAGGTAGTTGTCTATTTAGACGATGCACTGATGACAGGAGTTTCTGGCAAATCTTGAAGAAGTTTTAAAAAGAATTAAGGGGCCGGAGTAAAGCTGAAAAGAAACAAAATGTACGTTCCAAGCTCATGAAGTGACATACTTAGAATTTAGGGTAGACACCAAAGGACTGCACCCTATGGAGGAGGTAAAAGGAATCACTGGCCCCCAAAAATACATCAAAATTGAAACCCCTTTTAGGTTTGGTGAAGAATTACAGCAGATTTATTACTAATCTTTCTACAATGTTAGCACCATTACACATACTACTTAAGATGCACCAGAGGTTGTATTGGAGAGAGCATCAGTAAGAAGCCTTTAGACAGAAGAAACTAGCTTTGCATTCATCCAGTTTTGTGCTTTATTTTGACCCCATAAAAGAGATTATTCTTACCAGCGACATGTCTCCTTGTGGAATTGGAGCAATCTTAGCACATAATATGGAAGGTGGTGCAGAAAGGCCTATCGCCAATGTCTTGAGGACTCTGCCCGATGCTGAAGATGCTTACTTGCAAATCGAAAAAGAGGGACTAGCCATAATTTTTGGAGTGAAAAAGTTCCACAAATGCATCCATGGATGACATTTCAATAGTAGTTACCTACCATAAACACCTGTGGGCTTATTTAGGGAGAATAATGGCATTCCTCCCGATCGTTTCAGCTGGGGTTCAATGCTGAGCTCTATTGTTGGCAGCCTACGAGTGTACGTTTCGACATGGGCCGAGCACACACACTTCGAATGCGGCCACTTTAAACCACCTTCCCCTACCCGAACATATACCACTTCCGGCAGTACCACAGGAAAATATTCTTGCTTTAAACTTTCTTGCTACATTGTCAGCGCGACAGGTCAGGTTTTGGACGCATATAATATCTTGAGTAAAACACATGGTCCTCCATGGCTGGCATCGAGTAAGAAAAGATGGATAAGAAAAGATGGGTCAAGTTGTGAGGATGGCACATTATTATGGGGAGCAAGGGTGGTGGCTCCCATTCCCGCTAGCCAGCTATTATTGCAAAAGCTACACAGTGCTTATCCTGTGACAACAAAGATAAAAATGCTCACGTGAAGTTATGTGTACTAGCTTGGGATGGATATGGTCACAGAGAATCTGCTCAAACAATGTGGCCAGTGTGAAAATGCAGAAAAATCTGCTGTCTACAGCCTTAATGCACCCTTGGGGGTTGCCAGGTCAAACATGGGTGCGACCACGGATCAATTTTTCAGGCACATTGATGGGCTTCATGTTTTTTCTCATCATAGATGCTCATTCCAAGCCATTGGACATATGCAAAATGAAGCCCACGACCTCGTCCGCAATGCTAGAAAAATTGCAACAGTCATTCGCCACCCTTTTTTTCCCTTTTCTGTCAATATACATGGAACTATCTAAGGCCCTAGAGGATAGTCAGCATGCCTGGCCGGGACATTAAAATGCAAACAGCCTTTTGGGACACTTAGTATTAAAATGCAACAAACTTCTCTTGTAGATTAATGGCTATCATTATACAAATAGTCACAGAAATCTCCGCAATAGGCAGTTGCAGACGTCGTTGCTTCAGAGTGAAATTCCAAATAATGAGAAGAACCCCATTCTACCACAAGGATATGTAAATGGCTGAAGCCTGAAGACCATTGCATGTCAATGCCCAGTTCATCAAAAAACATTTGGGAGGACAATAAAAAAAACTATGGTCACATGCCAGAAAACAGATTTCTAATAACAGACATTTAATAAGACCCCCTTTTAAGGTAGAGAGTCAGAAACAGATCTTGACCAGCTGAGTAACAGGAGATCCACCAAAAGTCAGAGAATTCTGGCTGGCCTTTACCTACTTAGTTAAGGAACTACATTTTTGGTTCGGTGGTTCAACTACACCTCAAATTCGGTGAAACCAGAGATTCTTGCTACTGTTATGGGCCAGGGATTAGAGAACACCAAAGTGTATCATGGAGTTCACCTGACCCACAACTTTTAATAGATTGTGGTATGTGGAGCACACGGCCCACTCTATAGGTGTGGTACAGCACAAATGGAAAAGTATTTTTTAAAAGCAAAACAATGTTTATTCTATGAACTCAAGTTAACCTTTTTAAAACATACAGTGAACATCTTAGCAACCATCAGTTCTAAGTAATGATTTAAGCTTTCCTTTTAACCATCAGACTTAAAAAAACCTTCAAAACAGAAAGACATCAGGCTTAAATTCACTATTGAGAACATCTATAATTCTGAATTCACCAAATGATCAAGAGACAGTCTTTTGATGGCAGAGAGAACAGCAGTACACCTGCTTGATCTGGCTTCAGGTCCAACACTGAAAATGAAACTAAAACACACCCTGCAGCCTGCTCAAAACCGAAAGTAAAAAGCTGACAGACAGCCCAGCTTCACCCACTCTCTGACATCACTGCAGTAGTAAACACCCATTTCTTAAAGGTACTATCACTACAGATATTTATATACACACCATTTATAAACACCCATTTCTTAAAGGTACTATCACATGACACCTCCCCCCCAAAAAAATAAACCATCAACTTCAAGCTGGTTTCGTTCTTCATCTTTTCACTATCCTTTAAGAAATGCACACAGTAAATATACTTTTTTGTTTAAAAAAAAACAACACACGCAAACAAGTACAATAATAGAGTCCATTTTTGTTCTTCTTCCTCCAACTGAAATCCTTCTTGATTGACAGTTTATTTGAACAAGAAGGTCTCTGCACGATCAATCCATTTCTCTATGCCTCGGCATTTCTCTTTAAAGTCAGATACTTTAGTTCAATCTGATCACAGAGTCCCTTGTAATTCTCCAACACAGGAGTATTGGTTATCACAGCTTTCAGGCCATCAAATGCCTGTTGAAAGTCTGCTGTCCACTGAAATGTTTGACGTTTCTTCAGCAGTCCATCAGTGGAGTAATCACGCTACAAAACTTTTGCACAAATGTTCCATCAAATCCACTCATGCCAAGAAATCGCATTAGTTCCCTTCGTCTCGAGGGTATCAAAAACTCCTCAAGGAAAGTGACTTGGGCTTTTCTAAATTCACTTTTGGCTAGGTTTATCACCAAACCCTCCTCCTGAAGTCGATTGAATAACTACATCAGATGTTTCAAATGTTCTGTCCATGTCTGGCTGAAAATTACCAGATCGTCGATGTATACCGCACAACTGAGTAATCCTGAAACAACTTTGTTTGTTAACCGTTGAAATGTGGCTGGTGTGTTTTTCATGCCAAATGGCATAACTTTGAATTGGTATATACCATCTGGAGTCACAAAAGCTGAAATCTTCTTCGCCCTTTCGGATAAAGGTACCTGCCATTAACCTTTAAGTAAATTGAGTTTGGAAATAAAAGCTGATTGTCCCACTTTCTCAATGCAATCCTCCAAATGTGGGATAAGATAAGAGTCCGTTCTTATAACTGCATTAACCTTTCTATAGTCCACACACAACCATTGGGTACCGTCTGGTTGAGGCACCATCACTATGGGTGAGCTCCATTGGCTGCAACCCACTTCAATTATGCCATTTTTAAGCATACTCTCAATCTCTTTGTGCCAATTTTAAAGGGTTAAGTCTGTATGGATGTTGTTTGATTGGAACAGTATTTCCCACATCTACATCATGTATAGCCATTTTACTACTTCCCAATTTATCTCTACAAACTTGCCCATGTGATATCAATAAGTCTTTCAGGTCAGTCCGTTTTTCCTCTGGAAGGTAACTCAACAATGTATCCCAAATTTTAAGAACATCCTCATTTTCCAATTTAATTTGAGGTATGTTAAATTCACAGTCATCTGGATTTGGTTTGTCACTTTGTGTTAGAATCATTAAAACCTCCTCCTTTTTCTTTCCTTCCCTTTCAAAGTACCTTTTAAGCATATTCACATGACACACTCGGTGAGTCTTCCTTCTATCTGGTGTTTTTACCACATAATTCACCTTACTTAATTTCCTTTTAATCTGATAAGGTCCACAAAACATTGCTTTTAAAGGATCACCTACCACTGGTAACAATACTAAAACTTTATCTCCACTGGCAAAACTACGAACTTTGGATTTATTGTCCACTACCCGTTTCATCACATGTTGTGCACCTTTTAAATGCTGTCTAGCCAATTCACCTACTCTATTTAATCGTTCCCTAAAATTTGACACACAATCCAAGAATGTAAGATCCGATTTCTCACTCGCCAATATTTCCTTAATCAATTTAAGTGGTCCTCTTACCTCATGACAAAAATTAGTGCAAAGGACTAAATTTGGTTGACTCATTCGGTGCATCCCTAATTGCAAACAGTACGAATAGATTACTTTATCCCAATCCTCTCGATAGTTATGACAATAAGCCCTCGACATTGTCTTTAATGTCTGATGCCACCTTTATAACGCTCCCTGCGATTCTGGATGGTCCGCAGTTGATTTAAATTGTTTTATTCCTAAACTATCCATAACTTCTTTGAATGACCTTGAGGTAAAATTTGATCCTTGATCCAATTGTATTTCTGTGGGTAGTCCATATCTAGTAAAGAATTTAAGTGACTCCTCCACAATCTTTTTAGCTGTAATATTACGTACTGGAATGGCCTCTGGAAACCTAGTAGACACATCCATTATAGTCAAAAGATATTGATTCCCACTTTTTGTTTTAGGAAGACGTCCTACGCAATCAAATAGGACCATTGTAAAAGGTTCGTCAAATGCTGGAATGGGTATTAAGGGTGCTGGTTTTATCACTGCTTGAGGTTTCGCTATCACTTGACATGTGAGACATGATTGACAAAATTTAACTACATCTTTATGTAGTCCAGGCCAATAAAATGTTTTTAGGTTTTAGCTTGAGTTTTCCTTATTCCTAAATGACCTTCCACTGGTACCTCATGTGCAACTCGCAACACCTCCTTTCTATACCCTACCGGCATTACTACTTGATGAACTTCTGCCCACTTTTCACCCGCCTGCATATGTAAAGGTCTCCATTTTCTCATCAAGACATCACTTTTATGGTAATAACACTCTGGTATACACTCAGATTCCTCTTCCAAGTTAGCTTCCTGATACATCCATTTTATTTCTATAACTTTTTGTTGTAACTCCGCCAATTTTCCTGAACTAAAAATATCCGCCTCATCCTCCAGCTCTCCTTGTTCTTTTTCAACCATCTGATCAAAAATAGTTTCTGATAATTGCACTTCAACTTCATCTTCACTCTTTGATTTCTCCTCTTGTCTTAACCTGTGACTTTGCGACCTTGTTACTATGCAATCCGTAAAAATCCCAGGATATTCGTCCTTCAACACTTCAGATGTCTGATTTTCCACTGGCTTATCAACAGTAGGCACCACTCCCACATCGATCCAGCTCTATCATTACCCAAGATAAACTGTATTCCTGGACAAGATAGTTTCTCTATTACTCCTATTACCACTTCACCACTCTTCACTGGACTTTCCAACCTTACCTTATATAATTGAATACCACTCCTCTCACCCTGAGTTCCACATATTACCACCTTTTCTGGCAACATTCTTCCCAAACGACACAACTCCTCATCTCTTACCATTAAAGATTGACGAGCTCCCGTATCTCTTAAAATTGTGACTTCTTTACCTGCTCCTCCTGATACACATGACTAAACTTTACCCACAGAAGTAAATTCTTTAAAGAGATCTGGCACCTTCTTATCAATCACCTCTTGATCAGGCTGTACAATCTTTCGCACATCCTTCGCTTCACTTGGGCTTTCCTTTACCACTTTAACAAACCCCACTGTCTTATCGTGTTTTACCACATCAGCCTTCCCAGTGCTTTTCTTCAACCACCAACACTGTGACTTTACATGGCCTAGTTTATTACAGTGAAAACATCTGAAACTTTCCATTTCTTTTCCACCCTCCTGCATTTCATTTTTAATCTGAGGTACACTCTCCTTATTATCTCCCATCACATCACCTTTACCTTTACCACTTGAGTATTTCTCATGTCCCCAGTTTCTATCCCTCACAGGCTGAAACTGATGTCGGAAACCAAGCTTTGATTTATAAACTAAATAGAACATAGAACATAGAACAGTACAGCACAGAAGAGGCCCTTCGGCCCTCGATGTTGTGCCGAGCATTGTCCAAAACCAAGATCAAGCTATCCCACTCCCTGTCATTCCGGTGTGCTCCATGTGCCTATCCAATAACCGCTTGAAGGTTTCTAAAGTGTCCGACTCCACTATCACAGCAGGCAGGCAATTCCACACCCTAACCACTCTCTGGGTAAAGAACCTACCTTGGACAGCCCTCCTACATCTCCCAACCTGAATCTTATAGTTATGCCCCCTTTTAACAGCTACATCCACCCAAGGAAATAGTCCCTGAACGTCCACTCTATCTATCCCCCTCATTATCTTATAAACCTCTATTAAGTCGCTTCTCATCCTCCTCTGCTCCAAAGAGAAAAGCCCTAGCTCCCTCAACCTTTCCTCATAAGACCTATCCTGCAAACCAGGCAGCATCCTGTTAAATCTCCTTTGCACCCTTTCCAATGCTTCCATATCCTTCCTATAATGAGGTGACCAGAACTGCACACAAAAGTCCAAATGTGGTCTCACCAGGGTCACCAGGGTCATGTATAGTTGCAGCATAACACCGCGGCTCTTAAACTCAAGCCCCCTGTTAATAAACGCTAACACACTGTAGGCCTTCTTCACGGCTCTATCCACTTGAGTGGCAACCTTCAGAGATCTGTGGACATGAACCCCAAGATCTCTCTGTTCCTCCACATTCCTCAGAACCCTGCCGTTGACCCTGTAATTCGCATTCAAATTTTTTCTACCAAAATGAATCACCTCGCACTTATCAGGGTTAAACTCCATCTGCCATTTTTCGGCCCAGCTCTGCATCCTATCAATGTCTCTTTGCAGCCTACAACAGCCCTCCACCTCATCCACTACTCCACCAATCTTGGTGTCATCAGAAAATCTACTGACCCACCCTTCAGCCTCCTCCTCCAATTCATTAATAAACATCACAAATAGCAGAGGACCCAGCACTGATCCCTGTGGTACACCGCTGGTAACTGGTCTCCAGTCTGAAAATTTTCCATCCACCACCACCCTCTGTCTTCTATGTGATAGCCAGTTACCTATCCAATTGGCCAAATTTCCCTCTATCCCACACCTCCTTACTTTCTTCATGAGCCGACCATGGGGAACCTTATCTGCCTTACTGAAATCCATGTATACGACATCAACTGATCTACCTTCATCTACACACTTAGTTACCTCCTCAAAGAATTCAATCAAATTTGTGAGGCAAGACCTACCCTTCACAAATCTGTGTTGACTATCCTGGATTAAGCTGCATCTTTCCAAATGGTCATAAATCCTATCCTTCAGGACCTTTTCCATTATCTTCCCGACCACCGAAGTAAGACTAACTGGCCTATAATTACCAGGGTCATTCCTATTCCCTTTCTTGAACAGAGGAACAACATTCGCCACTCTCCAGTCCTCTGGCACTATCCCTGTGGACAGCGAGGACCCAAAGATCAAAGCCAAAGGCTCTGCAATCTCATCCCTTGCCTCCCAAAGAATCCTTGGGTATATCCCATCTGGCCCAGGGGACTTGTCGACCCTCAGGTTTTTCAAAATTGCTAATACATCCTTCCTCAGAACACCTACTTCCTCCAGCCTACCCGCCTGAATCACACTCTCATCCTCATAAACATGGCCCCTCTCCTTTGTGAACACTGAAGAAAAGTATAAACATGGCCCCTCTCCTATTTCTTCTGACTCCATGCACAAGTTCCCACAACTGTCCTTGACCGGCCCTACCCTCACCCTGGTCATTCTTTTATTTCTCACATAAGAGTAAAAAGCCTTGGGGTTTTCCTTGATCCAACCCGCCAAGGACTTCTCATTCTCCCTCCTAGCTCTCCTAAGCCCTTTTTTAAAACTCATTCCTTGCTACCTTGTAACCCTCAAGCGACCCTACTGAACCTTGTTTTCTCATCCTTTTGTACTCTTCCTTTTTCCTCTTGACAAGACATTCAACCTCTTTTGTGAACCATGGTTCCCTCACACGGCCATTTCCTCCCTGCCTGACAGGAACATGCCTATCAAGGACACTCAGTATTTGTTCCTTGAACAAGCTCCACTTTTCATTTGTGCCTTTCCCTGACAGTTTCTGTTCCCATCTTATGCTCCCTAATTCTTGCCTAATTGCATCATAATTACCTCTCCCCCAATTATAAACCTTGCCCTGCCGTACAGCCCTATCCCTCTCCATTGCAATAGTGAAAGATACCGAATTGTGGTCACTATCTCCAAAGTGCTCTCCCACAAACAAATCTAACCCTTGGCCCGGTTCATTACCCAGTACCAAATCCAATGTGGCCCCCACTCTTGTCGGCCTATCCACATATTGTGTCAAGAAACCCTCCTGAACACACTGTACAAAAACTGCCCCATCCGAACTGTTCGACCTATAGAGGTTCCAATCAATATTTGGAAAGTTAAAGTAACCCTGAGACCTCCACACCTATCCATAATCTGTTTTGCAATTTCTTCCTCCACATCTCTATTACTATTTGGGGGCCTATAGAAAACTCCTAACAATGTGACCGCTCCTTTCCTATTTCTAACTTCGGCCCATATTACCTCAGTAGGCAGATCCCCTTCAAACTGCCTTTCTGCAGCCGTTAAATTATCCTTGATTAACAATGCTACTCCTCCACCTCTTTTACCACCTTCCCGACACTTACTGAAACATCTATACCCCGGAACGTCCAACAACCATTCCTGTCCCTGTTCTAACCATGTCTCTGTAACGGCCACAACATCGTAGTCCCAAATATCAATCCACGCTCCAAGTTCACCTATCTTATTCCGGATTCTCCTTGCATTGAAGTAGACACACTTCAACCCACCTTTCTGTCTGCCAGTACACTCCTCGACCTTGATACCCTCCTCAGTATCTCACTACTCTCGACACTGGCTTCTGGACTACAGCTCGTTTTCCCATCCCCCTGACAAATTAGTTTAAACCCTCCCGAAGAGCCGTAGCAAATTTCCCTCCCAGGATATTAGTGCCCCTCTGGTTCAGGTGCAAACCGTCCTGTCTGTACAGGTCCTACCTTCCCCAGAATGTCCTCCAATTATCCACATACCTGAAACCCTCCCTCCTACACCACCCCTGCAGCCACGTGTTTATCTGCACTCTCTCCCTGTTCCTTACCTCATTAGCACTTGGCACCAGCAACAAACCAGAGATGACAACATGGTTTGTCCTGGCTCTCAGCTTCCGACCTAGCTCCCTAAATTCTTGTTTTAAATCCCTGTCCCTTCTCTTACCTATGTCGTTGGTACCGATGTGTACCATGACTTGTGACTGCACCCCCTTCCCTTTAAGGATACAGAAAACACGGTCCGAGATGTCACGGACCCTGGCACCCAGGAGGCAACATACCATCCGTGAGTCTCTTTCGCTGCCACAGAACCGTCTATCTGTCCCTCTTACTATCGAGTCCCCAATAACTATTGCTCTCCTGCTCTCTCTCCTTCCCTTCTGAGCCACAGGGATGGACTCAGTGCTGGAGATCCGTTCACCGTAGCTTACCCCTGGTAGGTCGTCCCCCTCAACAGTATCCAAAATGGTATACTTGTTACTGAGGGGAACGATCACAGAGGATCCCTGCACTGTCTGCTTCCTCCCAGCCCCTCTCACCGTCACCCATCTATCTTGATTCTTCGGAGTAACTACATCCCTGAAGCTACTATCTATGACCACCTCTGCCTCCCGAATGATCTGAAGTTCATCCAGCTCCAGCTCCAGTTCCCTAACGCGGTTTCCGAGGAGCTGGAGGTGGGTGCAATTCCCACAGGTGAAATCAGCAGGGACACTGATGGCGTCCCTCACCTCAAACATTCTGCAGGAGGAACATTGCACTGCCTTCCCTGCCATCCCCTCTAGATAAAAAAAAGAAAGAGCTTACCTGTTATTCACTCTACCTCTTAGGTTAAAGGAGGCGGAAGGGTGGGGGACACTACAAGTGTAGTGTCTAGGGTTTAGAAACTGCCCAACTTAAATGCAGGTTAAAGTAAAACACTTAACCAGCAACCACTGCGTCCCACACAAGAACAGCAAATTCATAATCATCTGCCAATTCTGCTGCTAATCTCGCAGTTTTAACCATCTGCTCTTCCACATGAGTTCTCACTACATCAGTAATTGAATTTTAAACTCCTCTAAAAGTATAGTTTCTCTGAGAGCTTCATACGTTTGGTCTAATTTCAAAGCCCTTATCCACCTATCAAAAGTACTCTGTTTGAGCCTTTCAAACTCCATGTATGTTTGACCAAATTCTTTCCTTAAATTTCTAAACCTTTGTCTGTAGGCTTCAGGCACTAGTTTATATGCACTTAAGATGGATTTTTTCACCTCCTCATACGACCCAGATACCTCCTCTGGTAGTGAAACACTTAATTAGCTCTACCTACCAGCTATGTTTGAATCAGTAATATCCTGTGGCCATTTCATTTGTTTAGCTACCTTCTCAAATGAAATCAAAAAAGCTTCTACCTCTTTCTCGTCAAACCTTGGCAATGCTTGGACATATTTAAATAGATCCCCACCAAGCCTTCGACTTTGATGCTCTTTCTCACTATCCTCATCACTATCATCCAACTGTACGTTTCCCTTTACGTCTGCCGATGTTAACTGACTGTCATGTTTCATGGCCATTTTCTGAAGTTCAAACTCTCTCTCTTTATCTTTTTCCCTGATCTGTATCTCCCTTTCTCTTTCTTTTTGGTCTGCTGGGGCTATTCTTTCTTTTCTCCTTTATTCTCTCTCCTTTTCTTTTTCCTCTCTCTCTCTTTCTCTTTCCGCTCTAACTCTTTCTCTTTCTTTTTCCGCTCTCTCTCTCTCTCTCTCTTTCTTTTTCCTTTCTTTCGTATTCAAGCTGCTTTAATTCTTTCTCATGTTCCATTCGTTTAAGTTGTAATTGAATTTTTGCCATTTCCAATGAGTCAAACTGTATCTCAGGCAACTTTAAATGCTTAGCCACAGCCATAAATTACCTCATCTTTTCGCATTTTGTCAGGTAATGTTAACTGCAATGTTTTTGCCAAATCTAACAGTCTGCTTTTAGTCTCTGTCCGTAAAGTACTGCGTGTGACCGTCTCCACCCTCAAAAACTTCTGAGCCTCTGAAAGAGCCTTTGTCCACAACACACTCCCCACTTAAACTAGAATACCACACCTGATAAGCAACCACAATATGCTCACCCCTCACTGTCTTTAGGTTTACTAAGCCAATCCAATAGATAGACTTTTATCCCAGATGAGCCCCCAGTTTGTTATGGGCCAGGGTTTTGAGAACCCCAAAGTGTATCATGGAGTTCACCTGACCCACAACTTTTAATAGATTGTGGATGGAGAGCACAGTGTCCATTCTACAGGTGTGGTACAGCAAAAATGGAAAAGTGTTTTTTAAAAGCAAATGAACTCAGGATAACCTTTTTAAAACATACAGTGAACATTTTAGCAACCATCAAGTCAAATACAACCCCCAAAGAATACAACACTAAGTAATGATTTAAGCTTTCCTTTTAACATCCACAAGACTTAAAAAAACCTTCAAAACAGAAAGACATCAGGCTTAACTTCGCTACTTTTATTTTTATAATTTAGAGTACCCAATTCGTTTTTTTCCAATTAAGGGGCAATTTAGCGTGCTCAATCCACCTACTTTGCACATCTTTGGGTTGTGGGGGCGAAACCCACGCAAACACAGGGAGAATGTGCAAAGTCCACATGGACAGTGACCCAGAGCCGGGATCGAACCTGGGACCTCGGTGCCGTGAGACTGCAGTGCTACCACTGCGCCACCGTGCTGACCTTTAACTTCACTACTGAGAACATTTATAATTCTGAATTCACCAAATGATCAAGAGATAATCTTTTGATGGCAGAGAGAACAGCAGTACACCTGGTCTGGCTTCAGCTACAAAACTGAAAACAAAACTAAAACACACCCTGCAGCCTGCTCAAAACCGAAAAAGCTGACAGCAGCCCAGCTTCACCCACTCTCTGACATCGCTGCAGTAGTAAACACCCATTTCTTAAAGGTACAATCACATGACACTACTGCAACCAGTAAGGTATTGCAGACCCATCTTCACAAATCGCCAACCTCTATTTTTTCAGTTGTGCAAAAATGGAATCAGAGGCTGCAACATTTCAAGACCTCAAAGGAAGCAAATGTGACAGTGAATCTTTGGGGTTTCCTTAAAACCAAAATTGCATGCTGCCTCTTGCATGATCATCTTTTCATGTGTGTGTACGTAGTGGTGGAGGGGTGTGTGAATGGAGGGGTGCTGCTGTTGCATGTACATTTTGAGTGTTGCATAATAAACATTTATTGTTTTGTTAAAACTTACAAGAAAATCTGTCAAATGTCTGTTCTTGAGAGTTCCAGTACTCGGAGTTAAAATTTACTTTTCTTTTAAAACACATCTGCCTTTGGTCAATCAAGAGATGGAAAACGGGGAACCATCCTACCCTCTCTCTCCTGTCTGTAATAAAATGGCCCAGGTAACCTCCCCTCCCCCTGCCTCCCTGATATATCATTCTGCAGGGTAGTGTCCTAGGCCTAACCGATTTTAGCTTTTTCACCAATGATCTTCCTTCCATCATAAGGTCAGAAGTGGTTTGTTGGTGTTTGCACAATATTTAGCTCCACTTACAATTCCTCAGATAAAGAAGTACCTGTTTTGCATAACTTACTTCCTGTGTTAGGCGAACCTTTCTGTTACCCAGAAGGCACAAGTCAGAAATGTGATGGAACATTCTTCACTTAGTCGGATGAGTGCAGCTCCAATAATACTGAAGAAGCTTGAAACAATCCAGGAAATATTATCTGCTAGTTCGGCACCTCACCTATCTCCTGAAAACTTCACTGACTCCTTCTCCAACACAACATGACTGTCATGTGAACCGCCTCCATGATGCACTGCTGCAACTCAGCAAGGTTCTTTGACATAACAACACTTTGGGATCAAAGGTTAACTTCACTAAGTAACTGATGGTGAGACTGCCGCAGTTCAAGAAGCTCACTGCCTTCATCTTTTCAAGGGCAACTAGTGATGGGCAATGGGTTTTTGCCTTATTAGTGAAGCTCACACCTCACAAAGGAAAAATTATGGAAAATTAAATTATAAAAATCCAGCTTTGTGCTGCTGAAGGAAAAATCCAGCTGCAGTGCTAACATGGACCACTTACATGGATATTTGATGCGTTTTTGCACCTTTTTATTTACACATAAATGTTTCAGTCTAGCAGAGGCAGAGACAGCAGAAGACTTTTTTTGGCTGGTTAAAGTTTTACATTATTACTGCTTCGTGTTTATAAATAGTTTTAAAATTCAAATAATGTGAAAGGAAGATATATATATATATATATATTTAAAAGTTGGTTTGCCTTGAGGCTGTTAATTCCATTAAAAGGGTACTTTACTATGGGCAGCATGGTGGCGCAGTGGTTAGCACTGCTGCCTCACGGTGCCGAGGGCCCGAGTTCGATCCCGGCCCCCGGTCACTGTCCGTGTTGAGTTTGCACATTCTCCCTTGTCTGCGTGGGTCTCGTCCCCACAACTCAAAAAGATGTGCAGGGTAGGCGAATTGACCTTGCTAAATTGCCCCTTAATAGGAACAAAAAAGAATTGGATACTCTAAATTTGTATATAAAAAGAATATTTTACTGTATAAAGTGAGTTTGAAGTTACAGAAGGAGAAAGAATGATTGTTTTTAAACTTTGGTTTGTTACATAGAACATACAGTGCAGAAGGAGGCCATTCGGCCATCAAGTCTGCACTGACCCACTTAAGCCCTCACTTCCACCCTATCACCCTTATCCCAATAACCCCTCCTAACCTTTTTGGACACAAAGAGGCAAGTTAGCATGGCCAATCCACCTAACCTGCACGTCTTTGGACTGTGGGAAGAAACCAGAGCACCCGGAGGAAACCCACGCAGACATGGGGAAAACGTGCAGACTCCGCACAGACAGTGACCCAAGCTGGGAATCGAACCTGGACCCTGGACCTCCATGGTGGCCTGGCCCGTGATCGGGGCCCACCAATCTGCAGGCGGGCCTGTACTGTGGGGGCACTCCTTCCTTCCGCACCGGCCTCTGTAGGGCTCCGCCATGGTCGGCACGGAGAAGAACCCCCCTGCATCACGCCGGCCAGTCTGCGCATGCGCGGAACGACGCCGGCGGTTCTGTGCATGCGGCAACTCACGCCAGCACTTCGGCGCCGGTTGGCAGAGCGCCAACCCCTCCGGCGCCGGCCTAGCCCCCGTAAGTGGGGAGGATTGCGCAACTTCTGGTTGGCCTGACGCCAAAGTGGGTCGCGCCTTTCTTGGCGCCGGGCCATCCCGCCAATTGCGGGAGAATCCCGCCCAGAGTATTTCGGGATTACTCATATGTATGTATAACACATGTATAAGCTAAATCTAATCTGTTTAAATGGGATGTGGCAGGTAATGAAAGAATACAAAGAGCCAAATATTGTTCTACAATCGTTTCCATAGATTGTAACCCTGGCGCCACTTCCTGTTGAGACAAGGAGCACAAAAGCCTCCTCATTTCCATGATATCTTTTTGCAGCCCAGCATGACTCGTAGTATTGGCTGGCTGCACACACAACAGGGGCCCTAATAACATTCGAGCCCATGTCCTAGCTAGCCTCCACTTTTTTAAGTAGTCTGCCTTTTAAAGACAAGCTGCATTGAATCACAGGAGGATGCTGCTGAAGGCTATTACCCTGATTCTACACAATAGAATTGTAACACTAGAATAAAGAAATGGATTCCCCGAATTGCTGGAGGTCTTAGTCGAGGAGGTGGGCAGAAGGAGAGAGGCCGTGTTTCTGTGGGGTGCCAGGATGCCGTGCTCATCGTCTTTCTGCTGCCATATCATTTTACTGGAGCCGTGAAGATGGAGACAGGCCCTCCCACCCTGAGATTATTGAACCACTTAAATGGCTAATTATGGGTCTCTTCCTGCTGCCACTGGCACTTCACCAGGGATGGGTGGGGCCGCTGTCATGTGAGGAGACCACCTGTTAAGTTCTGGTGTTATGATCCCAGTGGCAGTGGCCATTATTGTGGCAAAAACCTGCCCAAACTCACCAGAGCATACCCCACCCTTCCTGCAGCCTGTTGTGATATGGCACGCAATCGAACCAAATGGGAACAGAGTCCCCCGATTGATGTGTTGGGTGCTCCGGAACACATACAGGTCACCAACACTTAAAATAGTGCAACACTATTTTATTAAATCAGAAACTGTTGAAGGTACTTTCACTGTGGGTTAACACGATATTAGATTGAACTGAAGACCTATGCCTATCCTAACCAGTCTATGCACTCAGCACATGGTGAAGATCTGTGCTGCAGGCTGTGAGCTCTGTCCTACTCGGAGGCTGCAGCTAGAATGAGCGGGAACTCTGATGCCCCCTGTCTTTATAGTACGTGTGCTCTAACTGGTGATTGACTGCTGTGTTGTGTGTGTTGACTGGTCCCGCTGTGTGTCGATCAGTGTGTGTGTATCTGCACCTTGATATACTGGTGTATATTATGACATCCCCCCTTTTATAAAAGACTGTATATGTGTGGCAATAAATAGCGTATAGTGAGAATGTTCCTAACTACGTGTGGGGTGCGAAGACATATTTACAGGACTACGTACATGAGAACTAAGCTATTTACATGGGAAGATGCCTGGTGCAGAGAAGCAGTATGCAACAAGAATAACGAGATGAACACTATATACAAACCAGGTAAACGATCAAACAAAGCAACAAAACAATTCAGAAAGTCTATAAGTCCACAAAGTTCATAAATTAAGTCTCTGAGGTGGGCGACGAATTCTGGTTGACCGCCTCAAGGGTGGGTCGAGAGCCGCCGGTTCAGGAGCGGGCTGGACTGCGTCAGAGTCAGGGGGATGCAGAGTGACAGGGAGCTCTGCATAGTCCGTGGGAGGGTCAGCAGGAGGGTGAGGCGACAGAGGAGGATCACGTAGCGAATGTGGAACGAGACGAAGGGCGCGTCGATTGCGGTGCCGAATGGAGCCATCCGGTAGACGAACCAGGAACGAGCGGGGAGCCACCTGCCGAAGGACAACAGCGGTCGCAGACCAGCCACCATTCGGAAGATGGATGCGGACGTTGTCATCTGGAGCCAGAGCCAGGAGATCAGCTGCACGGGAGTCATGAGCCGCCTTGTGCTGTGCACGAGACAGCTGCATCCGACGAAGGACCGGAACGTGTTCGAGGTCTGGGACATGAATGGACGGCACCGTCGTCCTCAGGGTACGACCCATGAGCAACTATCCTAGCGACAGGCCAGTGGACAGTGGGGCGGAGCGATGGGCCAGCAAGGCGACGTAGAAATCGGACCCAGCATCGGCAGCCTTGCAGAGGAGCCGTTTGACTATATGTACTCCCTTCTCCGCTTTGCCATTGGATTGGGGGTACAGGGGTCTGGATGTCACATGGGCAAAATTGTACCGCCTGGCAAAGTTGGACCATTCCTGGCTGGCGAAGCATTAGCCATTGTCCGACATAGCTGTGAGCGGGATGCCTTGTGGAGCAAAGGTTTCCTTACAGGCCTGAATGACTGCAGACGAGGTGATGTCGTGCAACCGTATCACCTCCGGGTAATTCGAAAAGTAGTCCAGGATCAGGACATAGTCTCTACCCAGCGCGTGGAACAGGCCGATGCCCACCTTGGTCCATGGTGACGTGACCAATTCATGGGGCTGCAGGGTCTCACGTGGTTGGGCGGGCTGGTAGCGCTGACAAGTGGGAGGTTGAGCACTGTGTTGGCTATGTCCTCATTAATGCCGGGCCAGTACACTGCCTCTCGGGCCCGTTGGCGACACTTTTCCACACCCAGGTGGCCCTTGTGTAGTTGTTCCAGGCCGAGCTGGCTCATGCTATGTGGGATGACAATGCGGTCCAGTTTTAGCAAAACCCCATCTACTACCGCCAGATCATCTCTGACATTATGGAACTGAGGGCATTGGCCCTTGAGCCACCCGTCTGTTGGGTGGCGCATGACACGCTGCAGCAAAGGGTCAGCCGACGTCTCGCGGCGAATTTGGACAAGGCGTTCATCCGTAGCAGGTAGATTTGAGGCCGCGAATGCCACATGGGCATCAACCTGGCAGACAAATCCCGCTGGGTCACATGGAGTGTTGATTGTCCTGGAGAGAGCGTCAGCAATGATGAGGTCTTTGCCAGGGGTGTATACCAGCTGGAAGTCATATCGCCGGAGCTTGAGTAGAATACGCTGGAGGCGAGGCGTCATGTCGTTCAAGTCTTTCTGTATTATATTGACCAGCGGGCGATGGTCGGTCTCGACGGTGAATTGAGGAATTCCATAGACATAATCGTGAAACTTAACCACATCGGTCAGAAGGCCCAGGCACTCCTTTTCTATCTACGCGTAGAGCTGCTCCATGGGGGTCATGGCGCGTGACGCATATGCAACAGGGGCCCATGATGAGGCCTCATCATGTTGAAGAAGCACTGCCCCAATGCCGGATTGGCTGACATCGGTCAAAATTTTGGTCTCTTTTGCTGGATCAAAGAAAGCTAAGACCGGGGCCGTGGTGAGTTTTGTTTTGAGTTCTGTCCATTCGCGCTTGTGGGCAGGGAGCCATTGGAAGTCTGTTGTCTTTCGGACCAGGTTCCTGAGAGCCGTGGTACGAGAGGCGAGGTTAAGGACGAACTTCCCTAAAAAATTGGCCATGCCCAAAAATCGGAGGACCGCCTTCTTGTCCTCTGGTGTTTTCATAGCTGTGATAGCTGCTACCTTGTCCGCATCCGGCTGCACACCCAACTGGGAGATGTGGTCCCCGAGGAACTTGAGCTCCGTCTGACCAAAAGAGCATTTGGCCCTGTTGAGGCGTAGGCCCTGCTCACGTATGCGTTTGAACATGCGCTGGAGGCGACTAACATGCTCCTGCGGGGTGGTGGACCAAATGATTATGTCGTCGACATAGACGCAAACACCTTCAATGCCTTCCATCATTTGTTCCATAATCCTATGGAACACTTCTGAAGCAGATTGATCCCAAATGGCATCCTGTTGTAACAATATCTGCCAAAGGGGGTATTAAATGTACACAGTTTCCTGCTGGATTTGTCGAGCTGGATTTGCCAGAATCCTTTTGCGGCGTTGAGTTTGGTGAAGAGCTTGGCGCGAGCCATCTCACATGTGACCTCTTCGCACTTGGGAATTGGATAATGCTCTCTCATGCTATTGTGATTTAGATCCTTGGGATTAATGCAAATTCTCAATTCTCCGGAAGGCTTTTTTACACATACCATAGAACTGACCCAGTCGGTCGGTTCCGTGACTTTGGAAATCACTCCTTGGGTCTGGAGGTCCTGCAGCTGCTGCTTGAGGCGGTCCTTAAGGGGTGCTGGGACCCTGCGAAGTGCGTGCACCACAGGCGTGGCATTCGGTTTTAATAAAATCTTGTAGGTGTACGGGAGCGTGCCCATGCCCTCGAAGACGTCGTGGTGCTGGTTGATAATGGCGTTGAGTTGCGCCCTGAAGTCGGTGTCCTGAAAGGCAGACATGTCATCAGGACAGAGAGACTGAACACTCTGAACTAGGTTCAACAACTTGCATGCCTGCGCACCAGGCAGAGAGGCTTTCGAGGAGCCCACGATTTCAAAGGGAAGGATGGCTTTGCGTGACCTGTGCGTCACTTTAAGTTGGCACGAGCCACTGGCAGCAATGGCATTGCCATTATAATCTAATAGCTGGCAGGCTGATGGAAGAATGGCTGGTTTGACACAAAGGCTTTGGCGGTCAGAGCCTGGCGGAGGCACCAGTGTCCAGGCGGAATCGTATTTGGGACCGGTTGACCTTCAGGGTGGCACACCACTCATCGTCTGAATCGATGCTGTATACTGATAGAGGCTGGATTTTTTGCTTCGGGGACACCCTGTTTTTTGCAACGATACCGACTCGAAAAGGTGCCTTCGGGTCCTCGGTGTCAATGTTGGGTAGGAGGTCCGTATCGGACTCGGTGACCGTGGGTTGAATGGCCCGGACATTCTTGCGAGGCTGGCTGAAGCGATGTGAGTTGGCAGGCTGAGCTCTCTGTATAAGGCAGCATAGTGTCCAAGTTTGCCACATCTCAGGCATTGTCGGGATTTGGCAGGGCATTGCCGCTTTAAATGGGCGGAGCCACAGTTGCCGCATGTCGGAGCGTCAGTACGTTTGCTGCACCACCGCGCATGCACGGTGCGGTCATACGTGGTGCGTGCCTGTGCATTACGTTCGTTGACGTCGCCAGCCCCTCGTTTGGTGCGCACAAGTGCGGGAGTCGGCGATAAGCGCAAAAATGGCCGTCCTCATCCAGGCTGAGGCCCTGGAGTTGCTCGATTGCTTGGACCCGTTCTGCCTCATGGGGACTTTGCCACGCCGTTTCAGCCGCTTGGATGTGGGAATACTGACTAGTGGCGTGTTCGTGTAGCACGCAGGCCTCGATGGCGGTCGCTACGGTGAGCTGCTTTACCTTGAGGAGCTGCTGGCGTAGGGGGTCCGACTGAACACCAAAAACGATCTGGTCGCGTATCATGGAGTCGGAGGTGGGCCCGTAGCTACAGGACTGCGCAAGGATGCGGAGGTGGGTGAGAAAGGACTGGAAAGGTTTATCCTTACCCTGCAAACGCTGTTGGAATACATAGCGCTCGAAACTTTCATTCACCTCCATGCTGCAGTGACTGTCAAACTTGAGGAGGACCGTCTTGAACTTTGTTTTATCTTCATCATCCGCAAAGGTGAGAGAATTGAAAATGTGAATGGTATGGTCCCCGGCCGTGGATAGGAAGAGAGCGATCTTCCTGGTGTCCGAGGCATCCTCCCGGTCTGTGACTTCAAGGTAGAGCTAGAAGGGTTGTTTGAATATCTTCCAGTCGGCCCCCAGGTTACTGGTGATGCGGAGCGGCGGCGACGGGCAGACGCTGTCCATTTTGCAGGATGACGATATGCTGGTGGAAGGCAGATCACTTGCAGGTAGGTCTAAGAAGTTCTAATATCCCTCAACTCCTGGTAACATGATGTGTTGGGTGCTTTGGATCCGTGGAACGCATACAGATCACCAACACTTAAAATAGTGCAACACTATTTTATTAAATCAGAAACTGTTGAACATACTCTCACTGTGGGTTAACACGATATTAGATTGAACTAAAGACCTATGCCTTGCCCTAACCAGTCTATGCACTCGGCACATGGTGAAGATCTGTGCTGCAGGCTGTGAGCTCTGTCCTACTAGGAGGCTGCAGCTAGAATGAGCGGGAACTCTGATGCCCCCTGTCTTCATAGTGAGTGTGCTCTAACTGGTGATTGGCTGCGGTGTTGTGTGTGTTGATTGGTCGCACTGTGTGTCCATCAGTGTGTGTGTATCTGCACCATGATATGCTGGTCTATATTATGACACTGATGAGTGCGCTTAGTCGGGTGTTTCCCAGCGCTCGCAGCGCTGAGGAACACCATGCTATCTACCGGGACTCTGGTTACATTTGGGGCCTCAGCGGGGAACTACCTGACAATGTCGCACTTAGTCCTGTTTCCTGCACTGAGGAGTTTCACTCGCCTGAACTCCTCAGTGTAGGAGATGATCAGGCCCCCCTTTTTAGAGTGTGGGCCGATCTCCCGTCCACCCCCCCACCCCGACGTAATCCCGCAACTCACCTATAAAGGGATCCTCGGGGCCTGCCCCATCCATGCATGCACCCCCGGAACCAATCCACAGTGTGGGAAAAATGCCAACCTGGCACCCTGGCAATGCCCCTGCCAGCTGGCAGTACCACCTGGGCACCTTGGTAGAGTCAGGGTGCCACCCTGCCCAGAAGGCAAGCACCGAGGGGCCTCTGATCCCCTGGGAGACCCCCATGAGTGCCATTCTATCTGCTCCCCATTTGTGGAGACCAACACTGAACGGCAATCGCCCAAGATCTTCCTGGCAAGGGGTTTGGATCCCATGCCTGGGGGGGGATTCACATTACGACGTCTCAAGAGATCGTGTTGGATCTCTGGAGGCGTGGGAGCCGGGTAGACCCCAGAAGAGGGATCTCCCGGTATCTACTGTCCACACCACACTTCCTTTCGAGCGCAACGTGGTTGGTAGATCGCACCCATGATGTGCATTTAGTTTTCGATCGACAAATTTTAAACCACTGTCATCATTACCTTCTTCGATAAGATTTGATGTATTAATCCCTTCACCTGTAGGCAGTCTGCTGGTACTAGTGGTCAGGGTCAGAATTGTGCCTTACAGCCATCCAATGAACATTCTCTGCATATTAACTTATCTTCAAATAAAGAACCCATATTGTTTCACCAATTCCAGTGTCATTGACGTGTTTATGATGAAGAGAAATAGAACGTAACATGGTGACAATAGTCACAGCATGGTTTTGAAGATTTGACGTTTGCCTCACCTCTTGACACAGACGAAGAAAGGAGCTGGTGTGACGTTAAACAACAATCATTGCTAACTGTGTGAAAGAATTCTGCAGGTTCTTAGGTAGTCTTCACACCACGCACACTATTCACCGGCCTTGTTGCGCCTGACTTTGTGATGCACAAGAATATTGAATCTAGCCAGAGGTCTCCTGCGAGATTCACGATGCTTGAGACATCTCACGAGATTCAACCAAACCTCGTGAGATGTTGTGATCTGGATCTCTGGATCTTGTCCAGCGAGCCTTAAGGCTCATTTAAATATGTCTGCGCCAGATTCTTCCAGCACCCAGGACTTAACGGCTTCACCAGCGTGGCCTGGACCATTTAGTACGAGTCCACACAAATGTGGACCAGGTTCCCCAGGCCATTGGAGACCCCTGGGTGGTCGTGGGGAGGGGTGGGGGTGAAGGGCAGGTATGAAGGGGCCTCATAAAGGTTGGGGGGGATTAAGGGTTGGGGTTCTGAAAGGGGAGAGGTAGTGAAAAGAGGGGGTGTGAAGGCCTGAACAATGGGGCCCTCAGTGACCCTATAATGGGGTGTCCTACTTGGGAAGGCAAGGGATAATGCCTATGTGCGCATGGGTGCAGTGGGTGACATTATCTGTGGGTGGTGGGTGTGGGAGATCCTCAAGCTCATTTAGAGATTTGGGCACCTTTTCAAAATGGCAACCTGATCTCTGAGGAGCCTATCTGGCCTGTGAGTTAATCTCCCCAGTGATGAAAACATTTCTAAGGGCGCAATCAAATGGCCGTGTCTTGCCAGGCGAGAATCCGCATGACCCGGTTAGCTTGTGGGAGAGACAGAAATCGTGAACCACGCATGGCGCCGATTAGTTTCTGATTTAACCGGCCTGCTCCTGTCGGCGAGATACCGGACCACGACGTGGCACAAAAAATCAATAATCACTAATTAAGGCCAATCTTCATCCCATTAACGGGACGGACCACCTATCTAACAGCCACCCATGATTTAATTGGCTCCCCAGTGAGCGGTCATGCTGGCGCTGTTTATCACACCTATTAAAAAATGTGAAGCTAGTGAAATGGCTGCTGTGTGGATCGGAGGAGATGAGTAACCATCTTGGAAATTGGGCAGTCAGCCTGGGGGACTGGGGCTGCTGCTCCAGTGTTCAGGACAGATGGGGGGAGCACCCAGAGTGGACGGGCAGGCCAATGGGGGTCGCGCTGGGCTGGGGGGTGAGGGCTGCACAGCTGAAGGCTCTCTTTTGTGAGGCCCACAAAGAATCCAGCACGAGTTTGTAGATCCAAACAGAAACCACCTTTATTTACAACTATATATACACAGCAGCAGTAGTACACCACTGCTTCCTACTCTCCTGGCATCCCAAACAGGCTGTGAGGTCTGGACACTTTGACTGAACACTGGAGGCTACAAAACTTCAGGGGCAACAGCTAACAATCAAACCGCCAAGAGTTGGGTTTCGGCACTGGGGACATCCCCCCGACCAGAGCGTGCATGTGTGTGGACCGGGGAGGGGACCTGTGCCCTGGCCAAGTAATGTTCTGGGTGGGGCTCTGGGTCTGGGGTCTGGTGCCCAGGGGCCCTGCTTTGGCTAGGGGTGCATGTGTAGGGCAGGGTCCCCCAGCACAACCTGCTCATTGGATGGCACCCTGAGAGAAGGCGGAAAGCGTAAGGGTGGGAGGCCTGGTGATTTGAGGGGCACAAGCCAGAGCCGCTTGTCAGTCTATCACCCTCTCTTAATTCCTTACAGATAGCACAGCTTGGATGATATTGTGGACCCTGCAGCAACTGGCTCGCGGTGGCGATGGCAGTCCAGGTGGCCAGATGCCAGAGAAAGCAGCAGTGGCATGACAGAGGCTCGAGAAGGCAGCCCATTTGCAGGGGCCTGCCCCACACCCTGAGGAACTGGCCGCCTGTCAGGCCGGGGAGTGACCCAGAGAGGGAGGCCAGCGACTGCCCAAGGTGTACAGGCGTCGCTGGGTGTTTGAAGAGATGTCGGACAGCATGTGCTGCAGGAGACTCTGCCTGAACAAGGCGACTGTGCCATGTCCTTGCCGACTTGACACCACGTGGAGGAGCAGGACACCCGCTCTCGGTGGTCGTCATGGTCACCGAAGCCTTGAACCTTTACGCCTCGGGTTCATTCCAAGGCTCGAGTGGGTACATGGGAGTGCAGCATATCCCAACCAACAACCCACCTCAACGCTCTCCTCCGAGGTGTTCTCATGGAAGGTGGGGTGAGAGGGTTGGGGGGGGAGGGTGGGGGTGGGTGAGGGGTGCGGGGGGCACACCCCGGATCGGCCGGCAGCATTGCATGGAGATCCTGCAGGAGAATGGACATGTGGTCAGTGGGAAAGAAGGATCATTATGTCTCACATGAACAACTCACGTGTGACACGTCATTTGGGTGGGGGCCGGTGAATAGTCACCTCTGCGGCGCAGTCGGTGACCGCTCTGTCCTCGGTCACCCCCATGACCTCCAAGACCCCTTCCTTGTGGGGCTGTGGTCTCTGATGTCTGACACCCCACGACCCATCTGTGCCCTTTCCTATCTGTATTGGGCCATCTTCTCCTGTGGAGACAAAGAGAGGGCATTGTGAGCTGCACGCGGCATACATCGTGGGGGCATGGCATGCTGGGGCACAGGCATGGTTTTGTGCAGGGGGTGTGCAGTGCCAACTGGAAGATTGTCAGGGTGTTGGCAGGGTGTGGCATGTAGGATCGGTGGCAGGGTGCCGATGCCAAATCACCCAGTGGAGGTTGTTTAGATTCTTATGGCATTGGGTGGCAGCCCTCCTTATGGCGGCGCTGCCACTGCCTCCCAGGTGGCACTGGTTGCCCTGTGGCGACCCTCCCATTCCCTCCAGGGAACAGGGTATCCCATCTCATCTCCACTGCGTCCAACAGTCTAGCCAGGTCAGCATTTCCGAATCGTGGAGCGGGTCTGTGCGGTGGCATGGCTGCATGCTGTCTGGGGTTTGCTCTGCGCCATCAATTTAAGAGCTGCTCCCCCTTGTTAGTGGGGGGTGCTGCCTAGCGAGGTCCCTGCGAATCAGCTGTCGGGACACTCATTTGTGCTGGGGCACAAATCTGTATATATTGGTTCACATTAAACACCTGTACACAAATGTTACAACTTGCCTCGGTGCTCTGTCAGACGGGTGTGCGGGGTGGGCTGATCTGGGCTGGCTGCAGAGGGGGTGGGGTGGGGGGGGGGGGGGGGAGGTGGGAATGGACGGACGTTGGGGGCGGGCCTTGCTCAGGGGTCGCAGCTCAGCCAGTGCTCATCGCTCTGGTGTACCGCCACCATCCGTCCACCCAACGTCCCTACCTCTGCCACTCTCGGGATCCAATGGGACGGTGTGATGGAATGGCCAGTTCGCATGCTGGGATCATCCAGGTGGACAGTGGAAAGTGATACTGTGGGCAGGAGTCAGATGTTGTCAAGCGATGCGGAGCACCAGAGCTCATCGCAGAGCGGGTTGTCATCATCCTCCATCCCATGGACCATACTCGCTGTTACTGCTAATCCAGGGTCCACACCCTGTAGTGCGGCAGGTCTGGGGTTTGCTCTGCGCGATCAATTTAAGAGCTGCTCCCCCTTGTTAGTGGGGGGTGCTGCCTAGCGAGGTCCGGGCAAATCAGCTGTCGGGACAGTCATTTGTGCTGGGGCACAAATCTGTATATATTGGTACACATTAAACACCTGTACACAAATGTTACAACTTGCCTCGGTGCTCTGTCAGGCGGGTGTGCGGGGTGGGCTGATCTGGGCTGGCTGCAGAGGGGGTGGGGGAGGGGGGGGGTGGGGCAGGAGGGGGGGCGGGGGGTTGGTTGCAGGCAGGGGGTGACCGGGGGGGATAATTGAGCTCATGATAGCATCTACCCTGATTGAAGCACTCCAAAAAGACATCTTGGGCAAACACAAAAGTTAAATTATGGAACTGCTACTACAACACGGACACAAGTACAAAGCCATACTAATGAGTAGTCAGCTTCTACCCCTTTGACATGGTAGCCAATGCAGGAATGCCAGTAAGTGTGGCCTCATACATATACCAAATAAATACCCAGTTTTTAATGCTGTCTGCAAGGCATGTGGCAACTGGGGACATTGGAAATGCTAATGGAGAAACATAGGCCAGTACACGTGGTTCCACTTCATGAGAAGCCACAAGGTCGGACAGATACAGCATGGTAACTCACTAAAAGATTGTACAAAACAGCATCAAGACAAGATCCACAAGCTGTCTAGCCAGAATTTCAACGCTCAAATTGAGCAGACATTCAGAATGGCAAACATCAGAGAATGTATCGGTCCAGTGGCACCAATCTGACATGTTGCTTCACAGTCTTCCAGTGAACATTATCTGAATATAGTATTATCTTCAAATAAAGAAGCTACATGTTGTTTTACTGGTCCTGGTGTATAATCGGTATGTTTACACCGAAGAGAAGTAATATGTAATGCCTGCCTGACTGGCACTAGTTCTCCCAGGTCTCACTTCTCTGGTTGGGCATGTGGCCTGCTTCTGTGAGGTCCTCTCTTCCTGGCAGGGTTCACCACTCCGAGTGCCGTTTCTGAGATTGCAGAGCTGTTGGCTGGTCTATTGGCAGGCAGACCTTGGGGATCTGCTGCTGGGAGGATTCCTCCAGGGTGTTGGTCTGGACCTGATGCTTGAGTGGGAGAGCCTGTGGATCAACTGGAAAATTGCAGTCTGACTGTGACAATAGGCCTTAAAGGTAATTAAGTATTCTCAATTGGTTACCCGCCACTTGTAAGGTGGCAGCCATTTGTCTGCCAATCCTATCTCTGGTAAAATGGCCTGGGGACAAGATGGTGCCGGTAAACACCAAGCAGTGGTGTAAATTCTGTGCACCCCACATCTGTAGCCACCCCCTTCGGAGGGCTAAAACCATTCACAATGTGTGCATCCCCCAGTGTCTCTCTGCTGTCCACTGTCAGCCAGTGCAAATTTAATCTCACCCCAATTTACTTTGACTCCTCTCCCAGGCTGTAACTGTTGGTGCACTGAATTCCTATCCTTCCTCCTGGTTTTCAGAGTAAACTACAGCTCCTGTTAAAGCTGACAGAATGCTTACCTGTCAGGAATTGAAATTGAATGAAAAATCTTCTCATAAATTGAGTCACCTGAGAATTTGGAGGAAGTATTGATTGTGATTTAGAAGTTGCTGTCATACAGACAGATTAAGAATTCTTAGCTTCTGGGCACCAAGATCATTTCAAGCCCTTCCACACTTCACATATTGAATGTTAAAGGAAAATGCTATCCAGCCTCAAGGCAAGAGCCTCCGAGACCCTACCTCAAATGTACTCCTTCCCCAGAGTTTAATCTGAATATCTGCTTTCCCAGTAGAGCCTGTTACAAACCAGCACACTTATGTTAACATGGTTCATTTATAGGAAGATAAAACATGGTGCTCTACAAAACATCAAGGACATTATCTTCACTTTTACTTCTCAAATTATGTTAGTCAACTAAAGAGCAGGAGGGAAGGAAAAAAAGATGATAAAGAAGAGAAAAATTAAATCAGGTCACTATGTAGCAGTATACGGGGAGCAGGGGGAGGTAAAGGTTCCATGTATGAAGCTATTGTGCTTTATGCAAGAGTTTCTGAGAACTCGGAGGCAGATGCAAACCATAGGCATGATTGCAGCAAACTCAAACTCCATTTGCTGCAACATACCGGAGCCTCTCAGATCTATGAACGCTTTTATCATTGTCTGCAATCCACTGACAAATATTCTTATATTGCTCACGACTTTGCCCATATGGCCCCATATTTGCCTGGGACCACTGAACACAGGCTATAGAAGGAGTATTAAGCTAATGCTGAGGTTTTATTGGGGGGTTTCTTTAAAACTTATAGGGCGGGATTCTCGGTCGGCTGACGGCCAAATTGGGAAAAGCGATTGGATGGAGAATCAGTCGTGAGACCAAAATTGTGGCCGGCGGGGGGGCGTCCGCCAGAATGCCATGCTCCCGTGCCTCGACAGCGGCGCCACTGCGTTCTACTCCACACGTACAGTAAACGCCATTCGCATATCACTAGCGGGCCTGACCTGTTATTCTCCGGGGCTTCCTCGATGCTCTGGGTCCACTGGGAGAAATTACTGATGGCGATTTTCACTTGCAGTTTAAAAAATCAGGAAACAGGCACCTTGGCTGCTGAGGGAGAGAGATGCGGTTCAGAAAGTGTCCAACATCGCCATAGTGTGCTGACAATTGTGCCGCTGGCCAAGGGGGAGTAGTGGGGGGTAGCCAGGAGGTGGGCCGTGTAGTCGGGATGGACGTGCATGGAAAATCATTGCCGCAGCCTGCAAGGCAGCCATGCGGCTACATATGCTGTTGAGTGCCCACTGTGAACTTAGTGCCATGGGTCGTATGGGTGTCCCCCCAGGTCAACTCCCCAGTGCCCTCTGGCTCCAGCCGACCCATCAATGGGATGGACGTGCTCCAGCGTAACCAGTGCCATCTTGTTTGCTGGGATGAATGTGTGTTGGGAGTGGAGTGCTTATATGCAGCTGCAGCTTCCCAGCCTCTCAAGTGTCAATCCCAACCCCAGGAAACCAAATGTTTGGGACCATTCTCCATTTGTTCCACAATGGCATGCAAGTTGTGACCCTTACCAACGGACCTGCCACAGACCCAATTCATGTTTGGACTTTGGTCAAGTGAGGCTGTGTCATCCCACTGAAGTTCTTCTCAATTTTACTTGCTGCAGTGCTACATCCTACCCTCAGCATGCTCCCACTGGAGTGGAACTAAACTACGGAAACTCCATCACCTGCACGCCAGATCCAAAGTCATCCCATCACCTGTCATTTAACTATAGTTTATAGACTTGCATCTGCACACACTCAGAGGTGGAGCTCCAAACCATCGTCAACATCTTCACCAAGCAATAAGAGACCATGGACCTTACACCAAACATCCGGAAGACAGATCCTCTACCAACCCGCCCCTATCAAACAATACTTCCACCCCCACCCCCCCTCCCCTCACCCCACCCCCCGCCTACCAAAATCCATAGCGCAGCCTTGGACAACCTGGACCACTTTCCATACTTTGGAAGCCTACTGTCAACAAGAGCAGACACCAATGCCGAGGTTCAAAACCGCCTTCAGTGTGCCAACACAGCCTTCAGTCATCTGAGGAAGAGAGTATTTTAATGCCAGGACCTCTGACCCAGCACTAAGCTCATGGTTTACAGAGCAGTAGTGATACCTGTCCTCCTCTATGACTCAGAGATGTGGACTATGTACAAAGCCCTGGAGAAGTGCCACCAGCAGTACCTATGCAAGATCCTGCATATCCATTAATAGAATAATCCCACCAACATTAGTGTTCTTGCTCAGGCCAACATGTCCAGCATCGAAGCATTAAGCATGCTCAATTCACTCCACTGGGCAGGCTACAACATCCACATGCCTGATACAAGATTCGCAAAACAAGTACCTTGTTGACATGGCAAGCCAGCCCCAGGAGAGCAGAGGAGATGCTTCTAGGACACCATCAAGGCCTCCTTAAAAAAATGCAACATCCCCACTACACTCTGGAATCCCTGGCACAAGACCGCCCAAACTGGAGGAAAAGTATCTGGGAAGGAGCTAACACGTCAAGTTTTATCGCCAAGAGCAAGCTGAAGCCAAATATTTACAGCGCAAGGAGCGCATAGCAAGCAGGGCACCCGACACACACACTCATCCAACAATCACCTACCCGCCTGTGACAGAGACTGTAGATCATGTCTGGACTCCTCAGTCAACTGAGAACTCAGTTTTTATCATGGATGCCACGTAATCCTCGAGTCCAAGAGACTGCCGAGGAAGAGGAAGAAGATGGCAAGATTGAAATGCTCAATTACATTGGGTGAGACTTTTTGTGGGACATGTTATGGGGAGGCCCCAGACTTGACCCTGAACTTCTGATTCAGAGGCTCTGAGAACCCAATTCTATCATGTTTTATTGGCAGATTGAGTGTTGGTCAGGATTTCCATGAGTTACGGCAGCACGGTGGCATAGTGGTTAGCATTGCTGCCTCACGGTGCCGAGATCCCAGGTTCGATTCTGGCTCTGGGTCACTGTCCGTCTGGGGCTTGCACATTCTCCCCGTGTTTGCGTGGATTTCACCCCCCACGACCCAAAGATGTGAAGGGTAGGTGGATTGGCCATGCTAAATTGCCCCTTAATTGGAAAAAAATTAATTGGGTACTCTAAAATTTATTTTTAAAAAAAGATTCCCATGTTAAAAAGGCAATGAGATTCCAATTGTCGCATGATAACTGAATTTACACGATACATTCTACCTGTCACTGGCGAAAATTTTAAAATCCCCATTATTAAATCGGCAGCCAGTGTGAACATAATAGGAATGAAGTATCCTTCCAATGGGGGGCACGGTAACACAGTGGTTAGCACTGTTGCTTCACGGCACCAGGGACCTGGGTTTGATTCCTGGCTTGGGTCGCTGCCTGTGTGGAGCCTGCGCATTCTCTCCGTGTCTGCGTGGGTTTTCTCTGGGCACTCAGGTTTTTTCCCACAAGTCCCGAAAGACGTGCTGTTAGGTGAATTAGTCATTCTGAATTCTCCCTCAGTATATTCGAATAGGCGCCGGAGTGTGGCGACTAGGGGATTTTCACACTAACTTCATTGCAGTGTCAATGTAAGTCTACTTGTGACACTAATAAAAGATGATGATGGGTGGTCAGAACTAAAATTGTCCATGGCCTTACTGCTAAACACAATCATATTCCCTAAAGTTCAGACATCACACAGTATGAATAGTTAAGACAATACACAGCACAACGATGTACCTACATAGAAATTCCAGGCATTGTTGATTTTAATCGACTGAAGCTGATTTTTCCTCGACAATTGAAGCCTCTCTTTAAATGTCAGTGCTCTTGGCTGAATCTTCAGAAAAGAGTCCAAATGGTTGAACACAGTAGATTATGCCTTTTCTCAAGGAATTCTACTGATCTTCTAATGGTGTATCAGCCGAGACCAAGAGAAGCCAACTGAATATCTCTTCTTGAAATTAAAGACAGAGAATTAACTTATTTAATAACTTGTAGAACGCAGTAGTGCCATTTATCAGTAAGCCTAAGGTGGCTCAGGAAATGTCCAGATGTGATTTTAGGGCCAAAACCAGAAAATACTGAACAATGTCAGCAGGTCTGACAGCATCTGTGGATAGAAAAGGGAGCTAATGTTTCGAGTCTGGATGACTCTTTGTCGAAGTTAGAGAGAACTGGAAATGGGGTCAGGTTTATACTGTAGTGGGGGGAGAGTGGAACAGTGGGGCTGGATAGGGGGCCAGCAAAAATAAAAATACATTGATCGAAATAAAATGGGTTGAGGTGGAGCAGAAGGTTAACAGTCTGAAGTTGCTGATACAATGTTAAGGCAGGAAGACTTAACGTGCCTAATCGGAAGATGAGGTGCTGTTCCTCCAGTTTGCGCTGGGCTTCACTGGAACATTGCAGCAGGCCAAGGATGGACATGTGGGCGAGAGAGCAGGACGGTGAGTTGAAATGGCAAACGACAGGAAGGTCTGGGTCCTGCTTGAGGACGGAGCAGAGATGTTCTACCAAGTGGTCACCCATTCTGTGTTTAATCACCCCAATGTAAAGTAGTGATCAATGCAATAGATCAATTGCATTGGTCTAGTCAATGCAATAGATCAGATCAAAGGAGATGCATGTGAAGCGCTGCCTCACTCAAAAAGAGTGTTTAGGGCCTGAGATGGTGAGCAGGGAGGAGATAAAGGGGCAGGTGTTACACCCTCTGCGATTGCATTGGAAGGTGCCGTGGGAAGAGGGTAAGGTGTTGGGGTGATGGAGGAGTGGACTAGGCTATCCCGGAGGAAACGGTCCATGCAAAATGCTGACAGGGGAAGTGAGGGGAATATGTGTTTGGTGGTGGAATCATGCTGGAGTTTGTAGAACTGGCAGAAGATGATTCTTTGAATGCATAAGCTGTGGGGTGAAAAATAAGGACAAAGGGATCCCTATCCTGGTTCTGGGAGGGAGGAGATGGGGCGAGGGCAGAGGTGCGGGACATGGGTCAGATACGGTTGAAAGCCCTATTAACTGCAGTGGGTGGGAAACCACGATTAAGGAAGAATGAAGATATGTCAGCAGCACCTTTTTGGAAAGTGGCATCATCAGAACAGATGCGACAGAGGCAAAGGAACTGGGAGAATGGCATGTGGTCCTTACAGGATGTGGGGTGCGAAAAGCTGTAGTCGAGGTAGCTGTGGGAGTCGGTGGGTTTGTAATGGATATTAATGGACAGTCTGAGACAGTATGTACATTGTAAGAATACTGAAGGGTTAACAATTTACTGTAACTGCACCCAACCACTAGATGGTGATCAAGTGCATACATGTAGATCACGTGATGATCTTGATGTAGGGAGAAGGGGTTTGGGCGAGGTAGAGAATAGTCATGTTATCAGGAGCTCTGTAATTAGAATCATAGTTTTAGTATGTCTGTAATCTTTTATACCTCAGCAAGCAAGTCAAATCTATTTAGTTGCAGTGTTAATAAATTAGCTTTGTTCAAAACTTAGCTTGATGTTCTTTGTGAGACACTACACTTCGAAGCCATCCTAATTCAGAAAGCAAAGAACATCACACAGTCTATCCCCAGAAATTGAAATAGAAAAGTTAAGGAAGGGACGTGTCGGACATGGACTATGTGAAGGTGATATAGGGGTGAGAATTGGAAGTGAAATTAATCATGTTTTCAGGTCCAGATGGGAACATGAAGTGACACCGAAACAGTTGTCGATGTACCGATAAGAGTTGTGGGATGGGGTCAGAATAGTACTGGAAAAAGGAATGTTCCACATAGCCCATAAAAGAGACAAAATTGAGACCCATTTCCAGTTCTCTCTAGCTTTGACAAAGAGTCACCCAGACTCGAAACGTTATCTCCCTTTTCTCTTCACAGATGCTGTCAGACCTGCTGAGATTGTCCAGTATTTTCTGTTTTTGTTTCAGATTCCAGCATCCGCAGTAATTTGTTTTTATCTTTGTGATACATGCGATTTGTCTACCGTCAACCTTTTCATGTCTCCTAATATCTCTCACAATAAATATGGCATATATGCCATTGCCTTTGTGTGGCCCATTATATTCCCATTTGATTCATTTTGGAAAATTGTCCTTTAAGTCCAAAGTAAAATTGTCATATAGTGGATTTTGTCATCCACAAAAGAATGACTGACACTATGCGAAAAGAACAAAGATAGAACACAGACGTGGACACCTCTAGCAGACAGTAATCAGTCAATATTAATTTCAAAAACCTATACAAGTCCCCAAAATCAATCTCTCAAATAAATTGGTTCATGTATTCATAATGCTAGTCCAGTATCGTACACTACTTGAACATGAACAGATTGGAAGCATTTTCTTTAAGGATGAACTCTGCTGTTTCATAGATGGGAACCTGTGGGTCTGATTGATAGACACAGTGGGAAATAGCAAAGTATACCTCTGTTTATTGTTGCTGCAGGAATGTTGTAACAATGGTAAGACAAAGTTCCTCGTGAGCACATCAGCAATGAATTGCGAAATTATATTGAACACTGATAATGGAAAGGCAGCGCATGAATCTGAAAGCATGCCATCAGCACAGAAAGTAAGGGCAGAATCCTCAATTTCTTTGTCGAAGTGCGGTGGCCGGTGGTACCGCTCCCAAATCATTCCCCCCCCCTCCCCCACTCAGTACTTTCTCTCTCCCCGAGCTTGCGGACTATCTTCCACATCACCCAAACCCTTCCCCCAACCAAACAAACAAACTAGACTCATTGTGCCTTGCCAAAACTGACCCAATGAGTGCAGTCCCCCCCCCCCCCCCCTGCCCCCGTCCCCCCCACTCCACTGCCATTCACTTACTTACTCCTTATTACTAGTGAGGTAGCCCCCACCCAGGGATTTGCCCCAAAAGACAACAGAATGCAAGAACATAATCCCCCTGGCCCGTCCTCTCTACCCAAGTGCCCAAACCCCAGCATCTTACTATACTCCTCTTCCCCTCCACGTACATATCAATCACCCCTTTAACATCCCCCAACAGCCCTGGTCTCCTTCCATCACCCTAGGAAAATCCCCCCGACATCCAAAAGAATAGAGACTTAACACACTATACTACAACGTCTTCAACAAACCCATCCCGTCTTTCACAGAAGGAAGTCCCCATTGGCCCTCCTCAGACCAGTCCCAGTCCCAGCATGCTCCAGCATTTGAAAGTCTTTCAAGTCCATCATGACTCTCAATCTCGCCGGATATACCACGCCAAATGCTGGATTTGTAGTCCAGCAACTAAGGTAGCCGATATTCAGGACGCCAAAGCGTGTAATGAGGCAGTGGGGAAGGGAACACTGACAAAGGAGAGTACTTGCAGGCACGGAGAGGGGTTGAAGTGTGTATACTTCAACGCAAGAAGCATCAGGAATAAGGTGGGTGAACTTAAGGCATGGATCGGTACTTGGGACTACGATGTGGTGGCCATCACGGAAACTTGGATAGAAGAGGGGCAGAAATGGTTGTTGGAGGTCCCTGGTTATAGATGTTTCAATAAGATTAGGGAGGGTGGTAAAAGAGGTGGGGGGGTGGCATTATTAATTAGAGATAGTATAACAGCTGCAGAAAGGCAGTTCGAGGAGTATCAGCCTACTGAGGTAGTATGGGTTGAAGTCAGAAATAGGAAAGGAGCAGTCACCTTGTTAGGAGTTTTCTATAGGCCCCCCAATAGTAGCAGAGATGTGGAGGAACAGATTGGGAAACAGATTTTGGAAAGGTGCAGAAGTCATAGGGTAGTAGTCATGGGCGACTTTAACTTCCCAAATATTGAGTGGAAACTCTTTAGATCAAATAGTTTGGATGGGGTGGTGTTTGAGCAGTGTGTCCAGGAAGCTTTTCTAACGCAGTATGTAGATTGTCCGACCAGAGGAGGGGTAATATTGGATTTAGTACTGGGTAATGAGCCAAGGCAAGTGATAGATTTGTTAGTGGGGGAGCATTTTGGAGATAGTGACCACAATTCTGTGACTTTCACTTTAGTAATGGAGAGGGATAGGTACGTGCAACAGGGCAAGGTTTACAATTGGGGGAAGGGTAAATACGATGTTGTCAGACAAGAATTGAAGTGCATAAGTTGGGAACATAGGCTGGCAGCGAAGGACACAAGTGAAATGTGGAACTTGTTCAAGGAACAGGTGCTACGTGTCCTTGATATGTATGTCCCTGTCAGGCAGGGAAGAGATGGTCGAGTGAGGGAACCATGGTTGACAAGAGAGGTTGAATGTCTTGTTAAGAGGAAAAAGGTGACTTATGTAAGGCTGAGGAAACAAGGTTCAGACAGGGCATTGGAGGGATACAAGATAGCCAGGAGGGAACTGAAGAAAGGGATTAGGAGAGCTAAGAGAGGGCATGAACAATCTTTGGCGGGTAGGATCAAGGAAAACCCCAAGGCCTTTTACACATATGTGAGAAATATGAGAATGACTAGGGCGAGGGTAGGTCCGATCAAGGACAGTAGCGGGAGATTGTGTATTGAGTCTGAAGAGATAGGAGAGGTCTTGAACGAGTACTTTTCTTCTGTATTTACAAATGAGAGGGGCGATATTGTTGGAGAGGACAGTGTGAAACAGATTGGTAAGCTCGAGGAAATACTTGTTAGGAAGGAAGATGTGTTGGGCATTTTGAAAAACTTGAGGATAGACAAGTCCCCCGGGCCTGACGGGATATATCCAAGGATTCTATGGGAAGCAAGAGATGAAATTGCAGAGCCGTTGGCAATGATCTTTTCGTCCTCACTGTCAACAGGGGTGGTACCAGGGGATTGGAGAGTGGCGAATGTCGTGCCCCTGTTCAAAAAAGCGACTAGGGATAACCCTGGGAATTACAGGCCAGTTAGTCTTACTTCGGTGGTAGGCAAAGTAATGGAAAGGGTACTGAAGGATAGGATTTCTGAACATCTGGAAAGACACTGCTTGATTAGGGATAGTCAGCACGGATTTGTGAGGGGTAGGTCTTGCCTTACAAATCTTATTGAATTCTTTGAGGAGGTGACCAAGCATGTGGATGAAGGTAAAGCAGTGGATGTAGTGTACATGGATTTTAGTAAGGCATTTGATAAAGTTCCCCATGGTAGGCTTATGCAGAAAGTAAGGAGGCATGGGATAGTGGGAAATTTGGCCAGTTGGATAACGAACTGGCTAACCGGTAGAAGTCAGAGAGTGGTGGTGGATGGCAAATATTCAGCCTGGATCCCAGTTACCATGGCGTACCGCAGGGATCAGTTCTGGGTCCTCTGCTGTTTGTGATTTTCATTAATGACTTGGATGAGGGAGTTGAAGGGTGGGTCAGTAAATTTGCAGACGATACGAAGATTGGTGGAGTTGTGGATAGTAAGGAGGGCTGTTGTCGGCTGCAAAGAGACATAGATAGGATGCAGAGCTGGGCTGAGAAGTGGCAGATGGAGTTTAACCCTGAAAAGTGTGAGGTTGTCCATTTTGGAAGGACAAATATGAATGCGGAATACAGGGTTAACGGTAGAGTTCTTGGCAATGTGGAGGAGCAGAGAGATCTTGGGGTCTATGTTCATACATCTTTGAAAGTTGCCACTCAAGTGGATAGAGCTGTGAAGAAGGCCTATGGTGTGCTCGCGTTCATTAACAGAGGGATTGAATTTAAGAGCCGTGAGGTGATGATGCAGCTGTACAAAACTTTGTTAAGGCCACATTTGGAGTACTGTGTACAGTTCTGGTCGCCTCATTTTAGGAAGGATGTGGAAGCTTTGGAAAAGGTGCAAAGAAGATTTACCAGGATGTTGCCTGGAATGGAGAGTAGGTCTTACGAGGAAAGGTTGAGGGTGCTAGGCCTTTTCTCATTAGAACGGAGAAGGATGAGGGGCGACTTGATAGAGGTTTATAAGATGATCAGGGGAATAGATAGAGTAGACAGTCAGAGACTTTTTCCCCGGGTGGAACAAACCATTACAAGGGGACATAAATTTAAGGTGAAAGGTGGAAAAAAAGGAGGGATATCAGAGGTAGGTTCTTTACCCAGAAAGTAGTGGGGGCATGGAATGCACTGCCTGTGGAAGTAGTTGAGTCGGAAACATTAGGGACCTTCAAGCAACTATTGGATTGGTACATAGATTACGGTTAAATGATATAGTGTAGATTTATTTGTTCTCAAGGGCAGCACGGTAGCATTGTGGATAGCACAATTGCTTCACAGCTCCAGGGTCCCAGGTTCGATTCTGGCTTGGGTCACTGACTGTGCGGAGTCAGCACGTCCTCCCCGTGTCTGCGTGGGTTTCCTCCGGGTGCTCCGGTTTCCTCCCACAATCCAAAGATGTGTGGGTTAGGTGAATTGGCCAATGATAAATTGCCCTTAATGTCCAAATTGCCCTTGGTGTTGGGTGAAGGTGTTGAGTTTGGGTAGGGTGCTCTTTCCAAGAGTCGGTGCAGACTCAAAGGGCCGAATGGCCTCCTTCTGCACTGTAAATTCAATGATAATCTATGATTAATCTAGGACAAAGGTTCGGCACAACATCGTGGGCCGAAGGGCCTGTTCTGTGCTGTATTTTCTATGTTCTATGTTCTATGTTAAATCGCACTCCTTTTTGTATAACACCACCTTCACCTTACTGAAGGGTGCAGACCTCTTTGCCAGTTCGGTCCCATTGTCTTGGTAGGTCTGCATGGTGTTCCCGTGCCAATCAATATCGCGGTTCATCTTGGCCCATTTCAGGGTCCGTTCCTTCCTCTGAAAGCTATGGAAGCGAATAATCACCGACCTTGGTGGTTAATTCGGCCGTGGGTTCTGCCAGAGTGCCCGATGAGCCCTATCCAACTCTGGAAGGGCGAACACTTCACCACCACCCCTTTTTGCTTTCAGCCGCTTGTTGCTCTCTGCCACGAGCCGATCTCTGCTACCAGTGAGGTGAGTCGCCTCTCATACCACAACAAAGCTTTCTCCATGCCGTCGCTTTGCTCCTTCCCAGCATTTGAAATCTTTTGCAGCTGCTCTCAGATCATACCCAATGCCTCCTTAATGGTGCTTTGAAAGACTCCTTCAACTCTTTTCCTTGCCGATCAAACTATCTATCTGTCTGCTTCTCAAACTTCTCTAGCTTCTGTGCTATCACCATGGCTAGCGAGTCTACTGTGATGGGTATGGCCACCTCCGCCATCTTCCCTGCCCCAGATTTCCTCACCGGGTTACCAGTCAGTGGTTTCTTTCCAGTGGGCTTTTCAATGACATTTTCGACATAGCCCCACCAAAAAAGCCTTAAAAACGGGCAGAGAATCAAAAACAAGGACCCTGTTGGGAGCCACTTTTCATGCAACTTGCTCTTACATGACATCACCGGAAGTCAATCCATGCCTTTCTTTTTTTTAATATATTTTTTATTCTCCTCCTTTTTCACATTTTCTCCCAAATTTACACCCACCAACAATAAACAATAATCAGTAACAAATATGTCAATCCCCATATCAATAACAACGATACCATCCTCCCACCAAACCCCAAACATTAGCCTGCATGTTCACACAAACAAATGACAAAAAGGAATTAGGGATCACCCATAGTCGCCATTAACACACACAGCCCCCCTCCCCCCAACCCTCCCAACCACCCGCCCCAACTAATGTTCGATGTTATCCAGTTCTTGAAAGTGCAAAATGAATAATGCCCATGAATTGTAAAACCCCTCCATCCTTCCCCTCAGCTCAAACTTAACCTGCTTAAGAGTCAAGTATTCCAACAGGTCCACCCGCCACGCCAGGGCACAGGGTGGCGCGGTTGCTCTCCAACCTATCAGGATCCGCCTTCGGGCAATCAACGAGGCGAAGGCTACAACATCTGCCTCCGCACCCGTTTCCAACCCTGACTGGTCCGACAACTCGAATATGGCCTCCCGGGGAACCGGGTCCAGTTTCACGTGCACCACTTTAGAAATTACCCTAAAAACCTCCTTCCAGTAATCCTCTAGCTTTGGACAGGACCAAAACATATGAACGTGATTAGCGGGGCCCTTTCCCACAACATTCACACACATCACACACACATCCTTCAAAAAATCGGCTCATCCTCGCCCTCGTGAGGTGTGCTCTGTATACCACCTTCAGCCCCAACCTCGCGCATGAGGTGGAGGAATTCACTCTTCGGGGCACCTCACACCAGAACCCCTCCTCCATATCCTCTCCCAACTCTTCCTCCCACTTTGCTTTGATCCCTTCCAGTGGTGCCATCTCCTCTTCCAAAATAACTCCGCAAACCGCCGACACTACCCCCTTCTCCAGCCCCCCTGTCGTCAGCATTGTGGTGATATACATCACTGTAAATACACAAGGGGTTAATGTAGATACACTAGGATACTGTAAATACACAAGGGGGTAATGTAAATACACTTAGACTAGGTAAACACTAGAGGGAGCACCAGAAACATCATGACACACAGACATTCAACCAATAGGTCAGTAAGATAGGACACGACCAAGCGGTAGTCAAGACACACACAGAGGTGACACTACCACAAGGGGGCTACCCATATAAAAGGACAGGGCACACACGCTCTTTCTCTTTCCATAGGCGACACTCAGAGAGACAGGAGCAAATCAGGGAAGCATCACACCCACCGCATGGATTAGAGCAGACTGGTTAGTTAGTTGAGTTACTATAGTTAGATTAGCAAGAGAGTTGAACTCAAGTAGGAGAACTGTTAACGGTTCAATAAATTTTATATTAAACCAACGCCTTTGTTTGGTGTATACTTGCATTGTGTGCAATCCGTGTTACTCCAGGGTGAACAACACAACAAGCACCTCCTCCAGCAATGTGGAGGCCGGCTCCACCAGGAAGCTCTGTATCTCCTTTCTGGCAAAATCTCGAACCTGCATGTATCTAAACATTTCCCCCTGCTCCAGCCCATATTTCGCTCCCAGCTCCTTCAATCCTGCAAACCGACCCCTAAGAAACAAATCTTTTAGTGTCTTAATCCCCTTCTCCTCCCATTTCCAAAAACTTCCATCCCACCTCCCTGGCTCAAATCTGTGGTTCCCCCGAATCGGCATTTCCCTTGACCCTGCCCCCAACCCGAAGTGTTGGTGAAACTGCCTCCAAATTCTCAATGAAGCTATTATTACCGGACTCCCTGAGTATTTCCCCGGGGCCATCGGGAGCGGCGCTGTTGCTTGTACTTTAAATCCCAACCCCCTGCACAAACTCTCCTCCGTTCTGACCCACTGGGAATCAATCCCTCTGACCCAACTCCGCACCTTATCCACATTCGCCACCCAGTAGTAATACATCAGCTTCGGAAGACCCAAACCCCCTGCCTGTCTTCCCCTCTGTAGCAGCACCTTTCTAACTCTGGCCACCTTCCCTCCCCATATGAACGAAATAATCCTTCCCTCAATCTCTCTGAAAAAAGCCTTTGGCAGGAAAATCGGCAGGCATTGAAAAATGAACAGAAATCGCGGCAACACGTTCATTTTAACCGCCTGTACCAGACCCGTCAGTGACAGAGGGAGACCATCCCACCTTGCCAGATCAGCTTTCACTCTCCCCACCAAACTAGAGATGTTGTACCTGCGGAGCCCCCCCCCCCTCTCCCCCCGCACTCCCGGCCAACCTGCACCCCCCAGGTACCTAAAGTGAGTCCCTGCCCTACAGAATGGCAGCCCCCCCATCCCTGCCCCCACCCCGGCTGAGACAAATCCATGCCTTTCTAAGTGACACTTTATCATGTCTCTCAGAATTGTTTCCAATAACTTGCCCACCACTGAAGTTAGACTGACTGACCTATAGCTTTCAGGTCTATCCCTCGCACCCTTTTTAAATAATCAGACTGTGTTTGTGGACCTCCAATCCTCTAGTTCCTCACCTTTTAACTTTTAAAATAACATCATTCTTGTTTGTTCGGAAACTTAACAGACAATTTAAAGTCACACAAACAGCAAATTAGGTGTATATTTGGGTTTTAATATCATCAGTTAAGAGGTGAATGTTGGCCACCTTGTTTTATGATTCCTGTACAGCCTGATAACCTTTTAAGAAAAGAGGATCCCCACAATGCCAATGGAAAGAAAGGTGATGGAGATTTCCCTATGTGCAACTTTTACTGTAACAATTAACTAAAATCAACATAACTCAAATGTTAACAGGTAAATGATGCTTCAAAGAAAAAAAGGGCTGGATCCTCTGGTTTCTCAGCAGGTCGCCGGTGGCAGGATACTATCTTCGCGCCGCTAGTCAATGGGATTTCCCATTGAAACCATCCCACACTGCTGGAATACCATGGCGGGAGTGACAAGGATCGCAGAATTCCAGCCAAAATGTTGCCTTAAATAGTCAATACAACAAAGGCATGCCTCATGTCGTATAAGGACTCGCACTATCTTCTGAACAAATGTGACAACATGGGCAATCTCACAATCTTTCCAACTAGACCTTCATTTTGTGGGATCTTCCTTTCACTTATTTTATTCTAAGTGCTCTGACTTGGCTACCTCCTACAAACATAGTCATAAATTCTCTCTCACTCAGGGCTCAAGAGTCCTGATGGTGATGAATCCCGAGAGAATCACTTCTCTGAAGCGAGGACACAGCCTCAGACTGAAGGGACGTTCCTTTAAAACTGTGATGAGGAGGAATTTCTTCAGCCAGAGGGTGGCAAATCTCTGGAACTCATTGCCACAGAATGCAGTGGAGGCCAAGTCGCTGAGTGTCTTTAAGTCAGGGATACATAGCTTCTTGTTTAATAAGGGAATAAGAGGTTACGGGCAAAAGGCAGGAGAATGGACATGAGAAACTTATCAGCCATGATCGAATGGCAGAGCAAACTTGATGAGCCTAACGGCCTAATTTTGGTCATATATCGTGGGCGAAATTCTCCGTTATCGGCGGAAACTCCGCCGATCGGCGCAAAAAACGGCGCAAATCCCACTTGCGTCACGTCATAAAAATGGGCCGATAGTCTGCGGCCCGAAATGGGCTAGCAGCGACGTAACGGGATCCGCGCTTGCGCAGTGGTTCACGCCGTGCAGCGTCATACGCGCTGCACGGCGTGACGGCTCATAAGGCCGCGCTGCTCCCCCCCACCCGACCGGAACAGCCGACCGCAACACCCGACTTGATGGCTGGCCGTCGCTCAGCCCCGAGGTTCGAGTCACGCGATGTGGAGGCGCTCCTGGATGCGGTGGAGCAGAGGAGGGACGCCCTGTATCCCGGGCACGGCCGCAGAGTTGCCCCACGCCACAGCCGGCGTCTGTGGAGGGAGGTGGCAGAGGCCGTCACCGCTGTGGCCCTAACACCACGGACAGGCAACCAGTGCCACAAGAAGGTGAACGACCTCGTCAGAGCAGGCAGGGTGAGCGTCCCCCATATCCCCCATATCCCCTCTCCCCCAAATCCCCCCCTCCCCCATATCCCCCCTCCCCCATATCCCCCCTCCCCCATATCCCCCATATCCCCCATATACCCCCTCCCCCATATCCCCCCTCCCCCACATCCCCCCTCTCCCCCATATCCCCCCTCCCCCATATCCCCCCTCCACCATATCCCCCCTCCCCCATATCCCCCATATCCCCCCCTCCCCCATATCCCCCATATTCCCCCCTCCCCCATATCCCCCCTCCACCATATCCCCCCTCCCCCATATCCCCCCTCCCCCATATCCCCCCTCCCCCATATCCCCCATATTCCCCCCTCCCCCATATCCCCCCTCCCCCATATCCCCCCTCCCCCATATTCCCCATATCCCCCCCTCCCCCATATCCCCCCTCCCACATATCCCCCCTCCCCCATATCCCCCCTCCCCCATATCCCCCATATCCCCCCTCCCCCATATCCCCCCTCCCCCATATCCCCCATATTCCCCCCTCCCCCATATCCCCCCTCCCCCATATTCCCCATATTCCCCCCTCCCCATAATCCCCCCTCCCCCATATTCCCCATATTCCCCCCTCCCCATATCCCCCCTCCCACATATCCCCCCTCCCCCATATCCCCCCTCCCCCATATCCCCCCTCCCCCATATCCCCCCTCCCCCATATCCCCCTCCACCATATCCCCCATATTCCCCCCTCCCCCATATCCCCCATATCCCCCCTCCCCCATATCCCCCCTCCCCCATATCCCCCCCTCCCCCATATCCCCCATATCCCCAAGTGAATCCAGCCCTAACCTTAACCTCTGCAATGCATGCGCAACCGATGGCGTGCATTCATATACCTGCCTAACACTGTTGCCTTTTACCCCTGCCACCACCCCCCCCCCCCCAGGAGAAGCGCGCACACAACAATAGGGAGCATGTGAGGACTGGAGGAGGGCCCGCTGATGAGAGGCCACTGACCGTACACGAGGAAAGGGCCCTGGAACTGGCTGGCGAACCTGAGGACCGGGAGGTTGCTGATGCAGAGGTCGGGGCCCCACGAGCAAGTGAGCCACCAACAGCCCGTCCCCATATCCCCCCTCCCCTATATCCCCCTCTCCCGTATCACCTGATCACTGCCTGATGTCTAACCATGCATGCTTCATTGTGTATCGCAGGACCAAACGTCCAGGCACCCATCCCCGCAGATGCAGACCGCCCGAAGGATGCCCCTCGGAGACCACGGGAGACGGAGAGACCCGCACCCTCCAGCATGCGACGCCCGCAGGATGCCCCTCGGAGACCACGGGAGACGGAGAGACCCGCACCCTCCAGCATGCGACGCCCGCAGGATGCCCCTCGGAGACCACGGGAGACGGAGAGACCCGAACCCTCCAGCATGTGACGCCCGCAGGATGCCCCTCGGAGACCACGGGAGACGGAGAGACCCGAACCCTCCAGCATGCGACGCCCGCAGGATGCCCCTCGGAGACCACGGGAGACGGAGAGACCCGGACCCTCCAGCATGCGACGCCCGCAGGATGCCCCTCGGAGACCACGGGAGACGGAGAGACCTGAAGCAACAGGGAGACGACACCCCCGTCACGTGCGGGAGCGACCACCCAGCGATGAGGGGGGCAGCCACAGGCCCCCGTCACATCCGAGCCAGGACACCACTACCCGGGACAGCACTACCCGGGACAGCACTACCCGGGACAGCACTACCCAGGACACCCCTACCCGGGAAGACGAAATACCGGACAGTGACTCAGAGTGGATGGGTGGAGACGAACCCCCACCCCAAAGTGCCATGGACTCAGAGTGGGACGAAGAGCACGACACAACGCCACTGCTGTCACCAACACCCTCCACCATCGCAGAAACACTCACCACGGTTGGGCACTTTAGTGATGAGGCGTCTGGTACACTCACTGGTGCGCACAACACAGCCGTCCCGGTACAGCAGGTGGAGGTAGGAGCAGCAGAGGGACCGGGCGGTCGGAGGGCAGCCCAGGCCAAGCGAACATCTGCCGCCCAGATGGATCCCGGGTTCCTGCAGTTACCACACCCACACATAGATCCGATGCAACCACCGACACGGAGACGAGCGAATAGGGTGACGGGTGGCTTGCGGCGGCTGCGGTCGCAGGTGGAGGAGTCCACCCGCGTCCAGGAGCTGGGAGTGGTCCCGGTCATGCGTGCCACCCAGGCTGACACCGCACGGGTGGCGTCCGCGGTGGAGGCAATGGGTGCGACGGTGTCAGACATGGGGAACGGTTTGCGAGGCCTGGGGCCTTCCGTGCAGGCGGCGTCTGTGGCCCAGGAAATGGCTGCCCTCTCACAGGAGGCCATGAGCCAGTGCCAGCGCCAGATGGCAGAGGCGCTCAACGCCATAGCCCAGTCTCAGCACGCCATAGCCCAGTCTCAGCAGGCCATGGCCCAGTCTCAGCAGGCCATGGCCCAGTCTCAGCAGGCCATAGCCCAGTCTCTGCAGGCCATGGCCCAGTCTCTGCAGGCCATGGCCCAGTCTCAGCAGGCCATCGCTGAGGGCATCGGCGCCAGTGGCCATGTGCGAGCTGGCGTCGCACTGTCGCAGACAGGGTTCGACAACCCCCTGGGCTCCATGGCTGCAAACCTGCAGACCCCTGTCGATACCAGCACGGGCCTCCAGGACTGGCAGCGCCAGATGTCGGGGGCGCGTCGGATGGCCAGTCCATTCGCATCCCCCATCCATGTAGAGGCCTGGGGGCCATCGGGCACCCCGAGGGAGGAGGAGGTGGTGTGGTCCGTCCCGGCTCCCTCTGTAGGGGAGGTCCCGGTACACCGCGACACCTCGGACTCCCCCCCCCCTTCCGTCCCAGGTGCATCGGGTGGGCAACGGGCAGGACAGGCTGGCAGCTCGCCATCCCAGTCGCCCGGGCCGCAGCCTGGCCCATCTAGGCCAGGACGCCCCAGGAAACGGCCGCCAAAGGGATCCAGTGTCAGAGGGCAGGAATCACAGGAGTCCACCTCCAGTTCTGCTGTACCGTCTGGGGAACCACGTAGACGTAGTCAAAGGGCCCGTAAGGCCAAACAATTAGACACTGAGTAAGTTGGCACGGGTGCAGGGCACAGATGAGTTTTAGGCGCTAGGGCACGTGCATGAACTCCTTTGGTTATTAAAGTCAATGTTACACCTACCGAAGCTGCCTTTGTGCTCTGTCCAAAGTGTGCGGGGGTGTCATGTACGTTGAGCGCAAGTGTGTGTGTGAGGGGTGGTCTTACCTCAGCCCCAGGTGAGTCTGCCCCCTTCCCCCTGGGCCGCCATCAACATCCCCCGGGCAGAGGACGGGACCTGCAGTGTCACAGCCGCATGCAGGGATGGTCCGGGTGGATGGTGGTACTGTGGCCATGGGTCAGACATAGTCCAACGATGTAGAGCCAGGAGCTCATCGGAGGCGGGTTGTCATCATTCTCCATGGCCTGCGATAGACACGCGTCCACCCGCAACTGGGTGAGCCCGGCCCGTTGTGCCGCCGGTGGATCGGCAATTGGGAGTGGGGGGGTGGTGTGCATGCGGGTGGGGTGTGTGGGGTTGGGGAGGGGGGTGAGGGTGCTGGGTGGGTGGATGGGTGGGGGGTGTGGGTGGTCGGCTGTTGTCATGGTGTGCGGTCTGTGGCCATACTACCCGATTCCCACGCCCATCTAGTCAGTGAAGCGGGCGTCTATCAGTCTGTCCCGTGCCCGCTGGGCCAGCCGGTAACGGTGGACAGCCACCCGTCTGTGTCTACCCCGTCTGCCCTGACCATTGCCCCCATCCCCCTCACCTGGGGAGGACTGGGCCTCTTCCTGCTGCTCCTCCACTCCGCCCTCCTCTGCCTGCGGCACATCGCCCCTCTGCTGGGCTATGTTGTGCAGGACGCAGCACACCACAATGATGCGGCCGACCCTATCTGACCGATACTGGAGGGCGCCCCCAGAGAGGTCCAGGCACCTGAAACGCATCTTCAGCACACCAAAGCACCTCTCGATCACTCCCCTTGTCGCTACATGGGCATCATTGTAGCGGTTCTCCGCCTCATTGCGTGGCCTCCGTATAGGCGTCATCAGCCACGATCGCAATGGGTAGCCCCTGTCGCCCAGCAACCAGCCCCTCAGCCGGGGATGGCGTCCCTCGTACATGCCGGGGATGGATGACCGCGACAACACGAATGAGTCGTGTACACTGCCTGGGTGACGGGCGCAGACGTGCAGGATCATCATGCGGTGGTCGCAGACCACCTGTACGTTCATCGAATAGGTCCCCTTCCTATTAGTGAACACGGCCCTGTTATCTGCAGGTGGCCGCACGGCGACGTGCATCCCATCGATCGCGCCCTGGACCATGGGGAACCCGGCAATGGCAGAGAAGCCCACGGCCCGGGCATCTTGGCTGGCCCGGTCCACGGGGAAGTGGATGTAGCGGTGCGCCATGGCATAAAGGGCATCTGTCACTGCCCGGATGCACCGATGCACCGATGTCTGCGATATGCCGGACAGGTCCCCACTCGGTGCCTGGAATGACCCCGTTGCATAAAAGTTCAGGGCCACCGTAACCTTGACGGACACGGGGAGAGGGTGTCCCCCGCCAGTGCCACGCGGTGACAGGTGTGCCAGCAGGTGGCAGGTGTGTGCCACGGTTTCCCGGATCATCCGGAGTCTCCTCCTGCATTCCTGGTCCGTGAGGTCCTGGTATGACTGCCGGGGCCGGTACACACGGGGCGCCCTCGGGTGCCTCCGTTGCCGTGGGGCCGCGACGTCCTCCTCCCCCTCCTCGTCCTGTCGGTCAGGTGTCCCTCCAGCCTGGGCGGCTGCCGCCTGCCCCTCTGCGGCAGCCTGCGCCGCCTCTCTGGCACGCTCCTCCTCCTCCTCCTCATCCAGGGCAACATAGACATGAGCGGCTGCCACCACGGCGGCCAACATCGCTGGATGGTCTGAAAACATGACGGCCTGGTGGGGGGGGAGGGGAACGACGACATGTCATCATTGCCCATATCCCCTCCTCCCCCCAGCCAGGTGGCATGGACCGCATGGGTCCAACTGTTGGAGGCTGGCACCTGGCCAGGTGGACCAACTCATTTGCCCTCCCATCACCCACCCCGGCACGGACCCCCCCCCCCCCAACCTCCACCCCGGCACGGACCCCCTCCCCAACACCCACCCCAGCACGGACCCCCCCCCCAACCTCCACCCCGGCACGGACCCCCTCCCCAACCCCCAACCTCCACCCCAGCACGGACCCCCCCCCCAACCTCCACCCCGGCACGGACCCCCTCCCCAACCTCCACCCCGGCACGGACCCCCTCCCCAACCTCCACCCCGGCACGGACCCCCTCCCCAACCCCCAACCTCCACCCCAGCACGGACCCCCCCCCCCAACCTCCACCCCGGCACGGACCCCCTCCCCAACCCCCAACCTCCACCCCAGCACGGACCCCCCCCCAACCTCCACCCCGGCACGGACCCCCTCCCCAACCTCCACCCCGGCACGGACCCCCTCCCCAACCCCCAACCTCCACCCCAGCACGGACCCCCCCCCAACCTCCACCCCGGCACGGACCCCCTCCCCAACCTCCACCCCGGCACGGACCGCCTCCCCAACCTCCACCCCGGCACGGACCCCCTCCCCAACCTCCACCCCGGCACGGACCCCCTCCCCAACCTCCACCCCGGCACGGACCCCCTCCCCAACCCCCAACCTCCACCCCAGCACGGACCCCCCCCCCCCAACCTCCACCCCGGCACGGACCCCCTCCCCAACCCCCAACCTCCACCCCAGCACGGACCCCCCCCCAACCTCCACCCCGGCACGGACCCCCTCCCCAACCTCCACCCCGGCACGGACCCCCTCCCCAACCCCCAACCTCCACCCCAGCACGGACCCCCCCCCAACCTCCACCCCGGCACGGACCCCCTCCCCAACCTCCACCCCGGCACGGACCCCCTCCCCAACCTCCACCCCGGCACGGACCCCCTCCCCAACCTCCACCCCGGCACGGACCCCCTCCCCAACCTCCACCCCGGCACGGACCCCCTCCCCAACCCCCAACCTCCACCCCAGCACGGACCCCCCCCCCCAACCTCCACCCCGGCACGGACCCCCTCCACAACCCCCAACCTCCACCCCGGCACGGACCCCCTCCCGGCACTCCCCCGGAGCCCAGCCTACTCTAACCACCCCCCCCCCCCCCGCCGCACACACACACAAGCCGAGACACACCTCTCCTCAGGCAATCAGTCTGCGGCCACGCCATTTCCTGCCCAGAGCCAACCCCCCAGGCCGTCACTCACCTCCTCGCTGGTCGGCGTGAACCTGGAGCACAGGGTCACGCCGATGAAAAGGAGGTTTGATTCACGTCGACGTGAATGGTCATCACGTCGACGGGACTTCGGCCCATCCGGAAGGGAGAATATCGGCAGGCCGAAAATCGGCTGCCTTGCGCAGACCCGTGACATTCTCCGCGGCAGCGGCGCCATTAACGCCCCGCCGACTTTTCTCCCTTCGGAGACTTCGGCGGGGGCGGGGGCGGGATTCACGGCGGCCAACGGCCATTCTCCGACCCGGCGGGGGGTCGGAGAATGACGCCCCTTATGTCCTTTTAAATGGGTATGTGGGCTGTGATGCCACTTCAATGGCAGCAATGCGGATTGTTCAACCCACAATATTGCTTTATTCCTCTCTTCATGCAGTCAGTAACACATTAATACAGCCTCTGCTATATTCTCAGAAACCTTCTTCAACATCAGGATCTGTTCAAGGACTACCAAACGGAAAATTGTTCCACCCAGAGAGACCACACTGATTTTCTCTTTGCATGAATCCTCAGTATTCAGAAATGCCAAATAAACAAGCAGGTTAAATTTCAACCACACTGCAATTAGCTTTTTATTTGCCCATTGATTTTTAGTTGTCCATCGCCTTGACCACCCAAAGTCACATGAGCTTTTCTAGGAACCTAATGATATCATAATCAAGGCAACCAATTTACCCTGTTTCAAAATATGCCCCAGCATATTTTGTTCTTAAAGGTACATTGCATGAAAGAATATATAGGCTTTTTCCGACACATGGGTCATCACGTTTTGAATCTTTGACATCCAACTGAATGGTCAGATGTTTGGTTTAACATTTCATTTAAAAGACAGCACCCCTGATAATGTACTACTGCCTGATTGCCACACTGTCGCGTCAGCTTGGATTATGGACATGATCTGCAAAAGAACCTTGAAGCCATAACCTTCCAACTTGGAGTTAAGAATACTACAGGAGAATCAAGCCGACATTTATTTATTCAGTATAAAAGAGTAAAATCAGTGCATGAGATGAGTAAGTCAGATCTAAGAGCACACATTAGAAAGTGCATTAAAATAATCTTAGGTCAGTCTAGCACAAATCCCATCTCCCTTTCCTCTGTAGCTGTAGGTTAAAATATTGCCAAGGACTGACACTAAACTGTCAGAAAAATGATAATGAACTTTGTATCATCCCCATTTGGGCCCTGCTGCATGTCAACACATCTTATTTAGTTTGCACAGTCAATTCTCATTTACAGCATTTATTTTCATGGTAGAATTCTTTTAAGCATTCTGAAATATAGCCAATGGCTACGGGAAAATGTGTACATGAACAGATGTGTTCATGTTCATTTGATAGTGACAATTTAGATGCAGGGTAAAGGTTTTGCTACTGATGGATTAAAGGGAATGAGTGCTAAATATTGCAACACTGGTTACCTGTCAAATGTTATACTGTATAAATATCTGAATATGAAAGTTCTTGTTCAACACAGGTCTGTACAATGAGGCTGCCAAGTCTGGTGTAATCAAATTTTGTATCAATCACATCCACTCTTGTTTGTTCCATGCTACCATTCAATTGGATGGATGTAGAGGAATTGATTACTGTGCCTGAATGTACAGGCCCACAGTGCACATGATGTTAGGCCTCAAGCCTAATTACTGTTGAGCAAACAAGCTGCTGTCAAGAAAGAGGTACACAGGAAGCTAGCTGGCAAAGAGGAATTAAAGGTCAGGTTACTGAGTGTAGCGCACAAAGACTCCATGAGACGAATAGAGTGAAGTCGATGAGGCTTTATTAAGCGTGTCTGTTCCCCCGCAGCTCGATAGTAAACTGGCCTGCGGGGGAAGACTCCGGCTTCTTATACTCCGTCTTCAGGGCGGAGCTTGAGGTCAACGGCCAACCAGGACCCGGGATCTGTCAGCCAATGACATTAGGGCTTCCAGTCCCACATGACCCCCAATACATACTACCACATTCACCCCTTGTCAAAAATGAACCCGGCGGGGTGATGCTTCGTATGGTGGTAAGGGTTTACAGGGCTGGTCCTGGGAGGATAAAACATTCACATGGCAATACAGTATTGGACAATTTCGTCCTGTTGCAACTATTTACAGAGGGTATAGGAAGAAAAGCAAAATGTTCTTGTGAACAGTCCATATTTGTTTTACATCGACGCCACGAGTCGGTCGGGCGGTCTGGTCGTCCGTGTCGATCACCTCGGCCCCGGCGGTGGTGGTGGTGCTTGTCCCAGTGTTGTCGCCTCCAGGAGCCGTACGGTTTCAGCTGTCGGTGCAAAGGGGAGGGGGACCAATCCTCCTGGGAAGGGGGCGGTCGCGGGGTGCGGCGGTGGCAGGAAGGGGGGGGGTTGGGTTGATGGTGTCGGGGGGGTGTGCGTGTTGCCGGCGGGCGCCAGATCCCGCAGGGAGACCGTGTCCTGTCGGCCGTCGGGGTACTCCACGTAGGCGTACTGGGGGTTTGCGTGGAGGAGGTGAACCCTTTCGACCAACGGGTCCGCCTTATGTGCCCGCACATGCTTTCGGAGCAGGATGGGTCCTGGGGCCGCCAGCCAGGTCGGCAGCGACGTTCCAGAGGAGGACCTCCTAGGGAAGACCAGGAGACGCTCGTGAGGCGTTTGATTAGTGCTCGTACATAATAACGACCGGATGGAATGGAGAGCGTCCGGGAGGACCTCCTGCCACCGTGAAACTGGGAGATCCCTGGACCGTAGGGCCAGTAGGACGGCCTTCCAGACCGTGCCGTTCTCCCTTTCTACTTGCCCGTTCCCCCGGGGGTTGTAGCTGGTCGTCCTGCTTGAGGCTATGCCCTTGCTGAGCAGGAACTGGCGCAGCTCGTCACTCATGAAAGAGGACCCCCTGTCGCTGTGGACGTATGCGGGGTAACCGAACAGTGTGAAGATGCTGTTCAGGGCTTTAATGATTGTGGCCGCGGTCATGTCAGTACAGGGGATGGCAAAAGGGAAGCGGGAGTATTCGTCCACTACGTTAAGAAAATATGCGTTGCGGTCGGTGGAGGGGAGGGGCCCTTTGAAATCGAGACTGAGGCGCTCGAAGGGGCGGGAAGCCTTAATCAGGTGCGCTCCACCTGGCCTGAAAAAATGTGGCTTGCATTCCGCGCAGATGTGGCAGTCCCTTGTGACAGTACGGACCTCCTCTAAGGAGTATGGGAGATTGCGGGACTTGATGAAGTGGTAAAACCGAGTGACCCCCGGGTGGCAAAGGTCCTCGTGGAGGGTTTGGAGGCGGTTAATTTGTGTGTTGGCACATGTGCCGCGGGATAGGGCATCGGACGGCTCATTCAGCTTTCCGGGACGATACAAGATCTCGTAGTTGAAGGTGGAGAGCTCGATCCTCCACCTTAAGATCTTGTCGTTTTTGATTTTGTCCCGCAGTGCATTATCGAACATGAAGGCTACCGACCGTTGGTCGGTGAGGAGAGTGAATCTCCTGCCGGCCAGGTAATGCCTCCAATGTCGCACAGCTTCCACTATGGCTTGGGCTTCCTTTTCTACTGAAGAGTGGCGGATTTCTGAGGCGTGGAGGGTCCGGGAGAAAAAGGCCACGGGTCTGCCCGCTTGGTTAAGGGTGGCCGCTAGAGCTACGTCGGAGGCGTCGCTCTCGACCTGGAAGGGGAGGGACTCGTCAATGGCGCGCATCGTGGCCTTTGCGATATCCGCTTTGATGCGGCTGAAGGCCTGGCAAGCCTCTGTCGACAGAGGGAAGGTCGTGGTCTGTATTAGGGGGCGGGCCTTGTCTGCGTACTGGGGGACCCACTGGGCGTAGTACGAAAAGAACCCCAAGCAGCGTTTCAGGGCTTTTGGGCAGTGCGGGAGGGGAAATTCCATGAGTGCGCACATACGTTCGGGGTCGGGGCCTATTATCCCATTGCGTACTATGTAGCCCAGAATGGCTAGCCGGTCGGTGCTAAAAACGCACCTGTCCTCGTTGTACGTGAGGTTCAAGGCTTTGGCGGTCTGGAGGAATTTCTGGAGGTTGGCGTCGTGGTCCTGCTGATCGTGGCCGCAGATGGTTACATTGTCGAGATACGGGAACGTGGCCCGCAACCCATGTTGATCAACCATTCGGTCCATCTCCCGTTGGAAGACCGAGACCCCGTTTGTGACGCCAAAAGGGACCCGTAGGAAATGGTATAATCGCCCGTCTGCCTCGAAGGCTGTGTACTTGCGGTCACTTGGGCAGATGGGGAGCTGATGGTAGGCGGACTTGAGGTCCACGGTGGAGAAGACTTTATATTGGGCAATCCGATTGACCATGTCGGATATGCGGGGGAGAGGGTACGCGTCTAGTTGTGTGTACCTGTTGATGGTCTGGCTATAGTCAATGACCATCCTTTGTTTCTCCCCTGTCTTCACTACTACCACCTGCGCTCTCCAGGGACTATTGCTGGCCTGGATTATGCCCTCCTTTAGTAGCCGCTGGACTTCGGACCGAATGAAAGTCCGGTCCTGGGCGCTGTACCGTCTGCTCCTAGTGGCGACGGGTTTGCAATCCGGGATGAGGTTCGCAAACAAGGACGGGGGTTGCACTTTGAGGGATGCGAGGCCGCAGATAGTGAGTGGGGGTATGGGGCCGCCGAATTTGAAAGTAAGGCTCTGTAGATTACATAGAACATAACATAGAACATAGAACATAGAAAATACAGCACAGAACAGGCCCTTCGGCCCACGATGTTGTGCCGAACCTTTGTCCTGGATTAATCATAGATTATCATTGAATCTACAGTGCAGACATTGGAAATCTAATCCCAGCAAGGTGGGGGCACAGAGTTGGGGAAGGACGTTAAGTTTGTAGTTTTTGAACTCCCTCCCCTGCACCGTAAGGGTAACTATGCAGAATCCCTGGATCTGTACGGAGTGGGATCCTGCAGCTAGGCAAATCTTTTGTGCGCTGGGATAGGTGGTCAAGGAACAGCGTCTTACCGTGTCGGGGTGTATAAAGCTTTCCGTGCTCCCGGAGTCGACTAGGCATGGCGTCTCGTGACCGTTTATTAGGACCGTTGTCGTCGTCGTCTGGAGTGTCCGGGGCCGAGCCTGATCGAGCGTAATCGAAGCGAGCCGTGGTTGTAGTAGTGGAGTGGGGTCCGTTGTTGCCGTCCAAGATGGCGTCGGGGATGAACAAAATGGCCGCCCCCATACATCGCACGTGGCTGGGGGGTCACAAGATGGCGGCGGGGGTGGACAAAATGGCCGCCCCCATGCGTCGTACAGGTCTGGGGCCGTCCAAGATGGCGGCGCCCCTCCTCCCCTCGTGGTGGTCGGGACCCAAAATGGCGGCGTCTGCGGGTCGCACATCGGCGCCCCTCCTCCCCTCGTGGTGGTCGGGACTCAAAATGGCGGCGTCTGCAGGTCGCACATGGTGTGCTGGGGGGGCTGGGGAGCGCTAGGACTGCGCAAGCCTGTGGGGTGTCCGGGGGGGTAGGGGGTTTGCCGCGATGGGTACGTACGGGGCCCAATGGCCTGCCGCACGGTCGGGGCCGTAGGCGCGGGTATTACGCGCGGCCACGTCTAGGGAGGCTGCTAGGGCCCGTGCCTCTGAGAGTCCTAGCGACTCTTTTTCTAGAAGTCTTTGGCGGATTTGGGAGGATTGCATACCTGCCACAAAAGCATCGCGCATTAACATGTCCGTGTGTTCGTTTGCGTTCACCGACGGGCAGCTGCAGGCTCGTCCCAAAATCAGCAGCGCGGCGTAGAACTCGTCCATTGATTCTCCGGGAGATTGCCGTCTCTTCGCGAGCTGGTAGCGAGCGTAGATTTGGTTAACTGGGCGAACGTAGAGACTTCTGAGTGCTGCAAACGCCGTCTGGAAATCGTCGGTGTCTTCAATGAGGGTGAAAATCTCCGTGCTCACCCTCGAGTGCAGGACCTGCAGTTTTTGTTCGTCTGAAACTCGGCCGGTGGTCGTTCTGAGGTAGGCCTCGAAGCAAGTCTGCCAGTGTTTGAAGGCTGCTGCCGCGTTCACTGCGTGGGGGCTGATCCTCAGGCATTCTGGAATGATCCTGAGCTCCATAGTCCTTTTTAGGCACGCTTAATAAATTGTAGCGCACAAAGACTCCATGAGACGAATAGAGTGAAGTCGATGAGGCTTTATTAAGCGTGTCTGTTCCCCGCAGCTCGATAGTAAACTGGCCTGCGGGGGAAGACTCCGGCTTCTTATACTCCGCCTTCAGGGCGGAGCTTGAGGTCAACGGCCAACCAGGACCCGGGATCTGTCAGCCAATGACATTAGGGCTTCCAGTCCCACATGACCCCCAATACATACTACCACACTGAGATACCAGCACCAACCCTCAGTTAAATCAATAAAAGGGCATGGCATGTGGAATGATTGATTTGGAAGGATAGCAGTGACCGTGAAGGGGTGGGTGGGTAGGTAATCAAGAAGTGCGGAAAGCGGACAGAGATTGATTGGGGATTGGAGGTGAGGATCACAAGAAAAATGGAATACCAGCAGTGATTGGGGTGAGGAATTAATTCCTGGATTTGATGGAGTGGGGATTGGGTGTGGTGGCTGGCAACACTTGCATCTGAGCATATTTTGAAAATTTTCTTAATTAGTTGTAATGCAACTGTCCCTTTAAGAACTCTTGTTCAGCTACAAATTCTCCTGAATGTAGCTGGTCTGGTGGTAGATGTAGTCAGGTCAACACAATATTGTTAAGGAGGCTTCAAACAATGGTTTCATCCCATATTTGATTAATGACAGAACCTACTGCCTGTTTTAGGCATGTATTCTGGATGCCGCTTTATTTATACTTGCACCAATATGTAATAGTGGTGTGTTTGAGACCTGCTATATTGAGAACTTAGGTGCCTGCTTTGCAACTTAAAAACAGGAACTGGGCAGTTCTACTCAGGCCCATGACTTCTGACAAAATAAATTCCTATACTGTGCCAAAATTAACATATATTCTTCAAACTGCACCAACCTGTTAATACAGTTCTTTCCGATGCTAAAGAAGATTGCCATCATCAGGTGGTCTTATCATTCAGTTAACAAAACACAAAACAAATTCTTATTTAAAGATCAACCATTGCAATAAAGGATGCAGGAAAGTATATAAATTGTTTGCTTTTTATTAATTCAAAGATTGTCAAATTTAATTCAAATTGTTTGAATGTATTCTACCATGCTCTGGTTTTGTTCTTGCTTATGAATAGATAATTTAATGGTAATTGTTGCTATCCGCTAATTAATTGTCTTGTCAGGGTGTAATCTTATTGCCTGAACCATCATTATGATTATTTACCATGCGGATCCCTTTGGCAAAAACAACCGTATCAGTAATAATGTAGTTAGACGATTGAGATAGTTACTGAGTGATTTGATAGGGGTTTTTTAAATTATGAGCCGATTAGATAGAAACAGATTGCAATGAATGAGAAAGAGTAAGGGGATTAGAGATATAAGTGAAAGAGCTGGGTTGGAGAATCTCTGGGGGGCGGCTTGAATCCCACCCCGCCGCCGGGGTGGGGGGGTGCGGGGGGGGGGGGGTGCCCACGGTGGGCGGCCCCCACAGTGGCCTGCCCCGCGATCGGGGCCTTCCGATTTGCGGGCAGGCCTGTGCCATGGGGGCACCCCTTCCTTCCGTGCCGGCCTCTGTAGCCGTGGCGGCCGGCCTGCGCATGCGCGGAAGCACGCCGGCGGTTCTGTGCATGCACTAACTCACGCTGGCCGATGCTGGTGTAAAATGCAGCGCCAACCCCTCCGCCGCCGGCCTAGCCCCCGGAAGTGCGGAGGATTCTGCAATTTCCGGTCGGCCCGATGCTGGAGTGGTTCGCGCCACTTTTTACGCCGGCGTCGGGCAATAGCGGTGATTTGGGAGAATCCTGCTTTTAGAACAAAGGGAAACATTTTTATAAAGGATTATAAGATTATGGCCTTGTCCACCCTCTCATATGACATAAAATATCCCACAGAACCTTTCAAAGAACAGAAAGGGAGTTTTCCTGGTGTCCTAGGCAGAATTTATTCCTCACCTAACATCATCAAAAGCAGGTATATCATTGTTTGCAGAACACTGATATGCCTCATCCATTCTAATAGTGATTACACTTCAAACATATTTCATTAGCTGTAAATCGAACGTCCTTGGGTACTAAGAGGCACTGTGTACATGCATATCTTTCTTTTTCTAGAATTAGGGACTGAGCCATGTTTGTCAGCAACTATTCCCTGCTGATCCAATTGTAGATCTTGTACTTTTTAATTTAGAAAAGGAATGAATCACAAAGAGCTAACTCCAATGACCTTTTCTTTACACATGCTGTCATCAATATATTCCTTGGGTCTTCAAAGCAGAACTGCAAAGTTGAAGCTTATAAAATCAAATTACCTTACATCACAGATAAGAAGCAATTCAGTCTGTTGTGCCTGTTCTGGCAGTTTGAAAGAGCAGTCATGCTTGACCCTATATCTTTGACTTTTGCTTACAACCTCAAGTACCTGTTCAACTTCCTCTTAAAGTTAATTATGGAATTAGCTTCCACTCCTTTCAGGCAGTATGTTCCAGATCCCCACCAACTCTTTAAGCATTCTTCTCATCTCCCCTCCAGGTCTTTTTCCAATGATTTTGAATTCATTGGCTGGGATTCTCCGAATTCCCGGCCAAGTGTTGATGCCAGCGTCAAAACCGCCGCAAGCAACACCGGAGTCAACGGGCCTCCAGATCCAGTAATTCTCCCCGTCCTTGGGGGCTAGAATGGCGGCAGAATGCTGTGCGCTGCTCCGGCGCCGAAATCCGGCCCGCCACGGCCGGCATGGGTCCACGTATGCGCGCCAGGGCCATCTCTGCACCGGCCCATGAGCAACATGGCGGAGGCCTACAGGGGGCCGGCGAGGAAGAACATAGGCTCCCCCCTGGAATTAGCGTGCCCGCCGATCGGTTGCCCCTGATCGCGGGCCTGGCCACCGTGGAGGCCCCCCCCCCGGAGTCGGCTCCCCCTGCCGCCACCACCTGGACGGCCCCTGCAGCCAGAACGGCGAGGTCCCGCCGGGTAGGACCATATGCAAATGACGACTGCGGGATTCGGCGGGCAGTCGGCTCGTGAAACGCGCTGAATCGCCGCAAGGCTGCTTTCAACGGCCCCCGACCGGCGCCGCAGCAATCGCGCCGGCGCGATTGGCGCTGATTCTCCGGTCGCTGGAGAATCGGCGGTCCGGCATCGGAGCGGCATGGCGGGATTCACGCACCCCCCACCAACCCCCCCCCCCCCCCCCCGGCGATTCTCCAACCCGACGCGGGCTCGGAGAATCCCGGCCATGATCTCTAGGCATTGATCTAATTGTCAGAAGGCTTTTCAACCCAGATTTTGTGGTTAGTAGCAAACTGACAGTGCTCACTACTGACCTGAAGGAATGTTGCCCACAAAAATGCTCTAGAGATTTTTGTAGTGTGGATTTTACAATTCTCAGTATTCGTTTAAATCTAGCACCAAGCCAATGGAATCTCCAGGCATCTAAATTGGCCAAAACAAATCAGAGGAAGGTAACAAGGTGTATGTTTTTCTGATCAGGGTCAGAAATAGTGGCTGAAACACTGATCGGAAATTTGGGCCATGCGTAGGGTGGAAGCTCGGTAAAGTGGTAGCTGGGTAGGTTGATAAGCTTGGGTCAAGTCAGGTCATGGGGAGCTGGTGGGCTTGGGGAGAGTTGGGATCTAGTCAATTCAGGTCTGGAGTGTGTAAGGGAGGGAGGATGTTATAGGCTGGGGGCTGAGTCAGGTAGTGGGGGTAGTTGGGTTGGGTGGGGGTAATTGTGTTGGGTTGGGGGATCAGTCAAATAGTTACTCAGGAGTTGCACCAAGATTTTTCTGTCAAATATTTCCTGTGTAACTATTCAGCCAACCATCGGAACCATCTGAAGTCTCCAATTCTAAATCAGAGTTGAAGTCTTCTCAGAGGTCCTGTGGAGGAGCGAAGTTGCCTAACAGAAGTTCAAACTTCTCGGCCAACTCTTACAGTCAGTGCATTCGGATGTCTGAGGGCACCTGTGGCATATCTTAGGGACTACGCCCATATCTCAGATGTGCCAGAGACTGCAAGATCTGGGCCATTGTATTAAAAGGCATTGGAGATTTTATCATTATGGGAAAAAAAATAACATTAGGCAAATATAAAACTAGTGTTTCAGGGCCAGAAAGATTATTCAGAAGAAGTTATGAATTAACATACCGTTAAAAATGCAGTTGCTCCTCATTAACAAGGTATTTCTGTTTTGCAGGTTTTTGAAACTGATGAAAAAGTGGAAGTCCACATCAGTTCAGTGAATTCTCAAACTTGAGAGGACTCCAGCAGAGGACCCTACGCAGGAGCAGGAAATCAGTGACAGCAATTCTGTATGTTTGTGTTTAACCGCACCTTTGTGGACACTAGAGGTTGCTGTCAGTTTTACTGGATAATTATGGCAAAAGCTGGCTGCTCCTCCATCATTTTTTACCCCATTCGGTCCATGCCTCCCATCATCAGAAAATCTTTATTTGGTCAGTTTCTAAACATTTGCCGTTTCAAACAAAACAGTCCTAACTTTTCCAACCTCTCCTCCTTTCAGAGGCCCATTGGGCGAGATTCTCCAGTAATGGGTCCCCAATTCAGCGTCAAAACACAGGCGTTTCACTCTGGACTTTCCTGAAGAAAGTCCAGAGTGATTCTGCTTCCTGAAGGTGGGTAGCAGAGCCCCCGGAGTACTCCTCGCATCTCTGGCTGCCGATACGGGGCCCTGCACGGGGCAGACTCGCACCGTGGAGTGGCCCCGAAAATATAGGCACCCCCCCCGAGATCGCGCGCGCCCGGACTGACTCCGCAGCCGCCATTGCCCATTCCCGACACGCAAAACATGGTTAGAACCACGCCGCTGGGAACTCGGCCAGTTTTTGGCGGTGAATCAGCGCGGCGGCCTCTGTCAATGGCCCCCAACCCGCGTAGTCCATGCGCGATTCACGGCGATTCTCCAGGGACCGGAGAATCGCGAGAGCGCCATCGTGAAGGATTTCGGCGTCAACATCCATTCTCCGCTATCACGCCGATCGCGATTTTGGCTCAGAGAATTCCGCCCATTGTCTCTGACAACATCCTGATAAACCTCATCTGCACCTTCTTTAATGCCTTTCCTGAAATATGGTGCCCAGAATGGAAAGCAAACAGGGCAGCATTTTTGAATGTTGTGTTTTGATGTTTGAATAAAACATCTGTAGAATTTCTTAAAGTTTAATGGAAAATATTGATCAAAAAAATTATATTATTAATGTCAAACTTTAAAAACATGTTAAAATTTAATTTAATGTTTAACTTTAGCAGATGCAGTATGACATTTTGTTCAATAACTACCTCAACTTTTCAAATTTCTTGCAGTAAAATATATTTTTTCACCTAAACACAATGGTTGTCTTTTTGTAAAGGAAAGGGAGAGGGGAGGGAAGGGTGGGAGAGGGGAGGGAAGGGTGGGAAAGGGAGAGGGAAAGAAGGGTGGGAGTGAGGAGGGAAGTGTGGATTTGGACAAATCAATTATTAATTTTATAAGCTCAATTTTCGAAAGCCGCAGCAATTTTAAACTGCCCTTGTGTCATCTGGAGCCTGGGCCTGCACACCTGCAGCAGGAGGTATGCCCGCATCAGGCTCCATATTGCCATCTTCTTGGTCCTCCAGTTCTGGTGGCAAGTTATCTTCTGGGTGAATGCTCAGTCCATGCTGAAGCACTACAACAAGGCCACACTACAACAATCTTTGTGACTATCTCTGGTGCATACTACAATATGCCCTCTGACCTGTCCAGACATCGAAAACGTGACTTCAAAACACCAATTGGCCTCTCCACCACCTGGAATGCACGGTTGTATTGTTCCTGTACTTCATTGTTGGTCCTTCGGAATTATGGCATAAGTCATATTCTCAGTGACTGTCCCTTATCACTCAGTAACCATCCTTTACTTCCTGGTGGTATTGTCATGGCCAGATGTAACATTGAGCTTTCAAGGACGAAATGCCATTTGCATTTACAGTGAGAATCCTTATTTGTGCATCACACGACACCATCACATTTAAAGAATGGAACCCCTTCCTGTTGTTGAATGAAACAGTGTTATTTCTTGGTGCCTTCAATGCAATTTGTGTTCCAGTGACAGCCCCGATTAGGTTTGGGAAAGCAGCAATCCTGAAGAATGCAATAGACCTCTACATCATCTTCCCATGGGATGTGTCAAAAATAAAATGCCAAAAGCCCAACAATAAATTGCATTTGTTATCTGGTGAATGCAGGTCCTCACAGCATTCTGTGAAATGTTGTAGATGTCACTAATGCCAAGACGCAAAAGAAATTCAATGCTGTTGTGAGTTTCATTTCCACGGTTAAGGCAGTGTGGCAGTTAGAGCTTCAGGTTTTCCTTTAACATTTCACAAAGACGTCCCATTGCTTCTTGCTGAAGTGCAGTCTCCTGGCACATATCTCCTCTGAGCCTGTGTACTCTCAGGAGTGGGTAATTGATTCGCAGCCTCACCAGGGGGAGATGTATCCTGACTCTTCTCACATGTCCCTGCATCTATGCCGATGCCTCAAAAGAACATTAATGATTTTAAGAAGCCAAGCTATAAGTGTGATGCCCTAGTGGAGGTGGAGGACAACTCCAGATTTTGAATCTGCACTGAATTCAGTAACACCTGTCAGAGGGGTAGATCACACTGGTTTAAAGGAGGCTTGCATACATCAACTAAGGCATTACATTTTGCAAAATCATTTGAAGTAATCAGTGCCTCTTAAACAACACAGCTTAAAATATATTGCAAAATCCAAACGTAGGGTGTAATTTAACTAAAATGTTTCGAAATGTGGTAGCGAGCAGGAACTGCCGCGAGCTTCCCAACACTTGGCCCGGCGAGGCTGACACTGCTATAAATCGTTAATTGGTCTGCTTAACAAGGGCCCATGGGCTGAATGCTTCAAATGATGGTCCCACCAGATGATTCGACGGGACCACACTTGCCAGCCCACCGCGAACAAGGGAGAGCAGCACTTAAACTGCTCCTGCATAGTCAACTCCACTCAGCTCGCAGCCAGATCACCTAGAAGGCCAGACCCACAATTCATTACTGGTGACCTGGGCACAGTACTGGATGCGGTCTAGGCCAGATGGGATGCCCTGTTCCTCCGAGGTTTGCGGGGGGTCAGCCACAGGGCAGCCAGTGCCGCTTGGGAGGAAGTTGCATCAGCTGTCAGCTCAGGGCTGTGACCAGGAGGAGCTGGAACCCAGTGCCGTAAGCAGATCAACGACCCCTGGGTGACACAGGTGAGTTGGTACCGGACCCCCATCCGCCATGTTACTTCACTGAGCAGCAGGGGACATTGGTGTGAGAGGGAGTGAAAGCACAAGAAATAGGAACAGGAGTAGATCATATGGCCATCGAATTAAGATCATGGCTGATCCTGGGCTTCAACTCCATTTTTCTGCCCACTCCCCAATATCCCGTAATTCCCTGAAAGACCAAAAAGCTGACTATTCCAATCTGAAATCCCTCTGGGGTAATGAATCATGAAGGTTTACAATCCATTAACTGAAGCAATTTCTCAACTTAGTCCTAAATGGTCAGCCCATTATCTGAAACTGTGGCCCCATGTTTTAGTCTACCCGAACAGCAAAAACAATCTCTCTGACTTTCAATACTCTTGAGGGTTTTACCATTCACTGTATATTCCCTACCTGCATTAGACCTTCCAAAATGCATTACCTCACATTTGTCCGGATTAAACTCCATCTGCCATCTCTCCGCCAAGTCTCCAAACAATCTAAATCCTGCTGTATCCTCTGACAGTCCTCATCGCTATCTGCAATTCCACCAACCTTTGTGTCGTCTGCAAACTTACTAATCAGACCAGTTACATTTTCCTCCAAATCATTTATATATACTACAAAGAGCAAAGGTCCCAGCACTGATCCCTATGGAATACCACTGGTCACAGCCCTCCAATTAGAAAAGCATCCTTCCATTGCTACTCTCTGCCTTCTATGACCTAGCCAGTTCTGTATCCACCTTGCCAGCTCACCCCTGATCCCGTGTGACTTCACCTTTTGTATTAGTCTACCATGAGGGACCTTGTCAAAGGCCTTACTGAAGTCCATATAGACAACATCCACTGCCCTACCTGCATCAATCATCTTTATGACCTCCTCGAAAAACTCTATCAAGTTAGTGAGACACAACCTCCCCTTCACAAAACCATGCTGCCTCTCACTCATACGTCCATTTGCTTCCAAATGGGAGGAGATCCTGTCTCGAAGAATTCTCTCCAGTAATTTCCCTACCACTGAAGTAAGGCTCACCGGCCTGTAGTTCCCTGGATTATCCTTGCTACCCTTCTTAAACAGAGGAACAACATTGGCTATTCTCCAGTCCTCCGGGACATCACCTGAAGACAGCGAGGATCCAAAGATTTCTGTCAAGGCCTCAGCAATTTCCTCTCCAGCCTCCTTCAGTATTCTGGGTTAGATCCCATTAGGCCCTGGGGACTTATCTACCTTAATATTTTTTAAGAAGCCCAACACCTCGTCTGTTTGGATCTCAATGTGACCCAGGCTATCTACACACCCTTCTCCAGACTCAACATCTACCACTTCCTTCTCTTTGGTGAATACTGATGCAAAGTATTAATTTAGTACCTCGCCCATTTCCTCTGGCTCCACACATAGATTCCCTTGCCTATCCTTCAGTGGGCCAACCCTTTCCCTGGCTACCCTCTTGCTTTTTATGTACCTACATGTGGTGCAGGGTGGGGGTTCTACCACCCTCCTTGTGGCTGGGGGGGTGGGGGGGTGGGGGGAGGTTATACGGGTGTGTGGGACTGGGGTTGGTGCCGGGGCACCGTGCTGCCTACCCACCCTGGTTGCCCTGAGGAAGTTGTGTAGTTTTTTCCTGCAGCCAGTCTGGATGGTGTTTCTGTTGGTGCACACCGCCTCTGGCACAGCGAACTGTGGCAGCTGGCAGCCTCCTTCCCGGGCCGGGGTACAGGGTGGCCTGCCTCTCCTCCACCATGTCCTGGAGAGTCTCGAGGTCGGCGTCTGTGAACCTTTGCACCATGCTTCTTGCTACCATCTTGTTGGCTGGGATGGTGTGCATATGCAGCTGCAGCTTGTCAGCCTCCTGAGTGTCAATCACAAAACTGGCGAATCCCACACCATTTCTCACTGGAATCTATTGTGTTCCACGTGGCGCCTGTGCTAACCCCTCAACAGTTGCAGAATTGGTCCAGGTGTCGCACCAATCCTGCCCCGGCATCCGTCTCAGGAACGGAGAATCTAGCTGCATGTGTTTCCGTCAAGATAATATGGGGCCTTTTTGGTCCAAACATAATCTGTCCTGCCGACACTGGCAACGCATTAAGAATGCTTATAGCAAGAACGATTTCCTGTGGTACTGGCAGAGATGGTATACTTTAGGGTAGGGGGAGGCGGCTTAAAGCATCTGCATTTGAAATGTGTGTGCTCGGTCCATGTTGAAACATGACCTCATAGGCTGCCAACAATAGAGCCCAGCATTGGACCCTAACTGAAACTATGGGGGAGGGAATGGTATTATCCTCCCTAAATAAGCCCAACAGGGGTTTGTGGTGAGTAACTACAATGAAATGTCATCCACAGAAATATTGATGGAACTTTTTCACTCCAAAGATTATGGCTAGTCCCTCTTTTTCGATTTGTGAATAAGCTTGTTCAGCATCGGTCAAAGTTCTCGAGGCATAGGTGATAGGCTTTTCTGTACCATCATCTATCCTATGCACTAAACCTGCTCCATTTCCATAATAAGATGTGTCACAGGTAAGAATTATTGAGGTTAAAATGAACAAAAAAATTGGATGACTGCAAAGCTAGTTTGACCTGTTCAAAGGCATCTTTCTGATGCTCTCTCCAATGCCACTTAGATTAGGAATAGATCTGCCATAATAATTCACTATTCGTAAAATGGATTTCAATTCTGATGTATTTTTGGGGAGGCGCTGCTTTCGTCGAGGGGATCCTCCTCAAGCTAGGTCGTATCATTATTCCTCACAGTCTGCAGAGCTTAGTGCTCAAACAAATCCACGAGGAATACCTAGGTGTCGAGAAGTATAGGTGCAGGGCCCGGCAGGCTGTCTATTGGCCTCGAATCAGCCAGGACATATCCAATATGGTCCTCAATTGTGCGACCTGCCAGCGTTTCCAGCCTGCTCAAACAAAGGAAACACTCCAGCAACACGAGATCGTGACCTCTCCATGGTCCAAGGTGGGAATCGGCCTTTTTCACGCCAAAGGGCGTGACTATGTGCTCATCATAGATTACTTCTCAAATTACCCGGAAGTTGTGAAGCTGTCAGACCTCACATCGAGGACAGTCATCAAGGGCTGCAAGGAGACATTTGCCAGGCATGGTATTCCACTCACTGTCATGAGTGACAATGGTCCCTGCTTCCACAGTAAGAGTGGTCCAATTTCGCCAAGTCGTACCAATTCAACCACATCACCTCAAATCCACACTACCCGCAGTCCAACGGGAAGGTTGAGAAAGGGGTCCATATAGTGAAGCAACTGCTCTGCAAGGCTGCGGACTCTGCTTCTGACTTCAACCTTGCGCTGTTGGCGTACAATTCAACCCCTCTGTCCACCGGTATGTCTCTGGCTCAACTCCTCATGAATAGAGACCTGCGGACGACTGTTCCAGCCATACACTTACCAGACCTGGATCACCTCCCAGTGCTGCAAAAGGTGCAGCAACTCAGGAACCGACAAAAGCTGACGTACGATGCTCATGCTACCGATTTGCCTGTGCTATCTCCGGAAGGTGCTGTTCGGATCAAGCTACCTGATGGAGGCTGGTCAGCTCCAGCTGTTGTTATTCGACAGGCTGCTCCCAGGTCGTTTGTAGTTCGTATGGCTGATGGCTCCATTGTCAGGCGCAACAGAAGGGCACTGCGTAAAGTTGCCTGCCCACCACCAGATCCTACTTTTCCATATGTTGTTATGCCTCCTCCGGACACCTCGCACCACAAGGCCACCAATCTGGCAGCAATCCCGCCTGTCAAGGCGCCGTTGACCCACCTCTCAGGCGGTCGACAAGGATCAGACGCAAGCCCCAAAGATTGGACTTATAGGCATTTCCCTTGTAAATTTTGTTCTGTATCTGCACGATAGACACCTCTTATGTATATATTCATCCACTCATCATTTAATGTAAAAGTTCTACATGTAAATACAGTCGCATATGCTCCAAGCAACCAACATTTTTTTTTTTAAAAGGGGAGATGTCATGATATGCACTCATGCACATAATGAGATACAGACAGGCAGTGACAGACACCCAGTACAGCCAATCAACACACAGGACAGAACACAATCAATCACCAGGCAGAACACTAGAAGGTGGTTTCCCACTATAAAACACACGAGGCATCAACACTCTGCCTCTTTCCACTGGTGACAACTGTAGCGACAGTCAGGGTGTATATATCAGTTAGCACCTTCTACACGTGGCTCAGAGCTAGTCTGGCCTAGTTAGTTATAGTAAGCACGCTTAGATTAGTAGAGTGTCAAACCCACAGCGAACTGTGTGCACTGCTTAACAAGTTCAATGAAGCGTATTGAACCAACATCAAAGTTTGGAGTCTACTTTCAAGTACAACTGCATCCAGTTGTAGTCCATGTTACCCCAGGATGATTAACACGACAGGCGGGATTCTCCAATAATGGGGCTATGTCTCCACACCTGTGAAAAAACACGCGCAAATCACTCTGGACTTACCCGGGGGTCTGCACATGCGCACGGCGGTTGCCTATGTCGGCCGCCCTGTGCGACATGGCCAACACACACCGCGGAGCGACAGTACGAAGATAGGCCCCCCCGCCCAGATCGCACGAGCCCACGGATCGGTGGCCTCTGATCACTAGCCTGGCCGTCCTGGAGGCCCCCCCGGTGAATAAACTCCCCCGCCACACCGCGTGCCCGCCGGGTGGAACCATGAGAGAATCACGCCGGCGGCTACTTGGCCAGCTGCACTGGGAGAATCGCCGGAGGGGGCCATTTTCAATCACGGGATTCTGCGCCCCTGCGCCGAGTTGGGTTTCGGCACGGAGGCTCGGAGAATCCCGCCCAGGTGTTTTATGATTTACCACAAAAAATGCCAAGGGAAATCTATCACTAATGAATTTAATAAGAAGTCTTACAACACCAGGTTAAAGTCCAACGGGTTTGTTTAGAACCATTAGCTTTCAGAGCACAGCTCCTTCATCAGGTGAGTGAAGAGGTGGGTTCCACAACCAAATATATTGTTGCCTTCTTTACTTTGGGGTGAACCACAAGCTGTTTCTTATATCGACCAAATGAGCACACAACCAATTAGTTCGTTCAAAAGATGGTTTATTTACATACACAAGGGTTATGTCAACAAGCAACACAATATCTACTACGAGTTAAACTACACCTATTAGCGAAAATAACCTATTCTTAACTTCAGGGCGACCTGCACTGTGCAAATGGATAAGGCCTTTATCTGGATTTCACTTGGCTGGTTCGAAGAAAGTGGCTCTGTCTCTGCTGGGCTTATCCATCAGGTATCGATCATTGGTCTTGAAGTTGGCTGGCTGTTCCTGCTGCAATTGGGTTGGCACAGGCCGGATCCAAATGAGACAGAACACATTTGCTGTGCTCTCTTTTATCCCTCTGGGATTTTGCGCTCTTTGGGGCGGTCCTTAACCTTGGACCCAATAGTTCGACAGGGCTCTGATCACTGTCTTCAATTTCGGCCAATAAAGGGGCGGCTTTGGCCTTGGTGGCTGGGTGGGTCCTTAGCGGTCACTGACCTTGGCAGTTGGGCTTTCTGAGTAAGGGGAGTGGCGCCGATCAGTCTGTGGCTGTACTGGTTGCTTGATTGGAGTTCTATTGTCCTGGGAAAATGGGCCATTGAAATGCAAACGGGCGGGGGTTTTGATCAGGCCTGGCTACCTGTGTTTCAGATACACATAGGCTCTGTATCTGTCTGCGTCCTGGGTTGGCCATAATTCCCATGGTCCTTTGCAGGTGGCCATTTTAGATGGCTACAATATAGACAAAGTAAATGATGCAAGATGATACTTGAGTGGGTTTGTGATCGGTAGTCCTTTCGGGATCTTGTCTGCTTTCTTGCTTCTTTGTAGAAACTTGAGGTCAGTGTCTATATGCGCGAGCTGTGCTCTGAAAGCTAGTGATGCGAAACAAATCTGTTGGACTTTAACCTGGTGTTGTAAGATTTCTTACTGTGCCCATCCCAGTCCAATGCCGGCATCTCCACATCATGACCAATGCATTTGGAAGTTCATGCATTTTCTTAATATCGAGCAGCACGGTAGCACAGTGGTTAGCACAGTTGCTTCACAGCTCCAGGGTCCCAGTTTCGATTCCCGGCTTGGGTCACTGTCTGTGCGGAGTCTGCACGTCCTCCCCGTGTCTGCGTGGTTTTCCTCTGGGTGCTCTGGTTTCCTCCCATAGTCCAAAGATGTGCGGGTGGATTGACTGTGCTAAATTGTCCTTAGTGTACAAAGAAGATTAGGTGAGGTTACAGGGATAGGGTGGAGGTGTGGGCCTGGGTAGGGTGCTCTTTCCAAGGGCCAGTGCAAACTCGATGTGCCGAATGGCCTCCTTCTGCACAGTAAAATCTATGATTTGGTGACGACTAATTACTAAAACAAAGTCAGGTAATTCCCTAGATGGTGTACCAGAGTAGATTTTATTCAGTGCTCATTATTGTTTTCTATAGAATTACAGCCAGAACACCCTTAAAGGATTTCCAGATTATGAGCAATGTTAGGCTAAATACTGCCAGCCATCCAATTTACTGTAGCGAACCTGCATGCCTCATTATTGTGATCACAACAATTTTAGAAATTAATAAAATCAGACAGCACAAACACCTGACTATCTTCATTGCACCACCATATTTTGCCTGAAGACAAACTGTGACAAATCTAAAAATGACAGTATCCTAAATGTCACCAGCTATAAAAACATACTGCAAGCGGCTTTATCATGCTCGCAGTCGTGAAAAGATAGATAGAAAAGCCCATTGGATCCCTGGCTGTATGCAAAGGCCAGCGTATAGAGATGAGAACAGACCAGCGTGGAAGAAAGGGTTTCAATAAATTTTAGGAGCAAAATTCAATAGCCCCTGAAAACAGACATGGGGATCATGATGTATGATTAACCTGTGCCCTGCATTGTTCCCAATACAGGCAGAACATCGCAAACTTGATGTTATCTTCTAATGTAAATGTAGTTGCATGCAGCCTAGTGCTCGGTATATTGTTGAGTAGTTGGATGCCTTTGCAGGGGACCAAAGGCTAGCATGACTTAAAGCTAATTGACACTATTTAAAATCTACCTGCACCTCTGAAAGGGGAAGTGCATTCTGACTGGATCAGGTGATCAAAATGGATGGCGCACAGAGTCTGAAAGAAGTCTGATTAATAGCAAACCATTAATTGAGGGAAAACTTGGAAAGAAGGGGGTCAGGTCAGTTGGCCTGACACATGCCCACCTCTGGGTGATCTTGCTGGAGCTGGGTCATCAACAGCAGTGGCTGCCCTTCCAGCAGCAGCAATAATAATCAATTAAAACGTTGATTAGTTAGATCTTGTCAGCATTGTATTTACCCCATGTTGTGTCAGCTTCTGGGGAGCTCATCTGAGGTGGTTACTGTTGTGGCGAGTTGGTTACACCTCGGTAGGTTTGATGAAGGTTTTGTAGTCTTTAACCGGTTAATTGTAACCCTCCATCAAGTCTAGAAGCATTTATAAATATAAATGATATAAGCTAGGAGCTGTCTTCATGCTTTGGTCTGCACATGCGCTGCTGGCTTAGTGCTCTTACATTTCTGTGTGGGCAGTACTGTATTCAGTTCCACATTTACCCTTTATGTATCAGATCCTGGGCGGAGCCAGCAGGCAGAGATCTTTCCCCGTACCTGTAGTACAGGGTCTTACCACAAAGCACCTAATATATACATCAGTGGTGACTACCACATTCACCCCCTGTTAAAATTGAGTCCGGCGGGGGTGGTGGAGAACTATATACAAGTAGATGTTTTAAAGTACAGAAACAAAAATTGAGTCCAGCGGGGGTGGAGGAGAGTTATACAGAAGGATGATTTTTTTTTTAAGAGTCCCGATCAAGTTACAGGTTCAGTCGGTCCGGAGCCTTGATTTGCCGTTGGAAGCGCTGCAGTGATGTTGGTGATTGTCGGTCTGGTCTTCGGTGACTCCGGGAGCATGCCAAAATCCTCTTCATCCTTGGGCGTGGGCAGGGGGAGGACGGATCGTCCTGGGACAGGGGTCGAGGCTGTGTGCACCGGGGGAGGGGAGGGCGGTGCAGGGCCGGAGGGGTGTGTGTGTGTGGAACCAGCTGGTGCCAGGTCCTTGAGGGAGGCGGTATCTTGGCGGCCGTCGGGATACGCTACGTAGGCGTACTGTGGGTTGGCGTGGAGTAGCTGTACCCTCTCAGCCAACGGGTCCGCCTTGTGGAGTCGTATGTGCTTACGGAGGAGTACGGGTCCTGGAGCTGCGAGCCAAGTCGGGAGCGACACCCCGGAGGTGGACTTCCTGGGGAAGGCAAAGGGGCGTTCATGGGGTGTGTCATTAGTCGCTGTGCATAGGAGTGAATGGAGTGTAGTGCGTCGGGGAGGACCTCCTGCCAGCGGGAGGCCGAGAGATTTCTGGACCGTAGGGCCAGGTGGACGGCCCTCCAGACCGTCCCATTCTCCCTCTCCATCTACCCGTTTCCCAGGGGGTTATAGCTGGTCATCCTGCTCGAGGCGATACCCTTGTTGAGCAGGAACTGACGCAGCTCATCGCTAATGAATGAGGATCCCCTGTCACTGTGGATATAGGCGGGGAAACCGAACAGAGCGAAGGTGGTGTGGAGCGCTTTGATGACGGTGGCGGACGTCATGTCGGGGCATGGGATGGCGAAGGGGAATCTGGAATATTCATCAACCACACTGAGGAAGTATGTGTTATGGTCGGTGGCACTTTGAAGTCCACACTGAGGCTTTCAAAGGGGCGGGAGGCCTTCACCAGGCGCGCACGGTCTGGCTGGTAGAAGTGCGGTTTGCACTCCGCGCAGACCTGGCAGTCTCTGGTGATGGCCCTGACTTCCTCGACGAAGTAGGGCAGATTGCGGGCCTTGATGAAGTGGTACAAACGTGTGACTCCCAGGTGACAAAGGGTGTTGTGCAGAGTCTGGAGACGGTCCACCTGTGCGCTGGCACATGTACCTTGGGATAGGGAATCGGAGGGCTCGTTCAGCTTACCGAGGCAATACAAAATCTCGTAGTTGTAGGTGGAGAGCTCGATCCTCCATCTCAAGATTTCATCGTTCTTGATCTTGCCCCGTTGTGTGTTGTTAAACATGAAGGCTACCGACTGTTGATCAGTGAGGAGAGTGAATCTCCTGCCAGCCAGGTAATGCCTCCAATGCCGCACAGCTTCAATGATGGCTTGGACCTCTTTTTCGACGGAGCAATGCCGAATTTCGGAGGCATGAAGAGTTCGTGAGAAGAATGCCACGGGCCAACTGCCTGGTTGAGAGTGGAGGCTGGAGCGATGTCTGATGCGTCGCTCTCGAATTGAAATGGCAACGTCTCGTCGACTGCGTGCATCGCTGCCTTGGCGATATCAGCCATAATACAGTTGAAGGCCTGGTTGGTGAGCCTCGGCCGTTGGGGGAAAAAAAGTGGATTGAATGAGTGGGCGGGCCTTGTCCGCAAAATTTGGGACCCACTGGGCGTAGTAAGAAAAGAACCCCAGGCAACGTTTGAGGGCCTTGGGGCAGTTGGGGAAGGGGAGTTCCATGAGGGGGCGCATGCGGTCGGGATCGGGCCCCAGAACTCCGTTCTGGACCACATAGCCGAGGATGGCTAAGCGGTTCGTGCTGACCACGCACTTCTCCTTGTTATAACTTAGGTTGAGGAGAGTGGCGGTGTGGATAAATTTGGCAAGGTTGGCGTCATGGTCCTGCTGATTGTGGCCGCAGATGGAGACATTGTCTAGGTACGGGAAAGTGGACCGCAGCCCGTACCGGTCAACCATTCGGTCCATTTCCCATTGGAAAACCGAGACCCCGTTTGTGACGCCAAAGGGAACCCTAAGAAAGTGGTAAAGGCAGCCATCTGCCTCGAAGGCAGTGTATGGGCGGTCCGCCTTACGGATGGGGAGCTGGTGGTAGATGGATTTTAGGTTGACAGTTGAGAAGACCTGACATGTGCAATCTGATTGACGATATCAGATATGTGTGGGAGGGGGTACGCGTCGAGCTGCGTCTCGGTGCTCCCCGTCTCGGTGCTCCCCGACTTCTTTGCGTGCCAAAGAAAGCAATACGTGCGTTCCCCAACCGGAAACCATGGCTCAAACGCGAGATTGACTCCCTACTGAAGGACAGATCTGAGGCGTTCAAGACAGACGACCCTGACCTAGACAAGAAATCCAGGTACGACCTCCGCAAAGCCATCCGAGATGCCAAGAGAGATGGTCTGAATTTTGATGGTCTGACTATAGTCCTCGACCATTTTGTGTTTCTCCCCAGTTTTCACAACTACCACTTGGGCTCTCCAGTTGCTGGCCTCGATGATGCCTTCCTGAAGCAGTCGCTGGACTTCGGACCTGATGAAGGTCCTGTCCTGGGCGCTGTACTGTCTGATCCTGGTGGTGACGGGTTTGCAATCTGGGGTTAAATTTGCAAATAGGGAAGGTGGGTCGACATTTAGGGTCGTGAGGCCGCACACAGTAAGGGGTGGTAGGGGCCCGCCGAATTTCAATGTTAGGTTCTGGTGGTTGCACTGGAAGTCCAGGCCGAGTAGCAAGGCAGCGCAGAGATTGAGGAGGATGTAGAGGCAGAAGGCGCTGAACTCCATGCCCTTGACAGTGAGAGTGGCTATGCAGTACCCCCGGATCGCCACGGAGCGGGATCCGGAGGCCTGGGAAATTCTCTGGTAGGAGGGGTGTACCGCGAGGGAGCATCGCCTTACCGTATTGGGATCGATGAAGCTCTCGGTGCTCCCCGTCTCGGTGCTGCCCGACTTCTTTGCGTGCCAAAGAAAGCAATACGTGCGTTCCCCAACCGGGAACCATGGCTCAAAAATGAGATTGACTCCCTACTGAAGGACAGATCTGAGGCGTTCAAGACAGACGACCCTGACCTATACAAGAAATCCAGGTACGACCTCCGCAAAACCATCCGAGATGCCAAGAGAGAATATCAAAACAAGCTAGAGTCACAAACAGACTCTCGGCGGTTGTGGCAAGGACTAAACAACATAACGGGCTACAAACTGAAGCCGAACAGTATCTCTGGCAGCAGCGCACCCCTCCCCGATGAACTCAATGCATTCTATGCTCGGTTCGAGCAGGTAACCAACAATCCGCCGTCGAGTGCCCCAGCAGCCCATAATTCACCCTTACCCACCATTACAGCTTCCGAAGTCAGATTGGCCTTCCTGAAAGTGAACCCTCGGAAGGCGACAGGCCCGGACGGGATCCCTGGTCGTGCACTCAGAGCCTGCGCGGACCAGCTGGCAGAGGTATTCGCGGACATCTTTAACCTGTCCCTACTCCACTCCAAGGTCCCCACCTGCTTCAAGAAGACCACTATCATACCGGTACCAAAGAATAACCAGGCAACGTGCCTCAATGACTACCGTCCAATGGCCCTGACTTCAGTCGTAATGAAGTGCTTCGAGAGGTTGATCATGAAGCGCATCACCTCCATACTCCCAGCACGCCTTTATCCACTGCAATTCGCATACCACTGCAACCGGTCCACATCAGACGCCATTTCCCTGGCCCTAAACTCATCCCTAGAGCATCTCGAAAGCAAGGACGCCTACATCAGACTCCCAGTTATTGACTACAGCTCCGCATTCAACACCATAATCCCAGCCAAGCTCATATCATAGCTCCAAAACCTAGGACTTGGCTCCCCACTCTGCAACTGGGTCCTCGATTTTCTGACCAACAGACCACAATCTTACACAATCAGTAAGAATGAACAACAACACCTCCTCCACAATAATCCTCAACACCGGGGCCCCGCAAGGCTGCGTACTTAGCCCCATACTCTACTCCCTGCACACACACGACTGCGTGGCAAACTTGGTTTCAACTCCATCTACAAGTTTGCTGACGATACGACCATAGTGGGCCGGATCTCGAATAGCAGCGTTGTCGGGGGTGTTTTGGCTGCCCACAGAAGTAACATTTGGGGCCCCCGGGGTTGGTTGGCTGCTGCGCGGCACAGGTGTGGGGTTGGCTGAGTGGGGTCCCCGATGGGGCGGCCGTCTGCGGAGTCCACGATGCGTAGGAGGGGTGTGCCACGCGGCCGAGGGTGTAGGCCTGGATGTTGCGCGAAGCGACCATCAGCGAGAGCGCTAGCTTTTTGGTTGCCGCGAGGTCGAGCGTGGCCCCTTGTAAGAGGCGCTGGCAGATGTAATCCAACCCTATCCCCGTAACAAAAGCGTCTCTCATGAGCAAGTTCGAGTGTTCCATGGCCATGACGGCCTGCCAGTCACAGTCTCTGACTAGGGGAATTAGAGCACGCCAGAAATCTTCCACTGACTCACCAGGAAGTTGATTACGAGTGGAGAGGATGTGTCTGGCGTAGAGCATGTTAGACCGCTGAGCGTAGTTTTCCTTCAGTAGCGCCATGGCGTCTTCGTAGGTCGACGCGTCCTGGATAAGAGGAAAGACGTTGGAGCTCTGCCGCATGATCTGAATCTTCTGAGCTCCCGGAATTGGGTCTGGTGCAGACCTGATGTAAGCTTCGAAACAAGCTAGCCAATGTTCAAAGTCCTTGTTGCCGTTGCCTGATTGTGGATCCAGCTGCAGGTGACCCGGCTTGATGCAGAGGTCCATCTTCTGAAAACTTTAGTGTAATAAATTGATGCACGATCAATTACACAAAGACGAGAGTTGTATGCAATCGAGGTTTTATTACACTAAGGTGTGTGGCCTCCTACAGCAGCTGGCGAAATGGCTGCTGTACGAGGAGCACACATATTTATACTCCACCTACTAGGCGGAGCCAGCAGGCAGGGAACTACCCCCGTACCTGTAGTACAGGGCCTTACCACAAAGCACCTAATATATACATCAGTGGTGACTACCACAACCATCATACATTTACATTGTCGTTACTACATTATCATTACCCCATCTCCCATCTTCAAGACTTGAAGTTAAAAGTTCAGACTGCCTGAAGGCTTTATAACCCTTCCATACCTTGCTGTCCCTACTTTTGGAGTAGTGGCAGGCTCTTCTTGCAGATTTGGATGTTGTTGCAGCATATCGGTATGCTTTCATCACTTTCTTCCATCCTTTCGTGTTGAACCCAACCGCCTGGAGCAGGAGGAAAGACCTGCGGCCCCTCACTGTGGCAGAGCAGAGGGCCCTGGATGTGGTCGGCGGCATGGAAGAAAGGGAGGTCACCAAGTTGGATTTTGGCCGTGGGCGAGGAAGTGAGTTGCGGTTTCTCGTGACACATCTGTCAATCCCCACCAACACCACCCACACCCCCACACCACCCTCCCCACCCCCACACCAACCTCACCCCCATGCCACCTTCACTCCCACACCACCCCCCACCTCCACCCTAACGCTCACCCCCACCATTCCCTGGCCTGCGGTCTAATCATGCATCTTGTCTTGTATCTTGCAGGATTTGTCATGGTACGAATCAACTCCAGCCTCCCGGATTGCCTTGTTCCACGACATTTCACCTACCACTGCAACAGGTCCACAGCAGATGCCATCTACCTTGCCCTGCACTCAACACTGGAACACCTAGATAACATAGACACCTATGTCAGACTCCTATTTAATGACTACAGCTCAGCCTTCAACACTATTATTCGTACGAAACGCATCTCCAAACTCTGTGGCCTGGACCTCCGTGGCTCCTCCCTCTGCGACTGGATCCCGAACTTCCTAACCCACAGACCACAATCAGTAAAGATAGGCAACAACATCTCCTCCACGATCATCTTCAACACCCCACAAGGCTGTGTCCTCAGCCCCCTACTATACTCCTTATACACCTATGACTGTATGGTTAAATTCCACTCCAACTCCATTTTCAAATTTGCCGATGACACCACCGTAGTGGGTCGGATCTCAAACAATGACGAGACAGAGTTCAGGAATGAGACAGAGAATCTGGTGAACTGGTGCAACGACATTAATCTCTCCTTCAATGTCAATAAAACGAAAGAGGTTATCATCGACTTCAGGAAGCGTAGAGCAGAACATGCCCCTGTCTACATCAATGGGAATGAAGTAGAAAGGGTCGAGAGCTTCAAGTTTTTAAGTGTCCAGATTACCAAAAGCCTGTCCTGGTCTCCCATGCCGACAATATAGTTAAGAAAGCCCACCAACGACTCTACTTTCTCAGAAGACAAAGGAAATTTGGCATGTCAGCTACGACTCTCACCAACCTTTACAGATGAACTATTGAAACCATCCTTTCTGGTTGTATCACAGCTGGGTATGGTTCCTGCTCTGCCCAAGACCACAGGAAACTTCAAAAGGTCGCAAATGTAGCCCAGACCATCACGCGAACCAGCCTCCAATCCATTGACTGTCTATAATTCCCGCTGCCTTGGAAAGGCAACCAGCATAATTAAGGACCCCACGCACCCCGGACATACTCTCTGCCACCTTATTCCGTCAGGAAAAGATACAAAAGTTTGAGGTCACGGACCAACCGACTCAAGAACAGCTTCTTCCCTACTGCCATCAGACTACCTCATATTAAGTTGATCTTTTCTCTGCACCCTAGCCATGACTGTAACATTACATTCTGCAGTCTCTCCTTCCTTCCCTATGTACGGTATGCATTGTTTGTACAGCATGCAAGAAACAATACTTTTCATTGTATACTAATACATGTGACAACAATAAATCAAATCAAATCAGAACTTGCTGGAGATGGGGCAGGTCCATCTGGCATTCCTCGCTGCCACCCAGTGCCACAGCTGGAGCACCCCGTGAGCGGGGCAGCGATGAGAGCAGTTTGGACACCCGAGACTCAGGAGTCCCCGGAACTCGGGTCGGAGGATGACACTGACAGCTGTCTCAAACACCCTCCACCATCCAGAGACACCTCGGTGGGCACTTTAGTGAAGAGGCTCCTGCGACACTCTTATGGTGCTCACCACACAGCTGATCCGGTACATTGGGTGGAGGGAGGAACTCCCGAGGGGGCGGACGGTTGGAGGGAAGTTTGACCCCAGGAACTAGTTGCCGTCCAGACGGGTCTCGGGCTTCTGGAACGGACAGCTCCATCGATAGTGGAGATGCAGTCGCAGAGCCAAGGACTATATAAGGGGCTCTCCGCGAGCATCCAGCACCTGCAGGCGCAGTTGGAAGAGTTCAACCATGTGCAACAGCAGGAGATGATGCCGACAAATGCGTGCCACCCAGGCAGACACCTCATGGATGGCGTCTGTGGTGGAGGCATTTGTCCGACGGTTTTGGCTATGGATCAGCATGTCCAAGGCCTGGGACATTCTGTGCAGACACTGCCCGAGGCCCAAGGCAGGGTTGCCGTCGCATAGGCAACCATGTGCCAGAACCACCTGGGCATTGCAGCTGTGCTCCTGCATTTGGCCCAGTCACAGGAGTCCCTGGCTGGGAACATCGGCGGCATTGCCCAGGCACTGGCCGACGTGGTGCAGACACAGATTGAGGCGGCCCAGTCCCAGACGGAGATGCTCCACTCTCTGTGCTCCATGGCTGCGAGTATGCGGAGACCAGAGCGGGTCTCAAGGACTGGTAGTGCCAGATGGCGAGAGAGCCTCAGGGGACAGCTCCGCTCGCACCCCTGTCCCATGGAGTAGCCCGGGGGCTATTTGGCACCCTGTGGGAAGAGGAGGTGATGGGGCCCGTGCCGGTGATTCCCACATGGGAGGTGCCGGAACAGTGCAGCACCTCGGACTCCCTCTATTGTGAGGTTACATCTGTAATCTTCCAATCTTCAGGCATTGTTCCCTAATCTAAAGAATTTTCAAAGATAAAGTGCAAGACATCCACTATCTCTACATTTCTGTTCCTCCTTATAAATTCTCCTGCCTCTGCCTGTAATGGATCCACATGTTTCTTTGTTAATCATAGAATTCCTACAGTGCAGAAGGAGGCCGTTCAGCCCATCGAGTCTGCACTGACACTCCAAAAGTGCACCCTAACCTAGGCCCACTCCCCAGCCCTATCCCTGTAACCCCACCTAACATTTGGACACTAAGGGTCAATTTAGCATGGCCAATTCACCTAACCTGCACATTTTTGAACTGTGGAAGGAAACTGGAGCACACGGAGGAAACCCACGCAGACAAGGGGAGAACGTGCAAACTCCACACAGGGTCCCTGGCGTTTTGAGGCAACAGTGCTAATCACTGTGCCACCATGAGCCCTTAATCTTTTACTTTTTTAAAGTATCTATAGATTAATTTATAGTCTGTTTTTATGTTTGTTGCTAGTTTACATTCATATTCTGTTCTCCCTTTATTTAGCAGTTTCTTGGTCCTCCTTTGCTGAATGTAAAATGCTCTCAATCCTCAGGCTTATAGGGCAACCTGATATAAATCTACAAGATTATGGGGGGCATGGATAGAGTGGAGAGTCAAAAGCTTTTTTCCAGGGTGGAAGAGTAAATTACTAGGGGGCATAGGTTTAAGGTGCGAAGGACAAGGTTTAAAGGAGATGTATGAGGCAAGTCTTTTACACAAGAGGGTGGTGGGAGCCTGGGACTCGCTGCTGGGGGAGGTAGTGGAAGCAGATACGATAGTGACTTTTACGGGGCGTTTTGCCAAATACATGAATAGGATGGAAATAGAGGGATATGGTGTCCAGAAGGGTAGGGGTTTTTAGTTCGGACAGGCAGCGTGATTGGTGCATGCCGGGAGGGCCGAAGGGCCTGTTCCTTTGCTGTAATTTTCTTTGTTCTTTATTCTTTATTACTTTTTTGACAACTTGATAAGCCTCTTTCTTTGATTAATACAATCTTTGACTTCCTTTGTTAGCCACTGTTGTCTTATTTTTCCTGTTGGTTTTTTGTATATTTGTTTTAAACCATGTATTAATTCTTCAAATACTAAGCATTGCCTGTCTACTATGATATATTTCAATGCATTTTCCTGTTCCTATCTCTGGCTATGCGGGTCTTCAGGCATCTGTATCTTCTGCCTGATGGAAGGGTCTTGAAGAGAGCAAAGCCTGTGTGGGAGGGGTCTCTGACAATGCTGTCTGCCTTCTTGGGGCAGTGGGAGGTGTAGCCAGAATCAATGGGAGGGTGGCAAGCTTGTGTGATGTGTTGGGCTGAGTTCACCAAACTCCGCAGTTTCTTGAGATCTTGGACCGAGCAGTTGCCACACCAGGCTGTGATGCGGCCGGATAGGATGTTTTTTATCGCACATCTGTAGAAGTTTGAGAGAGTCGATGCAGACATTTCTTCCGCCTCCGTAAGAAGTAGAGATGTTGTTGGGCTTTCTTGACTGTTGCATCAACGTGAATGGACCAGGACAGACTGTTGGTGGTGGTGACCCCCCCAGGAACTTAAAGCTATCGACCGTCTCCATTTCAGAGCCATTGATATAGACAGGGGGGGGGGGGGGGGGGGGGCGTGCTGCGCTTCCTGAAGTCGATGATCAGTTCCTTGGTCTTTCAAAGATTCAGAGAGAGGTTGTTTTCTGTACAGCATCTAACCAATAAACAAGTTTATTCTTGTTACATGAACCTCTATTTTCCTGATTTATACTGTGCCCTACCACGATTGTTTTGTGGCCTATAAACACCTCATTCTAATGTTTGCACCCCTCGCTTTTTCTTTGCTCCATGCAAACAAATTTTACATCTTGTTCTTCCAATTTAAACCTGTATCTCACTAATGTACTCATCTCATCCCTTATTATCAGCACTGCCCCTCGTCCTTTACATATTTGCACCCTTCCCAGATGTTGAATATCCTTGAATATTCAGTTTCTAGCCTTGGTCACTCTGCAGCCATGTCAAAATACCCAATTGCTTATATTTATGCCATAAATTCACCTGCCTTCTTGTGAATGCTATGTTCATTCAGATAGAATACGTTTAATTCTGTCTTTTTAATATTGTTCCCTATTTTGCCTCTATTTGAAGTTGGCATTTGTTTCTGCTGCCTTTCACTTTCATTTACTACTTCCAGCTCCAGGATTGTTTTCTCTCCGATCTGAATTGCTTCACAGCTTCCTATCCCCTAACAACCTAATTTAAATCCTCCTGAACAGCACCAGCACATCTCCCCACAAGGCTACTAGTCCAGGTCTGTTAATGTGTGACCTATCCTCCTTGTACAAATCCAATAACCAAAGCCTGTCTCAATGTCCCGGAAATGCAACCTCCTCCCCAACACCATTTCTCCACCAATGTGTTAATTTTCGTTGCCCTCGTATTTCTGTACTCACAATCCTGAGATTGCTGCCTTAGAGGACCTGTTTTTCAATCTCTTTCTTAGCTCTGTAACATTTGATCTTAAGATCTCATCCCTCTTCCTACCCATGTCAATGGCGCCAACGTGGACAACGACCTTTGGTTGTTCACCCGCCCCCAAAACAATGTTCTGCAGTTGCTCAATGACATCCTTCATCCTGGTACATGCCTTCTTGAAGTCAGTTCTAAGGCCACAGAAACACCTGTCTATTCTCCTAACTATTGAATCTCCTATCACTATTGCTCTTTCACTTTTCTTCCTCCTCACCTGTGCAGCTCAGCCAACCGTGATGCCACGAACCTGGCTCTTGCAAACATCCTCTGAGAAACTATTGGCCTTAGCATTATTCAAAATGGAAAACTGCTGAGTAAGTGAAATAGACTCATGGGACTCCTTTAATCCAAGGCTTTCTTCCTCACTAATTACCACACCAATTGTCATGACATCTGCAAACTTACCGTGCATACTTCCTTCTTTCATGTCTAGATCATTAATGTACACTACAAACAGCAAGGGACCTTGTACCGATCCCTGTGGCACACTACAGTTCACCTATGTGAACCAGCAATATAACTTTTATACTAATTAAAAATATTTATCCCAAAATATCCATTTCAAGATAAGCAATCATTAAGTCTCTTATATAAGTGCAATTACTTAAAATAATTAAATTGCAATTTAAATATATAAATAAACATCAAACTTGGGACCATGGTTCTTAAAGCTATTAAAAATAAATGACAAATTAGAATGTTTTTTTTCGTGGAAACCAATTGACTATGTCTCTTCACTGTTATGGATTTACAGAACAATGACCCAGTTGGAGAGGTGCAAGTAAAGTTGCATTTCTGTACTTTTTAATCATCTGTAAACTATTAGTTTAGAAAGCCAAGAAATAGATCTATTTTTCCAATTATATCTGCAGAAAACTTGCTCAGTTTTCTCATGAGGGCTACATGTATTATCTACGAGGAGAGCATTTCTATACAGTGCAGATCTACTGTATGGCTGATTTCCTCCAAGAATTCAGATACAAGTGCATATATTGCAAAAACACCATCTATTCAACCATCTAAGTAAATATAATCTACATGTCATAATTTTACTTCCCAGACAAACAAAAAGCCTGTTAAAACTGATTTTGGTATTAAAAGATACATCTGACTTTGCTTAATATGTACGGGAAACAGTACTGGAGATATTCATTACATAAAAATCAGCTGCGCAAAGATACTAGTGAGATTTACTGTATTTTATTTACTGAATTCAAGGACTATGACAAATAAAATAACACTTAAATTGATAAATTTACATACAATGAACTGATAGATAACTACACGTAAAAAATATTTTACTACTTCATCTTCCCATAATTTTTTTTTTAAATTTAGAGTACCCAATTATTTTTTCCAATTAAGGGGCAATTTAGTATGGCCAATCCACCCACCCTGCACCTCTTTGGGTTGTGGGGGCGAAACCCACGCAAACATGGAGAGGATGTGCAAACTCCACACGGACAGTGACCCAGAGCCGGGATCGAACCAGGGACCTCGGCGCCGTGAGGCAGCAGTGCTATCCACTGTGCCACCGTGCTGCCTTCATCTTCCCATAATTGATCACTTATTAAAAATAAATTTAGAGTACCCAATGTTTTTTTCCAATAAAGGGGCAATTTAGCATGGCCAATCCACCTACTCTGCATATCTATTTGGGTTGTGGGGGTGAGACCCACCCAGACATAGGGAGAATGTGCAAACTCCACACTGACAGTGACCCTGGGCCGGGATCGAACCCAGGTCCTCAGCGCCGTGAGGCAGCAGTGCTAACCACTGAGCCACCATGCTGCCTGCCTAACTGGTATTTAAAGAGAAAGCAAAACTAGATAAAGATGGATGTTAACTGGCATAACCTACATCCGCAGGGTGGGAACAATTGTATTCCCAGTGTCCTTTGCGGAAAACGAGCTTGCTCGCTAAGGGGGCGAGTGATGCTTAATTGCCATTGGATATAAGGTAGACCAGTTCGAGACTGACCTGCTCTAACCCCGTTTGGTGCCACTGGCAGCAGTATATCTCAAGCCTTGTGAATAAAACTTAATTTATTTTATACAACTCGGTGTGGACTCCCCGTGTCTTCGTAAAAATAACAAATGTGATTGTGGTCCTTTTTTTCAATCAACTAATTGATCTAATCCCAGACTTTGGTCGAGGTTAGTAATTCAGCATACAGGAGGGCAGAGAGATGCTGGCGAGTTGTATGCAGTGCGAATCCATGAGTTTTCTTTTGTCAACAGCTGAGAAGGTGATGTAGTACTCAGCTTTGTGAACATAGGGTCAATGACCTTCATAATGCAGCTGTGTGCCACAGTCTGGAACACGTGGCTGATGTTACATCTAACAGACTGAAAGAATTCAGTGGTGAAGAAATTAAAGATTGTTTTTTTTTGACAGCTACTAGCAAAGTGTTTTTTTGCCCTTTGGACACCTGGCAACAGTTTCTGTCACAGGTTGAAGAGGTCTGCAACAGCCGACATGGAAAAGTTGACACTCCTCTCTTACATTGAGCTCCAGCTTGATCCAGTTGGTGAATCTTGCCTGTATGCCCTGTGTGTCTGATCTGGCCTTAGACAAGCAGCAGAATCCTTAAGCTGCTGTCTTCTCATCTTCTCATGCAACAGTTTGTTTTCCACTGAATTTTTCCCCACTCAGAATAAAGAAGCAGAATTGCACAAATAATAAGGACAGAAGATTTACACCAAGCACAAAAAGATTTGAAAGTCGCAATCTAACATTCAAACTCCTGAAAAACTAGTCAGCAAAATAAATGCCCATCAGACGCCTGCAGCTTGGAGAACTGTTTTACGCAGCTGAGGATTCACTCAAACACCAATTTTGTCCTGGTTTCCCAACGGGTCCAGGATTGGATGAACGTTCTATGATTTTCATTCAAACTTACAACAGAGTCTACATGATATAATTGGATATCATTGGAGCACACCTTTTGCATTTTAATTAGGGTTCAGGGATGCATGCCTGTCTCAAATCAAGATTCAATAGTTAAATTGCAGCAAGAGATGGTTTGGGATAATGCTGGGAGTACTGAGGCAGCAGGTAGGCTGCTTTATAATGATAATGATAGCCTCTGGATTGGTAACAAACTACAAAGACAACTACAAACCCAATGTGCAACTTATTATGCAGAACTCTCCTGCATTTATTGAACAGAAATCACCAGCAAACAAAGCTTTCCTCCATCTGCCATCAGTGAACAACTATTGTGTCTTTCTGCCTCCAAGAGTCATGGAATCGCAGTCATGGTCACTCCAAGGATAAATCTAGTCAGTGCCATTACCCTGCTCTCTTCAAGTAGCACGCCAGGTTTATTTCTTTAAATTGCCCATTTAATTTCCTTTTGTAATATTTTTTAAATTCACATTTACAAAGGGTGATGCAATGGTTAGCACTGCTTGCTCTTTGGCGCTGAGGACCTGGGTTTGATCCCGGCCCTGGGTCACTGTCCGTGTGGAGTTTGCACATTCTCCCCGTGTCTGTGTGGGTTTCACCACCACAACCAAAGGATGTGCAGGTTAGGTCGATTGGCCACGCTAAATTGCCCCTTAATTGGAAAAAAATAATTGGGTACTCTAAATTTATATGAAAAAAAAAATCACTTTTGCAGAATGTGGTCTTCGCTGGATAGGCTAGCATTTGTTGCCCATCCCCAATTGTCCTTGAGAAGGTGGTGGTGAACTGTCTTTTTGAACCGCTGCAGTCTACCCGCAGTGCTGTGAGGGAGAGAGTTCCACGATTTTGCTCCAGTGACAGTGAAGGAGCAGCGATATATTTCCAAGCCAGTGTGGTGAGTGACCTGGAGGGGAACTTCCAGGTGGTAGTGTTCCCATGTGTCTGCTGCCCTTGATGGTGGTGGTTGTGAGTTTGGAAGGTGCTGCCTAAAGGGCCTTGGTGAGTTCCTGCAGTGCATCTTGCAAATGGTACACATTGCTGCTACTGTGCACCTGTGGTGGAGGGAGTGAATGTTTGTGGAAGGGGTGCCAATCAAGCGGGCTGCTTTATCCTGGATGGTGTCAAGCTCCTTAACTGTTGTTGCAGCTGCACTCAGCCAGGCAATGGGGAGTATTCCATCACACTCCTGACTTGTGCCTTGTAGATGGTGGTCAGGGTTTGGGAAGTCAGGAGGTGAGTTACTCATCGCAAGATTCCTAGCCTCTTACCTGCTCTTGCAGCCACAGTATTTATATGGTTAGAACAGTTCAGTTTCTGATCAATGGTAACCCCCCAGGTGTTGGTAGTGGGGGATTCAGAAATGGTAAGTCACTGAATTTCAAGGGACGATGGATTGATTCTCTCTTATTGGAGATGGTCTTTGCCTGGCACCTATCTGGTGCGCATGTTACTTGCCACTTGTCAGCCAAGCCTGGATATTGTCCAGGTCTTACTGCGTTTGGACATGGACTGCTTCAGTGTGTGAGGAGTCGCGAATGGTGCCGAACATTCAACATCCCCGCATCTGACTTTATTTTGGAAGGAAAGTCATTGATGAAGCAGCTGAAGATGGTTAGGCCTAGGGCACGGCCCTGAGGAACACATGCAGTGACTGAGATAACAGACCTCCAACAACCACAACCATCTTTCTTTCTGCTAGGTACGACTCCAACCAGTGGAGAGCTTTCCCCCGATTCCCATTGGCTCCAGTTTTTCACAGGCTCTGAGTTCACGGGCAACGAGGGCAGTTCTTGGTTCCAGTTGATTGTTTTGCTCATTATTCATGATGGTTTCTAAATTCCAGGTTTTGAAATTCAGTTTAAATTAGATTTTCTGACAGCAGGTAGATGAGCTGCTGGATGCGGTTTTCCAGCCAGGTTGTGGCACCCTTTCTAGCCCTTTCCCCATGTGGGGTGAGCAGAGTGGCTCCTGAAGAGGGCTACTCAGTCATGAAGAAAGCTTCCGAAATGCCATCCTGTCTCTATCACAGGAGCAAGGCGACTGAATCAAACTCCACCGCCTACATGCTGGTCCAAAGCTAGGGACCACCAGATCTCATGGTCCTGTCCCCGTCACCACTCGCTGATTGCTGCAGGGCTTGTCTGTGCGGGTTTCCCGAGATAGACGCATGGTGTGGGACATTTTGTAACGTGGTGTGGGCTATATCTATGGACTATATCTTAGATGGATGGTGTGTGACCTCCAACCAGCAGGTGGCGGTACATACACACCATGCAGTCTCTAGACCAAGGTCATGTGACCTCTGACTCCCATATAAGGGGAGACACACCCGGCCTTCTTCAGAAGAAGTTTGAGAGGGTAATAAGTCATACAAATGAATGGTCAGTGCTAGGTGCAAGTTCCAGAGGAGTAATTAGCCGACTCCATGATAATGTGCTCTGTATCAGATTGCTATCTTATCACACTGTGATAGTCACCACTGTTGTATATATCACATACGAGAGGTAATACGGTAAGGCTCCTGGACTACAGGTATGGGGATAGATCCCTGCCTGCTGGCTCCGCCTAGTAGGCAGAGTATAAATGTGTGTGCTCACTGCGCTGCAGCCATTTCGGCAGCAGCTGCAGGAGGCTACACATCTCTGCTTAATAAAGCCTTGATTACTCTCTACTCTTGTCTCGTCGGAATTGATAGTGCATCAATTTATTAAGCAGAGATTTTACAACGATGGATCTCCGCATCAAGCTTGACCACCTACAGCTGCACCCTCAAGCAGGCAACGCCAAGTCGGCCTTCGCACATTGGCTAGCTTGCTTTGAAGCCTACATCGGATCTGCGACAGAACCACCCTCAGAGGCACAGAAACTCCAGATACTGTATCTTTCCCCTCATCCGGGCCTACCTACGCTGAGGCCATGGTGCTACTGAAAGAGAACTACACCCAGCAGACCAACAAGCTCTACGCCAGGCACCTCCTGTCCTCGCGGCATCAACTCCCCGGTGAGTCTGTGGAAGATTTCTGGCGTGCCCTGCACACCCTGGCGAGAGACTGTGACTGCCAGGCCGTTTCGGCCGTTGAACATTCCGAACTGCTAATTAGGGATGCTTTCGTTACAGGCATAGGGTCGGCGTACATCCGCCAGTGCCTCTGAGAAGGGGCTACCCTTGACCTCGCAGTGACCAAGAAACTCGAAATCTCACTAACGGTCGCCTCCTGTAATGTACAAGCGTACGCCCCTGACCGCACGGCGCCCCCCTCCTGGACATCGTGGACCCCACCAGCGACCGCCCCCAGCCAACCCCAAGCCTGCGCCACAAGGCAGCCAGCCAACCCCGGGGGACCCAAGTGCTACTTCTGCGGACAGACAAAGCACCCCCGGCAGCGCTGCCCGGCGTGGAACGCACTCTGCAAGGTCTGCGGGAAGAAAGGACATTTTGCTGCTGTGTGTCAGGCCCGCTCGATCGCCGCTGTAACCAGGCCCATTGTTCCTGCACCCGCCATGTGCGACCCGTGGGTGCCGCCATTTCTGCCCCCACAACCCACGTGCAGCCCGTGGATGCCGCCATCTCCCTCGCCTCACACCACGTGTGGCCCGTGGGCGCTGCCATCTTGCTTCCCTCAGGACACGTGCGACCTGTGGGCGCCACCATCTTCCCCCCATCAGGCCTCGTGCGGCCCGTAGGCGCCGCGATCTTTAATGCCGCCCGCCACATGCGCCCTGCGGGCGCCGTCATTTTCCCCGCCTCAGGAGCCCTGCTCATCGGGTATCTCATTGGGCCGCTCATCGCCTGCAACCGTCTTTCAACACCAGCTACAGCATGCATCTAGTGAAGGCCTCCTGCCCCCTTTGAATGCCTCAGCGCGGATTTCAAAGGGCCCGCCCCTCCACCGACCGTAACACGAACTTCCTTAACGTGGTGGACAAATACTCCAGACTCCCCTTCGCTGTCCCATGCCCCGATATGATGTCTGCCACCATCATTAAAGCACTCAACACCATCTTCGCCCTGTTCGGTCCCCCCGCCTACATCCACAGCGACTGGGGATTCTCATTTATGATCGATGAGCTGCATCAGTACCTGCTCAGCAAGGACATCGCCTCGAGCAGGACGACCAGCTACAACCCCCGGGGAAATGGGCAGGTGGAGCGGGTGAATGGGACGGTCTGGATGGCCATCCAGCTGGCCCTACGATCCAAAAGTCTCCCAGTCTCCAGCTGGCAGGAGGCCCTGCCCGACGCCCTTCACTCCATCCGATCGCTACTTTGCACTGCGACTAATGCAACCCCCCATGAACGTCTCCTTGCCTTCCCCAGGAAGTCCGCCTCCGGGGTTTCGCTCCCAACGTGGCTGGCAGCTCCAGGACCTGTTCTCCTCCGCAAGCACGTGCGGCTCCACAAGGTGGAGCCGTTGGTCGAGAGGGTACAGCTACTCCATGCAAACCCGCAGTACGCTTACGTGGCATACCCCGACGGCCGCCAAGACACAGTCTCCCTCAGGGATCTGGCACCAGCCGGGTACCCTCCCGCCCCGGGTCCTCTCCTCTCCGCCCCCCCCCCTCCCCCCCCCCCCCCCCCCCCGCCCCGGCGCCACCCTTCCTCCTTCCAGCGCACTTCACCACAGCCCCCACTCCAGGATGATCCATCTTCCCCTTGGTCCCACTCGGGGATGAAGATGAGGTCTACACGCTCCCGGAGTCACCGGCGACCGAGCCGAAGCCTGCATCGCCACCGGGACTGCGGGGCTCACAACGGAGAATCAAGGCACCCAATCGGCTGAATTTGTGAACTTTCCCCAAATTGTTTTCCTTAAAATGCATGTAAATAGTTTTCCACCACCCCCGCTGGACTCTTTTTTAACAGGGGGTAAATGTGGTAGTCACCACTGTTGTATATATCACATACAAGAGATAATACGGTAAGGCTCCTGTACTACAGGTACGGGGGTAGATCCCTGCCTGCTGGCTCCGCCCAGTAGGCGGAGTATAAATGTGTGTGCTCACTGCGCTGCAGCCATTTCGGCAGCAGCTGCAGGAGGCTACACATCTCTGCTTAATAAAGCCTCGATTACTCTCTACTCTCGTCTCGTCGGAATTGATAGTGCATCACACACGAGACGCAATAATACATTCTGATTTGGACAAGTTGAAGTGTTTGATGGATTCCTTTGTCAGGCACAAAGGACCAAACACAACAATGGGTATATACCATTGCACATCAGCAGGCACACAGTCCTTGACAGAATGTAGGTCCAGTTACAGTGGCAAGGGAACATCGATGACTGGGAATCTCCCTACCTCTTCAGCCTTCATTTGCCATTGCAACCATTGATAATGTACAAGTATCCTCCGCCTGATCCACAGTTGAGGACTTGTTTTGGATTACGCTTTGTTTGGATCCTTCCCATCGATCTTACCATCATTGGTGACCCTGACAGGAGCTTGACACTCCTGCTGGCAGTGCTCTCAGGATCAACAGAACATTCAAGCCTCTCTACTATGTCAATGTGGAAATCCATGGTAAGGCAAAATTCATATAGACGATATCCATTGCATTCTCTTCTTTAACTTTCTCTGTTACTTCATCAAAAAATTCAATTAGGCAGTCAAGCGCTATCTACCTTTCATAAATAAACCTGTTGGCCATCCTTAATTAACTCAAACATTCCCAAGTATTTGTTGATTCTTTTTCCCCTTGATTATAGTTTCTAAAGCCTTACCACCACTGATATTGAACTAAATATCCTTCCACCTTTTTTTGAACAGAGATGTTACCATTCTTCAATCCTCTGGCACTTCCCCTGTACCCTTGGGAAAATTGGGAGATAATGGCAAAATCTTACTGCTATCTCCATGCCTCCTTCCTTTAGCAATGTGGGATGTAATCCATCGGGAGCAGATGACATATCTACTGTAACCATAACTAGCCTTTCCAATACGTCCTGCCGCTCAACTTTCACCCAGTCTATGACCTCTAACACCTTCACTTCCACACCTTCACTTCCACTGATAAATGCCAGATTCTTCTTCCTTAGTTAACGCCAAAACAAAGTACCCATTGAGTATTCTAACCTTGCCCTGTGTCTCGAAGCAAATATCATCCATTCTGTCTCTAATCGGGCCCACACCACCTCCTACTATATGCTAACTATGTATACGTCAACAGAAGATTTTGAGTTCCCTTTTATGTTGACTATCATTTTATTCTCACTCTCTTCGCCAGTCTTACTTTCCTCTTTACCTCCCCTCTCAACCTATTTTATTTGACTTGGGTTTCGCTTGCACCATCATCATGCACCCTCTTTATTTGTTTCAGCATTGTCTTTGGGCGGGATTCTTGGTTTGGGAGACTATGGGCGGGCTTCTCCGATTTGCAGACTAAGTGCTGAGGCCGTCGTGGGATCAGCACAAATGATGCACCGATCCTCCATCTGGTGGGGGGCTAGCAGCCACACAGCGTTACGACCAGAGAATTGCCGGGTCCATGGCCGCGCATGCGCCCGGCGGCGGCCTGCAGCAGCCGCGCCGTGCAACATGGCACTGGCTGCACATGGACCCGGCCTGCCAACTGCCCCCCCTGTAACCAGCCTCACCACCCCCGGACCACCACCCACCAGTCCCCCCAGCCCCCGATGAAGGCTCCCCTACCAACGGAACGGCTCCCCCCCCTCCCCGACTGTGGCGGCGCTGGACTCAGTCCGCAGCGGCGCTGGACTCAGTCCGCAGCAGCCACGCCAGGTTCACGAAAAAAAGGATAAGTGTTCCACGGCATCGGGAATTTGGCCCATTAGGAGCGGGACATCGGGGGAGGGCCTCAGGTGACATCCTGAGGCTGTCCATACATTGTGCGGTGTACTCTTCGAGTATGCCATTTTTGAGGGAGTGGAGCATCACACAAGCGGCTTCGCCCCCGATTTAGGCGCAAACAATGTTCTCCGCCCGATCGCCGGACACCATTTTGGCACCAGCGACTGGACAATTCCGCCCTATGTTCTCCTGCCAGGGCCAAATTTCACCAGTTTTACAATCCCCTTGCTGTCATAAAGCGGAATACAGTTTAATGTTCCACGCCATGCAAATTTATGCATGCCGTGGAATATGAGGGATTCCCATAGACTCCCGCTATCGGGCTGCCACCTTGAGTGGGCAGCCTGATCGCGAGGTCCCACATCTGGCAACCCATTTGATTTCACTGCACTTGCCTCTCTTGTCTTTGGCATCTTTAGCAAATGAAACACTGAGCGTAATTGTTTTACCATGAGTAATGCCAGAGAACTCTGGGTTGTCTAATGTGTTGTATTCCTGTATGTCATCAGGAATTGCCTTACAATTTTGACAATGATCCTTGCTCAAGAGTTACCTTTACTGAATGTATCATTGTTTGAACAAACTTTTCAGCCAGCCCATTTGTGGTAGAATAATAAGGAGCGGATCGGATGTGCTGCATTCCATTCTCCCTGAAATAATGTGTGAATTCTTGTGAAATGAATTGTGACCTCTTGTGTGTCACGTTTGTTAAATATTGTTGGGGGTCTGGATCTACATTTATCTGGAGATGAGCTTGACTGCAAATGTAAATGTCAATATAGTCTCAGAGGCTGCTCTCCTTTGAGATCTGACTGGCGATCATTTAACCTGAGGATCATCACACCACAGGAGAGAGGGCAGCATGGCAACACAATTGTTAGAACTGTTGCTTCGCAGCGCCAGGGTCCCAGGTTCGATTCCCGGCTTGGGTCAGGGTCCCAGGTTCGATTCCCGGCTTGGGTCACTGTCTGTGCGGAGTCTGCAAGTTCTCCATGTGTGCATGGGTTTCTTCCGGGTGCTCCGGTTTCCTCCCACAAGTTCGAAAAGACGTGTTGTTAGGTGAATTGGACGTTCTGAATTCTCCCTCTGTGTAATTTGGACATTCTGAATTCGCCCTCTGCGTACCCAAACAGGTGCCGGAATGTGGCGACTAGGGGCTTTTCACAGTAACTTCATTGCAGTGTTAATGTAAGCCTACTTGTGACAATAAAGATTATTATTAATTAATTAGGTTGAGAAGGTAGGGCAGTCGAGCATAACCTCAACCAGTGCAAGAACTGAACCTGCGTAGTTGGCATCACTCCACATCACAAAGCAGCCATATGGCCAACTGAGTTCACTTTTTAAGCTTGATGAAGGTTATCTTTACTGAAATTCTAGCAAATAAATTATCAATTAAAGGCAGAGGGTACTGGTCTGCACACTGGATTTAAAAATCACCACATATTCGTACCAAACCATTTTTCTTCATCATGGTTAAGATGGGCATGGCCCAATCACTTACATTAATGGGTCTGAGGATCCCTGGGCGAAATTCTCCGGTATCGACGCGATGTCCGCCGACCGGCGCCAAAAACGGCGCAAATCAGTCAGGCATCACGCCGCCCCAAAGGTGTGGAATCCTCCGCATCTTTGGGGGCCGAGCCCTAACCTTGAGGGGCTAGGCCCACGCCGGACTGATTTCCGCCCCGCCAGTTGGCGGAAAAGGCCTTTGGTGCCCCGCCAGCTGACCCCCCGGCGGGGGGTCGGAGAATCTCGCCCAGGCCTGCCTTGACCAGTCTCTTTAATTCAGCTTAGAATTTAGGCCTAATAGCGTAAAGCACTGATCTAGCCTTTAAGCACATTGCTTGGCTTTCGTCCATTACCATTAGCTTGACTGAGATCTCATTCATGCTTCCCAGCTATCTATTATAGACTATTACCTGTTTCATTAAAATCTTCGGTCAACCTGCTTCGGACTCCGACATGAGATTCACCTTGGTCCAGTTTAGCTTGATTCTCTCCACCCAGGTTCTCCCTACTGGCCCGGATTAGTTACCTCAGCGACATGCTGGGGCATGTCTGTGGTCTGTCCATTTAGCTGCACTTTGAGAAGGCCCCTTAATGGCACAGCACCCCGGCACAGATCTCAAGTGTTACCTTTGAGGATTTTAAGGCGATATGTCATAGTTTTTCTTGGTTAACAGCTTCTGGTACCAATAAAACAGCTGTGACAGTGTCCACATCCATTTTCAACTGTTGACCGTCCAGAAAAGGAGTGACCCAGTAATGGTTTGTTGCGTCCACAATGGCTAGTACGTTCAACAAATGTAGATCATCCCACTGTTACTCTGAATCTTTATCGCGCCCTTTTCATATCACGTGGATACTCTTTCCTCTATTCGATTTTTCATTTGATGTATTTTTTTCTTGCTTTTTATAATTCTTGTTTGAATCTTGTTGTTGCTTTCTCCAATGCGCACGTTCTATGGGCCCCTCAATACCACAATTCTTGCATTTTGCGTCGCTACTCCAGTAATCAGTTTCTGTGTGTCCAGTATTTGAACATCAATGGCAATTTTGAACCTGTGTGTTGGTGTTCGGGCTTCAGCCGATATCTTATGCTTGAGCTTAATTGTTGCGCCTCCTTAAGGTCTAAGTTGCTTGCTGTTGGCAGCCTTTTCTGGATAGCTTTGCTTCTTAATCCAGACACAAGTCTGTGATGGTTTTGTTTAGGACATCTCCAAATTCACAATATTCAGCTAATTACTTTAAAGTAGCTGTGGATTGTGTGATTGATTCACCATCTTGTTGGTTACATTTGTTGAACCTGAACCTCTCGACGATGACCAAGGGTTTCCATGAGAAATGGCCCTGCAATATGTCCACAATCTCACGATAAGTTTTCAAGCTTGGTTTTTCTGGTTGCACCAGGCTTCGCAAGAGTTTGAAAATACTCCCCCCATCGTGCACAGGAAGGTTAGGATTATTATGTCCGGCGCAATTTTGTTCGCCTGGACAAAGTATTCAAATCTTTCAGTGTATGAGCTCCAGTGGTCAGTGCTTTCATCATAAGATCCCATGGTGCTAAAAACTCCTGCTATTTTACTGTGGGAAGACTTGTATAAGTACAAATGTGCTACAAAGTTTTTAGCACATTCTCGTTTCTTTTATTTTCCTTTCAAACAAGGTAACCCTGAGCTCAACCTGTTCCTTTCCGAGTTTGGAACACTGCCAGCTCTAAACTATTGTTTCAGGGTATTTGTTACTTTACTTAATACTCACAGTAGCAGTAGAGGGAGCACTGATCCAGAATTATCCAGGCAGAGCACGTGGCAAGCTTCAATGTTGTTTCACCAAAACGTTTGTTAAAATTTCGGCTCCTCCGATGGTTGCTCCTATTATTCAGCACGTTCCATTGCCAGCTTTGGTGTGGCGAAGTTGCTATCTTCTTAAACCTTGTATACTCCTCTGGATCTCTGCAGTTCTTTTCGGGTGTTTGCAGTGTGAATCCACCTCCTCATCGCCAGTTTTCTTTGTGGTATTTTTAAAGGATAAGCTTGCAAATCACGAAGATACAAACAAACAAGACCTTTATTGGAAACGTGTTCACTTACAGGCTTCTAGAATAGCCTGCTCAAACTGCCAATGATGTCATCAGTCAGTCATGTGATGTGTCTGTGACCTTGTTTTAACTAGGAGTAAACATGAATATACAACACTTTTAGATCCATCTTCTTTGATAGTGCAATGGTATACTTCTCTTCATTTAAGTACACTGCTATGTATATTCTCTAGGCCTTTAAACCAATTATTATTCTTGAATAACTTTCATATCCAATTATTCAAAGCCAATCTGCATATTGCAAGAAAACCTTGCCTCTGGGGGTATTTGGAGGCCTCTGCAATTAGAAGAAAGAAACTGGTTGATACTTAAATCAATAACCACTCTTAAAAGATGCATTAGGATTTTCATTCAACCGTGCATAATTAAGGTGCTGTTGGAATGTGAATGTTAATTAGTCTGTGAAAATAGTATAGAAGATATTTTAGTGAGTCACTCCCTGGCTCTATAGATGGATCAGGAATTAGAACATTATGACTGGTAAACTGCTTATGAATAGCTTATTAGCAGGCCATAGGAATAGCTTTAACCACAAACATCTATTACAAGCATGTACATGATAAAAGTAGGCTTGATGACTGATGACGCTATTCAAAGGAGTTGTGGGACTGATTATAGGGAATGGCATAGGATGTGGTAAGAGAAGGTGATGCAAAGGCCTGGTTAATCAAACACAGGTACATGCAAATACTGGAAGCTCAAGGAAGATAAATAACATGAGACTGTGTTTTTACTCCATGGTTTAAACAAAGAATTTAATGCACCATTGGACATTTCATATTAAAGAGAACTTTTGCAGGACAGCACAGTGGCTCAGTGGTTAGCACTACAGTCTCATGACGCCGAGGTCCTGGGTTCGATCCCGGCTCTGGGTCACTGTGTGTGTGGAATGCTGCACATTCTCCCCGTGTTTGCGTGGGTTTCGCCCCCACAACACAAATATGTGCAGAGTAGGTGGATTGGCCATGCTAACTTGCCCCTTAATTGGAAAAAATGAATTGCTTACTCTAAATTTAAAAAAAAAGAACTTTTTCAGGTCAATATAATATCCATATACACTCCTGAGAAATGGTATCGGGAATAGATTTTGAAGGAAACCATTGCAGTAGCTAAAACTCTGAAGAAGAAATCCAGGCCATCAGGTAGATAGCCTGAGAACGTGTGATGACGTGAGACACCAAGAAGAAAAGCCATCATACCTGACTGGACTGCTGATCACTACTTGTTACAGTCATCTGTTTTTGCTGTCAAATTAGTGTATCATATTCCATCTTAAACTGTGATTAACCTCAATATATCCCCCATATTGGTTGATTGAGTAGATAATTGATAAAATCAACTAATTGTGCTTCAGTTCAAATATGAACAAAATGGTGAGCTTAAAAACTAGGATAAATCAGGATGGATGGTGGGCATCAAGCAATGTCAGCACTCTGATTCAGTGACACTATGCTGGAATGGCGGTTGGGTGCACTCAGAAGCAGAAGGGACGCACTTTGTTGCAACAATGGAAGGAAGAAAAATCATCTCTTCCCAAAAATGTGTGGCTGGCGATAGCTGAGGAGGTGAGCAGTAGGAATGTTGTTCCATTTATTAGATGCAACTTAGGAAGCAATTGAAGGACCTAGCCAGGTGAGACGTATGCAAGTTTGCTGATTCAACTATATCCTATGCTTTAAGCAGCACCCACCCCACAACCACCTTTCCACTCTTTCATGGTAAGTGTCTCCCTCACATTACTCCTCACATCTATTCATTCCAGTAGCTTGCAGCCTTTACTTTCTGTACATGTCAATATCTCCCCACTTATCCATCTACCATTCACCCCAATCCTTATGCAATGTGATTAATCTAGCTCATCGTTAGCCTCACCCAATACACCGTATCCATTGGTGAATATCTCATCTCCACTCAATCATGGGCCTGCTTGTTTCCCCCTTTAGGAGAAAAGACAAGGGCAAAGGGCAGGATTGGATGTGACCTGCCACAAATAGTGCAATTCACAGATATAAAGAAGGAAACCGGGTGATAAGTAACAAATCTTTGTCACCGTCAGTAAGGGGATGAGAGACAGAGGGCAGGATTCTCCGTTCCTGAGACTAAGAGTTGATGCCGGGGCAGAATTCGTGGACTTTAATGGCAGCAAAACTGGCACCAAACCTGGACCGATTCAGCAACTGTGAAAGGCTAGCACCACGTGGAACACAATCGATTCCAATGAAAAATGGCTGACTACATATACACATTACAAGCCCCACACACACTCATCCCAGCCAACAAGATGGCATTGGTTGTGCAGGAGTGCGCCCATTCAGCTGATGGGTCGCCTGGGGCCAGCGGGCACCAGGGGGGTGGCCTAGGGGGAAACACAGATGACCCATGGCCTTAAGTTCACAGTGGGCTGTCAACGGCATGTACAGCTGCATGGCTGCCTTGCCAGCTGCGGCAATGGTGATGTGTGTCCATCCATCCCAACCCCACAGCCCGCCTTGTGGCCACCTCCCACTACTCCCCCCACCCCCCACCCCCCGGCTCTGGCAGAAGTCCCCCTGCCAGCAATACAACTGTCAGTAAACTATAGCAATGTTGGATGCTTTCCATAACTCCTCCCTCCTCTCTTTCAGCAGCCACGACGCCGGTTTCACGATTTCTAAAAGCATAAGTGAACCGCGCCGTCAGGAACTCGGCCCATCGGAGGCGGAGCATCGCGGTGGCCCTGGAGAATACCGGGTCAAGCCCATTAATGACATGCAAACGGTGTTTAATGTACATGCGTTCCAAACCGCATTGACACTGCTGTTGTGGTGACGGAGAATTGGGATTTGCCGGCAAATCGCTGCTTGCCCCAATTTTGGCGTCGGAACCTATTCTCCGTCCAATCGCGTTCCACGATTTCAGCATCCGTCAATGGCGAATCCCGCCCAGAGAGTTCACAGAGAGCTGGTGACATAAAGGCAATTATCTCTCACACACATGTTGAGTTAACACAGTCAATGATGAGAAGACTGAAAATGGTGATTTTTAAAATTGTGACTTTGCTGTGATTAAATCATATCACTATCCTTCGTCTTCCACAGTCTTCACGTGTACAGAATGTGTCACCTCTCCCATTGATTTTGCATTATTTCTCTCCAAACCCTTTTTTACCCCTCTGTGCTCTTTCCTCTCCTTCTGGTCTTGATGGTGAAAAGCACATAGAAGTAGGAATTCCACCCTCAAAGTACTCCTACTTCACACTTGTAGCCCTCCCACTTCCTCAGCCAGTACTCAACACGCTGCCTCTTCAAGGTCCAGTCTGTCCCTGCACACATGTAGTGGAAGAGTATTTGATGAATCTCTCACTTGCCCCATAATGCAGAGGACATCAGTCAAAAGCACTTTAGCAGTCAGAACAGGGATGTGAGCAATTTGCCTCTACTTGTGCTGAAACAATACAGGATTTCATTCCTGTGGACGTCACTGGCAAGGCCAACATTTATTATTCATTCCTAATCGAACTTGAAGGTGATAGTGAGCCGCCTTTTTCCACTGTTGCAATCATAAGAAATAGTAGTGGAAGTAAACCTTTTGGCTCTTTGAATCTTCTGTACCATTCAGTAAGATTAAAGTTAATCTTATACCTCCTCTATATATCTGAAACATCCCCATATTCCTGATTAGCATCCAAAAATCTATCAATCCTGAGACTCTGACTCCTGGTTCTAGACTCCCCCCACCAGCCAGGTGAAACATCCTTCTAGCATCTGTCCTGTCAAATCCCCTAGTAATGTTGCACGTTTCAATGAAATCACCTCTCATTCGTCCAAATTCTAAGGGATGTAGGTCCAGTCTACTCAATTTTGCCTCATAAGAAAATCCATGAATGAGTCTCTGAAATGCTCATTTTATTTCTTCCAAGGCAAATAAGGTAAAACTATATGTACAATATTCCTGGTGTGGACTCAGCAAGGCCCTATGAAATTGCAGAACTCTTGTACTCTAATCACTTTGTATTAAATATAAATGTACCTTTCACATTTGCTGTTTAAGTACCACTAATTTCCCATGTATTCTTTTTTCTAATATTAAATTCTCCGAGTTCCTCAATCTGCCCAAACCCTTCAGGTAGGATTCTTTGGCTTCCTAGCCATGAGTTTCTCGGTAGCAGGAAGCGGTGTGCTGTTTGCTAGTGGCGGGATTCTCTGCTCCCGCTGCTGTCAGTGGGAATTTCCATTGAAGCCACCAGACACTGCCGGGAAATCCATGGGTGGGGTGCATTGTCAGCGGGACCAGAGGATCCAGCCACCAGTGACTGGCCGGAGAATTCCAGCCTTCGTTCCCTGTTATTTCCAAAATATTTTTGGTGTCTCCTACTCCTGTCTCTGTCTCTAAAAGGTCCCAAATTTAGTTTCACTAATTTCTTCCTTTTTGCATAACCATAGAAATTTCTACAATCTATTTTCAAGTGTTGTGCGCATCTACTCTCATTCTATTTTCTCTTTCTTCCTCAATTTCTTTAGCACCCTTCGCTGATTTTTAAAATCCTAACAAACTTCAGGCTTACAACTCTATTTGGCAACTTATAACCTATGTTTCACTTCTCTTGGTAGCCACAGTTGGGCCACAATTGCCATGATACTTTTGTTCCTTCAGTAAATGTTTATTCGTTATGAATGAATTTCTTTAAACGTTTGCCATTGATTATCTACCAGCATCACTCTTAAACTCAGTTTTAGTTATGTGGAAGGGAAATTATGAGTTGCCAACTTAGAAGCATGCTGGGAAATGCATGACTATAGTTCAACACTGCTTTTGAATGAAAATAAGTAGGTCAGGTAACATAAATGAAATACTGCTTAATATTCTGGTCTCGGCCTTATTATGAAAACACATTGTTCTCCGAAAGATAACAAAATGTGTACTCGAGTTGTTTTTAGCCAAGGGCAACAACATACATACTACGTATTTCATCTTACGTACTTTCCAAGGTCTATTTAATATAAACATGGCTGTTCACTTCAAGTTGTTATTTCAGACTATAAAAATATGCTGTCTTCAATCGAATCTCACAGTGCAGTGCACTGGCTTTGCAGCTGGAACACTCTCTCTCCGCAAATATATTTGTGTAAATAAATTTCCTTAAATCGAACCTCGATAAATTTGTCTTTATTATAATTTCCACAACAAGTTATGATCATTCTTATCCAGAGGCTGCTCTAACATAAAGTTATTCATTATCCCTGTCTCATTGTCAAATACTAGATCTAATATTAGTTGGTTTCTTGACATATTGGCCTGAATTTTATGCCAGGGGCAGGAAACCACTTGGTCAGCTTTCCCACCTGCGTTTAAGAGCCATTGATCCAGGGCAGGGGCAGGGTAGGGTAGACAGGGGAGTTAAAATCTGCAGGTGAGAAAGATCTTGGGGTGTCTTTAATGGACAAAGCGGTCTATAAAAGTGGCACCTCCCCTTCACCGGCTATCAGCCTGTCCAGTGAAACATAGTGGGTGCTGAACTCTTGACCTGGATAAAATCTATGAGAGGGCAGGTGAAAGTCTTTAGTTGTACAATATATGGCCACTCAAGGTCCTCAATTGGTCCACGGACATGTGGATCTTCTGACCCCCTCCCCTACTGCTACTAAAGTTGCAGTAAGGGTGGCAGGTGAGTAGATGCTGAGAATGGCATCATTGAATGGCACCAATTTTATGATCCCCCTGCCCTGCCAACCCATTAATACAGAAAATTGGTTTTGCCCATTTTGAACATTAAAGCCCACGTATTACCCTTGTTACAGGTATCTCGAATTTCCTGGTTTACACTCTGACACGACAACCACCGTGTCAAATAAACTACTTCTGTAAAATTCTTAGCTCTATCCAAACTGATTCTCCTTAATTTTCCAAACTATGATCCTTTCTCTGTATTATTTTTATTTTATTCTTTATTACCAGGAATAATCTCCTTCTTTCCCATCTGTAAAACCCTCATAAATGTCAATAATCCTGGAATATTTAATATCCAACCTCGATAAATTCATGACCACATTTCCTTGATGGTTATGACACGCCGAGTAAAAGAATATCATATTCATAACTTTTAAAACATAAACTCAACTCTGTTTGGAATCTTCTGGAATTAACTTTTCTTTTTAAAATTGACACTAATGGGTTGCAGAAGATAGCTTAACCTGAGGATTCAAAAACTGCCACATTGTCTCAACAGGAAAAAATGACTCATTCCAGACTAGAGATGTCACCACCCATCTCCTGAAACCATCCAAAAAGGTAGTTCTTGACTTGAAAGCGGCTTTCTGAAACCAAGACTGTGATTGTCTCAAACTCCCAGAGTGAAGGTTTGCGAACAATAACACGGATTGTGGTTACTCAACACCATGGGAAGGCGGTGGTATTGTGATGGTGTCACTGAATTGGTAATCCAGAGAGCTAGAGTAACACTGTAGTGACCTGGTTTCAATCTCACAATGGCAGATGGTGAAATTTGAATTCAATTTTTAAAAATTGGAATTAAAAGTCCAATGATGACCATGAAACCTTTGTTGACTTTCGTAAAAAAAAACTAGTTCACTAATGTCTTTTAGTGCATATAATCTGCCTGGTCTGGCCAACATGTAACTCCAGGCCCACAGCAATGTGTTTGGCTCTTAACTGACCTCTGAAATTGTCTAGCAAGCCACTCAGTTCAAGGGCAATTAGGGATAGGTAATAAATGCTAGCCCAGCCAGTGACGCCCACATTCCATGAAAGAAGTTAAAAAAAAATTGAAGAGACCTTTGAGAAAACATATGGTGAGGCACCCATGTTGTATTCTCTATTTATTCTTTCCATGTTATTCGTAACAAGGCACAACAGCAACTGCAAAAAAATCAGCAGCAGAAAGGGCAACCTTAAGAGCTGGAGACTGTAACATCATTAGACCTCCAAGCCTGCTCCTTTCCAAGTGGACCAATACATCAAACTGACCTCCTGGCTACAAGTAAACAACTTGGCGACCTGCAGAAAATCCATCTCTTCAAGAGAATTCTACAACAAATCTGGTATTGGCTTTTGGCAATTGAATTCATCTAACTATACTTCAGGAGTTTAAAAATCCCTTTTAGGGCAGCACGGTGGCGTGGTGGGTTAGCTCTGTTGCCTCAAGGCGCTGCGGTCCCAGGTTCGATCCCGGCTCTGGGTCATCGTCTGTGTGGAGTTTGCACATTCTCCCCGTGTTTGCGTGGGTTTTGCCCCACAACCCAAAGATGTGCAGGGTAGGTGGATTGGCCACGCTAAATTGCCCCTTAATTGGAAAAAATTAATTGGGCACTCTCAATTTAAAAGAAAAAAAAACCCTTCTTTGCCAGATCTGCACAAGCTAGTCATGTGAATTATGAACTATTCTTTTGTTTATGACTTGTAGAGTTGCTCTTTTCTCTTTAACTATATTTTCCTCAAATGAGTGAGTCTATGTGTGTGCACACCTTTTGGATTTGGATTTTTTTATCGTCACGTTTACCGAGATGCAGTGAAAAGTATTTTTCTGCGTGCAGCTCAAATAGATCATTTAGTACATGGAAAGAAAATACATAATAGGGTAATACAAGGTACATAATGTGAATACATAGACACAGGCGTCGGGTGAAGTATACAGGAGTGTATTAATCAGATCAGTCCATAGAGGGTTGTTTAGGAGTCTGGTAACAGTGGGGAAGAAACTGTTTTTGAATCTGTTTTTGCATGTTCTCAGACTTGTATCTCCTGCCCAATGGAAGAAGAGTGAGTAGGCCAGGTGGGAGGGGTCTTTGATTGTGATGCCCGCTTTCCCAAGGCATAGGGAGGCGAAGTTAGAGTCAATGGATGGGAGGCGGGTTTGTGTGATGGACTGAGTGGTGTTGACGACTCTGTAGTTTCTTGCGGTCTTGGGCAGAGCAGTTGCCATACCAGGCCGTGATGCAGCCAGATAGGATGCTTTGTATGGTGCACCTGTAAAAGTTGGCAAGAGTCAATGTGGACAGCCAAATTTCCGTAGTGTACAGAACTTTGCTTCCTGAAGTCAATGACCAGCTCTTTAGTTTTGCTGGCATTGAGGGGAGATTGATGTTGTTCCTGAAAATAGCGAAAACAGCGCGGGAGGAGAGAGAGCCGGGAGAGCGAAAACAGCGAGGGAGGAGAGAGAGCCGGGACGTTGAAAACAGCGTGGGAGGAGAGAGAGCCGGGACAGCGAAAACAGCGCGGGAGGAGAGAGAGCCGGGACAGCGAAAGCAGCGCGGGAGGAGAGAGAGCTGGGACAGCGAAAATAGCACGGGAGGAGAGAGAGCCGGGAGATTTAAAAAGCGCGGGAGGAGAGAGAGCCGGGATAGCGAAAACAGAGCGGGAGGAGAGAGAGCCGGGACGTTGAAAACAGCGCGAGAGGAGAGAGAGCCGGGACAGCAAAAACAGCGCGGGAGGAGAGAGAGCCGGGGCAGCGAAAACAGCGCAGGAGGAGAGAGAGCCGGGAGTGCTGATTGGAACAGAGTGCACCTGAGTTTAGGTGAGTGACTGAGTTCGGGTGAGTGGCGAGAGAGGGTTGTGTTTTTGTTGGTGTTCGGGTTTATCCTTGAAGTTCTATAAAAAAATAAATTTTTAAAAATTATTTAAATTAATTAACTAGTTCAATATGGCTGGACAGGTGATGTGCTGTTGCTGTATGATGATGGAACTGGTGGATCCCATTGAGACCGTCAGTGACCACATCTGCAGCAAGTGTTGGCTGCTCGAGGAACTTCGGCTCAGAATTGATGAGCTGGAGACCGAGCTGCACACACTGCGGCACATCAGGGAGGGGGAAAATTACCTGGACGCTTTGTTTCAGGAGGCAGTCACACCCGGTAGAATAAGTACTGTTAATTCGGACAGTGGTCAGGGAAAGAGTGGTGTGACTGCAAGGGAGGCAGGTAGGGGAATCCTGAGTTTAGGAGTTGAGGAGCCTCAGCCCTTGACCTTGTCCAACAGGTATGAGGTACTTGCTCCCTGTGTTGATGAGGAAGAGGGCTGTAGGGAGGATGCGTTGACTGACCACTGCACCGTGGTACAGGAAGCCATTCAAGAGGGGGGAGCAAAAAGACAAGTGGTAGTTGTAGGGGATTCTATAATTAGGGGGATTGATGGCATCCTTTGTAAACCAGATTGAGAGTCCCGCATGGTATGTTGCCTGCCCGGTGCCAGGGTGAGGGACATCTCTGATCGGCTTGAAAGGATTTTGGAGAGGGAGGGGGAGGATCCAGTTGTTGTGGTCCAAGTTGGGACTAACAACATAGGTAAGACTAGGAAAGAGGACCTGTTTGGGGATTATCAAACCCTAGGGACTAAATTAAAGAACAGGTCCTCCAGGGTTATAATCTCTGGATTACTACCAGAGCCACGTGCCAATTGGCATCGGGTTGAGAAAATTAGGGAAGTTAACACGTGGCTAAAGGAGTGGCGCAGGAAAGAGGGATTCCATTTCATGGGGCATTGGCATCAGTACTGGGGCAGAAGGGACCTGTACCGTTGGGACGGTCTTCACCTGAACCATTCTGGGACCAGTGTTCTAGCGAATAGGATAAATAGGTTGGTCACAAGGACTTTAAACAAGCAAGTTGGGGGGAAGGGAAGAGTAAAGCTATAGACAGTATAATGGTTAATGGAGATCAAGGCAGCAGGTTACGTGACAGGTTATTATGTAGAGATATGGGGCGAAATTCTCCCGAAACGGCGCGATGTCCGCCGACTGGCGCCCAAAACGGCGCCAATCAGACGGGCATCGCGCCGCCCCAAAGGTGCGGAATGCTCCGCATCTTTGGGGGCCGAGCCCCAACATTGAGGGGCTAGGCCGACGCCGGAGGAATTTCCGCCCCGGCAGCTGGCGGAAACGGCCTTTGTTGCCCCGCCAGCTGGCGCGGAAATGACATCCCCAGGCGGTGCATGCACGGGAGCGTCACGGCCGCTGACAGTTTCCCACACATGCGCAGTGGAGGGAGTCTCTTCCGCCTCCGCCATGGTGGAGACCGTGGCGGAGGCGGAAGGGAAAGAGTGCCCCCACGGCACTGGCCCGCCCGCGGATCGGTGGGCCCCGATCGCGGGCCAGGCCACCGAGGGGGCAAACACCGGGGCCAGATCGCCCCGCGCCCCCCCCAGGACCCCGGAGCCCGCCCACGCCGCCTTGTCCCGCCGTTCAAAAGGTGGTTTAATCCACACCGGCGGGACAGGCAATTTATCGGCGGGACTTCGGCCCATCCGCGCCGGAGAATCGAGCGGGGGGGCCCGCCAACCGGCGCGGCCCGATTCCCGCCCCCGCTGAATATCCGGTACCGGAGACTTCGGCAACCAGCGGGGGCGGGATTCACGGCAGCCCCCGGCGATTCTCCAACCCGGCGGGGGGTCGGAGAATGATGCCCATGGGTTCAAAGACAAGGAAAATTAGGAGAAAGGGTAAGAGGAAAAATAATTTGCGAAAAGTTATTGATCAAGGTGTCAGGATTCATAACAAAGACATAAAAAACAGCATAAGTGTACTTTACCTGAATGCTCGTAGTATCCGAAATAAGGTAAATGAGTTGATGGCGCAAATCATCGTGAATGACGATGATTTAGTAGCCATTACTGAAACATGGTTAAAAGATGGTCATGACTGGGAGTTAAATATCCAAGGGTATCAGACTATACGAAAGGATAGAATGGACGGTAAGGGCGGTGTTGTAGCTTTGGTGTTTAAGGATGGCATCCGGCAATAGTAAGGGATGATATTGGTGCTATGGAGGTTGAATCAATCTGGGTGGAAATCAGGAATAGTAAGGCGAAAAGGTCACTGATAGGAGTAGTCTATAGGCTACCAAATAGTAACAGGATGGTAGGGCAGGCAATAAGCAAAGAAATAACGGATGCATGGAGAAATGGTACAGTGGTTATCATGGGAGATTTTAATCTGCATGTCGATTGGTTTAACCAGGTTGGTAAAGGCAGCCTTGAGGAGGAGTTTACAGAATGTGCCTGGGATAATCTCCTGGAACAGTATGTAATGGAACCTACAAGGGAACAAGCGGTCCTAGATCTGGTCCTGTGTAATGAGGCAGGATTGATTAATGATCTCATAGTTCGGGATCCTCTTGGAAGGAGCGACCACAATATGGTGGAATTTAAAATACAGTTGGAGGATGACAAGGTAAAATCAAACACTAATGTTTTGTGCTTAATCAAAGGCGATTACAATGGGATGAGAGAAGAACTAGCTAAGGTAGACTGGGAGCAAAGACTTCATGATGAAGCAGTTGAGGAACAGTGGAGAACCTTCCAAGCGATCTTTCACAGTGTTCAGAAAAGGTTCATACCGACAAAAAAGAAAGACGGTAGAAAGGGGAAATATCGACCGTGGATATCTAAGGAGGTGAGGGAGAGTATCAAATTGAAGGAAAAAACATACAAAGTGGCAACAATTAGTGGGAGACTAGAGGACTGGGAAGTCTTTAGGGGACAACAGAAAGCTACTAAAAAAGCTATAAAGAAGAGTAAGGTAGACTATGAAAGTAAACTGGCTCAGAACATAAAAGCAGATAGTAAAAGCTTCTACAAATATATAAGACAAAAAAGAGTGGCTAAGGTAAATATTGGTCCTTTGGAAGATGAGAAGGGAGATTTAATAATAGGAGACGGGGAAATGGCTGAGGAGCTGAACAGGTTTTTTGGGTCAGTCTTCACAGTGGAGGACACAAATAACATGCCAGTGACTGATGGAAATAAAGATATGATAGGTGAGGACCTTGAGATGATTGTAATCACTAAGGAGGCAGTATTGTGCAAGCTAATGGGGCTAAAGGTAGACAAGGCTCCTGGCCCTGATGGGATGCATCCCAGAGTGTTAAAAGAGATGGCTAGGGAAATTGTAAACGCACTAGTGATAATTTATCAAAATTTACTAGACTCTGGGGTGGTCCCAGAGGATTGGAAAGTAGCAAACATGACACCACTGTATAAAAAAGGAGGTCGGCAGAGAGCGGGTAATTATAGGCCGGTAAGCTTAACTTCGGTTGTAGGGAAAATGCTGGAATCTATCATTAAGGAGGAAATAGTGGGGCACCTGGAGGGAAATTGTCCCATTGGGCAGACGCAGCATGGGTTCACAATGGGTAGGTCGTGTCTGACTAATTTGGTAGAAATTTTTGAGGACGTTACCAATGCAGTTGATAACGGGGAGCCAATGGATGTGGTATATCTGGATTTCCAGAAAGCTTTTGACAAGGTGCCACACAAAAGGTTGCTGCATAAACTAAAGATGCATGGCATTGACGGTAAAGTGGTAGCATGGGTAGAGAATTGGTTAACTAACAGAAAGCAGAGAGTGGGGATAAATGGGTGTTTCTCTGGTTGGCAACCTGTAACTAGTGGGGTCCCTCAAGGATCAGTGTTGGGCCCGCAGTTGTTCACAATTTACATAGACGATTTGGAGTTGGGGACCAAGTGCAATGTGTCAAAGTTTGCAGATGACACTAAGATGAGTGGTAAAGCAAAAAGTGCAGAGGATACCGGAAGTCTGCAGAAGGATTTGGATAGGCTAGGTGAATGGGCTAGGGTCTGGCAGATGGAATTCAATGTTGCCAAATATGAGGCTATCCATTTTGGGAGGAATAACAGCAGAATGGATTATTATTTAAACGGTAAGATGTTAAAACATGCTGCTGTGCAGAGGGACCTGGGTGTGCTGGTGCACGAGTCGCAAAAAGGTGGTGTGCAGGTGCAACAGGTGATTAAGAAGGCTAATTGAGTTTTGTCTTTCATTGCTAGAGGGATGGAGTTCAAGACTAGGGAGGTTATGCTGCAATTGTATAGGGTGTTGGTGAGGCCGCATCTGGAGTGTTGTGTTCAGTTTTGGTCTCCTTACCTGCGAAAGGACATATTGGCACTGGAGGGAGTGCAGGGGAGATTCACTAGTTTGATCCCAGAGTTGAGGGGAATAGATTATGACGAGAGGTTCAGTAGACTGGGACTGTACTCATTGGAGTTTAGAAAGATGCGGGGGGATCTTATTGAAACATATAAAATTATGAAGGGAATAGATAGGATAGATGCGGGCAGGTTATTTCCACTGGTCGGGGAAAGCAGAACGAGGGGGCATAGCCTCAAAATAAGGGGAAGTAGATTTAGGACCGAGTGTAGGAGGAACTTCTTCACCCAAAGGGTTGTGAATCTCTGGAATCCCTTGCCCAGTGAAGCAGTTGAGGCTCCTTCTTTAAACGTTTTTAAGAAAAAGATAGATAACTTTCTAAAGAATAAACGGATTTGGGAATATGGTGTACGGGCCAGAGAGTGGAGCTGAGTCCACAAAAGATCAGCCATGATCTCATTAAATGGCGGAGCAGGCTCGAGGGGCCAGATGGCCTACTCCTGTTCCTAGTTCTTATGTTCTTATGTTCTTATGTTACACCACTCCACTAGTTCCTCTATCTCCCTCTTATATTAACGTTGCTCGAGATCCGACCCACAATGGTTGTGTCGTCAGCAAACTTGTGGATAGAGTTGGAGCCAAATCTTTCCACGCAGTCATGTGTGTATAGGGAGTATCATGGAGGGTCTAAGTACACAGCTTTGCAGGGCCCCGGTATTGAGGATTATCGTGGAGGAGGTGTTGTCGTTTATTCCTACTGATTGTGGTCTATGGATCAGAAAGTCGAGGATATAGTTGCAGAGTGAGGAGCCAAGTCCTAGGTTTTGGAGCTTTGATATGAGCTTGGCTGGGATTATGGTCTTGAATGCGCAACTGTAGTCAATAAATAGGAGTCTGATGTAGGAGTCCCTATTGTCGAGATGCTCCAGGGATGAGTGTAGGGCCAGGGAAATGGTGTCTGCTGTGGACCGGTTGCGGCGGAATGAGAATTGCAGTGGATCTAGGCACCCTGGGAGTATGGAGTTGGTGTGCCTCTTGACCAACCGCTCGAAGCACTTCATTACGATCCATATCAGGGCCACTGGACGGTAGTCATTGAGGCACGTTGCCTGGTTCTTCTTTGGCATCTGTATAGATCATAGATCATAGAATTTACAGTGCAGAAGGAGGCCATTCGGCCCATCAAGTCTGCACCGGCTCTTGGAAAGAGCACCCTACCCAATGTCCACACCTCCACCCTATCCCCATAACCCAGTAACCCCACCCAACACTAAGGGCAATTTTGGACTCTATGGGCAATTTAGTATGGCCAATCCACCTAACCCGCACATCTTTGGACTGTGGGAGGAAACCGGAGCACCCGGAGGAAACCCACGCACACACGGGGAGGATGTGCAGACTCCGCACAGACAGTGACCCAAGTCAGGAATCGAACCTGGGACCCTGGAGCTGTGAAGCAATTGTGCTATCCACAATGCTACCATGCTGCCCACACGTATGATGGTGGTCTTAAGCAGGTGGGTACCTTAGAACGGAGTAGGGAGAGGTTGAAGATGTCCGCAAGCACATCTGCCAGCTGGTCCATCCAGGATCTGAGTGCACGACCAGTAACCCCATCCGGACCCATCGCCTTCTGAGGGTTCACTTTCAGGAAGGCCGATCTGACTTCGGAAGCTGTGACGGTGGATATGGGTGTGTCGGGGGCTGCTGGGCAATGAACAGTGGTTTGATGGTTTCCTGCTCGAATCGAGTATAGGATGCATTGTGTTCATCGGGGAGGGGTGCGCTGCTGCCGGAGATTCTGCTTGACTTTGTTTTGTAGCCCATTATGTTGATTAGGCTCACCATAAGCGATGAGAGTCTGTAATGCTAGTCCGTGACTCGAGCTTGGTCTGGTATTGTCCCTTGGCATCCTGGATGACTTTGCGGAGGAGGTACCTGGATTTCTTGTATAGGTCAGGGTTGCCTGACTTGAACGCCTCAGATCTGGCCTTCAGTTGGGAGTCAATCTCCCGATTAAGCCATGGTTTCCGGTTGGGGAACGTATGTACTACTTTCTTTGTCAAGCAGTCATCCACACATTTGCTTTTTTGTGCAGGGTGACTAACAATCTCAGATTTTATGAGATTGTCCTTTATTTTAAGTGGTTGTCCTGTTTCCCACAGTCTCTAAACCCAGAACCCCATTTATAGCATAATTGCACGATACCTTGACCTTTTCAAGAAACACACTTATTGTGGACAGTAAGGGAAGGGACAGAAATTTCAGTTCTCTCTCGTCCCTATCCATACTAAATTAAACCCACTTACCTGTGCTGTTAATCTATTCATGTTATTGTGAATGCTTTGTACTTCAGACATTTTTTTAATTATGTAATTTTAATCTCTCATCTCCCAGTATCTTTGTTGAACTCTGTGTCCCTTCCTGACCCAATCATCTCATTTTTTTTTACACAAATTGAGGCTTATTAAATAAGAAGTGGTCAGTGTTTTGTTAAAATATCTTCAGGGCCTCACCTGTCTAACTTTTTGAGAGTGGGATGCACAGAGCATTTAGGTGGCAGAGTGGTCAGCATTGCTGCCTCACAACACCAGACGCCCATGTTCAATTCCGGCCTTGGGTCACTGCCTGTGTGGAGTTTCCACTTTCTCCCAGTGCCTGCGTGGGTTTCCTCCAGGTGCACCGGTTTCCTCTCACAGTCCAAAGATGTGCAGTATATGTGGATTGGCCGTGCTAAATTGCCCCAGGTTAGGTGAGATTACTGGGATAGGGTGGGGAAGTGGGCCTCGATAGGGTGCTCTTTCGGAGAGTCGGTACAGACTTGTTGGGTTGAATGGCTTCATTCTGCACTGTAGGGATTCTATGATTTGCAGAGCTGAATACAGCATAAATATAGTGCTAAAGTTGGTAATTGGGAATTCACAGTGGAAGTGGAAATTTGCTGTTAAGTATTTCTCAAACTGGACTTCCGGTGGCGGCCATGAGCTTGGGTAGGGTGCTCTTTCCAAGAGCCGGTGCAGACTCGATGGGCCGAATGGCCTCCTTCTGCACTGTAAATTCTATGATAATCTATGATAACTCAACAGGAGACTCAATAAAAGATTATCTTATATTGGCCAGAGATACTGCACTGGCCACCATAAAGGAGGCAATAGAAAGAACGGAGAGGAGACTGGATACCCAAGAAGCGACGATGCGGAACCTGGAGAAACAGCCATGAACTAGGGTGGATCTCCTCGCTCAAAGTCGAGGTGGCAAGTTTGGTAACAACCTAGAAAGCACTCAAGGGGAAAGTTGATGATCAGGTGAATGCTGGTTACAAAAGGTCGCACATGGAGACGGCTAGAAAGAGGAAGAGAATGGTGGTCATCTCAAATGGCCCATGAACAAAGGGAAACCCCGGTGTACAGATACACGTCCATGAGGTAAGTATGGCAGCCCCACAGGAGGGGAGGGAACAGAAATTCCCCATCAGAATAGTCACCTGGAATGTAAGGGGACTTAATGGTCAGTGAAAAGATCCAGTGTCTTCGCCCATCTAAAAAGCTTGAGGGTCCACAGAGTCTTTCTCCAAGAGACACACCTGAGGGAGAAGAACTGACTGAGGGTAAGGAAAAGCCGGATAGGACAGATTTATCACGTGTGCTTCTACATGAGGACAAGGCGGGTGGCCATATTGTTTAGCAAGAGGACAGCCTTTACAGCGACAAACACAATGACGGACACAGGAGGATGATACATGATGGTTATCGGTGTCCTGGATGGGACACCAATGGTTCTTGTAAATATATATATGCCCCTAAATGGGACGATAACAACTTCATACAAAAAACAATATTGGAAATCCCCGACCTCGACTCCCACCAATTCATTGTGTGGAAAGACTTCAATTGTGCACAGGACCCAACAATGGACAAGTTCAGTCCCAAATCAGGGAACAAAATTGGGAATGGGGAAGGAACTGAGCATCTTTATCGAGCAGATGGTGGGGGTCGGGTGGGGGGGGGGGGGGGAGGGGTGCCCTGTGGAGGTTCAACTAGCCAAGGAGTTCTCCTTCTTCTCCAATGTTCACAAAGTCTACTCCAATACTGACTTTCTTGTGCAGTCAGACATCTTACAACACCAGGTTAAAGTCCAACAGGTTTGTTTCGAATCACTGGCTTTCGGAGCAGTGCTCCTTCCTCAGGTGAATGAGCAGTGCTCCGAAAGCTTGTGATTTGAAACAAACCTGTTGGACTTTAACCTGGTGTTGTAAATGAGTTGATGGCGCAAATCATCGTGAATGACTATGATTTAGTGGCCATTACTGAAACATGGTTAAAGGATGGTCACGACTGGGAGTTAAATATCCAAGGGTATCAAACTATTCGGAAGGACAGAGCGGATGGTAAAGGAGGTGGTGTAGCTCTGTTATTTAAGAATGACATCCGGGCAATAGTAAGGGATGACATCGGTGCTAAGGATGATAAGGTTGACTCCATTTGGGTGGAAATCGGGAATAGTAAGGTGAAAAGTCACTGATAGGAGTTGTCTATAGCCACCAAATAGTAACATTATGGTGGGGCAGGCAATAAACAAAGAAATAACTGATGCATGTAGAAATGGTACAGCAGTTATCATGGGGGATTTTAATTTGCATGTCGATTGGTTTAACCAGGTCGGTCAAGGCATTCTTGAGGAGGAGTTTATAGAATGTATCCGTGATAGTTTCCTCGAACAGTATGTAATGGAACCTATGAGGGAACAAGCGGTCCTAGATCTGGTCCTGTGTAATGAGACAGGATTGATTCAGGATCTCATAGTTAGGGATCCTCTCGGAAGGAGCGAACACAATATGGTGGAATTTAAAATACAGATGGAGGGTGAGAAAGGAAAATCAAACACTAGTGTTTTGTGCTTAAACAAAGGAGATTACAATGGGATGAGAGAACTAGCTAAGGTAGACTGGGAGCAAAGACTTTATGGTGAAACAGTTGAGAAACAGTGAAGAACCTTCCAAGCGGTTTTTCACAGGGCTCAGCAAAGGTTTATACCAACAAAAAGGAAGGACGGTAGAAAGAGGGAAAATCGACCGTGGATATCTGAGGAAATAAGGAAGAGTATCAAATTGAAGGAAAAAGCATACAAAGTGGCAAAGATTAGTGGGAGACTAGAGGATTGGGAAATCTTTAGGGGGCAACAGAAAGCTACTAAAAAAGCTATAAAGAAGAGTAAGATAGATTATGAGAGTAAACTTGCTCAGAATATAACAACAGATAGTAAACGTTTCTACAAATATATAAAACAAAAAAGAGTGGCTCAGGTAAATATTGGTCCTTTAGAGGATGAGAAGGGAGATTTAATAATGGGAGATGAGGAAATGGCTGTGGAACTGAACAGGTTTTTTGGATCGGACTTCACAGTGGAAGACACAAATAACATGCCAGTGACTGATGGAAATGAGGCTATGACAGGCGAGGACCTTGAGAGGATTGTTATCACCAAGGAGGTAGTGATGTGCAAGCTAATAGGGCTAAAGGTAGACAAGTCTCCTGGCCATGATGGAATGCATTCCAGAGTGCTAAAAGAGATGGCTAGGGTAATTGCAAATGCACTAGTGGTAATTTACCAAAATTCACTGGACTCTGGCGTGGTCCCGGCAGATTGGAAATTAGCAAATGTGACACCACTGTTTAAAAAAGAAGGTAGGCAGAAAGTGTGTAATTATAGGCCTGTTAGCTTAACTTCGGTAGTAGGGAAGAAGCTGGAATCTATCATCAATGAAGAAATAGTGAGGCATCTGGATGGAAATTGTCCCATTGGGCAGACACAACATGGGTTCATAAAGGGCAGGTCGTGCCTAACTAATTAAGTGGAATTTTTTGAGGACATTACCAGTGCGGTAGATAACGGGGAGCCAATGGATGTGGTATATCTGGAATTCCAGAAAGCTTTTGACAAGATGCCACACAAAAGATTGTTGCAAAAGTTAAAGATGCATGGCATTAAGGGTAAAATAGCATGGATAGAGGATTGGTTAATTAATAGAAAGCAGAGAGTGGGGATTAATGGGTGTTTCCCTGGTTGGCAATCAGTAGCTAGTGGTGTCCCTCAGGGATCAGTGTTGGGCCCACAATTGTTCACAATTTACATAGATGATTTGGAGTTGGGGACCAAGTGCAATGTGTCCAAGTTTGCAGATGACACTAAGATGAGTGGTAAAGCAAGAAGTGCAGAAGATACCGGAAGTCTGCAGAGGGATTTGGATAGTTTAAGTGAATGGGCTAGGGTCTGGCAGATGGAATACAATGTTGAAAAATGTGAGGTTATCCATTTTGGTAGGAATAATAGCAAAAGGGATTATTATTTAAATGATAAAATATTAAAACATGTTGCTGTGCAGAGAGACCTGGGTGTGCTAGTGCATGAGTTGCAAAATGGTGGTTTACAGGTGCAACAGGTGATTAAGAAGGCAAATTGAATTTTGTCCTTCATTGCTAGAGGGATGGAGTTTAAGACTAGGGAGGTTATGCTGCAATTGTATAAGGTGTTAGTGAGGCCACACCTGGAGTATTGTGTTCAGTTTTGGTCTCCTTGCCTGAGAAAGGATGTACTGGTGCTGGAGGGTGTGCAGAGGGGATTCACTAGGTTAATCCTACAGCTGAAGGGCTTGGATTACGAGGAGAGGTTGAGTAGACTGGGACTGTAATCGTTGGAATTTAGAAGGATGAGGGGGGATCTTATAGAAACATATGAAATTATGAAGGGAATAGATAGGATAGATGTGGGCAGGTTGTTTCCACTGGCGGGTGAAAGCAGAACTTGGGGGCATAGCCTCAAAATAAGGGGAAGTAGATTTAGAACTGAGTTTAGGAGGAACTTCTTCACCCAACGGGTTGTGAATCTATGGAATTCCTTGCCCAGTGAAGCAGTTGAGGCTCCTTCATTAAATGTTTTTAAGACAAAGATAGATATTTTTTTGAAGAATAAAGGGATTAAGGGTTATGGTGTTCGGGCCGGAAAGTGGAGCTGAATCCACAAAAGATCAGCCATGATCTCATTGAATGGCGGAGAAGGCTTGAGGGGCCAGATGGCCTACTCCTACTCCTAGTTCTCATGTTCTCATGTTCTCATGTTAGCCTTTTTACTGTGCTCACCCCAGTCCAACGCCAGCATCTCCACATCATGGCTACTTTTTTGTGATGTGGCGATGCCGGCGTTGGACTAGGGTGGTCACAGTAAGAAACCTTACAACGCCAGGTTATAGTCCAACAGGTTTGTTTGGAGTCAGTAGCTTTCGGAGCGTAGATCTTCATCAGGTGAGTTCCTGGGGAAGAGACACCAGAAGTGATCACCTCCCTAGTCACAGACAAGGCCTTTGACAGAGTTGAATAGGGGTATCTCATGGAGGCGCTGGAATGGTTTGGGTTTGGGCTTGGGCCAGGGCTCACCTCATGGATGAAACTACTGTACATCGCTCCCATGGCGAGCGTACGGACAAACGGCATGAGCTCTGAATGCTTCTTGCTGCACAGAGGCACGAGGCAGGGATGCCCATTGTCCCCGTTGTTATTTTCCTTGGCAATTGAGCCACTGGCTATCACCCTCAGGTCGTCAAAGGGGTGGAAGGGCAATCCAAAGGGGTTGCCTCACTCTATGTCTCAAAACCTCTTGCCAGCATGCGAGGAGTAATGGAATTCCTAAGGGAATTTGGAGCAAACTCTTCCCCATGAATCCCCAGGGGGAGGATCAGAACTGGGGCAGATATTGTTCAAGCTGGCCTAAACCATATTCTTATACCTGTGGATCCAGATCGCCCACGATTGGACAGAGGTAAAGGGAGACTTGCGGAGGTGGGACTCGCTCCCACTCTCCCTGACGGTTAGAGTGCAGACAATAAAATGAAGGTGCTGCCTAGATTCCTCTTCCTATTCAGATCCCCCCCCCCCACCCCCCCACCCCCAATCTTCATCCACAAGCCTTTCTTCATCAAGGTATATAATTATAGCGTTTGTGGGGGCAGGAAAAGAAACAGGATCCGCAAAAGCATCTTACACAGAAGGAGGAATATGGGGAGCCTGGCACTGCCGAACGTCCTATTCTGCCACTGGGCGGCCAACGGAGAGGGTGTGAGGGTGGATGAAAGAGCCAGAGGCGGAATGAGTGTGAATGGAGGAGAACTCCTATATGGGGACATCCCTCCGAGGTCTGGTCATAGCCCCACTCACATTTCTCTCAGTCAAGTACTCAAGAAACCTGGTGGTGGCGGCCACACTAAAGACTTGGAACCAGCTCAGGCACCACTTTAATCATGATACAATGTCTGCCATGAATTTACCTCGGTGACAATAGATGCCTCTTTCAAAACGTGGAGACAGGACGAAGGGGTACTGACAGTTGGGGACCTGTACATAAACAACCGACTAGCGACCCTGGGGGAACTAACAGAAGAGCTCCAACTCCCAAAAGAGAATGAGCTTCGATACTGCAACTGAAGATCCTCCTCCGCAAGGAGACCGCAACGTTCCGCCAGCCACCGGGACACACCCTACTGGAAAGACTGCTAACATCGGGTGAATTAGAGGAAGGTAACTGTGCTGACATGTACGGATGACTGCTAGAGACACGGGAAAGGTGGCAGGAGGAACTGGGCATGGCGGTATCGGAGGGACTCTGGATCGTAGCACCTGACTCTGCATAGGGTGATCTCCAACTCGTCACGTGCAGGGCTGAGCCTAACGCAGCTAAAGGTAGTGCACAGGGCGCAATTGACCAGAACATGCATGAGCTGCTTCTTCCCGGAGGTGGAAGACAAATGTGAACGGTGCCAGGAAGGCCCAGCCAACCACACCCCCATGTTCTTGGCCTGACCCACAATTGTCAGGTCCTGGACCACATCGAGGCCATGTCCAGGGTTGTGGGAGTGAGGGTGGAGCCATGCCCACAGGTGGCGGTCTTCAGGGTGTAGGAATAGCCAGAGCTCTTCATGGCGAGAGGGGCAGAGGTCCTAGCCTTTAACTCCTTGATCGCACGCAGGAGGCTCCTGCTCGGCTGGAGATCAGCAGCGCCACCCAAGGCTGTAGACTGGCAGTCGGACTTAACGGAGTTCCTCAAATTGGAGAAAATAAAATTTGCCATCAAGGATTGGAAGAAGGCTTCCACAATACATGGAAGCAATTCATCAGCCTCTTCAAGGACATGACCGTGACCAGCAACTAACTGGGGGGGGCGGGGGGGGGGGGGGGGGGGGAGGGGGGGGGGGGTGGTGGCAATACCCAGAGGGCAAGGTAAGTAAGTACAGAGGAACCAAGGTGTACCGGGGAGGGGGGGGAACACTGTTGCTGTCACGGCAACTAATACCTTGTTGCCTTAAACATACCCCAGGTATGTTTTGATACCATGGGGCAATGTGTATACAGTTAATAATATGGGGCTCGACACTCCCAAAATGGGACTATGTCCCCATGCCGGCGTAAAGGGAGAGAGAGAGGGCGAGACTTCAATAAAGAATGCGGAGAGAGAGAGGGCGAGAGTTCAATAAAGAGTGCGGAGAGAGAGGGCGAGACTTCAATAAAGAGTGAGGAGATAAAGAGGGCGAGACTTCAGTAAAGAGCTTGGAGAGAGAGGGCGAGACTTCAGTGAAGGGCGTGGAGAGAGAGAGGGCGAGACTTCAATAAAGAGCACGGAGTGAGGGCGAGACTTCAGTAAAGAGTGAGGAGAGAGAGAGGGCAAGACTTCAGTAAAGAGATTGGAGAGAGGGCGAGACTTCAGTAAAGAGCGTGGAGAGAGAGAGGGCGAGACTTCAATAAAGAGTGCGGAGAGAGAGAGGGCGAGCCTTCAATAAAGAGTGCGGAGAGGGAGACGATAAGACATCAATAAAGAGTGCGGAGAGAGAGAGGGCGGGACTTCAATAAAGAGTGCGGAGAGAGAGAGGGCGAGACTTCAGTAAAGAGCTTGGAGAGAGGGCGAAACTTCAGTAAAGAGCGTGGAGAGAGAGAGGGCGAGAGTTCAATAAAGAGTGCGGAGAGAGAGAGGGCGGGACATCAATAAAGAGTGCGGAGAGAGAGAGGGCGAGACTTCAGTAAAGAGCGCGGAGAGAGAGAGGGCGAGACTTCAAGAAAGAGCGCGGAGAGAGAGAGGGCGAGACTTCAGTAAAAAGCGTGGAGAGAGAGAGGGCGAGACTTCAGTAAAGAACTTGGAGAGAGAGAGGGCGAGACTTCAGTAAAGAGTGCAGAGAGAGAGAGGGCGAGACTTCAGTAAAGAGCGTGGAGAGAGAGAGGGCGAGACTTCAATAAAGAGTGCGGAGAGAGAGAGGGCGAGACTTCAGTAAAGAGCGTGGAGAGAGAGATGGCGAGACTTCAATAAAGAGTACGGAGAGAGAGGGCACTCTCTCTCTTCAATAAAGAGTGCGGAGAGAGAGAGGATAAGACTTCAATAAAGATCTTGGAGCGAGAGAGGGTGAGACTTCAGTAAAGAGTGCGGAGAGAGAGAGAGGGCGAGACTTCAGTAAGAAGCGCGGACGAGACTTCAATAAAGAGTGGGGAGAGAGAGAGGGCGAGACTTCAATAAAGAGTGCGGAGAGAGAGAGGGCGAGACTTCAGTACAGAGCGTGGAGAGAGAGAGGGCGAGACTTCAATAAAGAGTGCGGAGAGAGAGAGGGAGAGACTTCAATAAAGAGTGCGGAGAGAGAGACGATAAGACATCAATAAAGAGTGCGGAGAGAGAGAGGGCGGGACTTCAAAAAAGAGTGCGGAGAGAGAGAGGGCGAGACTTCAGTAAAGAGCGCGGAGAGAGAGAGGGCGAGACTTCAATAAAGAGCGCGGAGAGAGAGAGGGCGAGACTTCAGTAAAGAGCGTGCAGAGAGAGAGGGCGAGACTTCAGTAAAGAGCTTGGAGAGAGAGAGGGCGAGACTTCAGTAAAGAGTGCAGAGAGAGAGAGGGCGAGACTTCAGTAAAGAGCGTGGAGAGAGAGAGGGCGAGACTTCAATAAAGAGTGCGGAGAGAGAGGGCGAGACTTCAATAAAGAGTGCGGCGTGAGAGAGTATAAGAATTCAATAAGGAGCTTGGAGCGAGAGAGGGTGAGACTTCAATAAAGAGAGCGGAGAGAGAGAGGGCGAGACTTCAGTAAAGAGCGTGGAGAGAGAGAGGGCGAGACTTCAATAAAGGGTGCGGAGAGAGAGAGGGCGATGCTTCAATAAAGAGTGCGGAGAGAGAGAGGATAAGACATCAATAAAGAGTGCGGAGCGAGAGAGGGCGAGACTTCAGTAAAGAGCGTGGAGAGAGAGAGGGCGAGACTTCAGTAAAGAGCGTGGAGAGAGAGAGGACGAGACTTCAATAAAGAGTGCGGAGAGAGAGGGCGAGACTTCAATAAAGAGTGCGGAGTGAGAGAGGGCGAGACTTCAGTAAAGAGCGTGGAGAGAGAGAGGGCGAGACTTCAATAAAGGGTGCGGAGAGAGAGAGGGCGATGCTTCAATAAAAAGTGCGGAGAGAGAGAGGATAAGACATCAATAAAGAGTGCGGAGCGAGAGAGGGCGAGACTTCAGTAAAGAGCATGGAGAGAGAGAGGGCGAGACTTCAGTAAAGAGCGTGGAGAGAGAGAGTACGAGACTTCAATAAAGAGTGCGGACAGAGAGGGCGAGACTTCAATAAAGAGTGCGGAGTGAGAGAGGATAAGACTTCAATAAGGAGCTTGGAGCGAGAGAGGGTGAGACTTCAATAAAGAGTGCGGAGAGAGGGCGAAACTTCAGTAAAGAGCGTGGAGAGAGAGAGGGCGAGAGTTCAATAAAGAGTGCGGAGAGAGAGAGGGCGGGACATCAATAAAGAGCTTGGAGAGAGGGCGAAACTTCAGTAAAGAGCGTGGAGAGAGAGAGGGCGAGAGTTCAATAAAGAGTGCGGAGAGAGAGAGGGCGGGACATCAAGAGAGAGGGCGAGACTTCAGTAAAGAGCGCGAAGAGAGAGAGGGCGAGACTTCAATAAAGAGCGCGGAGAGAGAGAGTGCGAGACTTCAGTAAAAAGCGTGGAGAGAGAGAGGGCGAGACTTCAGTAAAGAGCTTGGAGAGAGAGAGGGCGAGACTTCAGTAAAGAGTGCAGAGAGAGAGAGGGCGAGACTTCAGTAAAGAGCGTGGAGAGAGAGAGGGCGAGACTTCAATAAAGAGTGCGGAGAGAGAGAGGGCGAGACTTCAGTAAAGAGCGTGGAGAGAGAGAGGGCGAGACTTCAATAAAGAGTGCGGAGAGAGAGGGCACTCTCTCTCTTCAATAAAGAGTGCGGAGAGAGAGAGGATAAGACTTCAATAAAGATTTTGGAGAGAGAGAGGGTGAGACTTCAGTAAAGAGTGCGGAGAGAGAGAGGGCGAGACTTCAGTAAGAAGCGCGGACGAGACTTCAACAGAGAGTGCGGAGAGAGAGAGGGCGAGACTTCAGTAAAGAGCGTGGAGAGAGCGAGGGCGAGACTTCAATAAAGAATGCGGAGAGAGAGGGCGCGACTTCAATAAAGAGTGAGGAGAGAGAGAGGGCAAGACTTCAGTAAAGAGATTGGAGAGAGGGCGAGACTTCAGTAAAGAGCGTGGAGAGAGAGAGGGCGAGACTTCAATAAAGAGTGCGGAGAGAGAGAGGGCGAGCCTTCAATAAAGAGTGCGGAGAGGGAGACGATAAGACATCAATAAAGAGTGCGGAGAGAGAGAGGGCGGGACTTCAATAAAGAGTGCGGAGAGAGAGAGGGCGAGACTTCAGTAAAGAGCTTGGAGAGAGGGCGAAACTTCAGTAAAGAGCGTGGAGAGAGAGAGGGCGAGAGTTCAATAAAGAGTGCGGAGAGAGAGAGGGCGGGACATCAATAAAGAGTGCGGAGAGAGAGAGGGCGAGACTTCAGTAAAGAGCGCGGAGAGAGAGAGGGCGAGACTTCAAGAAAGAGCGCGGAGAGAGAGAGGGCGAGACTTCAGTAAAAAGCGTGGAGAGAGAGAGGGCGAGACTTCAGTAAAGAACTTGGAGAGAGAGAGGGCAAGACTTCAGTAAAGAGTGCAGAGAGAGAGAGGGCGAGACTTCAGTAAAGAGCGTGGAGAGAGAGAGGGCGAGACTTCAATAAAGAGTGCGGAGAGAGAGAGGGCGAGACTTCAGTAAAGAGCGTGGAGAGAGAGATGGCGAGACTTCAATAAAGAGTACGGAGAGAGAGGGCACTCTCTCTCTTCAATAAAGAGTGCGGAGAGAGAGAGGATAAGACTTCAATAAAGATCTTGGAGCGAGAGAGGGTGAGACTTCAGTAAAGAGTGCGGAGAGAGAGAGAGGGCGAGACTTCAGTAAGAAGCGCGGACGAGACTTCAATAAAGAGTGGGGAGAGAGAGAGGGCGAGACTTCAATAAAGAGTGCGGAGAGAGAGAGGGCGAGACTTCAGTACAGAGCGTGGAGAGAGAGAGGGCGAGACTTCAATAAAGAGTGCGGAGAGAGAGAGGGAGAGACTTCAATAAAGAGTGCGGAGAGAGAGACGATAAGACATCAATAAAGAGTGCGGAGAGAGAGAGGGCGGGACTTCATAAAAGAGTGCGGAGAGAGAGAGGGCGAGACTTCAGTAAAGAGCGCGGAGAGAGAGAGGGCGAGACTTCAATAAAGAGCGCGGAGAGAGAGAGGGCGAGACTTCAGTAAAGAGCGTGCAGAGAGAGAGGGCGAGACTTCAGTAAAGAGCTTGGAGAGAGAGAGGGCGAGACTTCAGTAAAGAGTGCAGAGAGAGAGAGGGCGAGACTTCAGTAAAGAGCGTGGAGAGAGAGAGGGCGAGACTTCAATAAAGAGTGCGGAGAGAGAGGGCGAGACTTCAATAAAGAGTGCGGCGTGAGAGAGTATAAGAATTCAATAAGGAGCTTGGAGCGAGAGAGGGTGAGACTTCAATAAAGAGAGCGGAGAGAGAGAGGGCGAGACTTCAGTAAAGAGCGTGGAGAGAGAGAGGGCGAGACTTCAATAAAGGGTGCGGAGAGAGAGAGGGCGATGCTTCAATAAAGAGTGCGGAGAGAGAGAGGATAAGACATCAATAAAGAGTGCGGAGCGAGAGAGGGCGAGACTTCAGTAAAGAGCGTGGAGAGAGAGAGGGCGAGACTTCAGTAAAGAGCGTGGAGAGAGAGAGGACGAGACTTCAATAAAGAGTGCGGAGAGAGAGGGCGAGACTTCAATAAAGAGTGCGGGGTGAGAGAGGGCGAGACTTCAGTAAAGAGCGTGGAGAGAGAGAGGGCGAGACTTCAATAAAGGGTGCGGAGAGAGAGAGGGCGATGCTTCAATAAAAAGTGCGGAGAGAGAGAGGATAAGACATCAATAAAGAGTGCGGAGCGAGAGAGGGCGAGACTTCAGTAAAGAGCATGGAGAGAGAGAGGGCGAGACTTCAGTAAAGAGCGTGGAGAGAGAGAGTACGAGACTTCAATAAAGAGTGCGGACAGAGAGGGCGAGACTTCAATAAAGAGTGCGGAGTGAGAGAGGATAAGACTTCAATAAGGAGCTTGGAGCGAGAGAGGGTGAGACTTCAATAAAGAGTGCGCAGAGAGGGCGAAACTTCAGTAAAGAGCGTGGAGAGAGAGAGGGCGAGAGTTCAATAAAGAGTGCGGAGAGAGAGAGGGCGGGACATCAATAAAGAGCTTGGAGAGAGGGCGAAACTTCAGTAAAGAGCGTGGAGAGAGAGAGGGCGAGAGTTCAATAAAGAGTGCGGAGAGAGAGAGGGCGGGACATCAAGAGAGAGGGCGAGACTTCAGTAAAGAGCGCGAAGAGAGAGAGGGCGAGACTTCAATAAAGAGCGCGGAGAGAGAGAGTGCGAGACTTCAGTAAAAAGCGTGGAGAGAGAGAGGGCGAGACTTCAGTAAAGAGCTTGGAGAGAGAGAGGGCGAGACTTCAGTAAAGAGTGCAGAGAGAGAGAGGGCGAGACTTCAGTAAAGAGCGTGGAGAGAGAGAGGGCGAGACTTCAATAAAGAGTGCGGAGAGAGAGAGGGCGAGACTTCAGTAAAGAGCGTGGAGAGAGAGAGGGCGAGACTTCAATAAAGAGTGCGGAGAGAGAGGGCACTCTCTCTCTTCAATAAAGAGTGCGGAGAGAGAGAGGATAAGACTTCAATAAAGATTTTGGAGAGAGAGAGGGTGAGACTTCAGTAAAGAGTGCGGAGAGAGAGAGGGCGAGACTTCAGTAAGAAGCGCGGACGAGACTTCAACAGAGAGTGCGGAGAGAGAGAGGGCGAGACTTCAGTAAAGAGCGTGGAGAGAGCGAGGGCGAGACTTCAATAAAGAATGCGGAGAGAGAGGGCGCGACTTCAATAAAGAGTGCGGAGAGAGAGAGGATAAGACTTCAATAAAGATCTTGGAGCGAGAGAGGGTGAGACTTCAGTAAAGAGTGCGGAGAGAGAGAGAGGGCGAGACTTCAGTAAGAAGCGCGGAGAGAGAGAGGGCGAGACTTCAGTAAAAAGCGTGGAGAGAGAGAGGGCGAGACTTCAGTAAAGAGCTTGGAGAGAGAGAGGGCGAGACTTCAGTAAAGAGTGCAGAGAGAGAGAGGGCGAGACTTCAGTAAAGAGCGTGGAGAGAGAGAGGGCGAGACTTCAATAAAGAGTGCGGAGAGAGAGAGGGCGAGACTTCAGTAAAGAGCGTGGAGAGAGAGAGGGCGAGACTTCAATAAAGAGTGCGGAGAGAGAGGGCACTCTCTCTCTTCAATAAAGAGTGCGGAGAGAGAGAGGATAAGACTTCAATAAAGATCTTGGAGCGAGAGAGGGTGAGACTTCAGTAAAGAGTGCGGAGAGAGAGAGAGGGCGAGACTTCAGTAAGAAGCGCGGACGAGACTTCAATAAAGAGTGGGGAGAGAGAGAGGGCGAGACTTCAATAAAGAGTGCGGAGAGAGAGAGGGCGAGACTTCAGTACAGAGCGTGGAGAGAGAGAGGGCGAGACTTCAATAAAGAGTGCGGAGAGAGAGAGGGAGAGACTTCAATAAAGAGTGCGGAGAGAGAGACGATAAGACATCAATAAAGAGTGCGGAGAGAGAGAGGGCGGGACTTCAAAAAAGAGTGCGGAGAGAGAGGGCGCGACTTCAATAAAGAATGCGGAGAGAGAGGGCGCGACTTCAATAAAGAGTGCGGAGAGAGAGAGGATAAGACTTCAATAAAGATCTTGGAGCGAGAGAGGGTGAGACTTCAGTAAAGAGTGCGGAGAGAGAGAGAGGGCGAGACTTCAGTAAGAAGCGCGGAGAGAGAGAGGGCGAGACTTCAGTAAAAAGCGTGGAGAGAGAGAGGGCGAGACTTCAGTAAAGAGCTTGGAGAGAGAGAGGGCGAGACTTCAGTAAAGAGTGCAGAGAGAGAGAGGGCGAGACTTCAGTAAAGAGCGTGGAGAGAGAGAGGGCGAGACTTCAATAAAGAGTGCGGAGAGAGAGAGGGCGAGACTTCAGTAAAGAGCGTGGAGAGAGAGAGGGCGAGACTTCAATAAAGAGTGCGGAGAGAGAGGGTACTCTCTCTCTTCAATAAAGAGTGCGGAGAGAGAGAGGATAAGACTTCAATAAAGATCTTGGAGCGAGAGAGGGTGAGACTTCAGTAAAGAGTGCGGAGAGAGAGAGAGGGCGAGACTTCAGTAAGAAGCGCGGACGAGACTTCAATAAAGAGTGGGGAGAGAGAGAGGGCGAGACTTCAATAAAGAGTGCGGAGAGAGAGAGGGCGAGACTTCAGTACAGAGCGTGGAGAGAGAGAGGGCGAGACTTCAATAAAGAGTGCGGAGAGAGAGAGGGAGAGACTTCAATAAAGAGTGCGGAGAGAGAGACGATAAGACATCAATAAAGAGTGCGGAGAGAGAGAGGGCGGGACTTCAAAAAAGAGTGCGGAGAGAGAGAGGGCGAGACTTCAGTAAAGAGCGCGGAGAGAGAGAGGGCGAGACTTCAATAAAGAGCGCGGAGAGAGAGAGGGCGAGACTTCAGTAAAGAGCGTGCAGAGAGAGAGGGCGAGACTTCAGTAAAGAGCTTGGAGAGAGAGAGGGCGAGACTTCAGTAAAGAGTGCAGAGAGAGAGAGGGCGAGACTTCAGTAAAGAGCGTGGAGAGAGAGAGGGCGAGACTTCAATAAAGAGTGCGGAGAGAGAGGGCGAGACTTCAATAAAGAGTGCGGCGTGAGAGAGTATAAGAATTCAATAAGGAGCTTGGAGCGAGAGAGGGTGAGACTTCAATAAAGAGAGCGGAGAGAGAGAGGGCGAGACTTCAGTAAAGAGTGTGGAGAGAGAGAGGGCGAGACTTCAATAAAGGGTGCGGAGAGAGAGAGGGCGATGCTTCAATAAAGAGTGCGGAGAGAGAGAGGATAAGACATCAATAAAGAGTGCGGAGCGAGAGAGGGCGAGACGTCAGTAAAGAGCGTGGAGAGAGAGAGGGCGAGACTTCAGTAAAGAGCGTGGAGAGAGAGAGGACGAGACTTCAATAAAGAGTGCGGAGAGAGAGGGCGAGACTTCAATAAAGAGTGCGGAGTGAGAGAGGGCGAGACTTCAGTAAAGAGCGTGGAGAGAGAGAGGGCGAGACTTCAATAAAGGGTGCGGAGAGAGAGAGGGCGATGCTTCAATAAAGAGTGCTAAGAGAGAGAGGATAAGACATCAATAAAGAGTGCGGAGCGAGAGAGGGCAAGACTTCAGTAAAGAGCGTGGAGAGAGAGAGGGCGAGACTTCAGTAAAGAGCGTGGAGAGAGAGAGGACGAGACTTCAATAAAGAGTGCGGAGAGAGAGGGCGAGACTTCAATAAAGAGTGCGGAGTGAGAGAGGATAAGACTTCAATAAGGAGCTTGGAGCGAGAGAGGGTGAGACTTCAATAAAGAGTGCGGAGAGAGGGCGAAACTTCAGTAAAGAGCGTGGAGAGAGAGAGGGCGAGACTTCAGTAAAGGGCGTGGAGAGAGAGAGGGCGAGAGTTCAATAAAGAGTGCGGAGAGAGAGAGGGCGGGACATCAATAAAGAGCTTGGAGTGAGGGCGAAACTTCAGTAAAGAGCGTGGAGAGAGAGAGGGCGAGAGTTCAATAAAGAGTGCGGAGAGAGAGAGGGCGGGACATCAAGAGAGAGGGCGAGACTTCAGTAAAGAGCGCGGAGAGAGAGAGGGCGAGACTTCAATAAAGAGCGCGGAGAGAGAGAGGGCGAGACTTCAGTAAAAAGCGTGGAGAGAGAGAGGGCGAGACTTCAGTAAAGAGCTTGGAGAGAGAGAGGGCGAGACTTCAGTAAAGAGTGCAGAGAGAGAGAGGGCGAGACTTCAGTAAAGAGCGTGGAGAGAGAGAGGGCGAGACTTCAATAAAGAGTGCGGAGAGAGAGAGGGCGAGACTTCAGTAAAGAGCGTGGAGAGAGAGAGGGCGAGACTTCAATAAAGAGTGCGGAGAGAGAGGGCACTCTCTCTCTTCAATAAAGAGTGCGGAGAGAGAGAGGATAAGACTTGAATAAAGATTTTGGAGAGAGAGAGGGTGAGACTTCAGTAAAGAGTGCTGAGAGAGAGAGGGCGAGACGTCAGTAAGAAGCGCGGACGAGACTTCAATAGAGAGTGCGGAGAGAGAGAGGGCGAGACTTCAGTAAAGAGCGTGGAGAGAGAGAGGGCGAGACTTCAATAAAGAGTGCGGAGAGAGAGGGCGCGACTTCAATAAAGAATGCGGAGAGAGAGGGCGCGACTTCAATAAAGAGTGCGGAGAGAGAGAGGATAAAACTTCAATAAAGATCTTGGAGCGAGAGAGGGTGAGACTTCAGTAAAGAGTGCGGAGAGAGAGAGAGGGCGAGACTTCAGTAAGAAGCGCGGACGAGACTTCAATAAAGAGTGCGGAGAGAGAGAGGGCGAGACTTCAGTAAAGAGCGTGGAGAGAGAGAGCAATAAAGAGTGCGGAGAGAGAGAGGGCGAGACTTCAATAAAGAGTGCGGAGAGAGAGGATAAGACATCAATAAAGAGTGCGGAGAGAGAGAGGGCGGGACTTCAATAAAGAGCGCGGAGAGAGAGAGGGCGAGACTTCAATAAAGAGCGCGGAGAGAGAGCGGGCGAGACTTCAGTAAAGAGCGTGCAGAGAGAGAGGGCGAGACTTCAGTAAAGAGCTTGGAGAGAGAGAGGGCGAGACTTCAGTAAAGAGTGCAGAGAGAGAGAGGGCGAGACTTCAGTAAAGAGCGTGGAGAGAGAGAGGGCGAGACTTCAATAAAGAGTGCGGAGAGAGAGGGCGAGACTTCAATAAAGAGTGCGACGTGAGAGAGTATAAGACTTCAATAAGGAGCTTGGAGCGAGAGAGGGTGAGACTTCAATAAAGAGTGCGGAGAGAGAGAGGGCGAGACTTCAGTAAAGAGCGTGGAGAGAGAGAGGGCGAGACTTCAATAAAGAGTGCGGAGAGAGAGAGGGCGATGCTTCAATAAAGAGTGCGGAGAGAGAGAGTATAAGACATCAATAAAGAGTGCGGAGAGAGAGAGGGCGAGACTTCAGTAAAGAGCGTGGAGAGAGAGAGGGCGAGACTTCAGTAAAGAGCGTAGAGAGAGAGAGGGCGAGACTTCAGTAAAGAGCGTAGAGAGAGAGAGGGCGAGAGTTCAATAAAGAGTGCGGAGAGAGCGAGGGCGAGACTTAGTGAAGAGCGTGGAGAGATAGAGGGCGAGAGTTCAATAAAGAGTGCGGAGAGAGAGGGCGGGACTTCAGTAAAGAGCGTGGAGAGAGAGAGGGCGAGAGCTCAATAAAGAGTGCGGAGAGAGAGAGGGCGGGACTTCAATAAAGAGTGAGGAGGAGAGAGGGCGAAACTTCAGGAAAGAGCGCGGAGAGTGAGAGGGCGCGCGTTCAATAAAGAGCGCGGAGAGAGAGAGGGCGAGACTTCAGTAAAGAGCGTGGAGAGAGAGAGGGCGAGAGTTCAATAAAGAGCACGGAGAGAGAGAAAGGGCGAGACTTCAATAAAGAGTGCGGAGAGAGAGAGGGTGAGACTTCAGTAAAGAGTGTGGAGAGAGAGAGGGCGAGACTTCAGTAAGAAGCGCGTGGAGAGAAAGAGGGTGATACTTCATTAAAGGGAGTGAAGAGAGAGAGGGTGAGACTTCAATAAAGAGTGCGGAGAGAGAGGGCGGGACTTCAGTAAAGAGCGTGGAGAGAGAGAGGGCGAGAGCTCAATAAAGAGTGCGGAGAGAGAGAGGGCGGGACTTCAATAAAGAGTGAGGAGGAGAGAGGGCGAAATTTCAGGAAAGAGCGCGGAGAGAGAGAGGGCGCGAGTTCAATAAAGAGCGCGGAGAGAGAGAGGGCGAGACTTCAGTAAAGAGCGTGGAAAGAGAGAGGGCGAGAGTTCAATAAAGAGCACGGAGAGAGAGAGAGGGCGAGACTTCAATAAAGAGTGCGGAGAGAGAGAGGGTGAGACTTCAGTAAAGAGTGTGGAGAGAGAGAGGGCGAGACTTCAGTAAGAAGCGCGTGGAGAGAAAGAGGGCGAGACTTCATTAAAGGGCGTGAAGAGAGAGAGGGTGAGACTTCAATAAAGAGTGCGAAGAGAGAGGGCGCGACTTCAATAAAGAGTGCGGAGAGAGAGAGGATAAGACTTCAATAAAGAGCTTGGAGAGAGAGAGGGTGAGACTTCAGTAAAGAGCGCGGAGAGAGAGAGGGCGAGAGTTCAATAAAGAGCGCGTGGAGAGAGAGGGCGAGACTTCAGTAAAGAGCGTGGAGAGAGAGAGGGCGATAGTTCAATAAAGAGCACGGAGAGAGCGAGAGGGCGAGACTTCAATAAAGAGTGCGGAGAGAGAGAGGGTGAGACTTCAGTAAGGAGAGCGGTGAGAGAGAGGGCGAGACTTCAGTAAGAAGCGCGTGGAGAGAAAGAGGGCGAGACTTCAGTAAAGAGCGTGGAGAGAGAGAGGGTGAGACTTCAATAAAGAGTGCGGAGAGAGAGAGGGCGAGACTTCAGTAAAGAACGTGGAGAGAGAGAGGGCGAGACTTCAATAAAGAGTGCTGAGAGAGAGAGGGCGAGACTTCAATAAAGAGTGCGGAGAGAGAGAGGATAAGACATCAATAAAGTGTGCGGAGAGAGAGAGGGCGAGACTTCAATAAAGAGTGCGGAGTGAGAGAGAATAAGACTTCAATAAGGAGCTTGGAGCGAGAGAGGGTGAGACTTCAGTAAAGAGCGCGGAGAGAGAGAGGGCGAGAGTTCAATAAAGAGCGCGGGGAGAGAGAGAGAGAGACTTCAGTAAAGAGCGTGGAGAGAGAGAGGGCGATAGTTCAATAAAGAGCACGGAGAGAGCGAGAGGGCGAGACTTCAATAAAGAGTGCGGAGAGAGAGAGGGTGAGACTTCAGTAAAGAGAGCGGTGAGAGAGAGGGCGAGACTTCAGTAAAGAGCGTGGAGAGAGAGAGGGTGAGACTTCAATAAAGAGTGCGGAGAGAGAGAGGGCGCGACTTCAGTAAAGAGCGTGGAGAGAGAGAGGGCGGGACTTCAATAAAGAGTGCGGAGAGAGAGAGGGCGAGACTTCAGTAAAGAGCGTGGAGAGAGAGAGGGCGAGACTTCAATAAATAGCGCGGAGAGAGAGAGGGCGAGACTTCAGTAAAGAGCGTGGAGAGAGAGAGGGCGAGACTTAAGTAAAGAGCTTGGAGAGAGAGAGGGCGAGACTTCAGTAAAGAGTGCAGAGAGAGAGAGGGCGAGACTTCAGTAAAGAGCGTGGAGAGAGAGAGGGCGAGACTTCAATAAAGAATGCGGAGAGAGAGAGGGCGAGACTTCAGTAAAGAGCGTGGAGAGAGAGAGGAGGAGACTTCAATAAAGAGTGCGGAGAGAGAGGGCGAGACTTCAATAAAGAGTGCGGAGTGAGAGAGGATAAGACTTCAATAAGGAGCTTGGAGCGAGAGAGGGTGAGACTTCAATAAAGAGTGCGGAGAGAGAGAGGGCGAGACTTCAGTAAAGAGCGTGGAGAGAGAGAGGGCGAGACTTCAATAAAGAGTGCGGAGAGAGAGAGGGCGATGCTTCAATAAGAGTGCGGAGAGAGAGAGGATAAGACATCAATAAAGAGTGCGGAGAGAGAGAGGGCGAGACTTCAGTAAAGAGCGTGGAGAGAGAGAGGGCGAGACTTAGTAAAGAGCGTGGAGAGAGAGAGGGCGAGAGTTCAATGAAGACTGCAGAGAGATAGGGCGGGACTTCAGTAAAGAGCGTGGAGAGAGAGAGGGCGAGAGTTCAATAAAGAGTGCGGAGAGAGAGAGGGCGAGACTTCAATAAAGAGTGAGGAGGAGAGAGGGCGAAACTTCAGTAAAGAGAGCGGAGAGAGAGAGGGCGAGACTTAGTAAAGAGCGTGGAGAGAGAGAGGGCGAGAGTTCAATAAAGACTGCAGAGAGAGAGGGCGAGACTTCAATAAAGAGTGCGGAGAGAGAGAGGGTGAGACTTCAGTAAAGAGAGCGGTGAGAGAGAGGGCGAGACTTCAATAAAGAGTGCGGAGAGAGAGAGGGTGAGACTTCAATAAAGAGTGCGGAGAGAGAGAGGGTGAGACTTCAGTAAAGAGCGTGAAGAGAGAGAGGGTGAGACTTCAATAAAGTGTGCAGAGAGAGAGAGGGCGAGATTTCAGTAAAGAGCGTGGAGAGAGAGAGGACGAGACTTCAATAAAGAGTGCGGAGAGAGAGAGGGCGAGACTTCAGTAAAGAGCGTGGAGAGAGAGAGCGGACTTCAATAAAGAGTGCGGAGAGAGAGAGGATAAGACTTCAATAAAGAGCTTGGAGAGAGAGAGGGTGAGACTTCAGTAAAGAGCGCGGAGAGAGAGAGAGGGCGAGACTTCAATAAAGAGTGCGGAGAGAGCGAGGGTGAGACTTCAGTAAAGAGAGCGGAGAGAGAGAGGGTGAGACTTCAGTAAGAAGCGCGTGGAGAGAAAGAGGGCGAGACTTCAGTAAAGAGCGTGGAGAGAGAGAGGGCGAGAGTTCAATAAAGAGCACGGAGAGAGAGAGAGGGCGAGACTTCAATAAAGAGTGCGGAGAGAGAGAGGGTGAGACTTCAGTAAAGAGTGTGGAGAGAGAGAGGGCGAGACTTCAGTAAGAAGCGCGTGGAGAGAAAGAGGGCGAGACTTCATTAAAGGGCGTGAAGAGAGAGAGGGTGAGACTTCAATAAAGAGTGCGAAGAGAGAGGGCGCGACTTCAATAAAGAGTGCGGAGAGAGAGAGAGGATAAGACTTCAATAAAGAGCTTGGAGAGAGAGAGGGTGAGACTTCAGTAAAGAGCGCGGAGAGAGAGAGGGCGAGAGTTCAATAAAGAGCGCGTGGAGAGAGAGGGCGAGACTTCAGTAAAGAGCGTGGAGAGAGAGAGGGCGATAGTTCAATAAAGAGCACGGAGAGAGCGAGAGGGCGAGACTTCAATAAAGAGTGCGGAGAGAGAGAGGGTGAGACTTCAGTAAGGAGAGCGGTGAGAGAGAGGGCGAGACTTCAGTAAGAAGCGCGTGGAGAGAAAGAGGGCGAGACTTCAGTAAAGAGCGTGGAGAGAGAGAGGGTGAGACTTCAATAAAGAGTGCGGAGAGAGAGAGGGCGAGACTTCAGTAAAGAACGTGGAGAGAGAGAGGGCGAGACTTCAATAAAGAGTGCTGAGAGAGAGAGGGCGAGACTTCAATAAAGAGTGCGGAGAGAGAGAGGATAAGACATCAATAAAGTGTGCGGAGAGAGAGAGGGCGAGACTTCAATAAAGAGTGCGGAGTGAGAGAGAATAAGACTTCAATAAGGAGCTTGGAGCGAGAGAGGGTGAGACTTCAGTAAAGAGCGCGGAGAGAGAGAGGGCGAGAGTTCAATAAAGAGCGCGGGGAGAGAGAGAGAGAGACTTCAGTAAAGAGCGTGGAGAGAGAGAGGGCGATAGTTCAATAAAGAGCACGGAGAGAGCGAGAGGGCGAGACTTCAATAAAGAGTGCGGAGAGAGAGAGGGTGAGACTTCAGTATAGAGAGCGGTGAGAGAGAGGGCGAGACTTCAGTAAAGAGCGTGGAGAGAGAGAGGGTGAGACTTCAATAAAGAGTGCGGAGAGAGAGAGGGCGCGACTTCAGTAAAGAGCGTGGAGAGAGAGAGGGCGGGACTTCAATAAAGAGTGCGGAGAGAGAGAGGGCGAGACTTCAGTAAAGAGCGTGGAGAGAGAGAGGGCGAGACTTCAATAAATAGCGCGGAGAGAGAGAGGGCGAGACTTCAGTAAAGAGCGTGGAGAGAGAGAGGGCGAGACTTAAGTAAAGAGCTTGGAGAGAGAGAGGGCGAGACTTCAGTAAAGAGTGCAGAGAGAGAGAGGGCGAGACTTCAGTAAAGAGCGTGGAGAGAGAGAGGGCGAGACTTCAATAAAGAATGCGGAGAGAGAGAGGGCGAGACTTCAGTAAAGAGCGTGGAGAGAGAGAGGAGGAGACTTCAATAAAGAGTGCGGAGAGAGAGGGCGAGACTTCAATAAAGAGTGCGGAGTGAGAGAGGATAAGACTTCAATAAGGAGCTTGGAGCGAGAGAGGGTGAGACTTCAATAAAGAGTGCGGAGAGAGAGAGGGCGAGACTTCAGTAAAGAGCGTGGAGAGAGAGAGGGCGAGACTTCAATAAAGAGTGCGGAGAGAGAGAGGGCGATGCTTCAATAAGAGTGCGGAGAGAGAGAGGATAAGACATCAATAAAGAGTGCGGAGAGAGAGAGGGCGAGACTTCAGTAAAGAGCGTGGAGAGAGAGAGGGCGAGACTTAGTAAAGAGCGTGGAGAGAGAGAGGGCGAGAGTTCAATGAAGACTGCAGAGAGATAGGGCGGGACTTCAGTAAAGAGCGTGGAGAGAGAGAGGGCGAGAGTTCAATAAAGAGTGCGGAGAGAGAGAGGGCGAGACTTCAATAAAGAGTGAGGAGGAGAGAGGGCGAAACTTCAGTAAAGAGAGCGGAGAAAGAGAGGGCGAGACTGAGTAAAGAGCGTGGAGAGAGAGAGGGCGAGAGTTCAATAAAGACTGCAGAGAGAGAGGGCGAGACTTCAATAAAGAGTGCGGAGAGAGAGAGGGTGAGACTTCAGTAAAGAGAGCGGTGAGAGAGAGGGCGAGACTTCAATAAAGAGTGCGGAGAGAGAGAGGGTGAGACTTCAATAAAGAGTGCGGAGAGAGAGAGGGTGAGACTTCAGTAAAGAGCGTGAAGAGAGAGAGGGTGAGACTTCAATAAAGTGTGCAGAGAGAGAGAGGGCGAGATTTCAGTAAAGAGCGTGGAGAGAGAGAGGACGAGACTTCAATAAAGAGTGCGGAGAGAGAGAGGGCGAGACTTCAGTAAAGAGCGTGGAGAGAGAGAGCGGACTTCAATAAAGAGTGCGGAGAGAGAGAGGATAAGACTTCAATAAAGAGCTTGGAGAGAGAGAGGGTGAGACTTCAGTAAAGAGCGCGGAGAGAGAGAGAGGGCGAGTCTTCAATAAAGAGTGCGGAGAGAGCGAGGGTGAGACTTCAGTAAAGAGAGCGGAGAGAGAGAGGGTGAGACTTCAGTAAGAAGCGCGTGGAGAGAAAGAGGGCGAGACTTCAGTAAAGAGCGTGGAGAGAGAGAGGGCGAGACTTCAATAAAGAGTGCAGAGAGAGAGAGGGCGAGACTTCAATTAAGAGTGCGGAGAGAGAGACGATAAGACATCAATAAAGAGTGCGGAGAGAGAGAGGGCGGGCCTTCAATAAGGAGTGCGTAGAGAGAGAGGGCGAGACTTCAGTAAAGAGCGCAGAGAGAGAGAGGGCGAGACTTCAATAAAGAGCGCGGAGAGAGAGAGGGCGAGACTTCAGTAAAGAGCGTGGAGAGAGAGAGGGCGAGACTTCAGTAAAGAGCTTGGAGAGAGAGAGGGCGAGACTTCAGTAAAGAGTGCAGAGAGAGAAAGGGCGAGACTTCAGTAAAGAGCGTGGAGAGAGAGAGGGCGAGACTTCAATAAAGAATGCGGAGAGAGAGAGGGCGAGACTTCAGTAAAGAGTGTGGAGAGAGAGAGGACGAGACTTCAATAAGGAGCTTGGAGCGAGAGAGGGTGAGACTTCAATAAAGAGTGCGGAGAGAGAGAGGGCGAGACTTCAGTAAAGAGCGTGGAGAGAGAGAGGGCGAGACTCCAATAAAGAGTGCGGAGAGAGAGAGGGCGATGCTTCAATAAAGAGTGCGGAGAGAGAGAGGATAAGACATCAATAAAGAGTGCGGAGAGAGAGAGGGCGAGACTTCAGTAAAGAGCGCGGAGAGAGAGAGGGCGAGACTTCAATAAATAGCGCGGAGAGAGAGAGGGCGAGACTTCAGTAAAGAGCGTGGAGAGAGAGAGGGCGAGACTTAAGTAAAGAGCTTGGAGAGAGAGAGGGCGAGACTTCAGTAAAGAGTGCAGAGAGAGAGAGGGCGAGACTTCAGTAAAGAGCGTGGAGAGAGAGAGGGCGAGACTTCACTAAAGAATGCGGAGAGAGAGAGGGCGAGACTTCAGTAAAGAGCGTGGAGAGAGAGAGGACGAGACTTCAATAAAGAGTGCGGAGAGAGAGGGCGAGACTTCAGTAAAGAGTGCAGAGAGAGAGAGGGCGAGACTTCAGTAAAGAGCGTGGAGAGAGAGAGGGCGAGACTTCACTAAAGAATGCGGAGAGAGAGAGGGCGAGACTTCAGTAAAGAGCGTGGAGAGAGAGAGGACGAGACTTCAATAAAGAGTGCGGAGAGAGAGAGGGCGAGACTTCAATAAAGAGTGCGGAGTGAGAGAGGATAAGACTTCAATAAAGAGTGCGGAGAGAGAGAGGGCGAAACTTCAGTAAAGAGCGCGGAGAGAGAGAGGGCGCGAGTTCAATAAAGAGCGCGGAGAGAGAGAGGGCGAGACTTCAGTAAAGAGCGTGGAGAGAGAGAGGGCGAGACTTCAATAAAGAGTGCGGAGAGAGAGAGGGCGAGACTTCAGTAAAGAGCGTGGAGAGAGAGAGGGCGAGACTTCAATAAAGAGTGCGGAGAGAGAGAGGGCGATGCTTCAATAAAGAGTGCGGAGAGAGAGAGGATAAGACATCAATAAAGAGTGCGGAGAGAGAGAGGGCGAGACTTCAGTAAAGAGCGTGGAGAGAGAAAGGGCGAGACTTAGTAAAGAGCGTGGAGAGAGAGAGGGCGAGAGTTCAATAAAGAGTGCGGAGAGAGAGAGGGCGAGACTTCAATAAAGAGTGAGGAGGAGAGAGGGCGAAACTTCAGTAAAGAGCGCGGAGAGAGAGAGGGCGCGAGTTCAATAAAGAGCGCGGAGAGAGAGAGGGCGAGACTTCAGTAAAGAGCGTGGAGAGAGAGAGGGCGAGAGTTCAATAAAGAGCATGGAGAGAGAGAGAGGGCGAGACTTCAATAAAGAGTGCGGAGAGAGAGAGGGTGAGACTTCAGTAAAGAGTGCGGAGAGAGAGAGGACAGAACTTCAGTAAGAATCGCGTTGAGGGAAAGAGGGCGAGACTTCAGTAAAGAGCGTGGAGAGAGAGAGGGTGAGACTTCAATAAAGAGTGCGGAGAGAGAGAGGGTGAGACTTCAGTAAAGAGCGTGAAATGAGAGAGGGTGAGACTTCAATAAAGTGTGCAGAGAGAGAGAGGGCGAGATTTCAGTACAGAGCGTGGAGAGAGAGAGGACGAGACTTCAATAAAGAGTGCGGAGAGAGAGAGGGCGAGACTTCAGTAAAGAGCGTGGAGAGAGAGAGCGGACTTCAATAAAGAGTGCGGAGAGAGAGAGGATAAGACTTCAATAAAGAGCTTGGAGAGAGAGAGGGTGAGACTTCAGTAAAGAGCGCGGAGAGAGAGAGGGCGAGAGTTCAATAAAGAGCGCGGAGAGAGAGAGGGCGAGACTTCAGTAAAGAGCGTGGAGAGAGAGAGGGCGATACTTCAATAAAGAGCACGGAGAGAGAGAGAGGGCGAGACTTCAATAAAGAGTGCGGAGAGAGCGAGGGTGAGACTTCAGTAAAGAGAGCGGAGAGAGAGAGGGCGAGACTTCAGTAAGAAGCGCGTGGAGAGAAAGAGGGCGAGACTTCAGTAAAGAGCGTGGAGAGAGAGAGGGCGAGACTTCAATAAAGAGTGCAGAGAGAGAGAGGGCGAGACTTCAATAAAGAGTGCGGAGAGAGAGACGATAAGACATCAATAAAGAGTGCGGAGAGAGAGAGGGCGGGCCTTCAATAAAGAGTGCGTAGATAGAGAGGGCGAGACTTCAGTAAAGAGCGCAGAGAGAGAGAGGGCGAGACTTCAATAAAGAGCGCGGAGAGAGAGAGGGCGAGACTTCAGTAAAGAGCATGGAGAGAGAGAGGGCGAGACTTCAGTAAAGAGCTTGGAGAGAGAGAGGGCGAGACTTCAGTAAAGAGTGCAGAGAGAGAAAGGGCGAGACTTCAGTAAAGAGCGTGGAGAGAGAGAGGGCGAGACTTCAATAAAGAGTGCGGAGAGAGAGAGGGCGATGCTTCAATAAAGAGTGCGGAGAGAGAGGGCGAGACTTCAATAAAGAGTGCGGAGAGAGAGAGGGCGAGACTTCAGTAAAGAGCGTGGAGAGAGAGAGGGCGAGACTTCAATAAAGAGTGCGGAGAGAGAGAGGGCGATGCTTCAATAAAGAGTGCGGAGAGAGAGAGGATAAGACATCAATAAAGAGTGCGGAGAGAGAGAGGGCGAGACTTCAGTAAAGATCGTGGAGAGAGAGAGGGCGAGACTTAGTAAAGAGCGTGGAGAGAGAGAGGGCGAGAGTTCAATAAAGAGTGCGGAGAGAGAGGGCGGGACTTCAGTAAAGAGCGTGGAGAGAGAGAGAGGGCGAGAGTTCAATAAAGAGTGCGGAGAGAGAGAGGGCGAGACTTCAATAAAGAGTGAGGAGGAGAGAGGGCGAAACTTCAGTAAAGAGCGCGGAGAGAGAGAGGGCGCGAGTTCAATAAAGAGCGCGGAGAGAGAGAGGGCGGGACATCAAGAGAGAGGGCGAGACTTCAGTAAAGAGCGCGAAGAGAGAGAGGGCGAGACTTCAATAAAGAGCGCGGAGAGAGAGAGTGCGAGACTTCAGTAAAAAGCGTGGAGAGAGAGAGGGCGAGACTTCAGTAAAGAGCTTGGAGAGAGAGAGGGCGAGACTTCAGTAAAGAGTGCAGAGAGAGAGAGGGCGAGACTTCAGTAAAGAGCGTGGAGAGAGAGAGGGCGAGACTTCAATAAAGAGTGCGGAGAGAGAGAGGGCGAGACTTCAGTAAAGAGCGTGGAGAGAGAGAGGGCGAGACTTCAATAAAGAGTGCGGAGAGAGAGGGCACTCTCTCTCTTCAATAAAGAGTGCGGAGAGAGAGAGGATAAGACTTCAATAAAGATTTTGGAGAGAGAGAGGGTGAGACTTCAGTAAAGAGTGCGGAGAGAGAGAGGGCGAGACTTCAGTAAGAAGCGCGGACGAGACTTCAATAGAGAGTGCGGAGAGAGAGAGGGCGAGACTTCAGTAAAGAGCGTGGAGAGAGCGAGGGCGAGACTTCAATAAAGAGTGCGGAGAGAGAGGGCGCGACTTCAATAAAGAATGCGGAGAGAGAGGGCGCGACTTCAATAAAGTGTGCGGAGAGAGAGAGGATAAGACTTCAATAAAGATCTTGGAGCGAGAGAGGGTGAGACTTCAGTAAAGAGTGCGGAGAGAGAGAGAGGGCGAGACTTCAGTAAGAAGCGCGGAGAGAGAGAGGGCGAGACTTCAGTAAAAAGCGTGGAGAGAGAGAGGGCGAGACTTCAGTAAAGAGCTTGGAGAGAGAGAGGGCGAGACTTCAGTAAAGAGTGCAGAGAGAGAGAGGGCGAGACTTCAGTAAAGAGCGTGGAGAGAGAGAGGGCGAGACTTCAATAAAGAGTGCGGAGAGAGAGAGGGCGAGACTTCAGTAAAGAGCGTGGAGAGAGAGAGGGCGAGACTTCAATAAAGAGTGCGGAGAGAGAGGGCACTCTCTCTCTTCAATAAAGAGTGCGGAGAGAGAGAGGATAAGACTTCAATAAAGATCTTGGAGCGAGAGAGGGTGAGACTTCAGTAAAGAGTGCGGAGAGAGAGAGAGGGCGAGACTTCAGTAAGAAGCGCGGACGAGACTTCAATAAAGAGTGGGGAGAGAGAGAGGGCGAGACTTCAATAAAGAGTGCGGAGAGAGAGAGGGCGAGACTTCAGTACAGAGCGTGTAGAGAGGGAGTGCGAGACTTCAATAAAGAGTGCGGAGAGAGAGAGGGAGAGACTTCAATAAAGAGTGCGGAGAGAGAGACGATAAGACATCAATAAAGAGTGCGGAGAGAGAGAGGGCGGGACTTCAAAAAAGAGTGCGGAGAGAGAGGGCGCGACTTCAATAAAGAATGCGGAGAGAGAGGGCGCGACTTCAATAAAGAGTGCGGAGAGAGAGGATAAGACTTCAATAAAGATCTTGGAGCGAGAGAGGGTGAGACTTCAGTAAAGAGTGCGGAGAGAGAGAGAGGGCGAGACTTCAGTAAGAAGCGCGGAGAGAGAGAGGGCGAGACTTCAGTAAAAAGCGTGGAGAGAGAGAGGGCGAGACTTCAGTAAAGAGCTTGGAGAGAGAGAGGGCGAGACTTCAGTAAAGAGTGCAGAGAGAGAGAGGGCGAGACTTCAGTAAAGAGCGTGGAGAGAGAGAGGGCGAGACTTCAATAAAGAGTGCGGAGAGAGAGAGGGCGAGACTTCAGTAAAGAGCGTGGAGAGAGAGAGGGCGAGACTTCAATAAAGAGTGCGGAGAGAGAGGGTACTCTCTCTCTTCAATAAAGAGTGCGGAGAGAGAGAGGATAAGACTTCAATAAAGATCTTGGAGCGAGAGAGGGTGAGACTTCAGTAAAGAGTGCGGAGAGAGAGAGAGGGCGAGACTTCAGTAAGAAGCGCGGACGAGACTTCAATAAAGAGTGGGGAGAGAGAGAGGGCGAGACTTCAATAAAGAGTGCGGAGAGAGAGAGGGCGAGACTTCAGTACAGAGCGTGGAGAGAGAGAGGGCGAGACTTCAATAAAGAGTGCGGAGAGAGAGAGGGAGAGACTTCAATAAAGAGTGCGGAGAGAGAGACGATAAGACATCAATAAAGAGTGCGGAGAGAGAGAGGGCGGGACTTCAAAAAAGAGTGCGGAGAGAGAGAGGGCGAGACTTCAGTAAAGAGCGCGGAGAGAGAGAGGGCGAGACTTCAATAAAGAGCGCGGAGAGAGAGAGGGCGAGACTTCAGTAAAGAGCGTGCAGAGAGAGAGGGCGAGACTTCAGTAAAGAGCTTGGAGAGAGAGAGGGCGAGACTTCAGTAAAGAGTGCAGAGAGAGAGAGGGCGAGACTTCAGTAAAGAGCGTGGAGAGAGAGAGGGCGAGACTTCAATAAAGAGTGCGGAGAGAGAGGGCGAGACTTCAATAAAGAGTGCGGCGTGAGAGAGTATAAGAATTCAATAAGGAGCTTGGAGCGAGAGAGGGTGAGACTTCAATAAAGAGAGCGGAGAGAGAGAGGGCGAGACTTCAGTAAAGAGCGTGGAGAGAGAGAGGGCGAGACTTCAATAAAGGGTGCGGAGAGAGAGAGGGCGATGCTTCAATAAAGAGTGCGGAGAGAGAGAGGATAAGACATCAATAAAGAGTGCGGAGCGAGAGAGGGCGAGACGTCAGTAAAGAGCGTGGAGAGAGAGAGGGCGAGACTTCAGTAAAGAGCGTGGAGAGAGAGAGGACGAGACTTCAATAAAGAGTGCGGAGAGAGAGGGCGAGACTTCAATAAAGAGTGCGGAGTGAGAGAGGGCGAGACTTCAGTAAAGAGCGTGGAGAGAGAGAGGGCGAGACTTCAATAAAGGGTGCGGAGAGAGAGAGGGCGATGCTTCAATAAAGAGTGCTAAGAGAGAGAGGATAAGACATCAATAAAGAGTGCGGAGCGAGAGAGGGCAAGACTTCAGTAAAGAGCGTGGAGAGAGAGAGGGCGAGACTTCAGTAAAGAGCGTGGAGAGAGAGAGGACGAGTGTTCAATAAAGAGTGCGGAGAGAGAGGGCGAGACTTCAATAAAGAGTGCGGAGTGAGAGAGGATAAGACTTCAAAAAGGAGCTTGGAGCGAGAGAGGGTGAGACTTCAATAAAGAGTGCGGAGAGAGGGCGAAACTTCAGTAAAGAGCGTGGAGAGAGAGAGGGCGAGAGTTCAATAAAGAGTGCGGAGAGAGAGAGGGCGGGACATCAATAAAGAGCTTGGAGAGAGGGCGAAACTTCAGTAAAGAGCGTGGAGAGAGAGAGGGCGAGAGTTCAATAAAGAGTGCGGAGAGAGAGAGGGCGGGACATCAAGAGAGAGGGCGAGACTTCAGTAAAGAGCGCGGAGAGAGAGAGGGCGAGACTTCAATAAAGAGGGCGGAGAGAGAGAGGGCGAGACTTCAGTAAAAAGCGTGGAGAGAGAGAGGGCGAGACTTCAGTAAAGAGCTTGGAGAGAGAGAGGGCGAGACTTCAGTAAAGAGTGCAGAGAGAGAGAGGGCGAGACTTCAGTAAAGAGCGTGGAGAGAGAGAGGGCGAGACTTCAATAAAGAGTGCGGAGAGAGAGAGGGCGAGACTTCAGTAAAGAGCGTGGAGAGAGAGAGGGCGAGACTTCAATAAAGAGTGCGGAGAGAGAGGGCACTCTCTCTCTTCAATAAAGAGTGCGGAGAGAGAGAGGATAAGACTTGAATAAAGATTTTGGAGAGAGAGAGGGTGAGACTTCAGTAAAGAGTGCGGAGAGAGAGAGGGCGAGACGTCAGTAAGAAGCGCGGACGAGACTTCAATAGAGAGTGCGGAGCGAGAGAGGGCGAGACTTCAGTAAAGAGCGTGGAGAGAGAGAGGGCGAGACTTCAATAAAGAGTGCGGAGAGAGAGGGCGCGACTTCAATAAAGAATGCGGAGAGAGAGGGCGCGACTTCAATAAAGAGTGCGGAGAGAGAGAGGATAAGACTTCAATAAAGATCTTGGAGCGAGAGAGGGTGAGACTTCAGTAAAGAGTGCGGAGAGAGAGAGAGGGCGAGACTTCAGTAAGAAGCGCGGACGAGACTTCAATAAAGAGTGCGGAGAGAGAGAGGGCGAGACTTCAGTAAAGAGCGTGGAGAGAGAGAGCAATAAAGAGTGCGGAGAGAGAGAGGGCGAGACTTCAATAAAGAGTGCGGAGAGAGAGGATAAGACATCAATAAAGAGTGCGGAGAGAGAGAGGGCGGGACTTCAATAAAGAGCGCGGAGAGAGAGAGGGCGAGACTTCAATAAAGAGCGCGGAGAGAGAGCGGGCGAGACTTCAGTAAAGAGCGTGCAGAGAGAGAGGGCGAGACTCCAGTAAAGAGCTTGGAGAGAGAGAGGGCGAGACTTCAGTAAAGAGTGCAGAGAGAGAGAGGGCGAGACTTCAGTAAAGAGCGTGGAGAGAGAGAGGGCGAGACTTCAATAAAGAGTGCGGAGAGAGAGGGCGAGACTTCAATAAAGAGTGCGACGTGAGAGAGTATAAGACTTCAATAAGGAGCTTGGAGCGAGAGAGGGTGAGACTTCAATAAAGAGTGCGGAGAGAGAGATGGCGAGACTTCAGTAAAGAGCGTGGAGAGAGAGAGGGCGAGACTTCAATAAAGAGTGCGGAGAGAGAGAGGGCGATGCTTCAATAAAGAGTGCGGAGAGAGAGAGTATAAGACATCAATAAAGAGTGCGGAGAGAGAGAGGGCGAGACTTCAGTAAAGAGCGTGGAGAGAGAGAGGGCGAGACTTCAGTAAAGAGCGTAGAGAGAGAGAGGGCGAGACTTCAGTAAAGAGCGTAGAGAGAGAGAGGGCGAGAGTTCAATAAAGAGTGCGGAGAGAGCGAGGGCGAGACTTAGTGAAGAGCGTGGAGAGAGAGAGGGCGAGAGTTCAATAAAGAGTGCGGAGAGAGAGGGCGGGACTTCAGTAAAGAGCGTGGAGAGAGAGAGGGCGAGAGCTCAATAAAGAGTGCGGAGAGAGAGAGGGCGGGACTTCAATAAAGAGTGAGGAGGAGAGAGGGCGAAACTTCAGGAAAGAGCGCGGAGAGAGAGAGGGCGCGCGTTCAATAAAGAGCGCGGAGAGAGAGAGGGCGAGACTTCAGTAAAGAGCGTGGAGAGAGAGAGGGCGAGAGTTCAATAAAGAGCACGGAGAGAGAGAAAGGGCGAGACTTCAATAAAGAGTGCGGAGAGAGAGAGGGTGAGACTTCAGTAAAGAGTGTGGAGAGAGAGAGGGCGAGACTTCAGTAAGAAGCGCGTGGAGAGAAAGAGGGCGATACTTCATTAAAGGGAGTGAAGAGAGAGAGGGTGAGACTTCAATAAAGAGTGCGGAGAGAGAGGGCGGGACTTCAGTAAAGAGCGTGGAGAGAGAGAGGGCGAGAGCTCAATAAAGAGTGCGGAGAGAGAGAGGGCGGGACTTCAATAAAGAGTGAGGAGGAGAGAGGGCGAAACTTCAGGAAAGAGCGCGTAGAGAGAGAGAGGGCGCGAGTTCAATAAAGAGCGCGGAGAGAGAGAGGGCGAGACTTCAGTAAAGAGCGTGGAGAGAGAGAGGGCGAGAGTTCAATAAAGAGCACGGAGAGAGAGAGAGGGCGAGACTTCAATAAAGAGTGCGGAGAGAGAGAGGGTGAGACTTCAGTAAAGAGTGTGGAGAGAGAGAGGGCGAGACTTCAGTAAGAAGCGCGTGGAGAGAAAGAGGGCGAGACTTCATTAAAGGGCGTGAAGAGAGAGAGGGTGAGACTTCAATAAAGAGTGCGAAGAGAGAGGGCGCGACTTCAATAAAGAGTGCGGAGAGAGAGAGGATAAGACTTCAATAAAGAGCTTGGAGAGAGAGAGGGTGAGACTTCAGTAAAGAGCGCGGAGAGAGAGAGGGCGAGAGTTCAATAAAGAGCGCGTGGAGAGAGAGGGCGAGACTTCAGTAAAGAGCGCGGAGAGAGAGAGGGCGATAGTTCAATAAAGAGCACGGAGAGAGCGAGAGGGCGAGACTTCAGTAAAGAGCGTGGAGAGAGAGAGGGTGAGACTTCAATAAAGAGTGCGGAGAGAGAGAGGGCGCGACTTCAGTAAAGAGCGTGGAGAGAGAGAGGGCGGGACTTCAATAAAGAGTGCGGAGAGAGAGAGGGCGAGACTTCAGTAAAGAGCGTGGAGAGAGAGAGGGCGAGACTTCAATAAATAGCGCGGAGAGAGAGAGGGCGAGACTTCAGTAAAGAGCGTGGAGAGAGAGAGGGCGAGACTTAAGTAAAGAGCTTGGAGAGAGAGAGGGCGAGACTTCAGTAAAGAGTGCAGAGAGAGAGAGGGCGAGACTTCAGTAAAGAGCGTGGAGAGAGAGAGGGCGAGACTTCAATAAAGAATGCGGAGAGAGAGAGGGCGAGACTTCAGTAAAGAGCGTGGAGAGAGAGAGGAGGAGACTTCAATAAAGAGTGCGGAGAGAGAGGGCGAGACTTCAATAAAGAGTGCGGAGTGAGAGAGGATAAGACTTCAATAAGGAGCTTGGAGCGAGAGAGGGTGAGACTTCAATAAAGAGTGCGGAGAGAGAGAGGGCGAGACTTCAGTAAAGAGCGTGGAGAGAGAGAGGGCGAGACTTCAATAAAGAGTGCGGAGAGAGAGAGGGCGATGCTTCAATAAGAGTGCGGAGAGAGAGAGGATAAGACATCAATAAAGAGTGCGGAGAGAGAGAGGGCGAGACTTCAGTAAAGAGCGTGGAGAGAGAGAGGGCGAGACTTAGTAAAGAGCGTGGAGAGAGAGAGGGCGAGAGTTCAATGAAGACTGCAGAGAGATAGGGCGGGACTTCAGTAAAGAGCGTGGAGAGAGAGAGGGCGAGAGTTCAATAAAGAGTGCGGAGAGAGAGAGGGCGAGACTTCAATAAAGAGTGAGGAGGAGAGAGGGCGAAACTTCAGTAAAGAGAGCGGAGAGAGAGAGGGCGAGACTTAGTAAAGAGCGTGGAGAGAGAGAGGGCGAGAGTTCAATAAAGACTGCAGAGAGAGAGGGCGAGACTTCAATAAAGAGTGCGGAGAGAGAGAGGGTGAGACTTCAGTAAAGAGAGCGGTGAGAGAGAGGGCGAGACTTCAATAAAGAGTGCGGAGAGAGAGAGGGTGAGACTTCAATAAAGAGTGCGGAGAGAGAGAGGGTGAGACTTCAGTAAAGAGCGTGAAGAGAGAGAGGGTGAGACTTCAATAAAGTGTGCAGAGAGAGAGAGGGCGAGATTTCAGTAAAGAGCGTGGAGAGAGAGAGGACGAGACTTCAATAAAGAGTGCGGAGAGAGAGAGGGCGAGACTTCAGTAAAGAGCGTGGAGAGAGAGAGCGGACTTCAATAAAGAGTGCGGAGAGAGAGAGGATAAGACTTCAATAAAGAGCTTGGAGAGAGAGAGGGTGAGACTTCAGTAAAGAGCGCGGAGAGAGAGAGAGGGCGAGACTTCAATAAAGAGTGCGGAGAGAGCGAGGGTGAGACTTCAGTAAAGAGAGCGGAGAGAGAGAGGGTGAGACTTCAGTAAGAAGCGCGTGGAGAGAAAGAGGGCGAGACTTCAGTAAAGAGCGTGGAGAGAGAGAGGGCGAGACTTCAATAAAGAGTGCGGAGAGAGAGACGATAAGACATCAATAAAGAGTGCGGAGAGAGAGAGGGCGGGCCTTCAATAAGGAGTGCGTAGAGAGAGAGGGCGAGACTTCAGTAAAGAGCGCAGAGAGAGAGAGGGCGAGACTTCAATAAAGAGCGCGGAGAGAGAGAGGGCGAGACTTCAGTAAAGAGCGTGGAGAGAGAGAGGGCGAGACTTCAGTAAAGAGCTTGGAGAGAGAGAGGGCGAGAATTCAGTAAAGAGTGCAGAGAGAGAAAGGGCGAGACTTCAGGAAAGAGCGTGGTGAGAGAGAGGGCGAGACTTCAATAAAGAATGCGGAGAGAGAGAGGGCGAGACTTCAGTAAAGAGTGTGGAGAGAGAGAGGACGAGACTTCAATAAAGAGTGCGGAGAGAGAGGGCGAGACTTCAATAAAGAGTGCGGAGTGAGAGAGGATAAGACTTCAATAAGGAGCTCGGAGCGAGAGAGGGTGAGACTTCAATAAAGAGTGCGGAGAGAGAGAGGGCGAGACTTCAGTAAAGAGCGTGGAGAGAGAGAGGGCGAGACTCCAATAAAGAGTGCGGAGAGAGAGAGGGCGATGCTTCAATAAAGAGTGCGGAGAGAGAGAGGATAAGACATCAATAAAGAGTGCGGAGAGAGAGAGGGCGAGACTTAAGTAAAGAGCTTGGAGAGAGAGAGGGCGAGACTTCAGTAAAGAGTGCAGAGAGAGAGAGGGCGAGACTTCAGTAAAGAGCGTGGAGAGAGAGAGGGCGAGACTTCACTAAAGAATGCGAAGAGAGAGAGGGCGAGACTTCAGTAAAGAGCGTGGAGAGAGAGAGGACGAGACTTCAATAAAGAGTGCGGAGTGAGAGAGGGCGAGACTTCAGTAAAGAGCGTGGAGAGAGAGAGGGCGAGACTTCAATAAAGGGTGCGGAGAGAGAGAGGGCGATGCTTCAATAAAGAGTGCTAAGAGAGAGAGGATAAGACATCAATAAAGAGTGCGGAGCGAGAGAGGGCAAGACTTCAGTAAAGAGCGTGGAGAGAGAGAGGGCGAGACTTCAGTAAAGAGCGTGGAGAGAGAGAGGACGAGACTTCAATAAAGAGTGCGGAGAGAGAGGGCGAGACTTCAATAAAGAGTGCGGAGTGAGAGAGGATAAGACTTCAATAAGGAGCTTGGAGCGAGAGAGGGTGAGACTTCAATAAAGAGTGCGGAGAGAGGGCGAAACTTCAGTAAAGAGCGTGGAGAGAGAGAGGGCGAGAGTTCAATAAAGAGTGCGGAGAGAGAGAGGGCGGGACATCAATAAAGAGCTTGGAGAGAGGGCGAAACTTCAGTAAAGAGCGTGGAGAGAGAGAGGGCGAGAGTTCAATAAAGAGTGCGGAGAGAGAGAGGGCGGGACATCAAGAGAGAGGGCGAGACTTCAGTAAAGAGCGCGGAGAGAGAGAGGGCGAGACTTCAATAAAGAGGGCGGAGAGAGAGAGGGCGAGACTTCAGTAAAAAGCGTGGAGAGAGAGAGGGCGAGACTTCAGTAAAGAGCTTGGAGAGAGAGAGGGCGAGACTTCAGTAAAGAGTGCAGAGAGAGAGAGGGCGAGACTTCAGTAAAGAGCGTGGAGAGAGAGAGGGCGAGACTTCAATAAAGAGTGCGGAGAGAGAGAGGGCGAGACTTCAGTAAAGAGCGTGGAGAGAGAGAGGGCGAGACTTCAATAAAGAGTGCGGAGAGAGAGGGCACTCTCTCTCTTCAATAAAGAGTGCGGAGAGAGAGAGGATAAGACTTGAATAAAGATTTTGGAGAGAGAGAGGGTGAGACTTCAGTAAAGTGTGCGGAGAGAGAGAGGGCGAGACGTCAGTAAGAAGCGCGGACGAGACTTCAATAGAGAGTGCGGAGAGAGAGAGGGCGAGACTTCAGTAAAGAGCGTGGAGAGAGAGAGGGCGAGACTTCAATAAAGAGTGCGGAGAGAGAGGGCGCGACTTCAATAAAGAATGCGGAGAGAGAGGGCGCGACTTCAATAAAGAGTGCGGAGAGAGAGAGGATAAGACTTCAATAAAGATCTTGGAGCGAGAGAGGGTGAGACTTCAGTAAAGAGTGCGGAGAGAGAGAGAGGGCGAGACTTCAGTAAGAAGCGCGGACGAGACTTCAATAAAGAGTGCGGAGAGAGAGAGGGCGAGACTTCAGTAAAGAGCGTGGAGAGAGAGAGCAATAAAGAGTGCGGAGAGAGAGAGGGCGGGACTTCAATAAAGAGCGCGGAGAGAGAGAGGGCGTGACTTCAATAAAGAGCGCGGAGAGAGAGCGGGCGAGACTTCAGTAAAGAGCGTGCAGAGAGAGAGGGCGAGACTTCAGTAAAGAGCTTGGAGAGAGAGAGGGCGAGACTTCAGTAAAGAGTGCAGAGAGAGAGAGGGCGAGACTTCAGTAAAGAGCGTGGAGAGAGAGAGGGCGAGACTTCAATAAAGAGTGCGGAGAGAGAGGGCGAGACTTCAATAAAGAGTGCGACGTGAGAGAGTATAAGACTTCAATAAGGAGCTTGGAGCGAGAGAGGGTGAGACTTCAATAAAGAGTGCGGAGAGAGAGATGGCGAGACTTCAGTAAAGAGCGTGGAGAGAGAGAGGGCGAGACTTCAATAAAGAGTGCGGAGAGAGAGAGGGCGATGCTTCAATAAAGAGTGCGGAGAGAGAGAGTATAAGACATCAATAAAGAGTGCGGAGAGAGAGAGGGCGAGACTTCAGTAAAGAGCGTGGAGAGAGAGAGGGCGAGACTTCAGTAAAGAGCGTAGAGAGAGAGAGGGCGAGACTTCAGTAAAGAGCGTAGAGAGAGAGAGGGCGAGAGTTCAATAAAGAGTGCGGAGAGAGCGAGGGCGAGACTTAGTGAAGAGCGTGGAGAGAGAGAGGGCGAGAGTTCAATAAAGAGTGCGGAGAGAGAGGGCGGGACTTCAGTAAAGCGCGTGGAGAGAGAGAGGGCGAGAGCTCAATAAAGAGTGCGGAGAGAGAGAGGGCGGGACTTCAATAAAGAGTGAGGAGGAGAGAGGGCGAAACTTCAGGAAAGAGCGCGGAGAGAGAGAGGGCGCGCGTTCAATAAAGAGCGCGGAGAGAGAGAGGGCGAGACTTCAGTAAAGAGCGTGGAGAGAGAGAGGGCGAGAGTTCAATAAAGAGCACGGAGAGAGAGAAAGGGCGAGACTTCAATAAAGAGTGCGGAGAGAGAGAGGGTGAGACTTCAGTAAAGAGTGTGGAGAGAGAGAGGGCGAGACTTCAGTAAGAAGCGCGTGGAGAGAAAGAGGGCGATACTTCATTAAAGGGAGTGAAGAGAGAGAGGGTGAGACTTCAATAAAGAGTGCGGAGAGAGAGGGCGGGACTTCAGTAAAGAGCGTGGAGAGAGAGAGGGCGAGAGCTCAATAAAGAGTGCGGAGAGAGAGAGGGCGGGACTTCAATAAAGAGTGAGGAGGAGAGAGGGCGAAACTTCAGGAAAGAGCGCGGAGAGAGAGAGGGCGCGAGTTCAATAAAGAGCGCGGAGAGAGAGAGGGCGAGACTTCAGTAAAGAGCGTGGAGAGAGAGAGGGCGAGAGTTCAATAAAGAGCACGGAGAGAGAGAGAGGGCGAGACTTCAATAAAGAGTGCGGAGAGAGAGAGGGTGAGACTTCAGTAAAGAGTGTGGAGAGAGAGAGGGCGAGACTTCAGTAAGAAGCGCGTGGAGAGAAAGAGGGCGAGACTTCATGAAAGGGCGTGAAGAGAGAGAGGGTGAGACTTCAATAAAGAGTGCGAAGAGAGAGGGCGCGACTTCAATAAAGAGTGCGGAGAGAGAGAGGATAAGACTTCAATAAAGAGCTTGGAGAGAGAGAGGGTGAGACTTCAGTAAAGAGCGCGGAGAGAGAGAGGGCGAGAGTTCAATAAAGAGCGCGTGGAGAGAGAGGGCGAGACTTCAGTAAAGAGCGTGGAGAGAGAGAGGGCGATAGTTCAATAAAGAGCACGGAGAGAGCGAGAGGGCGAGACTTCAATAAAGAGTGCGGAGAGAGAGAGGGTGAGACTTCAGTAAGGAGAGCGGTGAGAGAGAGGGCGAGACTTCAGTAAGAAGCGCGTGGAGAGAAAGAGGGCGAGACTTCAGTAAAGAGCGTGGAGAGAGAGAGGGTGAGACTTCAATAAAGAGTGCGGAGAGAGAGAGGGCGAGACTTCAGGAAAGAACGTGGAGAGAGAGAGGGCGAGACTTCAATAAAGAGTGCTGAGAGAGAGAGGGCGAGACTTCAATAAAGAGTGCGGAGAGAGAGAGGATAAGACATCAATAAAGTGTGCGGAGAGAGAGAGGGCGAGACTTCAATAAAGAGTGCGGAGTGAGAGAGAATAAGACTTCAATAAGGAGCTTGGAGCGAGAGAGGGTGAGACTTCAGTAAAGAGCGCGGAGAGAGAGAGGGCGAGAGTTCAATAAAGAGCGCGGGGAGAGAGAGAGAGAGACTTCAGTAAAGAGCGTGGAGAGAGAGAGGGCGATAGTTCAATAAAGAGCACGGAGAGAGCGAGAGGGCGAGACTTCAGTAAAGAGCGTGGAGAGAGAGAGGGTGATACTTCAGTAAAGAGAGCGGTGAGAGAGAGGGCGAGACTTCAGTAAAGAGCGTGGAGAGAGAGAGGGTGAGACTTCAATAAAGAGTGCGGAGAGAGAGAGGGCGCGACTTCAGTAAAGAGCGTGGAGAGAGAGAGGGCGGGACTTCAATAAAGAGTGCGGAGAGAGAGAGGGCGAGACTTCAGTAAAGAGCGTGGAGAGAGAGAGGGCGAGACTTCAATAAATAGCGCGGAGAGAGAGAGGGCGAGACTTCAGTAAAGAGCGTGGAGAGAGAGAGGGCGAGACTTAAGTAAAGAGCTTGGAGAGAGAGAGGGCGAGACTTCAGTAAAGAGTGCAGAGAGAGAGAGGGCGAGACTTCAGTAAAGAGCGTGGAGAGAGAGAGGGCGAGACTTCAATAAAGAATGCGGAGAGAGAGAGGGCGAGACTTCAGTAAAGAGCGTGGAGAGAGAGAGGAGGAGACTTCAATAAAGAGTGCGGAGAGAGAGGGCGAGACTTCAATAAAGAGTGCGGAGTGAGAGAGGATAAGACTTCAATAAGGAGCTTGGAGCGAGAGAGGGTGAGACTTCAATAAAGAGTGCGGAGAGAGAGAGGGCGAGACTTCAGTAAAGAGCGTGGAGAGAGAGAGGGCGAGACTTCAATAAAGAGTGCGGAGAGAGAGAGGGCGATGCTTCAATAAGAGTGCGGAGAGAGAGAGGATAAGACATCAATAAAGAGTGCGGAGAGAGAGAGGGCGAGACTTCAGTAAAGAGCGTGGAGAGAGAGAGGGCGAGACTTAGTAAAGAGCGTGGAGAGAGAGAGGGCGAGAGTTCAATGAAGACTGCAGAGAGATAGGGCGGGACTTCAGTAAAGAGCGTGGAGAGAGAGAGGGCGAGAGTTCAATAAAGAGTGCGGAGAGAGAGAGGGCGAGACTTCAATAAAGAGTGAGGAGGAGAGAGGGCGAAACTTCAGTAAAGAGAGCGGAGAGAGAGAGGGCGAGACTTAGTAAAGAGCGTGGAGAGAGAGAGGGCGAGAGTTCAATAAAGACTGCAGAGAGAGAGGGCGAGACTTCAATAAAGAGTGCGGAGAGAGAGAGGGTGAGACTTCAGTAAAGAGAGCGGTGAGAGAGAGGGCGAGACTTCAAAAAAGAGTGCGGAGAGAGAGAGGGTGAGACTTCAATAAAGAGTGCGGAGAGAGAGAGGGTGAGACTTCAGTAAAGAGCGTGAAGAGAGAGAGGGTGAGACTTCAATAAAGTGTGCAGAGAGAGAGAGGGCGAGATTTCAGTAAAGAGCGTGGAGAGAGAGAGGACGAGACTTCAATAAAGAGTGCGGAGAGAGAGAGGGCGAGACTTCAGTAAAGATCGTGGAGAGAGAGAGCGGACTTCAATAAAGAGTGCGGAGAGAGAGAGGATAAGACTTCAATAAAGAGCTTGGAGAGAGAGAGGGTGAGACTTCAGTAAAGAGCGCGGAGAGAGAGAGAGGGCGAGACTTCAATAAAGAGTGCGGAGAGAGCGAGGGTGAGACTTCAGTAAAGAGAGCGGAGAGAGAGAGGGTGAGACTTCAGTAAGAAGCGCGTGGAGAGAAAGAGGGCGAGACTTCAGTAAAGAGCGTGGAGAGAGAGAGGGCGAGACTTCAATAAAGAGTGCAGAGAGAGAGAGGGCGAGACTTCAATAAAGAGTGCGGAGAGAGAGACGATAAGACATCAATAAAGAGTGCGGAGAGAGAGAGGGCGGGCCTTCAATAAGGAGTGCGTAGAGAGAGAGGGCGAGACTTCAGTAAAGAGCGCAGAGAGAGAGAGGGCGAGACTTCAATAAAGAGCGCGGAGAGAGAGAGGGCGAGACTTCAGTAAAGAGCGTGGAGAGAGAGAGGGCGAGACTTCAGTAAAGAGCTTGGAGAGAGAGAGGGCGAGACTTCAGGAAAGAGTGCAGAGAGAGAAAGGGCGAGACTTCAGTAAAGAGCGTGGTGAGAGAGAGGGCGAGACTTCAATAAAGAATGCGGAGAGAGAGAGGGCGAGACTTCAGTAAAGAGTGTGGAGAGAGAGAGGACGAGACTTCAATAAAGAGTGCGGAGAGAGAGGGCGAGACTTCAATAAAGAGTGCGGAGTGAGAGAGGATAAGACTTCAATAAGGAGCTCGGAGCGAGAGAGGGTGAGACTTCAATAAAGAGTGCGGAGAGAGAGAGGGCGAGACTTCAGTAAAGAGCGTGGAGAGAGAGAGGGCGAGACTCCAATAAAGAGTGCGGAGAGAGAGAGGGCGATGCTTCAATAAAGAGTGCGGAGAGAGAGAGGATAAGACATCAATAAAGAGTGCGGAGAGAGAGAGGGCGAGACTTAAGTAAAGAGCTTGGAGAGAGAGAGGGCGAGACTTCAGTAAAGAGTGCAGAGAGAGAGAGGGCGAGACTTCAGTAAAGAGCGTGGAGAGAGAGAGGGCGAGACTTCACTAAAGAATGCGAAGAGAGAGAGGGCGAGACTTCAGTAAAGAGCGTGGAGAGAGAGAGGACGAGACTTCAATAAAGAGTGCGGAGAGAGAGGGCGAGACTTCAATAAAGAGTGCGGAGTGAGAGAGGATAAGACTTCAATAAAGAGTGCGGAGAGAGAGAGGGCGAGACTTCAGTAAAGAGCGTGGAGAGAGAAAGGGCGAGACTTAGTAAAGATCGTGGAGAGAGAGAGGGCGAGAGTTCAATAAAGAGTGCGGAGAGAGAGAGGGCGAGACTTCAGTAAAGAGGTGGAGAGAGAGAGGGCGAGACTTCAATAAAGAGTGCGGAGAGAGAGAGGGCGATGCTTCAATAAAGAGTGCGGAGAGAGAGAGGATAAGACATCAATAAAGAGTGCGGAGAGAGAGAGGGCGAGACTTCAGTAAAGAGCGTGGAGAGAGAAAGGGCGAGACTTAGTAAAGAGCGTGGAGAGAGAGAGGGCGAGAGTTCAATAAAGAGTGCGGAGAGAGAGAGGGCGAGACTTCAATAAAGAGTGAGGAGGAGAGAGGGCGAAACTTCAGTAAAGAGCGCGGAGAGAGAGAGGGCGCGAGTTCAATAAAGAGCGCGGAGAGAGAGAGGGCGAGACTTCAGTAAAGAGCGTGGAGAGAGAGAGGGCGAGACTTCAATAAAGAGTGCGGAGAGAGAGAGGGCGAGACTTCAGTAAAGAGCGTGGAGAGAGAGAGGGCGAGACTTCAATAAAGAGAGCGGAGAGAGAGAGGGCGATGCTTCAATAAAGAGTGCGGAGAGAGAGAGGATAAGACATCAATAAAGAGTGCGGAGAGAGAGAGGGCGAGACTTCAGTAAAGAGCGTGGAGAGAGAAAGGGCGAGACTTAGTAAAGAGCGTGGAGAGAGAGAGGGCGAGAGTTCAATAAAGAGTGCGGAGAGAGAGAGGGCGAGACTTCAATAAAGAGTGAGGAGGAGAGAGGGCGAAACTTCAGTAAAGAGCGCGGAGAGAGAGAGGGCGCGAGTTCAATAAAGAGCGCGGAGAGAGAGAGGGCGAGACTTCAGTAAAGAGCGTGGAGAGAGAGAGGGCGAGAGTTCAATAAAGAGCATGGAGAGAGAGAGAGGGCGAGACTTCAATAAAGAGTGCGGAGAGAGAGAGGGTGAGACTTCAGTAAAGAGTGCGGAGAGAGAGAGGACAGAACTTCAGTAAGAATCGCGTTGAGGGAAAGAGGGCGAGACTTCAGTAAAGAGCGTGGAGAGAGAGAGGGTGAGACTTCAATAAAGAGTGCGGAGAGAGAGAGGGTGAGACTTCAGTAAAGAGCGTGAAATGAGAGAGGGTGAGACTTCAATAAAGTGTGCAGAGAGGGCGAGATTTCAGTACAGAGCGTGGAGAGAGAGAGGACGAGACTTCAATAAAGAGTGCGGAGAGAGAGAGGGCGAGACTTCAGTAAAGAGCGTGGAGAGAGAGAGCGGACTTCAATAAAGAGTGCGGAGAGAGAGAGGATAAGACTTCAATAAAGAGCTTGGAGAGAGAGAGGGTGAGACTTCAGTAAAGAGCGCGGAGAGAGAGAGGGCGAGAGTTCAATAAAGAGCGCGGAGAGAGAGAGGGCGAGACTTCAGTAAAGAGCGTGGAGAGAGAGAGGGCGATACTTCAATAAAGAGCACGGAGAGAGAGAGAGGGCGAGACTTCAATAAAGAGTGCGGAGAGAGCGAGGGTGAGACTTCAGTAAAGAGAGCGGAGAGAGAGAGGGCGAGACTTCAGTAAGAAGCGCGTAGAGAGAAAGAGGGCGAGACTTCAGTAAAGAGCGTGGAGAGAGAGAGGGCGAGACTTCAATAAAGAGTGCAGAGAGAGAGAGGGCGAGACTTCAATAAAGAGTGCGGAGAGAGAGACGATAAGACATCAATAAAGAGTGCGGAGAGAGAGAGGGCGGGCCTTCAATAAAGAGTGCGTAGATAGAGAGGGCGAGACTTCAGTAAAGAGCGCAGAGAGAGAGAGGGCGAGACTTCAATAAAGAGCGCGGAGAGAGAGAGGGCGAGACTTCAGTAAAGAGCGTGGAGAGAGAGAGGGCGAGACTTCAGTAAAGAGCTTGGAGAGAGAGAGGGCGAGACTTCAGTAAAGAGTGCAGAGAGAGAAAGGGCGAGACTTCAGTAAAGAGCGTGGAGAGAGAGAGGGCGAGACTTCAATAAAGAGTGCGGAGAGAGAGAGGGCGATGCTTCAATAAAGAGTGCGGAGAGAGAGGGCGAGACTTCAATAAAGAGTGCGGAGAGAGAGAGGGCGAGACTTCAGTAAAGAGCGTGGAGAGAGAGAGGGCGAGACTTCAATAAAGAGTGCGGAGAGAGAGAGGGCGATGCTTCAATAAAGAGTGCGGAGAGAGAGAGGATAAGACATCAATAAAGAGTGCGGAGAGAGAGAGGGCGAGACTTCAGTAAAGATCGTGGAGAGAGAGAGGGCGAGACTTAGTAAAGAGCGTGGAGAGAGAGAGGGCGAGAGTTCAATAAAGAGTGCGGAGAGAGAGGGCGGGACTTCAGTAAAGAGCGTGGAGAGAGAGAGAGGGCGAGAGTTCAATAAAGAGTGCGGAGAGAGAGAGGGCGAGACTTCAATAAAGAGTGAGGAGGAGAGAGGGCGAAACTTCAGTAAAGAGCGCGGAGAGAGAGAGGGCGCGAGTTCAATAAAGAGCGCGGAGAGAGAGAGGGCGAGACTTCAGTAAAGAGCGTGGAGAGAGAGAGGGCGAGAGTTCAATAAAGAGCACGGAGAGAGAGAGAGGGCGAGACTTCAATAAAGAGTGCGGAGAGAGAGAGGGCGAGACTTCAGTAAGAAGCGCGTGGAGAGAAAGAGGGCGAGACTTCAGTAAAGAGCGTGGAGAGAGAGAGGGTGAGACTTCAATAAAGAGTGCGGAGAGAGAGAGGGTGAGACTTCAGGAAAGAGCGTGAAGAGAGAGAGGGTGAGACTTCAATAAAGTATGCAGAGAGAGAGAGGGCGAGACTTCAGTAAAGAGCGTGGAGAGAGAGAGGACGAGACTTCAATAAAGAGTGCGGAGAGAGAGAGGGCGAGACTTCAGTAAAGAGCGTGGAGAGGGAGAGGGCGAGACTTCAATAAAGAGTGCGGAGAGAGAGGGCGCGACTTCAATAAAGAGTGCGGAGAGAGAGAGAATATGACTTCAATAAAGAGCTTTGAGAGAGAGAGGGTGAGACTTCAGTAAAGTGCGCGGAGAGAGAGAGGGCGAGAGTTCAATAAAGAGCGAGTAGAGAGAGAGGGCGAGACTTCAGTAAAGAGCGTGGAGAGAGAGAGGGTGATACTTCAATAAAGAGTGCGGAGAGAGAGAGGGCGAGACTTCAGTAAAGAGCGTGGAGAGAGAGAGGGCGAGACTTCAATAAAGAGTGCTGAGAGAGAGAGGGCGAGACTTCAATAAAGAGTGCGGAGAGAGAGAGGATAAGACATCAATAAAGAGTGCGGAGAGAGAGAGGTCGAGACTTCAGTAAAGAGCGTGGAGAGAGAGTGGGCGAGACTTCAGTAAAGAGCTTGGAGAGAGAGAGGGCGAGAGTTCAATAAAGAGTGCGGAGAGAGAGAGGGCGAGACTTAGTAAAGAGCGTGGAGAGAGAGAGAGCGAGCGTTCAATAAAGAGTGCGGTGAGAGAGAGGGCGAGACTTCAATAAAGAGTGCAGCGAGAGAGAGGGCGAGACTTCAGTAAAGAGCGCGGAGAGAGAGAGGGCGAGACTTCAATAAAGAGCGCGGAGAGAGAGAGGGCGAGACTTCAGTAAAGAGCGTGGAGAGAGAGAGGGCGCGACTTCAGTAAAGAGCTTGGAGAGAGAGAGGGCAAGACTTCAGTAAAGAGTGCAGAGAGAGAGAGGGCGAGACTTCAGTAAAGTGCGTGGAGAGAGAGAGGACGAGACTTCAATAAAGAGTGCGGAGAGAGAGAGGGCGAAACTTCAGTAAAGAGCGTGGAGAGAGAGAGGGCGAGACTTCAATAAAGAGTGCGGAGAGAGAGGGCGAGACTTCAATAAAGAGTGCGGAGTGAGGGAGGATAAGACTTCAATAAGGAGCTTGGAGCGAGAGAGGGCGCGAGTTCAATAAAGAGCGCGGAGAGAGAGAGGGCGAGACTTCAGTAAAGAGCGTGGAGAGAGAGAGGGCGAGAGTTCAATAAAGAGCATGGAGAGAGAGAGAGGGCGAGACTTCAATAAAGAGTGCGGAGAGAGAGAGGGTGAGACTTCAGTAAAGAGTGCGGAGAGAGAGAGGACAGAACTTCAGTAAGAATCGCGTTGAGGGAAAGAGGGCGAGACTTCAGTAAAGAGCGTGGAGAGAGAGAGGGTGAGACTTCAATAAAGAGTGCGGAGAGAGAGAGGGTGAGACTTCAGTAAAGAGCGTGAAATGAGAGAGGGTGAGATTTCAATAAAGTGTGCAGAGAGAGAGAGGGCGAGATTTCAGTACAGAGCGTGGAGAGAGAGAGGACGAGACTTCAATAAAGAGTGCGGAGAGAGAGAGGGCGAGACTTCAGTAAAGAGCGTGGAGAGAGAGAGCGGACTTCAATAAAGAGTGCGGAGAGAGAGAGGATAAGACTTCAATAAAGAGCTTGGAGAGAGAGAGGGTGAGACTTCAGTAAAGAGCGCGGAGAGAGAGAGGGCGAGAGTTCAATAAAGAGCGCGGAGAGAGAGAGGGCGAGACTTCAGTAAAGAGCGTGGAGAGAGAGAGGGCGATACTTCAATAAAGAGCACGGAGAGAGAGAGAGGGCGAGACTTCAATAAAGAGTGCGGAGAGAGCGAGGGTGAGACTTCAGTAAAGAGAGCGGAGAGAGAGAGGGCGAGACTTCAGTAAGAAGCGCGTGGAGAGAAAGAGGGCGAGACTTCAGTAAAGAGCGTGGAGAGAGAGAGGGCGAGACTTCAATAAAGAGTGCAGAGAGAGAGAGGGCGAGACTTCAATAAAGAGTGCGGAGAGAGAGACGATAAGACATCAATAAAGAGTGCGGAGAGAGAGAGGGCGGGCCTTCAATAAAGAGTGCGTAGATAGAGAGGGCGAGACTTCAGTAAAGAGCGCAGAGAGAGAGAGGGCGAGACTTCAATAAAGAGCGCGGAGAGAGAGAGGGCGAGACTTCAGTAAAGAGCGTGGAGAGAGAGAGGGCGAGACTTCAGTAAAGAGCTTGGAGAGAGAGAGGGCGAGACTTCAGTAAAGAGTGCAGAGAGAGAAAGGGCGAGACTTCAGTAAAGAGCGTGGAGAGAGAGAGGGCGAGACTTCAATAAAGAGTGCGGAGAGAGAGAGGGCGATGCTTCAATAAAGAGTGCGGAGAGAGAGGGCAAGACTTCAATAAAGAGTGCGGAGAGAGAGAGGGCGAGACTTCAGTAAAGAGCGTGGAGAGAGAGAGGGCGAGACTTCAATAAAGAGTGCGGAGAGAGAGAGGGCGATGCTTCAATAAAGAGTGCGGAGAGAGAGAGGATAAGACATCAATAAAGAGTGCGGAGAGAGAGAGGGCGAGACTTCAGTAAAGATCGTGGAGAGAGAGAGGGCGAGACTTAGTAAAGAGCGTGGAGAAAGAGAGGGCGAGAGTTCAATAAAGAGTGCGGAGAGAGAGGGCGGGACTTCAGTAAAGAGCGTGGAGAGAGAGAGAGGGCGAGAGTTCAATAAAGAGTGCGGAGAGAGAGAGGGCGAGACTTCAATAAAGAGTGAGGAGGAGAGAGGGCGAAACTTCAGTAAAGAGCGCGGAGAGAGAGAGGGCGCGAGTTCAATAAAGAGCGCGGAGAGAGAGAGGGCGAGACTTCAGTAAAGAGCGTGGAGAGAGAGAGGGCGAGAGTTCAATAAAGAGCACGGAGAGAGAGAGAGGGCGAGACTTCAGTAAAGAGCGTGGAGAGAGAGAGGGCGAGAGTTCAATAAAGAGCACGGAGAGAGAGAGAGGGCGAGACTTCAATAAAGAGTGCGGAGAGAGAGAGGGCGAGACTTCAGTAAGAAGCGCGTGGAGAGAAAGAGGGCGAGACTTCAGTAAAGAGCGTGGAGAGAGAGAGGGTGAGACTTCAATAAAGAGTGCGGAGAGAGAGAGGGTGAGACTTCAGGAAAGAGCGTGAAGAGAGAGAGGGTGAGACTTCAATAAAGTATGCAGAGAGAGAGAGGGCGAGACTTCAGTAAAGAGCGTGGAGAGAGAGAGGACGAGACTTCAATAAAGAGTGCGGAGAGAGAGAGGGCGAGACTTCAGTAAAGAGCGTGGAGAGGGAGAGGGCGAGACTTCAATAAAGAGTGCGGAGAGAGAGGGCGCGACTTCAATAAAGAGTGCGGAGAGAGAGAGGATAAGACTTCAATAAAGAGCTTTGAGAGAGAGAGGGTGAGACTTCAGTAAAGTGCGCGGAGAGAGAGAGGGCGAGAGTTCAATAAAGAGCGAGTAGAGAGAGAGGGCGAGACTTCAGTAAAGAGCGTGGAGAGAGAGAGGGTGATACTTCAATAAAGAGTGCGGAGAGAGAGAGGGCGAGACTTCAGTAAAGAGCGTGGAGAGAGAGAGGGCGAGACTTCAATAAAGAGTGCTGAGAGAGAGAGGGCGAGACTTCAATAAAGAGTGCGGAGAGAGAGAGGATAAGACATCAATAAAGAGTGCGGAGAGAGAGAGGTCGAGACTTCAGTAAAGAGCGTGGAGAGAGAGTGGGCGAGACTTCAGTAAAGAGCTTGGAGAGAGAGAGGGCGAGAGTTCAATAAAGAGTGCGGAGAGAGAGAGGGCGAGACTTAGTAAAGAGCGTGGAGAGAGAGAGAGCGAGCGTTCAATAAAGAGTGCGGTGAGAGAGAGGGCGAGACTTCAATAAAGAGTGCAGCGAGAGAGAGAGCGGACTTCAATAAAGAGTGCGGAGAGAGAGAGGATAAGACTTCAATAAAGAGCTTGGAGAGAGAGAGGGTGAGACTTCAGTAAAGAGCGCGGAGAGAGAGAGGGCGAGAGTTCAATAAAGAGGGCGGAGAGAGAGAGGGCGAGACTTCAGTAAAGAGCGTGGAGAGAGAGAGGGCGATACTTCAATAAAGAGCACGGAGAGAGAGAGAGGGCGAGAGTTCAATAAAGAGTGCGGAGAGAGAGAGGGCGAGACTTCAATAAAGAGTGAGGAGGAGAGAGGGCGAAACTTCAGTAAAGAGCGCGGAGAGAGAGAGGGCGCGAGTTCAATAAAGAGCGCGGAGAGAGAGAGGGCGAGACTTCAGTAAAGAGCGTGGAGAGAGAGAGGGCGAGAGTTCAATAAAGAGCACGGAGAGAGAGAGAGGGCGAGACTTCAATAAAGAGTGCGGAGAGAGAGAGGGCGAGACTTCAGTAAGAAGCGCGTGGAGAGAAAGAGGGCGAGACTTCAGTAAAGAGCGTGGAGAGAGAGAGGGTGAGACTTCAATAAAGAGTGTGGAGAGAGAGAGGGTGAGACTTCAGGAAAGAGCGTGAAGAGAGAGAGGGTGAGACTTCAATAAAGTATGCAGAGAGAGAGAGGGCGAGACTTCAGTAAAGAGCGTGGAGAGAGAGAGGACGAGACTTCAATAAAGAGTGCGGAGAGAGAGAGGGCGAGACTTCAGTAAAGAGCGTGGAGAGGGAGAGGGCGAGACTTCAGTAAAGAGCTTGGAGAGAGAGAGGGCAAGACTTCAGTAAAGAGTGCAGAGAGAGAGAGGGCGAGACTTCAGTAAAGTGCGTGGAGAGAGAGAGGACGAGACTTCAATAAAGAGTGCGGAGAGAGAGAGGGCGAAACTTCAGTAAAGAGCGTGGAGAGAGAGAGGGCGAGACTTCAATAAAGAGTGCGGAGAGAGAGGGCGAGACTTCAATAAAGAGTGCGGAGTGAGGGAGGATAAGACTTCAATAAGGAGCTTGGAGCGAGAGAGGGTGAGACTTCAGTAAAGAGTGCGGAGAGAGAGAGGGCGAGACTTCAGTAAGAAGCGCGGACGAGACTTCAATAAAGAGTGGGGAGAGAGAGAGGGCTAGACTTCAATAAAGAGTGCGGAGAGAGAGAGGGCGAAACTTCACTAAAGAGCGTGTTGAGAGAGAGGGCGAGAGTTCAATAAAGAGCACGGAGAGAGAGAGGGCGAGACTTCAATAAAGAGTGCGGAGAGAGAGAGGGTGAGACTTCAGTAAAGAGTGCGGAGAGAGGGAGGACGAGACTTCAGTAAAGAGCTTGGAGAGAGAGAGGGCAAGACTTCAGTAAAGAGTGCAGAGAGAGAGAGGGCGAGACTTCAGTAAAGTGCGTGGAGAGAGAGAGGACGAGACTTCAATAAAGAGTGCGGAGAGAGAGAGGGCGAAACTTCAGTAAAGAGCGTGGAGAGAGAGAGGGCGAGACTTCAATAAAGAGTGCGGAGAGAGAGGGCGAGACTTCAATAAAGAGTGCGGAGTGAGGGAGGATAAGACTTCAATAAGGAGCTTGGAGCGAGAGAGGGTGAGACTTCAGTAAAGAGTGCGGAGAGAGAGAGGGCGAGACTTCAGTAAGAAGCGCGGACGAGACTTCAATAAAGAGTGGGGAGAGAGAGAGGGCTAGACTTCAATAAAGAGTGCGGAGAGAGAGAGGGCGAAACTTCACTAAAGAGCGTGTTGAGAGAGAGGGCGAGAGTTCAATAAAGAGCACGGAGAGAGAGAGGGCGAGACTTCAATAAAGAGTGCGGAGAGAGAGAGGGTGAGACTTCAGTAAAGAGTGCGGAGAGAGGGAGGAAGAGACTTCAGTAAGAAGCGCGTGGAGAGAAAGAGGGCGAGACTTCAGTAAAGAGCGTGGAGAGAGAGAGGGTGAGACTTCAATAAAGAGTGCGGAGAGAGAGAGGATAAGACTTCAATAAAGAGTGCGGAGAGAGAGAGGGTGAGACTTCAGTAAAGAGCGTGAAGAGAGAGAGGGTGAGACTTCAATAAAGTGTGCAGAGAGAGAGAGGGCGAGACTTCAGTAAAGAGCGTGGAGAGAGAGAGGACGAGACTTCAATAAAGAGTGCGGAGAGAGAGAGGGCGAGACTTCAGTCAAGAGCGTGGAGAGGGAGAGGGCGAGACTTCAATAAAGAGTGCGGAGAGAGAGGGCGCGACTTCAATAAAGAGTGCGGAGAGAGAGAGGATAAGACTTCAATAAAGAGCTTGGAGAGAGAGAGGGTGAGACTTAAGTAAAGAGCGCGGAGAGAGAGAGGGCGAGAGTTCAATAAAGAGCGAGGAGAGAGAGAGGGCGAGACTTCAGTAAAGAGCGTGGAGAGAGAGAGGGTGATACTTCAATAAAGAGTGCGTAGAGAGAGAGGGCGAGACTTCAGTAAAGAGCGTGGAGAGAGAGAGGGCGAGACTTCAATAAAGAGTGCTGAGAGAGAGAGGGCGTGACTTCAATAAAGAGTGCGGAGAGAGAGAGGATAAGACATCAATAAAGAGTGCGGAGAGAGAGAGGTCGAGACTTCAGTAAAGAGCGTGGAGAGAGAGTGGGCGAGACTTCAGTAAAGAGCTTGGAGAGAGAGAGGGCGAGAGTTCAATAAAGAGTGCGGAGAGAGAGAGGGCGAGACTTAGTAAAGAGCGTGGAGAGAGAGAAGGCAAGAGTTCAATAAAGAGTGCGGAGAGAGTGAGGGCGGGACTTCAGTAAAGAGCGTTGAGAGAGAGAGAGCGAGCGTTCAGTAAAGAGTGCGGAGAGAGAGAGGGCGAGACTTCAATAAAGAGTGCGGCGAGAGAGAGGGCGAGACTTCAGTAAAGAGCGCGGAGAGAGAGAGGGCGAGACTTCAATAAAGAGCGCGGAGAGAGAGAGGGCGAGACTTCAGTAAAGAGCGTGGAGAGAGAGAGGGCGCGACTTCAGTAAAGAGCTTGGAGAGAGAGAGGGCAAGACTTCAGTAAAGAGTGCAGAGAGAGAGAGGGCGAGACTTCAGTAAAGAGCGTGGAGAGAGAGAGGACGAGACTTCAATAAAGAGTGCGGAGAGAGAGAGGGCGAGACTTCAGTAAAGAGCGTGGAGAGAGAGAGGGCGAGACTTCAATAAAGAGTGCGGAGAGAGAGGGCGAGACTTCAATAAAGAGTGCGGAGTGAGGGAGGATAAGACTTCAATAAGGAGCTTGGAGTGAGAGAGGGTGAGACTTCAGTAAAGAGTGCGGAGAGAGAGAGGGCGAGACTTCAGTAAGAAGCACAGACGAGACTTCAATAAAGAGTGGGGAGAGAGAGAGGGCTAGACTTCAATAAAGAGTGCGGAGAGAGAGAGGGCGAACCTTCACTAAAGAGCGTGGAGAGAGAGAGGGCGAGTGTTCAATAAAGAGCACGGAGAGAGAGAGGGCGAGACTTCAATAAAGAGTGCGGAGAGAGAGAGGGTGAGACTTCAGTAAAGAGTGCGGAGAGAGGGAGGACGAGACTTCACTAAAGAGCGTGTTGAGAGAGAGGGCGAGAGTTCAATAAAGAGCACGGAGAGAGAGAGGGCGAGACTTCAATAAAGAGTGCGGAGAGAGAGAGGGTGAGACTTCAGTAAAGAGTGCGGAGAGAGGGAGGACGAGACTTCAGTAAGAAGCGCGTGGAGAGAAAGAGGGCGAGACTTCAGTAAAGAGCGTGGAGAGAGAGAGGGTGAGACTTCAATGAAGAGTGCGGAGAGAGAGAGGATAAGACTTCAATAAAGAGTGCGGAGAGAGAGAGGGTGAGACTTCAGTAAAGAGCGTGAAGAGAGAGAGGGTGAGACTTCAATAAAGTGTGCAGAGAGAGAGAGGGCGAGACTTCAGTAAAGAGCGTGGAGAGAGAGAGGACGAGACTTCAATAAAGAGTGCGGAGAGAGAGAGGGCGAGACTTCAGTAAAGAGCGTGGAGAGGGAGAGGGCGAGACTTCAATAAAGAGTGCGGAGAGAGAGGGCGCGACTTCAATAAAGAGTGCGGAGAGAGAGAGGATAAGACTTCAATAAAGAGCTTGGAGAGAGAGAGGGTGAGACTTAAGTAAAGAGCGCGGAGAGAGAGAGGGCGAGAGTTCAATAAAGAGCGAGGAGAGAGAGAGGGCGAGACTTCAGTAAAGAGCGTGGAGAGAGAGAGGGTGATACTTCAATAAAGAGTGCGGAGAGAGAGAGGGCGAGACTTCAGTAAAGAGCGTGGAGAGAGGGAGGGCGAGACTTCAATAAAGAGTGCTGAGAGAGAGAGGGCGTGACTTCAATAAAGAGTGCGGAGAGAGAGAGGATAAGACATCAATAAAGAGTGCGGAGAGAGAGAGGTCGAGACTTCAGTAAAGAGCGTGGAGAGAGAGTGGGCGAGACTTCAGTAAAGAGCTTGGAGAGAGAGAGGGCGAGAGTTCAATAAAGAGTGCGGAGAGAGAGAGGGCGAGACTTAGTAAAGAGCGTGGAGAGAGAGAAGGCAAGAGTTCAATAAAGAGCGCGGAGAGAGAGAGGGCGAGACTTCAGTAAAGAGCGTGGAGAGAGAGAGGGCGCGACTTCAGTAAAGAGCTTGGAGAGAGAGAGGGCAAGACTTCAGTAAAGAGTGCAGAGAGAGAGAGGGCGAGACTTCAGTAAAGAGCGTGGAGAGAGAGAGGACGAGACTTCAATAAAGAGTGCGGAGAGAGAGAGGGCGAGACTTCAGTAAAGAGCGTGGAGAGAGAGAGGGCGAGACTTCAATAAAGAGTGCGGAGAGAGAGGGCGAGACTTCAATAAAGAGTGCGGAGTGAGGGAGGATAAGACTTCAATAAGGAGCTTGGAGTGAGAGAGGGTGAGACTTCAGTAAAGAGTGCGGAGAGAGAGAGGGCGAGACTTCAGTAAGAAGCACAGACAAGACTTCAATAAAGAGTGGGGAGAGAGAGAGGGCTAGACTTCAATAAAGAGTGCGGAGAGAGAGAGGGCGAACCTTCACTAAAGAGCGTGGAGAGAGAGAGGGCGAGTGTTCAATAAAGAGCACGGAGAGAGAGAGGGCGAGACTTCAATAAAGAGTGCGGAGAGAGAGAGGGTGAGACTTCAGTAAAGAGTGCGGAGAGAGGGAGGACGAGACTTCAGTAAGAAGCGCGTGGAGAGAAAGAGGGCGAGACTTCAGTAAAGAGCGTGGAGAGAGAGACGGTGAGACTTTAATAAAGAGTGCGGAGAGAGAGAGGGTGAGACTTCAGTAAAGAGCGTGAAGAGAGAGAGGGTGAGACTTCAATAAAGAGTGCGGAGAGAGAGAGGATAATACTTCAATAAAGAGTGCGGAGAGAGAGAGGGTGAGACTTCAGTAAAGAGTGCGGAAAGAGAGAGGGCGAGACTTCAATAAAGAGTGCGGAGAGAGAGAGGATAAGACTTCAATAAAGAGTGCGGAGAGAGAGAGGATAAGACTTCAATAAAGAGTGCGGAGAGAGAGAGGGTGGGACTTCAATAAAGAGTGCGGAGAGGTAAGACTGTTTCAAAATTGAAAAAAACCCAGTAAAGTGACATCACATGAGCTGTGACCTGATTGGCTGAAAGGCAGACTGGGCTTGATTTGAATATCTGGAGTTACTGATTTAAATACTAGTTTTGATTTGACTTAGATTACTATTTTTTAGTTGATTTGAATTACTATTTTTTTAATTTTAAAAATTTGACTTTATAACTATTTTGGGTTGATTTAAATTAATATTTTTAAGTTGATTTAAATAACTTTTTAATTTTCAATTAAATAACTATTTTTAATTTGTTGTCAGATCAAAAGGGATAAATACTCAGTTTTTAAAAAAAATCTAATTAAATAGTTTTTGGGGATTGGATTTAATCTGACACAAAAACTTCTTTCTAAAGTTTAATTTCAAAGGTTTAATTTGAAGGAAAAATTCATGGAGGGTCAGCTCCAAGATGTGGTCTGCTCCTCTTGCTCCATGTGGCAGGCTGGGGCCAGTTCCAGTCCCCAGGGTCAGCATGTGTGCGGGAAGTGTCTCCAGTTACAGCCCCTGGAAGCTCGAGTTTCAGAGCTGGAGCGGCGGCTGGAGACACTGTGGAGCATCCGCGAGTCGGAGAGTATCGTGGATAGCATGTATAGAGATGTGGTCACACCGCAGGCTCAGACTCCGCAGGCAGGAAGGGAATGGGTGACCACCAGACAGAGCAAGCAAAGCAGGTAGTACAGGGATCTCCTGTGGCCATTCCCTTGCATACCGTTTTGGATACTGTTGAGGGGAATGGCCTTTCAGGGGAAAACAGCAACAGGGAAATAAGTAGAGTGGTTGATGCGGAGGGGAGCAGAGTGGAGGACCCGGCAGGACTGAATAAGGTATTTCGGGACTTCTATAGTAAGCTGTACACTTCAGAACCGCTGGAGGAGATGAAAAGGTTCCTGGATGGACTAACCTTCCCAAAGGTAGGCAGGGGACTAGTGGACGGGCTGGGGGCCCCGATTAGAGCGCAGGAGGTATTGGGGGGCCTAAAGGCCATGCAGTCGGGGAAAGCCCAGGGACCGGATGGATACCCAGTAGAGTTTTACAAGAAGTTGTCGGAGATAGTGGGACCGGTCCTGACAAGGGTTTTTAATGAGGCAAGGGACAGAGGGACCCTGCCACCGACGATGTCGCAAGCCACCATCTCGCTGATACTGAAGCGGGACAAGGACCCGGAATCCTGCCGGTCATACAGGCCAATCTCCCTGATCAATGTGGATGCCAAGCTCCTGGCCAAGGTCCTGGCGATTAGAATTGAGGACTGCGTACCGGAGCTGATTGGGGCGATCAGACAGGGTTTGTGAAATGCAGGCAGCTGACAGCTAACTTGAGAAGATTGCTTAATGTGATCATGATGCCCTCGACGGGCAAGGAGGTCGAGGTAGTGGTGGCAATGGACGCTGAGAAGGCCTTCAATCGGGTGGAGTGGGGCTATTTGTGGCAGGTGCTTGGACGGTTTGGGTTTGGGGTGGGACTGGTTAATTGGGTCAGACTATTGTACCAGGCCCCAAAAGCTAGCGTTAGGACGAACAGGATAATGTCAGATTATTTCAGACTACACCGCGGGACCAGACAGGGGTGCTCACTCTCCCCGTTGCTGTTCGCGCTGGCCATAGAGCCATTGGCGATGGTGTTGAGAGCTGCGAAGGGGTGGAAGGGAATGACTAGGGGTGGGGGGGTGGAACATAGGGTCTCTCTCTATGAGGACGACCTGCTCCTGTACGTGTCGGACCCACTGGCCGGGATGGAAAATATACTGGAAACATTGAGGAAGTTCAGCCGGTTTTCAGGGTACAAAGTAAATATGGCCAAGAGTGAGATGTTTGTGGTGCAGGCAAGGGGCCAGGAGAATAGACTGAAGGAGCTGCCATTTAGGCTGGTGGAGGAAAGTTTCCGGTACTTGGGGATACAGGTAGCACGAGACTGGGGCAGGTTGCATAAGTTAAATTTGACTAGGGTGGTGGAACAAATGAAGAGGGAGTTTCGGAGATTGGATGCACTCCCACTGTCACTGGCGAGGAGGGTGCAGACTGTAAGGATGACAATCCTCCCTAGATTTCTGTTCATCTTCCAGTGCCTCCCGATCTGTATCCCATGGTCCTTCTTCAAAAGGACTGGCAAAATCATCATGAGCTTTGTCTGGGCGGGAAAATCCCCACGGGGGAAGAAATCGATGCTTGAAAGGAGCCGCAGCGAGAGGGGACTGGCATTACCGAGTCAGATCAACTACTACTGGGCGGCTAACATAGCCATGATAAGGAAGTGAATGGTGGGTACGGGGTCTATCTGGGAGCGAGTGGAGGTGGCTTCGTGCAGGGGCACCAGTTTGGCAACCCTGGTCATGGCTCCCCTACCGCTGTCGCCAGCCAGGTACTCCACCAGCCCAGTACTGGGGGCGGCCCTGCGGATATGGGGCCAGTGGAGGAGGCATGTGGGGGGGGGGGGGTGCATAATATGTGATAACCATCGATTCGCCCCCGGGAACATGGATGGAGGGTTTCGAACATGGCGGCGGGCGGGGGTAGAGAGGGTGGGCGGTTTGTTCCTGGAGGGGAGCTTTGCGAGTTTGAGGGGCTTGGAGGAGAAATTTGGGCTGGTAAGGGGAAATGACTTGAGGTACTTACAGGTGCAGAACTTTGTACGCAGACAGGCCCCATCCTTCCCACGCCTCCCGCTAATAGGGATCCAGGACAGAAAAGTGTCTAGAGGAGAAGGAGGAGAGGGTAGAGTCTCGGATATCTACAAGGTGCTCATGAAGGGGGAAGAGTCCCAGACGGAGGAACTGAAACTCAAATGGGAGGAGGTGTTTGACGGGGAGATGGAGGACGGGCTGTGGGCGGAAGCTCTGAGTAGGGTAAACTCAACCGCAACATGTGCCAGGCTCGGCCTGATTCAATTTAAGGTCGTTCACCGGGCCCACATGACGGTAGCTCAGATGAGCAAATTCTTTGGGGTAGAGGACAAGTGTGCTAGATGCGCGGGAGGACCAGCGAACCATGTTCACATGTTTTGGGCATGTCCTAAGCTTAGGGGGTACTGGGAGGGATTTGCGGGGGTCATGTCCCGGGTGCTGAAAATAAGGGTGGTGATGAGTCCAGGGGTGGCAATTTTCGGGGTTTCGGAAGACCCGGGGGTCCAGGGGGAGAAAGAGGCAGATGTTCTAGCCTTTGCTTCCCTCATAGCCCGGCGGTGAATACTGCTGGCATGGAGGGATTCAAAACCCCCGAAGACCGAACTATGGCTTTCGGACATGTCAAGTTTTCTGGGTTTGGAAAAAAATCAAGTTCACCTTGAAGGGATCTGTACTGGGGTTCGCCCGAAGGTGGCAACCATTCATCGACTTCTTCGAGGGAGAGTGAACGTCAGCAGGGGCGGGGGGAGGGGGGAGATTAGAGTAGAGTAGGAGGGATAAATAGGCGGGTAGTGTCTAGGGGAGAGGAGCGGGCATGTGCAGTATGGTTTGATTGAAGTATTGGTTTTATATTGATGTTTGCTCATTTCTGTTATCTGTAACTGTTTACAATGCCAAAAAATACCTCAATAAAATTGTTTGTTCAAAAAAAAGAGAGTTTCCACAGATATGTGAAGAGAAAGAGATGGGTAAAGAGAAATGTAGGCCCACTGCAGACAGAAATAGGGGAATGCATAATAAGGGACAAAGAAATGGCTGAGCAATTAAATACATACTTTGGTTCTGTCTTCACAAATGAGAACACAAATCAGATCCCAGAAATGTTGCAGAATGAAAGGGTTAGTGAGAGGGAAGAACTGAGGGAGATCAACATTAGTAGAGAGATGGTGTTGGGAAAACTGATGGGATTGAAGGCGGATAAATCCCCAGGGCCTGAGAATCTGCATCCCAGAGTGCTTAAGGAGGTGGCTCTGGAAATAGTGGATGCATTGGTGGTCATCTTCCGGGATTCTATAGACTCTAGAACTGTCCCTGCAGATTGGAGGAAAGCTCACGTCACTCCGATATTCAAAAAGGGATGTAGAGAGAAAGCAGGGAATTATAGACCAGTAAGCCTAATATCGGTAGTGGGGAAAATGCTTGAATCTATTATCAAGGACTTTCTAGCGGATCATTCAGAAAGCAGTGGGAGGATCAGTCAGAGTCAGCATGGATTTATGAAGGGAAAATCATGCTTGACAAATCTGTTGGAATTCTTTGAAGTGGTAACCAGTACAGTCAACAAGGGGGAGCCAGTCGATGTGGTATATTTGGACTTTCAGAAGGCGTTTGACAAAGTTCCGCATCAGAGATTATTGTGCAAAATTAAAGCGCATGGGATTGGGGGGAAATGTATTGAGGTGGATCGAAAACTGGTTGGCAGAGAGGAAACAAAGAGTAAGGATTAATGGGTCCTTTTCAAATTGGCAGGCAGTAACCAGTGAAGTACCACAGGGACCAGTGCTGGGACCTCAGCTATTCACAATATATATTAATGATTTGAAAATGAAATGAAATGAAAATCGCTTATTGTCACAAGTAGGCATCAAATGAAGTTACTGTGAAAAGCCCCTAGTCGCCACATTCCGGCACCTGTTCAGGGAGGCTGGTACGGGAATTGAACCGTGCTGCTGGCCTGCCTTGGTTTGCTTTCAAAGCCAGCGATTTAGCCCTGTGCTAAACCAGCCCCTTGGATGTGGGAACGTAATGTAACACCTTAAAGTGATACCAAATTAGGTGGGAGGGTGAATTGTGACGAGGATGCAGGGATCCTACAGCAAGATCTGGACAGGTTGGGCGAGTGGGCAAACCAATGGCAGATGCAGTATAATTTGGATAAGTGTGAGGTTATTCATTTTGGAAGCAAAAATAGGAAGACAGATTACTACCTGAATGGTTGTAAATTGGGAGAGGGGAGTGTGCAGCGGGACCAGGGTATCCTTGTGCACCATTCGCTGAATGTAAGCATGCAGAATCAGCAGGCGGTAAAGAAGGCTGATGGTATGTTGGCCTTCATTGCGACAGATTTCGAGTATAGAAGCAGGGATGTGTTGCTGCAATTGTACAGGGCCTTGGTGAGGCCACACTTGGAGTATTGTGTGCAGTTTTGGTCTCCTTCTCTGAGGAAGGATGTTCTTGCTCTCGAGGGAATGCAGCGAAGGTTTACCAGACTGATTCCAGGGATGACAGGACTGTCATATGAGGAGAGATTGATTAGGTTGGGATTATTCTCGCTGGAGTTCAGAAGAATGAGGGGGAATCTCATAGAGACTTATAAAATTCTAACAGGACTAGGCAGGGTAGATGCAGGGAAGATGTTACCAATGATAGGTGTGTCCAGAACCATGGGTCACAGCCTGAGGATTTAGGGTAAACCATTTTGGACAGACATAAGGAGACACTTCTTCACACAAAGAGTGGTGAGCCTGTGGAATTCATTACCACAGGAAGTAGTTGATGCTAAAACCTTGCATATATTCACGAGGCGGCTGGATATAGCACTTGGGGAGAATGGGATCAAAGGTTATGGGGAGAAAGCAGGATTAGGCTATTGAGTTGGATGATCAGTCATCATGATCGTGATGAATGGCGGAGCAGGCTCGAAGGGCTTAAAGGCCTCCTGCTCCTATCTTCTATATATCTATGTATGTAAATACGCTGGAGTTTTACTCTGGAGAATCCTAGGAAAAAGTATAGCTAATTCACAGCCCTGCAGGGGGCTAGCAGGGACCTGGTTTAATTCACGCAGCTTTAGCTGCAGATACGGGCCCCTGCACTTCCGGTTTGGAGTCCGCACATGCGCACAGCGGCCTCCAGCAGCCACACTGAGCTCCATGGCAGACTCGGTCCGCGGAGGCAGACACAAAAATTAGAGCCCCCCAATCGGCTGCCCGAGGATCTGACCGCGCGGATCTCAACCCCGGCCGCATATAAGCCCCCCCCCCCGGTATATGATCCCCCCGCCCCCCGCCCCCCACCAGGGCAGCGGCGGACTGAGTCCGCAGCCGCCACGCTAGCATCCCGACCAGTAATATCAGGTTAGTTCCACTCCGTCGGAAACTGGCCTGTTGGGAGCGGAGGATCGCTGGGTTGGCCTCTGGCAATGGGCCCCCAGCGATTCCGTACTCCGCGATCACGCCGATTCTCGGGTCCCGGAGAATCGCTGGACCGGCGCTGGGCCCATTTTCGGCGTGAAATTGGATTCTCCGCCCCCACGCCGAACGCGATTTCGGCTGGGGGATGCAGAGAATCCAGCCTATGGTCGTTGTAGCCGATCATTTTTGAAGTTTAGTGTTATTATGCCTCTTTTTGTCTGTGTGTAGTACCCTCAATAACGACGCAAGAGAGTAGAATGATAAAGAAAGCTTTAATAAGCTGAGAACTAGCCTGATGCCGAGACGGGTGCTTACTGGGTGGCGCCTATAGAGCGGCCCCTTATATACGACTCCCTGGTGGGCGGAGCTGGAGGTGGAGTCCCCCAGGGTTCCAAGCCCAGTCTTAAAGGGGACATCACCTTACAAGATGATAAGGGCACAGTAACACAGTAACCATTCATCACACTGTGCCTGTTTCATGTGTTTTTTTTTCTTATAAATAAAAATGAAAATCAATAAAAACTCAATTCTGTATTCTAAAGGACTAAGTGTCGAAACCCAGTTTAGTAGTGTAAATAAAATCATAGCTTTGTTTAAGTAAAAGCTATACTGTGGTGTTTGTGGAACCATCCTAAATAAGCAACACAACGAACACCAGAGCCTCAACAGGGAGAAATGCTCAGAGGTTCTCAAAAAAGACTCAGTACCGTTGAATATCAGTGTCAATCTGGGCACTGCAGCCGCCGAGAAACATACTGCCAAATTTGAATATGGTTGACTTCAATGGAATGAGACAGAGAACGTCTACACTGAACTGAACAAATATGTTAATGGGTAAAGTAACAGAAGATCAATGGGATGCGTTCAAAAATTAATTTAATGTGGTACCAAACTAGTTTATACACCTAAAGGGTAAGAATTCCATTTGCCGGGTGGCACAATAGCCAGGTTCAATTCTGGCCCCGGGCCACTGGCCGTGAGGAGTTTGCACATTCTCCCCATGTCTGCATGGGTCTCACCCACACAACCCCAAGATGTGCAGGGTGGGTGGATTGGCCACGCTAAATTGCCCCACAATTGGAAAATCTTTTAAATAAGAATTCCATTTGCCAAAAATACAGCCGTGGCCAACTCCAGAGGAAAAGGCAACAGTGGGTGAAACCTACTGGCTGCGCCACAACCGAACTGGGGGGGCGCGACCAGGAAATACCTCGAGATATACCCAGCTAGTCATGGCCCGCTGATCTAATGGGATCTCACGAGATATTGCGATCTGGATCCCTCCTGATGTGGGAAGGATCTGTATTTGGCCAATCTGCATATTAGAATGAGCAGCTAGTCTCACTCTAACATACACTCACCTGATCTGCCCAAGGGGAGTGCTATTTTGCACTGGTCCTCACAACTGGTTATCAGGCTGAATGGGTGGGGGTGGGCTCCCAGGGGATTGGAGGCCCCTGGGTGGTTGCCCTCTTGGCAGGGTGGCACCCTGCCACTGCCACCTTGGTACCACACTGGCACTGCCTAGGTGGCATTGGTAGGGCAGTCCCAGGCTGGCACTGTCAAGGTGCCAGGCTTGCATTTTTCCCATGCTGGGAAAAATGGTTTCCTGCACATGTGAGGTGGAGTGGGGAATGGTGGTAGGGGGTGGTCGTGGGGCCCCTGAGGTCCCCTTATAGATGAGTTGGCGTGAGTCCGGGGGCCGTGTTGAGAGATCGGGACGCCATTTAAAAATAGTGAGCGGAGCTGCTCAGTGCAGGAAATGCGACGGAGTATGGACTCAATGGGCCGCTTCCTACCAGGCCTCGAAATAAAAACAAAGTGTCGTTAGATAGCGGGATTGTTCCCGCTGCTACAAACATCGGGAACAGCCCTACTAATCCCGCCCAGAACGGCAGAGAGAAAGCTGACAAAAATCAAAAATATGATACAGATCCCAGCTGATGGGAAAGAGACAGAGCAGCAAAGGCCGGGCCCCAGTGAAGTACTCAATGATGACAGTTATATGCACTTCAGTGTCTGTAAAGAAGGAATGGTATGTCGGTTTCATCCAGTCCATCTGTTACTTGATAAATGTATCTGTTTTTTTAACTGCACGATAGTTACATGTTTTCATGTTTTTATCCTGATTACTTGGCTCATATATTATTTTTTGCAATTCAAAGCTGCACTGCAATACAACCTTGGGTGGTGAACCTCTTTCTTGAATAAAACACCATTATCATAGATAGTCAGAGCTACAAAAGGGATCATGAACAGATACAAGACACAAAACATTGCGGGTCCTTGAAAACAAACTTAGTCGGGAAAGCAAACTCTACTTCTTTGACTAACCGTTTAGTGATCCCTTCTGATTTCAGCCTCAGCTCAATGGTAATAGTCTCATTGCAGAGTCGGAAGATTGTAGTTCAAGACCCACTCCAAAGAATAAAGTACAAAAATATTCTGAAACTGAGGAAGTACTACCCTGTTGAAGGCAGGCTTTGGAAGAGATATTGAACCAAAGTCCTGTTTGGTCTATCAGGTGAACATAAAAGATTCCATAAAACTATTTTGAAGGTGGTCAGGAACATTCACCCTGGTGCCCTACTTGCTTTCCTTTGCATTCTAATTTTTTCATCCTTATTAATCTTTCAGTCATTCTTTGCTGTTATTTATCTTCTGTCTTATCACCCATATTTTGGCGGGATTTTCTGGTCCTTCCTGCTGAAGGTGCCCCCCCCCCCCCCACCAACCCCCCCGTCCACCCACCCATGGCTGGTTTTCCAGCAGTCGGATAGGCAAGCCATGCAAATAACTGTAGACATCGGCAGGACTGGAAGATCACACCACTGGCAAGCTGCCTCCACTGCCAGAAAACAAGTTGCAGAGAAGAACTGGAAAATTCGGCTCTACATGTTTTTCCATTAACTATCTTTAGCTTTTTTAGCTAACCATAGTTGAGGCCTCCTCTTGGAATTTTTTTTCTCGTTGGAATGTAAGTATTCTGTGTATTCTGAAATATCCCCTTAAATGTCTGCCACTGCATCGACTTATCACTTAACATAATTTGCCAGTTCAATTTGGCTATCTTTGATTTCACACCCTTATAATGCCCTTATTTAAGTTTGAAAAATAGTCTTGGTACCCACTCTTCTCTCCCTCTAATTGAATGTAAAATTCATCATCTTAATTATAGAATTATAGAATTTACAGTGCAGAAGGAGGCCATTCGGCCCATCGAGTCTGCACCGGCTCTTGGAAAGAGCACCTACCCAAGGTCAACACCTCCACCCTATCCCCATAACCCAGTAACCCCACCCAACACTAAGGACAATTTTGGACACTAAGGACAATTTGTCATGACCAATCCACCCAACCAGCACATCTTTCGAACGTGGGAGGAAACCGGAGCACCCGGAGGAAACCCATGCACACACGGGGAGGATGTGCAGACTCCGCTCAGACAGTGACCGAACCTGGGACCCTGGAGCTGTGAAGCAATTGTGCTATCCACAATGCTACCGTGCTGCCCACAATGATGTTGGTAACCTTCGGATGCTTTCTCTGTGATGAAAGGGATGGGTTAATTCTGTCCACTGAGGATACTTGGCAGCCTTCCAGGACCAGGATGTTGACTGAGAAATAAAACACCAAGTGTTCAAACTCAGGGATTCTGATTCCAAGCTATGCTTGTTTAATACTTTATTTATCCAACTACTTGCAACATCTTGCTGTCTTTTCCAGCTACGTATCTCTCCTAGACTTCTAAATATCAGGCCCTTCTGCTCATTCATTGGACTTGTCTTCGGACCTGAGTCACGACAGGTGCCAGGAGTTGACTCTCAAGGCTGCCATCGACGAGCTGATGGGAGAGAGATTCTTGTGTTGTATCCTTTTTAGATTATATTCTTATATCATATTAATCTTATCAGTAAAGTAGAGCAGACAAACTTCTGTTGTTGTTCCCTTAATGACATTGTGTCCGAATCTCACAAAACCCTTGGGAGTAATCCAAGACATATTTGGCGTAGTCGGCAGGATTCAGTAGCAATATTTTGGAGAAAGGGACAGACACCTAAGTAGCCTGAACTGAGACCTACCGTGTTCCAGGATGAATGCAGCCGACTGGACTTCTGGCTCAATAGCTAATTTGTTGACGCAGGTCAGTGCCCCATGAGAGGGCAGCTCTGTTCTTGTAGGTAGAACAACAAAAGCTAACATTAGCAGAGGCCGTGAAGGCGGCTCAGAAAAGAGCGGATTGGCGGTAGGGAGGTGATAGACTTGCAGATCTGTGACCGTGACTCCCTAGCTCTCTTTATGACGTAATCGGTGGCCGGCCGGCCGGCCCGGTGGTTAGAAATACTATTTAGAAGTAGAACTTGAGCAGAAAACCTTTGAGAGATATTAAAAGTGTCATGGGGTTGAAAATACTGCGCAAACAGATCTTGACAAGAGAAGTCCGAGATTGTATTATCTGGTCAAGGTCAGGGTATGATTTGGCAGTGATTCTATTCGGATTCCTCGTTACAAGTGAAATGTAAAGATTTCTGTTAGGAAGATGAAATTGGAGCCAGAAATTAACGGTCTCAGCAGGCAATTAATTGATTACTAAATTGCCCAGAAACATGTGTCTAAATTACTTGATATGAGGTTTAAGAGTTGATTTATAGGAAATCAGTGGCGGCAGTTAAAAGCAGAGATGATTAATTGTTTGAATGTTACAAGCAAATTAATATGTGGTGTTGTCGAGTCATGTTATCGATAAGGCTTAAATGTTTCGCTGCCTGTGTGAAATGAAATGAAAATCGCTTATTGTCACAAGTAGGCTTCAAATGAAGTTACTGTGAAAAGCCCCTAGTCGCCACATTCCAGCGCCTGTTCGGGGAGGCTGATACGGGAACCTATATGAACGATATTTGTGTGTGCCTGATGCAAGTGTTCATGTTTTCTGCCGAAATTGTGATCTTTGAAATCCTTGTGATCCTTGTTTGAGTGACTTAAGTCAAAACGGCTAACAAAAGCTGAGGGCATGTGTTTCTGGCCGGAGGCATGATTCCAGGATATTTCTGATCAACATGTGGGAATTTTAATCCGGTTACAATTTCACAGTTGTAAGAGTGCGATAATTTTAATTTAACAGGATTGATTGGAGTTTGAAATATCTGAAATGATTATAGCGAATCCTGTGTTTGATCTTGAGTTAAAACTTCTTATCAGGTTCCAAAAGAAACTGTCACGAGAAGAAAGACAGAAAAATTCTGAGATTGGAGTGTAAAGTAGCGATTGATAAAAAAAACGGGTCCAATGAAGAGAGGTGGTGATGTAATGACGTCCAGTTGAAAACTTTCACTCCGCCCCTTTTCAAAGGAGCAGAGAATTAAACCTTGCCTGCTAATATTTATATTTTTAAACAGGAATTGGGAATTACAAATTTTGAATTTGAGTTGTGTTATAACCTGCCTACTGACGATTGGCTGGGGACTAATGATTATCCCACAATCCTATGGGAGTATGAACTTCCCCAATGAGGGGGGCGGAGAAACTCCTACTATAAATAAGCTGGCCAGTCCAGGAACCAAGAGGAAGGAGAAGGTAGCAAGGGAAGTTACTGCTACGACTATGTATATATTGTTATAGTAAATAAACTTTATTATTTTGTATCCTTAAAACTCGTGCTGGATTCTTCGGGGCCTTTACAAAACTGGCGACGAAGGTAAAAGTGAATAGCTGTCTACACTGCTGAAGCCACCTCCCTGGATTTTTGTTGGATACAGGTTGGAAGTTGTTTTCTATTATACCATGCCTCTGTACGGACGTTTGGATGTTTTTGATGCTGCGCTGGAAAGCTGGAACCAGTACACGCAACGGATGCGTTACTATTTCCGGGCAAACAATATCACTGAAAACGAGCGCCAGGTGGTCATATTGCTCACCGCCTGCGGGCCGCATACATTTGGGGTGATTAGGAGCCTTACGTACCCAGCTGCGCCGGACACCAAAACGTTTGACGAACTTGTGAATATAGTGGGGCAACACTTTAACCCAACCCCATCCACGATAGTCCAGCGTTACCGGTTTAATACCGCTGAGAGGACCCCTGGAGAATCCCTTGCCGATTTTTTATCCAGGCTACGCGGGATTGCAGAATACTGTGACTATGGTGAGACCTTGTCAGAAATGTTACGCGACCGTTTGGTTTGCGGTATTAACAATGCGGCCACCCAGAGAAAGTTGTTAGCGGAGCCAACATTGACTTTTCAACAGGCAATACAAATAGTCTTGTCCCGAGAGACCGCAGAGCGAGGAGTACAGGAGCTACAGGGAATGGAAGTGCATGCCTTGGGGCGAAACCCTTTCCGCCCAAAAACGTCCCCCCGCACTCCTGCGGTACCTTGGGCGAGGCAACGACCAGACCGACGCCAGTGGCCATCGGACATTCCTCCCCGAAGGGAGCCTTCTCCAGAGCCAATGGATGAGGAGCCATGTCCGTGTCAGACTTGTAGGCGCCGACCCCGTCGCGGACGGCGGTCCTGGGGACGCCAGAGGCGCCGTCGTTCCGACTGAAACTGGGACCAGCCCAGGGGCCGAAACTGGGACCAGCCCAGAGGCCGTACCTTCCATGTGGATGAACCTGCGGCGACCACCCCTGAGGACGTGGAGACGGAGGATGACTGCCTGCAGCTGCATTGTGTGGCAGCTCCCCGTGTGGCCCCCATTAAGGTGACAGTACGGGTCAATGGCCACCCGCTGGAGATGGAGTTGGATACTGGCGCAGCGGTCTCCGTGATCGCCCAGAGGACATTCGACCGCATCAAGCAGGGTATACAGACCCTTACACTAACTGACTCACAGGCCAGGTTGGCCACCTACACGGGGGAACCACTGGACATTGCAGGAACTACAATGACCCCTGTTGTCTATGGACGCCAGGAGGGGCGTTTCCCACTTATCGTAGTGCGTGGCCATGGGCCCAGCCTGTTGGGTCGGGACTGGTTGCGCCATTTGCGGTTGCAATGGCAGCACATCCTCCAAACAGTTTCTGGAGGGTTGACTGAGGTGCTAGGACGATACCCAGAGGTATTCCAGCCTGGTCTGGGGAAAATAAAAGGGGCCGTAGCCCGTATCCAAGTTGAACCAGGAGCCACACCGCGCTATTTCCGGGCGCGCCCAGTGCCTTACGCTTTGCTCGAGAAGGTAGAAGGGGAGCTCACTCGTTTGGAGAGTTTGGGTATTATCAGGCCTGTCCGTTTTGCTGACTGGGCAGCACCAATTGTGCCAGTAATGAAGCCAGATGCCACAGTTCGCTTGTGTGGCGACTATAAACTTACAGTGAATACAGTTTCCCGACTCGACCGATACCCAATGCCTCGCATAGAGGATCTCTACGCGAAACTTGCAGGTGGACTCTCATTCACAAAATTAGATATGAGTCACGCCTACCTGCAGTTGGAGCTGGACCCTGCCTCCCGACCATATGTAACAATTAACACACACCGGGGCCTGTATGAATATACACGGTTGCCCTTTGGAGTATCCTCTGCCTGCGCAATTTTTCAACGTGTTCTGGAGGGCATTTTGAGAGGTTTACCACGTGTGGCTGTCTACCTAGATGACGTGTTGATTACAGGGACGTCGGAGCAAGAGCATTTGGAAAATCTGGAGGCTGTCCTTAAACGCCTTTCGGAGGCTGGAGTCCGTTTACGTCACACAAAGTGCGTATTTCAGGCAAAAGAAGTAGTCTACCTAGGTTATCGGGTGGACCGCGAGGGTCTGCACCCCGTCGCAGAGAAGGTGCGTGCAATTCAACATGCCGCCACCCCGACTGACACTTCGCATCTTCGTTCTTTTCTCGGTCTCGTAAACTATTACGGGAAGTTCCTCCCCAATCTGGCACTACGCTGGCCCCCTTACACCTGCTGCTAAAGAAAAATCACACCTGGGTTTGGGGTTAGCCGCAAGAAACCGCTTTCCGGCGGGTAAAGCAACAATTGTCGTCGTCTGGGTTACTAACCCACTATGATCCGGGAAAGCCTTTGCTCGTCACATGTGATGCATCCCCGTATGGTATTGGGGCTGTCCTGTCCCACAAGATGGAGAACGGGGCCGAGCGACCGATAGCTTTCGCCTCCCGCACATTGACTGCAGCGGAGAAGAAGTACGCGCAGATCGAGAAGGAGGGCCTGGCAGTGGTTTTCGCGGTGAAACGCTTCCACCAGTATGTGTACGGCCGCCATTTCACTATCGTGACTGATCATAAGCCCCTGCCGGGACTCTTCAGAGAGGATAAGCCGATACCGCCCATTGCTTCTGCACGGATCCAGCGCTGGGCTTTGTTGCTTGCTGCATATGAGTATTCTCTGGAGCACAAACCAGGTACGCAGATAGCAAATGCCGACGCACTGAGCCGATTGCCTTTATCGACCGGCCCCATGTCGACCCCCACGACCGGTGAGGTGGTCGCAACCCTAGATTTTATGGACACCTTGCCTGTCACGGCATCACAGATCCGTGAGTGGACCCAGACGGAGCCAGTCCTGTCAAAGGTTCGGCACATAGTCCTGTATGGTGGGCAGCATAGACAGCTCCCAGGCGAGTTACGGGCATTTTCCTCCAAGCTGTCAGAGTTCAGCGTGGAAGACGGCATCCTCTTGTGGGGGACGCGTGTGGTTGTCCCGGAAAAAGGCCAGGAGCTGATATTATCAGACTTGCACAATGGGCATCCGGGCGTGACCAAGATGAAAATGTTGGCCCGGAGTTATGTCTGGTGGCCAGGCCTCGACACCGACATTGAGAAGGCGGCCCAAAACTGCTCCATTTGCCAGGAGCATCAGAAGCTTCCGCCGGCCGCGCCCCTACATCACTGGGAATGGCCAGGGCGGCCTTGGGCACGCTTACATGCAGATTTCGCAGGCCCTTTTCAGGGATCCATGTTCCTCCTACTAATTGACGCCCAGTCCAAATGGCTGGAGGTGCATAAGATGCAGGGGACAACGTCCTGCGCAACAATTGAAAAAATGCGTTTATCATTTAGCACGCATGGCCTCCCCGAGATGCTGGTCACGGATAATGGCACTCCATTCACGAGTGAGGAGTTTGCTAGGTTTACAAAGATGAACGGCATCCGCCATATCCGCACTGCCCCTTACCACCCGGCTTCAAATGGGTTGGCAGAGCGTGCAGTGCAAACATTCAAAAGAGGCCTAAAGAAGCAGTCTTCCGGATCAATGGACACGAGACTGGCTCGGTTTTTGTTTACGTACAGGACCACCCCCCATACAGTGACTGGGGTAGCTCCCGCAGAACTCCTAATGGGCCGGAGACTTCGCACCCGCCTTAGTATGGTCTTCCCGGACATTGGCGCAAAAGTACGCCGCACACAAGACCGGCAGGGACCGGGATTGTCTCAGCATCGTCCGATTCGGCAGTTTGCGCCCGGTGACCCAGTATTCGTGCGGAATTTTGCTGGTGGTGCCCAATGGGTTCCTGGGGTAATCTTTCGCCAAACGGGCCCTATATCGTACCAAGTGCAAGCCCAGGGTCGTCTCCAGCGAAAACATGTAGACCACGTCCGGTCCAGAAGATCATCCCCGCAAAAGATTCCCCGCCCCCGGAGCTCAGTTCAACAGCGGCAAAGACCAGAAACAAGGGAAGGTAGTCCTCCAAATCTTCCACTGGTGCCTCACTCAAAGCCTGCGCAGGTCATGACGGGACCGAATGGGGACAGAGACGCTGACATGACGGAGGCAGCAGACTCTGACTCCGAGATGGAGACACAGGATGAATCAGAGGGGGAATCCTCGGGTCCACAGGCCGTGGATGTACAACCGCGCCGTTCATCACGGAAGCGCCGGTCTCCGTCTCGTTATACGCCGCCTGATCCAGCGCCGCGTGCAAATGGCGTCCGGCCTGCGGCCAAACGAGTTCGACGCCTTCCTTCGCCAGGGCCTACGGTGGATTCCTTGGACTTTGGGGGGGAGGGATGTTATAACCTGCCTACTGACGATTGGCTGGGGACTAATGATTATCCCACAATCCTATGGGAGTATGAACTTCCCCAATGAGGGGGGCGGAGAAACTCCTACTATAAATAAGCTGGCCAGTCCAGGAACCAAGAGGAAGGAGAAGGTAGCAAGGGAAGTTACTGCTACGACTATGTATATATTGTTATAGTAAATAAACTTTATTATTTTGTATCCTTAAAACTCGTGCTGGATTCTTCGGGGCCTTTACAAAAAGTTGTCAGATATGGACCAATTAATTAACCCATTTTGCCCCAAGCAGAATGGACCTTTTGTGTTTTACTTTGCAGGTAATTGCAAGTGCAACTAGATTTGCAGATTAGCTGCGTTCCATGGACATGTGGACAAAGCTTCTTTTGAAGAAGTGATGAATTGGACATTAATAAAAATCTGAAAGCCAACAACACTTGTTTGAATTTGGGACAATTCTGGGATGTCGACAGGCAATGTAACTTCACAAGTTACCTTAAAAAAATATAACTTAAGACAAGCAATCACAATGTTACTGCCTGGAATCAAATGGAAATGTTTGATTTCTGTTATAAACATGGATATATTTTATTGGACTGCAAGATTTCACCAGGGTTCATGGTTGGGATAGGATTAAGTAATTGGGGGTAGACAATTGAGACAGGAAATCAAAACAGGAAATGGGAATTAGAATATTGGGTGCAATTCAATGGAATATTTCAATCTGGCATTAATATGAAGGGGACAGTTATTGAAAATATGGAAAGATGTGTCATTTGAAACATGGAAGTCTGGCAATATCTGGTCTGAGAGAAACATGAGAGGATACAGGGGAAAATCCCATAAAGGGTTAACAGCAGCTGCAAAGAGCAGGATTGTAAAATGTAGATATCCTTGGTCAAGCACGCTTAGCAAACACACAAGATTTTGAATGAAGCCAAAAACAATGGCTCATACCTTCATTGAAAGTAACTACCTTAGTAAGCAGCTGGAAAAGAAAGGATAAGGTTCAGTTGAATTTTGGACAATTCTAGGTGTGAAATTTTGCTAATACCAGGTAAATTAAAGAAAACTGGAGACTATCAGTCTACGAGAAACATAATTTAAAGCCAAAATCAAAGTCAAAATTATGAGCTGAGGACACAATTGGAAAATAAAACTATGATAGGAATTAAAAGTAACACCTCTTGAAGTCAAAGCATTTTGAATATCACAAAGGAAACAATGTAATCAGATCTATGTTGTATTAGAAAGTTTAGATCAAAGATACTTTTTACAATCAAAGAAAATTAAGAGTTACTTTACAATAAAGACATAAAAACTTAATAACTGTTAGAAAGAGAATATAAACCTAGAGACCAGAGCAGGAACTACCAGAACCAGAACTCAGAGAGAGGCGGAGAAGCAGAGTCAGATTACAGTCAGCTCGGCCATGGGAAAGAGACAGGGAAAAGCAGCCGAGCTAAAATGGCTAATACATCTAAGGAAGGCTAGAATTTAAAGAGTAAGCAGAGTCAGCTCAGAGACAGTCAGCTCAGAGATAGCCAGCTCTCACAGCTCGGTACATGGGAAAGATAGGACACAGCAACCGAGCTCATCAGCGAATACATCTAAAGAAGACCAGGGGCGAAATTCTCCCCCAACGGCGGGATGCCCGCCGACTGGCGCCAAAGCCGGCGCCAATCAGACGGGCATCGCGCTGGCAAAAAGGTGCGGAAGTCTCCGCATCTTTGGCGGCCTAGCCCCAACATTGAGGGGCTAGGCCGACGCCGGAGGGATTTCCGCCCCGCCAGCTGGCGGAAATGGCGTTTGTTGCCCCGCCAGCTGGCGCGGAAATGCGGCGCATGCGCGGGAGCGTCAGCGGCCGCTGTCAGTTTCCCAGCGCATGCGCGGGAGCGTCAGCGGCCGCTGTCAGTTTCCCGCGCATGCGCAGTGAGGAGAGTCTCTTCCGCCTCCGCCATGGTGGAGGCCGTGGCGGAGGCGGAAGGGAAAGAGTGCCCCCACGGCACAGGCCCGCCCGCGGATCGGTGGGCCCCGGTCGCGGGCCAGGCCACCGTGGGGGCACCCCCCGGGGTCAGATCGCCCCGCGCCCCCCCCCCCAGGACCCCGGAGCCCGCCCACGCCGCCTGGTCCCGCCGGTAAATACCAGGTTTGATTTACGTCGGCGGGACAGGCAATTCCTGGGCTGGACTTCGGCCCATCCGGGCCGGAGAATCCAGCGGGGGGTCCCGCCAACCGGCGCGGCCGGATTCCCGCCCCCGCCCAATCTCCGGGAGCGGAGACTTCGCCGGGGGCGGGGGCGGGATTCACGGCGGCCAACGGCCATTCTCCGACCTGGCGGGGGGTCGGAGAATGACGCCCCAGATTTTAAAAAGAAGATTGATTGTCAAGTCGGGCCTGAAGGTCCCTTTAACCAACCAGAAGGATCCAGAAGCAAGATCTTTATACCTTTCTGTAAAGGCAGTAATTGCAGCTTTTAAAAGTAAAAATATAATAATAAAATAACTTAATTTAACCTGAAATAGTGGTTATTCCAAAGTCTACTTTACTTACTTAACAATGCGGGACCCAGGATCGATGCTACTAATTGGTAAGTAGATGAACTCTTCGGTGAAGGTATGGGTTATACCGGTGGATAACGTGAAAATATAGTTTGACCTGAACAGCACCCACTGAAGCCTGCATCGGCGTCGGGGAGCGAGAATCCTTGGTCACCATTTAGAATATCGGTCCTTTTTAGTACAGGGGGCTTCTAAGAATAGTGGTGAGTTTTCAACAACACAGTCTAGAGGAGGCTAGTAAATTGATACTTTCTCGTGATAATGCTTGTGTCCTTGACTATGCTTTTATTTAAGAGAACAAAGTCTGATACTCTGGCCACCACCCAAGGCATCGAGACCATAGATGGGGAGATAAGCAACAACTTTGAGATTTTTTGATAAGATGACAAAATGTTCAAGAATGCGTGGTATGACGTTGGGGCACTGCATGAGTGTGCAGATGAATTATGTGGGAAGTGACTAATCGGCAGGCTTGCCATTATGCATTAAAAAGCAGGGCCCATGCATGCACACTACCTGACAAACAGCATGGCCGGAAATGGTCAATGGGGCCAACAGAGTGAAACAACATCATTAAGCGATCAAGGCACTGACACATACTCCTTAGAGAAACTGACTTTAAAATAATTGGGATAGAATCAAACACACTGATACCTGTCGGAATGAGCACAATTGGAAGTGACAGGGTAAATTATTTGGATCAGAACAAGTAAGGGCCTGGTTACAAGTAAGGGCCTGGTAGCAAGTAAACTTGGTGAGGAATATCCACAAGATGGATGCAGACAATTTGGAGAGTTGGAAAATATTTTAAGTCCATGCATGATGTTATTTGGAATCATATTTGAGTGAGATGATTTGCAAATGGGGAGTGTCAGAGAGAAAGGGGTATCAATCCAATTATGGAAAGATCACATTCAAGTTACACAATAAATTATAGGATAAATTCACAGCTCCAGAGTCCCAGGTTCAAGTCCGGCTTCGGTCACTGTCTGTGCAGAGTCTGCATGTTCTCTCTGTGTCTGCGTGTGTTTCCTCTGGGTGCTCCAGTTTCCCCCCACAGTCCAAAAATGTGTTGGTAAGGTGGATTGGCCATGCTAAACTGCCCTTAGTGTCCAAAAAATGTTAGCTGGGGTTACTGGGTTACACGGTTACGGGGATCGGGTGGAGGTGTGGGCTTGGGTGGGATTCTCTATCCAAGGGCTGGTGCAGACTTGATGGGCCGAATGGCCTCCTGCACTGTGAATTCTATGATTCTGTGAAATTAGAATTTAACACAAGATATGTGAAGAGAAAACTGGAATCGAAAAAAAACCCCACAGAAGTGAATTTTCTCCCTGCATTGATCACCCCACTCAAAGGCTAGAGAAAGAAAGTGACCAACAATAATAATGAGATAAAGGACGGAAGAGTAAGATCTCCCCCTGTGAAAATGGGAACTGTATTGTACGTTACTCACTGGTTGAAATGACATTTATTTTAGTTTCGTTTACACATAATCTATGTATGGCAATTCAATATGATTTTATAGTCAATTTTGGACCAAAAGCTCATCCCATGACTCAGTCTTCGCATCACGCTCAAAATTGACAAGGGAGAAAGAACATATCGTGCGGGATTCTCTGACCCTTCGCCGGGTCGGAGAATCGGCGGGGGGGTGGGGTGGGGGGGAGAGGCGTGAATCACGGGATGCCGCTCTGACGCCGGTCCGCTGATTCACTGGTCGCCGGAGAATCTGCGCCAATGGCGCGGCGCAGTCGGCGTGGCGCCGGTCGGGGGCCGCTCAATGCGGCCCCTCCAGCGGTTCTCCCCGCGCGATGGGCCGAGTGCCTGCCGAGTTCGGCCGAGTCCCACCGGCGTCATTCTTGTGCGATCCTACCCAGCGGGACCTCAGCGTTCATGCTGTGGGGGGTGGCCTGGTGGAGGGGGGATCTGACTTTGGGGGGGGGGGCCTTCACGGCGGCCTGGCCCACGATCGGGGCCTACCAATCGGCGGGCAGGCTTAACCCGGTGGGGGCCTATGTTCCTCCCCGCCAGGCCTCTGTAGATCTCCGCCATGTTGCGTCAGGGCCGACACGGAGACGGCAACCCATGCGCATGCACGAACTCGCGCCGGCCATGGCGCACATGTGCGGAGCTGCGTCACCCGTGCTGATACCCGTATCGGCAGCTGGAGCAGCATGAGGCTCTCCAGTGCCATGCTGGCCCCCTGTGCGGCGCAGGATCACTGATCCTAGGGGCTAGATGACGCCATTGTAAAACGCTCAGGTGTTTCCAACGGCGTCAACACTTAGCCCCAGGATTGGAGAATACCGCCCATGGTCTTAAGGCAGTGATGAGATGTCAAGGTTGAACAATTACTGATACAAACTATCAGTCTAAAGAAGTAAACGTGTCTTCACTGCATGAGATAGATTTCTTGCTCAGCTTGTTCCCTTTTATTGGGCGAGACAACCCCAAAGGGATCAATAATTTGGCAGAACACATCAGAAGTGAGGTTGGAATAACTCGAACAACCCGGGCCTAACACTCTTTGGAGTTGGCCTATGGCGTGGTTGGTATCCTTCGGAAGATTCAATAGTGCAAGGCGTGGTCATGTTCTTTGTACTTATTTTTTGCTCTATATATATATCTTGTATTTTTGACAACCAAATGTATCTGTAAAAGGATGTCAAGAGGCCCTGAAAGAGAAACACCTTTGCAGGATATGAGAGGCTCTTACTATTAACACTTTACCACAAACTTTTATTTTGACTAACTCTAAGTACAGATAACCCTTTTTTGAGAAGCACCCATTCCTGTGTTGAAGGTTATTCTTAAACAAAGGGACAACTATGGATGTTCCCAAGTATCCTAGGGGTGGAATGTAAGGGATGGGTTAATTCTGTCCACTGTGAGGATACTTGGCATCCCGCCATGGCCAGGATGTTGACTGGGATATAAAGCGCCAGGCATTCTCATGCAAAGCTATGCTTGTTTAATACTTTATTTATCCAACGATTTGCAACATCTTGCTGACTTTCCCAGCCACTTATCTCTCCTAGACTTAGAAATATCAGGCCCTTCTGCTTGTTTGCTGAACTTCACCTTGGACCTGAGTCGCAGCAGGTTCCAGGAGCCGAATCTCAAAATTAATCTGATCTCGTTGCACAATATTTAGTCTAGTATAGCCTGCTCTTTGGTTGGCTTCAGAATGTTGTAAAAAACTATTCTGAAAACATTCTATCAACTCTTCATCTAGACCAGCTTTGCCCATCTTATTTTTCCAGTCAATATGTAGATTAAAATCCCATATGATCCCATCTGACAAGCTCCCATTATTTCTTCCTTCATACTCTGTCCTACATCATGGGTTGTGTTCAAGGGCCTGTACGCCAGTATTTTTCAAACTTTTTTCTGGGGACCCATTTTTACCAACTAGTCGACCTTTGGGACCCACCTTAGCTGACCTTCGTGGACCACGTCGGCCGACTTGTGTGACCCACGACGCCTGAACTTTGCAAACCACCAATTTTGCTTACCTTTAATGTGAGCCTGCTTGGTCCTCACAATCTCACTTGCTTTGTCATTCAATGTTACATTGCTGTATGGGCTGTTCATCAGAGGTCCTGGACCTCACACCAACACTGCTTTGTCCTGCTGTGGACTCTCCTGAAAAGCTCTCTCCAGCAGATTCAGTTGTGAGATCCTGGCCTGATTGGGTCTCTGGCCCTCTTTTCCTTAGTCCAAAAAGATCCAGCTTCAGTTCTTCACACAGTCCTGTTGCTTGCTTGCTACAAAATGGAGGAAGCTCTCCTCAGTAATTTCGCACCCAGAGTACGTGATGTCAGTGTACAGGGGATGTGACTTGCTCTCGGTCACCACTTCTGACGGGAAGACCAATCGATTTTTTTAAAAAAATCTGTTCCTGGAACAGTGCGCTGAGGTACAGAGGAGGTGGGCTGCCCCGCTGGGCTCCGTGCCTGGATGCTGCTACATCTGGCTGAGGGGGCACACATGTGCAGAATGGCTGACATTCTAGAAAGGCGGACGCAGCCGGCATTTTTAAAAACCGGTCACGGCCATTCCGTGATCGGGAATGCCGTCACCAATCGTTCTGCGCCCCTCCCGACACCTGTCTGTGACCAGGCCGTGACCCTGAGTTTGAAAATGACTGCTGTACACCACTCCCACAAATGATTACCTGCCTTTATCAATTCTCAACTCTACGCAAATTGAATTCTACATCCTGGTTTTCTGAACTTAGGTCATTCCTTGAATAACAGAATTGATTAACAGGACCACCCCTGCACCTTTTCCTAGTTTCCTGTCCTTCCTAACAATATTCAGGTCTCAATCTAAGTGATCCTGCAGCTTGGCTCTGTAATGGCTATCAGATGGTACTTATTTATTTCACTTTGCGCGATTAGTTAATCGGTTTTAATTTGAAAGCTGTATGCATTCATCTTGTGAGTCTTTAGTTTTGACCCTTTGTTATTTTTGTAACCTCTTGTTTTATCTGCTGACTTATAGTTATAATTGTATTCTCTCAGTGCTAAGACACCCCGAGGATTTCAAGATAACCATGAGGTTGAAGCACCACATCAGGAGGAGGCCCAAATGTGCTTCTTAATGTGGTCAAAGACCCTGGGTTCTTTTTTTGGAATGTGGTATCTCAGTAACAGTCACAGCACTGACTTCAAACTGGACATGAGAGCCAGTGTTTTGTCCTCTCAGATAAGGAACCATGGCTGACCGATGTCCAGCTCCCAACAACAGACACACCACTCCATCGACCTGGAGGAATCGAACTTCCAACCATAAGCTTGATCTTCAAACCACTAGTGGTGACAAGCAGATATTTGAAGTCTTGTACGTCAGCTGAAATCAATCAAGACAACCTCTGTCATCAACTCGGGAACTTACAGTTCCATGTAGAGGTGCACCAGTCAAGAGACACTCCACTGGGACTTCAGCTCTGAATTGTCTTCACTCTTCACAGAGTCAGTTTGTCCAATTTCTTTGCAGGTGGCAGAAGCTCCTCTTTGGTCAGACCTTCAATTCCCAAAGATCACAGTGGACCACACAGAAAAAGAAAATCCCGGTTCATATCATGACTGATCAGAGTGAATACCCTCTCCAGACAAAGCAGAACAAGCTAATGGTGCCTGAACAGTGCAGATGGGGAGTTAACAAAGAGAGGTTCAACACAAGGAGCAGGAAAAGCACATCAGAAGAAGGCAACTAAGTGCCAAAAACACAGGGCTGGACTTTCCGATTTGAAGACTAAGTGCTGACGCCGGCATGGTGTTTTACTCCCGAACAAATGGCGCAAAAGCTGCACTGATCCTCTGTCTGATGGGGAGCAAGCGGCACAGAGTAAAGCCCCCAGCTTTAGTTGTGGATACGGCCAGAGAATTGCCGGGTCTGTGGCCGCGCAGGCGCACGGTGGCGGCCTGCAGCAGTCAAGCCGTACTGCATGACGTCGGCCACGTGCGGACCCGGCCTGCCAAAAACTGCTCCTCTTTGACCAGGCTCGCCATCCCCAGACCAGCCCCACCAGTGCCCCCATCCCTTGCCAAAGCCCCCACTGCCCGTGGAACGGCTCCCAATCGACTGTGGCGGTGCTGGACTCAGTCCGAAGCCGACACGCCAGATTCACGAAAATAAATAGAATTACTTTAGTAAAGCATTTGTTCAGGTCCCTCATGGCAGGCTGATGCAAGAGATTAAATCAGATGGGGTCAGGGGTGAACTAGCTGGATGGATTCAGAACTGGCTTGGCTATAGAAGACAGAGGGTAGTAGTGGAAGGGTATTGTTCCAAATGGAGGTCTGTAACTAGGTGTTCCGCAGGGATCAGTACTGGGACCTCTGCTCTTTGTAATATATATAAATGACTTGGAAGAAAACGTAATGAGCCTGATTAGCAAGTTTATGAGTGATACTAAGATTGCAGGAGTTGCGGATACATTGTCAAAGAATTCAACAGGATATAGATAAGTTGCAAAATTGGGCAGAGAATTGGCAGATGGAATTTAACCCAGACAAATGCGAGGTGATGCTTTTTGGTAGATCCAATTCAGGTGGGAGCGATAAAATAAATGGCAGAACCATCAGGAGCATAGAGACACACAGAGATCTGGGCATGCAGGTCCACAGATCTTTAAAAGTGGCAGCATAGGTGGAAATGGTGGTAAAGAAAGCATACGGCATGCATGCCTTCAGAGGACAGGGTATTGAATATAAAAGCTCAAAAATTATGTTACAATTACACAGAACGTTGGTTCGATCACATTTGGAATACTGTGTCCAATTCTGGTCACCACACTGCCAGAACGACATGGAGGCTTTGGAGAGAGTACAGAAAAGGTTACCAGGATGTTGCTTGGTATGGAGAGTATTAGCTATAAGGAGAGATTGAATAAATTTGTTTTTGTTTTCCCTAGAGAGACAGAGACTGAGGAGCGACCTGATAGAAGTTTTTGAAAGTATTAGGGGTATAGATAGGGTGAACAGTTGGAGCCTTTTTCCCAGGGCGGAATTTAAAGTTACAAAGGGGGCACATGTTCATGGTGAGGAGGGACAGGTTCAGTGGAGATGTGCGGGGAGTTTCTTACACAGAAGGTGGTGGTGGCCTGGAATGCACTGCCAAGTGAGGTGTTTGAGGCAGATACATTAGCAACCTTTAAGACTTATCTGGATAGGCACATGAACAGACGGGGTATAAAAGGATATAGGTGGTTGCTCTGGATAGGACATGTGATCGGTGCAGGCTTGGAGAGCCGAAGGGCCTCTTCCAGTGCTGTATTGTTCTTTGTTCTTTGTGTGACCCACGCCGTTGGGAACACGGCCCATCAGGGGCAGAGCATCGGGGAGGGCCTCAGGTGACATCCTGAAGTTGTCCCGGCGGCATGCATACGCCATTTTGGAGGGGGCGGCGCATCGCAAAAGCGGCACCGCCCCCCCGATTTCAGAGCAAACGGAGATTCTCCGGCCAATCGCCAAACGCGATTTTGGCGTCGGAGACCGGAGAATCCCGCCCACAGACTACAACTGAAACTCTGAATCAGCAAATGTTGCCCAAACCAACAGAGTCTACCACTCCTCCTCCAAATATGAATAGAATGAGACCTGAAAGAATTGACAAGCTTTCAGATCATCTGAATTTATAACATCAGAGACTTGGGGGGTGGTGGAGAAAAAGGTTAGCATGATTATATCAAAACGTTGAGAGAGTGTAGCACAAGGATATCTGGCATAGCAATGGTTAATGGTTAGAGATGAGCCTCCCCCCCGCCCCCAAAGCCCCCACCAACCTCCTTCTAAATCCTTTCCCAACACACCCTCCAACTTCCTCTCAAACCATCCCCAAACTTCTCTCCAATTTCCACCAAAATCACCTCACACTGTTCGCTCACCCCTTCCAACTTACCCACACTCTCTTTCAACCTTACCCTCAAACTCACCTTTAAACCCCACCCAGCCTACCCCCACCCCCTCCAACCCTCTCCAAGCCCCCAAAATTGCCCATAGCCCCCTCCAATCACATCCCCACTTACACTCAAAGGTCCTTCCCATCTCCCCATAATGACCCTCCAAATTCTTCCCTTCCTCCACCCCACCTCTGCCAACCCTTGTCTCAGGTCCATTGTAGGACCTTGTGGGGTGGGGCAAGGGGCATGTGGTGGAACTCCAAAGGAGGACCAAATGCCTCCACTCCTACCCTTTAAAATGTGAGCTAGATCAGTGAATGGTGGGCAGATGGTGTGCAGGTCATGTGGTGCATTTTATTAACCCTCTATCTTCAAATCAGCAAGCAGGGGGCTATAGAAATTTTCCCTTGGTATCTAAATATAATAAGAGGTTCCTAACACCACCTAGTCTTGCATCCGTAGCCGTAATACTCAGACTTTTACATGAACCTAGCAGGTAGGAACAAATGTAACAATAACCACTTCTTCAGCACTTTTTCTCAACCTGCCATCCAAATAATCCAATTTTCAGGGACAGGATTAAAAAGTAATTTATGCAGTAAATAGTTTGGAAACAATGGTAAACATTGTTGAAATGTTTGTCAATAAATATTAATAGGTTTAGTCAAAATGAAATACAGGAGACATCGATCTGAGCAGTGTACTGCGATTGATAGCCTTGTAATTAGCTTCAGGCAAGGGCATCTCCTGTCAACAACTGAATAATCAGCCTAGCATTCCAGGGTAATGCAAAATTCAACACAGAGTACAGATTTATGAAAGAGACGCTTTGACATATGCATAAAATAGTCTGGATACTTTTCTGACCTTTATGTTTTGGTACTTTACTTATAAGAACAACAAGAACACAAGTAGGAACAAGAGCAGGTCATATAGCCACTTAGGCCTTCTCCGCTGTACAATATCGTGGCTGATCCTTACCCTCAACTTCACTTTTGTGCCTGATCCACATACTGCTTGGTTCTCCTAAAATTTAGAAATCTATCAATCTTACCTTAAATAAACTCAATATCTGAGTATCCACAGCTCTCTTGAGCAGAGAGTTCTAAAGATTAGATTGATGAAGATTCAGGAAACATGCGCACTCCTGCAATGAAAATTTGCATTTGTATAAAATTGTTCACATCCACAGGAACAAAGGTCATTACTGCTTCACAACCAGAACAGAGAGCAGGGTTTAATATCTTAACCTAAAAGGGAGAACTCCCTTCGCAGTCAATTGGGATGTCAGCCATGATTTATTTTGTTTAATAACTTCCAGAGGGCTTTGAACTTATGACCTTTTGATTCACACATGAGTGTTACATATCTGTTCAGTAGGTCTCAAGAAGAGGTTCTCAGTCATGGTTGAACTAATGGTTGAACATTAATTGTTTATTCATAACACATTACTATGTACATATTTACAGAGCATGACCGTTATTATGGGCAAACTCCATGCTTGCTTCTACTCGGGTCTCTATCCAGTCCACAATGACTCGAATCTTAGGCATGTTTATCTTTACATCCCACTGTAGGCGGTATTATTTCCCAGTCCCACATTAACCATATGTACCCCAAAATTAAATATACTCAGCTGGCTTCTCCGTTTCTGAGACTAAGTGTTGATGCCGGGGCAGGTTTCGTGGGGTTCCACGACAGCAAAAATGGCGCCGTACCTGGACCGATTCAGCAACTATCAAGGAACTAGCACCGACACCACATGGAACGCAATCGATACCAATAAGAAACAGAACCGGATTCGCGATTGACACTCAGGAGCATGACAGGCTGCAGCGACACATAGACACTTCACTCCCCACACACACCTCAGCCACAAGATGGCAGTGAGGAGAGTGGCACCCCGTTTTAAGGATGCCAAAATGAGACCCTTCTGGACGCCATTGATGAGAGGCGGTTGATCCTGTACCCCAGCCCGGGAAGTAGGCTGCCAGTTGCCGTTCGCCAAGCCTGGGCGCAGGTGGCAGGGGGAGGTGAGTGCCACCAGTACCACAATCTACATGTCCAGCAGAGCTGGAAGAAAATGCACAACCTCCTGCGGGAGGCCAGCGTGAGTGGGCAGCACTGTGCCCCTGGCACCAACCCCCATCCCACACACCTGTAACCACCCCCCCACCAGGAGAGTGGCCAAACCCCCCACCTTTCACCACATGCCAGCACCCATGCTGGCTGACATGGTCAGGTGTCCTGGCCACTGAGGCCACCAGCTGCCCATCCTCTGGGCTGCATGCTTTGGACTGTCTAACAGTGTTGTTTTCTGTCCTCCTCCTTGTTCCCCCCATTCCCTGAGAGAAGGGCGCCCATAATGGCCGGGAGCGGGAAAAAACTGGAGGGGGACCACTGGACTTGCGGCCTCTCACTGTGGCAGAGCAACGGGCCCTGATCATAGATGGCGACCCTCAGGAAAGGGAAGTGTCCGGGGTGGAGGTCGGCCGGGGCGAGGAAGTGAGACCCTACTCAGTTGCAGTTCCCCATGACATGTGTCAACAGGCGTCCCACCCGCAATACCACCCTCACCCCTCACTTCCCACACCAGCCTCATCCCCCACCAACTCCACTCCTCGCTGGCCTGTGATCTAATCGTGCCGCATCTCTTGTGTCTTGCAGGACGTGCTGGTGATGGGGCAGGTCCATCTGGTGTGCCCCACCCCCAGCCAGTGCCACAACCTGAGTCTACCCGTGTGCTGTCCAGTGCCATATTATGCCAGTGACCCAAGACACCCTGGAGCTCGAGTCACAGCTGTCTCCAACACCCTCCAGAATCCCAGAGACACTCACCTCAGTTGGGCACTTCAGTGCAGAGGCTCACAGGACACCCTCCGGTGTGCACCACAGAGCTGCTGGGGTACAAGACTGATGCCTCACAGGCAACCACATGCCAGAACCAATTAGGCTTTCTCCCAATGTTTCCATTTTGCCAACTGTTTCCATATTTGACATTGGTATTCTGTTCAAATGTAAACAAAAATGTTGGCAATAAATGATATTCAGCTATTTAATAGATTGAGCTTAAAATATTTTTACCATTTTGTTAAAAACAATGTGACCTCAGTCTTCAAAATGTTAAACAGCACAGTATTTAGAAGGTGTAAATCTCCAAATTACTGGGAAGCATGAACTGCTTCTTCAGTTGTGATGCATATTAAAAGAGAACAATTCATTGTTCTATGCAATGTGAAGTTGCTTAAGCTAATCATTGGTGAGAGGTTTTGGCAAGCCTCTATATAAACAGCAATATTGCTATGGGTCAGAGTTTAGAGAATCCCAAAGTGTATCATGGAGTCCACCTGACCCACAACTTTTAATAGATTGTGGTATGTGGAGCACATGGCTCATTCTACAGGAGTGGGACAGCAGAAATGGACAAGTATGTTTTAAAACAAAACAATATTTATTCTATGAACTCAAGTTAACCTTTTTTAAAACAAACAGTGAATATCTTAGCAACCATTAATTCAAATACACCCCCCAAAGAATACAATACTAAGTAATCTGTATTCTGTTCTTTTAACATCCAAAAGACTTAACAAACCTCCAAACAGAAGCACATCAGGGTTTACATTCAATACTGAAACCTTTTACAATTCTGGGTTCACCAAATGATCCATAGATAGTCTTTGGATGGAAGACTTCAGATGCAGCTCACTGAAAAACACAGACACACCCAAGCTTTTTCTCAAAGTGAAACTAAAAAACAGAAGTAGAGCTCAGCTCCACCCACACTCTGATATCACTCATGTTGCTAACTTTTGGTTGGCTCTTAATTCGTAATTTGCTCTGTTTGTTTAACCTTTGCTCTAGAGTTGTCAGGTATCTTTATGATACCACCACGAGGTTCAGGTTCAAGTAATGATCAATAACTCAACACACCCATTAGTAAGATTCAAATCAAAACACATTTATTATACACAGTAAATCACTACTCATGCATAAACTCTACTTTCTAGACTATTCCTATCACTAAAAGGCCTATACTTAGCTTCGGAATTGGCCCACCAGGTCAGGGGAACAAATGGCCTTTCATTCAGGTCCTGAGTCTGCAGGATTCAAAAGCTGGTATGGACTTGTAGCTCGGAGCGCCTATCTCGTAGTGAGCGTTGACTGGAGACTTACTTGGTTGATGTGGCTGCTTGGGCAGTTCACTTTCAGGGGTTGATTCGTGCTGTTGAGCGACCCTGCCACGAAGACCGATTTGAACTTGGGGGCTTTACTTTATAGTCCCTAGGGGCTTCCCGCCCTTCGGGGCGGACCCCGTACCTGGTTCCAAGTGATTTGACTACGTTCCGATCACTTGGATTGATTTCTCCAATACTGTAGTTGTTCCCTGATCACTGGGCGGTCCCTGAGTGTCCGTTGGCCTTCCTTTGTCTTGGCTCCTGCTGGCGCCGAGGAGTCTGGCTTGACCTTAGTCACCTTAAATGTTTTGATTGTTCCTGGGGATCGCTCATTAGTATGCAGATGGCTGTGAGTTTCAGTGCTGTCTGGGCTTTTGCAAGTTCTAATACACAGGATTTCTGCACTTGCTAGTTTTTGCCTGTGTTGTCTGAATTTCCCTGTAGTCTTTGCGGACCTCCATTTTAAGTCGGGAAGTGGCCAACCCAGGTGGCTACACACCCTCCTTGTGATCCCTAACGCGAAGCGTGAAGGATCACATAACTGCATTGTCTTCACTTCCTGACCCAGCGCGCACTCTTTCATGGCCTCTACACTGACCATCGCTATGAAAGAAATTTTAAACTAACATTCTAAGTGGCGCTATGTCATAAAACGGCATGCATTACAAAATTTAAAAAATGGTACCTCTAACTATCCTCAATAAACTACACTCACTCAAACATTCAATCATACTAACTTCCTAACAATCCAAAAATAATAGCAGCATTCACATTTTTCCTCTGGCTTGGCAGTCAAGCACAGAGGTGTACAATATTTTCGTTGTAAACGAAACACATTTCTTTATTTACAAAAGATGCAAACAAATCTCCTTTATTATAGATAGAGGGGTTCGGGTTCCTGGTGATAACCGAACATAGGGGATCTTATCCTGTATATCGGGGTGCGAGAGCGGTAGGCTCTCCTTCGCGATTTCCTCATGCAGATAGTTTGCACGATGCTGCAGAGTATCGCCAATACGAGAAGGGAGTCAATCACGTATGATAGTGAATACCAGGTTATGAGCGTATCACACCAGGTCGGGGTGTCGGTAACTATCTCAGGGTTAACTATTTCAGGGTGTAGTGTATGGTAGGGGTGGGAATCATTCACGGCCTGTGTGGTAGGGGTCAGGGGGGTAGCATCCGTGCGCAACTGAAGGGATCCCGCTAAGATCCAGGTGAACATGAAGGTTGTCTTCATCTTTCCGTCTTTTTGTCTTCTTCTTTTTCTTCATCTGGAGTTCCTGAGGTTACGGAGTTCTATGGACACAAGCATAATATCTGTTACTATCTTGTGTAATATCTTGAATGTTAGCATGTCTGTCTTTTAGTGCCAATTTCCCTTTATAATTGGTCACCATGTGTGACTCCCTCATTTTTATTTTCTATTTTTTTAAACCGATAATTTGGACTAGACATCTCAGAAAATATTGCCGTACTGCAAGCCGTCTCGCAGCCTGTGTGATTTACCATCCTAGTGTTTGAGGATGTAAATAGCAGAGGGAAGCAATGCTAAGTGTTGCTAAACCAAATAAAATAATTTTGAACGTAATCGAGCCATAATGGGGTGCGTATGGGCCGCAGCGGGTAAGATTTGGTCGTCGTGGGGCCTGCCTCTCGTGATTACCTTTTAATCAGGAAAGTAGTTATGATTGTTGTCTGCCGACAGACTAGTTCCTCTGAACTATTGTCTGGGACAAACTTGTACCTTTAACAGCCGGGGGACGTTTAAGGAGTGGTGACGTGGTGTCGTGAAAGCTTTCGAGTTTACACACAACACTTAACGATAACATTAACGAACAAACATGCTGCAGGTTTCATCAGAAAGGACATCGTAAAGCACAGTTGGACGGGGTGTAACTAGCATATGGAGGCAGTGTAGTGTGGCCGAAGAAGAGAGGAAGGAGGAGTGAAACTAAAATGAAGTGGCCTTGCTGAGGTGTCCCTGCCAGGAGAAGTGGTGGGTAAGCGCTCACAGTTTGCATGGGGCAGCTGGGACCTTGTAGCTGCTGTGGGTGGTGTTCTCTTTCATATCTGGGGGCTAGTCTAGCTGGTGGGGGTCTCCTGCAATCTTGGGTGAAGTGTCCTGACTGCCCACATTTGTAACATGACCCCTGGGGCACGTAAGGTGGAACAGGCTCTCTGGGGTATTGCTCCCTTGGATATGGTTCCCTGGGTGGGGGGTTGGGGCTGTTGGTGTCGTCGCTGGTTCGGGGGGCATTTGTGGGCTGATTCCGTTGCTGTTTCAGGGGGGGCTTGACATTCTCGTGCATAATGTCCTAATTGTCCGCAATTGTAACATTTTTGAGCTTTGGGCTGGGGTTGGCAGTTCCTGCCCTCATTTACCCATGCGGGGTTCTGGTGGGTTAACTGGGTTCATTTCTACCTGCTCTTCATCGGGTGCTATAAATGCGGTTTTGTTTTGGACAGATTGCTCCCAGGTGCGGGACAATCTTTTTAAAATCCACTTTCCGTTGTGCGTTTCTTCCGAGGGGTCGTAATTGATACAGGCTTTTTGTCCTGCCTCTGTGGCATGGGAGATAAGGGTGCGGGTCCATTTGGCCATGTTGTCTTGGGACAAATGGGTGAAAACGGCTGTAAAATGAATCCACAGACGTCCAGCAAACGCTGTGGGGTGTTCTGTCTTTTTCTGCCTGCACTTATTCAGGCCTTCTACTGGGTCACCTCTGTTGTAACCGATCGCGTCTAGGATCGCTGTGTGCATTTCTGCAAGGGCGCCTCCTCCTACATTCTGTGGGTCGTGAAGGGCTGCTACGACTGAAGGGTCTACACGCAAAACTGTCAGCATCACGTGCTCACGCTCGTCCAGGCCGAACATGATCGCCTGCTGCCTTATTCTAGCAAAGAAGTGGTGGGGTCTGAGGTGGGGAGGAACGGTGTGATTTTCTCACACGCGTCCCGTAATTGGGTCACGGTTAAGGGGGTGGTGTACAGGAATTCCGTGTCTCCTTCCGATGTGACTGTGCGGTGGGTGGTTACTGGATTCATGGGTGTCTGAACTATCTGCTCTGTGGGGGATTGGGGTGCTTTTCTCTTCTGGGGCTTTCCTTGCGCACATGTTCCCTGAACATATCTATACATATCATTTAATTCTTCCCAATCCGGGCCGTCTTCTGTATCTAACTGTGATCCAAAGGTGCTCTGGAATCCATTCTGAACTGAAAGCAAAGACTGCAGTTCTGCAATCTACTTCCGGCACTTCGCATGATCTACTGAGCTCTGTCTGTGCTCCGTGGTGGAAGTATGGAGTGCTCATAATGCTACTTTCAGGTCGCTACATTGCCTTTGCAATGCCTCTACCTGTTTCTCTGTTTCCTCTCTTACCAGGACTGCACATTGCGTGTCCTGATAGGCCTTTTCGTACTGTGTCTGGAAGCTGCTTAGGTGCGCCAGACAAGATTGGTGTGCCCCCTTGGCATCACCCACCTCTCCGTCCTTTGCTGCTAACTTCCTTCTCAACTCTACGTTCTCTTTCTCAACCTCACTTACATCGACCTTGTTCATTCAATGTACTCCTTCTATCTCTTTATGGAGCGTCTGAACTACCTCCTCTGTGCCTCGCAATTGTGCCAGACAGGACACGATTGCCATTGGCTTGCGAGCTTTTCCCAAGCTTTTCTTATGAATCTCTGACAGGTTCTCCCACCAAGTATGTCCTATACTCCCGGGTCCTGTTTCCTCATTGTCACAGAATTCACTCCAAAGGGGCCATCCTTTCCCTTTGAGATACTTCCTGATCTCCTCTTCCCAAACGGGACACTGACCTACTCTACTGCTGGTTGCTGCGACCACAAATTCTTCAGGGTTCATGAGGCGTTGCATTGCCTGCATTGCCATCTTTCTTCTCTAAAGACTCACTTAAAATTTGGAGCGAGGGATACTAAGGCGGCGCTGTAATTACGGGTATGGCTTTCGCTAGTTTCCGGAATACAAACACCCGACAGTTTTTCGCAACAAAAAGCTATCAGGTTTACCTTATAACCCTGTTAGTTACGCGTGCATTAACACACTTCCGCATTACGAGGATTGATCAGAACTGCTTGAACACTTGTGGTTTTCCTGTTCCCAATTGGATTTCTAATTCAAATTTTTGGGTTCTCCCGGAGTGGTTAAGCCACTTCTAAGTCAGGTCCCGTCAGGATGTCGCCAGTAATATGTTGCTAACTTTTGGTTGGCTCTTAATTTGTAATTTGCTCGGTTTGTTGAACCTTTGCTCTAGAGTCGCCAGGTATCTTTATGATACCGCCACGAGGTTCAAGTTCAAGTAATGATCAATAACTCAACACACCAATTAGTAAGATTCAAATCAAAACACATTTATTATACACAGTAAATCACTACTCATGCATAAACTCTACTTTCTAGACTATTCCTATCACTAAAAGGCCTATACTTAGCTTTGGAATTGGCCCACCAGGTCAGGGGAACAAATGGCCTTTCGTTCAGGTCCTGAGTCTGCAGGATTCAAAAGCTGGTATGGACTGGTAGCTAGGAGCGCCTATCTCGTAGCGAGTGTTGACTGGAGACTTACTTGGTTGATGTGGCCGCTTGGGCAGTTCACTCTCAGGGGTTGATTCGCGTTGTTGAGTGAACCTGCCAAGAAGACCGATTTGAACTTGGGGGCTTTACCTTATAGTACCCAGGGGCTTCCCGCCCTTCGGGGTGGACCCCGTACCTGGTTCCAAGTGATTGGACTACGTTCCGAGCACTTGGATTGATTTCTCCAATACTGGAGTTGTTCCCTGATCGCTGGGCAGTCCCTGAGTGTCCGTTGGCCTTCCTTTGTCTTGGTTCCTTCTGGTGCCGAGGAGTCTGGCTTGGCCTTATTCACCTTAAATGTTTTGATTGTTCCCGGGGATCGCTCATTAGTATGCAGATGGCTGTGAGTTTCAGTGCTGTCTGGGCTTCTGCAAGTTCTAACACACAGGATTTCTGCACTTGCTAATTTTTGCCTGTGTTGGCTGAATTTCCCTGTAATCTTTGCGGACCTCCATTTTAAGTCGGGAATTGGCCAACCCAGGTGGCTACACCAGTAACATGAGCAGCTCCATTTCATAGATAGATTTCATAGAATTTACAGTGCAGAAGGAGGCCATTCGGCCCATCGAGTCTGCACCGGCTCTTGGAAAGAGCACCCTACCCAAGGTCAACACCGCCACCCTATCCCCATAACCCAGCAACCCCACCCAACACTAAGGGCAATTTTGGACACTAAGGGCAATTTATCATGGCCAATCCACCTAACCTGCACATCTTTGGACTGTGGGAGGAAACCGGAGCACCCGGAGGAAACCCACGCACACACGGGGAGGATGTGCAGACTCCGCACAGACAGTGACCCAAGCTGGAATCGAACCTGGGACCCTGGAGCTGTGAAGCAATTGTGCTATCCACAAGGCTACCGTGCTGCCCCATTTCGTAAAGGTACATTTCTTAAACACCCATTTCTTAAAGGTACTCTCACATGACAATATGTACATGGGGCTTTGCTACACTCCATACACATGTCATACTTGGATACTGTGTTGAGTGATACACAGGGATTAAAAAATTTCTTTTGACTAATACTGTAAAACACATGACACCTGGTCTGCTGTCTGCTATACATTCCTGCCGATTTTAGTTTCTGTCGACTTCACTGGAAATGGAAGTTTGGAAACATGTATAACGTGGACGATTCGGTATTGTCCAAAGTCAAGATTACCCGAATCAAGATAATTTTTCCTGGTTAGTTAGTACAATTACATCTTTGAATGATAGCTTTTGCTAAATCTTTTTGAATCATATTGAAATTAATTTGTTTATCCCAGTGATTGACCTAGAAAGAATGACATTTTTAATATTGCAAAAATTTACACATCTCAGTGAAAAGTTCCAGCTTTGGGTGATTGTCTGTGTGGAGTTTGCACTTTCTCCCCGTGTCTGTGTGAGTTTCTTCCGGGTGCTGCGATTTCCTCCCACAGTCCCCATGGATTGGCCATGCTAAATTGCCCCTTACTGCCCAGGGATGTGTGGGTGCCTGGTTGGGGTGCTCTTTCAGAGGGTTGGTGCAGACTCGATGGGCCAAATGACCTATGATGGATATTGGGTGCAATTTAACGAAAGGAAAGTCCTGCAGCCTTTGGACCAGGAACCGTAACTGCTGCTTCAGTTATGATGTGTCGTGTATATTAACAGAGAATGCAATGTGAAGTTGCTTCGGCTAATCATTGGTGATAGAGGTTTTGGCAAGCCTTTATATAATCACCAATGTACATGGGGCTTTGCTACGCTCCATACACAGAAACATCACAGTCAAGACAATGGTGCATGGTGAGTAATGCTCCTGTGTGCGACAAACATGAAGGCCATACATCTAACAAGAATAATACAATGTTTGATTGATATGCTTCAGAATAGATGCACTATTGATTAATGAAAAATAATACAATGCTGTTAGGAGTTATGAAAAGCAATGCAGTACAAGGTTCCTCCTGCAATATCAGTTTAAAAAGGCAGGCACCATTTCAAGTCAAGAGTCTTTATCAAAGGTGTTCACTTGACCTTGTTACTTCAGGAAAGGCTAATTTAATGTTAATTATAATGCAGATGGAATTTCCTCAATCTGCTAATTGTATTTAAAAAGGCATTAAGATGCTTCCATTCATTCCCCCCAGATGTTTTTGCAGGATGTGTATTCACGTATACCCGTTTCTGCAAGAACATCACTGCTACTGGGGATGTTTTATTTTCCCTACATGCCTACTTACTGTACAGAGATGCTGAGTCTTTGTACTTTATTTTCAACTATAAAGTTAAAAACTACTGTCGGGACATTGTTATGAAAGCAGCAACAATTAACAGAAGTAGTGCATGATGCCAGAGGCTTTTGCTTTATTTTAGGAAATATTTGATGAGATTAGTATGAGTATAGAACAATAGCCTTTGTGAGGTTTTCAAATTCCTTCATCATGGTTGTGCTTAGTGCACATGGTGTGAGGGAGGGAAACTTATAATTATGAGGAAATGCTGGAATCATTTCCACATGAAGCTGAAATTTTAAGGGGTTTGACAAGGTGACCCCAAATAAAAGTGAGGCCAAAGGGGAGTGGGGATAAAAAAAACAATGGCTGCAATCATTTTTAGTGTAAAAGTTGTGGACTAGTTTTTTTGGAAAGGATATTGGCTGCAGGAGTTCCTTGGAGCAGCATGGCAGGCACAGCTATCTTCAGCTAAGGTCAGATATAAGACTTTTCCATAATGAATACACTGTGCTAAGCTTTAATATTGGCTTCTTTGGGTGAGTTAAGGCAAATAATTTTGTGTACAAAAATTGCATTCTGCAATATCTTCACTTTCTCATCATGGCTTGTACACTATAATTGTCATATCATTGCTCATTTCACATCCAATATCTTACACACAGCATTATTCCTAACATTTCTCTATGTAATGACCTGTATAAAGCTGGATAGAGCTAATGAGTGATTTCTATAAAAGCAAAGCATGCTTCCCCCCCCCCCCCCACCCCTTCCCCAAAATCATAACCATTCTGGAAGAGGCGTGCAATTTGTTGGGAGTCTACGAGAAAGGTCACAAACTCGGCTACAATCTAGATTTACCTGCAGGCCCAGTCTGACATTGGTAAGACCATCGTGTGGACACAACCTTCTCCAACCTACAAAACCATCACACAAGGGCCAGCACTAGAGATTTCCTAAGTCAGGTAATACATCACCTGGCCCCTCAGCCAGATTTTGTGCAACAATGACAGATGTCTACCTGGTTCTCACTACATAATACTCAGTGAAACCTGACAGAAGTGAAGCCCTCCAGTGGGTCCAACCAACCAGGGTAACCTCTTTCACTTTATGGAAACCCCACAATCTGAGAGGAGCCAGCAGCAGATATAGCCTTTAAGCAGCAGGTATCATATTTAAGCTGGAGTGAGGAGGGACCTCTTCCAGAAAGCTGATGACCGCAGAAAGGCAATGGTTGTTAGATACAACAGACGTAAGGGAAAAGGCGCTGGGACAATTGGGGATGGAGGAAAAATCAATAATACATCTCTCAATTTTTCCAGTTCTGATAAAAGATAAATCAACCTCAAGCATCAACTCTCTCCATAGATGTTACCAACCTGCTATTTCCAGAATTTTCTGTTTTTACACTCATTCTAATTATTTTTGAATATATATATATATATTTAAAAATGTAAAGGCAAGTCCTAAGATACTATTTCATATCAACATTCATGCCTCGCTTTGTGTTTCTCCTTAAATTGAGTTTTCCTTTCACTCCAGACCATGGTTTTTCAAAGAGTGGGTCGCGACCCGCAGGCGGATGTTGGGAGGGTTGTGGAGTGATCGGTCGTGGCATTCCTGTGGTGGTCCTGATAGTGGGAGAAGTGCCTAATTGCAACTACTGACATATAAACTGAGAATGGCGGCCACTATCAGTTTTTAAATAAGAACAAAATGAGCTTGTGTGCAGTCCTCTAACCATAAGCAGTAGCAGTGTGCCATGCATGTAGGGATGTCAAGCATTCTGTATGTACATGCTTTTGGCGTCTAATCACAGAGAAGGGCTTCCTCCATATTCTAGCTGTTAGCAAGCCAGTCAAGAGAACTATGAAGATGGATCATTTTGATACAAGGAAGAGACGGCCAGAGACATAAGTAAACAGAGCGCCTACTGGCCAGGATCTCACATCAGAATCTGCAGGAGAGATCTGTTCAGGAGAATCCACAGGCAGGACAAAGCAGTACTAGTGTCAGCTCTCTATAGAACTCCAGGGTCTCTGGTGAACAGCCTACAAAGAAGAAAACTTAACGTGGAAAAAAAGCGTATAAATATGATTTCTTGAGATACGGTTTTGTCAGTTGGATTTGGATTTATTGTCACGTGTACAAAGGTATAGTGAAAAGTATTGTTCTGCGTACAGTTCGGACAGATCATTCCATACATGAAAAACATAGGACATATGATAGATACACACACACACACACACACAATGTAAATACATAGACAATGTAGTATTACTCAGTAGAGAAGCTGCGTGGAGAGATCAGTTCAGTCCATAAGAGGGTCATTCAGGAGTCTCGTAACAGTGGGGAAGAAGATGTTTTTGAATCTGTTAGTGCATGTTCTCAGATTTTTGTACCTCCTGCCCGATGGATGAGAGAATAACTCGGGTTGGAGGGGACTTTGATTATGCTTCCCACTTTCCCAAGGCATCGAGAGGTGTAGACAGTCATTAGATGGGAGGCAGGTTCACTTGATGGACTAGGCTGTGCTCACAGCTCTCTGTAGTTACTTACGGTCTATAGCCAAGCAGTTGCCATACCAGGCTGTGATGCAGCCAAATAGGATGCTTTCTATGGTGCATCTGTAAAAATTGGTATGTGTCAATGTGGACATGCCAAATTTCCTTGGTAAGTATAGGTTCTGTTGTGCTTTCTTGGTTGTAGCGTTGACGTGGGTGGAACAGGACAGGTTATTAGTGATGTGCACACCTAGGAATTTGAAGCTGTCAACCATCTCCACCTCAGCACCATTGATGCAGACAGGGGTGTGTACAACACTTCACTTCCTGAAGTTAATGACCAGCTGTTGATGTTGAGGGAGAGATTGTTGTTGTTAAACCATGCCATTAGGTTCTCTACCTCCCTCCTGTACTCTGACTCATCGAAGATCCGACCCATTTGTGTCAATGCAAATAATGATACAAAGCCCATGTGTGGTATATGCAGGGAAGTACTTGCAAATGAGAGGAGGAGCTTACGATTTCAAAAGAGAAGTGGTGGGTGAAAAATTCCTTTTGAGGTTGAGACCCCAAGAGTCAGTTATGAAATTACAGATGATTCCAAAAGACAACGCTGCTGTGCCTGACTTGTGACAGCACATTAAAAACAAACCAAAGATCCATGAGGCTGTCAGAATTCTCCAGTAGCATCTCCCAGGAATATCCAGTGCTGAGTAAAACATGCATTTTGTTGCTATTTTTCTTCACAACGACCTACATGTCCGATGTTGGATTTTGCGTTCTTACAAAGATGAAGACAGCACAAAGGAACTGGCTGAACTCTACACCTGATATGCACATTGCTCTCTCTCCTCCTGTGAATCTGACTGGAGTGAGATTGTGAGGAGCAAGCAGACTCTCATTTCACATTAAAGGTAAGCACACATGATGTGTGTCGTGAAGGTTGGCAGGCATGGGTCGCAAAGGTCAGCCAGCATGGGTCCCGAAGGTTATCTAGTTGGCAGAAGTGGGTCCTGGGGAAAAAATAGTTTGAAAAACACTGCCCTAGACCACCTCTCAAGTCCTCTGAGAGAGAAGACAACATGGACGGTGAGTTACATATTTTTACATTGAGCATCATCTCTGCACGTTGTGGAGCCCATCCTACCCTATAAAAATTTTGCCTCAGGGCAGCACAGTGGTGCAGTGGTTAGCATTGGTGCCTCATGGCGCCGAGGTCCCAGGTTCGATCCCGGCTCTGGGTCACTGTCCGTGTGGAGTTTGGACATTCTCCATGTGTTTGCATGGGCTTCACCCCCATAACTCAAAGATGTGTGGGGTAGGTGGATTGGCCATGCTAAATTGCCCCTTAATTGGAAAAAAATGAATTTATTAAAATCCCCCCAAAAAATATTCTTCCATATTTCCATCGACATGCTCACTAGCACCTGCATAGTTCTTTAGGTTAAATAAACTTTGTGTTGTACGGAATACATTGGCTGTGATTTTCACCGCAGATGCAAAATCCTGTTATGACTTTTGCGGGAGGGTCATAGTAGTATTTGTAATGGTGAGATCTCAGGTTGAGATCTCTCCTCTCCTCTCCTCCCGCCTCTGTGCCGATTAGTACTGGCCTACAGAAGCGGAGACCAGTTGTGATGGCTACTTGTGGGTCTCGGAGGTAATTGGAGCCCCCTGGGTGGTTGGAAATCAGGCATGGCAGTATGCTGACACTTCCTGGGCACCATGGCAGTGCTAACAGGGCACACAGACAGTGCCAAATTTAGCACTGCCAGGGTGCCTGGGTGCCAGGGGTACTCTCCTGGTGCCAGGCTGGCACTGCCAAAGGTCAGGGCCTGAGTGGGGCCATGCCCATGAAAGGGGGCTGAAGGGGGTATGAAGTGGCCTCATAAAAGTTTGGAAAGGATGAATGGAGGTCCTGAAAGGGGAGCTCTAAAGCAGGAGTGGGGGGACCTCAGCAATCCCACCGCAGGGCATCCTCACTTGAGGTGGGGGGTAATGCCCATGTCTGCAAGGGTCGCATTGTCCATGGGTGAAGATTGTGGGGGACCCTCAGCCTTACTTAGAGATTGGGGCACCCTTTCAAAATGGCACCCTAATCTCTGAGGAGCAAGTCTTGCCAGTAAATTCAGATCCCCACTCCTGGAAAAAGTTCTAAGTATGGGCTAAACCACATAGAAATTCTCAAGGCCGAAAGAAATTACTGATCCAGGTCTGGATCTCACCCAAATGCCAATGGAATACATCCTGCAAAAATGACTGTTGCTTACAAATTCATCCAGATGTGCCAGCTGTGACTTCATTGGAGTAACATCACCTCTTAATCACAAGGTTCCAGGACTTGAGCACAAAATAATCTCGACAAATTCTCCACTGCAACTGTGATAGTGCTGCACTGTAGGAGATAGTGGGGAGCCACGTGTTGCCGGGCAATCGCAGTTCCAAGAAACACAATGCTATCTAATGCAAATCCAGTTGGAGACAGGGGCTCAGTGGGGAACGCGCGGCTGAGGCAGCTCTTTTCCTGCACTGAGGAGCCTTGCACGCCACTCTGGGAGCCTCTGATCCCCTGGGAGACCAGTATGAGTAGTCCCCATTTGTGGGGGACTAAGTACTGAATGGCGCTCACCAGAGATCTCCAAGGTGTAGGGGATAGATCTCAATGCCTTGGTTACCTCAGGTAACTCCATATTAGAGTAATAATAATAGTTTTTATTATTGCCACAAGTAGGCTTTCATTAACACGGCAATTAATTTACTGTGAAAAGTCCCTGGTCGCCACATTCCAGCGCCTGTTCAGGTACACGGAGGGAGAATTCAGAATGTCCAATTCACCTGACAGCTTGTTTTTCAGGACTTGTCAGAGGAAACCGGAGCACCCGTAGGAAACCCACGCAGACATGGGGAGAACGTGCAGACTCCACACAGACAGTGACCCAAGCGGGAATTGCACCTGCCACTCTAGCGTTGTAAGCAGCAGTGCTAACCACTGTGCTATTGTGAGTGAGACCAACTGTCTCACTCTAATATGAAGACTTTCCAAAAGGTGGGCAGACTTCACATAGTGACCTCTCATAATTTGGTGTTAGATCTTGTGAGGCATGGTGAAACAAGTAGACCGTGGGAGCGGAGTCTCCAGGCATTTACCAGCTGCGTTGCTCTGCGGTGCGCTCCTGACACCGTTGGCCTTCTCCCATAGATGTAAGATCCAATGCAATATTTTGAAGAGAAGGAGGAGATATCCCTGTTTTATTTAACAATTTTTATCTTTCAATCTGCATCACAAAAATAGATTTGCTGTCATTGTCGCATTCCTCTTCGTGAGAGTTTGCTGGAATTTTGCTGCTGAGCTTTCTACATTACAACAGTGACTAAACTTCAAAAGTACTTAAATGACAGTAAAGTGTGTTTGGATATTGGTTGATTGTATCGCATCACTTCTAGGATTTTTACATTTGATATATTTGCCTTTATTTACTGGAAGAAGCATGCATTGACATATTTTTGGTGGAGGTGGTCAGGCTTATATGTTTAAAGAGTTGGACAGCCAATGCAAAATGATTCACATGATGTTTGATTCTATGCATTTTATGGCATGTTTAAAAAATATATTTTTACATCTTCCAGTTTATGCCCAGCTCAATGGCAATTGGTCACTGTCGGTCTTTCATACTGAATCTTGTGTGGTTCCCTGATGGACCTGTTGGTGAAGATTGGGGACACAAACATTTGAACACAAGACTTAGGAGCAGAAGGCCACTTGATCCCTTGAGCCTGTTCCACCATTCAATAAGACCATAGCTCATCTAACTGTAACCTCAACAGCACATTCCTGCCTACCCCGATAAACCCCCGCACTTTGTTAATCAAGATATTTCTGCTCTGCCTTGAAAATATCCAAGGTCTCTAACATGATCTACTGGCTGCCTTGCACCCGAATAGGAGCGTGACGTGATGGTAGAGTCCTCCCGCTTGCTTCCCAACAGCCAGTACACATCGTGAGATCTAATAATAACAATCTTTATTAGTGTTACAAGTAGGCTTACATTAACACTGCAATGATGTTACTGTGAAAATCCCACAGGTGCCACACTCCGGCGCCTGTTCAGGTACAATAAGGGAGAATTCAGAATGTCCAATTCACCTAACAGTTCGTCTTTCGGGACTTGTAGGTGGAAACCGGAGCACCCGGAGGAAACCCACGCAGACACAGGGAGAATGTGCAGACTCCGCACAGACAGTGACCCAAGCAGGGAATCGAACCTGGGTCCCTGGCGTTGTGAAGCAACAGTGCTAATCACTGTGCTACCGAGCCACCCTGATCTACTCACGAGGAGCCGCGATCAGGATCCCGTCCATAATGGGCGGGACCAAGTTTCGCAAACCTAAATAGACTTAAAACCCGCTTAGGCTTTCTGACCCGGGATCTATCGGACTCCCTGCATCTACAGGAAGACCTCAGACGGGTGCTGTTCAGTACTGGCCCATACAAATGTGGACCAGGCAGAACAGCACCCGGTGGGTCTCCCAGGCAACCGGAGGCCCCTGGCTGGTCAGGATAGAGTGGGCCCCTGGCCCTCCCCCTTGAACATGTAAACCTTGGCACTGTCACCATGGCACTGTGATGGTGCCTGTGTGGCATTGCAGAGCCTGCAAGAACACTGCCAGGGTGGCAGTGCCAAGGAGCCAGAATCGTCAGGGCCTGAGGGGGGGACATGCCCATGAATGGAGGGTGTGGAGGTTAGAGTACAGGATGGGTATGAAGGGGCCTCCGGAAGGTTTTGGGGGTGAAGGGTGAGGGTCCTGTAAAGGGAGGCTGTCAGTGACCCCATAGCAGGGTGCCATCACTTGGGGGAGGGGTATTGTTGGAGAATGCTCATGTGTGCGTGTGAGGGACCCACAAACCCACATAGAGATTGGGGCACCCTGTCAAAATGGTGACTCGATCTCTGAGGTCTGGCCAATGATGAAAATAAATGTGGGCTTGACCAGGGAGAAACTCCCCAGGGCTCAAAAAAAAAGTGACTAGGTTAGATAGAGGTGGGAAACTTGCCGACAGAGCTGGGGTGAAACTCCCAGCAAAACCCTCCACAAAAGCGCCCCCTGCTTCCACTGTCTTTTGGAGGAAGAGTGTTCCAGAGACTCACGACCCTCTGAACGAATACATTTCTCTTAATCTCCTTCTTAAATTATGTTGTGGGCGAGGCCTTTTCAGAACCCCAAAATGTATCATGGAGTTTAACCAACCTCTCCCTTTAATGGATTTGTTGCTTTTCCTAGCACACGGCTTTTCCCCTAGGTGTGGGATTACAATTATGGATACGTGGGTTTTTAAACAAAACACTGTTTATTCCATGAACTCAACTTAACATCTTAAATAAACATTGGATCTCTTAACACCCCTTACTTCAAAGATAACTCAGAAAATATTGCAACAGTAAATAATTCCTTAAAATGTTCCCTCAAACTTCCAAGAGACTTAACACCTTTAAACAAATTCACATCAGGTTAAAGACTTTACTTTAAATCAACCAAATGATCCAGAGATAGTCGTTCATGGTAGAGATCCAGCTCACTGCAAAACACAGACACTCCCAAGCTCGTTTCAAAACTTGCTGCTCTCTGGAAACACACAGACACACACCAGCTCTTTTTCAAAACTGAAACTAAAAACCTGAAAAATGGCTGACCTGAGCTCAGCCCAATTTACTCTCTGACATCACTGTTTTCTTAAAGGTACATTGCTTAAACATCCATGTCTTAAAGGTACCCTCACATGACAATGAGCACTCCCTTATTTTTAAACAGTGACCCATAGTCCTGGATTCCAACAAGAGAAAACATCCTCCCCATATCCACGCTGTCAAGATTCCTCAGGATCTTAAAGGTTTTTATCAAGTTGCCTTTTACCATTCTATACTCTAGTACAAACCTCTGGTGCGGCCGCATTTGGAGTATTGCGTGCAATTCTGGTCGCCGCAGTGTAGGAAGGATGTGGAAGCATTGGAAAGTGTGCAGAGGAATTTTACCAGAATGTTGCCTGATATGGAGGGAAGATCTTATGAGGAAAGGCTGAGGGACTTGAGGCTGTTTTCGTTAGAGATAAGAAGGTTAAGAGGTGACTTAATTGAGGCATACAAGATGATCAGAGGATTGGATAGGGTGGACAGTGAAAGCCTTTTTCCTCGGATGGTGATGTCTAGCACGAGGGGACATAGCTTTAAATTGAGGGGAGATAGATATAGGACAGATGTCAGAGGTATGTTCTTTACTCAGAGTAGTAAGGGCGTGGAATGCCCTGCCTCCAACAGTAGTGGACTCACCAACACTAAGGGCATTCAAATGGTCATTGGATAGACATATGGACGATAAGGGAATATTGTAGATGGGCTTTAGAGTGGTTTCACAGGTCGGCGCAACATCGAGGGCCGAAGGGCTGTACTGCGCTGTAATGTTCTATGTTCTATGTTCTATAATGCAGCTAAACAGGTTGAACATCAGCTTGTAAAATGTTCTGACATATACCAGTGGCAGCAGGCAAGAACAGGAGAATTTCCTGGTCACCCATATGATGGGAAGACATTGGAGCCTCTATCATCACCATCCATACCTCAGACTACAACATGTCTGTAAAAATGTATGTTGCCACAGAAATCCCAGAAAATTAGCTGAGGTTGGGCCCAGCTACTGAATCCACAATTCAAAAGGACAAGCTCCTTCTGAGAGGAGGGTTATTTGTTATTTTTGATGCTTATAAAACATCAAAAAGTATATTAAGGCACTTGGATGAATTCTTCCTCTGGAATGTAATTTACAAAGTAAGTATTCTAAATGTATTTCAAATTTAACTGTGTTGATTGTCCGCATTAACCTTTTAAATTATTTATGACAACAGGTAACTGGATGCTTCAGGATAAGCTTCCCTACAAAAGAGGGGATTAAGTGCAGGGGCCATTATGTGGGTGTTCATGGTAGATTTTGATTGAACGGTATGTAAAATAACATGTGGTACAACTGTAAACATAATTGGGATATTCCCTCGATCCCTTTTCTGCCTCTTTCTTTCCAGCAGTGGATGGGATTAAAGAACTGTAAAACTGTTTCCAAAGGTAATAATATGGCACTGCAGAGTCATTACCTAGGTGGAAGTGATGTAATAACAATTATTTATTTGAACTAAAATTTATGGAGCTCACATATTTGCAATAATCCCCAATTGTAAATCACGCCAGGTTCTGGAGACTTAACCACATGACAAGAAAGGACACTTTAAATGGTGAATTCAGAAAGTTGGTTGACTGGTAAAAAGGAAAGGTGACAAGTAAGAAAAGTAAAAAGCAAATCAATCAACAGTAATTAGCATTAATGAACAATAAGAGGAGAAAGCTTAACTTTAACCATTGAGCAGACTTCACACCACCCTTCCCAGACCAGGATGTGAAGTGAAGGCTCCATAAATGTGGGTAATGTATTAAAACAATACCTTTCTAAATCTCTCTCGACCAACATGGCTTCTCGAGGCCCCATTTTTATACCTTAAAGATGTTGCACTCTCACCTTAATCAACTGTTGGCAAATAGCCAATTGGTGTATAATGTTGTATTTTAGGGCTAATCAACTAAATAGAAGAACAGAAATTAGCTGAGGGGTAAATTAAAGAAGGCAGCTCCTAAAAGGAGCACAGCCCAAAAAGAACAAAGAGGAATGGAAACTTAAACAACATTAAATCAAAATGGGAAAACTGGGGTCGATAAAGCAATCCAACCCCTGCGGTGCCCATCGAGCACGGAAGGCCTCGAATGTGCCCGTGGACATTGCATACTCCCTCTCCAGGGACATTCGGCCGCGAATTAAGCCATGGAAGAGGGGCAGGCAGTCCGGTCGGATGACCCCCTCGGTCACCCGTTGCTTGGACCTGTTAATGGCAAGCTTCGCCAGGCCCAGGAGCAGGTTCACAAGGAGGTCCTCCGCCTTCCCTGCCTCCTTCCACACCGGATTCCCATAGATCAGGAGTGTAGGGTTGATTTGCAAACAAAACTTGTTGTTAAGAAACTAAAATGTGAGTGCAACCTAGGACATTGACATAGACGTGGCTCACGGACTTCACAAGGCCGCAAAAGTGGCATGGCTCTTGGGTGTCCATGAACCGGTGCCCAATTGATGTATAATGTGTTCAGTTAACCCATTTGCTTTTAGCTAATTATGCACATTGTCTTAAATTTAAGATAATGACTTCTTAGGTTAACCCAAGATGAGACCTATAATGTAAGTATTGACCAATAATTGGGTGTCAGTATTTACAGTCAAGAAATCTTGAATGGGGGTCTATTCATTCCTGCTGTCAAGGTTAAGCAGGTCATGTTATTTCTTTTCTCTGTCCATCAATAAAGGGAACATTAAATAATTTCCATGCCATTTTAAGAATCTGTATTAATAATTCAGTGTTAGTAACATTTTAAATAGTTATAAACTTTTGAGTTCCATACTGCATTAATAGCCTTCCTAACATATCTATTAATGAATTACTTATTCTTTAATTGTCTCACAAGTAAGGCTGTCTACTTAACTAATTTGGCTGGTTTCCAATTATGCAGGTTTAGTTTTATTTTAAATGCTTAATAACATATTAAGTCAAATTACAAAATGATAGTCACACTAAAACTATTGATTTTGTAACTACCAACAGTAACTACTGCTCAAACCAACTCAATATGAATACATAGAATGCAATATAACCATACCTGAAATGTATCAATGTCTCTTAGCAAGTTTTATTTATTTTATTTGAATCTTTTCTGTCACTCCCTACCCTCCCGAAAAAATTGCCAAACTGAGCTCCTGAATAGTTTGACCGGAAGATATCATTTAAGGGCTTTGCTTCCCTCAAACCTCACAGAACTTCTCTTGCAAAGCTAAAGGATTGATGTCTACTGCTCCTTAATCTCCAATATATACAGGAACGACTCTCGTCAATGCTCCCACATTTCAGACATCCTCTCCCATAATCCCTGATAACAGGAACTGTCCTAGATCTTCCAGAATGCCCTCTACAGACAAAGGCTGTTTTAAGGTTTAAAAGATGAGAGCAGTAACATTGAGGAAGACAACTTTATGGTTTGCTATGTAAAGTATTGCTCTGAAAAGAGCAGAAGTTGCGAACCTGACACATCCTGACAAGCCGTCTGCTCACATCAATCAGAAGGGACTCTACTCTTCAAATATATAACAGTGTGTGGTCATCAGAAAAGGAATCTTCAGGTGTGTGCCAGGTTATCCAAGCAGAAGCCATGATCCTTATATACCGCGACACTTGTTCAATCCATGTCAGAGGCTCATTGGATCCTTGGAGCTGGGACAACCCTCTCTGGACTTGGTCCATAATGCACATGAGAATCGCTCACACTGGAGTAGAGAAAAGATAAAATGCCAGTCACAGCTCCACACGGGGCATCTTAGAGCAGACAATTGCGTATTGAAGATGCATTTCTCTTGGCTGGACAGCTCAGGACACCTTCAATATGACCTTGAGCGGGTGTCATGCCTCATTGTGGTGTCCTGTGTCCCTCCACAATCTGACCTTGGAAAGGGGAGAACACCGAATCCCAGATGAGGAAGAGGTGGCAAACATGTAATGACGATGATGAGGTCGACAGTTCAGAAAGAAAGACATCCCGCATTTACATAGTGCATAATGCACCTTATCCCCATGCAATTACAGCAGCGGGTTATGCAATGAGAGCTTCCCAGGCAAAGGTCTTCTTCCTCGCTCATCATTGGTGTCAAAACTCAATCATGTCCAAACCTTACCTGGCCCATCCCTTTATGTTCACAATGGTCTTGCTCACTGAAGCAGCCAAACATCATCAGTGGGATTCTCCCTTCTGGGGACTAAGTCCCCACGCCAGTGGGAAAACCGGCGCCAACGACTCCGACATCAACGGGCCCCCAAGGTGAGGAATTCTCACCTGTCTAGGGGGCTATGTGGACGCCGGAGGGGTTGTGTTGCTCTTTCTAGCTTTAGTCTATTTGCTCTGTTTAGGTCACCTTTGCTCATGAGTAGCCAGGTATCTTTATGATACCACCACGTGGTTCAAGTTCAGGTTATGATTAATAACACAGCACACCGCTTCGTAAGGATTAAAACAACGGTCATTTATTAGATACAACAAGCAATATTAATACCCTAATACTACTTTCTATATAATAAACCTATCACTACTGGCCAATACTTAACTTAGGAAGAGCCCACCAGGTCAGGGAAACGAATGGCTTGTCCAATCAAATCTGGCCCGCGGGATTCAAAAGGCTGCTACAGGTCGGTGGCTAGGTGTCTCTACCGGATAGCGATCGTTGGATTCAAACTTACTGCTGCCGGTGGCTGGTCTTGCGAAGGTCTCGAGCAGGCGAAGATGAGAGAGAGAGAGCTCTGAACTTGGACCTTCACTTTTATATGGCCCAGGGGCTTCCCGCCTCCCGGGGCGGCCCTTGACCCTGAGTCCCAAGTGATTGGATTCTGTCCTCAATCTCTGGGGTCGATGTGTCCAATGGTGAGGCGGTTCCTCGATCGGGGGGTGGTCGCTTACCTGTCTTTGTTTCGGCCACTGCAGGCGCCGACAGGTCTGGCCCGGTATTCAATTGCTAATATGTTGCAATTGTTCCCAGGGATAGCCGATTTAACTGTGGATGTCTGGGTAGATTAGATGTAAACAGTCCTGAATGCAACTGCGGATACCTGGGTTGATGGACTGTTGATAGCCCTGAGTATCGATCTGGGCTACGTTCCCAGAGCTGAATATGCAAACCTGTCTGCAGCTGCCTGCTTGTGTCTTCTTGGCTGCTTTTCCCAGCAGTCTTTCGGGTTAGCCATTTTAAACTGGGTTTTGGCCAGATTAATCGGAACGCAGCCATTTTACATGAAGGGACTGCGCAAGTTTGCGCATGCGCGGAATGGCTGTCGTGATCTCGTGCATGCACGGAACCACCGACGTGATTCCACGTATGCGCAGACTGGCCATTCTCCTCTCCGCACCGGCCATGGCAGAATCCTAAAGGGGCCGGCGCGGAAGGAAGAAGTGCCCCCACAGAACAGCCCTGCTCGCAGATTGGTGGGCCCCGATCACAGGCCAGGCCACCGTGGAGGCCCCCCCCAGGGTCGGATCACCCTGCGCCCCCCCGAGCACCGCACCCGCCGATGACCTGCCAGGTCCCGCCGTGTGGGACCATACATAACCCACGTCGGGGGGACTGGCCAAAAATGGACGGCCGCTCGGCCCATCGGGGCTTGGAGAATCGAAGGGAGGGGCCGCTGCCAACGGCCCCCGACCGGCGTGGCGGGAATCCTGCCCCCGCCCGAAAAACAGCACCAGAGATTACGGCAGCTGGCGTCGGGGCGGGGTTCGCGCCGCCCCCCTCCAATCCAGCGGGGGGTCGGAGAATCCCGCCCCATTGCTATGATCATGACATACCCTTTGAGCAATCTTTCAATTTTTAACCTGTCTAACATCATGTCGCCTTCAGTGATTGAATCTCACAGACCTGAAAATCACAACCAAGCTTAATTAAACATGGACAGACCAATATACACAAAGTCAATTAGTCCCCAATTTGGCATGCCCTTCTTAAAATGTAAATTAGTGTGCAGCCTTGACCCCAGCACCTGCAAACAATTTTGAACCTGGTTACATCGCTCCTTGCCCATGGCCTTTGATGACCATGGCGGGCATCCTCTTGATGCCATAAGCCCCACTGGACCTAGGGCAAGTAGGGAGCACCGGCATCATTGCAAATTCCTGTTCTGTGGGCACTGCTGCTGCAGGAAGTTGCATTATTTACAGAGGGCTTCTGGCAACCCTGGGTGTGCCCTGAGAGGCCCCTTGAGCTTTTCAACTGCCCGCTCCTTACTCCTTGTGATATGGGGTGGCACATTTCTGATTTTCACATATAGTGGTGCTCTTGGAGGAATGTCCAGAGACATCATTCATCTTTTATTGGCTCAACTTGTCATGTGAGTGTCCCTTTAAGAAAGGTTTTTGTCTTATCACATGGCTTCAGTGATATCATTTTGTGGGTGGAGCTGAGTGGTGGCTGTGAGTTTTTTTGGTTTCATTATTTTCATGCACATATACTCCCTTTCCATGCCAGACACTCCAATTGTTGCATTGATCATTGACACTTAAAGACTCTTTTACTTCCCTGTCAGCTCCAGCACCTCAATCTCCATGGGTTGAGCACTCAGATATCCTCTGCCAGTCTTGGCATGCTCTACCTTGTTGTGAGCTCTTTTGTCCTGCAAGCACGGATGGACAGCAAGTTAGGCTCTGGATGATGCTGAGTAAATTCCCTCATGCTAAACTTGGTCTTACTCCTTTGCTAGGTACACAATAATATACATCTCTCTTCCATCGTAAGGTCAGAAGTGGGGATGCTCGCAGATGGTACAATGTTCAGCACCATTCATGACTCCTCAGATAATGAAGCAGTTCATATCCAAATGCAGCAAGACCTGGACAATATTGAGGTTTGGGCTAATAAGTGGCAAGTTACATTCATGCCACAAGTGCCAGACAATGACCATCACCTACAAGAGAGGATCTAACCATTGCCGCTTGAAATTCAATGGCAATTACCATCGCTGAAACCCCGCTGTCAACATCCTATGGGTTACCATTGATCAGAAACTGAACTGGACTAGCCACATTAATACTGTGGCTACCAGGGCATTTCAAAGGCTAGGAATCGGTGAGTAGCTTACATCCTGACCCCCCAAAGCCTGTCCACCATCTACAAGGCACAAGTCAGGAGTGTAATGGAATACTCTCCACTTGTCTGGATGAGCGCAGCTCCAACAACTCTCAAGAAGCTCGATACCATCCAGGACAAAACAGCCTGATTGATTGCTCCCCCTTCCACAAATATTCAAACCCTCCACCACCGATGAACAGTGGCAGCCATATGTACCACCGACAAGATGCACTGCGATAACTCGCCAAGGTTTCTTCGACAGCACCTTCCAGATGCACGACCACTACCATCTGAAGGACAAGAGCAGTAGATACCTGGGAACCCCACCGCCTGGAGGTTCCCCTCCAAGTCACTCACAACCCTGACTTGGAAATATATCGCTATTCCTTCACGATCGCTGGGGCAAAATCTTGGCATTCCCTCCCTAACAGCACAGTGGGTGCATCTACACCTCAAGGACTGCAGCAGTTCAAGGAGGCAACTCACCACCACCTTCAGAAAGGCAACTAGGGCTGAGTAATAAAACCCAGCGATGCCCACAACCTGTAAATTAATAAAACAAATCTGTTATAGGCAGTGCATTGGACTGAGAGGAGACTGAGTTCATATGAAACCCATATACGTCCAGTGATTGTGAAGCCGTTGCTGAGAATGCACAGATTTATCTGACATCAGGAACAATCACATAGACGTTGAATGATCCTACTGTCCCGATGACCTTTCAGCCACAGTTTGCAAAGAATTCACTCAGGCTCACCCTTGCGGTTCGGAGAAGATCATTCATCCTTTTGCTATACTGAACTCAGTCTGGTTACTGCACAGCTCACCAGCTGATCTCTGCCACCACTTGCTTATTAAATTGTCTCTTGTGACAATCAAATGGAAAGAGTATCCCCTTGTGCTCACTCACGACCTGGAAGAGGCCCGTTAGCGACCTGTCAGTAAACTGTGGGGCAATCCGACGACCACGCAGCAACACCTCATCTGCAATGAATTTTCAGTCACAGTTGGGATGTTGGAATTATTTTCTGAACAATTTCCACATTATGGGTAGAAAATCTTTGCCTTATACTTTTCAAATTAAACTAAACAGCCCCTCTCATATCAAAATGGAGCACTCACTTTCCCTGGCCTTTTATACTGTTGGTTTGCCTGCCTTTCAATAACGGCATGGGGACCAGCACACTTGTCAGATGTTCTGTGGGTCTCCTGCTCCTATAACAGAACTCCTGCAGTGTAGAAGGAGGCCATTCAGCCCATCGAGTCTGCACCGAACCTCTTGAGAGAACACCCTACCCAAACCCCCTGCCCCGTAACCTCGGCTACCATGTGCAGCTTTGGACACTGGGGCAATTTAGCATGGCCAATACGCCTAACCTGCAAATCGTTGGACTGTGAGAGGGAACCAGAGCACCCGGAGGAAATCCATGCAGACACAGGGAGAAAGTGCAAACTCCACACGGACAGTCACCCAAGGCCAAAATTGAACCCAGGTCCGTGGCGCTGTGAGGCAGCAGTGCTAAGCACTGTGCTGCCATACCGCCCTGGAAGGTGATTGCGCAGGCTCTCTACATCACTTTCATCAATTGGCCGACTAACATGTGGGTGCATTCAGTTGTCCGCCAGTGACCCGTGCAAGGTTGCCACTGCCTTTCCGCCCTGATGTGGCAGCGTGAGCAACAATATCATGATTAAATTCCACCCCTCCAGTGAGTATAATGTGCTGAGAACCTGCACTTTACACCCTAGAAATTTAATTTTACTAAGGTTTGAGTAAGATTGATAATCCAACCAAATAAATTGAATTGCTTCTGCTTGTATACTGATATGCTTTATGTTTCTACCAACATAAGTCCCCAAAGCCTATCTAATTTATACTGATGTTTAAGAGGACTTATGAATTTTAGTAAAGGTCTACATTCTGGACAGACAAAATACTGTTTGAATATACATTCAATCAATCAGGTTTTATGTCTGCTACAGCCTTGCTATTAAAGTGGGAATGCATAGTTCTCTAAATTATTAATTCAGTATAAACCCCTACCGGCAGCAAAAAAATGATAGGACAGTTGCACACCATGTCAGAATCTGTGTATTATCAACTGAATTTTCTTTGACAGCAATTGTCCTTTTTTGGTGAAGGATAAACTTCATGGAGGAATTCTCCGTTGACTGACGCAGAAATCGCGAAACACGATTGGGCTGGGAATAGGTTCCGAAGTCAAAATCGTGGTGGGTGCCGATTTGACGAAAAAAATCGCAATTCTCCGTCACATCGACAGCGCCGTCAATGCCGTCTGGAAGGCACATACACTGAACACTATATGCATGTCATTAGCGGGCCCGACCTGGTATTCGCCAGGACCTCCGCGATAATCCGCCTCCGATAAGCCGAGTTCCCGACGGCGCGGTACAATTCTGCTTTTAAAGGACCCCTGCCCTGTGACCTGGCTCCCCGTTGGCGCGCATTTCCTGGGGCGGCCTAGCTTGGATGGGCCAGGCTGCTCCGCGGGCATGCTGGGTGGCGTGCCACCCTGTTCTGCCCGCTGCCCACCAGATGCACCAGGGATGGAACGGGGGGAGTCCGAGGATCCGCAGTGTTCGGGGACCTCCCCTGCAGGAGTTACCTGCACGGGCCCCGGCCCCTCCTCCTCCCTCGGGGTGCCCGATGGCCCCCGGGCCTCTCTATGGGACTGGGGTGCGAGCAGAGACAAGCCCCGAGGCACCACCAACCCCTGGCGCTGCCAGTCCTGGAGGCCCGCTGTGGTATCGACCAGGGTCTGAACGTTAGCAGCGATGGAGCTCAGGAAGTGGGCCATCCCAGCCTGGGAAGGCGCCACCTCCCTCTGAGCTTGTGCGACACCATCCAGCATCTGGGCAAGGCCGCCGATGCTCTCAGCGATGGTCTGCTGAGACTGGGCCATGGCCTGCTGCAAGTCGGCCAGACTGCGGAGTGCAGCTGCAATGTCCAGCTGGCTCTGGGACATGGCTGCCTGTGAGAGGGCTGCCCTGTCCTGAGCCATGGATGGCGCATGCACATGAAGCCCCACGCCTTGCATAACCTGGCCCATGGCCGAAACCGTTGCACTCATTGCCTCCACCGCGGACGCCACCCATGCGGTGTCGGCCTGGTATGGCAGCCATGACCAGCACCACTCACAGACTTTCTGGAGAGAAACACAGAGGAGAGAATGTAGCAGGACCTGGCCTGTTTGCCAGGATCAATCTGGAAACTCCTTAGGACTCTGAAAAGCATTCAATTGGGATAGGATCCAATCACCACAAGTTACTGGACAGAGTACAGCCTTTGGGCCCATTCAATAAAGCCAAGCCCCACCCCATCTCTAATTCTTTGGTGCCAACAAGTCTGAAGCCTCCTGTTCAAACCAGCAGGATTCTCTCTGCTTTTGGTAACTTCTGAATTCTGCTGCTTTATTAAGATTCATGCCCATTCATCATCCATTCGTCAAAAATAATAATGGCAAATAAGAGAATGGGGGAAATAAGGGAATGAACAGTAAGGACTCTTACGATACAAAGTATCTGCTCAAAACTTCCCCCATTTTCATGTTTACCATCAATAATTGACAAGTCTCTACCTCTCAGCAACCAAAAGTCACTTTAGCTACTTTTTTCCTTTCTGTACACTTCTAGAAACACTTATAGTGTTTTTTTCAATATTTTTATTCAAGGCATTTTTTATACACAGACAAAATCAGAAGAATAATCAGGCAACTCATCAAATAACCGACAGCCACTCTCGCTCGCTCCCCTGATGCAACCCCCTTCTCAGATCCTGCCTTCCCCATATTAACCCCTTTACTGTCCCCCCCCTTGTACCTATGTACCACTTTGAACTGAATGAGGCTTAGTCATGCACACAACGAGGACGCGTTCACCCCTGAAGGGGGTGTCCAGAGATGAGACCTCTTAAAACTGAATAGCTAGGATAACACTAGAATAGTTCTGCACAAGTTAGCTTATTAAGGATTGAGATTAATCACAGAAAGCATACACAGTAATCATTATTAACTATTAAACCTGTATTTTTAGGACACAGCAGTGATAATCATTTGAATTCTAGCTACAAGCAGTGGCCATAATGCATGATGGGATTTAAGCTAGCGAACTTGCCCATGTTTTTGAGACAAATGGGATTGTGTTGTCAGCAAATTACATGGTCAAATCAGTGAACAGTTTTTATCAGTGGCCCCAATATCCTATCTCAAACAATCCATGGAGTAAAGAGGAAACCAGCTTTGGTATCCTTCCCCTGGATGAACAATGAGGTGGACAGGAACTGACTTCGATATAAGGTTAGCAATGTCCGAAAAACAACTTTAGAATGGACAGAAGGTCCTGGTAAACAACAGGTGACAGGATGGGGTTAAATCATGAGCTGATCACAAGTCATCATTTTGTTTCAAGTAATTTTATTGGATAATATAGAAGTGGCAGCTCCAAGGATTGGATCAAGTCCAACTGGGGTGGGCTATTGATTTTTGGAAAATCTTATAATTGATATGATTTTATCAGTGTTAGGCAGATTGATCTTGGCATTTATCCAGATCTCTCTGTCGTGAACACGAAACCAAGCTTGGAATAATTAAGCCTCGGTGTCCATGTACATAGATCCCTGAAAGTTGCCACTCAGGTTGAGAGGGTTGTTAAGAAGGCGTACAGTGTGTTAGCTTTTATTGGTAGAGGGATTGTGTTTCGGAGCCATGAGGTCATGTTGCAGCTGTACAACACTCTGGTGAGGTCGCATTTAGAGTGTTGCGTGCAATTCTGGTCACCGCATTATAGGAAGGATGTGGAAGCATTGGAAAGGGTGCAGAGGAGATTTACCAGAATGTTGCCTGATATGGAGGGAAGATCTTATGAGGAAAGGCTGAGGGACTTGAGGCTGTTTTCATTAGAGAGAAGAAGGTTAAGAGGTGACTTAATTGAGGCATACAAGATGATCAGAGGATTGGATAGGGTGGACAGTGAGAGCCTTTTTCCTCGGATGGTGATGTCTAGCACGAGGGGACATAGCTTTAAATTGAGGGGAGAGAGATATAAGACAGACGTCAGAGGTAGGTTCTTTACTCAGAGAGTAGTAAGGGCGTGGAATGCCCTGCCTGCAACAGTAGTGGACTCGCCAACACTAAGGGTATTCAAATGGTCATTGGATAGACATATGGACGATAAGGGAATAGTGTAAATGGGCTTTAGAGTGGTTTCACAGGTTGGCGCAACATCGAGGGCTGAAGGGCCTGTACTGCGCTGTAATGTTCTATGTTCTAAGCCGTCTTAACCAGGTTGATGTGTCTGCTCTGTGTATTAAGCTTAGCCATAACTAAAAGGGGAGTACCCCACGTGAAAGCTGGCTCAATACTCAGGTCTTTGAAATGCTCCTGCAACCCCCCCACAAGTCTTCTGCCAAATCTCGGCCCCCACCACCCCTCCCAACTCCTCCTTCCACTTGCATTTATTTTACCCCACCAGGGCTCCCTTACATTTCATCGACTTCTTATATACATCTGACACCTCCCCTCCCCTATTTCATCCCTCAACAGCACCTTATCCTGCAACCCCAAGGGCAACAGCTCAAGAAAGGTCGGCACCTCTCTCCTTACAAAGTCCCGACCCTGCAGGTACCTAAAACCAGTCCCCTGGGGCAGCTCATACACTTCCTCCAGTACCTCCAACTTCGCAAATTTGCCCCCTAAAAACAGATCGCCAAAGTGTTCAATCCCTGCCTGCCATCACCCCGAAACCTCGCGTCTACCCCCGTCGGTGCAAACCTATGGTTGTTGCAGATCTGAGCCCACACCGAGGCACCCTCCAGTCTCAAATTCTGCCTCCACTGCCCCCACATCCTCAGGGTCGGCACCACTGCTGGGCTCACGGAGTACATGGCTGGTGGGAGCGGTAGAAGTCCTTAAACATGTTCTCCTACAAGATGCCGTCTCCATCCGTCCCCACGCTGACTCCTCCCCCATGACCCACTTCCTAACCATAGCTATATTCGCCACCCAGTAGTAATTCATCATATTTGAAAACGCCAGCCCATTCCCCTCACCGCCATTCTAAGAAAGCCCTCCTAACCCGCGGGGTCTTCCCTGTCGACATATCCTCAGAGATCAGCGCATTGGCCTTCCTAAAAAACGACTTGGGAACAAAGATTGAGAGGTTCTGAAATACAAACTGAAGCCGATGTAGCTTCAGGTGTCACCGTCAGTGACACGGCAGCACATCCCACTTCTTAAAATCCGCTTTCACCTGCTCCACCAACCGAGCCAGGTTCAGCTTGTGCAGCTGTGCCCAGCCCCGTGCTACCTGGATACTCAATTACCTAAAACTCACTCCCATCACCCCAAATGGTAACTTCCCTCACCTCCTTTCCTGCCCTCCAGTCTCAGTCGACAACACTTTTCCCCATATTCAACTTGTATCCTGAGAACTGGCCAAACTCTCCCAGGATTCTCATTATGCCTTCGCTACTGCTCAACGGGTCAGAACTATACAGCAACAGGTCATCCACATACAATGACACCCTCTTTTTGATGTCCCCCCATCCCACTCAATCTCTCTCCAGTCCCTCAATGTTCTAAGCGAATTGCCAGCAGCTCTACTCAGATGAAGAGCAATGCAGAGAGAGAGCATCCCTGCCTCGTCCCACGATGCAGCCCGAAGTTCCCCAAACTCACTCGGTTCATCCGTATGCTCGCGACCAGCGCCTTATTGCAGCTGGACCCAGTTCACCAATCCGAACCACCCCAGCACCTCCAATAAATATGCCCACTCCACCCGATCAAACGCCATCTCTGCATGCATCGCCAGCACTCCCTCTACCTCCTTCCCCTCCGTAGGTATGATTACATTAAGCAGCCTCTTCACGTTCGCTGACAACTGCTTTCCCTTCACAAGACCCCTTTGATCTTCGCCTATCACCCACGGGATACAGTCCTCAATTTGCGATGCCAACAGCTTCATCAACAGCTTGGCATCCACATTCAGTGCTGATATCCGGCGCTATGACACGCACTGTTCCGGATACATACCTTTCTTTCGTATCAGGGAGATGGAGGTCTGCGACAATGTAGGGGGTAGTTCCACCCTCTCCCTTGCTTCATTTTGCACCCTGACAACCAATGGCCCCAGGTCTGCCAAAACATTTTATAGAGCTCTACCGGCAAACTGCCGTCCCACATCCAGCCTCCACTGCGAGTGCTGGCACCGTCCCCCGGACCACACGCAGACCCACCCAGTGCGGCACGTGGTCAGCAATCGCAATCGCTGAAGACTCCGAGTTGGCCATCCCACCAGCAGCATCTTATTTAGCACAATTAAATCAATTCGGGAGTCCACCCAGTGCACATGGGAGAAGTATGAAAACTCCTTCGCCTTCGGCCTCCCAAACCTCCACTTGTCCACCTCCCCATGCGCGCCACTAGCCCCCCAGCTCCTTTGCCACTGCCGACACACTCGACGACTTGGGACTCAACCGGTCCAAACTTGGATTCTTGACTGTATTAAAATCCTCCCCATAATCAGCTGATGCGAGTCCAAGTCAGGAATCTTCACAAAATCCACGTCACCCCAAAGCGGGGCATAGATGTTGACCAGAAACATTGGCATTCCCTCCAACTGTCCACTCACTATCGCATATCTTTCCCCCGATCGGCCACAATACTCCCCACCTTGAACACAACCCGTTTATTAACCAACGCCGCCAACCGACTCATTTTCATATCCAGCTCCGAGTTAATCACCTGACCCACCCATCCCTTTCTCAGCGTAGGCTGGTGTCTTCAGGTGCGTCTCCTGCAAAAAAGCCACATCCGCTTTCAGACTCCTCAAATGCGTGAACACACCCGACCATTTCACCGGCCCATTCAACCCCCTCAATGTTCCATGTGACCAGCCTGAACAGGGGGTTCCCTGCTCCATTCCCCTGCCGATCAACCATACCCCTTTTCGGGCCAGCCCCCGGCCTTGTCACGCAACCCTCCCAGCCCAGCCTCAGATGTCTACCGTCATCGATCTTCCAAACTGCGCCACACCAACCACATCCATGTCAACAATTCCCTCCCCACCTTCAAACAAAAAAACAACTCCCTCCCGCACGCCATCCTCCTCGCAACATTCCAATTAACTAGCCTGCCTGGTGGTAATGGTGGCCCCGCTGAAGGCCTTCAACCATCCTACCTCCCTCCAATTCCCCTCTTCCTCAAGCAACCCAACCATCTATGCCTCAAGAGTAACAAAAGGCACACTCACCATCATTGTTCCCCGTCAAAATCTTCCCCCGTATACCCACCACCAAACACTTTAAAGAACACCCAAAAACTCCTCCTGCGTTCAATATGGAATTACAGAATTTACAGTGCAGAAGGAGGCCATTCGGCCCATCGACTCTGCACCGGCCCTTCGAAAGAGCACCCTACTTAAGCCCAGATGTCCACCCTGTCCCCGTAACCCAGTAACCCTACATAACATTTTGGACATTAAGGGGCAATTTAGCATGACCAATTCACCTAACCCACTGTTATGGGCGAGGTGTTTTCAGAACCCCAAAATGTATCATGGAGTTCAACCAATCTCTCCCTTTAATGGATTTGTTGCTTTTCCTAGCACACGGCTTTTCCCCTAGATGTGGGATTACAATTATGGACACATGGGTTTTTAAACACAAAACACTGTTCATTCCATGAACTCAACTTAACATCTTAATAAACATTGGAACTCTTAACACCCCTTACTTCAAAGATAACTCAGAAAATATTGCAACAGTAAATAATTCCTTAAAATGTTCCTTCAAACTTCCAAGAGACTTAACACCTTGAAACAGTACCACATCAGGTTAAAGGATATATATATTTTCTATAGAATGGCAGAGATATATTAGCTTTGTTGAATTCAGCTCCTGCACCTTGCTTTCTTCTTGCAAACTGCAAAACAAAACTGCAAAATGGCTGACCTGACCTCAGCCCCACCCACTCTCTGACATCACTGTTTTCTTGAATGTACATTGCTTAAACATCCATGTATTAAAGGTACCCTCACATGACACTTCCCCCCCCCCAAGAAAAAAAAACAACCCATCAACTTCAAGATGGTTTCATTTTACACTTTTGCACCATCCACTAAGAAATGTACACAGTAAATATACCTTTTTGTTTTTTTTAAAAAACAACACATGCAAACAAGTATAATAATACAGTCCATTTTTCTTTGTTCTTCTTCCTCCAACCAAAATCCTTCTCGATTGGCAGTCTCTTTGAACAAAGTATCTGCACGATCCATCCATTCCTCTACTCCTCGGCATTTCTCTTCAGAGTCAGATAATTTAGTTCAATCTGCCCACAGAGCCCCTTGAAATTCTCCAATACGGGAACAATATGAACATCCTCATTTTCCAATTTAATTTGAGGTAGGTCAAATTCACTGTCACCTGGATTTGGTTTGTCACTTTGAGTTAGAATCATTAAAATCTCCTCCTTTTTCACTCCTTCCCTTTCAAAGTACCTTTTAAGCATATTCACATGACACACTCGGTGAGTCTTCCTTCTATCTGGTGTATTTACCACATAATTTACCTCACTTAATTTCCTTTCAATCTGATACAGTCCACAAAACCTAGCTTTTAAAGGCTCCCCTACCACTGGTAACAACACTAAAACATTGTCCCCACTGGCAAAACTCCAAATTTTGGATTTCTTGTCCGCTACCCGTTTCATCACATTTTGTGCAACTTTCAAATGTTGTCTAGCCAATTCACCTGCTCTATTTAATCGTTCCCTAAAATTTGACACGTTATCCAATCGTGTAATTTCCGATTTCTCACCCACCAATTTTTCTTTAATCAATTTAAGTGGACTTCTTACCTCATGACCAAAAATTAGTTCAAAAGGAGTAAATTTGGTAGACTCATTAGGTGCATTCCTAATTGCAAACAATACGAATGGGATTCCTTTATCCTAATCCTCTGGATAATCTTGAAAATACGCCCTCAACATTGTCTTTAATGACTGATGCCACCTTTCTAACGCTCCCTGCGATTCTGGATTGTATGCAGTTGATTTAAATTGTTATATTCCTAAGCTACCCATAACTTCTTTGAATAACTTTGAAGTAAAAGTCGTTCCTTGATCCAATTGAATTTCTGTGGGTAGTCCATATCTAGTACAGAATTTAAGTAACCCCTCCACAATCCTTTTAGCTGTAATATTATGTACTGGAATGGCCTCTGGAAACCTAGTAGACACATCCATTATAGTCAAAAGATATTGAATCCCACTTTGTGTTTTAGGAAGCGGTCCTACACAATCAATTCGGACCTTGTAAAAGGTTCCTCAAATGCTAGAATGGGTATTAAGGGCGCTGGTTTTATCACTGCTTGAGGCTTCCCTATCACTTGACATGTGACATGATTGACAAAATTTAACTACAGCTTTATGTAGTCCAGGCCAACAAAAATGTTTGTGGATTTTAGCTTGAGTTTTCCTTGTTCCCAAATGACCTCCCACTGGTACCTCATGTGCAACTCGCAACACCTCCTTTCTATACCCTACCGGCAATACTACTTGATGAACGTCTGCCCACTTTTCATCCGCCTGGATATGTACAGGTCTCCATTTTCTCATCAAGACATCATTTTTACGGTGATAACACTCTGGTATACTCTCAGATTCCTCTTCCGTATATGCTTTCTGATATATCTGTTTTATTTCTACATCTCTCTGTTGTATCTCGGACAATTTTTCTGAAATAAAAATATCCGCCTCATCCTCCACCTGTTCTTCTTCTTTTTCAACCATCTGATAAAAAGTCGTTTTTGATAATTGCACTTCAACTTCATCTGCACTCTTTGATTTCTCCTCTTGTCTTAACCTGTGACTTTGCGACCTTGTTACTACACAATCCAGAAAAATCCCAGGGTATTCGTCCTTCAACACTTCAGTTGACTGATTTTCCACTGGCTTATCAACCACAGTAGGCATCACTCCTACCTGCGATCCAGTTATATTATTACCCAAGATAAACTATATTCCTGGACAAGATAGTTTATCTATTACTCCTACTACCACTTCACCACTCTTCACTGGACTTTCCAACCTTACCTTATATAATGGAATGCTACTCCTCTCACCCTGAATTCCACATATCACCACCTTTTCTGGCAACATTCTTCCCAAACTACATAATTCCTCATCTCTTACCATTAAAGATTGACTAACCCCTGTATCTCTTAAAATGGTGACTTCTTTACCTGCTCCTCCTGATACACATGAGTAAACTTTACCCACACAAGCAAATTCTTTAAAGACATCTGGCATCTTCTTAACAATTACTTGTTGAACAGGCTGTACAATCATTTGCACCTCCTTCGCTTCCCTTGTGCTTTCCTTTACCACTCTAACAAACCCCACTGTCTTATCCTGTTTTACCACATCAGCCTTCCCAGTGCTTTTCTTCAACCACCAACACTGTGACTTTACATGGCCTAGTTTATTCCAGTGAAAACATCTGAAACTTTTCATTTCTTTTCCACCCTCCTGGATTTCTTTTTTAATCTGAGGTACACTCTCCTTATTATCTCCCATCAGGTCACCTTTACCTTTGCCACTTGAGTATTTCTCATGTCCCCAGTTTCTATCCCTCACCGGCTGAAACTGATGTCAGAAACCAATCTTTGATTTATTAACTAATTCATAATCATCTTGCATTTCCGCTGCTAATCTCGCAGTTTTAACCCTCTGTTCTTCCACATGAGTTCTCACTACATCAGGAATTAAATTTTTAAACTCCTCCAAAAGTATAATTTCTCTGAGAGCTTCATATGTTTGGTCTATTTTCAAAGCCCTTATCCACCGATCAAAATTACTCTGTTTGAGTCTTTCAAACTCCATGTATGTTTGACCAAATTCTTTCCTTAAATTTCTAAACCTTTGGCTGTCATGTTCAGACACGAGCTCATATGCACTTAAGATGGATTTCTTCACCTCCTCATATGTTCCAGATACCTCCTCCGGTAGTGATGCAAACACTTCACTAACTCTACCTGCCAGCTTTGTTTGAATCAGTAACACCCACATGTCCTGTGGCCATTTCATTTGTTTAGCTACTTTCGTAAATGAAATGAAAAAGGCTTCCACTTCCTTCTCTTCAAACCTTGGCAATGCTTGGACATATTTAAATAGATTCCCACCAAGCCTTCGACTATGACACTCTTCCTCACTATCCTCATCACTATCATCCAACTGTACGTTCCCCTTTTCGTCTGCCAATTTTAACTGATTGTCCTGTTTCATGGCCATTGTCTGAAGTTCAAACTCCCTCTCTTCATCTTTTTCCCTGATCTGTATCTCCCTTTCTTTTTCTTTTTGTTCTGCTGGGGCTATTCTTTCTTTTCTCCTTTCTTCTCTCTCCTTTTCTTTTTCCTCTATCTCTCTTTTTCTTTCTTTTTCCTCTCTCTCTCTCTTTCCCTTTCTTTTTCCTCTCTCTCACTCTCGTATGCCAGCCACTTTAATTGTTTCTCATGTTCCATTTGTTTCATTTGCAACTGAATGTTTGCAATTTCCAATGAGTCAAACTCTATCTCAGGCAACTTTAAATGCTTAACCACCACCATAATTACCTCACCTTTTCGCATTTTGTCAGGTAATGTTAACTGCAATGTTCTTGCCAAATCTGACAGTCTGCTTTTCGTTTCTGTCCGTAAAGTACTACGTGTCACATTCTCCACCACCAAAAACCTCTGAGCCTCTGAAAGAGCCATTGTTCACAGCACTCTCCCCACTTAAACTAAAATACCACACCGGAAAAGCAACAATCCTTCACTGTCTTCAAGTTCACAAAAACCAATCCAAGAGATAGACATTTATCCCGGACGAGCCCCCAATTGTTATGGGTGAGGTGTTTTCAGAACCCCAAAATGTATCATGGAGTACAACCAACCTCTCCCTTTAATGGATTTGTTGCTTTTCCTGGCACACGGCTTTTTCCCTCGGCGTGGGATTACAATTATGGACACGGGGGGGGGGGGGGGGGGGGGGTTTAGACACAAAACACTGTTGATTCCATGAACTCAACTTAACATCTTAAATAAATATTGGATCTCTTAACACCCCTTACTTCAAAGACAACTCAGAAAATATTGCAACAGTAAATAACTCCTTAAAATGTTCCTTCAAACTTCCAAGAGACTTAACACCTTGAAACAGTACCACATCAGGTTAAAGGATATATATATTTTCTACAGAATAGCAGAGATATATTAGCTTTGTTGAATTCAGCTCCTGCACCTTGCTTTCTTCTTGCAAACTGCAAAACAAAACTGCAAAATGGCTGACCTGACCTCAGCCCCACCCACTCTCTGACATCACTGTTTCCTTAAAGGTACATTGCTTAAACATCCATGTCTTAAAGGTACCCCACATGACACCACACATTTTTGGACTATGGGAGGAAACTGGATCACCCGGAGGAAACCCACGCAGACACTGGGAGAAAGTGCAAACTCCACACAGTCACCCGAGGCCGGAATTTAGCCCGGCTCCCTGGAGCTGTGAGGCAGCAGTGCTAACTACTGTGTCACCATGATGTCCAAATTCTTCACACTCCTCCCAGTTCATTGTCGTTCATAAATTCCATAGCCTCCTCTGGTTTGTCAAAATACCACTCTCGCTTCTGGAAAGTCACCCACAGGTGGGCTGGGTACAGCACCCCAAACCTCACCCTCCTCAATGTTCTGAAACACCAGGCCCTGGGACTCCAGCCTCTGCTCAACTCACTCGATCCCAGATCTCAGCGGTTCCATCATCTTAGCAAGGTATCCAGGGCCTCTTTCTTGTACTGCCGGAACGTATCATTCCGGAACTCCACAAACTGCTCCGTCGTCCACTAAGCAGGCAGCATAGCCCTCTTGCCCACTGCCATCTTTCCCTGTGGTGCATCACAAAAACTCTCCTGTTCCAACAGCACTTTCTTTTTCATGGCGCTCCTGTTCCATGTACCAGCCACAACAGAGGAGTATTACCTTCCCCAGGCTCTCCTGTTCCTATTGCCCTAAAATACTTTGTCCTTTGGGGGGGGGGAAAAGACCAAAAACATCTGCCTTGAGCCACCAAATGTGCGACCACTCACTCCATGGCCGCCACCAGAAGTCCTTAAAGTCTATTTTAATATTTCTAGCTCGCTTTCCTTCATACTCTAATTTCTATCTTGTTATATTACTTTAGTAATCCTTTTCTTGTTTTTGTGGGGTGGGTCAGAGGTATTGGGGACGAAGTCAGTGGGTATGGAGGAAAAGGAAAGTACCTGTGTGGGTCATAAGGCTATACTTGCGGGGTGGGGTGGGTGTTGTGGTTTGTGTCAGTCATCCTGCTTTCAGTGCTGTATGAGTCAGCGTTTAGTGTTGAGTAAGTTTTCTGTCTGTGGCACACTGAGTGAGATGTGATGAAAGCCAAGGAGCTGGGCCTAATGGGCTGGGTGAATGAGACCCCAAGAGAAAACAACATGGTGCCCACCTGGGGGGCTGGTAGGGGGCTCAGCCTCTGGGGTAGCTGTCCAGGAGGCCTAGGTGTTGAGGCATGATAGCCATGAGATCTCTGAATTATGCAACCTTAGAACGGTGTCAATTAGCTCTGTCTCTTCCAGGAGCAGAACGCAATTGTGCCCTCTAACATTCCTAAGATTAATGTTTATGACACTAATTGGCAATCAAGAGTTAACCCATAGTAATGTCAGCTCGCTACAGTCGCAAAGTGAAGGAATGGGATGAGTACTCAAAGTTCAAAGCTCAAAGCTTGGTTGCTCCAAGCTCACCTCCCTCCCTGGACCCCAACACCTGCCAATCAGGATCCACTAGCCCCCCAAGGCAGTCATAAATGTCCAGTTGCTCTGGCCTTTCCTGTCAGAACCCCAGTGGCAGTGGCGTGCATCTGCTGTGCAACCACCAGATGCGCTTCATAAGACCATAAGACATAGGAGCAGAATTAATCAGCACGTTAACCCTAAGAGAATCATGAACAAGGACTCCCAAGTCCCTTTGTTCTTCTGATTTCCTAAGCATCTTCCCATTTAGAAAATAGTCTATGCCTGCTTTTCTCCTTCCAAAGTGCATAACCTCACACTTTTCCACATTGTATTCCATCTGCCACTTCTTTGCCCACTCTCCTAGCCTGTCCAAGTCCTTATGAAGCCTGCCTGCTTCCTCAATACTATCTGCCCCTCTACAGATCTTTGTATTATCTGCAAACTTAGCAACAGTGCCTTCAGTTCCTTCCTCCAGATCATTAATGTATATTGTGAAAAGTTGTGGTCCCAGCACCGACCCCTGAGGTGCACCACTAGTCACCGGCTGCCATCTTGAAAAAGACCCCTTTATCCCCACTCTCTGCCTTCTGCCAGTCAACCAGTCCTCTATCCATGCCAGGATCTTATCCTTAACACCATGGGCTCTTAACTTATTTAACCGTCTCCTATGCGGCACCTTGTCAAAGGCCTTCTGGAAATCTAAATAAATCACATCCACTGGTTCTCCTTTGTCTAACTTCCTTGTTACTTCCTCAAAGAACTCTAACAGATATGTCAGACATGACCACCCCTTGACGAAGCCATGCTAACTCAGCCCTATTTTATCACGCACTTTCAAGTACTCCGCGGTCTCATCTTTAATAATGGACTCTAAAATCTTACCAATGACCGAAGTCAGGCAAACCGGCCTATAATTTCCTGCCTTCTGCCTCCCACCCTTCTTAAACAGTGGTGTTACATTAGCCACTTTCCAGCCCTCTGGTACCCTTCCTGCCTTCAGTGATTCCTGAAAGATCATCACCAATGCCTCCACAAACTCCTCAGCTATCTCTTTTATGACCCTGCTTCATGCACGTGAGTGCCCATTTCCAACACAGCGTGCATGACAGCTTCGCCCTCAGCCAGTCTAAGATCCCTGGAAACTTCACACGACATCAGGGATGTCTCTTTGGGGATGAGGGATTTCCCTTCAGGTCGTGGCTAATGACAGCAGTGCAAAAGCCACAGACCACTTTGGAAACCAGGTGCAATGAGACGCACAATGTGACCCGGGCTGTCATCCAGCATCGGCCTGTTGAAGCCGAGGTTGAACTGCCTTAACAGGTTTGATGGGGCCCTACAATACAGCCCCCAGATGGCCTCCAACATTGTCATGGTCTGCTGTGCCCTCCACAACCTGGCTCTGCAGTGAGGTGAAGAGCTTCCTGAGGACGACCTTGAGAAGCGACATATATCCTCGTACGAGGAGGAGGATATACCTGAGGATGCTGAGGAATAGCCCATTGAGGATGGAGGCCAGGCAGTGGTGACCGTGCACATGGCAGGCGGGCCTGAGATGCCCTTATCGTCTCTGACTTCTTGGATGAAGACCAGCTCGTTTGCGTACAGTGTAACCTCCACCCCAGAATGAGTGTCCCCTCTGTGACCAGAGGATAAAAGTGGCGAAGATTCAGTCAGCAGGGTTCTATGGCAGGGGAATCCTTGAGTGCCTGCTGCCCGGTCAGTGTAGGAGGGAGATGATGACTCACAGTGAGGAATAGTTTGTGATGTTCCTCAGAGAATGCTTATGTCTGACTTCTGTCTCTCTGCTGCCAGCACACAGACTCCTTGGCTCATGTCTGAGCGAGGTTTATGCTTCATACCTTTGTCCCTTTGATATAAGCAGGGATTAATGGTGAGGGTTTTGGATTCAGTGAATCATATCTGAGTTCCATCACTGCGAATGAAACATTTGCTCTGAGAGTGCCTAACCGTCTGGTGGGCATGGGGGGCCAGTGAGAACAACTGTGTCTCGATGGGGAGAAGCGCCATGACACTGGGCGGCATGTTAAATATTCTAAGGCATCAAAGTGGAGAGCAACAATAATATTTAATTCAGGGATATATCCAAATGTTACAAGTCACAATGTTCCCCAACCAATAGGGCCGAACTTCATCTGCGCCCAGGCTGTGCCACTACAATTCCTTACCCTTGCGTTCCCTCCCACTACGTCTAGGCGTGTCCCCAGGATGCACATCAGAAGTGGAAATGGCCTGCTGCCTTCCACGCTCTGTTGCCTGAGATGCCCTTGGTGGTCGTCCTCTGGAGGGCTGAGACCAAGAAGGCCCCAGTGTACTTTAGGGTAGCACTGGTGTTGTTGCATCACCCTATTCTGTCTGCTGTGACGAGTTGTGCTGTTCTCAGAAACGGGGGATTCATATTAGCTAGTCACTCCCGGGGTGCCTTGGGCTGTGCTCCAGTGGATCCTCCTCCCTCTGGTTCCTGGGTTATTCCATGGGATGGAGGGGCAGCTGAAGTGAGCTGCAGAAGCCTCAATGTCATCTAGTGCTGCCAGTCCTCGAGGACTGCAATTGTCTGAACCTTGCAGTTGAACCCTCAGCCATGATCCTCAGGGACTAAGCCATGCTTTGGGGCTCTCAGTCATGAATCTGACCTCTTGCCCCAAGCTTCCCACTGTGGATGCCACCCTGGGAATGTTGGCCTGGGTGCCACACAATGCTGGCACCACCTCCTTCGACAGAAGGTTATGAGGCTCCTCCATTTGGCCTTGCAGTCACAAGAGTGCTGACACTCCCTCCTGGTATTCCCGGCTCTGCCTTTGCATCTCAAGCAGCTAAGGGGTGAATGTATCCAGAGGAACAGCAGCTGGCTGGAGTACAGCTGGGCCCTGGGATCCAGCAGTCTTCTGATTATCCAATCCCTGAAACATAACTGCCTCCACCTGATGTGCATCAGAAGCAGTGTAGTGCTCACCAGACAGTGACCCAGGAGCCTGCATGCTAAGATCGCCCACTGAGGTGTGTGTCTCTGTGCAGTGGATGGTGTGGGTGATAGCTGTGATGCTCCTTCGGTGTCCTGCTCCAACATCTCCTCCGAGGTTGTGTTGAGGGTGGACAATGGGACACTGCTGGTGGATGGGCCAAGCTGTTCGGGTGATGCTCCTGCAAGGCAAAGAATATGGTAATAGTACATGGCTAATCAAAGCTTTGGAATACACAGAACTGACTTGAGAATGGTCATCTTGATGAAAATGGTCCTCACTTTTCTCTCACAGGCCCACTTTGCGCTGAGCACAGATCCGCTCCTGTGCCTCCCCTGCGAGTTCCAGGGCTCACTCTTTGAACGGAGTCAGGATTTTCATCCCGGGCCTCCCACCGCCTGCCTTCTTGAGCTCATGGCAGTTGTGAGCTAGCTTATTCTGCAGGAACACAAATGGGAATAATGTTAGCTGGCCGCCTGGTGGGTCAGATGCCAATGATTCCTGGCACGTGTGGGCACTGTGTGTAAGTAGGGAGGGGTTCCAAAGAGGAGTGCGGGGTTGTGAGCAAGCTTATGGGCAGTTGGGCTGAGTCCCTGCTGGGTGGCAGCTTGTGGGGTGACATTCCGAAGGCTGATGGCAAGTTGGGATGCAGCGAGGAAACTGGGAGCACTTACCCTGGTACAACAGAGTCGGTCATTCATTTTCTTGCGGCATTGCGCCCCTGTATTCTTGGTCAGGCTGTTGACACTGACCAATGTTGTGACCGTCTCCCAGACGGGATTCCTTATCTTGCTGGAGGGTCTCCTGCCAGCCCAAGGGTATATTGTCGACTGTTTCTCCTCAACAGCATCCAGCATATGGGTGAGGGCTCCCTCAGTGAATTGTGGAGCAGACTTCGCCACTGCCATTCTCCTGTCTTGAATGAGAGCAAGTGCGGTGGATCCGTTTGGTTAAAGTGCTCAGATGATCCGGCGGGGGGGGGGGGGGGGGGGGGGGGGGGGGAGAGCATGGAAATAAAAACAAATCGGCCATAATGATCCATTTGGACCTATTTAGTGGGGCCCGGCGCCCTATGCTCCCGCCTCCCATGATTCTCTGGTCCTCATGGCCGGGAATCACATGGGCGAGGTTCACTTGAGGTTTCTACAAATGGTAAACCTGTCGTGGTGGACATCGTCGTGGGCCACGGTGCTACTTTTGCCCACCGCAAGATCCACCACGTCAGGACCACGATGGCAGAGACCATCTGAACCCACCCCCCCTGCACTGCAAATCAGCCCCCAACCCCCAGATTGCTTGGGTTCTCCCCCCACCCCCCCCCAAGAATAGGGGTGACCCGACATACCCCACCCCCCCCAGGACCCCTGTAATAGCGAGACCACCCACCATGATCCCAGTTATAGGGAAATCCCGCACAGACACCCATATGATAGGGAAACTTCCCACAGGGACCCTTGTGTTAGGGAAACCCCCCTAGGGGCCCCTGTGATACGGAGAACCCCGCATGAACCCCCTTGACTAAATGGATCACCCAGAGACTCCCAAACCAAAAAGACTCTCCCCATCAACCCTGTGATTAAACGAGCCCCCTCCCCCTCAAAGACTCACCCTTCAGAAAAGAGATGCTAGAGAACAGTCCAGACAGGGGCTGTGGCAGGCATTACAGTTATAATACTTACCTTGCAGTTCCACGTGTCCATTCCTCGAAGTAGAGCAGCTGCGTCTGCACCTGATCCACTATCTGCAGTCCATACATTTGGTGGAGTGGCTGATGAGGGAGAAGGCATGGTGTCACCTTGAGAGAGGATGGCAGGCCTCTCTCCTGGGGCTACATCTCAACACTCCTATGATACTCTGCAAGATCAGAGTGCAGGAGAAATATGACACCCTGCAAGTCCCTATAAATAATAAATTCCACAGTCAAGCTGGCAGCAGGTATATTTTATTAATTTGTTGGGTGGGAGGGTGGGGGTGGGTGGCGTAACTTCATACCTAACCAACTTACTTAGGACAGAGTTCCTGGCCTGCAGGCTTCAGATACACCCTGGCGCGAGGGGTGCCTTCCATTAACATGTTATTCACTGTGCCAATCTATGGCAGGATCAGGAATTGATCAGGGAGGATACATCTTTGCAAATATGTGAACAATGGACATAACCCATTAATTTTATGCTCCTTTCTCTATATCATTTACAAATATCATGAATAGTGGGAATTAAAAATCATTACTGATTAATTTCCACAAGTAGTGCACTTCAATTTATCACAATCTGGTGTCTTCTGTGGTTAAACTAATTAGGAATGTGTGATGAATGTAATTAATGCCAGGTCTTCTACACTTCTCTCAAACCTCCTGTAATCCAATCTCAGCCACAATTTCCCTTCCTCAGAACTGCTTTGTGTGATCAAAGTTTTCTGCTGAGACAATCCCTCCACTTGTTCAATACTACGTGGCTTTTTTGATAAGCAGTGTGGATCAATGAACCATTCTTGTGCACTACACTTACCATAGTATTAATTGATTTGACTGTGTTCAATTTCTTTCTTTGATTGCACATTCAAAAACTTGGTTAAAAACATCCCATAGTTATGCTCTTCAATGTCATGGGTTTATGTACCTTCTACAATCAACAATCCAAAGTATTCATTGCATTTTTAACCAAGCACTCAACCAGGACTTGAAATGGCCTTTGGCATATTTACTGCTTTGTCTTTATATATTATTGCAAATAATCATAATTTTTACAATTTGCTCTGATAAATTATGAGCTTGAGAAATGTGAAGGGAATATCATTACAGCTGGATCCAAAGAAATCAACTGTCTTTAATTAATACTGTCACATTTGGATTGCATGAAAACTTCAGAAGCAAAATTTGTGCAATCGCCACTTTGATCTTGTTTGTGTTGTCTTAACACAACATTATCAGGATAATTAACTCTTTCTTTAGAAATAGAGGTAATGAAAGTTTAAATTATCATTGAAATGTTAGTTTATCCAAACATCAGCTTTCTTGACGTTCATGTGCGTCACTGTGATTAACTGACAAAATAAAAAAGGCACATGTCATATTTGGGAATTGAATTAGTAGTTTGAAACAAAATATGATTGTAATCCATTATTGGATGTAAAAGGCTTCTCCGCTGTGTGGTAAAAGCCAATCTACCTCTACATTAAAGCAATTTCCATCTACTCTTGATGGCTGTTAAATACACCAGTGTGGTGAACAGTTACTGGCATTGCAGCGTAAGCATGGGACCTGCAAGGTCGGCTTTACACACTTAATTCTAACATTTGCATTTGTAGAAAATTTTTCATTGAATTGAAAAATTGCATTCAGTGTGGTAATTCACTTATGAAAAAAATAAATTAAAGGTGAATAAATAATTACTATGAATAATTTTATATAAATTATTGTTATTCGGAAAAAACTGGAAATCCTGATTTATAATTTTCACCATTGTCAGGAGGAGGGACACAATCAGAATAGAACAGTTATAGCAGCACAGGACTGAATAATTGGGGACAGCTTGCATCCTCTGTAGCCAAGAATGAGGGGCGAAATTCTCCCCCAATGGCGGGATGCCCGCCGACTGGCGCCAAAGCTGGCGCCAATCAGACGGGCATCGCGCCGGCCCAAAGGTGCGGAAGTCTCCGCATCTTTGGCGGCCTAGCCCCAACATTGAGGGGCTAGGCCGACGCCGGAGGGATTTCCGCCCCGCCAGCTGGCGGAAATGGCGTTTGTTGCCCCGCCAGCTGGCGCGGAAATGCGGCGCATGCGCGGGAGCGTCAGCGGCCGCTGTCAGTTTCCCAGCGCATGCGTGGGAGCGTCAGCGGCCGCTGTCAGTTTCCCGCACATGCGCAGTGGGGAGAGTCTCTTCCGCCTCCGCCATGGTGGAGGCCGTAGCGGAGGCGGAAGGGAAAGAGTGCCCCCACGGCACAGGCCCGCCCGCGGATCGGTGGGCCCCGATCGCGGGCCAGGCCACCGTGGGGGCACCCCCCGGGGTCAGATCGCCCCGCGCCCCCCCCCCAGGACCCCGGAGCCCGCCCACGCCGCCTGGTCCCGCCGGTAAATACCAGGTTTGATTTACGTCGGCGGGACAGGCAATTCCTGGGCTGGACTTCGGCCCATCCGGGCCGGAGAATCCAGCGGGGGGTCCCGCCAACCGGCGCGGCCGGATTCCCGCCCCCGCCCAATCTCCGGGAGCGGAGACTTCGGCGGGGGCGGGGGCGGGATTCACGGCGGCCAACGGCCATTCTCCGACCCGGCGGGGGGTCGGGGAATGACGCCCGAGAATCCTGACTGGTGTGTTTCCTGCCTGGTGCCATCACCACAGCAGTTGCAAACAAACTTAGAAACGGAGGGAGTAAATCCTGTTGCCCTCGTCCATGTTGGAACAAACAAAATAAGCAGGATTAGGGAAGATGTCTTGCTGAAAAGTTGTCTTGAGTAAGTTCCAAATCAAAAAGCAGGACCTCCAAGACAAGGATTATTACCTGGGTCTCCATGTGCAAATTAACATATGAGCAGACAGATCAGGAGAAGTACCATGTGGCTAAAGGGATGGTGTGGAAAAGAGGACTTGCTTTTCATGGAACACTGGCACCAGTTCTGGAACAGAAAGGATCTGTACCAATGGGGTCAACTCCACCAGAACTGGGATGAAACCTGGATCCCAGCGAAAAGGGTAAATAAGAAGGTGGCAAAAGTGTTCAACTCGTAAGGCAGGCAGAGAGAACTACAAGAAACGTAAGCAACCTAAATGTAAACAAAATAGGACAGGAGAACATAGGATAGAATAAAGTAAGGGAGAAAATTGATTAAATGACTAAATAGAGTGATAGCTCAGGCATCTAAAATGATGGTTAAACAGAAAATGAGTGGAAATCCGATTAAAATGAGTTAAAATATGTGTCCAACAATACATACATTATCAAAAATAAAACAGGAGAACTGAATGGGGCAGCACGGTAGCCTTGTGGATAGCTCAATTGCTTCACAGCTCCAGGGTCCCAGGTTCGATTCCGGCTTGGGTCACTGTTTGTGCGGAGTCTGCACATCCTCCCCGTGTGTGCGTGGGTTTCCTCCGGGTGCTCCGGTTTCCTCCCACAGTCCAAAGATGTGCAGGTTAGGTGGATTGGCCATGATAAATTGCCCTTAGTGTCCAAAATTGCCCTTAGTGTTGGGTGGGGTTACTGGGTTATGGGGATAGGGTGGTGGTGTTGAGCTTGGGTAGGGTGCTCTTTCCAAGAGCCGGTGCAGACCCGATGGGCCGAATGGCCTCCTTCTGCACTGTAAATTCTATGAAATTCTATGAAATGGAATCATGTTTTCAGAGAAAAGAGGCATAGGAGGAATTACTGAGATATGGCTGCACTAAAATCAGGACTGGGAATTAAGCAGGATATAACATATTTCGAGAAGAAGGAGAAGGTAAAAGAAGATGTAGAGTGACCGTAATTATTAGGGATGATATAATGGCAGTGGAAAAGAGGAACACAATTATCAGAAAACACAGTTGAATCCATATGAACAGAGATAAAAAGATGATGAAAGATCAATTAACAAGACATGTAGTTCACAGACAACCTAATAGTGAAGGGTGGAGGAAGAAATAGTCAGATGAATTAGGGAATTGTGTAAAAAATATAGAATAATAATCATGGGAATTTCAACTATCCTGATATTAATCAGACTGAAGAGGTAAGAAACGTCAACCAGGGAACGTTTACAGGACTCTTTCTAACCCATAATGTAAAAGCCCAACAAGGGAAGATTCACTTGTGGATCTAGTGATGGTCAATGAACCAGAGCTGGTAAGAGGAATAAAAATAGGGAACATTTAGGTAATAGTGATCATAACATGAAACATTTAAAAAATGTTAGAGAAGGAAATAGGTTTTTCAAAACCAAATTGATAGTATTAGCGAAAAGCTGATTTTGAGGGGCTAGGAACCGAATTGAGAAAATTAAATGGATAAATATATTGACAAACAATGACTTAGAAGAACAATGAAAAAGCATTTAAAGAAGTATTAAACAGAGTGCAGGAAAAGTATATTCTGCTAAAAGAAAATAACAAACTAAACACAAACGAGACTCCAGAGATGAATAAAGGCATAAGGGAATATTTATGGGTTAGGGAAGATGAAGTAGATAGACAGCAGAGGACAGTGTAAAGAGATTAGGAGAGAAGTAAAAAGGAACCAATTAAAAAAGCAAATAGGATTATGAAATTAATTAACAAGGAACATAAAACAAAACAGTTAAATATTTTTACAAGAATATCAATAAAAAGGAAGGTTATAATGGGAATATGACCATTAAGGGAAAGGCTGGATAACACCACAGATAATGATAAAGAGAAGGCAGAAATATTAAAATATTAAATAATTATTTTGCTTCAGTATATACCAGGCCGATAGATCAGTTCAACGTGACATTGAATAACAAGATGAACACTGCAATAAGTGCATTTAAATATAAAAAGGGGATGTATTCAATAAACAAATCAAACTCTAGCAGATAAAATCCAAACAGACCAGGGGTTTGATCCACATATTTTTCAAGAACCTAAGAGGAGATAGCAAAGGCAATACTTCTCACATCTGACAAGTCATTAGACAAATGTGCAATGCCAGAGGTCTGATTGATACATAATATTATCCAAATTTAAGAAGAGAGGCAGAACATGCCCTTGGAATTACAGACCACCGGTAGCAGAGTTCCAGATGAGGTGGAGAATCCAATGTTGGGCATAAAACAGGACCCTGATCCTGTTCCGATGCTCTGGTCCTGTGCTGGCATCAAGGTTTGCTCCCCATGCAGATTAACTCATTTGCAACATATTAATGGGCTAGGCACCAGATTCTCAAAGCCTGCATGAATCTCTGGCCCACTGCGGCCCTGGCACGGGAGCCTCGCAGTGGGCCAAGCGATTAATTCTTTTAGAGAGTTGCCCCCAAAGTCCATTGGAGGGCCAACCTCCCACCGACCCCACAATGCAAACCCTGCCCACCGCACCCCACCCCACTGACCAGAACCCCCCCCCCCCCCCCCACCCCCCCACCCCCAATAACAGAGACCTCTGTTTGGAAGCCGCATTATTGAAAACCCTGCTCGGAAGCCCCCCATTACAAAGACTTCGGCCTAGATGCTTCCCATTACAGAAACCCCTGCCTGGATGCCCCCCATTACAGAAACCCTTGCTGGATGCCCCCCATTGCAGAACCCCCTACCTGGAGGCCCCTCATTGCAGAGCCCTCTCCCTGAAGTCCCCTATTACAGAGACCCTTTCCTGGAAGCCCCATTATTGAGAACTCTGCTTGGAAGCCCCCCATTACAAAGACCCCTCCCTGGATGCTTCCCATTATAGAAACTCTTACCTGGAGGCCCCTCATTCCAGAGACCCCGGCCTGGAAGCCACCCATTACAGATACCCCTGCCTGGAAGCTACAAAGCTTGGTATTTAACTGGCTTTGATGTAGTCCAAGAGCTGTCAATCATAGCTCGATGTTTGTAAACATTGTGGTTCGTATCATAGCAAATTACTTGAAATCCACTCAAGGTGAGATTAAACCATCCACACAGCTGGCTTTGTGTGAAAGCTGTCAATCACAGCCGAGTGAAATCAATTTCATATTGAATGGAATGAAAATCTTACAGATCAAAGATCTGAGGGGGTTTAAATCCAGCTGATGTGCTTTTCGCTTTCTAGGAATTTACAGGTGATGTTTGCTCTGCCTGAGCCAGCAGGTGTATGGCACAGGTGAATTTTACAGCAATGATTTTGTTTCACTGTCTCTGTCTGGACTGCGCTCTACCCTCCAGCAGGGGTCTCGGACATGGGGGCTTCAAATCCATGGGGGTAATTCTAGAATCTAGAAAATTCTGTAAGATCAAAACCAAAGCCTCCACTACCTGCCACCTCTTTGAAAACCCTAAGCTTTGGGCCATTAGATCCTTTGAATTTGTCAGCTTTTAATTCCAATAATTTCTTCAGTACTGTTTTGTACTAATACAAATATCATTAGGTTCCTCATGATGACGAGACCTTTGGTTCTTCATTTCTTCTAAAATATGGGTTGTCTCTGTGGTGATATCATGGATGTGTAGTAATTCACTGACTGACCACTAGATATATAAGTGAATGTTAGAGTTAGGTGACCTCAGACTGACTAGAGAGCTGATAAAGAGAGGTTGCTTGTGCATGTTCATACTGTTATTCATCGGTTGTTTTCTATATATTTGACCCATAGTTAATATTAATAAATCATTTATAGCTTTAGCTACAAGTATTCTTGTAATATAAATCAGACCATCCAACAAGAATATTACAGCCTCTTCAACAGTGAAGGGGGGAAGGGGAGGGTAAAACTATGGGAAGTATAATGGTTAATGGGAAGCAAAGCAGCAGGTTAGCACGTGGGGAGGTGGGTCAACTACATGGACAATTATGAAAAAAGGTAAAGGGAAGAAGAACTCAGGAGATGTGGAGGTGTTAGGATTCAAACAGAAGATATGAAAACTAGCATAAGGGCACTTTACCTGAATGCTCGTAGCGTGCGAACAAGGTAAATGAGTTGACGGCAAAAATCATTGCGAATGAGTATGATTTAGTGGCCATTACAGGAACACAGTTGCAGGTTGGTCATGACTGGGAGTTAAATTTCCAGGGGTATCAGACTATTCGGAAGGACAGACAGGAATGGAAGGGAGGTAGTGTAGCCCTGATATTTAAGGATGACATCAGGGCGGTAGTGAGAGATGATATAGGTTCTATCGTGAAAAAGGTTGAATCTATTTGGGTGGAAATTGGAAATAGTAAGGAGAAAAGGTCACTGACAGGCATAGTCTATAGGCCACCAAATAATAATATCATGGTGGGGCAGGCTGTTGCTCTCTTTGGTTGGCTCTGAATACGCCGGTCAATATGGTCGCCTTCCTTAATCCTAATTACGTTTGCTCTAGAGTCACCAGGTATCTTTCGATACCGCCACAAGGTTCAAACCCAAATACTGATCAAAGAGCCAATACACCAGTTAGTTAGTTCTAAGTCAAGACTATTTATTTACACACACAGCAATATCTACTCATGCACGAAATACTACAGACTAAACTATCACTACTGCTAAAGCCTATTCTTAGCTTTGGGCGCCCACTCAGTCAGAGGAACAATGGCCGTTGTTCGGATCTGAGGCTGCTGTGGTCAAAGTGGTGAAGGAGAACAGCTAAGGTCGTCCGTCTGGTAGCGAGCGTTGACCTTGGACTTACTTGCTTCTGGTGCAGCTGGTGGACGGCTCTCTCCGCTGTGAAAGCCAAGTTCAAGAGAACAATTCTCTCTTTGGTGCTCCTTCTTATACCGAAAGGGGCTTCGCGCTCTTTTTGGCGGGCCTTGAACTTGGTCCCAATTAATTGGGCCATTCCTTGATCATTCCTATTGATTTCATCCAATAAAGGGGTGGGTGACCTGAAATGAAATTAAATGAAATGAAAATCGCTTATTGTCACAAGTAGGCTTGAAATGAAGTGACTGTGAAAAGCCCCTAGTCGCCACATTCCGGCACTTGTTCGGGGAGGCTGGTGCGGGAATCGACCCGTGTTGCTGGCCTGCCTTGGTCTGCTTTCAAAGCCAATGGCTGGGCGTGTCCCAGGTGGCCGTTGGCCTGCTTTGTTTTGGTCTCCTCTGGTGCCGGGGTATCTGCTTTAGTATCGGTTACTCAAATGTTACTCTTTTGTTCCCAGAGATGAGCCATTAGTATGCTAATGGGCCTACAGTTTTGGTCTTGTCTGGGAGCTGCGGCTCCAATATACAGACAAGCTCTGAACCTGCTTGTTTTCTCAGCATTGCCCATTTTCCCTGCAATCTTTGCAAAGTATCCATTTTGTAATCGGGAAGTGGCCATCCCAGATGGCTACACTTCCTCCTTGTGATCCTCAACGCGAAGCGTGAAGGATCACATTACCGTGTCGTCTTCGTTCTCTGACCAAGCTGGGCACCCATAAGCACTTCACAGGCTCTTCACTGCCCTATCCTATGAATTGCAACTTTTACCTAAAATTATTGTATATACATATATCATTATAAAACTCTATGGGGCGCTATGACATTCAGGCATGCAATACAAATAATAAAAAAACTGGAACCTCTAACTATCCTAAATAAATGATCACAAGTCTCTCTGGCTTGGCTGTCAAGCACAGAGGTTTACATTTCTTTATTAAACAAACAAAAGACACACAAAAAAATGGATGCACTTTAATTCACTTAAAGGGGTTGGGGGGGTTTGTTGGAGTCCGAAGATAGGGGATCTAAATGTGTATACCGGAGTGCGGTTGCGGGAGGCTCTCCTCCGCCATTTTCTGAGTCTAAGTGTCTGCTCGACACTGCAGAGTATCGCCAGTACTAAGAGTGCTTCTACGATGTAAGATAGTGAATACCAGGTGATAAACTTGTCACACCAGGTCGGGGTGTCGGTAACTGTCTCGGGGTTAACTATCTCAGGGTTAACTATCTTGGGGTACAGTGGCAGGGGTGGGAATCACTCACGGCCTGTGTGGTAAGGGTCAGGGGAGTAGCATCCGTGCACAACTGAAGGGATCCCACTGAGATCCAGGTGAAAAACATGAAGGTTGTCTTCATCTTTCCTTTTGTCGGTCTTCTTTTTCTCCCTCTGGGGTTCCTGAGGTTCCGGAGTTCTGTGGACACAAGCATAATATCTGTTATTATCTTGCTTAAGATCTCATATGTTTGTCTGTCTGTCCATTGTTGCCAATTACCCATTATAATTGGTCACCATCTGTGACTCGCTCATTTTTTTTAAAAACCAAATATTTGGACAAGACATCCGAATAAAATACTGACACAGTTCGAGCCGTCTCGCAGCCTGTGCGATCTACAATCCTCATGTTTGAGGATGTAAATAGCGTACAGAAGCAACCTAAGGGTCGCCAGAAACAAACAAAAAAGTTTTGAACAATAAGTGCCAAAATGGGGTGCGTATGGGCCACGGCGGGTAATATTGGGTGGAATCCCCGGATAGGACGGTAATCAGTGCTGTTTGTGCTCTATCCGAGCATAGCTGACCAGAGGGGGGTCCTCAGGCAGGGCGGGGACCAGTGCCATTTCTCCACTGCCTGAGCGACTGTCAAGAACGGGATGAATATGTGGTCGTCGTGGGGGCTGCCTCTCGTGATTACCTTCAAATCAGGAGAGTAGCTATGATTGGCGGAGTCGTGCCTCTGGGGGTGGAGTTTAAGAAGTGTCTGAGGACGGGCTGGACTGGCTGGGGGAGGGTAGGAATGCGTCATATGTGGGCAGGGTATGCTCGTCTGCTGCTGCGAGCGAGATGTGGTGTGCATGGTTGTTCGGCGAGCCATAAGCCTTAAGCTGGTTTGTGTGAAACCACGCAGACTGGCCGTTGGGATATGTGATCTTGTGTACCGAGGGGCTGACTTTGTCTGAAATGGAGTAGGGTCCGGAAAATTTGGGGGAAAGGAATGAACTGGGGTTGTATAGGGAAAGCATCACTTGCTGCCCTGCTACAAACTCGGTGGCATGTACCGTTTTATCGAAACAAGCTTTGCTTTGTTTCCTCCTGGTCCCAAGTCTCACATCTGCTGCGAGCTGTGCTGTCTTTATATTCTCAATAACCTGCTGTACAGCATTTTCATGCATGAGGGCGGTGACCGCGGGGCTGGCCAAATCCAGTCCTAATAATTACTCTGTCCCTTTCATGGGGCGTCTGGTCATGAGGGTGTGGGTGTGTATCCTGTGGACGTGGATATTGTGTTTCTTCGGAACATTAAAGCAAATGGGAAAACTGAATCCCAGGTGCTGTTGTTCTGTTGCACCATTGTCCTGAGAGTGGCTTTTAGAGTTCTGTTCATCCTCTCTACAATGCCGCTTGACTGGGGGTGGTATACAATGTGAAACATCTGCCTAATTCCGAAAATTGTGTGGACGTTCTTCATTACTCATCCTGTAAAATGAGAGCCTTGATCGGACTCTATACTGCGTGGGAGGCCCCATCTTGTAAAGATGTGCTGTGTTAGGATTTTAGCTGTTGGTTTGGCTGTGTTCGTTCTGGATGGAAAAGCTTCCACCCATTTTGTGAAGGTGTCGATGATCACCAACACATACTTAAAACCATTTCTGCAATGGGGTTGGGGTCCTATGTAATCTATCTGCAAATTCGTCCAGGGGCCATTAACGGGGCGGGTGTGACTAAGCTGAGCATTTCTTGCATATCTGTCCCGATTGTTCTGGGCACAGATCAAACAATTTTCAATGTAATGGGTTACATCGGCTTTTAAATCAGGCCACCAGCAGAGAGGTCTGAGGGGGGTTAGGGTGGGTTCAATGCTTTGGTGTCCATGATTTGAAGTGTTGGGTGCTCTGCTACACAGCTGAACCAACACGGTTGCGAATGGTACAACGCAGTTTTATTTCAATCATCTATTTACACTGGTAAACAGTTTACTGAGGTTCGATCATGACCCTTGATTCTTTGGACCTATTCCTAATTCTACCTTGTAGTGGCACTCAGCACATGGTGGATGTCTGAGTGGCTTGTAATGAACTCTGTGCCCTGAGCCGTCTCCTGCTCGAGTGCCCTGGAAGTGTCGTGTTCCCTGTTTTGTACTGTGTATGCTTTTGCCTGTGATTGGCTGTCGTGTTGTGTGTGTTGATTGGGCCATTGATCTGTCCATCAGTATGTATGTATGTATGTGCTGTGATGTTTACCTGAATATCATAACATGATTGTCATGGAACTGACAAATAATCTGGTTCCTGTCCTGGCTGGGAACTACATAAATGCCGTCTTTCAAAATCACACAATCATGTGTGATTATTGCGTTCTTAAATATATCGTACGGGGCTGGGAAGGTTCCTTTTAAAACTTCCCTGAGCTTTTCATCTTCCTTTTGGGCTTTCGCTAGATCCTGAATGTTGGTCTGTGAGACCTGAACCGCGTTTACTGGCGTGCTCTCGTGGGGGGTTCCAAAAGTAACCATGTCTGGAACCTGCCTTCGCTAGGGCATCTGCTTTAACGTTACCAGGGAGGGAAGAATGGTGATGACTGCGATCCTTAATGATACAACATTTCCTATCTTTATCTGTCTCTCGGATATGCCGGAGTAATGGGGCCGAGGGTAGGGGCTTTCCGTCGCAGAAACGAATCCTTTAGTTTCCCACAGGGGTAGGAATTCTGTTAAACTATTGCAGACATATAAACTGTCCGAATATATGACTGCTGGGGTCGGAAACGAGTCGGGGTGATCAACAATATACGCTATAGCTGCCAGTTCTGCTGCCTGCGAGCCTAGATGTCCTGGCAACTTTAATGAAATCTCTTCAAGGGCGTGTCCCTGCGCGTCCTCTACATAAATGCTGCAACCGGTGATTCTCTTTCCATTCAAAACTGTGGAAGAACCATCCACATAAATATTCAGGGGTGCGCACTTGTCTGTGGGCTGGGGTCTCTGGGGTGTATTATCTGCTTTTCTGGGAGCTGACTTAGGTATAAATGGGCCTGAATTGTGGTGATGATCTCACACTCATGTGGGGTACCTGCATATTGCAAATTGTCGGCTAGGAAAGTATGGGTCTTGCTTATTGTTATGTCCCGTCTATGTAAAAGAAGGGTCCAACGGGCTGCGCGGATTTGGCTGACTGTGCCACCTTTAAGTCGACCGTCTAATAATAGCTGTGTCGGGGTGTGTTCAGTGAGAATGGTGATGGGGTTGAGTCCTGTTATGTAGGGTAAATACTGTACTGCCCAAAAAACTGCGAGCAGGTGCCTTTCGCAGGCAGAAAATCCTTGCTTGACAGGATCTAACACGCGTGAGGCGTATGCCACGGGGCCTAATCGGTCATGGCGTTCCTGGAGGAGCACGGCCGAAAGGGTTCGGTCGGTGCTTGCTACTTCGATTGCATACGGGGAAAGTGGACCTCGGACCTGTGCTGAGGGCTCTCTTTAAAGCGTCCACGGCATCCGTGTGCTGTGGGAGCCATTCCCAAGTTGCCTGTTTCTTGAGAAGTTCGGATAGGGGCGCTGCTTTTGTGGCGAAACCGTCGATATGGTTTCTGCAGTAGCCAACCAGTCCTAGAAATGACCGGAGGGCTGATACATTATGGGGAAGGGGCAATTTGACGATCGGTTCAAATCTCTTTTGCTCGATTTCGTGTTTACCATGAGTGATCACTGTACCCAAGTAAATCACTTTCTCCTGCAAAATCTGGGCCTTCTTGGGGTTGACTTTACATCCAATCTGTTTTAGGAGTCCTAGGAGTTCGGCGAGAAGCGAAATGTGCTCTCCCTTTGTGTCTGTCTGTAGTAGCAAGTCATCTACATACTGGACCAGACAATCGGGTCGGGAACATTTTGCTAGTCCATTTGCCAGCTGTCGGTGGAAAATGGAAGGGAAGTTGTGGAAGCCGTGTGGAAGGCACGTCCACGTTTATTGTTGTCGCTGGAATGTAAAGGCGAATTTGTATTGGCATGCTTTATCCAATGAGATGGAGCAAAGGCCATTGCTAATGTCCAAAACCAAAAAAATATTTGACTGGAGTCCCTGTTTGAGCATGGTCTCGGGACTCGTAGCTACGGTGGGGGCTGCTACTGGGTTTACTTTGTTCAGTTCCCGGTAATCAATGGTCAGTCGCCATGATCCATCGGGTTTCCTGACGGGCCAAATTGGTGCGTTATTCATGGAGGCTACTGATCGGAGTACGCCTTGTTCAAGCAAACTCTGTATCACTTTTGAGATTTCTCCCTCTGCTTCTTGGGGAAAACCGTACTGCTTTTGGGGTCTGGGGTCGGGACCTGTAATATTCACCAAGCCAGCGATCTTGCCACAGTCGTGCTTGTGCTGTGCAAATGCTGCTTTGTGTTGCTGCAGGACTTCCCTAACTTGCTTGTCCTGTTTAATGGCTCGAGGGTCGAACCAGAAGTCTCCTACTGCGCTGATTCTGTTTGCATACTCTCCAACTGCGAGCGTGGCGGGTGCTCGTGCTGCCTTTGCCATTCTCCATATACATTTATTTACCGGATCAAATGAGAGGTTGTGGGAACTCATAAAGTTGATTCCTAGGATGTGTTCAGCTGTCTGGGGTAGATCAACCAAAACTATGGGGTGTTTCGTCGTAATGTTCCCTATTTGTATCGCTACAGGGGCTGTGATGTGTCCTTGTTGTAAATGACCTGTAAAGCCGCTGAGTGTGATGGTGTCTGTTGTGGGACACATGTCTCATTGAAACATTGTGGAGGAATTGAGCGTGGTGCGGGACCCTCCTGTGTCCCAAAGAAATTGTACGGGGTGTCCCCAGATTTTGCCTGCTACTACCAGTCTACCGGACATGTCCCAAAGGGTGTCGCAGACCCAAGTTGGAGAGGCCGAACACCGTCAGTCGATGCCATTCATGTCTGCGTTCTCTGAACGGGCGCTAACACTATGGATTGGCTTTGCCCTCTTCTTATTTAGGGTGCCTGTCTGTTGGTTTCTCTGCTGCTTTTGGGCGCATTGCACTCTCGTGCATAGTGTCCTAATTGTCCACAGTTGTAGCATTCCTGGGATTTAGGCTGCGGTGGGCTGTTCCTGCTCTCATTTACCCATGAGGGGTTCTGGTGCATAACTGGATGCATGTCTGCACCTCTTCCTTTGGTTTTGCAAATGCGGTTTTGCCTTGGACGGATTGTTCCCAATCTTTTCAAAACCCATTTCTCGTTGTGGGCCTCATCTGAGGGGTCGTAATTTTCGCAAGCTCTCTGTCCTGCCTCTGTCGCATGAGAGACTAAGGTTCAAGTCCATTTGGCCATATTATCCGCGGACAAATGGGCACGGGCTAACTCTCCAAATACTGCTGTGAAATGTATCCACAAGTGTCCAGCAAACGCTGTGGGGTGCTCTGTTTTATTTTGACTACACTTGTTTAGGCCTTCTACGGGGTCTCCTCTGTTATAACCGATCACATCCAGGATCGCTGTGTGCATTTCTTGGAGTGTGCCTCCTCCTACATTCTGTGGGTCGGGAAGGGCTGCTACGACTGAAGGGTCGAGGCTTAAAACTATGAGCTTCACTTTCTCCTTTTCGTCCAGGCCGTACATGGTAGCCTGCTGTTTAATTCTAGCGAAAAACTGGTGTGGGTCTGATGTGGGAAGGAACGGTGTAATTTTTCCACACGTTTCCCGTAATTGGGTCACGGCTAACGGGGTTGTATATAGGAAATCTGTGTTTCCTTCTGCTGTGGCCCTGCGGTGTGTGGTTACAGGGTTCATGGGGGTGTGTTCTGCCTGTTTCCCTGGTCTAACTGGGGTCCAAACATACTTTGAAACCCATTCTGGACAGAAAGCAGAGATTGCAATTCTGCAATTTGCTTCCGGCACTTTGCGTGATCTACGGAGCTCTGCCTTTGTTCCGTCGTGAAAGTGTGGAGCGCTCGTAGGGCTGCTTTTAAATCATTGCACTGTTTCTGCAATTGCTCTACCTGTTGCTCAGTTTCTTGTCTTACCAAGACCGCGTGTTGCATGTCCTGGTAGGCCTTATTGTACTGGGTCTGAAAACTACTCAAATGGGTGAGACAAGACTGGTGTGCCTCTCTTGGCATCATCCACCTCTCTGTCCCTCGCTGCTAACTGTTCTCTTAACTCCTTATTCTCCTTCTCAAATTCGCACACATCTCCCTCACTATTTCTGTCTCTCTCCTCAATCTCGCTACGGAGCATCCTAACGACCTCCTCTGTGCCTCACAATTGTGCCAAGCAGGACACGATTGCCATCGGCTTTCGTGCTTTCCCCAAGCTCTTCTTATGAATCCCTGACAGGTTTTCTCACCATGTATGTCCTATACTCCCGGAGCCTGTTTTGTCATTAGCGCAGAATTCACTCCAAAGAGCCCATCCTTTTCCTTTGAGATATTTTCTGATCTCTTCTTCCCATACGGGACACTGTCCTACTCTACTGGTCGCTGCGACCTCGAATTCTTGGGGGTTCATAAGGCGTTCCATTGCCTTCATTGCCATTTTCTCTCTATCTCTGGGTTCTCTACTAAATTTGGAGCAGGGGGTGATAAAGTGGTGATGTAAACACGGGTACAGCTTATGCTATTTTCCAGCCTACAAACCTCCCGACAGTTTTATGCAACAAAATCTCTCAGGTTTACCTTATCTCCCTGTTAGTACGCATGCATTAATACACTTCCGAATCTCGTACGTTTGATCAGTGTCTTTCTCACACTTGTGGTTTTTCTGTTTCCAATTGGATTCCAATTCAAATTTGGGTTCTCTCGGAGTGATTAGGCACTTCTAGATCGAGTCCCATCAGAGGTCGCCACTAAATGTTGCTCTCTTTGGTTGGCTCTGAATATGGCGGTCAATATGGTCGCCTTCCTTAATCCTAATTACATTTGCTCTACAGTCACCAGGTATCTTTCGATACCGCCACAAGGTTCAAACCCGAATACTGATCAAAGAGCTAATACACCAGTTAGTTAATTCGAAGTCAATACTATTTATTTACACACACAGCAATATCTACTCATGCACGAAATACTACAGACTAAACTATCACTACTGCTAAAGCCTATACTTAGCTTCGGGCACCCACTCAGTCAGAGGAACAATGGCCGTTGTTCGGTTCTGTGACTGCTGGGGTCGAAGTGGTGAAGGGGAACAGCTAAGGTCGTCCGTCTGGTAGCGAGCGTTGACCTTGGACTTACTTGCTTCTGGTGCAGCTGGTGGACGGGTCTCTCCGCTGTGAGAGCCAAGTCCAAGAGAACGATTCTCTCTTGGGGGCTCCTTCTTATACCCAAAGGGGCTTCACGCTCTTTTGGGTGGGCCTGAACTTGGCCCCAATTAATTGGGCTGTTTCTTGATCATTCCTATTGATTTCACCCAATAAAGGGGTGGGCATGTCCTAGGTGGCCGTTGGCTTGCTTTGTTTCGGTCTCCTCTGGTGCCTGGGTGTCTGCCTTAGTATCGATTACTCAAATATTACTCTTTTGTTTCCGGAGATGGGCCATTAGTATGCTAATGCGCCTACAGTTTTGGTCTTGTCTGGGAGCTGCGGCTCCAATATACAGACAAGCTCTGAACCTGCTTGTTTTCTCCAACTAATGTTCTTAAGATCCTGCACTGATAATCCTTCAAACTGCACTCTGGTTAAAGGGATTCAGTTTACAAAGTTTCAGTATACTCGCATGCTTACATGAAAACTTTTAACTTCTGCTCCTTCTCAGTCACTGTTTTGACAATGGATGTAAATGTTCCCCTGACACGTGAGTCTAAAACCAGGGACACAGTCTCAGAATACAGGGCAGGCCTTTAAGACTGAGATGAGGAGGAATTTATTCAGTGAGAGTAGTGTATCTTTGGAATTCTCTGCTCCAGAGGGCTGAGGAAGCTCAATCATTGAGCATGTTCAAGGCAAAGATTGATAGAATTCTGCAGACGAGTGACACCAATGGATATGGAGATAACGTGGGAAAGTGGCATTTCGGTAGATGATCCGCCATGATCTAATTGAATGGTAAGTCAAATGGCTTTCTCCTTTTCCTAAGTTCCGATGTTCCAAATGTAGTCTTCAATACTTGCTCTTCCAATCTGTCTTCCTTTTTCCTCTACCAAGAATTCCTCCCCACTCCCAACAGTATCCATTTAATTTCACACACTACTGCTCTAACCACTCTCCTTTCCTCCCAGAACCTTGATAGGGTTCTCCTACCAACCCACCAACTTAATTATTCAATAGCTCATCCTCCCACATTTCTGCCATCTCCATCGTGATGCCACCACCAAACTCTTCTTCCCTTACAGCATTCTGAAGGGACCGTTCCATCTGTGACACCCTGGTTCACCCTTCCGTCATCCCAACAACATTGCCATTCCCACATTGCATCATACCGTGCAAGCACAAGAAATGGAACACCTATCCTTTTACCTCGTCCTTTCTCAGTGTCCAAAATCACAAACACTCCTCCCGATGAAACAATGCTTTAGTTGTGCTTCTTTCAATTGAGTATTGCTGCTCATAATGTGGCTTATCTTAGTGCTCCTCTCATACTGTCAAGGCAGTGAAAGCACTCCTTGAAGATCCAGTTAGCCTTCTTTCTCAATGGTATCTAGAGTATGTTGTGCTCTGTGTTCTTGTCTTGAAATTAATCTACTGGTGACTTAGCCAAACCGATGATTTATTAATGTATATATGGTAAGGTAATGATCAGAATCTTATACAGACCAAGTTATTACAGAATTACATTAGGCTCTCCTGGAACTACCCTTATGTGCATCTGTCCTCATGTACGTCTTACAGCTTTCCGATGGTAGCCGGATGTCACCTGACTGATGTCTGACGCCACTTGCTGGTGGGAGGTCACACTGCTGAATACATGTAATATTATCTACAGGCATATCACCACATAGTGGAGACTTATTTCCAGTTATAGCACTCTGCTGCTTCCTTTTCCTGCACCCTATGTCCAATCTGAAAGACAGAGTGGGGCCCACCCGAAACTCCACCCCAGTATCTTTATCAGAAACACCATTGAAACTCTTTTCTGTCCTCTTAGCAAAGGGAGACTGGTCTGGCCCCAGATATTTCAACAAAATTATCAGCAACCATTCTTCTGTACTTAATCTGAAATATCCAAATTATTGTCTAGTGATCTGTGTAGCAAACTGAATGGAATGTGCCTTCAGGAAATTGGAAATTTTTGGCCATCTCACGGGCAACAGGAGTGATCTTCCTGGGTCCACAATAAAACCTCCAGCCACAGCCACACCCTCTCGGGATGCCCCATCTCCACCTCATCAGACTACAGCCATTGGTGAGTTCATCATGATTTCTTGACCTCCTATGACCAATAACAAACAGTGGAGTGTCCACTTGATAAAACCATAAACATGCACTACATCTTGGGCGGGATTCTCCGACCCCCCGTTGGGTCAGTGAATCGCGGGGGGTGGCGTGAATCCCGCCCCTACCGGTCGCCGAATTCTCCGACACCGAAAATTCGGCGGGGGTGGAAATCACACCGCGCCGGTCGGCGGCCCCCTCCCTGGCGGTTCTCCGGCCCGCGATGGGCCGAAGTCCCGCTGCTGTCATGCCAGTCCCGCCGGCGTGAATCAAACTACCTACCTTACCGGCGGGACTGGCGGCGCGGGTGGGCTCTGAGGTCCTGGGGAGGCGATCTGGCCCCGGGGGGGTGCCCCCACAGTGGCCTGGCCCGCGATCGGGGCCCACTGGCGGAATCCCTTAGGCCCCAGCGGGCGTGGCGCCAATGGCCTTTCCCGGCGGCCGGCGGCACGCCAACCACTCCAGCGCGGTCCTAGCTCCTCAAGGTGAGGGCTTGGCCCCTAAAGGTGTGGAGAAATCCGCACCTTTGGGGTGGCCCAATGCCAGAGTGGTTCCCACCACTCCATCCCGCCGGGACCCCCCATCCCGCCGGGTAGGGGAGGACCCCGGCCCTTATCTTTTTAAAGAAAAAGATAACTGATTGTCAATAATTTGTATTGAACAAGGGGTCTGGATGGAAGTTGTTCACCAGCAGAAATTCAGATTTCGGGAACAGAAATGAAATCTCATTGGAAGTAATAAAAAGCTTTAAATGTCTGTATGATAGTAGGTAATAAAATCTGTTTCAGAATTATAATAAAATAATGACTGCTCTGCCCTAAATATTTCAAGTGAGTATGATTCCACTATATAATCCACTCTTCATTTTAATATTGGTCCTTGATTGTGTAGCAGAAGTTATGACTGTGAGTTTGGAGTTTGGATTCGTTGAGGCTGAAGAATTTTTTTCTCGTACTGGCAGCAAACGGTACTCAACTGAGCTGCAACTGAGAGATTTGTTCGGTTTGCAACATTGATTGTAATGAGTTTAAAGCATCAAATTTCAGACAAATTGTCAAAAAGTGTAATTTGCTCATGAATTGTAAATTGCTGAAGTCTCTATCAGCTATTATTTCATTCTTAGAATGTTACGGGTAACTACATTACAGACCTGAGAGTAAGTGGGCAGGATTCTCCGTCCTGCCGCACCCGTTTTCTGTTGTGGCGCATTCCAGCTGGCAGCGTGATCCTCCATCCCGGCAGCTGGCCAATGGGGTGTCCCATTGTGGGCACCCACATGCCGTCGGGAAATCCGCGGGCGTGAGTGCGCTGCTGGCGAAGCGGAGAAACTCACTGACAGAGAATCCAGCCCAGTATCTACCTATATAAATATTTTGGCTTGGACATTTGTTAAGTCCAGTCTTGATACTTCAACGCAGGGAACATTTCCAGAGCCCTGAGGTGGCGTTGCAACGATTGCAACAAATTGGTACTTAGGCCTCGGGCACAATTTAATGGCAAAAATTCTAAGTGTGGTAGGGAGCGGGAAATGCTGCGAGCTTCCTGACGCTCGGCCTGGCGAGGCCCTCAATGCTATCAAACGTTAATTGGCCCACTTAAAGAAGCCCCACGGGATTCATGCTGAGCCTGATGCACCCAATAAGGTGCAGCCTTAACATTCAGAGGGGATGCCAGCGACCCTCCAGCAAGTCCACAGCTGATTGGAGGAGTCTCATAAGCTATGGCACAGGAGATGGCACCGGTAATGCATGGCACCGAGGCCAACACTGCTCGGCTAGCGACCGCAGTGGAGAGCCTAGTGCATGACGTCACAGCATGAGTGGAGATGTCCAAAGCGTGGCGCAGTCAGTGACGGACACGGCTGAGGGCTGAGGTAGAATGTCCGACTCGTTGGGGGACGTGATCCAGTACCAGACAGACCTTGATGAGGCACTGCGGGACATGTCCCAGTCTCAGATGGGAATAGCGGAGACACTGCGGAGCTTGTCCCAGTCGCAAGTGGGCATTGTCAAGGCACTTCAGAGCATATCCCAGTCACTGAGGAGCATTGCCGAGGGGGAAGACGGACGGATGGGGGATGGGGCAGGAAGGAGGGGTGGGAGAGGGGGAATCCCAGAAGTGGTCACATCCTATGTGAAGCAGGTGAGGACAAGGGTCTCCCTGTTCATCTGGGCTTGCCAGACCCTTGTCGCTGCCACCAGTCCTCCATCCTCTGGCTACTCCTGCGGCCCCTCCCCGGGCTCTTCCTCCAGTCCCTCCTGGTCCGGGCCTTCCTCATCCTCGTTCTCCTCCTCCTCAGAGATGGCCGCATATTCCTCCCCCTCTACTTCCAGCATGGCACCCCACTGCTGTGACAGGTTGTGGAGGGCACAGCAGACCACCACAAAGCGGGTAACCCTCTGGGAGTTGTACTGGAGAGCATCATCAGAGTGATTGTGGCAGACCGCGTGGCCTCATGGGCGTCGTTGTATAGGGTCTCCGCATCAGTCATCGGCCTCCGTAATGGTATCAATAGCCAGGTCCTCAGCGGGTAATCCCTATCCCCCAAGATCCAACTGGCCATCCTGGATTGGTCCTCGAAAAGGCTGGAGATGTTTGACTGCCCCAGGATGTAGCTAACCAGGAAGCATGCACACACGTGCATGATCTTCACACAACTTGGATGTTCAGGGAGTGAAACACCTTCCTGGGGCATCCCAGTGATGGCAGAGAATTCTGTTGCCCGGGCATCCTGATTGGCCTTGTCCATGCCAAAGTTTATATCGTTCACTGCCTGGGCAACAGACTTCACAGATGCACTTGTGGGCTGTAGCTTGTGAGATGCCACAAATGTCCCCGCTCGAGCCCTGGAAAGATACTGAGGCATAGAAGTTCAGGACTGAGCTGTCCTTGATGGTGACTGGGAGTGGGTATCCTCCTCCTTTACATGGTGCCAACTCTGCAAGGACATTGCACAGGTGCCGCACTGTCCCCTTGTTGAGGTGGAGTCTCCTGCAGCACACACTGTTGTCTGTTCTAAAGACCAGCTATGCCTGGACACCTTGGGTTGTCGCGGCCCTCCCCCCCCCGGGTCCCTCCTTGGCCTGATGGGCGGCCGGGTCCTCCTGCTGTAGGGAGGGTCCTCCACATGGCCCGCTGCCTCGAGTCTCTATTGACGCTGCTGCCGTTGCTTTCACCGCCGCCTGGCCGCCTCGCTTGCCAGCAGCACCACGAGGGCAAATTCCACGAGGTCCAAAATACCGTTCAATATCTGCAAGCAATTGGGAGAGGGTGAGAGATTGACAACTAACAATGTCTTCCACCCGAGGCCACCCCTCCGCTCCGTGCCCCCCAAGGTGGCCAGCCCTGACCAAGGCTGGCCTCCTGGCAGCAACCCCAATGCCATTGGGCTCTTCCCCTGTGAGCGAAGATGGTTGCTCACCTCCTCAGGTCCCCACAGTAGCTCCTCAGTTAGTTTCAGGTTTTTAAAAAAGAGTAATAATCGGCATCAGCGTGACCACTTGCTGAGGAGGCGGTTAGATCACGGGAGGGCATTAGAAGGGGGTCATTCCGGTTGATTGTTTGGAGATTGGGTTTAGGTGGTGATTATTGGTTTCTCGGCACGCTAAGGTGAGAACCGGATTTCACCAAGGGAAGCGGGCCGGGTAGATTGTGAACAGATCGATGCCCGGCATGGTTCTCGTTTTTGGCCTCTCCCCTGATTTAATGGCCTTGTCGCGCTCTCACTTAAGCGCAACGCGGCCATTAAATCACACCCTTTATCTCCAGAAAGCAGTTGGATCCCAGCACCTGTCGCGCCTCCAGAGGCAGCTTGTCTACTTGGAGATTACAATTTCAGACCATCTGCCTCTGCGACAGTGGCACTGAGCTAGTTTCCTGAAAGGAGGTGGGTGTGTGACTGGACAGTGAGAGGGGCGGATCGTTGCATATAGTGGCCACCTGAAACGCTGTGGGCTGGAAGAGACTCCTCCTCCTGGGTCCATGGTCATCTTTTAAAAAACTACCTGTACATTTTCAGTAATCAATACTGCTAGTCTGCATCCACTTTCAGAAACACTGAGCGCAGCAGGGCTAGCGTCGACATAGACCCAAAGGGCAGATAAGCCACTCAAGATCAGGTTGCTCCAGAGCAGCCTCCACTGAAGTAACCAGCACTCTTCCTGATAGGGGAGGCAGCTATCAGCTGTTAAACCACATGCACAGTGTGAAGATACTCCTGTTTAATCCCTGTCGGTTCACTTTGCAGCCTTTTAATTTCCGTTAACCTGTTCGCTATTGCCATTTTTTTGCCCATGGATGGTTAATGCCTTTAAGACCAAGCAGCTTACCTTTAATTTAAAAACAGAAAACTCCAACAGGATCTGCTGGTACGACATCAGTGCTGACCCGGACTGACAGGCTTGGCTGGTGGCCAATGAGCTATTCCCAAGAGCCGGGTTTTTCTCGAGGACGAGACAGTGATTGGTTCTGCTGTCTCTTGAATGTTCCTGAGGGAGACCGGGTTTTACTTTTGTTTTGGTCAGAAGCTGGAAGGTCACAGCCCTGATGTTGGATTCTTCATTGGCGTGGTCCTCCGTTTCGCTGGCAGCGCACTCACACCAGCGGATTTCTCGATGGCATTGTGGTGCCCACAATGGGAAACCCCATTGGCTGGCTGCTGGGACGGAAGATCCCGCTGCCGGCAGGGGCACGATGCACCTGAAAACGGGTGCAGCGGGACAGAGAATCCTGCCCATGATCACTCGCGCTCATCGAACGGATTAATTCTGAAGATCTAAAGTAAAGACCTTTCTCTGTTCACAGCCACATTGAACTGCAGGGATATTCAGCTGCAGGCAGGGTTGGTTGTTTAAAAACCCTTGAAAAATTCTTGAGTAGTGAACTCTGTTCTTATCTCAGCAAGGCTGTTGGGCATGCTGGTGGAGTTGGAAACAAGTAATAATTAAACAGGCCTGAGGCGGATCTTTTGAATGAATGCCCAGGTTAATAAACGTTAAAGTGACTCCCCAGAGGGAATCCTGTAAGTTCTGACTGAATGTTCTGCCAGTAGATCCTCATTGGCAGTTCACTGGTGACTTTGATTGTGAAGCATCCTACGACAACTGCCTACAGCAACGATCTCGACATCAGAAGCAAGGACACTCCTCTTTAATTTCATATTTTTTTTTCCTATTATTGTTACCCCTGTGTTATTCTTTGTGCCTGAATAAAGCTTGTAGTCTTACAGTTGAAGTAGATGATTTATTTTGAGTTTGTTCTCTCTCCAGCGCTAATACCATGTTACATATGAGCTGCCTGTCTGTGTCCTGCTCACCAGCTGCCATTCCTGTGAAGAGTCCCTCACTTCCTGTTTGTCTATATTTATACATCTCTCGTGCTCCCTCTAGTTATTGCTGAGTTGTATTGCACTTACATTGACCCCTTGTATATATGCACAGATATACAGATCAGTACATCCTCCCTTTTTTCTTTTACATATTGTCTGTACAGCGTTAAAGAAAATTGTACAAAACAGTTAGATTACTTATGATATATATATCTGTACAAGTGGTGATGATATTGGTTATTATACAAAGGCAATTAATATTTATGAGTCCAATCTTAATAAAAACATTTATGAGTCCAAACTTTATGAATTTGTTCGGTTGAGTTTTTTTGTTGTTGTTGACATGGTGATATTGATATTGTAACTTCTTTGTGAATGTCGTCAGTGATCTTGTGTTTTAAGTAACCAATAAGTCATCACGAGGTGTTCGAATGGTCGAAACATTGATGTTGACTGACGTGGACTTTTTTCTGTGCTTGTGGTATCGATTTAGTGTGTCATCTGCCTTGAAAGCTGGTGTGCTTGTTTGTTCTGGAGCAAATGTGAATTTGTGAGATTCGTTGTTATGCCATAGTATGTTTGTATTCTTGTCATTGTTTTGGAGTGTGCTGTTGCATTGTCCTTCATGTGCAGAGTTGTACCATGTTGTACAGGTTGTTGTTGTTTCTGTTGTTTCTGTCTTTGTTGTTGTCGTTGTCGTTGTCGTTCTTGTTGTTGTCGTTGTCATTCTTGTTGTTTTTGTCGTGCTCGTTGTTTCTATTTTTGTTGTTTTCGTTGTTCTTGTAATTTTTATCATGCTTGTTATTGCTATTGTTGTCTTTGTTATGTTTCCTGCTGATTTTGTTGTTGTTCTTGTGGTTTTTGTTGTTGTTCTTGTTGTGCTTCATGTTGTTTTTGTTGTTGCTGTTGTTGTTCTTGTTTCTGCTGTGCTTCTTGTGGGTTTTGTTGTTCTCGTTGCGCTCAGTGACTGTTCCGTGTGGATAATTTGAGTCCTTCTAAAAGTTATTGGTGTCAGTGTCCTCTGTGGTATCTGCTGTTTCATTGAGCATTTCTTTTTGAGGATTGTGAGAATGAACTGATATTGCATTGATCTTGGTGACATCAGTCATTTGTGGTGGATTTTATTCCTCTTCTGTGCTTCCTTGGTGCTCCTCTTCTGGAGTTATTTCTGGTTCATTTGAATCATCTTTGGTTTCTTGGTGCTCCTCTACTGTAGTCAAAATCTTCACAATTTAATTTTCTTGTGGGTCTTGGTGCTTCTCTTCTGGAGACAACATTTTCAAGATTTCACTTTCATGTGGGCATTGGTGCTTCTCTTCTGGAGTAAAAATTCAAGATTTCATTTTGTTGTGGGTCTTGGTGCTCCTCTTCTAGAGTCAAAATCTTCAAGATGTCATTTTCTTGTGGGTAGTTTTGAGTGGATGAGGTTTCAATTGACGTTGTCTCTCTGGGCTCATGAGTAGCCCTACTCTGATTGTTGAGTGCTTCTGTACAGACGAGCTGGGATCTGTCAGTCGTGCTGTGATCCTGCACCTCCTGTATGTCGATTGTGATCACGTTGTCACTGTTTTCGCATACAGTGTGTAGACTTGCATTGACTGCTTGTGGTTGCTCAGATACAGTGGGTAGACCTTCATAGTCTTGATCATGCATGGCGTTCGCTTTGGAGTGTTTTATTGCTTCCATTTTGGAGTCTGTGAACGAGCTCTCTGTGGAGTCTTTCATCGCTCTCTCTGTGGAGTCGTGCAGTTTTCTCTCTGTGGAGTCGATCTGTGCTCTCTCAACGGAGTCCGTCAGTACTCGCTGTGTGGCGTTGTTTTCTTCTTGATAGGTTGCTGTCATCCAATGTATTCGATGATCTGCCATTGCATCATGGTATTGGATTCATCTACCATAAGTAGAGTCGCGTTGAGCTTTCCAATCGTGTTGCTGATGCTATGATTAGCATATCTGAATAACACAGCTATGTCTGAGTAGTATTGTTCGATAAACAAATCATCTTGTTTTGTTTTGGATTAGTTATCGTTCTCTTCATGTTCAATGAACAAATCATTTTCTTTGGTTTCGAATTTGTCATTGTGCTCTTCACTTTGGGTGGTGCAAACTGATGGTTCCATGGTGCTGTGGGGGTTATTTTCTACTGCTGGTAAAAGTTCAGGCATTGTCCTGTCTTTCGAGGTGTAAAAATTGGGTTTTGTAGCTTTAAATTTTTTTTTCCAATTTTTGGGCATTTCCCTTTTAAGTGGGCGTGATCGGGTCTTCTGACATCATGTGTACCAATCGATTGCGCATGCGTAAATCGATTTTCCTTTACTGTGCACTTTCTCTTCAACTGTGCATGCGCATGCGCAGAACCATCTTCAAATGGTGCGGTCTTTTCTTTCAACTGCGCATGCGCAAATCATTCGGTGAACAGTGTTCAATGTTCTGCTGACTGCGCATGTGCGGCAGGCGCATGCGCAGATCGATCTGTGCCCAAAACATCTTCATTTTAACTGTGCATGCGCAATGGACTTCACGCAAAATGGCTGATTCCAACTTCGCATGCGCGGGTGCGGTTTCCTGCGCATGCGCAGAACCAGATTTACTTATTTTGTTCCCCGGGCAGTTTAAAATGTGCTCTGACGCCATTTTAACTTCTTCAGACCTGTGGAAAATAACTTTATCGGCGTTTTTTCTAGGTAAACACTTAAAGTTATCTTTTTCTTGCAATCTGCACTTATCACTCGCGATTTCCAGCGTTAAACCTTTCTGTTCTGGTAATGATTGGTTGAGTTTCGCATCACTCATCTCCTGTGCATTTCGGTCTCCAAGTATTGAATGTCTTAACGCAGCATTGTTACTGGTGTTTCAGTACTCTTCAAATGTTTTCAGTATTACTTCTAATTTGGTGTTGTCTTCACCTTTCAAGTATTTAAAGCAATTATAGATTTCTCTAGCTTCATATCCCACTGTTGCGAGTAGCAGCGCTATTTTCATTTCTTCTGAGGCTGCTTTCAAATCATAAACTATGATATATATGTTGAACATTTGTTTAAAACGTTTCCAGTTATGACTTCAATTACCGGTTGTATTCAGCTGCGGTGGAGTTCCAACAAATTCCATTAAATCAGCAAAGTCTTCCCACGTTTAATGTCCGGTATGAGTTTTCTTGTAATTTTGATCTTTCTTGGTCTGCTTCTTGTGTAATCTTATAGTAAGCGTTCTGAAGTCCCCTGGTACCATGTGTTATTCCTTGTGACTGAATAAAGCTCGTAGTCTTACAGTTGAAGTGGATGCTTTATTTTGAGTTCATTCTCTCTCCAGCGCTTATAGTATGTTACATCTGAGAAGCCTGTCTGTGTCCTGCTCACCAGCTGCCGTTCCTGTGAAGAGTTCCTGACTTCCTGTTTGTCTGTATTTATACATCTCCCGTGCTCCCTCTAGTGATTGCTTAGTTGTATTGCATTTACATTGACCCTTTGTATATACACATAGATATGCAGATCACTACAACCCCTTCCCCTCTCTCTATGTGTGTCTGTCTTGTGTGTTTGTTGGGTAAAAGGTGCACTCATTACGTTCCAGCAGATAAATGCATTGTATGGTGATTTATTGAACAAAGAAACCAGCAATCCTCTGCTCTCAGAATCATAGAATCACAGAATCCTACAGTGCAGCAGAGTCCCTTCAACCATCGAGTCTGCACCTTTTCATTCCCAATTGCTGTCTCCTATCTTTCCTAAGTAGCCAAGGGACTCAGGAATGTAAGGCTGATCAGCTGCAGATACCTACTGAGAATCTCCAAACAGCGTACCAGGAATGATGATTTATACCTTGGGCTGATGTGTAAATTGTAGTAACCTTCAGGTAGATTTTGGGGAGTGGGAGAAGTAATTGAGACAGAGATGATGACTGGGAGAAGATAGAAGATGATAGAGTTATGGGCCAGGGTTAGAGAACCCGAAGGTCTATCATGGAGTTCACCTGACACACAACTTTTAATAGATTGTGGTATGGGGAGCACACGGCCCACTCTACAGGTGTGGTACAGCAGAAATGGAAAAGTATTTTTTAAAGCAAAACAATGTTTATTCTATGAACTCAAGTTAACCTTTTTAAAACATACAGTGAACATCTTAGCAACCATTAATTCAAATACAACCCCCAAAGACTACAACACTAAGTAGACCTTTAAGCTTTCCTTTTTAACAGCCATACGACTTAAAAACAAAACCTTTAACAGAAGCACATCAGGTTAAAGTCACTACTGAAAACATTTATAATTCTGAATTCATAGAACATAGAACAATACAGCGCAGTACATGCCCTTCGGCCCACGATGTTGCACCGAAACAAAAGCCATCTAACCTACACTATGCCATTATCATCCATATGTTTATCCAATAAACTTTTAAATGCCCTCAATGTTGGTGAGTTCACTACTGTAGCAGGTAGGGCATTACACGGCCTCACTACTCTTTGCGTAAAGAACCTACCTCTGACCTCTGTCCTATATCTATTACCCCTCAGTTTAAAGTTATGTCCCCTCGTGCCAGCCATCACCAACTGATCAAGAGCTAGTATTTTGATGGCAGAGAGAACAGCAGTACACCTGCTTGGTCTGGCTTCAGCTCCAACTCTGAAAACGAAACGAAAACACAACCTGCAGCCGGCTCAAAAACGAAAGTAAAAAGCTGACAGACAGCCCAGCTCCACCCACTCTCTGACATCACTGCAGTAATAAACACCCATTTCTTAAAGGTACTCTTACTACAGATATTTATATACACACCCATTTATAAACACACATTTCTTAAAGGTACTCTCACATGACACCTCCCCCCAAGAAAAAAATATAAACGATCAACTTCAAGATGGTTTCATTTTTCACCTTTTCACTATCCTTTAAGAAATGCACACAGTAAATATATTTTTTCGTTTAGAAAACAACACACGCAAACAGGTATAATATGATAGTCCATTTTTGTTTGTTCCTCCAACTGAAATCCTTCACAATTGACAGTCTCTTTGAACAAGAAGGTCTCTGCACGATCCATCCATTTCTCTACACCTCGGCATGTCTCTTTAAAGTCAGATACTTTCGTTCAATCTGATCACAGAGTCCCTTGCAATACTCCAACACAGGAGCATTGGTTATCACAGCTTTCAGGCCATCAAATGCTTGTTGAAAGTCCGCTGTCCACTGAAATTTTTAACGTTTCTTCAGCAAGTCCATCAGTGGAGCAATCATGCTACAAAACGTTTTCACAAATGTTCGATCAAATCCACTCATGCCAAGAAATTGCATTATTTCCCTTTGTCTCGAGGGTATTGAAAACTCCTCAATAACTTGATTTCACATCCAGTGTGACCATTCGGACCTGTCCGATTGTATGGCCAAGGAAAGTGACTTGGGCTTTTCCAAATTCACTTTTGTCTAGGTTTATCACCAAACCTGCCTCTTGAAGTCGATCGAATAACTCCATCAGATGTTTCAAATGTTCTGTCCATGTCTGGCTGAAAATTACCAGATCGGCGATGTAGACCGCACAATTGGATAATTCCGAAACATCTTTGTTAGTTAACCGTTGAAATGTGGCTGGGCGCCTTTCATGCCAAATGGCATAACTTTGAATTGGTATATACCATCTAGAGTCACAAAAGCTGAAATCTCCTTCGCCCTTTCGGATAAAGGTACCTGCCAGTAACCTTTAAGTAAATCCAGTTTGGAAATAAAAGCTGATTGACCCAATTTCTCAATGTAATCCTCCAAATATGGGATAGGATAAGAGTCCGTTCTTGTAACAGCATTAACCTTTCTATAGTTCACACAACCGTTGGGTACTGTATGGTTTTGGTACCAGCACTATGGGCGAGCTCCATTGGCTGCAACCCACTTCAATTATGCCATTTTTAATGTTACTCTCAATCTCTTTGTTAACCTGTGCCAATTTTAAAGAGTTAAGTCTGTATGGATGTTGTTTGATTGGAACAGCATTTCCCACATCTACATCATGTTTAGCCCTTTTATACTTCCCAATTTATCTCGACAAACTTGCCCATGTGATATCAATAACTCTTTCAGGTCAGTCCGTATTTCCTCTGGCAGGTAATTTAACAATTTATCCCAATTTTTAAGAACACCCTCATTTTCCAATTTAATTTGAGGTATGTCAAATTCACAGTCATCTGGAGTTGGTTTGTCACTTTGAGTTAGAATCATTAAAACCTCCTTTTTCTCTCCTTCCCTTTCAAAGTACCTTTTGAGCATATTCACATGACACATTCAGTGAGACCTCTACCTGGTGTTTTTACTACATAATTCACCTCACTTAATTTCCTTTCAATCTGACAAGGTCCACAAAACTTTGCTTTTAAAGGTTCACCTACCACTGGTAACAACACGAAAACTTTATCTCCACTGGCAAAACTATGAACTTTGTATTTCTTGTCCGCGACCCGTTTCATCACATTTTGTGCAACGTTTAAATGTTGTCGAGCCAATTCACTTGCTCTATTTAATCGTGCCCTGAAATTTGACACGTAATCCAATAATGTAATTTCTCATTTCTCACTCACCAATTTTTCCTCAATCAATATAAGCGGTCCTCTTACCTCATGACCAAAAATTCGTTCAAAAGGAGTGAATTTGGTTGACTCATTGAGTGCATCCCTAATTGCAAACAGTACGAATTGAATTCCTTTATCCCAATCCTCTGGATAATCTTGACAATAAGCCCTCAACATTGTCTTTAATGTCTGATGCCACATTTCTAACGCTCCCTTCGATTCTGAATGGTACGCAGTTGATTTACATTGTTTTATTCCTAAGCTAGCCATAACGTTTTTGAATAGCCTCGAGGTAAAATTTGATCCTTGATCCGATTCTATTTCTGTGGGTAGTCCATATCTAGTAAAGAATTTAAGTAACTCCTCCACAATCCTTTTAGCTCTAATATTACATACTGGAATGGCCTCTAGAAACCTAGTAGACACATCCATTATAGTCAAAAGATATTGAGTCCCACTTTGTGTCTGAGGAAGCGGTCCGGTGTAATCAATTAGGATCCTTGGAAAAGGTTCCTCAAATGCTGGAATGGGTATTAAGGGCGCTGGTTTTATCACTGCTTGGGGTTTCCCTATCACTTGACATGTGAGACAAGATTGACAAAATTTAACTACATCTTTATGTAGTCCAGGTCAATAAAAATGTTTCTGAATTTTAGCTTGAGTTTTCCTTATTCCCAAATGACCACCCACTGGTACCTCATGTGCAACTCGCAACACCTCCTTTCTATACCCTACCGGCAATACTACTTGATGAACTTCTGCCCACTTTTCACCCGCCTGCATATGTAAAGGTCTCCATTTTCTCATCAAGACATCACTTTTACGGTAATAACACTCTGGTATACACTCAGATTCCTCTTCTGTGTATGCTTTCTGATACATCCATTTTATTTCGATATATTTCTGTTGTCGCTCCGCCAATTTTCCTGAACTAAAAATATTCACCTCATCCTCCACCTGTTCTTGTTCTTTTTCAACCATCTGATTAAAAACCGTTTCTGATAATTGCACTTCAACTTCATCTTCACTCTTTGATTTCTCCTCTTGTCTTGACCTGTGACTTTGCGACCTTGTTTATACAAAATCCAGAAAAATCCCAGGATATTCGTCCTTCAACACTTCAGTTGTCTGATTTTCCACAGCTTATCAACCACAGTAGGCATTACTCCCACCTTCAATCCAGCTCTATCATTACCCAAGATAAACTGTATTCCTGGACAAGACAGTTTCTCTATTACTCCTACTACCACTTCACCACTCTTCACTGGACTTTCCAATCTTACCTTATATAATGGAACACTACTCCTCTCTCCCTGAATTCCACATATTACCACCTTTTCTGGCAGCATTCTTCCCAAACTACATAACTCCTCATCTCTTACCATTAAAGATTGACTAGCTCCCGTATCTCTTAAAATTGTGACTTCTTTACCTGCTCCTCCTGATACACATGAGTAAACTTTACCCACACAAGTACATTCTTAAAAGAGATCTGGCACCTTCTTCTCAATCACCTCTTGATCAAGCTGTACAATCTTTTGCACCTCCTTCGCTTCACTTGGGCTTTCCTTTACCACTTTAACAAACCCCACTGTCTTATCCTGTTTTACCACATCAGCCTTCCCAGTGCTTTTCTTCAATCACCAACACTGTGATTTTACATGGCCTAGTTTATTACAGTGAAAACATTTGAAACTTTTCTTTTCCACCCTCCTGGATTTCTTTTTTAATCTGAGGTACACTCTCCTTATTATCTCCCATCAGATCATCATTACTTTTACCACTTGAGTATTTCTCATGTCCCCAGTTTCTATCCCTCACCGGCTGAAACTGATGTCGGAAACCAAACTTTGACTTATGAACTAATTCATAATCATCTGCCATTTCTGCTGCTAACTCGCCGTTTTAACCCTCTGCTCTTCCACATGAGTTCCCACTACATCAGGAATTTTAATTTTAAACTCCTCCAAAAGTATAATTTCTCTGAGAGCTTCATACGTTTGATCTATTTTCAAAGCCCTTATCCACCTATCAAAATTACTCTGTTTGATCCTTTCAAACTCCATGTATGTTTGACCAAATTCTTTCCTTAAATTTCTAAACCTTTGTCTGTAGGCTTCAGGCACTAGTTCATATGCACCCAAGATGGATTTTTTCACCTCCTCATACGTTCCAGATACCTCCTCCGGTAGTGATGCAAACACTTCACTAGCCCTACTTACCAGCTTTGTTTGAATCAGTAATACCCACATGCCCTGTGGCCATTTCATTTGTTTAGCCACCTTCTCAAATGAAATGAAAAAGACTCCCACCTCCTTCTTGTCAAACCTTGGCAATGCTTGGACATATTTAAATAGATCCCCACCAAGCCTTCGACTTTGATGCTCTTTCTCACTATCCTCATCACTATCATCCAACGGTACGTTTCCCTTTACGTCTGCCAATTTTAACTGACTGTCATGTTTCATGGCCATTTTCTGAAGTTCAAATTCTCTCTCTTTATCTTTTTCCCTGATCTGTATCTCCCTTTCTGTTTGTTCTGCTAGGGCTATTATTTCTGTTTTCCTTTCTTCACTCTCTTTTTTCTCTCTCTCTCTTTCTCTTTCTCTTTCTTTTTCCTCTCTCTCTCTTTCTCTTTCTTTTTCCTCTCTCTTTCTTTCGTATTCAAGCTGCTTTAATTTTTTCTCGTGTTCCATTTGTTTAATTTGCAACTGAATTTTTGCTATTTACAATGAGTCAAACTGTATCTCAGGCAACTTTAAATGCTTAGCCACCGCCATAATTATCTCATCTTTTCGCATTTTGTCAGGTAATGTTAACTGCAACGTTTTTGCCAAATCTAACAGTCTGTTTTTAGTCTCTGTCCGTAAGGTACTGCATGTGACCGTCTCCACCCCCAAAAACTTCTGAGCCTCTGAAAGAGCCATTGTCCACAACACACTCCCCACTTAAACTAAAATACCACACCTGAAAAGCAACCACAATATGCTCACCCTTCACTGTCTTTTAGTTCACTGGGCCAATCCACTCGATAAACTTATATTCCCCCTCGAGCCCCCAATGTGTTATGGACCAGGGTTTAGAGAACCCCAAAGTGTAGCATGGAGTTCACCTGACACGCAACTTTTAATAGATTGTGGTATGGGGAGCGCACACCCCACTCTACAGGTGTGGTACAGCAGAAATGGAAAAGTATTTTGTAAAGCAAAACAATGTTTACTCTATGAACTCAAGTTAACCTTTTAAAAACATACAGTGAACATCTTAGCAACCACTAATTCAAATACAACCCCCAAAGATTACAACACTAAGGTAAACCTTTAAGCTTTCCTTTTTAACATACATACGACTTAAAAACAAAACCTTTATCAGAAACACATCAGGTTAAAGTCACTACTGAAAACATTTATAATTCTGAATTCACCAAATGATCAAGAGATCGTCTTTTGATGGCAGAGAGAACAGCAGTACACCTGCTTGGTCTGGCTTCAGCTCCAATACTGAAAACGAAACTAAAACACACCTTGCAGCCTGCTCAAAAACTAAAGTAAAAAGCTGACAGACAGCCCAGCTCCACCCACTCTCTGACATCACTGCAGTAGTAAACACCCATTTCCTAAAGGTACTCTCACTACAGATATTTATATACATGCCCATTTATAAACACCCATTTCTTAAAGGTACTCTCACATGACAATAGGGAGAGATGAGCAGCAACCATGGGAGATGGCAGTGACCGGCAGGTTGAGGGAGGGAACAATTAATAAAGAGGACAATGTAATGGTTAGGAGCGAGAGGAGACAGTAATTGGGAATGAAACGGTGATTGGGAGCGGGAAGGAGACAGTGACTTGGATAGGTTGCAAAAAAACAATCAGGTGGGGTGGGTGAGTAATAATCTCTCTTCATGTCAATACAATTAGTGCAAAATTAGAGATTATTTTGGATTTAGGTTCAGACATTGTTTTTGCTGCTCCGCGTAAGTAAAACAAATGATAAACCAGTCAAACCTTCAAATGAAACTGAATTAAAGAAACTGGTAGAAACAGACAATAGTGTTACAGTTAAAGAAGGATCCGTTACGTGATTGAACTGATAAATAAGCTTAATACTGAGAAATGTAAAATCTTCTACATCAGATGAAAATATGTGCACCCAACTACAAAACAAATGTTCTGGCAATGTGATGAAGCAAATAAGAAACAAACGATCAGGATGTCAGGAGAAGGTGGTAAATTTTCTCATTCATGTTTGAGGCAGAAAACATCTCACCCTGGCAGAGAAATTAGATGCCCTGCCCACAATTTGACAATGGCCCAGAGCTTCCAATCTCTGGATGGTTGGAGACCAGATGTACCCAGAGATTCCTTGGAGGTCCCAAAGCGAGGACTCCATGAAAATTGTCCGAGAAGTTTGAACTTCTGAAGTGCAATTCCTGTGATTCCCAGGACCCTTGGAAAAAGTCTCTAACTTTGAATTCGAGTCACCGGGCGGGATTCTCAATCAGTTGACGCCGAAACCGGGAAAGGTAATTGGGCGGAGAATTGGTCGTGAGTCCAAAATCATGGCCGACGCCTGGCGCCCGACAGAATGCCATGCTCCGCTGCATCGACAGCGGCTTCAATGCATTCTACTCCACATGTACAGTAAACGGCATTGGCATAACATTATCAGGCCTGACCCAGTAATCTACAGGGCCTCTGTGATGCTCCGCTTCTGCCGTGAGGAATTACCGATGGTGAGGTTCACTTGTGGTTTTAAAAATCGGGAAACAGATGCTGTGGCTGATGAGGGAGAGAGAGAGGGGGTAAGGACTGTGTCCAGCATCGCCATAGTGCGCTGACAGGTGTGCCGCTGGCAGGGAGGGCTTCTGCCGGGCCAGGGGGAGAGGCGAGGGACGACCAGGCGGTGGACCGTGGGGTCGGGATGGACAGGCAGGGAACACTATCGCTTCAGCCTGAAGTATAAAGGATGCAATGCAGGATTGGGGGATGAGGGCAAATAATAAGGGTGTCTTCTATTAATTGACGGCACGGTAACACAGTGGTTATCCTGACGTCTCCCCAGTTTAGATTAAATTACCACAGGGCAGGTGGGAATGTGTAAATGCTGGGCACCAATTTTACACACTCACCGCCTGCCATCCAGCTTCAAAGGGGCCATAAAATTCAGCCCAGTGACTGAACTGATGGTACCCTTTGAAGTACTACACTGTTTCAACCTTCCACGCATCTCTATGTTTCTTGCACACCAAGGAGTAAATTTTCTTGAGCTTGTATTCTTCTTCCTTGAAGATTTTCCAACAGCGAAGGTTTGCAGGGGAGGATGGTAACATCAAGTGAGACACGCAAATGCTTCATTGCCAGAGGCTCCACAATCCCATACACCAGCTCCGATATGTTTACATCAAGCAAATTAGATAGTATTAGTGAAAGTATGGTTCCAGGTGATTCACAGGGCATGAGGCAGATGGAGAAGTAACCAGTAAAGAGGGATGTTCAAGTAAAATCACATCTTTGTGCAAATCTGAGTGCTGGAAGACACACAGCCGCTGAAAGTTGCCTGTTGAGTATAAGTAAAGTTGCCATAGACCGCCTTTCCCTTTGAGGGGAACAGCTGATGGGTGGTGCTTCAAGAACATAAGATTTAACCTGAGGATTATCAAACCTCAGGTCAGGGGCAAGCTTGAGAAGGCAGGTCTTCATATATAATCTCAGATGATAGGGGAATTGAACTCATGCTGTTTTCCTTGCTCTGCATCACAAACCAGCTGTCTGGTTAATTGAGCTAAACTGTCTCCCTGTGTTGAGTCCACAGTCTAATTCATACATTCAGAGAAGCATTTTGTTTATAGCTGCAGATATCAATGGAACATGTTACAGCCTCAGTGGAGTTTTATGTGAGCCTTTCCCAGCAAGCAGTTAATCGTTTTGACACCATGGAGGGAGATTGATATCCTTGTTGAAATTGAAGACAAATATGTAATACTTATATCATAGCATCCAATCCTGACAGCCAGGATATAGACTGCTGTCTCATGTGGGTCCATGGTGCACCAGCCTATCTGTCATGTCACAATAGTATATCTCGTGCTTCTTAACATCCCATCCCCTAGTCATGCTAGTGGTAGGTACATAGAGTAGACAATTAGAACGTGTAACACCAAAATAAGCCTTTCACATTAGCTATACCTATAATCTCATGTTTACATTCAGCAGTTCAGGGTAAATGAATTTAATTAATTTAACCTCAGTTAGGTTACCTTCAATTTGCTGAATGAATGAAATAAATCTTTCATCGAGGAAGAAACCAGATCTAGTTCAGTGAACTGGGGATGGACATTTTCTGGAAAGCGTCGGTGGAAGTGAAATCCAACACAGGTAGCAGCTGGTAAATGTTCATCATTCACCATCTCACCTTACTTCCCTTGACTTCTCTCCCGCATTCAATTTTTTTGACATTCATTTCTCTTTCTGTTTTCTCCTTCCTCTCCTCACAACACCCACCTTGGAAATTTTTTAATATTTAATTCTGGCTTCCAACATGAGTTGTGTTTAGTGTCCCAAGATTTGAAGAAAACAAATAAAATAACACTTACACTGTACTGACTGAGTTTCTTTTAATACTCCAATTAAGGGCAATTAAGCATGGTCAATCCACCTGCCCTGCACATCTTTGGGTTGTGGGAGTGATACCCTCGCAGACACAGAGGGAATGTGCAAACTCCACATGGACAAAATCTTAAATTTAGACATCAGTTTGTTATGTACCAAAACATCAATAAAACATCACAGCAATGTATTTAAACGAGTGGGCTAACTGTAAAATAAAAATCACGTAAAGTTTAAGTACAGGTCTAAGTGACCTTGGGCTGGGATCAAAGCCGGCTCCTTGGCGCCGTGAGGCAGCAGTACTAACCACTGCGCCACTCTGCCGCCCCTGTACTGACTGAGTTAATAGTGCATCAAATTTGGTAATAACTGCAACTGATGTGGTGCTAAACTTTATAAACGTGCTTGGCCTGCCCTCTCAATTTAATGGTATAAATAATTTAACAATACTTTTAACTGACTGACAAATGTCAACATGAATGCAGAACGTTCTGTCTGTATATCTCATCTCCGACAGATCTATGTGAACTAAGATGTGATTGAAATGTCGCTAATTAACAGTTTTAATATCACACTCATACCAATGTCACAAACCACCAGAGAAGTACATTTCATCCTTATGCCATTTGTAAACCTGGAAGTGTTCAGCATATGAACCAAGTCCAAAGTTCAACAGTGACTCAAAACTGTGGTTCTGGCCTGCATTTGTCCCTGTTGGTGAGCTCACTACCGCTGTGCATCCTCGAATCTTGATCATGTTTATCAATCTGAGATTATCTAAGCACTGAGTGATGTGAAGTATAACCTTTTAGAAATGTGTGTCTCTCCCAAGATAATATTAAACAATCTTACCAACTTGATTTGCATTTATGTCCTCAATTTGTTAATTCTATTTCCAGTGACAGGATAAGGAGGGGTAAAAGTAAATCCTTTGTCTGTCAAAATCTCACAGATTGCTTTTAAAAGCCACCTGAAGATTGATGGTCTCCTTCTGGGAGAGTTGGCAACATTAACCAGATCACAGGCCTAGCTCTAATTTGTTAACTTTGGACCCTACTTTTGGCACCGGGGTGGGTAGCTTGAGTTGGAAATCTCTCAGCTTGCCTTTGGTAACAAACACAATGACACGCATAATTGTTGCTCCAGGTTGGGCGGGTGCAGGAGAGAGTCGGGCCTGTTGACCCCAGAAGCAGAATGTTGGCTGCCATGAGGCAGGTGGGTTTTGAGGTAGACTAGATGGAATATAATGTGAAGTTATCCACTTTGGTATGTTGGCCTTCATCGCAAGTAGATATTTTACATGAATAAACTATACCTTGCTGCAATTGTGTGGAGCCTTGGTGAGACTGCACCTCGTAAAATTGTGTTCTTTGTATCTAACTGCAGATAGTTGCTGCCTTAGTATCAAGGGCGGTCACTCTCAGTACACTACTGGAGTTCCTGGCCGGGATTTTCCAGCCCTGTCATCAAGGGACCCACTGCGGGGGATGCGGCAGCCCACCAAAAAACCATTAACTTTTGGCAGGATCAGATAATCCCAGTACTGGGTGGAGCCAGAAAATCGCACAGCAAATCTTGTCCATTTTTGGGCCAAGGCTGTAATGAGGTCTGAAGCTGAGTTGGGTCCTGGTGGAAACCACATTAAATATCTCTAAGAAATGTCATTGGTGAGTAAGTGTTGTTTTATGGCAATGTGGGTAACGCCTTCCATTATGTTGCTGGTAAGAATTAATTGAATTGTTTTGCATTTTCTTGGCAGGCGGTACCTGGGGAATGTTCCATTTTGTTAGTGTTTGTTTCTGCTTCTGCCTTAGTTGTGTTGACATTGCAAACTAATATCAAACATTTATATAATGCTAACTAAACCAGGCATGGCCTACTGAAATAGTAATCATGAAAATCAAAATTTATAAATGGAGATAATCTAAAGATTGGCCTTGACAATTTCAAGAAATAGGCTGTGACTATTTCTTTTGGCAGCTTGTTCCATCGTGGAATTGTCCTTGTCCCGCTATGTACTGAAATGAATTGTAGATCTCTATTGCGTGTGGACCAGCCATAGTTAATAACAGAGCAATTTTATGAGCATCTGTGGCATTAGTTAAGTCTGAAGCTTCTAAGTAAAGCTAAAATTGTTGCTCAAACAAACGGCAGTTTACATTTAAGTTAGCGGTGATCCTGAGGTATCGAGGAGCTTGTGTTCTGTCCATCGAGCTGGGAATCATCGAAGTTTTGCCAGAAGATGATGCTTCTGTTGCCCAATAGCTGCAAAATGTTTTACTTTTTTTGAATCTTACTATACTATTCTAGGTAGTTTCTGTAGCCAAACCTGGTACCATGTTATACTACTGGGTTCAGTAATATGTATTGTTACTAGTTGCTATACATCCAGAAGGTTTGATGGTGTGATCCTGAAGAAACCACGAGTCTTCAACTTAAGGCAAACTAATTTAATAAGTACTGATTAATTATAATTGAGTTCAACACTCTACAGAACTATCGCTAGTAATCAAGTAATTAAATATTAATGTATTAACTCATTCAAAACTACACGTGCTAACTATGCTGTGACTCTATAGTCAGGGGCACAGATAGGCACTTCTGTGGACGTGAAAGAGACTCCAGGATGGTATGTTGCCTCCCTGGTGCCAGGGTCCAGGATGTCTCCAAACGGGTAGAGGGAATCCTGAAGGGGGAGGGCAAACAGGCAGAGGTCGTTGTACATATTGGTACTAACGACATAGGCAGGAAGGGGCATGAGGTCCTGCAGCAGGAGTTCAGGGAGCTAGGCAGAAAGTTAAAAGACAGGACCTCGAGGGTTGTAATCTCGGGATTACTCCCTGTGCCACGTGCCAGTGAGGCTAGAAATAGGAAGATAGAGCAGATAAACATGTGGCTAAACAGCTGGTGTAGGAGGGAGGGTTTCCATTATCTGGACCACTGGGAGCTCTTCCGGGGCAGGTGTGACCTGTATAAGAAGGACGGGTTGCATCTAAACCAGAGAGGCATAAATATCCTGGCCGCGAGGTTTGCTAGTGTCACACGGGAGGGTTTAAACTAGTGTGGCAGGGGGGTGGGCACGGGAGCAAAAGGTCAGAAGGTGAGAGCATTGAGGGAGAACTAGGGAATAGGGACAGTGGGGCTCTGAGGCAGAGCAGACGGGGAGAAGTTGCTGAACACAGCGGGTCTGGTGGCCTGAAGTGCATATGTTTTAATGCAAGGAGCATTACGGGTAAGGCAGATGAACTTAGAGCTTGGATTAGTACTTGGAACTATGATGTTGTTGCCATTACAGAGACCTGGTTGAGGGAAGGGCAGGATTGGCAGCTAAACGTTCCAGGATTTAGATGTTTCAGGCGGGATAGAGGGGGATGTAAAAGGGGAGGCGGAGTTGCGCTACTTGTTCGGGAGAATATCACAGCTGTACTGCGAGAGGACACCTCAGAGGGCAGTGAGGCTATATGGGTAGAGATCAGGAATAAGAAGGGTGCAGTCACAATGTTGGGGCTATACTACAGGCCTCCCAACAGCCAGCGGGAGATAGACGAGCAGATAGGTAGACAGATTTTGGAAAAGAGTAAAAACAACAGGGTTGTGGTGATGGGAGACTTCAACTTCCCCAATATTGACGGGGACTCACTTAGTGCCAGGGGCTTAGACGGGGCGGAGTTTGTAAGGAGCATCCAGGAGGGCTTCTTAAAACAATATGAAGACAGTCCAACTAGGGAAGGGGCGGTACTGGACCTGGTATTGGGGAATGAGCCCGGCCAGGTGGTAGATGTTTCAGTAGGGGAGCATTTCGGTAACAGTGACCACAATTCAGTAAGTTTTAAAGTACTGGTGGACAAGGATAAGAGTGGTCCGAGGATGAATGTGCTAAATTGGGGGAAGGCTAATTATAACAATATTAGGCGGGAACTGAAGAACATAGATTGGGGGCGGATGTTTGAGGGCAAATCAACATCTGACATGTGGGAGGCTTTCAAGTGTCAGTTGAAAGGAATACAGGACCGGCATGTTCCTGTGAGGAAGAAAGATAAATACGGCAATTTTCGGGAACCTTGGATGACGAGTGATATTGTAGGCCTCGTCAAAAAGAAAAAGGAGGCATTTGTCAGGGCTAAAAGGCTGGGAACAGACGAAGCCTGCATGGAACATAAGGAAAGTAGGAAAGAACTTAAGCAAGGTGTCAGGAGGGCTAGAAGGGGTCATGAAAATTCATTGGCAAATAGGGTTAAGGAAAATCCCAAGGCTTTTTACACGTAAATAAAAAGCAAGAGGGTAGCCAGGGAAAGGGTTGGCCCACTGAAGGATAGGCAAGGGAATCTATGTGTGGAGCCAGAGGAAATGGGCGAGGTACTAAATGAATACTTTGCATCAGTATTCACCAAAGAGAAGGAATTGGTAGATGTTGAGTCTGGAGAAGGGGGTGTAGATAGCCTGGGTCACATTGTGATCCAAAAAGACGAGGTGTTGGGTGTCTTAAAAAATATTAAGGTAGATAAGTCCCCAGGGCCTGATGGGATCTACCCCAGAATACTGAAGGAGGCTGGAGAGGAAATTGCTGAGGCCTTGACAGAAATCTTTGGATCCTCGCTGTCTTCAGGGGATGTCCCGGAGGACTGGAGAATAGCCAATGTTGTTCCTCTGTTTAAGAAGGGTAGCAAGGATAATCCCGGGAACTACAGGCCGGTGAGCCTTACTTCAGTGGTAGGGAAATTACTGGAGAGAATTCTTCGAGACAGGATCTAATCCCATTTGGAAGCAAATGGACGTATTAGTGAGAGGCAGCACGGTTTTGTGAAGGGGAGGTCGTGTCTCACTAACTTGATAGAGTTTTTCGAGGAGGTCACTAAGATGATTGATGCAGGTAGGGCAGTAGATGTTGTCTATATGGACTTCAGTAAGGCAGTGAATGGTAGAACCCTCAAGAGTATTGAAAGTCAAAGAGATCTAGGAGTACAGCTCCACAGGTCATTGAAAGGGGCAACACAGGTGGAGAAGGGAGTCAAGAAGGCATACGGCATGCTTGCCTTCATTGGCCGGGGCATTGAGTATAAGAATTGGCAAGTCATGTTGCAGCTGTATAGAACCTTAGTTAGGCCACACTTGGAGTATAGTGTTCAATTCTGGTCGCCACACTACCAGAAGGATGTGAAGGCTTTAGAGAGGGTGCAGAAGATATTTACCAGAATGTTGCCTGGTATGGAGGGCATTAGCTATGAGGAGCGATTGAATAAACTCGGTTTGTTCTCACTGGAATGAAGGAGGTTGAGGGGTGACCTGATAGAGGTATACAAAATTATGAGGGGCATAGACAGAGTGGATAGTCAGAGGCTTTTCCCCAGGGTAGAGGGGTCAATTACTAGGGGGCATAGGTTTAAGGTGAGAGGGGCAAGGTTTAGAGTAGATGTACGAGGCAAGTCTTTTACGCAGAGGGTAGTGGGTGCCTGGAACTCGCTACCGGAGGAGGTAGTGGAAACAGGGACGATAGGGACATTTAAGGGGCATCTTGACAAATATATGAATAGGATGGGAATAGAAGGATACGGACCCAGGAAGTGTAGAAGATTGTAGTTTAGTCGGGCAGCATGGTCAGCACGGGCTTGGAGGGCCGAAGGGCCTGTTCCTGTGCTGTACATTTCTTTGTTCTTTGATGTTCTTTGTTCTTTGTTCTATCTATCATATACTACTGCTGTTTAGTCACTCCTGGGTTGAAAGAGACCAAGATCCTCTGGGAGCTGATACTTATAGTGGGATCAAGTGGTGCCCTCTAGAAGTAGTGTTACAGCTAGATGTTATAATTAACCCTTTAGTTATCTACATGTATACATATCATTACAGTGAGTGTGATATTTGAATGTCTGTGTTGATTTGTAAGTTTATAGCCCCTCATACAAGTGACTGTGAGGAATAATGCTACCTTTACGTGGTGAGTGTTGGCCGGTGTTCCCCACCCTGGTGCCGCCAAAAGATCCATGTATGACTAAAGAAAAAATGTAAAGAAAGTCACTCGACAAGTATTCCACCGCCAAAGGAACTTCAGCCCATGTCTTAGGCTGGCTCAGTTACACTCACTTCCCAAGTATGCCGGTCTAATGATAATTGTCCAGCCCCGCATTGGCCTTTAGCAAAAGGCATCTGGTTATTTTCCCTGTTGGTCATTTTCTCAGTGTGGAGTTGGGGGAGCAGGGATTTATCTCCTACAGTTTCAGTGCGGAGTCGGCAGGGGGTTTATCCTCGAATGACAGGGCAGAGGATACATGGTAACAAAATCACCTCTAACATCTTCCCCAAGTGATACATCATCCTGAGTTTGAACTAGATCACCTTTCATACACTGTCACTGAGTTAAAATAATGAACTCACCCCCAAACTGGCACTACATAGACTCAATAAGAGTTAGTGATGGGCAATACATGCTGGCCCTGCCCCCACATCCCAAGAACAAATTTTAAAAAAGATAATGGTCGACCAAACAATTTAAATAATTGAGAATAAGAGGTTTTTGGGAGAGAAGAACAAATGATATGATTTATATTTTAAGCAAGTTTTCTAATGTGGTAGGTAAATAATATTACAAATTCATCTGTGAGATTTATATTTATCAATATGATGAGTAACCATTTTACCTCAAGTTAATCATATGATAGTAAATTCACTCTATTGCATTTAATTTACCAGCAGACTTTGGAAAATATCAGGAACTCTACTTTAGCTCGCAGTGAACTGTGAATAATGTCAAAGGGTATAGCCACTAATCTGTTCCAAATATATTTCTCACTAATTTAATGTTATGCCAGAAATTCATTTGCATGTTATGAATCAAATATTATAGAGCTTTATGGCCAGAGGCTGTCTCCATAAATAAATAACGAGATTACAAAATAAAGTAAAATACTGCTGGAAACCTGACGTTGAAACAATTGTTGGGTCAGGCAACATCTCTGGAGGGGTAACAAATGTTAATCTGCCCAAAAATGACATGTTTGGGTTGATTGATGAATTAAAACATACAAAACTTGAATCCAATGCCCACTTTTGGTTTTAACAGAGGCTGGCTGTGGGGTGAGCAAGGAGGTGGCTTGGTTCTTCAAATGAAGTTGCATTTTTTTGGGTCACCATTTGAAATTCCATGCTGGATGACTCACTTTGCCAAGCATTGGGAAACCCAGCAATTAAACCTTTTGACTTATGTGTGGGTTCCATTGTACCTGGACAATTCTCTATAACCAAACCCCACCCCATCTTTCCTTGAGGCCTCTGGCCTTCCTAATGGTATTCAGATGCCTCTTAATGGTCAGATACTTCCAATTGCACAGCATCCTCCCTCGCACGCTGCACCCCGAACCCCAGCCATGCCAACTGCTTCATCCTGGCAGGATTGCAACCTTACTCCCAGGCAACTGATTCTCCACGCACCCTCATCAATTCCCTGCTCTCTGATTTGCCTCCCAGAAGCCTAATCCTCTTCCATCCACAATCACCGCCTCACACTACCAGCCCCAGCCCCTCAGCTTCCAAATTCCCCACCCAAACATGACTGAATCCCACCTCAGGATTCACCCTACCGTTCTCAAGACATGTGAATTCTTCTCCAGAAATTAGGAGCATTTTTTTCTCTTAGAGGGTCATGGGTCGGTGGAATTTTCATCCTCAAAAAGTAGTGAGGCTGGGTCTTTAAATGTATTCAAGGCTGAATTGGATAGATTTTTGATGGACAAGGAATTCAAGGGTTAATGGGGTCAGGCAGGGAAGTGGATCTGAGACCACAACAAGATCAACCATGATCGTAATGAATGGTGGAGCAAACTTGAAGGGCCAAATGTCCTACACCTGTTCCTAAGTCTTATGTTTTGATGTTGCTTTCCCAGGCCCCAGATCATTCTCCTCCACCACATCCTGGTCAAATTTGGACCAATCTGGAGTCTGCAGCCATCAGATTGGTCCACAGCAGAGTGGAATCCAAGTCAGTCAATCAGGCTGCCTTCTGGACAAAGAACCTATCAGCAATGTCATATGCATGCTGTGAAGTGAAACATCTATGGGGTGCATGGGAGCCGCAAACTGCTGTGATATTAACCAGGCCAGTAATGTGCCCACAGCTGAAAATATTTTCTAATGTTAAAATAATCAACTCTCTTGAGAACCATTCATGATACATTTTAGTTTGATCAGTTCAGCAACAACAGCAAAGTGCTTGTTATATAGCACATTCAACACAGTATAATGTTCCAAGGAAATTCTCAGGAATATTATCAAACATAATTTAACCCCAAGCCACATAAATAGATATTATGGCAGATGAGCAAAACCTTGTTCTAAGAGGTAGGTTTTAAGGATCATCTTAAAGAAGGAAAGAGAGGTAGGAAGACAGAAAAGTTTAGGAAAGGAATTCAAGAGCTTGGGGCCTTGACAGCTGAAGGTGCAGCCACCAATGGTATAGGAATTGAAATTGGGGATGCACAAGAGGCCGTAACTGGAAGTGGTTAGATACTTTAGCAAGTTGTTGGGCTAGGGTGGGTTGCAGAGATGGGGAGGGTGAAGGCCATGGGAAGTTTTGGAAATAAGTATCAGAATTTTAAAATTAGGCTTTGGTTAACCACGAGCCAATGTAGATGAGATGGGTGAACATGCCCTTGTGCAAGTCAGAATATGGGCAGTCGAGTTTTAGGGCGGGATTTAATGGAAAACATACAGAGTACTCTGGTGAGATTTAACGGCCTTGTCACGTCACCAAGTTGGGTGCGACAAGGCCGGTAGATTGCGCTGTTAGATAAGCTTAAATTTAGGGAGGTTCGCTGATGGGATGCCAGTCAAGAGTGCTTTGGATAGCCAAGCCTGGAGGCAAAAATGACATGAATGGGAGTTTCAAAGCAGATGAGCTGATGAAGGAGCTGCGCTCCAAAAGCTAGTGATTCCAAACTGTTGGACTTTAACCTGGTGTTATAAGACTTCTTACTGTGCCCACCCCAGTCCAACGCCGGAATCTCCACATCAAGTCAATAGTTGTTCAAAATGGTGAAGATTAAATCCCATTATGAGCTTCAGAAGGAGATATTTTTAAAAGGAAAAAAAAGATTAAAAATAAGACATACAATCAGGTGTTTAAGAGGAAAAAGACTGCAAACAGTCTTTAGCAAATTTCTTCAGATCTGTTTAAGGATCTTTTTCAAAATGGAAATTTATGTGTTTTCTTTTTAAAATTCATCAGTTTGATCTTCTGGACGTGATTGCACACAACTGGGCATTGAGTGAGTAGTACCTCAAAATGGACGATTTTGTGCTCTCTCTTTGTCCGTGAGAAAGGCCGGCATGGGCGGAGAACCCAGAGAACATTGGGAAATGCGATTCTCTCCAGAGAGATCACCAGCAGGATTCTCAATCGGCGGGATCCTCCGCTTCGCGTGGGGTGGCCACAATGGGAAACCCTATTGGCCGGCTGCGGAATGGAGAATCCCACTGCTCGTGGCATGCCACGCCGGAAAAAGGGGCTAGCGGGACGGAGAACCCACCCCACATTTCCCGATTTTCCTTGGCACTCACCGGCAGCATCACGATTTCACACCCACAAAGGTAGCGAACATCATTTTAATACATTTCAATGTATTTTAATATTATTAGACCCCCCCACCCAACCCCAACAGATTATCCCTCCTTGTGTAATTTTCAAACCTCGCTGACATGACGTCACATAGACGAGATTTACAACAGGTCTGGCTAGACATGAAGCAGCTGAGGGGATCCCTGTGGAGGCGCAGAGGTAAGTATAACCCCTGGTAGTGTGACAGTTTGGCATTGCTAGATTGGTACGGCCATGTTGGCATTGCCAGATTGGACCACCTGGCAGTGCCAAAATGGGGATAGCGCCTGGGATGGGCCACATATTGGAGGGAGTCATTGATGTACATTTGTGGGAATGATAGTCGGGGGAAAGATAGTGATGATTGTCGGGGCGAGGGGACAGCCCCCAAAAGCTCTTCAAAAATGGCAGCCTGATCTCAGTGGAGTCGATTGCCAGCTCTAAGTGTCTTCGCCTTGCCAGAGTGATGATGCCTCCTCATGTTATTTGCCAAAGAGACTCAAAATGTGGAGGGAAAACCGGTCTGTGTAATTGGAGAATTACACGCCAGTTTTCAGGCTGAGCCTGACACTTTGCCATTTCTTGGTAAGATTCTGCCCAATGTCTCTGTAAATCTCACCATTGCGATGCAAGGTCAAGTCTGTGCACTTGATTGCTGCCTGTACAATGGGGAAGCCCATTATAGTGGTGAAACCACATGCCCTCTCCTCCTGTTTATCTCTGCTTGGGGAAAAGGTAATGAAGTACCTTCCCCTGGTGTACAGGGCCTTTGAGATCACCTGGATGTAATGATGGATGGTGAACTGTAATATATTGGCAATGTCAGAAAATCCAGCCTGGAAGAATCCGCTGAGGTAAAAATTGAAGACCGAAATCACCTTGACAGCCATTGACAGCTGTCTCTCTACCCTGCTCTGAGGCCACGGGTCCAGTTCCAAGAGGTGGGAGAGCTCTGTGAGCATCACCTTGGTGGACTGAGCGCATTGCTGGTTCAGATGGAAGTAGGAGAAGTTTCCTCTCTAGACCCTAGCCTTTTCCTCTTCCCTATGAAAGAAGCCAGTCTTTTCTGCTGCCTCTTCTCCATTTCTCTCTGATGTGGAGATGCCGCCGTTGGACTGGGGTGAGCACAGTAAGAGGTCTTACAACACCAGGTTAAAGTCCAACAGATTTGTTTTGAATCACTAGCTTTTGGAGCACTGCTCCTTCCTCAGGTGAATGAAGAGGTGGGTTCCAGAAACATATATATAGACAAAGTCAAAGACGCAAGACGATACTTTTAATGCGACTCTTTGCAGGTAATTAAGTCTTTACAGGTCCAGATGGAGTAACTGGAGAGAGGGATAATCACAGGTTAAAGAGGTGTGAATTGTCTCAAACCAGGATAGTTGGTAGGCTTTCTCAAGCCCAGGCCAGATGGTGGGGGGTGAATGTAATGCGGCATGAATCTAACGTCCCGGTTGAGGCGGTACTCATGAGTGCGGAACAACAAAACAACAAAGAACAAAGAACAAAGAAATGTACAGCACAGGAACAGGCCCTTCGGCCCTCCAAGCCCGTGCTGACCGTGCTGCCCGACTAAACTACAATCTTCTACACTTCCTGGGTCCGTATCCTTCTATTCCCATCCTATTCATATATTTGTCAAGATGCCCCTTAAATGTCCCTATCGTCCCTGCTTCCACTACCTCCTCCGGTAGCGAGTTCCAGGCACCCACTACCCTCTGCGTAAAAAACTTGCCTCGTACATCTACTCTAAACCTTGCCCCTCTCACCTTAAACCTATGCCCCCTAGTAATTGACCCCTCTACCCTGAGGAAAAGCCTCTGACTATCCACTCTGTCTATGCCCCTCATAATTTTGTATACCTCTATCAGGTCTCCCCTCAACCTCCTTCGTTCCAGTGAGAACAAACCGAGTTTATTCAACTGCTCCTCATAGCTAATGCCCTCCATACCAGGCAACATTCTGGTAAATCTCTTCTGCACCCTCTCTAAAGCCTCCACATCCTTCTGGTAGTGTGGTGACCAGAATTGAACACTATACTCCAAGTGTGGCCTAACTAAGGTTCTATACAGCTGCAACATGACTTGCCAATTCTTATACTCAATGCCCGGGCCAATGAAGGCAAGCATGCCGTATGCCTTCTTGACTACCTTCTCCACCTGTGTTGCCCCTTTCAATGACCTATGGACCTGTACTCCTAGATCTCTTTGACTTTCAATACTCTTGAGAGTTCTACCATTCACTGTATATTCCCTACCTGCATTAGACCTTCCAAAATGCATTACCTCACATTTGTCCGGATTAAACTCCATCTGCCATCTCTCCGCCCAAGTCTCCAGACAATCTAAATCCTGCTGTATCCTTCGACAGTCCTCATCGCTATCCGCAATTCCACCAACCTTTGTGTCATCTGCAAACTTACTAATCAGACCAGTTACATTTTCCTCCAAATCATTTATATATACTACAAAGAGCAAAGGTCCCAGCACTGATCCCTGTGGAACACCACTGGTCACAGCCCTCCAATTAGAAAAGCATCCCTCCATTGCTACTCTCTGCCTTCTATGGCCTAGCCAGTTCTGTATCCACCTTGCCAGCTCACCCCTGATCCCGTGTGACTTCACCTTTTGTACTAGTCTACCATGATGGACCTTGTCAAAGGCCTTACTGAAGTCCATATAGACAACATCTACTGCCCTAACTGCATCAATCATCTTAGTGACCTCCTCGAAAAACTCTATCAAGTTAGTGAGACACGACCTCCCCTTCACAAAACCGTGCTGCCTCTCACTAATACATCCATTTGCTTCCAAATGGGAGTAGATCCTGTCTCGAAGAATTCTCTCCAGTAATTTCCCTACCACTGAAGTAAGGCTCACCGGCCTGTAGTTCCCGGGATTATCCTTGCTACCCTTCTTAAACAGAGGAAGAACATTGGCTATTCTCCAGTCCTCCGGGACATCCCCTGAAGACAGTGAGGATCCAAAGATTTCTGTCAAGGCCTCAGCAATTTCCTCTCCAGCCTCCTTCAGTATTCTGGGGTAGATCCCATCAGGCCCTGGGGACTTATCTACCTTACTATTTTTTAAGACACCCAACACCTCGTCTTTTTGGATCACAATGTGACCCAGGCTATCTACACCCCCTTCTCCAGACTCAACATCTACCAATTCCTTCTCTTTGGTGAATACTGATGCAAAGTATTCATTTAGTACCTCGCCCATTTCCTCTGGCCCCACACATAGATTCCCTTGCCTATCCTTCAGTGGGCCAACCCTTTCCCTGGCTACCCTCTTGCTTTTTATGTATGTGTAAAAAGCCTTGGGATTTTCCTGAACCCTATTTGCCAATGACTTTTCGTGACCCCTTCTAGCCCTCCTGACTCCTTGCTTAAGTTCCTTCCTACTTTCCTTATATTCCACACAGGCTTCGTCTGTTCCCAGCCTTTAAGCCCTGACAAATGCCTCCTTTTTCTTTTTGACGAGGCCTACAATATCACTCGTCATCCAAGGTTCCCGGAAATTGCCGTATTTATCTTTCTTCCTCACAGGAACATGCCGGTCCTGTATTCCTTTCAACTGACACTTGAAAGCCTCCCACATGTCAGATGTTGATTTGCCCTCAAACATCCGCCCCCAATCTATGTTCTTCAGTTCCCGCCTAATATTGTTATAATTAGCCTTCCCCCAATTTAGCACATTCATCCTCGGACCACACTTATCCTTGTCCACCAGTACTTTAAAACTTACTGAATTGTGGTCACTGTTACCGAAATGCTCCCCTACTGAAACACCTACCACCTGGCCGGGCTCATTCCCCAATACCAGGTCCAGTACCGCCCCTTCCCTAGTTGGACTGTCTACATATTGTTTTAAGAAGCCCTCCTGGATGCTCCTTACAAACTCCGCCCCATCTAAGTGCCTGGCACTAAGTGAGTCCCAGTCAATATTGGGGAAGTTGAAGTCTCCCATCACCACAACCCTGTTGTTTTTACTCTTTTCCAAAATCTGTCTACCTATCTGCTCCTCTATCTCCCGCTGGCTGTTGGGAGGCCTGTAGTATACCCCCAACATTGTGACTGCACCCTTCTTATTCCTGATCTCTACCCATATAGCCTCACTGCCCTCTGAGGTGTCCTCTCGCAGTACAGCTGTGATATTCTCCCGAACAAGTAGCGCAACTGCGCCTTCCCTTTTACATCCCCCTCTATCCCGCCTGAAACATCTAAATCCTGGAACGTTTAGCTGCCAATCCTGCCCTTCCCTCAACCAGGTCTCTGTAATGGCAACAACATCATAGTTCCAAGTACTAATCCAAGCTCTAAGTTCATCTGCCTTACCCGTAATGCTCCTTGCATTAAAACCTATGCACTTCAGGCCACCAGACCCGCTGTGTCAGCAACTTCTCCCTGTCTGCTCTGCCTCAGAGCCACACTGTCCCTATTCCCTAGTTCTCCCTCAATGCTCTCACCTTCTGACCTATTGCTCCCATGCCCACCCCCCTGCCATACTAGTTTAAACCCTCCCGTGTGACACTAGCAAACCTCGCGGCCAGGATATTTATGCCTCTCCGGTTTAGATGCAACCCGTCCTTCTTATACAGGTCACACCTGCCCCGAAAGAGCTCCCAGTGGTCCAGATAATGGAAACCCTCCCTCCTACACCAGCTGTTTAGCCACGTGTTTAGCTGCTCTATCTTCCTATTTCTAGCCTCACTGGCACGTGGCACAGGGAGTAATCCCGAGATTACAACCCTCGAGGTCCTGTCTTTTAACTTTCTGCCTAGCTCCCTGAACTCCTGCTGCAGGACCTCATGCCCCTTCCTGCCTATGTCGTTAGTACCAATATGTACAACGACCTCTGCCTGTTTGCCCTCCCCCTTCAGGATGCCCTCTACCCGTTCGGAGACATCCTGGACCCTGGCACCAGGGAGGCAACATACCATCCTGGAGTCTCTTTCACGTCCACAGAAGCGCCTATCTGTGCCCCTGACTATAGAGTCCCCTATTACTATTACTCTTCTGCGCTTTGACCCTCCCTTCTGAACATCAGAGCCAGCCGTGGTGCCACTGCTCTGGCTGCTGCTGTTTTCCCCTGATAGGCTACCCCCCCCCCCCGACAGTATTCAAAGGGGTATATCTGTTCGAGAGGGGGACAACCACAGGGGATTCCTGCACTGACTGCCTGCCCTTTCTGGTGGTCACCCATTTCTCTGCCTGCACCTTGGGTGTGACCACATTTACATAACTGCGATCTATGACGCTTTCCGCCACCTGCATGCTCCTAAGTGCATCCAATTGCTGCTCCAACCGAACCATGCGGTCTGTGAGGAGCTCCAGTTGGGTGCACTTTCTGCAGATGAAGCCATCCGGGATGCTGGAAGCCTCCCGGACCTGCCACATCTCACAGTCAGAGCACAGCACCCCTCTAACTGACATTGCGTCAATTAATTAAAATTAAAATTCAAATTTGTCTTTTTTTTAATAATATATTTTTTTTAATTTCAAAGTTACTGTCAACTATCTGTTTCCTAGCACTAGATTTCTAATAGAAATGCGATAGCTAACTATAGTACTCTCCGATCTCTGGCTAAGATATCCCTCTAAATTATAATGAAGTTATTATGTTTAATTAGTTACCAAATACTCAAATTTTTTTTAAAATTTAGTGTAGAATCCCAACCAGCCACTCTGGCCGCAGCTTTTCTGTGATGTCACTTCAGTTTCCCCCCGACATACACAATTTGAAAAAAAGTATAAAAGTAAAAATGAGTAAAAATCACTTACATACCTTCTTACCTTCTGAGTGTCTTAGATGTTCTCAGGTTCTCTCGCTGACACAGACTGCTCCTCCACCTCCGAACCTTGCTAATAATATAATAATAATATAATATTTCACTTACCTCACACCAATGGGTCTTATTATTAGGTTAGAGGAGGAGGGCGGGTGGGAGACACTACACGTGTAGTGTCTCGGGTTTCCTCTCCACCAGAATTTATTGGTTGGGGGGGGGACTTCCCAGAGGTCCGCGGGTCGAACTTCCGGTTCCCGCCTTATATAAAAACAAATAAAACAGAAAAGAAGAACAGACACGGGACCAGGTAAGGGTTTTTAAATTCACTACTCACCTCCCAGAAGGCCCCTGCGCACCGCTGCCGCGGAAATCCAAAGGGCTGCTCCTGTAAAGGTAAGGCTTTTTAAAGTAAGTACTCACCTCCCAGAAGGCCCCTGTGCACCGCTGCCGCGGAAATCCAAAGGGCTGCTCCTGTAAAGGTAAGGCTTTTTAAAGTAAGTACTCACCTCCCAGAAGGCCCCTGCGCACCGCTGCCGCCGAAATCCAAAGGGCTGCTCCTGTAAAGGTAAGGCTTTTTAAAGTAAGTACTCACCTCCCAGAAGGCCCCTGCGCACCGCTGCCACCGAAATCCAAAGGGCTGCTCCTGTAAAGGTAAGGCTTTTTAAAGTAAGTACTCACCTCCCAGAGGGCCCCTGCGCACCGCTGCCGCCGAAATCCAAAGGGCTGCTCCTGTAAAGGTAAGGCTTTTTAAAGTAAGTACTCACCTCCCAGAAGGCCCCTGCGCACCGCTGCCGCCGAAATCCAAAGGGCTGCTCCTGTAAAGGTAAGGCTTTTTAAAGTAAGTACTCACCTCCCAGAAGGCCCCTGTGCACCGCTGCCGCCGAAATCCAAAGGGCTGCTCCTGTAAAGGTAAGGCTTTTTAAAGTAAGTACTCACCTCCCAGAAGGCCCCTGCGCACCGCTGCCGCCGAAATCCAAAGGGCTGCTCCCGCAAAGGTAAGGCTTTTTAAAGTAAGTACTCACCTCCCAGAAGGCCCCTGCGCACCGCTGCCGCCGAAATCCAATGATGGATGGTGAACTGTAATATATTGGCAATGTCAGAAAATCCAGCCTGGAAGAATCCGCTGAGGTAAAAATTGAAGACCGAAATCACCTTGACAGCCATTGACAGCTGTCTCTCTACCCTGCTCTGAGGCCACGGGTCCAGTTCCAAGAGGTGGGAGAGCTCTGTGAGCATCACCTTGGTGGACTGAGCGCATTGCTGGTTCAGATGGAAGTAGGAGAAGTTTCCTCTCTAGACCCTAGCCTTTTCCTCTTCCCTATGAAAGAAGCCAGTCTTTTCTGCTGCCTCTTCTCCATTTCTCTCTGATGTGGAGATGCCGCCGTTGGACTGGGGTGAGCACAGTAAGAGGTCTTACAACACCAGGTTAAAGTCCAACAGATTTGTTTTGAATCACTAGCTTTTGGAGCACTGCTCCTTCCTCAGGTGAATGAAGAGGTGGGTTCCAGAAACATATATATAGACAAAGTCAAAGACGCAAGACGATACTTTTAATGCGACTCTTTGCAGGTAATTAAGTCTTTACAGGTCCAGATGGAGTAACTGGAGAGAGGGATAATCACAGGTTAAAGAGGTGTGAATTGTCTCAAACCAGGATAGTTGGTAGGATTTCTCAAGCCCAGGCCAGATGGTGGGGGGTGAATGTAATGCGGCATGAATCTAACGTCCCGGTTGAGGCGGTACTCATGAGTGCGGAACTTGGCTATCAGTTTCTGCTCGGCGATTCTGCGTTGTCGTGCGTCCAGAAGGCCGCATTGGAGAACGCTTACCCGAAGATCAGAGGCTGAATGCCCTCGACTGCTGAAGTGTTTCCCGACTGGAAGGGAACATTCCTGCCCGATGATTGTCGCGCGATGTCTGTTCATCCGTTGTCGCAGCGTCTGCATGGTCTCGCCAATGTACCACGGTTCGGGACATCCTTTCTTGTAGCATATGAGGTAGACAACATTGGCCGAGTCGCACAAATATGTACCACGAACATCTTGCCAAGGTCATCCCCACACCCCCACGACTTGCCTTCAAACAACCGCGCAACCTCAAACAAACCATTGTTTGCAGCAAACTACCCAGCCTTCAGAACAGCGACCATGACACCACACAACCTTGCCAGACGTGCCAGATCATCGACATGGGTACCACCATGACACGTGAGAACACCACCCACCAACCCCTAACTTCATGAAGAAATTACTCAGAGTAACTGTTAAAGTTATCTTCTCTGTCTCCAGCTGGTGAGCTTGAGCTGGCGAGGATTTACAATGCTCACTTGTTTGTGAGTTTTTCCCTAAGTTCCACATGCCTGTTTTCCATTCAATGGCTTAATATCAGTCATCATTATTTCCCTGACTATCTCTGCTGTCTGTAATTATTATTGTTGTTTAGACCAGTTTGCAACTTACCCAGCTAATGGTTGTTCAGAAATGTGGCTAGTTCAGCTAAAAGCCATTTTCTGTTTTTAGTATTGCGAACTCAGCTAACAGCCATTTTGTGTAACTTCTTTTTAACTGTATGTCTGTCATAGAATCATAGAATTTACAGTGCAGAAGGAGGCCATTCGGCCCATCGAGTCTGCACCAGCTCATGGAAAGAGCACCCTACTTAAGCCCACACCATCACCCTATCCCCGTAACCCAGTAACCCTGGCTAACCATTGTTGTTTGGACACTTAGAGCAATTTAGCATGGCCAATCCACCTAACCTGCACATCTTTGGATTGTGGGAAGAAACCGGAGCACCCGGAGGAAACCTACCCAAACACGGGGAGAACGTGCAGACTCCGCACAGACCGTGATCTGTTGCTAATGTTTGGTTGGCTCTTAATTTGGCTGTTTAATCACGTTTGCTCAAGAGTGGCCAGGTATCTTTCGACACCGCCACTAAGGTTCAGAACCGAATACTGATTAATGACTCGATACACCAGTTAGTAAATTCAAAAGCAATGCTCATTTATTTACACACAGTCAAATCTACTCATGCATAAACTCTACAAACTAAACTACCACTATTACTAAAGCCTATACTTAGCTTCGGGTGCCCACTCAGTCAGAGGAACAATGGCTGTTGCTCGGTTCTGAGGCTGCTGGGTTGAGCGGTTTACAGGGTAGCAACTAGGAGCGTCTATCTCGTACCGTGCGTTGACTTGGAACTTACTTGGTCTGGTGCAGCTTCTAGGCAGGTCTCTCTCTTCGCTGAGAGCCAAAGCCAAAGGAGGAAGATTCTCCCTTGGGGAATACCTTTTATACCGAAAAAGGCTTTGCGCACTTTTGGGCGGGCCTTGAACTTGGCCTCAACTAATTGGGTATTTTCCAATCATCTGTATCGATTTTTCTCCAATAGAGGGGTGGTTCCCTGATCGCTGGGAGTGTCCTGGTGACTGTCAGTCAGCTTTGTCTTAGCTTCTTCTGGCACCGGGGAGTCTATCCTAACATTGTGTATCTAAATGTTTCCCTTTTGTCCCCGGAGATGGCTCATTGGTATGTAGATTGCTTGGTAGTTTCTGTCCTGTCTGAGTGTTTAAGGTTCTAATCAACAGACAGAGCTTGCACCTGCTTGTTTCTTAGCATTGTCCAATTTTCCCTGCATTCTTTGCAAGTGTCCATTTTGAAATCGGGACGTGGCCATCCCAGATGGCTACAGATCCAGCTGTATCCAGATTCCCAATAACTACAGTCACCAGGGGCGCGATTCTCCGACCCCCCACTGGGTTGGAGAATCGCCAGGGGCCGGCGTGAATCCCGCCCCCGCCGTATCCCGAATTCGCCGCCACCGGAAATTCGGCGGGGGCGGGAATCGTGCCGCACCAGTCGGCAGAAATCGTGCCGGTCGGCGGGCCCACCCCCGGCGATTCTCTGGTCCGCGATGGGCCGAAGTCCCGCCGCTTCAACCCACACCAGCCGGCGTGGATTGAACCACCTTTCGAACGGCGGGACAAGGCGGCGCGTGCGGGCTCCGGGGTCCTGGGAGGGGGGCGCAGGCGATCTGGCCCCGGAGGGTGCCCCCACGGTGGCCTGGCCCGCAATCGGGGCCCACCGATCCATGGGCGGGCCTGTGCTGTGGGGGCACTCTTTTCCTTCCGCCTTCGCCATGGTCTTCACTATGGCGGAGGCGGAAGAGACCCCCTCCTCTGCGCATGCGCAGGGATGCTGTGAGCGGCTGCTGATGCTCCCGCGCATGCGTCACCCGGCGAAGTCAGTTCCGCGCCAGCTGTCGGGGCACCAAAGGCCTTTCCCGCCAGCCGGCGGGGCAGAAATCAGTCCGGCGCGGGCCTAGCCCCTCAAGGTGAGGGCTCGGCCCCTCAAGATGCGGAGAATTCCGCACCTTTGGGGCGGCGCGATGCCGGACTGATTCGCGCCGTTATTGGCGCCGGTCGGCGGACATCGCGCCGATTGCGGAGAATCCCGCTCCAGGTTTGTAAATTTAAACATAATTGTCTCTATTATTAACAGTAACTATAATTAAATAGGCAACAAATTCAACTGCTTAACTGCTATCTAATCTCTAACCCCCTCCCTTTTTAACTCACCCCACCCTCTGCATACACACATACACACACATAGACAAAAAAAGGGGGCAAAGAGGGCTGTACAATAATGATGAAATGAAAAGGATAATATTATTTATTTCAGATAGATGTCTTCCAGTTAGTTTCTTCTTCAGTCTAGGCTTTCAGATGGATGTTATCGTTTCTTTCAGCTTCTCATGGTTTTGACTGTTGACACACAGAAATAGCAGGCATTCGAGAGAGAGAGAGATGGAGAGAGACAGATAGCTTCTCTTTCCAGGGTCTCGAAGCTTCTGCCTTCAGGCAGTAGTCAGCAGAGCAGAGAGAGAGAGCTGCTTCCAGCTTGAGGGTCCAGTGACATCTCCCGGGTTTGGTTTAAAAACCCCACCTGACGGGAATCAACCGGTTTTGGTTTCTGGGCAGAATACTGTCCCCGGCCAAATCATTGGCCACCAACCAATCAAACAAAGCGAACCCCTCCAATCTCTTGGGTTCCATAAAATCTGAGTTCTTCTGCCCAAAATACAAAAAAATAATGACACTGTACTACTTGGACACTTCCAGTTCCTTCCTTCCTCTGCTCGACATGAAGGTATGTCTCCCTTAATGATCCATGGACCAAAAATGAGAAAGGCAAAGTAAAAGAAATAGGAGCTAAGGGAATCAATTGGAAGGGCCCTTACGCTATGGCTTTTTCTAATAACTACAGTGAATCTTTAAAAAATGCTTTAACATTTTCACAGAACATGTCAACTGATCTAAAACAATACTGATCAAATGTAATGTTCACTTATTAAAGAACGTCGCTCTATTCAAAATGTGAACCTGCACAGTTGGAAATCGTGTAACCTAGTCAACCTATCAAACTGTTGCTATGACAATGCTACCCACACATCGCACACAATGATTTACGATTATAAGAGGAAAAGGAATGAGGTATCTAAAGTTATATAAGACTGTCAGGAAAGTTGATTATTACTTCAACAATGATGGAAAATGTGTGCTTTGTGAGCTGCTGTGATAGCAGCAATCACATTTGTCATTTAGGAGACGAAGAGAAAAGGCAAAGGTGAAATATGCTGAATGTATAATGGTAATACTGACTTCAGACAAAGTGATAATGATAAGGTTATCTATGGCTTGCAAGTTTAATGAAGAAAAGCATTTAAAAAGGTCTCACAGCCTGGATTTAAAAAACAGTCCCAGAGACATCTACCAGGTTAATTTGCAGTGAGAAAAGCTGAAGGAGGCTAAGAACTGGTGGAATATCTCAGGCATAACTCCAGTGGAAAATATAGGCCATCATGCCCTGTGGAGTATTTCATCATCACAATCTTGACCTGTACTTATGATCTCCTTTACTCTTTTCAGTGACTAGCTTTCATTTAAAAAATAATAATTTTTCAAGCAGAGATTTTCATTTTTTCTAAATGTAGAATACGCAATTAACTTGTTCCAATTCAGGGGCAATTTAGCGTGGCCATATTTGTGTTGTGGGGGTGAAAGCCACGCAAACACAGGGAGAATGTACAAACTCCACCACGGACAGTAACCAGAGCCGGATCGTACCTAGGAACTCGGCATAGTGAGGTAGCAGTGCTAGCCACTGCAACACTGTGCTGCCCAGTTTTAAAGCAGAAATAATAGTAACTTCTGGAGTTAAGAAGTTAAAATTCAGTTCAAAACTGGAATTACTTTAGGTGGTCATTTTACTGCATGTTTTTTTAAAATCTGCATCAATAGAGAAAAACAAGAATTCTGCAAGAAGGCAATACATTTAAACTGGATTATTTCCTCTCTGTTGTGTTGTGTGCATTAACAACACACCTTCATATTGTATTTCGCAACAATTTTTCAACCATGAAGTTATATTCTGTTCCACTGTTATGTTATCATATTAAAATCTAACACATATCCTTAACAGTGTCACGGATAAATTCAACCAAAATGAAGCATCCATAGTGCAATTAAACTTATACATGAATGCCGAAGAAAAGTAAACCTTTGACTTCCATACAGAAGGGGTGGGTTTCCTTTCCATTTCTGCAAAATTACAATGAAGGATCAACATATTTATTTTTATTGCTATATTTTAGCTGGAAGCTATTTCTGCCACTTGTGTAATTTATAAAACAGATTCAAATTGTGCTTTTAGATATTCTGTGTATTACTCATTGCGCACCTTATTTGCATTATCAAAAAGTACAAAAGAGAAGACTGAAGCATTTGCTACCATTAGCAGCAAGAATGGATGATCTACCTCGGTCTCCTCCGGAGGTCCTCAACCTTGAAAAATTTCAGTCTTCAACCAAATTGATTAATTCCAGGTGATAGCAAGAAACAGCTGAAGGCACTGGAGTCTGCAAAGGCTATGGGCCCTGAAGACATTCTGTCAATAGTATTGAAGACCTGTGCTCCAGAAGCAACTGCATCCCAAACCAACTGCTCCAGCGCAGCAATAACACTGCCATTTAACTGACAAGGTAAGGCCTGTACACAAAAAGGAGAACAAATCCAACCCAGCCAATTACTGCTCCATCAGTCTATTCAGTAACGGCCATCCTCTGGAGATCCGAGGCCTGGTGGGCCCTGGCTTAATTTGTCTGTCCTGCTATGGACCGGCTGCTCGCTCTCCGGTGACATGGATAAGGTTGAAGGGATCACACAGAAAGGGGATTTGGAAGGGCCAGACAACATTTGAAAGTCTGAGCTATCACTCCTCCTCCCTTTGGGTGTTCAAAGGCCACTGTCTGACTCCTTGAGGGGAAGTGGTATCTCAAGGGAGGTCAAGGAACCCCTCCCGTTGTGAAATGGAGTGCACATCCATGTGCATCTATACCAGAATCTGCTGGATTAGGATCTCCATTAAGTCCACCATTCTCCCCATGGAGAACTCAGTGCATGCACAGGTTGGCACCATTTAATCAGCCAGCATGTTTCCTCCATCTTATGTGCCACCCTGTTGAGGATGTAACAGCCCTTCCTGTCTATTTCCTTTGTTCCCACTTATTTTCTTTCATTTTATGATTTTAATCCGTAGACCCATAATCGGGATGTGTCTTTAAGCAGAAAACTCAGTTGAAGCAGTCTGCTTGCCAAGACATTGTACTCTCAGGTTTTGGATTTTGGAGAGGAGAAACTAGGTTCCTTGGCGCAAAGTGGAACCAGCTTTGGAGGGACTCGGTTCGATTGGTTAACTGGCACCGAGTGTATTGGACAGGACAATGTTCTGCCTGACAACAGCCAGTGATTGGTGCCTGCATGATGCTTTCTCTGTGGGCCAATCCTCCTTAGCCCAGCTGAGATACCCATACCTTGAATTCTGTTAGTTCATTCAGGTGGGACTGATCCTCTCCACCTCCCCCTCTCTCACCAGTTATGGCTTAACTTCTCCTGCTCAAAGAGAACAGAGAAGATGAGGTTGAGAGGAATTGTATTTACCATCCACTTGTGCAATTTCATGTACATTTCCCATGCTTCCAGTCTTAGAGGTAACCCAATGGATTTTGTGGCATGTGATGATGTGGATTGCAGAAGGGTACTGGGTCAACACTCTCCAGAGCTGTGAGCCCATCCACATACAAGGATAAAGCTCAGAGGTGCATGTCATTTGCAGAGCTGGCTGTTGACCTCAATGTCTAAGCCACTTCACTCCCACTTTTTCCCCCTCACCCCACCTTCCAGACAGCATCATGAGCTCTCTATGTGGAAAGGTGAGGGAGGCACAGTGGCTTCTCCACCTGCATAGTGGGTGGACTGCAGTGGGTCTATGTGGCATGACCTTAAAGTGGTTCCTTGAGACCCAGGCACCCTGTACCATACATTGTGGTTAGTGTTTGCAGCCGTGTGTTTACTAACCCTTGGGGTAGAGTAAGAGGTCATTCATCCTCTTCTAGTGTACAGGGAGTGATCTGTGCTGGAGTCCCTGGGCGCTGAGTGGTGATGTGCTCCTGTGCAGGTTGATCTCCCTGCTCGGCCTCCTCCTCCTGTCAGCTGGGTACAGGACCTCCATTCCTGGTCTCCACCTGGTTGAGGAGAACCCCCAGGGATGAGTCACTTTGGCATTGTGCCACCTTAATCGACATGGTTAGTAAGTAATTGTACAGCCAACTATTAAATATGGCACCTGGATACACACCATCCAGCTCACTCCACCATGCGATATGTCAGGAAACCTTTATCATTAATTAGACCAGTGGTTTGGGAATTCCTGGTAGTCTCTGCAATGGAAAATATTCCCCGTCCCTGCCTCCACTATAGAGCTTAGCCCCAGATGGGAAAATTCCACTCTGTGTCTGAAGATATTTCTCCAGAGCTGGTAGAGCCACAGTCACAGCAGTGAGGGAACTTCATAATGAACTGCCCCTTCATTTCCTGTCCACTACCAGGGTTTCTCAAGAACAGATTTATCTCTTCCCTTTTCGCTATCTATTCCGCTTTTCTTCCAGGTGCTTCATGAAGGGTTAGATCACAAGGAGATAGTTGGCTGCTCAAGCTCTGCAGAAGCTCATCAATCATATGAAATAGGAAAAGGAGTAGACAGTTCAGCCCATCGATTCTACTCCACCTTTTGATAAGATCATGGCGATTCTGATTGTAGCCTCAACTCCACGTTGTTGCCTGCCACCCACTGTTCCCCACCTTCAAATGTTAATTGACAAACTCAATGTTCAAAAGCAACAGCTGCTGATGCGCTGTGTCCTGGAACACATCTCCTCTGACATAATTTCAGGATGTCCTTTGGTCGTACACTCTGAGGGGTGGGTGATTGGTTCGCTGCAATGCCTGTCAGACAGATAGTTCACATTAGCTTGCGTTAGCATATGTCAACTAAAGCACTAAAGTTTGTTAAAGGATTTGAAGTAATCACTGAGGCTTCTAAGGATAAACATTACAGCAGGGAAACTCGTAAATAAGGCAGTTTAAATTACATTACAAGATACAAATGTACTTCAGCTCTGAATCAGCTGGGAGGATTGGTGTAGTAACATCAGTATCCTTGAAAGAGTCAATAGAACCAATATCGAGGCCATGATCATCCGAAACCAACCCCACTAGGCCACCCGTATGCTTAGGACATCAGGGGCGAAATTCTCCTACCCGCCCCGCCACATTTCTGCGCCGACCGGCCGGCGGGAGTCTCCGTAACACCGGCCGGTCAATGGGGTTTCCCATTGTGGGGCAGCCCCACGCCGTCGGGAAACCCCCGGGCGCCGGCAGAACGGAGACTCCCGCCGGCGGAGAATGACGCCCCTGAGTCCCGACTGCCAAAGCAAATCTTCTTTGCCCAGGTCAAGGAAGGATCCCGAACAAACAGGAAAACAAACAGATTTCTTCAAAGATATCCTGTATGGAATGGAATATAGACATCAATGCCTGGGAGACCTTTGCTCAGAAGAGTGTTGCAAACTTTGGTTGGCTCTTAATTCATTGCCCGTTGGGTCTTTACTGAATTTGCTCTATTGCTATAACCTTTGCTCTAGAGTCGCCAGGTATCTTTATGATACCGCCACGAGATTCAAGTTCAAGTACTGATCAATAACTCGACACACCAATTAGTAAGATTCAAATCAAAACACATTTATTATACACAGTAAATCACTACTCATGCATAAACTCTACTTTCTAGAGTATTCTCTATCACTAAAAGGCCTTTGCTTAGCTTCGCAACTGGCCCACCAGGTCAGGGGAACAAATAGCCTTTTGTTCGATTCTGAGTCTGCAGGATTCAAAGCTGGTATGGACTGGTAACTAGGAGCGCCTATCTCGTAGCGTGCGTTGACTGGAGACTTACTTGGTTGATGCGGCAGCTTCGGCAGTTCACAGTCAAGGGTTGATTCGCTGCTGAGTGACCCTGCCAAGAAGACCAATTTGAACTTGGGGGCTCTACTTTATAGTCCCCGGGGCTTCACACCGTTCGGGGCGGACCCCATATCTGGTTCCAAGTGATTGGACTACGTTCCGATCACTTGGATCGATTTCTCCAATATTGGAGTTGTTCCCTGATCGCTGAATGGCCCCTGAGTGTCCGTTGGCCTTATTTGTCTTGGCTCCTGCTGGTGCTGAGGAGTCTGGCTTGGCCTTATTCACCTTACATGTTTCAATTGTCCCCGGGGATCGCTCATTAGTATGCAGATGGCTGTGAGTTTCAGTGCTGTCTGGGCTTTTGCAAATTCTAATACACAGGATTTTTGCACTTGCTAGTTTTTGCCTGTGTTGGCTGAATTTCCCTGTAGTCTTTGCGGACCTCCATTTTAAGTCGGGAAGTAACCAACCCAGGTGTCTACACACCCTCCTTGTGATCCCTAACACGAAGCGTGAAGGATCACATAACTGCGTTGTCTTCACTCCCTGACCCAGCGAGCACTCTTCCATGGCCTCTACACTGACCTTAACTGTGTATGAAATTTTTTTAACTAACAATTCTAAGTGGCGCTATGTCACAACAGGGGCATGCATTACAACATTAAAAAAACGGTACCTCTAACTATCCTCACTCAAACAATCAAAAATAATCTACAACACTTTAAATGTACAAATAGCAGCAACACAAGTTTCTCTGGCTTGGCAGTCAAGCACAGAGGTTTACATTCTTTATTGAACAAAAATAAACACCCATAAAGAAGTGGATGCACTTTAATTTATGCGAGGGGTTGGGGGCTGTAAATAGGGGGCCTAAACGTGTATACCGGGGTGCGAGAGCGGTAGTCTCTTCTTCACCATTTTCTGAGTCTAAGTGTCTGCAAGACACTGCAGAGTATCACCAGTGCTAAGAGTGATTCTACAATGTACAATAGTGAATACCAGGTTAGAAACTTGACACACCAGGTCGGGGTGTCGGTAACTATCTCGGGGGTAACTATGTCAGGGTGTAGTGTATGGTAGGGGTGGGAATCATTCACGGCCTGTGTGGTAGGGGTCAGGGGGGTAGCATCCGTGCGCAACTGAAGGGATCCTGCTAAGATCCAGGTGAACATGAAGGTTGTTATCATCTTTCCGTCTTTCTGTCTTCTTCTTTTTCTTCATCTGGAGTTCCTGATGTTCCGGAGTTCTATGGACACAAGCATAATATCTGTTACTATCTTGTGTAATATCTTGAATGTTAGCATGTCTGTCTTTTAGTGCCAATTTCCCTTTATAATTGGTCACCATGTGAATATTCGGACAAGACATCTAAGAACATACTACCGTACTGCGAGCCGTCTCGCAGCCTGTGTGATTTACCATCCTAGTTTTTAAGGATGTAAATAGCAGAGGGAAGCAACCATAGGTTGCCAAAACCAAACAAAAAGAATTTTGAACATAATGAGCCAAAAATGGGGTGCCTATGGGCCGCGGCGGGTAAGATTTGGATGGAATCCTCGGGTAGGACGGCGATCAATGCCGTATGTACTCTACCCGAGCGTAGTTGACCAGAGGGGGGGTCCTCAGGCAGGGCAGGGATCAATGCCGTTTCTCCACTGCATGAGCAACCAGCAAGAACGGGCAAAAATGTAGTCACCGTGGGGGGTTGTTGTAAAGGTTCTACCGTCGAACCAGACGAGCAGTTATGAACGGGGGCTGGCAATCTCTTCGCGGTTTCTGCCGATAAGCGTGCTGGCAAGTTTTCACAGGTTTCTGCCGACAAATATGGCGTGTGGCTGTGGAACTTCCGAGTTTACAAACAACACATAACAATAACACTAACAAACAAACATTGAACAACATGCTGCAGGTTCCATCAGAAAGGACACCGTTTCTCCCAAGCGGTTCCTTTGAAACATCATCTGGACACCTCAATTATCAGTTGCGAACAGGGTCGCAAAGGGGTTCTCGTTTTGGGAGTCAGACTCAAAGTCATCCTCTTCTCCCGGATGCCATACTCTGGAATGGATGAGGGTTGATAAAGCTGCATGGTGTGACTTAGGGTCCATCTCGTCGTTTCGGACGAGCCAAAACTCGATTAGCCTTCTTAATGTCTTGTCTTTCATTGCTAGAGGGATGGAGTTCAAGACTAGGGAGGTTATGCTGCAATTGTATAAGGTGTTGGTGAGGCAACATCTGGAGTATTATGTTCAGTTTTGGTCTCCTTACCTGAGAAAGGACATATTGGCACTGGAGGGAGTGCAGAGGAGATTCACTAGGTTGATCCCAGAGTTGAGGGGATTAGATTATGACGAGAGGTTGAGCAGACTGGGACTGTACTCATTGGAATTTAGAAGGATGCGGGGGGATCTTATTGAAACATATAAAATTATGAAGGGAATAGATAGGTTAGATGTGGGCAGGTTGTTTCCACTGGTCGGGGAAAGCAGAACTAGGGGGCATAGCCTCAAAATAAGGGGAAATAGATTTAGGACCGAGTTTAGGGTCCTAAAATGGGCGCGGTCTAAGATTCCAAAAACGGCTGTGAAATGAATCCACAGGCGTCCAGCTAACGCTGTGGGGTGTTCTGTCTTCTTCTGCCTGCACTTATTCAGGCCTTCTACTGGGTCACCTCTGTTGTAACCGATCGCGTCTAGGATCGCCGTGTGCATCTCTGCAAGGGTACCTCCTCCTACATTCTGTGGGTCGGGAAGGGCTGCTACAACCGATGGGTCTAAGCTCAAAACGGTGAGCTTCACTTGCTTACGCTCATCCAGGTCGTACATGGTCGCCTGCTGCTTCACTCTAGCAAAGAAGTGGTGGGGGTCTGAGGCGGGGAGGAACGGTGTGATCTTTTTGCACGTGTCCTGTAATTGGGTCATGGTTAAGGGGGTGGTGTAAAGGAATTCCGCGTCTCCTTCCGATGTGACTGTGCGGTGGGTGGTTACTGGATCCATGGGTGCCTGATCTATCTGCTTTGTGGGGGGTTGGGGTGCTTTTCTCTTTTGGGGCATTCCTTGCGCACATGTTCCCTGAACATACCTATGCGCGGTTTCATTTAATTCTTGCCAATCAGGCCCGTCTTCCTCATCTAATTGGGATTCAAAGGTGCTCTGAAACCCATTTTGCACTGAAAGCAAAAACTGCAGTTCCGCAATCTGCTTCCTGCATTTCGCATGAGCTTTGTCTGTGCTCCGTGGTGGCAGCACGGAGTGCTCTCAACGCTGCCTTTAGATCACTGCACTGCCTTTGCAATGCTCCTACCTGTTTCTCTGTCTCTTCTCTTACCAGGGCTGCATGTTGCGTGTCCTGAAAGGCCTTATCGTACTGCGTTTGGAAGCTGCTCAGATGCACTGGACAAGACTGGTGTGGCCCCTTGGCATCATCCACCTCTCCGTCCTTTGCTGCCAACTTCCTTCTTAAATCTATATTCTCTCTCTCGATCTCACTAACATCGACCTTGCTCATTCGATGTCTCTCTTCTACCTCTTTGCGGAGCTTCCGAACGACCTCCTCTGTGCCTCGCAATTGTGCCAGACAGGACACGATTGCCATCGGCTTGCGAGCTTTCCCTAAACTTTTCTTATGGATCTCTGACAGGTTCTCCCACCAAGTATGTCCTATACTCCTGGGTCCTGTTTCCTCATTATCACAGAATTCACTCCAAAGGGGCCATCCTTTCCCTTTGAGATATTTTCTGATCTCTTCTTCCCAAATAGGACACTGTCCTACTCTGCTGCTGGTCGCTGCGACCGCGAATTCCTGGGGGTTTATAAGGCATTCCATTGCCTTCATTGCCATTTTCTCTATCTGAATGCTCTTTTAAAATTTGGAACGAGGGGTACTAAGGCGGTGCTGTAAACACGGGTACGGCGTTCTCTACTTTCCGGAATACAAACTCCCGACAGTTTTTCGCAACAAAAATCTATCAGTTTTACTTTATAGCCCTGTTAGTTACGCATGCATTAACACGTTTCCGAATTATGAGGATTGATCAGAACTGCTAGAACACTTGTGGTTTTTCTGTTCCCAATTGGATTCTCAATTCAAATTTTGGGTTCTCCCGGGGTGGTTAGGCCACTTCTAAGTCGGTCCCACCAGAGTCGCCAGTAAATGTTGCTAACTTTGGTTGGCTCTTAATTCGTTGCCCGTTGGGTCTTTACTGAATTTGCTCTGTTTCTATAACTTTTGCTCTAGAGTCGCCAGGTATCTTTATGATACCGCCACGAGGTTCAAGTTCAAGTACTGATCAATAACTCGACACACCAATTAGTAAAATTCAAATCAAAACACATTTATTATACACAGTAAATCACGACTCATGCATGAACTCTACCTTCTAGACTATTCTCTATCACTAAAAGGCCAATACTTAGCTTCGGAACTGGCCCACCAGGTATGGGGAACAAATGGCCTTTTGTTCGATTCTGAGTCTGCAGGATTCAAAAGTTGGTATGGACTGGTAGCTACGAGCGCCTATCTCGTAGCGTGCGTTGACTGGTTGATGCGGCAGCTTAGGCAGTCCACAGTCAAGGGTTGGATCGCTGCTGAGTGACCCTGCCAAGAAGACCAATTTGAACTTGGGGGCTCTACTTTATAGTCCCCAGGGGCTTCGCGCCGTTCGGGGCAGACCTTGTATCTGGGTCCAAGTGATTGGACTACTTTCCGATCACTTGGATCGATTTCTCCAATACTGGAGTTGTTCCCTGATCGCAGGGCAGCCCCTGAGTGTCCGTTGGCCTTCCTTTGTCTTGGCTCCTGCTGGCGCCGAGGAGTCTGGCTTGGCCTTATTCACCTTACATGTTTCAATTGTACCCCGGGATCGTGCATTAGTATGCAGATGGCTGTGAGTTTCAGTGCTGTCTAGGCTTTTGCAAGTTCTAATACACAGGATCTTTGCACTTGCTAGTTTTTGCCTGTGTTGGCTGGATTTCCCTGTAGTCTTTGCGGACCTCCATTTTAAGTCGGGAAGTGGCCAACCCAGGTGGCTACACTTAATTTGTTGCCCGTTGGCTCTTTACTGAATTTGCTCTGTTTCTATAACCTTTGCTCTAGAGTCGCCAGGTATCTTTATGATACCGCCACGAAGTTCACGTTCAAGTACAGAGTCCCGACTGCCAAAGCAAATCTTCTTTGCCCAGCTCAAGGAAGGATCCCGAACAAACAGGAGGACAAACAGATCTCTTCAAAGATATCCTGTATGGAATGGAATATAGACATCAATGCCTGGGAGACCTTTGCTCAGAAGAGACCAACTTAGAAGAACCTCCTGACAAATGGGTCACAATCGTTCGAGAACACCCGAAAGAAAGAGGAGTCCGGGAAAAGGATCCTGAGAAAGGAATACCCATGTCTCAGCAGCGAAGGATCGATCTCAGCTTTTGAAAACTCCTGCCAAATGAGTGATTGAAGATGTGGCCCTAGGACCGGGCAATGACCCACAGAACCCATATCCAGTAACGCGAGTATCTTAGGTGGGCAATCATACTCATGAGTGAGTGATCATCGCATTCTATTCATTGGAGTTCCTTGAATGCAATTAACATCCTCATGACAAACCAAAGTTTAAAAAAAATAATTCTTTCACCTTCTGTGACTTCAAACTCACTTTGTACAGTAAAATACCCACTTAATGAAATTAACAGCCTCATAGGAACATAGGAAATAGGAGCAGAAGGAGGCAATTCAGCCCTTCGTGCCTGCTCCACCATTCAATCAGATCATGGCTGATCTCTTCCTGGTATCAAAGCCACCTCCTCACCTATTGCCCACATCTCTTTAATCTGTTTTCTATCAAAAATATATTTCTTTTTCTTGAAAATATTTAATGACTCAGATTCCATCGTACTATGGGGCAGTGAGTTCCACAAATTCACCACCCTCTGCGAGAAGTAGTTCCTCCTCATCAGAGTTCTAAATCTGCTGCCTTTCAATCTAGATCTGTGACCTCTCGTTCTAGATTTTCCCACAAGGAGGAATGTTTGGTCTCCATTTACTTTATCAATCCCTTTTAGTATTTTGTACACCTGGATCAGATCTCCTCTCATCCTTCTAAACTCCAGTGAGTATAAGCCCGAACTGTTTAATCTCTTCCCATACTTCAACCCTTTCATCCCCAGAAGCAATCTGGTAAACCTCCTCTGAACTGCCTCCAATGCCACCACATCCTTCCTCAAATAAGGAGACCAAAACTGCATGCAATACTCCGGGTCTGGTCTCACCAACACCTTATACAATTTCAACACACTTCTCTACTTTTATACTCCAGTCCTTTTGCAATAAATGGTAACATTCCATTTGCCTTACTAATTACATGCTGTACCTACATACCGACTTTCTGCAGTTCACAAACAAAGATACCCAGACCCATCTGCCCAGACACATCTTGAATCGACTTTCCATTTGGACAATAATTTGCCTTTCTATTTTTTCAGCCAAAATGGTAACCTCACACTTATCTCCATTAAACTCCATCTGCCAAATTTTGATTCAATCTCCTAGTCTATTTATATCCATCTGTAAAATCTGTATCTCCTCTTCACTGCCTGTTTTTTCGCCTATTTTAGTATCATCCACAAATGTTGCTATGTTACACTCTGTCCATGCTTGCAGATCATTTATGTAGATTGGAAACACTTGAGGTCCGAGGACTGACCCCCTGTGGCCCCCCACTAGTTACAGTTCGCCAGCCAGAGAAGGACTTATTCATCCCAACCCTCTGCTTTATGTCAGTCAGCCAATCCTCAATCCAATCTAGTACTCTAACCCCAATCCCATGTGATCTCACGTTCTGGATCAGTCTTTTATTCAGCACCTAATAAAACGCCTTCTGGAAGTCTAGATATACCACACACTCAGGTTTACATTATCCACCTTGCTGGTTACATCCTCAAAGATTTCAAGCAAGTTTGTCATGCATGACTTATCCCTCATAAAACCATGCTGACAATGGTGGATTGAGCTTTGTCTTTCCAAATGTTCAGTCATCTCCTCCTTAATAATTGATTCCAGCAGCTTCCCCACCATAGAGGTCAAGCTAACCATTCCCATCTTTTTGCCTCGCTCCCTTTTTGAATAGGGGCGTCACATTAACATGTTTCCAATCCACAGAGACCCTTCCAGAATCCAGGGAATTCTGAAATATCATAACCAATACATCCACTATCTCCACTGCCACCTTGCTTAATACCCTAGGGTGCAGGCCATCAGGTCCCGGAGACTTATCTGCCTTTAATCCCATCACTTTGTTCAATACTTTTTCCCTAGTAGTGGTTATTGCACCATGTTTCTCTGCTTTAACTGCAGTTTTGGGAATTTTTTTATTATCCTCTACTGTGAAGACAGAGGCAAAATATTGGTTCAGTGCCTCCGCCATTTCTGTGTTCCAATTTATTACCTCACCAGTATCGCCATCTCAAGGGCCAACATTTACATCAGCTATTCTTTATATCCTCATGAAGCTTTTGGTATCAATATTTATGTTTTCTGCTTGTTTCCTTTCCTTTCATGACAAACCAATGTTTAAAAAAAAAATCTTCCTTTAATTTTATTTGCATTTTAAACATAGTTAGAAATGCTAAGCATTAATAATACAAAACTTTAACTTACCAACAAAATGTCTCCCGATGATTCCTGCCTCTGCTAGACTGAAAAATCTCCTTGTAAATAAAAAGGTGTAAAAACTCCCCAAATCTCCAGGTAAGTGGCCCAAGGATTAATTAGTGATTTCTGGAGCAGTGCAGCTGGATTTTTCATTCAGCAGTTCAGAGTTCAAGCAGTCTTAAAAAAAAGACAGGAGTTTAAAGATCGCGCGCTTTTGTCACGCATACCTGAATGCCCGCACTTCCGCGTCATCACGTCACGCATGTGTGGCACACCAGCAACTTAAGTTGTGAATCCTGCAGGAAGTTATGGGCCATTATATTTCCAAAAGATCACTTCTTATTTCGCTAAACTCCAAAGAATATGTGCCCAAGCTGCTCAACCTTTCCTCATCAGCCAACCTCTTGATCCTAAGAATCAATCAAATAAACCTCTGAACTGCTTCAAGTAGCAACTCTACACAGTGCCCAGGGTGCAATCTCACCAAATTCCTGTACAGCTGCAGCAAGGCTTCTCTACTTTTATATTCCTTTCCTCCTTGCAATAAAGTCCAACCTTCGATTTGCTTCTAAAGTAAAAGCAAAATACTGGGGATGCTGGAAATCTGAACTATAACAGAAAATTCTGGATAAACAGCGTCTTTCTTTCTCAATGGAATATATCATTTATAAGAGTTATGAAATAGCTCCTTAATGTCGGTCTCTGCTTCTAACCTATTTTCCCATTCCATTTCTAACAATTCTGGCTTCATAGCCTTGCAGCTGCCTTTATTTAAGTTAAGAGACTAGTTTCAGACCCAAATTTCTCACACTCAAATTGAATGTAAAATTCTACCATTTAATGATCACTATTTCTGAAAGGATCCTTTCCTATGAAATCACTAATTAATCCTGTCCCATAACACATTACCAGGTCTAAAATGTCCTGTTCCCTGGTTGGTTCCAGAGCACATTATTATAAGAACTGTCCCTAAATATATTCAATGAACTCATTCTCCAGACTACTTTTCCCAATTTTATTCATCAAATCTATATGAAATTTAAAATCTCCCACAATTATTACATTTCTTTTCTCACAAGCTCCCATTATTTCTTGATTTCTACTCTGTCTGACTGTGTAGCTACTGTCAGGGTCCCTAGAAGCCACTCCCACTTACTTCTACCAAAACTAATTCTACATTTTGATCATCTGAACCAAGATCATTTCTCACAACTGTACTGATCTCACTCTTTATTACCTCCTTTTGTTTTATTCTTGTCTTTCTGAAATGTCAAATACTCTTGAATATTTAGGCCCCAGGACTGATCACTTTGTAACCATGTCCCTATAATAGCTATTGCAGCATACTCAGCTATTTCCATTTTGGTAATCAATTCATCTTTCTTGCTGTAGATGCTGCACGCATTTGGCCATTCATTTTTACTCCTCCCACTTGAATGACCTCCTGTACCATGGTGCCTTGGTCATTCTTCTCATTCTCCCTGCAGTCCCTGCTTTTAGCCACACAAACTTCAAGAACCTCGGGCGGGATTCTCCCGTACCCAGCGGGGCGGGGGTCCCGGCGTGATGGAGTGGCGGAAACAACTCCGGTGTTGGGCCGCCCCAAACGTGCGGAAGTCTCCGCATCTTTAGGGGCCAAGCCCTCACCTTGAGGGGCTAGGCCCGCGCCGGAGTGGTTTCCGCTCCACCGGCTGGCGTGGAAGGTCTTTGTCGCCACGCCAGACAGGGCTGAAAGGATTTTGCCAGACTGCGTAAGTCTGCGCATGCGCGGGAGCATCAGTGGCTGCTGACATCATCCCCGCACATGCGCAGGGGAGGGGGCCTCTTCTTCCTCCGCTATGGTGAAGACCACGACGAAGGCGGAAGAAAAAGAGTGCCCCCACGGCACAGGCCAGCCCGTGGATCGGTGGGCCCCGATCGCGGGCCAGGCTACCATGGGGGCACCGCCAGATCGCCCCGTGCCCTCCCCAGGACCCCAGAGCCCGCCCGCGCCGCCTTCTCCCGCCAGTAAGGTAGGTGGTTCAATACACGCCGGCTGGAGAGGGTTGACAGCGGTGGGACTTCGGCCCATCACGGGCCGAAGAAACGCCAGGGGTGGGCACGCCGACTGCCGCGATTCCTGCCCCCGCCATCCGGCGCGACGCGATTCCCACCCCCGCCGAATCTCTGGTGGCGGAGAATTTGGGACACGGCGGGGGTGGGATTCATGGCAGCCCCCAACGATTCTCCCGGTGGAGGGTCGGAGAATCCCGCCATAAGCGTATTGCACAATTATAAGGCATGAGACTCCTGCATTGCTACCTTTGGATCTCCATTTCTGCTTCACTTGTAATCACACCCTCCTGGCTCTGATCACAGGACTGAGGTGGCTCTTGTTTCATTTCAGTTTTCTTTATAAAAGTTTGTTCCACGGATATTTGCAAAGAATGGGTTGTCTGCCTTGTGCCACTTCTCTGAGGGAAGTTAATGTAGTTGTGGCTCTTAAGTGGGTTAGTCCTCATCATCTTCTTTACTGTCATCACCACTTTATGCATTCTGGACTACATAGGCGTGATAGATTTACAGGGAAGGGAGATTAGAAACTAAGAATGGATGACCATCAACCTTTTGGGATTAAGAGGAAAGAGAATGGCCTGGATGATTGCGTCGCATGGTGTTTCATAGGGAAGCCATGGTGAGAGGGTCTGAGTTGGGTCAATAACTAGTAAGTTTGCAGGCACCAGTAAGAGCCCAGTGTAAGAGATTCTCTCATGGACCGAAACCAGAGAGACCTGGGTGTGCTAGTGCATGAGTCGCAAAAAGTTGGTTTACAGGTGCAACAGGTGATTAAGAAGGCGAATGGAATTTTGTCCTTCATTGCTAGAGGGATGGAGTTTAAGACTAGGGAGGTTATGCTGCAATTGTATAAGGTGTTAGTGAGGCTACACCTGGAGTATTGTGTTCACTTTTGGTCTCCTTATCTGAGAAAGGACGTACTGGCACTGGAGGATGTGCAGAGGAGATTCACTAGGTTAATCCCAGAGCTGAAGGGGTTGGATTACGAGGGGAGGTTGAGTAGACTGGGGCTGTACTCATTGGAATTTAGAAAGATACGGGGGGATCTTATAGAAACATATAAAATTATGAAGGGAATAGATAGGATGGATGCGGGCAGGTTGTTACCACTAGCGGGTGATAGCAGAACTAGGGGGCATAGCCTCAAAATAAGGGGAAGTAGATTTAGGACTGAGTTTAGGAGGAACTTCTTCACCCAAAGGGTTGTGAATCTATGGAATTCCTTGCCCAGTGAAGCAGTAGAGGCTCCTTCATTAAATGTTTTTAAGATAAAGATAGATAGTTTTTTGAAGAATTAAAGGGATTAAGGGTTATGGTGTTCGGGCCGGAAAGTGGAGCTGAGTCCACAAAAGATCAGCCATGATCTCATTGAATGGTGGAGCAGGCTCGAGTGGCCAGATGGCCTACTCCTGCTCCTAGTTCTTATGTTCTTATGAAACGTTTGCATCCAAACCAGTTTCATGGCCTGCCTCGTGATTTTGAAAGAGTTGCAAAAGCAACTGGAAAACTCAAAGGAAGCTGTTTAAAGGTGGAACGAGGGAAGCAAGCAAAGTTTCCTTGTGTGCAATGTATCCAAATAAATCCTGCACAGTGAGTGTCAGAAATTGTGAGTTATATAACACCCTGAATTTAGTCAAAATGGATGCTGGTCATTGGACTATTTGATTTATGGTTAGTTGGCTTATTCGTCTTGTTTTCATGAACAGGGGTGTTACATTGGCTACTCTCGAATCTCCTCATATAGTTTGGAGATCTAATGAGGACAGAAAAATTCTGACAGTATCCCACTAATGTTATACTTGGAGATTTGACGTTTCAGACCCATAATTGCTCTGAGTATGTATCTTCCTTTCATTTTGAGCAGTACTCCTCTTTCTTCAGATATGTTAGTAATAAATGTATGTCATTAACCACGTCCTTTTTCGGTTCCTACACCACTTTTCTGTGTGATTTTCATTTGTATGCTTGGCTCCAATTTTTAAATATTTTGAAGCTTGAGTTTTATTTTATCTCTAAAATGGCACTGAACCCTTTTTTAAACTTTCCTTTTTAACTCTCTGGAAATATTTCTATTTTGCATTCTATTAATCCATATTTGATGAGTTATTAATGATAATCTGTCATGTGAGTAATTCAACAGTGTCAGCTTGGCTTAGTTGTAGCGGTCTTGTCTTCAAGTCAGCCAATTGCAGGTTCAAGCTCCATCCAAGACCTTTGCACATAATCTAGGTTGACACTTCAATGTAGCAGGGACGGAGCTCTCTCTTTTCGATGACACTTTAAATCAAGGCGCTGTCTATCTGTTCAGGTGTACGTAAATGATCCTTCAACCATATCTGATTAACTGATCCTTTATCTTATTGTTAGATACTTGTAAATCACTATAAAGTAATTAGCTGTCACGTTTGCCACCTGAAGAACTTTGATTACACTTCCAAAGTAATTTATTGGATGGGAAGTTCTTTTTGAGATCTGCGTGATAAAACAGAGAAAGATAGCACAGAATCAATTCATTCAGCTCAACTAGTCTGACTGGAGTTTATACTCCACTGAGTCTCTTCCCATTCTGTCTACCTCATCTCAGCCTTTCAACATATATTCATTTTTATTCTTATTACCCGCATGTAATTCTTTACTTTCTCTTGGACATAGCTAAGCTGTTTGCCTGAACCACCTAATGAGATCCATATTTTTACTCTCTGAGTGAAAAGAAAATTCTCTTTTTTTCCCCACTGAATTTATTAGTGACTATCTTGGATTTAATTCTCCTAGTTTTGCATTCTCCAACAAATGCAAGCATTCTTTCTAAATGTGTACTGTCCAATCTATGCTTCACTTTAAAGGCCTCAATCAGATCTCCACTAAGTCTTCTCTTTTCCAAAGAGAAAGAAAAACACTTCCCTAAAATTGCAAGCTCCCAATTCTGGTACCATCTTTCTGAATCATTTTTGCACTTTAGAACACCAGTATTTCTTTCTACATTCATTCATTGATAATTTGATTTCATAATTTCTCTTAGCCTCCTTGTTGGTTTTGTTAACTTCTGTTCTTTGTCTGTCCTCCACATCTGTTGTATGCTTTTTTCAATAGTTTTAATTTTTGCTTTACTTTTTCATGCACCCAGAATCCATCATTTGCTTACTTGTTTTTGGTTTTTAGTGAAACACATATCACTTGAACTCCTTTCATTACTCTTAAAAGAGTTTCCTTTGTGTTATGTCCCTTGATTTTTCAGGATATCCTTTCATAAGACCATAAGACCATAAGATATAGGAGTGGAAGTAAGGCCATTCGGCCCATCGAGTCCACTCCACCATTCAATCATGGCTGATTTCAACTCCATTTACCCGCTCTCTCTCCATAACCCTTAATTCCTTGAGAAATCAAGGATTTATCAACTTCTGTCTTAAAGTCACTCAACGTCCCGGCCTCCACCGCCCTCTGTGGCAATGAATTCCACAGACCCACCACTCTCTGGTTGAAGAAATTTCTCCTCATCTCTGTTCTAAAGTGACTCCCTTTTATTCTAAGGCTGTGCCCCCGGGTCCTTGTCTCCCCTGCTAATGGAACAACTTCCCTACATCCACCCTATCTAAGCCATTCATTATCTTGCTTTCAGGTTGCCTTCTTTAGTTCCACCCTTACATCTGCATAATTTGCTCTTTTTCAATCTATTAATATAGTTGTTGTTCCACTCATGTCACTTTCAATCCAAATCTTGCTCCTTACTTATGTGAGACTCTTTGGGCATGAACCTCGGAGTGATTTCTGCTGGCACTAGGAGTGGCACTTAGAAAAAAACTTTACCCTCAGTTGGGTTTTCAGTGGCACACCAGGTTCTCGCTGGACCTGAGAGGGGTGGGACCTAATCTCTCTGACAGGTCCCACTTCTCGGAGACCAATGCTGCTACAGTACCTGCTCCACAGATCGCTGGCACGGTTCAGCTCCACCCCCCTGGATCGCTGGTATGAAAAGATCTGAAAAGGAGTCCACACTGAGCCGAACAGGTTGAGTCGAAGGATAAAAATTTAATGCAACAGAACAGGAGTACAGAGCAATTATTCTACTACAAGAGCCAGTTCGCAGTTAATGGGCTTCTGTTTTTAAACAGGATGTAGAAGGGGGCAGCCTGCCCCTCAGTGGGGGAGTGTGTATTCCCCATAAGATCTTATTGTGCTTATCAAATTAGCATACTGAAGGAAACTAACTCAGGGACAAATTAAAAAGGGCTGCTCCTGGTAGGGGCACTGCCCAAAAATAACAAAGAACAGCTGAACCTTATCAAATGATAACATGAGAAGAGGGGTCGATAAAGCAATCCAACCCTTTCAATCTCACCAGACACGGAAGACGCGAGAGTGTTCCTCTCCAGGGACACCCGGTAGTGAATGAAGCCACAGGAGAGGGGCAAGCAGTCTGGCTGCATGATCCCCTCAGTCGCCAACCACCTGGACCTGTTAGTGGTGGGTTTCGCCAGACCCTGGAGCAGGTTCACGAGGAGGTCCTCGCCTTCCCCGCCCCTCTCTGCACTGGGTGCCCGTAGATCAGGAATGTGGGCTGAAGTGCAAACAAAACTTAAACAACAAGGTTGTCAAAAACACAAAAAGGGAGTGCAGCTGAGAACATTCAACAACGACATGGCTCACGTACTCCACAAGACTTCAAAAATGGCAAGGCTCTTGGACGTCCGTGAACCAGCGCAAAGGCTGATTGCACGGCACTGCTGCATGCAGCACCCACCGCCCCAGGTCCCCAAGATTTAGGGGAAGGACACCTCCGTAGCGGGACCTCCAGCGGGGGCCTCCACCGCCGGACGGCAACGAGGCATGCCAAGGCGTGTCCTGATGGTGGGCAAGAGGAAGATGTGCAGCAGCCCTTATAGAAAACCCCTCTGCACAATGAAAATAGGCACGGAGGGTATTTCTGCTAGACGGCTAGGTGGGCACCGGTGTCCGAGGGAGGGTTCAGTGCCTGGGGCCAATGTGGAATTCTTTTCACGCAGGGGTCTGCGTAGACGGGATACCACCGGACACCTGCGCCGCCTCGAGACTAAAAGTTTCTCCGGGACCAAACACGGCCATTTTGAGGCCTTGGATGATATTGGCCGCTTACCGGACGGACACCTCTGTGCGTTCGACGAGCTCATGGGGCCCCATCCAGCCCACTCCTCCGCCACCCAGTATGTCCCCGATCCTAGTCACCCCGGGAGCCACAGCCCTCCGCTTCGCCAGCCACCGTAATGGTAATTGGCAGAGGTACAGATTCCTGAGCAGCGGCTCCCTGACGACAGCCATTGTTCCTGACGGGGAGAGCTGCGGCGTGTGGTGACCATGCTGCAGACATTGAGAAGGTCCTGGTAAAAGACAGGCAGCGCCAGCAAGGAGTTATGGAGACTGTGCTTACCAACGAACAGGAGCTGCACGTCATAGTTCAGGCCGTGCACTTGGCGGAAGAAATGCACACCATCATGGAGGACATTCGACATAGGGTCTGAAGGTAGAAAGTCACCACCTGGGTGCGAAGGCCTAACAGCGCCTGTCTGCCCTCCCGCAAGCGGGAGACTCAAGACCTCCGCAGCAACCCAGTTCAATTCCTTGTCTCAGAAAAACTGGTTGAGAGCTCTCTGGGTTTGTGTGACAAAGTCAGGGGGAGGGGCCAATGTGACCAGCTGATACCACAGCATGGAGGTGATCAGCTGGTTTATGGTGAGAACTCAACCCCTGTAGGTCAGCACTCGGAGCAGTCCTCTCCAGAATTCCAGGTCAGCGGTGACCTTGGCCTCCAGCTCCTGCCAGTTCACCAACCAGGATTCCTCAACCAGGCAAAGATGTACTTTCAAGTAAAGGATGTTGGTCCTGCTCCAGCTGAAGGACCTGAGCTCCTCTGGGAGGGGGTCCATCTGCAATGGACCGACCAGGAGTCTAGAACATTTGGACCAGTTGATCCTGGCAGAGGATGTGGTGGAGTACACAGCCTGGCACTCTCGCATCCTCCGTAGGTTACCAGAGTCCGTGAACATGACGAGCACGTCATCAACGTAATGACAACCCCGATGCATGGCCCGCGCAGAACTAGACCTGAAGTCCCATGCATAGAGCATAAGGTTGGCCAAACAGGGGGCAGTCCTGACGCACTCCTCGCCCAAAGCGAAGGGGCGCCGTCAGGGATCTGTTAACCTTAATTAGACACTCCGCGTACAGCAATCGGATCCGGGTGACAAAATGTGTCCCGAACCTGAATGCCCGCTGAGTCCCTAGCAAATACTCGTGCCCCACTCTGGAGGAGGTCACGGACTAGAGGGAAGTTATCATAAATTGTGCGGCCCGGGACCGTGTAGGACTGGTCCGGGTGGATCATGTGGTCCAGCACGGGGCCAAGGCGCAAAGACATTGCCATGGCAAAGATTTTGTAGTCCGTGCTGAGGAGGGAGACCTCTTGGGCAGCAGGGTAATGGTGGCCCTGTGCCACAAAAGGGAGAAAAGAGGGTGAGAAGGAAAGAGTCCTAACCCCCTCTGAATCCAAGACGAGGACCCGTCATCGGCCAGCAGCGTAAGGAGCTGCTGATGGACCCCACATCCTTTTTCCAGCTGGTAGAAGAAGGGGGAGCCGCGGTCCATGGATCCTCGACGTCACGTACACACCCTGGGACCCGACAAGTTTCAGGTCCCGCAGCGCGCCCTTCTTCTCTCTGTACACCAGCCGCAGGGCCGGGTCCTCATCAAGCTGAGCGAAATGTGCCTCCAGGTCGAACATTTCTTTTGCCAATTAGTGTACTCTGGATTTCTGCCTCGCTGTCGACCTCTCGCATACCTCCCACCATATCCTCAAGGACGGAAGCCTCCCCGCTTCCTACTCCAGCCAACCCGGAAGCAATGAAATGAGACCAGGAACCGCTCGTCCTCAACAGCAGGTTGTTAAGATGCCAATACGTGGACCGTGCCTGAGCACAGGATGGGGCAAGCCCCGCCCTCACCAGGCGGTGGTCCAAGCACGGCACCTGCTCCACAGAGGCTGTCAGAGCGCTGGGCAGGCACACATACGAAATATATAGGCGGTCAATTCTGGTGACTCCGGCCCCAGGGTGCACGCAAGTGAACACTCTGGAGTCAGGATGGAGTGTTCGTCAGACGCCCACCAAGTCAAAGCACTCAACCAGATTCTGCAACTTCACCACTGTCAGCGAGCTGTGCTGGATACCAACACTGTCCCTGTCCTGGGGGGTGAAATTAAACTCCCCTCCCAGGATGATTCACTCACCCGCCGCAATGGTGCCAAGAAGAGTGGACACTACTCCAAAGAAAGTCGCCTTCTGCGGGCCAACTTGAGGAGCGTAGACATTCACAAAGTGAGCACCACGCCCCCGTCATGGACTGTTTGGTGCAGCAGCCGGCCTGGCACTGGTTCCTTGACCCCCAAGATCTCCGGCTGGAAATGTGGGGCCAACAAGATAGCCACCCTGCCTGAATGTCAGGTCAGGTGACTCATGATGACCCCCTTCCCACCTTGCCACTCCAGGAGCCACTTGGCTTTGTCACCCGGGGTGATGTGAGTTTCCTGCAGAAAGCACGCCGCATGCTTCCCGTCCCAGAGGACCGAGAAAGCACTGGAATCTGTGGTGTGCACCCTGCTTCCGTTAATGTTGAGTCTGGCTATGCTTACCTCCATGTTAGCTGTAGCTTATATCTATCACCATCAGCCATTTTCAATGCTCAGAGGGAGCAGAGGAGCACCTGGCCCTCGACTCCCTCAGGAGCCCAGCGAGGAAAGTGACAGCTCGACTCCGCTCCTCCTGGCCCTGACCTGCCTCCCATGCCCCTATGGCATAGCCGTGGGTGAAGGCTATGAGCAGCGCCAGATCTGACCAGCTGCCAAGAACAGATCGCACAGTTTCAGTGAACATGATTTTGTTTGATAAAGTCGCAGAGTTCTCCTGAGGGGCTGAGGGGAGACTCGGTTCCAGGCAGGAGGACACCCTCTGCCTTGCCGCAGAGTATGTCAAATTCCTCCTCCATGCCCACCACTGAGTAGTTGTGCTCCTCAGGCGGCCACTGTCTGGGCCCGAGTCCTCCGTCACATTGAGTGTGGTGGGTGGCACGGTCCCACCGACAAGCTTTTTGCCTGTCCCGATACCACCCCCAGGATCGTCGATAGGCGGGTTCCCCGCCGGCTCCTCCCGGGGTTCGGGCCCATGGGCGGTGGCAGCTCAGCCTCCTCCTCTGTCACTGAAAGGTTCCAGGATAAGCCCCTGAAACAATTCTGGGATGGTGGCTGGACAGTTGTGAGCCGAAACCTAGGACGGAGGGCGCAGGGGTCCCCCTCGATACCACCCACCCATGGCCCGAAAATGAAAGAGTCGCCACTGCCGTTGCCCCCGGTGTTGAGAAAACGAATGTAACCGGGGTGCAAAACTGCCCTCATGGGTCCTGTCCATGTCGGCCCCAGACCACCCTGCTCGGGGAGGGGCAGTGACAGTTCAAGTGTAGCGTGGGCCTTCTACTTGGCCCTTCTCTTCTGAGGGTGGAGCGTAAGGGTGAGGGGGGGTGGATGTATTTAGGTGACATCCAACCCTCGGGGTGGGGGGGGGGTGGTAGTGCAGCGGTGTCTTTTACTCCCCCCCACCCTTTGAATGCCATAGTTTGTGGGGGTGGGGTCACTTGTCTGGGGGACCTTCACCACTGGAGGCTCCTCCGCGCCATTCCCCCTTTTCTTGATGCTCTGCCCTGGGGTCGTGGCTGGGGTGAAGTTCCCACCAGCACGGGTGCGCACGCACCTCCGCCGCCACTCTCTGTGGCCCGCACAGTAACATCGCTGGGCCCGATACCCGCCGACAAGGTGTCAATGGGTTGAGGTTGCTGCTGGGCGACGGCAGGGTGAGGTGGAACTTAGGCGCCAATGCCAGCGGTCAGGAGGATAGGGCTCTCATGGAGCATGGGGCCAGGAGTATCCCGGTCTGACCGCCGTGAGGTTTTTCTCTTGGCCTTTCTTGGCGGACGTTGGTTGCGTGGGGGCTCCCTCCCTTCCACTCCAGAAGCTGCGGTGGTGCCAGGCAATGGCCGCTGGGTCTCCCTGAACATGGTGGCATGTGTAGTCTTAGTGGAGGGAGAGGGGGCGATGGTGCCAGCTGCGGCCACCTTGGTGGTGGTAGCAGCGGCGGCTGTGGCAGGGCAATTGCGGCAAATGTGCCCACTGCCTTGTATGCATGGCACCACAAGCCACCCGAGGACCAAAAGACCTTGAGAGTCTCTCCATGCTGGGAGACCTCAAAAACGCCCTCTGTGACTTGCTCCTGGGCCAGGCGAATGAAGACCTGGTTTCAGAAGGACGGGGTATGATGCAGGCGGGCATCGTGGAACACAACCGATTCCAATGAGAAATGGTGCTGGATTCACCGGGTTCGCAATTGACAGTCAGAAGGCTAACAACCTTCTTTGGAGTTTGGGTGGGGTGCTCTTTCCAAGAGCCAGTGCAGACTCAGGGGGCCGAATGGCCTCCTTCTGCACTGTAAATTCAATGATAATCTATGATTAATCTAGGACAAAGGTTCGGCACAACATCGTGGGCCGAAGGGCCTGTTCTGTGCTGTATTTTCTAGGTTCTATGTTCTATGTTAACATGCAGCCGCACATATACACATCACTCGCATAAGATGGCAGCGAGGAGAGCAGCGCAAGATTCACCAACGCCGAGCTGGAGACCCTCCTGGATGCAGTGGAGGAGAGGCGGGTGACCCTGTACCCCGGCCGGGGAAGGAAGCTGCCGCCAGTCGCTGTACCTGGGCACAGGTGGCAGAGGCGGTCAGCAACAACAGCAACACCATCCGGACTAGCCAGCAGTGCAATTAAAGACTGCACGACCTCCTCAGGGTGGCCAGGGAGAGTAGGCAACACTGTGCCCATGGCAAAAATCCCCGTCCCACACACCCGTAACCTTACCATCCCCACAACCCGGAGGGCAGCCGAACCCCCCCCGCACCACATGTCGGCACCCATACCGGCCACTGGCTGGGTGCTCTGGCCACTGAAGCCACCAGCTACCCACTCCCTGGGTTGCGTGCGTCGTCGGACTGTCTAACACTGTGCGTTTTCTGTTTGTCCTCACTCCCAGGAGAAGGCAGCCCATAACCAGTGGGAGTGGGAGAAAACTGGACTGGGGCTGCCAGACCTGTGGCTCATAACTGTGGCTGAGCAGACAGCCCTGGATGTGGACAGCAACCCAGAAGAAAGGGAGGTCACCGGGGTGGAGTTTGGCAGTGGGCGAGGAAGTAAGACCCTGCTGAGTTGAGGGTCCCCATGACATCCCAACACCACCCCCACCACCCTTACCCTCACCATCACCCTCACCCTGACCCCCCACCCTCACACTCACCCCACGACTCCCATTCCCACCCGGCCCACGGTCTAATCATGCATCTTGTCTTGTGTCTTGCAGGACCTACTGGTGATGGGTGTCATGATATGCAGACAGGCAGATAATGATATACAGACAGGCACAGACAGGCAGCTAATGAACACAGAGAACAGGACATGACCAATGAGCAGGCAGGACACTCAGGGATGGTATCTCACTACAAAAGGCACGAGACACTCACACTACACCTCTTTCCACTGATGAACATTTACAGAGTGAGTCAGGGTGTATGTACAGTATCACACCTCCAGCACGTGGCTAAGAGCTAGTCTGGTTCAGTCAGACAGAGTAACCACACTTAGGTTAGCAGAGAGTCGAACTCATAGAGAATTGTGGTAACTGTACTACTGGTTCAATAAATTAGATTGAACTAACTTCAAGGTCTGGAGTATCATTTGGTTAAAGCTGCATCCAGTTGCAGCCTCTGCTTTCCCAGAGTACATAACACGACATGCTACCAGGAGACTGCTTAATCTAGGTGGTTTACCTCAGTCCGTTCCGTGATGACCAGCGAATGTATCCCGGCACCATGGAGAAGATTCAGGCACCTCACCAGCTCAGGACCTCCGGCAATCTAAGTGCCAACTGGCGGACGTTCAAGCAAAAGTTTCTGCTGTACATCGAGGCTTCAGCCCTCGTGGGTGCGTCTGATGCAAGGAAGATTGCGCTTCTCCTCTCAACAGCGGGTGATCAAGCCATCGAACTCTTCAACTCTTTTCACTTCACCGAAGGCCAGGACAAGACAAAGTTTCAGACCATCCTGGACAAGTTTGACAGTCACTGTGAAGTGGACACCAATGAAACCTTCGAGCGCTACATGTTCAAACAGCATCTACAAGGTAAAGATGAATCTTTCAACTCCTTCTTAACTAACCTCTGCCTGCGAGCGCAGTCCTGCAACTTTGGTGATATTGCTGACTCCATGATCAGAGATCAAATCGTTTTTGGAGTTCACTCTGATCCTCTGAGAGAGCAGCTACTGAAAATCAAGCATATGACCCTGTCAGTCACGATTGAAACATGAACAGTGCATGAGCACGCCAAAAATCGCTATGCCCAGTACAAATCGACTGAAAATGAGAAACGTGCCTCCCACGAGGCAGAGAGAGTGCAGGCCATCTCCCGGATGCAGCGCCTCAGCATTGATGAAAGCGGCCATTTTGTGCACTTTTCCCAGGGCCCCACGCATGCGCGATGCGAACGGGATAACGAAGTGGCCGACACTGCACTGCGCATGTGCGACGACGCGCCAATGTCATGATGTGCTCGAATTGCGGCAATACCCACATAAAGAAACACTGCCCTGCAAGAGGCAGGCGATGTTTGAACTGCGGGAAGTCTGGACACTATGCAACATTGTGCAGGTCTGCACCACCAGTCAGGGGCCAGCGATCCCAATTCCGATGACGGCACATTCAGAGTGTGCAACAGCGATTACAGGATTCTGATCCTGGCAGCACAATGGATACAGAGGGAGAATCCTGGACAAGCCTACTGTGTGGGCATAATTACCAAATGTGAATATACCACATCCAACTCTTCACAAAGTCAATCGATCCTCGCTGTGGATTCTGCGGACGAATGGCGTGCGGTGATGCATGTGAACCACTGCTCCATCCAGTTTAAGCTGGACACAGGTGCTTCTGCCAACCTCCTCTCACAGGCAGATTTCAAAAGCATCAAGAAGCCCCCCATTTCCTTCCAGCAGCCTGCAGGCTCCAGGACTACAATGGAAATGCCATCACGTCACTGGGATCCTGCCATCTACTCGTCTCCAACCGGAGCACCCATGCACGGTTACATTTTGAAATTGTCAAGCCAGACAGGGCATCCCTACTTGGCCCGTAGGCCTGTAAGCAGCTGAACCTCGTGCAGTGGGTTTACACAATGACATCCTCCAATGTGGATCTTCAAGCCGGCATTGACGACATCCTCGCTCAGTATCCGGATGTGTTTGATGGGATGGGCACGCTGCCATATCGATACAAGATTCTGCTATGACCTGATGCCAAACCAGTGGTCCACGCACCACGCCGGGTCCCGGCTCCGCTGAGGGAGCGCCTGAAGGCACGACTCAAGGATCTTCAGCAACAGGGCATCATGTCCAAGGTAACCGAACCGACTGACTGGGTCAGCTCGATGGTACATGTTAGAAAGCCTTCGGGAGACCTGCGCATCTGCATTGATCCCAAGGATCTCAATAAGAATATAATGGGTGAAGACTACCCGATCCTGAAGCGGGAGGAATTCACCAGTGAGATGGCACACACACGTTTTTTCACCAAGTTAGATGCGTCACATGAATTTTGGCAAATCCAGCTGGATGAGTCCAGCAGAAGGCTCTGCACCTTCAACACACCGTTTGGCAGATACTGCTATAATCACATGCCGTTTGGCATTGTCTCGGCATCGGAGATCTTCCATCGCATCATGGAGCAGATGATGGAGGGCATTGAAGGGGTTCGTGTGTACATGGACGACATCACCATATTGTCCACGACCCCTGAAGAGCATGTTTCCCGTCTCCAGCAGGTATTCCGCCGTATCCATGCGAATGGCCTGAAGCTGAACAGGTCCAAGTGCTTCATTGGCATATCGACACTCAAGTTCCTAGGTGACCAGATCTCTCAACAGGGCGTGTGCCCGGACACAGACAAGGTCAAGGCCATTGAAGCCATGAAGGTCCCTGAAGACAAGAAGGCTGTGCTGCGCTTCCTGGGCATGGTCAATTTTCTGGGAAATTGTGGTAAACCACTGTTGCACCTCTATTAGGTGATGTATGGTAGGACCTGTACTACAGGTACGTTGGTAGTTCCTGCCTGCTCGCTCTGCCCAGTAGGCAGAGTATAAATGTGTGTGTCCTCCATGCTTCAGCCATTTCGCCAGCTGCTGTGGGAGGTCACACATCTTAGAGCAATAAAGCCTCAGTTATATTCAACACTCGTCTTTGTGCAATTGATCATGCATCAATTTATTGCTCTAAGATTTTCAAAAAGATGGACCTCCGTATGAAGCCGGATCGCCTGCAGCTGGATCTGCAATCAAGCGACGCCAAAAGGGACTTTCAGCACTGGCTAGCTTGCTTCGAGGCGTACATCAACTTGGCGCGCAGCCCTGTCTCGGAGGCTCAGAAAATACAGATCCTGTACTCAAGGTTGAGCTCCAATGTCTTTCCGCTGATCCAGGACGCACCAAACTACGCCAAAGCCATGACGCTTCTCAAAGAGAATTACGCTCAGAAGACGAACACGCTCTTCGCCAGGCACGTACTCGCCACTCGCTCTCAACTCCCTGGTGAGTCCATAGAAGACTTCTGGCGGGCCCTAATCCCACTCGTCCGGGACTGTGACTGTCAGCCCATTATGGCCACGGAACATTCAAACCTCCTTATGCGGGACACGTTCATTACGGGGATTGGATCGGACCTCATACGCCAGCGACTGTTAGAATGGGCCACGCTTGATCTAGCTGAGACAAAGAAACTAGCGCTCTCCATGACGGTCGCCTCGCGCAACAGTCAGGCTTACACCCCCAGCCGCGTGGCACACCCCTCCTACGCATCGGAGACCCCACGGACGGCCACCCCAGCGGGGGCCTTACCCTGGGGGGCACCACCGGCGTTCCAGGACCTGTGCCCCCCAGGCTCCCCATCAGCCGACACCAGCGACGACTGACCACGACTCACCTCAGTGACCATCGACCAGTCTTGTCCGCACAACCTGGCCACCGCATCGACCACCGTCAAAATCAACGGACACGTGACCTCTTGCCTGCTGGACTCCGGGAGCACCGAAAGCTTCATCCACCCGGATACGTTAAGGCGCTGCTCCCTCACGGTACACCCCGCCAATCAATGAATCTCCCTGGCCTCCGGATCCCATTCCATGGCGATCCGGGGGTGCTGTACGGTCACACTCACGGTCCAGGGCACAAAATTCAGCGGCTTCCGCTTCTACGTCCTCCCTAACCTCTGCGCTGCCCTACTACTTGGCCTGGACTTCCAGTGCAACCTTCAGAGCCTAACCCTGAAATTCGGCGGGGCCCTACCACCCCTTACTGTCTGCGGCTTCGCCACCCAGATAGTCGATCATCCTTCCTTCTTCGCAAATCTAACCCCGGATTGCAAACCCGTCGCCACCAGGAGCAGACGGTACAGCACCCAGGACAGGACATTCATCAGGTCCACTGGCTGCTTCAGGAAGGCACATCAAGGCCAGCAACAGCCCCTGAGAGCCCAAGTGGTAGTAATTAAAACTGGGGAGAAACACTGAATGGTCGTGGACTACAGCCAGATCATCAATCGGTACACGCAGCTCGACACGTACCCCCTCCCACGCATATCTGACATGGTCAATCAAATTGCACAGTACCAGGTCTTCTCAATGGTAGACCTCAAATCCCACTACCACCAGCTCCCCATTCATAAATCGGACCGTCCATACACTGCCTTCGAGGCAGACGGTCGCCTCTATCACTTCCTCAGTGTTCCTTTCGGTGTCACCAACGGGGTCTCGGTCTTCCAAAAGGAGATGGACCGAATGGTCGACCGGTACGGTTTGCGGGCCACCTTTCCGTACCTAGCCAACGTCACCATCGGTGGCCATGAACAGCAGGACCACGATGCCAACCTTGCCAAATTTCTGCACACCGCCACTCGCCTAAACCTCACCTACAACAAGGTGTTTAGCACGACCCGCTTAGCCATCCTCGACTTTGTGGTCCAGAACGGAGTTCTGGAGCCCAATCCCGACCGCATGCACCCCCTCATGGAGCTTCCCCTCTCCCACTGCCCCAAGGCCCTCAAACGCTGCCTGGGGTTCTTTTCATACTACGCCCAGTGGGTCCCAAACTATGCGGACAAGGCCCGCCCACTCATACAGTCCACCCATTTTCCCCTGACGGCCGAGGCACAACAGACCTCGGCCCGTATCAGAGCCAATATCGCCAAGGCCTGGATGCACGCAGTAGACAAGACACTGCCCTTTCAAGTAGAGAGCGACGCATCAGACATCGCTCTAGCCGCCACTCTCAATCAGGCAGGCAGACCCGTGGCATTCCTTTCCCGCACCCTTCATGCCTCAGAAATTCGGCACTCATCCATCGAAAAAGAGGCCCAAGCTATCGTTGAAGCTGTGCGGCATTGGAGGCATTACCTGGCCGGCAGGAGATTCACTCTCCTCACTGACCAACAGTCGGTAGCCTTCATGTTCAATAACACACAGCGGGGCAAGATCAAGAATGATAAGATCTTGAGATGGAGGATCGAGCTTTCCACCTACAATTACGAGATTTTGTATCGCCCCGGCAAGCTCAACGAGCACTCAGACGCCCTATCCTGAGGTACATGTGCCAGCGCACAAGTAGACCAACTCCGGGCCCTGCACGACAGCCTTTGTCACCCGGGAGTCACACGGTTGTACCATTTTATAAAGGCCCGCAATCTGCCCTACTCCGCCGAGGAAGTACAGACAAAAAAAACTTGAGGATAGACAAGTCCCCCGGGCCCGACGGGATATATCCAAGGATTCTATGGGAAGCAAGAGATGAAATTGCAGAGCCGTTGGCAATGATCTTTTCGTCCTCACTGTCAACAGGGGTGGTACCAGGGGATTGGAGAGTGGCGAATGTCATGCCCCTGTTCAAAAAAGGGACTAGGGATAACCCTGGGAATTACAGGCCAGTTAGTCTTACTTCGGTGGTAGGCAAAGTAATGGAAAGGGTACTGAAGGATAGGATTTCTGAGCATCTGGAAAGACACTGCTTGATTAGGGATGGTCAGCACGGATTTGTGAGGGGTAGGTCTTGCCTTACAAGTCTTATTGAATTCTTTGAGGAGGTAACCAAGCATGTGGATGAAGGTAAAGCAGTGGATGTAGTGTACATGGATTTTAGTAAGGCATTTGATAAGGTTCTCCATGGTAGGCTCCTGCAGAAAGTAAGGAGGCATGGGATAGTTGGAAATTTGGCCAGTTGGATAACGAACTGGCTAACCGATAGAAGTCAGAGAGTGGTGGTGGATGGCAAATATTCAGCCTGGATCCCAGTTACCAGTGGCGTACCGCAGGGATAAGTTCTGGGTCCTCTGCTGTTTGTGATTTTCATTAATGACTTGGATGAGGGAGTTGAAGGGTGGGTCAGTAAATTTGCAGACGATACGAAGATTGGTGGAGTTGTGGATAGTAAGGAGGGCTGTTGTCGGCTGCAAAGAGACATAGATAGGATGCAGAGCTGGGCTGAGAAGTGGCAGATGGAGTTTAACCCTGAAAAGTGTGAGGTTGCCCATTTTGGAAGGACAAATATGAATGCGGAATACAGGGTTAACGGTAGAGTTCTTGGCAATGTGGAGGAGCAGAGAGATCTTGGGGTCTATGTTCATACATCTTTGAAAGTTGCCACTCAAGTGGATAGAGCTGTGAAGAAGGCCTATGGTGTGCTCGCGTTCATTAACAGAGGGATTGAATTTAAGAGCCATGAGGTGATGATGCAGCTGTACAAAACTTTGGTAAGGCCACATTTGGAGTATTGTGTACAGTTCTGGTCGCCTCATTTTAGGAAGGATGTGGAAGCTTTGGAAAAGGTGCAAAGAAGATTTACCAGGATGTTGCCTGGAATGGAGAGTAGGTCTTACGAGGAAAGGTTGAGGGTGCTAGGCCTTTTCTCATTAGAACGGAGAAGGATGAGGGGCGACTTGATAGAGGTTTATAAGATGATCAGGGGAATAGATAGAGTAGACAGTCAGAGACTTTTTCCCCGGGTGGAACAAACCATTACAAGGGGACATAAATTTAAGGTGAAAGGTGGAAGATATAGGAGGGATATCAGAGGTAGGTTCTTTACCCAGAGAGTAGTGGGGGCATGGAATGCACTGCCTGTGGAAGTAGTTGAGTCGGAAACATTAGGGACCTTCAAGCAGCTATTGGATAGGTACATGGATTACGGTAAAATGATATAGTGTAGATTTATTTGTTCTTAAGGGCAACACGGTAGCATTGTGGATAGCACAATTGCTTCACAGCTCCAGGGTCCCAGGTTCGATTCCGGCTTGGGTCACTGTCTGTGCGGAGTCTGCACAACCTCCCCGTGTCTGCGTGGGTTTCCTCCGGGTGCTCCGGTTTCCTCCCACAGTCCAAAGATGTGCAGGTTAGGTGGATTGGCCATGATAAATTGCCCTTAGTGTCCAAAATTGCCCTTGGTGTTGGGTGGAGGTGTTGAGTTTGGGTAGGGTGCTCTTTCCAAGAGCCGGTGCAGACTCAAAGGGCCGAATGGCCTCCTTCTGCACTGTAAATTCAATGATAATCTATGATTAATCTAGGACAAAGGTTCGGCACAACATTGTGGGCCGAAGGGCCTGTTCTGTGCTGTATTTTCTATGTTCTATCACCAGGGACTGCCAGGTCTGCGCGGAGTGCAAGCCGCACTTCTACCGGCCAGACCGTTCGCGCCTGGTGAAGGCCTCCCGCCCTTTGAACGCCTCAGCATGGATTTCAAAGGGCACCTCCCCTCCACCGACCGTAACACGTATTTTCTCAGCGTGGTTGATGAGTACTCCAGATTCCCCTTCACCATCCCATGCCCCAACATGACGTCTGCCACCGTCAACAAAGCCCTCAACACAATCTACGCTCTGTTTGTTTTCCCCGCCTACATCCACAGTGACAGGGGATCCTCCTTTATGAGTGATGAGCTACGTCAGTTCCTGCTCAGCAGGGGTATTGCCTCCAGCAGGATGACAAGCTATAATCCCCGGGGAAACGGACAGGTAGAGAGGGAGAACAGGACGGTATGGAGGGCCGTCCAACTGGCCCTACGGTCCAGGAACCTCCCGGCCTCCGGCTGGCATGAGGTCCTCGCTGATGCACTACACTCCATTCGGTCATTACTGTGCACCGCCACTAACAACACACCCCATGAACGTCTTTTGGCCTTCCCAGGAAGTCCACATCTGGGGTGTGCTCCCGACTTGGCTCGCAGCTCCAGGACCCGTCCTTCTCCGTAGGCACGTCCGACTCCACAAGGCGGGCCCGTTGGTGGAGAGGGTGCAATTGCTCCATGCAAACCCCCAGTATGCCTACGTGGAGTACCCCAACAACCGCCAGGATCCTGTCTCCCTCAGGGACCTGGCACCAGCAGGTTCCACCCCCACACACACCCCTCCGGCCCGGCGCCACCCTCCCCTCCCACAGCGCTCCTAGCAGCAACCCCCCAGGACCATCCGTCCTCCCCCTGCCCACGCCTGATGATGAAGAAGATTTTGGCACGCTCCCGGTGTCACCGAACATCAGACCAGCATCTTCATCTCCGCCACCACTACGTCGCTCCCAGCGGCACATCAAGGCCCTGGACCGGTTAAACCTCTAACTGGTCCACTGGACTTCAAAAGACATTTTATTCTCTCAAATATTGTAAATGTAAAACCCATTTGTTGTATATAGTTCTCCACCACCCCCTCCGGACTCAATTTTAACAGGGGGTGAATGTGGTAAACCACTGTTGCACCTCTATTAGGTGATGTATGGTAAGACCTGTATTGCAGGTACGTTGGTAGTCCCTGCCTGCTGGCTCCGCCCAGTGGACAGAGTATAAATGTGTGTGTCCTCCATGCTGCAGCCATTTCGCCAGCTGCTGTGGGAGGCCACACATCTTAGAGCAATAAAGCCTCAGTTGTATTCAACTCTCGTCTTTGTGCAATTGATCGTGCATCAGCAAGTTCATCCCAAACCTGGCCTCACACACCACGGCCCTATGAAACCTGGTTAAAAAAGTCCACTGCCTTTGAGTGGAAGGCAGCACATCAGGCACATCAAGCTCACCACTGCACCCGTCTTGGCATTTCCCGACCCAGACAGGAAGATGAAGATCTCAACAGATGCGAGCCAGGATGGCATCGGTGCGGTGCTGCTTCAACGCGATGACACTTCATCCTAGCCGCAGATAGCCTACGCATCGAGGGCCATGACGCCTACCGAAACAAGGTATGCGCAATTAGAGAAGGAATGCCTGGGTCTTCTCACTGGCATTCTCACGTTTCACGACTATGTCTACGGCCTGCCGACATTCACTGTCGAGGCGGATCATAGGCCTCTGGTCCACATTATCCACGAGGACCTGAATGACATGACGCCTCGGTTGCAGCGCATCCTCCTCAAACTCAGAAGGTCCGACTTTGACTTAGTGTATACGCCTGGCTCATCATCGCTGATGCATTGTCCCGCTCCATCACATTGCCTAGTGAACCGCTGGAAAACATCCGGCAGATTGGATCACAGGTGCAGATGTGTGCTAGCACCCTCCCGGTGTCTGGTGAGAAGGTGGTTCGTATCCGCGAAGAGACAGCCAAAGTCCCCCTCTTGCAGCGTGTCAGGCACCACCTCGCCAATGACTGGCAGAAAGGGCAGTGCCCTCAATTTTACAATGTAAAGTACGACCTGTCAGTGATTGATGGTATCCTCCTCAAGCTGGACCGGATTGTCATTCCACTCAGTCTCTAGAGCTTGGTGCTCCGCCAAATCCATGACGGACACCTGGGCGTCGCGAAGTGCCGATGCAGAGCCAGGCAGGCTGTCTACTGGCCCGGTATTAGCCAGGACATCTCGAACATCGTCCTCAACTTTGCGACTTGTCAATGCTTCCAGCCAACGCAGAGCAAGGAGACGCTCCAGCGGCATGAAATCGAGACCTCCCCATGGTCCAAGGTTGACATCGACGTCTTTTGTGCGAATGGTCGTGACTACGTGTTGATTATTGACTATTTCTCCAATTACCCTGAAGTCGTGAAGCTCTCGGACCTCACATCTTGGACCGTAATCAAGGCCTGTAAGGAGACGTTCTCCAGGCATGGTATCACACTCACTGTCATGAGTGACAATGGCCCGTGCTTCAACTGCCAAGAGTGGTCTATGTTTGCCAAGTTATACTATTTCAAATATGTCACTTCCAGCCCACACTATCCGCAGTCCAATGGGAAGGTTGAAAAAGGGGTGCGCATTGTGAAACAGCTCATCTGCAAGGCCGCGGATTCTGCTTCTGACATCTACCTCACGCTGCTTGCGTACAGGGCGACCCCACTGTCCACTGGCATGTCGCTGGCTCAACTCCCAATGAACAGCGGACGACACTTCTAGCCCTACACTTGCCCAACCTGGATCACCTCCCGGTGCTGCAGAAGGTGCAGCAGCTCCGAAACCAGCAAAAGCAGGGCTATGATGCTCATGCCACTGATTTGCCCGTGTTATGCTCGGCAGACACTGTCAGGATCAAGATACCGGATGGTGGCTGGTCTGCTCCAGCTGTCGTTGTTCGACAGGCTGCTCCCCGCTCGTATGTTGTACGTATGGCTGATGGTTCTGTTGTGCAACGAAACAGACAGGCACGGCACAAAGTTGACTGCCCGCAACCGCTTTCTTCTCCGTTTCCGTCCGTTGCTTTGTCACCTCCCGATACCTCGAACTACGAGGCCACCAGTCAGGCCTCTATCCCGCCTGTCAAGGCACCGTCGTCGCCATCACCACCTCCCCGGTCGGTGGTCGATAAGGATCAGACGCAAGTCCGAGAGACTGGACTTATGAACATTTGTTTTGTTTGCTATGTACTGTTTTCTCACATTGGACAGTTGTCTTCACATGTAAATATGTTCACATATGCCACCGCTTGTAAATATGTTAATATATGCCACCATATGTAACTACGTTCCCATGTGCCAACAAAACAAAACAAAAAAGGGGCGATGTCATGATATGCAGACATGCAGATAATGATATACAGACAGGCACAGACAGGCAGCTAATGAACACAGAGAACAGGATATGACCAATGAGCAGGCAGGGCACTGATGGGTGGTATCTCACTGTAAAAGGGCACTCACACTCCGCCTCGTTCCACTGATGAACATCTACAGAGTGAGTCAGGGTGTATGTACAGTATCACACCTCTAGCACATGGCTCAGAGCTAGTCTGGTTCAGTCAGACAGAGTAACCACACTTAGGTTAGCAGAGAATCGAACTCATAGAGAACTGTGCTAACTGCGCTATTGGTTCAATAAATCAGATTGAACTAACTTCAAGGTCTGGAATATATTTTGGTTAAAGCTGCATCCAGTTGCAGCCTGTGTTATCCCAGAGTCCATAACACGACACTGGGGTGGGCCCATCTGGTGTATCCCAGCCAGTGCCACAGCCTGAGCTCCCCTGTTTGCTGACCAGCAATAAAGAAAGTAGCATGGATTGGAGACATACTGCTGTGACCCAAGACACCCCGGCGCTCGATTCTGAGGACGTCACATCTGTCTCCAACACCCTCCACCAGGGTGGGTGGGGGCACCTGGTCGGTGTCACTCTGCAGAACCAGGGGCCAAGGTGGGTGGTCAGTGGGGTGCACAGCAAGATGTCTGCCTTGCAAGCCACGGCAAGGGCTGGGCACTGCCCTAGTCCCATGGGGTTCACCCCGGCCACTCGGACTGATCCCCTGTATCCCCCCCACCCCTCCCCTGCCCTAGCAGGGCAGCCCCAGCAGTGTCCGGCCATGGTCACACCTCTCTGTGTCCTACCTCCTCTCTCTCCCTCATCAGTCACGACGTCGGTTTCGTGATTTTTAAAAGCACAAGTGAACCGCAGCATCAGGAATTCACCCCATCGGAGGCGGAGAATCGTGGAGGCCGCTTGGTCAGGCTCGCTAGTGATATGCAAATAGCATTTACTGTACGTGCGTTCCGGAGCACATTGACGCTGCTGTCAAGGTGACGGGGAATTACGATTTGCCGTCAAATCGGCGCCCGCTGAGATTTCGGCATTGGAACCGATTCTCCACCCAATCGCGTTTCCCGATTTCACCGTGGGCCGACGGAAAATCCTGCCCCTAGTTCTTCTATTCCCATCCAATTCAAATAGACTAACCATCGGAACAGAATTCAACTCCTTCATCATTTTGTAAACTTCCATCTCATTTCTTTTAATCCTACATTTCTGTAATGAAAATAATTTCTACTTACTTCTTGGTAACTAAGAACATGAAAAGACGGGCAGCATGGTGGCGCAGTGGTTAGCACTGCTGCCTCACAGCACCGAGATCGCAGGTTCGATCCCGGCTCTGGATCACTGTCTATGTGGAGTTTGCACATTCTCCCCGTGTTTGCGTGGGTTTCGTCCCCGCAACCCAAAGATGAGTAGGGTAGGTGGATTGGCAACGCTAAATTGCCCCTTAATTAGAAAAAATGAATTGGGTACTCTAAATTAACAAAAAAAACATGAAAAGACCGAGTATTATTTTGTTCATTTTCCTCCAGAGTCCTGTTATTTTTCAATGAGAAGAATATAAAAGATTAAATTGAATACAGTTCTTCAACTATATGAACATCTCCTTCAACATCAGTATTTTTTTCTTGATTTTATATTGTACTGTTTCTGCAGTACACCTAAAAGCTTATTTACTCTTCCAGTGACCTTGTCAGACTGCTTACAATTTCAGTGACTTATCAGCTACGCCTCTCATCTTGCTCTCCTGCTTCCTAACATGCGTGGGTTCTCTTACATGTTTAGAAATTCCCAGACCCAAACTTTTAACACTGTTCTTTCCATGTTTAAGGTTGTCAACGACATATGGCTCAATCCCCTAACATTTCCAAATGTACTTTCAACTCACTTATTTGATTTAATTTATTAAATGCATACCTATTTTTATAGCAATAACATAGAATTACAGCACAGGAACAGGCCACTCAGCCCAACTGGTCTGTGCTGGTGTGACGCATAAACCTCACGCTTTGACATGGTGGGAAGGAAAATTAGCCTATTAAAACTGATATTTTATCAGGTTTTTCTAAGTTTATAATGGTTACATAGAACAAGGGGGTTCAGAGTCTCATAAGGTATAAGGAGACAGTGGACCAACGGGAGGCTAATGTTTACCTCCAGATGGCAGTCATTTTGAATGGTAGTGTGGTGTAACAGGAAGGACGAATTGGGGCAGCACGGTGGCACAGTGGTGAGCACTGCTGCCTCACTGCGCAGAGGTCCCAGGTTCGATCCCGGCTCTGGGACACTGTCCGTGTGGAGTTTGCACATTCTCCCCGTGTTTGCATGGGTTTCACGCCCACAACCCAAAGATGTGCAGGGTAGGTGGATTGGCCACACTAAATTGCCCGTCAATTGGAAAAAATGAATTGGGTACTCTAAATTAATTTTTAAAAAGGAAGGATGAATCAGCGTGGATACTTGCTGTGGCATTTGGGAGCAGAGACAAACGTGTCAGCACAGTGGTGGCACTTGTCTGAACAACGATTGGTGAGGAATTAGAGGCCCTGAACTGTGTGAAGTCATGGCCCCATTTGCTCAGGCTTCAGGGCCTCCACTGAAGAGGAGCATGCAAGAGGGAGAGAGCTACAGCATGGGTAGTGGGCCAGCAGAAACCTGAAGGTCACCAGGAACATTAGCCTCTGATGAGTCAAGGAAGAAAAGAGTGCAGAGGGGCACGCATCGAGTGTCTTGTGAGCAGCAGAGGTTACCCACCACCTGACACAATCCGACTACTCCCCCAGCCACCAACCCCTGGCATCCCCCGATCATCCAACACCCGCCCCCCCAGATCACCCTACTACTTCCTCCAACCCAAACCGATTACCTAGATCATCTGACTACCCTCGAACCTGACTGAATATCCTCCCGATTCAGCCCAGCTAACCGCAACCACCTGACTACCCACAGACTCAACTAACACATTACATACCTGCCACCTCAACCACCGACCACTTCACCCATATACACCCAACCCACCATCCATCTCACAACATATCTACCGAACCCACCTATCCCCTACCCACCTATCCCTTCACCCATTCAGCTATTCACTCATCCATTCACTGACATTCAAACTGGACATTTAAAACATACCATACATCAGCTAGTGCCATTAAAAAGGTGGCGTGTCGGACTTCCGGTGGCGGACATGCGTGAGTGGTCATACACAGGATGGCACCTGCCTGAAGGCGTTGGTTTTGGTCCCTTTTATCCGGATTTTGGGGAATTTTGGCTGAACAGTTGTGTGGAGAATGGAGGGGGATTAATTCTATCCCGGATGGGCATGTCTGTGGGATACCAAACTCGACAGAAGACAGTGAGAGCCCTGGCTAAGGAGTTGGCACAGCATCAATTACAAAAATGGTGGAGGGGAAGAGTCGTTGTCGATTGGAAAGCTGCAAATGGAGCAGTTGATGAGCTTCATTCAGGACAAATTTCACCCGCAGCGAAAAGAAATGCAGAGTGACTGGTCAAAGGCAATTGAGGGGACAGTGACAGCGCTTCGTGGGGCTTTGGAACTGGATGGAGGAGAGCCTGGAGATGCAGGGCGCGATGATCCAGGAGGTGGAGAAAGTGGGGCGAGATTCTCCGATCCTGGGGCTAAGTGTTGACGCCGTCGTAAATGCTGGAGCGTTTTACGGCGGCATCATCTGGCCTCTAGGATCAGCGATCCTGCACTGCACAGGGGGCCAGCACGTCACTGGAGAGCCTCACGCAGCTCCAGCTGCCAATATGGGCGTCAGCACGGCTGGCGCGAGTTCGAACATGCGCGCCACGGCTGGCGCGGGTTCGCACATGCGTGTGGGTTGCCGTCTCCGCGCCAGCCCCAGCGCAACATGGCGGAGACATACAGGGGCCCGGTGAGGAGGAACATAGTCCCCCACCAGGATAAGCCCGCCTGCCGATCGATAGGCCCAGATCGTGGGCCAGGCCACCGTGGAGGACCCCCCCCCGGAGTCGGATCCCCCCTCCCCCCACCAGGCCACCCCCCGCAGCATGAACGCCGAGGTCCCGCTGGGTAGGACCACAGGAGAACGATGCCGGCGGGACTCGGCTGAACTCGGTGGGCACTTGGCCCATCGCGTGGGGAGAATCGCAGGGCGGGGTCGCATTGAGCGGCCCCCAACTGGTGCTGCGCTGATCGCGCCGGCGCCGTTGGCGCCAATTCTCCGGTGGCCGGGTCGGAGAATCCTGACCCTGGTACCGGTCTGACCAGAGTGACCAGATTGTGATGCTGGAAGTGGAGATGGCCACCCTGGGGGATATGTGTAAAACACTGAAAGCAAAGGTGGGGAGGACCAGGAAAATAAGTCCAGGTGGCAAAATCTGAGGATTATGGGCCTGCCAGAGGGAGTGGAGGCAATGAGTGCAATGAGCTATGTTGCAAGAATGCTGGCCAGCCAGGTTGGTGGAGGAGAAGGTTCTGGGCAGACCCTAGAGGTGGATCAAAAAAAGGCCTTGGGAGGAAAATCGGTAGGGACTGAAACACAAACAGAAATCTTGGTAGTATGTTCATCTGTACCACCTGCACCCTTCCCGCTAATGTCAGGTGCAGCGCATCCCAACTTTTAAGGCCGCGGCCATTCCATGTCAAAACTCTCACTGGAGGCTTCCACCTCCCCTCTTCCCTAAGTTATACCATGTTGGGTGTTAAGGTTGTGATATAATGTTGAATATATTTGGAATAAAAAACCTTTTCGAAAAAAAGATAATCAATTGACATTAAAATTATAGCTGTCCAGGCACAGTGGTTAGCACTGCTGCCTCATGGTGCTGAGGACCCGGTTTTGAGCCCAGCTTCGGGTTACTGTCCGTGTGGAGTTTGCACATGCTCTCCGTGCCTGCGTGGGTTTCACCCCCACAATCCAAAGATGTGCAGGGTAGGTGGATTGACCACACTAAATTGCCCCTTAATTGGAAAAAAAAAGGAACTGGGTACTTTACATTTTAAAAAATTATAGCACGTGATTAAAAAAAAGTGTCATGCCCTGTCTTACCCTGACTCCCTGATGGAGTTCTCAGAGGGATGCTGTGCATCTCTGTTATAGCGGGGAAGGAACACCAGGACAGAAATATGCAGTAGTGCCCTGTCTGGAGAATTTATGGAAGCAGTGGCGATCTGACAATCATTGCTGCTGCTTGGAAGATCTGGGCCAATGTGTGCTGCATTCTTCTTGGCCAACTACATGAGATCATTAATCCTCCTTTAGCATTGAAACCATGGCTGCTGACCTCCTTTGCGATCTCCACCCAGGCTTGCAGTATCTTCTAGGTCATTCTCCTCCTCCTGAGCTGGAGAAGGTGAATTCCCTCCTTGCCTTCACAGCATGGGAGAGAACCTGCATGGAGACATCAATAAACCACGCGACCATCCTGGATTGTCCTTTACTCTTGACAATTGATCACTTGTTCTTTAGGCCTTCCTCTGTGCTGCCTGTGTGGATTATTCTATTTGACAGAGTGCTGGAAGCCTTTATAAATATGCCACCAGCTCTCCCAGTGGCATGATTTCATTTCACTTGCGCTATGTGAGTGAATGGCTCCTCTGCTTGGGAAGTTAATTGGAAGGCTGTGACATAATTGAAAAATTATAGCTCAGCATCCCCACACCCTACCCACATGGCAGCAGCTTCCACTTGCCGCCATGGCAGTGGGGTCTTGGGACTGTTGATAAGATCCAGCCCAGTGAGCTCAGCAGCCAATCATCTTGAATAGCCACTGTGTACAGTTTGGCTGATGATCTAGGTTCATTGCTGCCACCCCCCCCCCCCACCCCCCACACCCCCCCCCCCCCCCCCCCCCGCCTCTTGGTGCCACTCTGCCTGTTCTCTCATCCAATTTTCTTTCCCTCAGGAATTTTGCCCAATTCTTACCGATCTCATCATGGCTCCGGGCCTAGACATACCCCTGCTATTGTTCCAGGTTTAAATCTTTCCTGTCACAAATCCATTGCAAACCCCTGTGCCTCTCTTGACATCTCCAAAGACTCCATTTCAGCACTTGTTGCTGTCTCTTTACAAGCAGCAACTCCAATTTCCCCATTCTTTTATCTTGCTGACCTCCTTGCTCTTGACAAAGGCTCCCCACCTGATATCCAGTCCACTACCTTCCCTCAGATAATTTCAGCAGAGAATAGTACTATTTATAATGGCAGCCAGCATCAGGACAGAATTTAGGTGGTCCATATTTTACTGAGAAGTGGGTCTCTAGAGTAGGAGGTGGGTATTAAAGTTAAGATGAGCTCAGAGGGAGTATGAGTCGTAATAAAAAGAACAGTAAAGAAAGAAAGGGAGAGGGTCAGGAAATATTTAACTGAATGAACAGGGAAAATGATGGTGGGCATGTAGCAACAGAGGCAACTGAACAGAAGACATTTTAGTGAGAATTAAGTAGAAACTGATATCTTTTAAAACAAATAATCCCCTGCCGCCAATGGAAAGTTTCCACTTTTTAAAACTTTGACTGTAACAATCCAATTAAAATCACCAAATTCAATAATAATTAACAGTTGAAGAATATTTCAAATAAAAAGTTCAATATAACAACGATCTGCCTGATGTTGTTACAAGCATTCACATTACTTCCCAGATAAATCGAGCATCATGTGCATTATTCCAGTCTCCCAACTCTGGTTCCGCTACGTAGGATCTTTTACTTCCCATTCAATTTTTTCAGTTCTTTAATCCCATTCACCTAAATCCTTTCCTTGGATTGCCACCTTGTTGTGGTGGAGAGGCTTGAACGTTCCATTCATCCCGAGACAAAAGCCTTCAGGAGTCTTAAGCTCCTGGTAGGATCATCCATGATGGCAAGATCGGGGGGGGACAAACCAGAAAAAGTGCAATCCAAAACAAGTCCTCAAGGATAGATCAGGTGGAAGATACTCATATGGTATCAATGGCTGTGATGGCAGATGAAGGCTGCAGCAGCAGGGAGGTCCCGAGTCATCGAGGTTCCCTTGCCACTAGAGCTGTCAAGGACTGTGTGTCTGCTGATGTGCAATGGCATATTTACATTAAAAGATGTCCTGCACCTGGCATCCACCTAGAGGCAATCAGCACATCCCCACACAGACAAGCCCTGCGGCGATCGGCGAGAGGTGTCGAGGACCGGACTGTGAGATCTGGAAGTCCCCAGCTTCGGACTGGCATGTTGGCGGTGAAGTTTGATTCAGTGGTCTCACTCGTGGAATAGGAACAGGAGGACATTTTGGCAGCTTTCTTCATGACTGAGCAGCTCTCTTCAGGATCCATTCTGCTCACCCCACATGGGGAAAAGGTGAGAAAAGGTGCCCTAAAAATAGTCTGTTCCACCCCCAACCCGGCTGGAAAACCACATCCAGCAGCTCATCTATCTGCGGTCAGAATACAAAGTTAAACTGAATTTTGGAACCTGGAATGTACGAACCCTCATGGATAATGAGCAAAACAATCGACAAGAATGGAAAACTGCCCTTGTTGTCGGTGAACTCAGGCACTTCAATATTTCTGCCGTTGACCTGCAAGAGACCCAAAGAGCAGGCAAAGGGCAGCTGAGGGAGGATGGCGGTGGTTAAACCTTCTTCTGCAGAGGAAAACCTGAGGTTCAGCCCAGGACACTTGGAATTGGCTTCGCCATCAAGAACAAACTCGTCAACCGACTCTCAGAGCTCCGTTTCGGTATCAACTACCACCTGATGAGCCGCCATCTAAAACTAGCCGAGAACCAGCAGACAATGGTCGTGAGTGCCTACGCCCCAATCCTTGATGACAATGATGAGTCCAAAAAAGACTTGTACTTCACCTTGGACACTATACTCTGCAAGATTCCTAAGGAAGATAAGATCATCCTCCTTGGGGACTGATGGATCTCTGTGTCTATTCGGAACCCTGGATATCCGTTATCCCTTCTCGGTTCCCAAATAACAGAGGTCAAGTCTGTGCTTTTTGGCAAAGGCCACTGGAACTTTATTAATCAGATGGAGTGCCCACTGGTACTTTATTTTCAATACAACATTAAGAGAATTCCGACGAGCCCTTTAGCAAGCTAGTCAGATTGATTGGCTTTAGCGAATGCAGGGGTTGAGTTTTAAAATGCAGATCGTGGTAATTCTTCAAATCATAATACACAGTGCAAAATGACTGAGTGATTTAAACAAAAGAAAGATGGCAATTTAGCAAAAGCAGCAAGGAAATAAGTTTTAGGAAAAAATAGATTGATTCCGTAATGAATTTTCCCATCCCGGCAAGTGATTCTTAAGGAGAATATTGTCTTAAGGTCTCGCCTTCTTTACACCTCTGATTAGAACATAGAACATAGAACATAGAACATTACAGCGCAGTACAAGCCCTTCGGCCCTCGATGTTGCGCCGACCTGTGAAACCACCCGAAAGCCCATTTACACTATTCCCTTATCGTCCATATGTCTATTCAATGACCATTTGAATACCCTTAGTGTTGGCGAGTCCACTACTGTTGCAGGCAGGGCATTGCACGCCCTCACTACTCTCTGAGTAAAGAACCTACCTCTGACATCTGTCCTATATCTATCTCCCCTCAATTTAAAGCTATGTCCCCCTCGTGCAAGACATCACCATCCGAGGAAAAAGGCTCTCACTGTCCACCCTATCCAATCCTCTGATCATCTTGTATGCCTCAATTAAGTCACCTCTTAACCTTCTTCTCTCTAACAAAATCAGCCTCAAGTCCCTCAGCCTTCCCTCATAAGATCTTCCCACCATACCAGTCAACATCCTGGTAAATCTCCTCTGCACCCT